>NW_026126516.1:3865000-5152500 GCF_943737965.1 Phodopus roborovskii | reverse complement strand
AAGAACTTGACATATGTAGGAGTGTTTCCTACCTCCAGCCACACGTACAATTTATATTTTTCCTGCAGACAACTTTAAGCCAGAGAAATTCCATCCAATGTCTTTTACTCAGACATAAATCACTCTTGCAGGTGTCGTAATCCACCCATCACTCGTTGGGAGATGGTTTGGGTTTCTCATAGCCCCCATCCAAGCCCTGGAAATGGCCCCAAGAAGCTCATATTTCAGGCTTCTGTGTATCAGTCCCAACCCACCCCCTCTACCCTCCCCTTGGTATACTTGGGTCTGAGGTTTGGTTTTTTACCACCACCCATACTCTCCGGATAACACCGTTTATTATGGCACATTAAACGCTGCCTCCCACCACACAAAGGAAAGGTAACTCTGACCCCAAATCAAAGCTAGCAGTTCTTCTGAAGGGAATATTTCAAAGACTAAACTTGGGGTGATTTTACTCATTTCTGGTGTGTGCTTTGAAATCATCTGTCAAAGTTCCTTTACTAAATGTGACATAGCTGAGAGCTGGTAGACCCAGGTGTCCCAGGAGATGTCACAAAGTAATTATGTGTCCTGTGACAACTGCCGCCCCATGATTGTCACTGCGGGCCCCCTGTGAAATGGGCCTGGGCAGCTCCTTCTGTTAAGGGTCATGGAGACAGCTGGGTTCTATGCGGGTGCTCCATGCTTGCGCTGCCTAGATGGACCCCTTCCTGGGGTGTACACACAGATGGGAACCTCCTCATGTGCCATGGGAACCTTCATCTGCAGGTGGGAGGTTGGGTTGAGGTTCGGAATGTGGTCCTCCCTCCTAGGGACCCCACCAGTGACCATGCTGTCCCACTCTTTCCCTCTGCAGGACGGGCACCAACTCCTCTGGAGAAGCTGTGCCCCCGGGGAGCCAGAGCCCACCCGACGACTCCCTGACACAGTTGGTCCAGCAGCCCGACGCATTCTATTTCATCCTTTTCCTGTGGCTCCTGGTCTACTGCTTGCTGCTCTTCCCCCAGCTTGATGTCAGCCGGCTCTGAAACGTGTGTCTGGAGAATAAAAAGACAGGACCCTGACCAGGGTGGAGTCTGCCTCCTGCATCTTACTGTCTGTTCAGGGTCGAGCCACTTCTGCAGAGATGGAAGACCTCAGAGGGAGCGCTGGCCCTGCCTCTTGTTGCCGGTTCAGTCTTTGTTCACCTTTCCCCTTGATTCCCTAAGACCTGAGAGCATGCTTACCTCCCTGACGTGTGCTCCGAGCTCAGGTTGGAGGCTGAGTCTGTGGACGGGACTCCTCCTTACGTGCCTTGTTTGATCAGATGCGAGTCCTTACTAAACCCGGGTCTTAGCATGTGGACATGCAGGTTTCTAAGCTCCTGGAGGAGCTTGAGTGGCTTACTTTTATCTCAGGGGAGGGTCTGCCTGATTTCAAGAACAGAGTCCATACGAGGAAGAAAGGAGCCCTGATTTCCTCCCTCCACGTGTGAGTGTTTGAGAGGAGACTCTATGGCTCCCACGAACCTGTCCCAGCCTGATGACCCATTGTGTTCACACACCTACTTGCTCCCCAGAAATTACACCTGGGCATCGGCAGACTCCAAAGAAGAGGGCGCTCTGCCTGCTTTGTTGTGAGCCATGGTACATTCTGGTGCCTTGGTGTTCTCGGAGGGTTGAGTTATTGACTTGTGTGTTGATTGCATTGAGGTAGAGCTGTACTTTTCAAACACTTTCCATCAGTAGGACCTCCCATCAGATGAAAGAGGAGGAAGGGGTCAGTCTAGATTTGCATTAAAAGCACTCTGGCTCTGAGTGCCCTGAAGCTCCCTCCCATCCTGCTGAGTTTTCTGTACAGAATCTGAAGTCCTTATGGGTGGCTTGAGGAGCCCCAGAGTGCTGGAAATGGCTGGATCAGAATAAGATCCCATGAATGGTGGAGCTGGAAGGGTTTCTGCAGGATTCTGGGCTCAGGATACACACCTGGCCCCAGCATCCTTTGCAGTCACCGTAACAGAGATCTTGAAAAGGCTTTCTGGGAAGTGCTAGGCTGTAGGCATGGCAGGCAGCTTGGGAAGAGAATGGTTTCTTTCCTCGCCCTCCTATTGCCCTCAGCCTCCATCCTAGCATCCTCTGCAAAGGTCTGGGAAGACTCTGGGTTCCTCCTTCTCTCATCATCCTTCTCAAAAAACACAAACTAGGCAGCCCCTATGAAACTGTAAACTGAGCTAGGCGGCAGTGGCACACACCTTTAATTCCAGCACTTGGGAGGCAGAGGCAGGTGAATTTCTGAGTGAGAGGCCAGCCAGGGCTAAGCAGGGAAACCTGTCTCGAAAAACCAGAAACAAACATACACAAAATCCTATAAACTATTAGTCACTAGGGGACCTCAGAGATCATCTTGTTTAGCTGAACTCAGAGAGGCAGAGCAGGCTGTTCAAGGTCACACAGCCCAGCAGAAACAGACTGGCTGTGAGCTCCCAGGCCTTATCATCTTCAGGCCATGTGATCCCAGTCCAGAACTGTCCTTTTTTTGTAGAAAAACTTACAGCCAGGTACACAAATGTCCTGAAAAGACTAAGTAAAATGTCCTCACTCAAAGTCATCATTTTTAAACCTTTTATTTACCTTTGAGCTTATCCTAAGTTCCTTCTAGAATGTTCTTGATAGCTGTAAAGGCTTGTGTACTGCTTGCTTCTTGCTGTGACTAAAACAACTGAAGGGGGGCTCAGGTTGGGACTCACAGTTCCAGGGTGACTATCCATGATAAAGGGGGAGTCATAGCAGCAGGACCGTGAGGTGCCTGATCACCTTGTGTTCCCAGGCAGAGAGCAGAGAAAGATGGATGCTGGTGCTCAGCTCACTTTCCCCTTCTGTTCAGTTTGGGACCCTAGCCCATGGATGATGCTGCCCGCATTCAGGGTGGGCCTTGTCTCTTTAGTTAAGACTTTCTGGAAAGACCTTCAGCATCACATCCAGAGGTGTGTTTCCATGGTGACACTAAATTCTGTCAAAAAGACAATGGAGATAGAACATGCCATCTTGTGTTTGACGCGTGAGCTTTGTTCTTAATCTGGGAGTCATTCTTGAGCAAGCCAAAGACCTGCTTAATTTTAAACACAATTAAAACGGTTTATATAGCACATTGAGTCATGACAGCCAAAAACCTGGCACCTCAACCATTTTGATTGGCATCTGCCTCCCCTTCCAGAAAGAACTGGGGCTTTCCAAGGGGGAAAGCTTTAGGGAACGTGGAACAGTTTCGGGTTGGAGGCCCAAAGCTCCTTAGAAAGCAAACTGCTTAATGAGCTCCCTGTTCCTGATGGAAGTTCAAAAGTACCAATGATAAAAGTTCTATGTGTGATGTTTTAGGACCTCCCACATTGCAGTCCTCACCCAGAAGAGGGTGCCAAAGAGGAGCTGGCTCAAAGGCGAGTCGTGTATTTTATGGGACTAGACCTTGGTCAGAAGTCTGTGCTCACTGGTCAGAAGTCTGCTCTCACCTCCTACAGCTTCGTCTGATGGCCTTTAAAATGTCTACAGGCAAGACGCTCAGGGGTCATTGGGTCCAGGCTGGCAGGAAGTTGACTTTATTTTAAAGGGGGAAAACAATGTCATTTGAGTGTAGGGGTGTGTAGAGGAGAGTGGGTATGGAAAGCTGGGCAAGCCATCCAACCCCTTGACATCTTCTTTTAAAAGATTTAGTTTTGAATTGTGTGTGTGTGTGTGTGTGCCACATGTGTGTATGCATGTGTGTATGAGGGCAGGGACCCTTGGAGACCCTAAGAAGGTATCAGAAGGTCCCCTGTGTGGGGCTGAGAACTGAACCAGGGTCCTCTGCACCAGTCACTGAGTCAGTCGGGTCTCCAGTCTTGCTGGGCAACTGTTAAGTAAGGAAATGCTGTAGGTTTGAAATGGGGACAGCTGCCCCTGAGGCTTGCTTGTGGCAGTGACCCCTTTCATCTCTTCCAGACAGTTCTTCTAATATATCTGTGTTTCTATGTGACACATAACAGGCTCACTAATACCTTAGGTGGGAAATCCCTTCTCACCAGTGCCATACAGGGTTTCCCCAATATGGTTAGATCACGTGACTGATGCATACCTATTTTGTGATAATGCTGTCTTGGGCGTGTGGGGACTGTACTTCTGAGCTAAGTTATAGGCTGTGGTCACATGTCCTTGCTTCTTGTTATCTCCCTCTTTCCCTCCTCTCCTCCTTTACCTTCTGAGTCCCCTTTCCTTCCCTCTCTGTCTATTCTTCACTAAATTCTTGAGCAGTAGGACATGAGAAATAAATGTAAATTTTTTTTAGATTTTTTTCATGACTTAAAGTGTCTGTCTTCTGCCCTTACCATGTGGCTGGGCATAGATATGCAGATGGAAATGGTTCCCTGGCCTGAAAACTGGGTTTTGTTGCATAGCACCCAGTTCTTGGTTCAGGGGTGCAGGTCTTCTCTGTGGCCAATGCAAGTGTCAGGGGCGTTGATTGTGCTCAGAATTACCTCTGTTTCCTCTAAGTTCCATTTCTCTTGGGTTCAGTCTCCACCTCCCACATTATGAATACTCACCTGCTTCTATCCATGTCTCCTGGTGATGCATCCAGGAGCTGGCAGGAAGCTCTGATGACCATCTGGTAAGACCCTGTCTAGTGTCACCCAGTGGTGTGGCTTAACTGTGGAGAGCCTACCATATCAATAGTTACATGTTTCTTCTGGGGCTTGTTCCATCTCCTTACAGATCTTCCCACCGCTCCTGCACAGAAGAAGAGAGGGACACACACAGGCCTGCTGTTAGCCCATACAGTTCACTTGTGCATCAGTATCAATAACCCTGTCCCTTCTGGGCAGAAGCCACCTACCATACACACTTGGTCTAATTGGCAGAGGAGAACTGTTTTCTCTTTCTCTGAGGATACAGTCCTCAACTAGGACAAAGGCTGGGTTTGAACATGCTCCCTTGGCCAAGTGCACAAACTATAGCCTGGGGCCCACAGACCCCTGGGTACTGAGTTCTGGCCTTGAAGAAGGCAGTCTCTGTATTCACCATGTAACTTCTGAAGTTGCTCCTGCCTTGCTTAGTCTTGTGTCCTTGGGTTACACTTTTCTTGTTCTCTATGAGTAGGAGGCAAAACCGTCACCTGGGGGGCACAGGAGGGACAGGAGGCTGAAGAATGAGCCCTGTGTCTTACCCTACCTTCTCCATTCCAACTCACAAGCCCTTCTTAGGTGTCAAAGTGGGAGGTTCCCCAGTGCTGCCTCCTGCAGGCACGTGGCATGAGGACACTTCCCTGCCTCCTTAGTGGGCTCTACTTCAGCTCTGAATGGGGCTGTCTGTGGCCTTCTGTCTACCCTTTCCTGTCCATGGCTATGGAACTTTCTTTCCTTTGTACCTACTCCGAAGGTGAAATCAATCCGCATGCATGTTCTATACTCTTAGTTTCATTGTTCTTTGTTCTTGTCTTTCATGACATGGTCTTACTAAGTAGCCCAGGCTGGCCTTGAACTCTTCCTCCTCCTGCCGCCTTCTCCTACGTGCCAGCTTACAGGCATGCACCACCGCGCTTGGCTTCTGTGCTGTCTTGGTCCACAAATGCCTTTGAGCTTCCCTGCTGGTGGGTTAGGTGGCTCGTTGTCCTGCTGACTTCATTGTGACCTTGTCCTGAATGAATCTGCTGTAGCTATGAGACATCAAGAACAGGACAGCATCGGGTGGCACAGAAAAGCACTGTGTGAAGGTCATGGCTGGAGCATTCCTCCTCCCTTTCCAGTTTTGCCACCTGCTCCCATGAACACTTAGATCTTCAAAATCCTCACTAGATGCAGTCTGCGTGGTCATGTGGTTTCTAGCCTTGCTCTACCCGCCACCCCACTCCCAACTCCCGTGTAGGGAACAGGTTGTCCACACTGGCATTTGTCAGCAGACAAACCTCTCTTCCAGTTAGTGTTTGGGCAGGATTTCCCGCCAAAAGCTCGTGGTTTCCCTAGCTGTTGGTGACAGAGTCTAGGGCCTCCTGGACAGCTATGACATTAGTGGAGAAATGTGCTCCAACCCTCTCTCTGACCCAGGTCCTGTTTGTCCACTGCTGGGCTCAGCCCAGGTCCAGCTGCGCTTACCTGCACTGTAAACAATGGTGTTAAGAAGGCAGAGATTCTCCAAGTCATAGTCTATTTGGGGACCGTGTGAGCCTTCTTTAGAGATGAAACTGAGGTGGAGGATCGTGTGAGTCTTCAGCTGCAATTCTGGCCCAGAGAATTCAGTAGGGTGATGTCAAAAACAAAGCAAAACAAACAAACAAAAAAGCAAGCAAAAAACCCAAAATCTAAAGAAAAGAAACACGAGGAAAGAAAGCCTCATCACTCTTCTAGCCAGTGACTTTGGGATGGCCATTCGCGCCCTATTAAGGTTTGTATAAAACTCCAGCTACCCTCAGCAAGGCCTCCAAATACCACTGGAGCACCCATTACCATCAGAAGCCACCCAGTGAGTAAGGGACACCTTGGAAGAACATAGCCGGGCTTCCATGTTGAGAGCTGTCTCTGTGGAGGTCATTGGCATGATGCTGTGAACCCCTTCACATGACTTCATCATCTCCTCAAACTCCAGAGGGCTGAGTGAAGTCTGAGGCCTAGCCTTCCTCTTCCTTGCAGACACTGTCCTTTGGGATCTCCATCGATTTTCCTACATGACCCAAGGTGAGGCAGGGGCAACATCCAGGGTCTGTAGCCGAGTCACAGGTGGATTTTCTAGTCTATCCTCCCAGGCATGGGACTGTCCTCAGGAGCACATCTAGGGCCTAGGTTGAGTGCCTGAAGACTTGGTGCTGGTGTCTTTCTCTTATTGGCTGAAAACTGCTGCGGAGGGTTTTCCTTACCCGTTACCCAAAGTGAAACCCAACAGCCTTGCCTGGACTATGCCCACCCTCCCTGACAGTCATGCCACTATAGCTTCCACTGGCTTCTCTCTAGTCCCAGGCTGCCTTTTACAAGAGGAAGTGTGAAGCCATGGTATACCTGCAAAGTCACTTGGCCAAGAGTCCGGGGAAGTTTTTCCTTCATGCAGGATCAAAACCCCTGGATCGAGACAAAACCCCTGGATCGAGAGACATGGTGGACACTGCCTAGAGCTGACTCTTAGGCTGGCTCTTGTGAAGAGCTTTACTGCTTGGAGAATCAAAGTGACAACCTGAGGGGCTGTCTGGGGCATCAGTCTACTTGGGAGTTGTGGGCAGCATCCTCTGAACCAGCCCTTCCTTACCCGCTGTCTTCCCACCAAGTTTTTGCACACTTTGACCCAATTGGTGCATAACCGATTAAATCCCATGAAACCCATGGTTAACAAATGTAAATTTACAGCAAAAACAAAAACTGTTGGCCTTTAGCTTTTGTAGCAGTCAAAGCTCACTATCCTAAACAAAACACATGGTCCTTCAGTAGATTCAGTCAGCACCACATCCTGTCCCCAACTGCTCCCCATCTCTGCCTCCAAGGCATGCTGCTGTGAGAAAGAATTCAGGCTTCTCCTTCAAACATAAACCTAGAGGAAGAAGGATTTGGAAGAACATTGAAGGAAGAGGATTGAAGGCCAGCCATGGTGGTGCACACCCATAATCCTAGCACTGAGGAGTCTGGGGCAGGAAGGTTGCCAGCCTGGATTAAGGAGTGAAATCCTATCTCAAGAGAAGAAAATAAAAACAGCAGAGACAGAAAAAACTTTAAAGGTTGTATTTTTCTGTGTGTGAACGCTTTGCCCACCTTTATGTACTTGTACTACGTGTGCAGTGCCTGTGGAGGCCAGAGTAGGGTGTTGGGTCCCCTGGATCTGGAGTTGCAAATGGGTTTGAGCCACCATGAGCTTGCTGAGAACCAAACCCAGGTCATCTGTGAGAGCTGTGAATCACTGAGCCAGTTCTCAAACCCCCAAATAAACCTTTCAAGCGTTAATGGGGGTGCAGGGAGGGGGCATGAATTCCTTGGATAAAGTTATAATCGTCCTCTTACACGGGAATCGTTTCTTTAAGTTTAAAAGTCATGGATTTTGTATTATTAAAAAAAGGAAAGGGAAGACTCGTTTAGTTGGAGATGTGTTTCATTTGTGACTGACAGCGAATGCGTTTCTCCAGCACAGCCAAAGTAGGAACTGTGTGGGAAGAGCAGCCATCGAATGCCTGTGTTCTTGAATGCCATGTGAGGATTGAGACGTGTTTTAAAGGAAAGTTGGGGAGTTCCCAAGTGGAAGTCAGCCCTGTCCCTGGAGCCACATGCTAGCTTAGCCACAGACACCTCAGACAATGCACTTACTTGCCTCTGTGGGTGGAAGGTTGGAGGGATCACAATGTCCTCTCAAGGTTTAAAGCTCCTGGCTTAGTAAGGTCTTTTTGTTTTTTTTTAATCAATGTACATGGCCTATTCCCTTAATAAATGCCCTTGTGTAAATGAATGAACTGCCAAAAATCTAAGTTTGCATTAGGTCCGTCAATGTCTGAAAAAAGGTGCCTTGGGGGTCGGGTGGGGATGTTGGTAAGCCAGGGGTGGCCTGACTGTTGCAAGGTTTGAAGTAGAACTTGGGAGTCAGTACCCTAAGCAGGGAATTTTTAAGAAATTCAAGAATTTAGCTGTAGGAAAAATTATCTATAGGCAACTGCCTGGATCTTTCCATCCCTCCCAGCCTTTTCTTCTTACACTAGCAAAGAGGGGTGTGTAGAGCATCCCTGTGGAGGTATGGTAGGGAGAACACCTGCCTTCTGCCCTTAAAATTGGACTTTACAATACTACCTGCATTATTTACTTTTGTGCTGATTATACTGGCCAAAGACAAATAGGAAAATGTTACTCCCTCCCAAGCACTGTTGGGACAGGTTGTGAAGCCTTGAGACAGTATGGTGTTCTGTCTTGAACACCCCTTGAATGGGGATGGGTGTTTTGTTCTTTTAGGGCCTGGGATATGGTTAACAGAATTAATGTTTTCTTAATGGCATGGCAGAAAACCTCATGGCTTGTGCCTGAAAGTTGCAGAATTGTTGAGGGGGACAAAAGCAAACTGTTATTTTGTGGTACAAGGATTATTTTGTCTATCTAGTGTGCATACCTGTAGCTTTATAAAAACAAAGGGATCTTTGTAAAAAAAAAAAAAAAAAAAAAAAAAACTATGCTGTGTGAATGTACGCTTTTATTTATTGATTATTGTAAATGAAGATAAAAATGAATATTTGCATAATTTATACCTGTGGGAAGCCCCCTGGAGTATTTGTTACTTGACAGTTTTCTATCATGGAACTTTGGGCCTGGTGCTATGATGAATGACCTTGTGAAATCACGTGTATTCTCAAGAAAAAATTTTCAATATAAATTTCTTGAACTGATCACTTTTCTCTGATAACTTATTTCTGTGTATGTATATGTGTACCCATGCACACGTGTGTGTGTGTGTGTGTGTGTGTGTGTGTGTGCCTGTGTGCACACACATGTGTTCTTTCCAACCAGAAATGACACAGTCCTTCCTCTTCTAAAAGTAGTACTTTTACCATATGCCTTCATAGGAAACACACTCTTTTTCTGTGTGGTGGTTTGAAAGAAAATGGCCCCCATAGGAAGACACACTATTAGGAGGCGTGGCCTTGTTGGAGGAAGTGTATCACTGTGGGGCTGGGTTTTGAGGTCTCCTATGCTCAAGCTATGCTCAGTGTGGTAAACAGTTCACTTCCTGTTGCCTGTGGATCAAGATGTCTGCCTGCACACTGACATGCTTCTTCCTGCCATGAAGATAATGGACTAGACCTCTGAACTTCAAGCCAGTCCCAATTAAATGTTTTTCTTTATAAGAGTTGCCATGGTCATGGTGTCCCTTCATAGCAATAGAAACCCTAACTAAGATGCTCAGCTGTGTCCACTTGTCTTGAGTCATATTGAACAAAGTTCCAAGGAGGAATGATAGCAGTTTGTCATCCCCAAGTGTCTGCATGAAGCCGGTTCTTAGACTTTGGTTAGATGCCACGGTCCTTGGATGTATAGGTTGAAAATACAATGGTGTGATATTTGTGTTTAAACTTCACACATTCTTTTTATACTTCAGTCACCTCAGGATTAGTCATGATACTTACTGTGATGTGCAGTTGTGTCCACGGTTGTTAAATTGTTTGGGGAATAATGGCAGGAAGATAGTCTGCCCATGATATGTGCAGTGTGTGTGTGTGTGTGTGGTGTGTGTGTGTGTGTGTGTGGTGTGTGTGCTTTCCTCAGTTGGTCCAATACTAAGATTTGGAACCCTTGACACAAGGGGCTGGCACACAGTGATAAGCTCTGTGGTTCAGAAGTAGACCTCTAGGCCTGCATTTCCTGGCTTTGTTTTAATCTACTTTATGATTATAGCAGTGTTTATCAACCTTCCTAACCTTGTGACTCTTTAATATAGTTCTTCATGTTGTGGTGACCCCCAACCATAAAATTATTTCTGTTGCTACTTCATAACTAATTTTGCCACAGTTATGAATTATAAATATCTGTTTTCTATGGTCTTAGGTGACCTAGGACTGGTGGAGGGGCAGTGATAGAAATATCCCCAGAGCCAGCCAGTCTAGCCAATCAATGAGCTTTGGTTCAGTGAGAGACTGTGTCTCAAAAGATAAGGTGGAGAGCAATAGTGGAAGACACCCAATGTCTACTTCTGACCTCCATATTGCAGGCACATGCATGTGCACACATACACACACTACATACATACGCATAGAAAGAGAAAAAAAATTAAAAGTTTATTTTCACTTCTGTCTGGAGAACCTTCAGGCTTGATTCATCTATTAACTGACTTGTTCTTCCAGCCACTCATGAATGTCCTATGGTTGTGGCATTCCTATACTGTGGTTCCCATCCCCATGCTCCAAAATGGAGACTGCATATTTAGACAGCTCATCCCTCCTCTATGCTGCAGAGTAGGGGAGTGGCAGCTGTGAGCCACCACTACAGGTGTCCAAGAAGGACCACACACTGTGTCTTCCTTTGTCTCCTTCTCTGGGTGAAGCCACTGGCGTGGCTAGCAGGGAGGAAAGAGACTGTTCTCCAGCTGGTTGGGGGGTTAGTGAATTACAGTGAAAGATGACATATGTGAGGTGCTAACCATCTAAGGGTGAGTTTAGCTGGGCCCCCCAGGCTGGATCTGGGCATAGCTGGAGAAAGAACTCTCCCAAATGGATAGGAGTCCATGGGATTACTCTCATTCAAACCATACTTTGCAATGGGAGCAAAAAGCTATGCCATCCCCATTCCCAATGCCACACCCAGGACAATGTATTCAGGGCTCCTGCAGTGTTTGCGGTTTTGGGGGAAGTCTGATTTGGCTCAGTCCTGCCTGGTACCCTGATGATGCTAGAAGGTACCGGCTTACTGAAATGATGTGTTCGTTGTGCCCAGTGTGGCAGCTAGACAATAATCTCTGTGTACTTGGAAGCCTTGACACCAAACGGTGTCTCTCCCAGACTGAAAGGGTTCTTCTACTGGTGAGTAAGCCTATAGTCTAGGCTGCCTCAGGAGGAGGCTCACACCATCCTGGTCTAGCCTTCTACAGCTTCCCACTACAGTTTCCTAAAGAAATGAGGGTACGCAGTAAGGCAGGCATAGGCCTGCCCTGCTGTCAGCCTCTTTGAGTGTGAGCTGTGGCCAGAAAGCCTCTTCTCTCCTGCCTCCTCACTTTCCCACCAGAACCAGCATCAGCAGCATCACATGACGGTTCAAACAGCTACATTATCAGTCAGATAGGGAATAGCACATCTCTCCGAACCCTACAGGGTCAACTTCAACATAAACAGGACTGTAAGTATCTTACCCCCATTGAGAGCAAATTGAAACCTGGGAGCTGAGGCACAGACTTGGAGAAGTGGCTTGGCCACCATGTTCAGTCTAATTAATGATCACTCTGGTTGTCTTAAACCAAAACCCGACGCTACACTTTCCCTTTGGAAGGTGGCAAGTGTAGATGGGTCAGTAAATGCCTCCTGAAATGGGATTTTGCTGCTACGATAAACAGAGACACCTTTTTCTTCAAGCTTTTCATCCCATCTGGATTGTGAAGTCTGGGTTTGTAGTTCCTGCTGGCAGTCTAAGGATTCAAATGTCCCCTGCCAACTGAGCAGCTTCATATATTTATTATTAGTTTTATGTGTTTGTGTGTTTTACCTGTGCCTGGTGTTCATAGAGAGGGGGAAAGGTGTCAAATTCCTTGGAATTGGAGTTATATATGTCTGTGAGCTTCTGTGTGTAAGGATTCAGGCATTACGCTGGCCTGCCCCTGTCACCTGGCAGAATGCACTCAGGCAATACCCTGGTCAGCCCAGGGTTCCATGACTACTATCTGTGCTCAGGTGTAAAGGACCCTTTAAAAGACAGACCTCCACCCACTGTCTTTGCTCCTTGCTGTCTTTCTGGCTTTTCTCTTCCTCTCCTCTCTTCTCCCTTCCTCTCTTCTCTTCTCTCTTCCCCTCCCTTCCCCTCCCTTCCCCTCCTCTCCCCTCCCTTCCTCTCTTCTCTCTTTTCTTCTCTCTTTTCCTCTCTCCTCTCCTCTCCTCTCCTCTTCTGTTCCCAGTGTCTCCATGTCTCTCTTCCCTTCCCCCTCACTCCCCCATTCTAAATAAACTTCTCACTTAACCTCTGTCTGCCTGGCGTGTTATTTCCTCCACCCTTGGTCACCCTCACCTGCTATGGAACCCACTGTGCTCTCCCACTCGGTCCCTTACCTTGGGACCCCCCCACTCGGGACACTGCCCGAGCCCTTCTTCCCCTTTCTCCACCGCTATCCTATAACCTATAACCTATAACTGTAAGAAAAAAGAACAACACTGTGGTGTTGGGAATCAAGTCCAGTTCCTCTGAAAGAACAGCCAGTGCTTTAACCACTGGGCTGGAGTTGCTCCATCCTGTTGAGCAACTTTTTATATGGTTGTTTGCTGTCTACATTTTTTTTTTTTTTGTTCATCTGCTCACATTCTGTAGCTGGGTTGTTTATATTATGACGTTTTTAACATATACAGGAATATATATTACACCAGCCTGGTCTACAGAGTGAGTTCCAGAACAGCCAGAACTACACAGGAAAACCCTGCCTTGAAAAACAAAACAAACAAAACAAACCACCACAAAACAAACAACAAACAAACAAACAAAACTCCAGAAAGATATATTAGATTTGGAAAACATCCTCTCCAAATTTTTAGCTTGTCTTGACTTTCTTAGCAGTCTTTTTTTAGATAATGGAAGTTTTTTGTTTGTTTGTTTGGTTTTGGTTTTTTTGAGGCAGAGTTTCTCCATGTAGCTCTGGATGGTCTGGAACTTGCTTTGTAGAACATGCTGGTCTCAAACTCACAGAAATCTGCCTGCCTCTGCCTCCCAAATGCTGGGATTAAAGGCATGAGCCACCACTGACAGAATGAAGTTTAAATTTTGAGGTATTTGATCAATTAAATTTTTTGGCTATAGTTGTCTAACCCAAGTATATAGTTATTTTACTGTACTGTCTTAGTTAGAAATGGTATCCTTTTGAGTATTATATTTATTTTTGTCTATGATACATATGCAAGGGTATTTTAGGGGTATTAGATATTGTGATGGCTAACCCTGATTGTCACTTGGTTCTAGAATTAACTCACGCCTGGGCAGGCCTGCGATGGCATTTCCTAGAATGACTGACAAGTGGCGATGACTCTCTCCTAGAGTGGGCAGCACTTTTGGGCAGTGGACCAGCTCTTGCTCCTTGCTGGTGAGGGCCTCTATTCTGTTGCTGAACAGCTGCCATCAAGGCATTCTAAAGCTATGTCATTAACAAGGAATGCTTTTGATAACAAGGTAAACATATGGATGGATGGAAGGGTATAAAGCATATGTTCCAAAAGCCAAATGTTGTTTTTGTCAAAGATGTCAAAGAAATTCCAACCATTGGTACCAGAGCAATTAGCTATCTATATTAGAGTTCTCTACAGGAACAGACCGGATAGAATGAACATACACTAAAAGGGGCTTTATTATCACATTAACTTAAACTAGCAGTTCTTAACCTGTGGGTTGAAACCCCTTTGGGGGGGTCACATATCAGATATCCTGAACATCAGGTATTGATGTTATGATTTATAATGGTAGCAAAATTACAAGTATGAAGTAGCGACAAAATCATTTTATAGTTGGGGGTCACCATAACATGAGGAACTGTATTAAAGGGACACAGCATTAGGAAGGTTGAGAAGCACTGGCTTAAATGAGACAGGCTTGGTAGTCCAGCATTGGCCGTCTGCATTATGAGGTTAAGAACCCGGGAGCTGCTCAGTCCATGAGTCTGGACGCCTCAAAAGTCCTGATTTGGTTCTGAAGTCTGGGAGGATCCATGAAGAGCCTCTGGTCTTCAGTCAATGTTGGAAGGACAAGGAAGTCCATGTCAGCAAAGGATGGCACATTCAGGCTGTTATGATATTGGGATTGCTTAGAATCTAACACTAGTTTGGGGAGAGCTGACATTTATTTTTTTTTTTTTTAACTTTTTATTCCCTGTGTCTTTAACATCATGCATCTCCAACCCATTCAATTCCCCTCCCTTCGTATCCATCCTCTTCCCTCGTAATCTTCCCCCCAAAATAAAATTAAGTTTAAGAGAAAGAAAAACAAGAAAGAAAAGAGAGAAGGGAAAATTAGTCATCATGGAGGCTGTAGTGTGACACAGTGAGTCATACAGTAAACCCTTTTATCCCTATATGTTTACTTGTAAGTGTTCACTGCAGAGAGTCATTGGTCGGCTTCAAGGCCTCTCGTTTCTGCTACACTATCGATGCTGAGTCCTCACTGACTATCGATGCTGAGTCCTTACTGGAACCCCTCTTGGTTATCCTGCTGTAGCCCTGTGTCGTGGAGAGCCTTCAGCTTTGGGTCTGCAGGACCAGTCCCTTCACATGCTCTAGCAGACCATAGCTGGGATGGATGTCGGGGTGGGCCAACTCATAACCCTGGTTCTGGGCCTGGGTAGTGGCAGGGTTGGTCAGTCCGCCAGCTCTCCCTTGTCCTCACCACTAGGGTGAGCTCTCCTGCATTGCCCTGGCTAGTTCACACCCCCCCCCCCCCCCCGTGTGGATGAGCAAGGGGCGGGGCCAGTCCTCATGCTTTCAGGTCCTCAGGGTTGGCCCCTCCCACACCTGTACTTTCAGGCCAGCGCTACTGTGTGGCCCAGGCATGGCTTGGTGGCCATCTCCTGAGTGCTGCAGCTGATGAGGGGTAGGGACAGCTCTGCTGTCCTTATGACCTCAGGGCCACTCTCCCACCTGCCTCAGGCATTGATGGGGGTGGGTGGGAACTGACATTTCTGTAAGATTGAGTCGGTTCCATGAACATGGTACACCACCCTGTTTATTTTGACTTAACTTTCTCTTATCAGTGTTTTCTAATTTCGGCATAGAACTCTTGCATAATTGTTAGGTTTATCTCAAAGTATCTTTTAGCTCTGGGTGCTTTAGAAAAACAAACTGATTTGTGTGTTCATAGCGCAGCAAATATTAGACTTGTGATTTCCGAGGGTGTGGAGTTTGCTGTCTGCTGGCAACAAGCAATTTTTTGGTAGATGCAGGTCCTGACTCTTATCTTGTTCATTTCTCACATTATCTGCTTGGTAGAAGCATTGGTCCAAGACTTCCCCATTACCCGCAGATCAAGTATAAGGCTGTTGCTCCGCAACCAATTACAAATTGGTAATCCTACAAATTCACCAGAGCAGCTAGCAGAATGCAGGGGAATGGGTCTACTGGCTTATTATAAAGGGTATTATTGAGGGCAGATGAAGAAGCTTATAGTGCAAGGAATGGGAAAGGGGGCATGGATCTTCCACGCCCTCTCAAGACATGTCACTCTCTAGGAACCTCCACACGGCTCTGTCTTGAAGCCTTCAGAGATGTCTACGTTGTTATGAAGGCTTCAGTGCATCGGTGCTGGGTATTGGCTACTGTTGATCAATTTAGCCTCCACCCTCCTTCCTGGAGGCTGGAAGTTCCATGCTTCTGGCAGTGCCCAGCCTGAAGCTACATAGGGGCTGCCAGCTGTCAGTTTCTTCGTTAGTATGCAAAGGCATCCTTTTGAAGGTTCCAGAGATTTTATGAGTTATATACTATGGAACAGAAAGCCCCCCCCCCCCACACACACACATAAACACTACCAATGTGATACTGTGGTCATCTCTGGTGACACTAATGACAGAAGATGGATCTGAAAGACCCTGGAGTTCACACCCTCCCTCTTTGGTGGCAGAGCTGACCTTTGGCTGAGCTGGACTAAGCAGAACCTGGGAGAGACAAGCCCTTGGACCAATGTGTAAATTCCTGGGAGACAAGGCTGTTTCCATGGCTCCCCATGGACAGACCTTGGCCCTTGGCATGCACAGTCCCTAAAACATTATACAGTGTTTTCTTGATAGACTTATACTTAGAACCAGAAAACCAGTCAGGCTAACACAAGAATGTAGCAGGGTTTTTTGTCCACCCACTCATCTTGGGCTGTGGCTGTTTCCTGCACGTTGGGCTGCTGGCCAAAGCAGACACTGTCCTGCTGGGACTTTGGCCACAGGGTACACACATCTGTGCTCGGCCCACACTGTGTAACACAGATCAGGGTTTGAACACACTCTGCCACTCTCTGAAGAAGCATTTCCCTATTGATGTTTAATAAGGATCAGGAGAAACAAATAGGCCGAATAGATGTTTATTCAGGGAGAAATAACTCACAACATAGGCAGATGAACACCAGCAGGTTCCTGGTCCCAAGGATGCCTCCGGAAGTGCTCCTGTCTTGCTGCAAGCAAGAGAGCTCAGCCTCAGTTCCCCCAGGTCACATCCAGCCCTGTCTCCACCCCCCATGGGCGTGGTCTATGCCACAGGTGCAACAAGGTGACTGTCTCACCACATTTCCCCTAGGAGCCTCTGCCACAGCAGCACTTCTAACGACACTTTAGAAGGTTATGTTGACAAGATAGAGGAGGAGACTCTAGTGGGTGTGTCTGTGATCCCCTCTCATGGCAGCTGACTTTACCTGGGTGGCATGGCATCTGCTAGGTTGCTCTTTTGTAAAGTTGCCACCTCTCCAAGAAGAACTCACAGGGAGTGCATTGAATCTATGTGAAGATCTTTCATGCTTGTTCAACATTTATCCACCAGATTTACCAAACGGTAATCACTGCCATCCCACTATTCCTTCTAAACTTGTTCTATGGTGAGAGCTTTCTCCTCCTCAGTTACTTACTCTTTTTTTGTGTCAATGTGGACTTATGCATTTCTGAGGGAAAATAAAAGTTAGCTCACAGAAAATGCATTGCACATGGCATTGTGCCATTGTTTAGTGTGGCTTGAAATATCAGCTCTGAGATTCCTGGAGATCCAAACGAAATGTGAAACTCTATCCCTTGCAAGATTTTATATCTCCAGATTGAAAACACACCAGCAACTGGAGCGTGAACAGATAGACCACTGGAATGGGAAAGTTCAGAACTCAGATATTCTGCAGATGGCTAGTACATAGGCAATTGTGTAGGTGTCTGGGGGTGGGGGATCATTTGTAATCATACCTCATCCCAAGCACTGGATCAGTGTTGAATTGCAAGACTCACAGTCTGCACATCTGTAACAGGGAACTGGTGAATTACAGCACACCCAGAAACCCTCCCACATTGCTATATATCTGTCCTGTATATGTACATATTACATAAAAACAAGATACAGTAAATGTACACTAGGGTTCTGTAAATGAAGAAGACAGAATAAGTCAGTATCTTGGCTTGGGTGTGAAGGCAAGTTTGAAAAGTGAGTAAGAAACAATGGCTTACTGTTGGGGCATGAGAATGGGTATAGGGGGCATACTCTTTTTACTGTTTATTTTTCATGGCTGACAAGCATCTCAAATGCTAAAGCTTTGCATACTGAAAAACTCAATGCTTATTATAGATCAACTCTAATACCCCCAAACTGAGTAGGGTATAAAGAGAGCACTTGCCTAGCATGCATGAGGCCTGGGTTCAATGACCAGAAGCCCCAAATTCACAATTCTGGAAGTTTTGTCCCAAATATTGATGCTCTGAAACATGGAATTCCTGATGAAAAGCGAGGATGTATATGAGGACTAGAAGGCTGAATCATGGGAAGAAAATGGTGCATTTTGATTCCTTGTTTGTTGGTGAGGGTCCTTCCAGAGGAGAGTGTGTGAGTTGAGTGGCTGGATAGGAGGAATCTCTTCTGTTGCTGTGTTTCTAAAAGGTAATGTTCTTGAGAGCAGGATAGTGTCCAACTGCGTAAGCCAAGATGATCCTTTGTGGATATGCACATATCACACACACACACACACACACACACACACACACACACACACACTCACTCACTCGAGCTTTGGCATGTAGCTCAGGCTGGCCACCATTTGTGATTTTGCTAACTCAACCTCCTCTTTGTGCTTAGATAGTCCAAACTCATTTTTAAATTTGAAAGACAGACAGACCACAGTGCTCTTCAGTTATTTTAAAGATAAACAGTAAAATTAGAAACATTTGCTAATGGATAAGCCCAGGTGGCTTTAAAACACTTACTTTGGTGATGAGTTTGTTGGGAGGAGGATGCAACAATGTGTGCAGAGGTTAAGAGGGAAACTTTGAGGAGTCAGGTCTCTTTCCACCTTTAGGTGGGTCCCAGGATTTGAACTCAGGATGTCATGCTTGCAATGCAAGCACTTTTACTGGCTGAGCCAGCTTATAGTTTTGAGTTGGCTCTGAGAGACTCTGGAAGGACAACAGGAAGAAAGTTCAGTTTTACCCATCCACAATCCTGCTGCTAGTATTCCTCAGTGCAGCCCTATACTTTTATCAGATTCCATTCTGCTTATAAAGGAGCACTTTCAGCTGGGTGGTGGTGGCACACACCTTTAATCCCAGCACTTGGGAGGCAGAGGCAGTCGGATCTCCGGGAGTTCAAGGCCAGACTGGTCTACATAGCTAGTTCCAGGACAGGCTTAAAGCTCCACAGAGAAACCCTGTCTTAACAATCAAATATAAATACATAAGCAAATAAATAAAGGACCACTTAAAAAAAATCCTTTATGCCTTCACTGGGGAGATCTATTGTCCACAGTGCTTTTTAGATTAAGAAAACATCATTTTGTAAATGTGATCTCCCCAAACCATTTTGTTTCCTCATTTACCCATGATGTCCAGGTTAATGTTCCAGCCAATTCATGATAAATACATGACCAATATTTGAGCACAGGACTGAGTGAACATACCAGCTCAGAAGACAGTATAAAACTCAAATCTCATGCTCATATCCTAGCTCAGACTTACTGGAGGTTGCTCTGGTGTTTTAACCCTGTTACAATGGGAGCTCATAAGAATACAGGCCTGTAAACCTTAAATTCAGTGCCAGCCAACGCAGCTGAAAACTTTGTACTGCTCACATCAGAGAAATACACCGGGGACTGGAGAGTTGCCTCAGATGTTAGGAGCATTTGGTATGAAGTCATGAAGATCCCAGCTCCAAGCCAGACATCTCATGCACAAAATCATACAAATAAATGAGCATGCCCCCTTTTTCTTTTCTTTTTTTTTTTTTTTTTTTTTTTTTTTTTTTTTAAGTCAGGCATGGTGATGGTGAGGTGGAAACCCCACCTCTCCTTTTTCTTCTAGACCCCGCCCCTGAGAAAACCCACCAAGCAGGTTAAATTCTCTCCCAAGGTTATTAAAGGTCCACACCTGGGGAGCAGCCTCTGGGTTTCCCTTCTTTCCCAAGACCACCTGGGGATGCTTTGCTCAGATTAAAACCTGGACTCTATTCGGTTTGACTGGCTTATTGCATTGGCGGAGTTGCCCACGACCGCGGGATATTTTCACTCACCAGGAGGCGTACACCTTTAAACAAACCCAACAACGGGGAGGCAGAGGCAGTCTGATCTCCTAGCTCAGCCTGGTGGGCACAATGACACCTGCCTGGTTTCAAAATAGTAGTAATGAACAATAAAACAAGTGATACTAGTGTTTATTCTAATAAAAACAAACCACTTTAACCCGTAAGTATAAAGATTAGCAAACCATGCCTCCTCCTTAATCCACAGAGGTTAACAGCCACCATGTGGGGCTGGTGGTCACCCTGTTGAATAAATACAGTGCAGAGGGACAGCTGCCACTGAGGGCAGAGAGAGAAGCCCGGTGCCAGTATCGTCCATCCATCACCTGGAGTATATATAACAGTCTTGGGGGGGGGGGTCATCTGGAAGAGATGCCTACATGGGAGGCGGGGAGGGGCATGCACCAAGATGGTTTTCTTTTTTTAAAGTCAGCCCCTTTACTCCTTCGATCTCTGGGCAAGCAGGAGCCGCAGAAGGCTCAGACCAAGCCTCTGCCCTCCGAGGACATTTTCTGGCTGTCCAAGTTGGCCTCGAGGGCTGGCCCAGTTCTGAGGACCCAGAGGGCGGAGCGGAGGGGCTTGCGATGGGGACGATGGGTCCGTGAAGGTGTCACCGTCAGAGGGGGAGTCCCCAGCGCTGGGGGGCTCCACTAGACCAAGCCCGGACTGCGTGGCCCGCGGCGGCGGCGGCGAAGGCGCGGCCAGAAGTCCCGCTGTCCGGTTGGGCTGACTGCGATCCACAGCCCGGTCTTCGCATTGGGCCGTAGACGCCGCCTCGGCCCGAGCCCGCTGTTTCCTAGCTCCTGAGTGGCTGGAGGGCCAGGATTAACCTTTCACCTCCGCACTCCGTCCAATCACAGGACGGCTTTCATGTGGCCGCGGGGCGAGCAGGCGAGGGGGCGCGGAGCGGCGGCGCGACGCCGGTGGGATTCTCCAAGCCGCTGTGCGCCGTCGCCGCGGGCCGAGCGCGGGCTGCGGGCGGGCAGGGCGCTGCGCAGTCTCCGCAGGCGCGGGCGGGAGGGGTCGGGGCGCGGCGCGGTGAGGCGCGGGCGGCTCCGGGCCCAGGTGAATGGAGTAACCTGACAGCGGCAACGAGGCAACGGCGAGCGGCAGGAAATGGCGGCGGCGGCGGCGGCGCCGGGCGGCACCGGGAGGCCTGGGCTGTGACGCGCGCGCCGGAGCGGGGTCCGATGGTTCTGGAAGGCCCGCGGCGCCCAGTGCTGCAGGTGAGGCGGGCTCCCCGCTGGGCCGCTTTGTGTCCGCGCCCGGGGGACTGCGATGCTCGGCCCGCCTCTTGTGCGAGGCCCGCGCGGCCGCCGGGAGCAGGCCGCGGCGCTGAGCCCGGCCGGGGGACGGTCCACGCGGACCTCGGGCGCCGCGGGACCCGGAGCCGGGGCCTCTCGGCGCCCCCGGCCTGGGAGGAGCGGGCTTTGACAGGTCCTGCTCGGCGTTCGAAGCCCGGGCGAAGACCGGAGGTGCACACGCGGCCCGGCGTCCCCGGGAGCGACCCGGGCCTGCCCATAGCGCGGGACCCTTGAACACCCCAGAGGACCGGGAGGGGGCAAGGCCTCGGGCGAGGTACCGGCTGGAGCCCTGGGGAGGGTTGTTGTGTTTGTTGGCTGGTGACCAGGGCTGGCCCCCGGGGGCGGGTGGCCGGGGCCATCTTTTTTGCCCCCTCCCCTCTCAGGTCGCTGTGCCTGGACCCTGCCAAGGGGCTTTCATTGGACAAATTGCTGTGCATTTCAGGCTAGCACGTTAGATTGGTGTGGATTGCCTAGCAGAGCTGACCTGCCCTTGTGGCTACGCCTGCAGGACAGTGCCAGCGTCCTGAAGATTTGCTGTAAGGGGGGATTGGGAAGTCTTTGGCCATCTGTAGCCCATGCTTTTGTGAGGAGAGTTGGTGTTCAAGGGTTAAGTTGCTAATCTGTGATGTGGTATTATGATGGTCAAGCGTTGAAAACCTTCGTGAAAGGAAATTACTTGGGAGCTCACTCCTGCCTGGGTTTCTTCTGCATCTTCGAAGCCCTGATTGTCAGTTTTCTTAGGAGCCGCACTATCAGTCCCTGGAAAAGAGCGCAAGTTGAGCAACTTTGGGAAACACGAAGCCTACTGTAACTTGCACTCACTGAGTTGGAAATCCATTGGTTTTATAAAACATTCAATTTTCTAAGTAAAATTTCTATTGTGACCGCAAGCGCACAAATTTATTAAAAGCTGAATCCTGGTGAGTCTTGTGTAGCAGTTTTTATATGACTGATACCTTTGGGAAGTGAGTTCTGTAAGAATCCGTTTTGCCAAGTGTCTTTCAGGCTACCTGTGGCACCTGCTGTCAGTGCACATGCTCATGAACAGAGAGTGTATTTTATTTGAACTGTCAGCACCAAGTTTGTGAATTTATGACTGCAAAGATGACTCTTGGTTCCAGTTGGGTGATAAAAGACCTTGCAGCTACTGTAGTAAGAGTTGTCTGTACTTCCCGTGCTGACACTACCTTATGGTGGCATTTCTGGGCAGCAGCTGTATAACTAGGCTCTCTTCCTGTTGTTGCGCTTTCTTGTCTTGGTTTTAGGAAGAAAATGTTTTGGTGTAGCTTATTTCTGTCTTCCTTGAACTCAGGATGCGTCTGCCTCACTCAGTCTCTCTGGTGCTGGGATTGCAGGCGTGCACCACTGGGTCTGACTTTCGTGCTTCTGATTGGATAGTGTGAGTTTTGTGGCCGTGTATAATGAATAGTGCTTAGCTGCTTTCCGGGCAGGATAATCCTAGCATTGCCACATCTTACTCTTTGCTGCTGTCTGATGATGTGAGATGGTAATGACATTTGAGAAGGCAGGTGTGCTCTTTAAGTATCACCTCACTGCAGCCTGCACATGCTTATCTGTGGCAGGTAAGGAGGACATTTGGTAAATCTCATCTGTGTGTGCCAAGATGTGTCAGGCTCTCTTCACACATTCTCATTGAATTCTTGGTGTATTGATGTGGTGACTTCCTTCCTGATTTTACTCACCAGGGGAAGTGAGGCTCAGTGATGATTGCTTCTGTCTGCCTGAGCCTTGACTGAATCTTGGTTTGGTTCCAGAATGCCAGCCTGCCTGCTCCTCAAAGTGTGCTGTACAGGCGGATCTTAGGTTATCTGCACATAGTGTGATCCATCGCACACAGTGTGATCCATCTTCGGTTAATACAGGTAGAGTAAGTGAAGCTCTGTCAAACTGAGTGTTTGGGTCACCTCTGTTAATCTAATGTTTCCAGTTGCTTTAAGAATGTGACAGAATATACACGGTTGCACCTTTAGTCACATTCTGCCCTTCATTCCTACAACTACCATTTTCTCTTTTCCTTCTCTTTGAGTTTGGCTATGGTTGGAACGACATGTAAGTGTAGTCATTTAGTATTTGTCCTTGTGCTGGTATAGTACACCTGCATAGTATAATTGGGCTTCATGTCATGCATATATTAGGTTCCTCACTTTGGAAGGCTGAGTGATATTCTCTTGTATGTACAGATGGCCCCTAGCTTATAATGGTTTGTCTTGACATTCTTTAGCTTTAAGATGTGTGAAAATGTACACTTACAATAGAAACTACTCTTTATGTCTTGATTTTTTTATTCCTTTTCCTGTCCCAGTCAGCCATGGGATCATGAGGGATAAACAGTGATACCTTACATTGTGCTTTGTTGTTGAGTTAGAAAGTTTGATATGCTGAGTATGTACTTTTTCCAGTTCTGTATTTTCAACTTAGAAGTGGGTTATTAGGGCCATTGATGGTGGAGGAGCTCCTGTGTATGCCCCATTCTGCTTATCCAGCCATCTGTGGGTGGCACCCTGAGGCTTGTATCTTTTGACTGAGAGTAGTTGGTGCATGAGCACTTATATGAATGGCTTTGTTTGAGGCCTGCTGTCACCCCTTCTTTTGGGCAACACCCCAAAGAGGTCAGCTTGCTTGTTGATCATTAGATCAAAACACTAGGCTAAGGTTTCTTTCAGGCTCTTAATCTCCTACAAATAGTTCCTCTGTGTCAATAAAAGACTAGAATCTTGTCCAAGGCCAGGGGTTACTGACGGTTTTTAGAATCTTGGTTCTTATCACAGTAAGGCAAACAGGGATTGTTATCACAGAATTTGTTCAGTGGATCAGCAGCCTGTTATACCCTGATGGAGCCAGAGGAAGGGGCTGCTAGGTTTCTGTGTACCTTGTACAAATAGAAAGTTGAAGCCAGGTGATTATTTTGTTTACCTTAGGCTTTGCTGTTTTGGCTTCAAGAGTTTAGCTTATCCTGAAAACCAACAGATAGGTAGGTGTTTGGGTGTGTGTGTGTGTGTGTGTGTGTGTGTTGGCTTTTATAGGTTTTTTTGCAATATTTTCAAAGTAGGGTATACTCTTTGGAGGTAACAGTATTTCCTTAGTAGTCTAATTTTTGAGTTTGTGCTGCTTGGACACTTTAGCCCTTGTTTCCTGATTCTTTGATGATTACCAACATTTCTGCTAAAGAGACTCTAGATTAAAAAATTTCTATGCATAGATGATCATGTGTGTAATAATTATATATTTTTGAGGAAGGATTAAGATGTCTTTGTGATAATAAAAAGATGTTTTAGAGAACTATGAAAATAATAGTGGAGGTTTAGAATAATAGTCCGTGGATGGGAGAATTAGGTAAAGAGCTTCCAGCAAGGATAATTCACAGCTTACAAGTAACTCAAGTGCTTTTGCTTTTTAGTTTCGTTTTAATTTGCCAAAGTGAAAGAGGAACCAGGGCTAATTATAGTTGCCATCGATTAATGAAGGAAGTGTACCAATTAACCCCTTTTTTGAACAGGGGTTAATTGTTTGACTTCTTCCACTAAATAACTTTGTCAGTATATGGAGATAATGTTGACCTTATAGGTGATAAACATTTCCCCATGCTCTTATGAAGAAATCCAGTTAAAAGCAGAGGCAGGGTCAGAAGGCATTGGTAAGGTGACATGTATGGTTCTGGTAATGTCATCTCCACTGGGGTTGAAGTGTCCCTTGTAGCATGAAGGCTTTGACTGGTGGCAGATAACAGGTATTGAGCAGTGCACCCTCTGGGGCAATAGAGGCAGTCGGGACTTTGCAAACAGTGGTAATTTTGCTGGCCTTCAGGGGCGTGTGTTGGTGAAAAAGGAGGGCTACCGTGTGGTGGCTTGGACCTGATAAATAAGACCATGGAGAGAAAAGTGTATGTTTGCGGTGTCACTAGAGGAGTGGGGAATTTGGCCACGTGAGAAAGCCTTTGTTGAATATCTCTGGTCCACAGTGACTAATCGTTGGAACTCCTGGTCCGATACTCACACACACTACAAGTCAGTGACTGAGATGACAGGACATCGAAGAGGCCGAGGCCTCTTTTAGGTATGGAGCTTCAGTGTGACTGCTCGCTGAGCCTTGGGTCCTGAGACACAGAAGCCAGCCAGCCACACAATAACATGGGCTGTTCTTAGCTGCCTTGAGCCTTACAGAATCACAAGGATTAAGTACTGCATTCGTTGTCACTGCCACACAGCACTTACGTCAAGGAGTGTTCGGTTTTGCTGAGTAAGTAAATTAGCTTCTCTTTATAAACGTTTTTGAAGATTGTAGAAACTAACAGGGTTGTGGGGAGGAATGCTGCTGGCATCGTAAGGCTTTTGAAAGAGACCTTGCTTGACTCCTCTGATAATGTACAGACGATGCCTTTGGGCTCTTCTCTGCTTGTGCATGAGCTATGCATGACTGAGCACTGCAGACTGGGAGAAGTATCTGGAATCATGGAAGAGAGCTGCTGCAGTTCTTGGAGACTTACTGGTCCTGGAGACATTTTCATTATTGAAATGGCTAATCCTGACTTATTTTTTTTTTTTTTTAAATGACAGTTCAATATATATGATAAAGATTTAAAAAACACATTTAAAAAAATTCTCTTGGGTGTTATAAAACAAGACAATCAGTTCAGAATTAAAAAAAAAATACACTTAGTCCAAATAATGACAGAATGCTGGTTTAAAAATATGATGTTTGGGATGAGGCTGAAGCTCAGTAGTAGAGCAGTTGCCTGATGTATGTACATGAGGCTCTGGCTTCAAGTCCCAGCATGACTGAAGATTGACCTTTAAGTTGATAGAAGAAAGTTATCTGCTTAAGAGTTAAATTTGCAAGTACTTACTCATTCATTCATTTGTTCATTTTGAGATAGGGTCTCACTATGTAGCCCTGGCCTGCCTGGAACTTACTATATAGATCAGGCTGGCCTTGAACTTGTAGAGATCCTCTTTTTTTTTTTTTTTTTCAAGACAGAGTTTCCCTGTGGCTTTGGAGGCTGTCCTGGAATTAGCTCTTGTAGACCAGGATGGTCTCGAACTCACAGAGATCCATCTGCCTCTTCTTCCCGAATGCTGGGATTAAAGACGTGTCCCACCACCACCCCGAAATCCTCCTGGGATTAAAGGTGAGCACTACTATCATTAACCATTTGAAGGAAAAAGTAAAACGATAGTGTTATCTAACACATGGAGATATTTGAAGTCAGAATTTCTGTCTTCTGCTTGGGAACAGCAAAGCTAAGGGAGGGCAAGGTAAACATGGCAAGCCCGGGGGCTCCCTCCTTTTCCACATCTTGCTGCACAGCTTTCACTAACCTGTAACATCTTAGTGATGCTGTGTGCTTCATCCATTTACAACTCCATTATTGCTTTATCCTAACATTTTAGGAGTGTGTAGGAGTTAATGATCAGTGTTGGAGGACCAGGGTTTAAAACTAACTCTTGTAGCTTATCACTGAGACACACTGGGCACCTGGTGGCCTCTGAGTCTCCATGTCCTCCTCAGTAAGCTCTTGTCCCTTGAAGCTGTGAAGAAATAGTTTTCTGCCAAGTTCTGCTTAGTTCTTATTTTTGAAAAAATTTAGATGGTATTGTTTTTCTTCGGATATGTACTTTAGAGAATATTTTGCTATATTCTTCTTGTAACTAGATTATTCCATGACTCCTGTGTTACTAATACTGAAATACGTATCCAGTTTTATAATGGAAGATGGTCTGAAAAAGAAGGCCTGTATACCGCATTTTATAGACGAGATTTCTTTTTATTCTTGTACTTCTATATTTATGTACACATATAAGTATCAGTTTGAGAGGGAGTAGGGCATGGGAGGAACTGGAGGGAAGAAAGAATGACAGCAGTATATATATGTATATGTATATGTATATATATTTGCATATTTTCCCTTTTATTGAAAATGGATTTTTCCCCCTTATATAATATATTTTGATTACAATTTCTCCTCCCTCTACTTCTCCTCGTTCTTTCCCATCTCTCCCAACCAGATCTACCCCCTTTCTGTATCTCATAAAACAAACAGGTTTTTAAGGGATAATAATAAAATAAAACATAATATAATAAAAAACTAACACATTGGACAAAACAAACAGAAGGAAAAGAGCCCAAGAAAAGGCACAAGAAACAGATATAGACCCTGAGACCCACTTGTTCACACACTTAGGAATTCTAATTAGACACCATAATATATACCAAAGGACCTATAGTGTAAGAAGAGAGAAATATTTTTTTTTTTTTTTTTTTTTTTTTTTTAAGCCGTGACACATTATGAGACAAGGACTCATTTTGTGTTGGCTATCTATTTCTGGGCATGCAGCCTACCCTTAAGAGTAGTTTGCTTCTCCCCTGAGACTCCCTTGGAGAAAAGTGGCTATCATTCGCAAGTGATTATCTGTTGGCCATAGCTTCTGGGTTAGGGTTGGGGGCATGTGTCTACTTCTACTTTCAGCTCTAGGACCCCATTTGGTGCAGACCTGTGAAGGCTGCCTCAGTCTCTGAGTTCGTATGTGTGTTGATCATGTTGATTTAGAAGGCCTTGCTTTTTTGGTGTTCTCCATCCCCTCTGGCTCTTAGACTCTTTCTGCCTTTTCCTCCAAAGGATTCCCTGAACCCTGAGAGGAAGGATTTGATGGAGACTTCCTGTTTAAGGCTGAATGTTCCAAGGTCTGTCTTCTGTTCTTTGTATATTGTCTGGTTCTCTATATTTGTTCTGATTCAGGAAGAAGTTTTGTAATGATGGATGAGCAAGGCACTGATCTATGGTCTATAACTGTAGCGGGATGTCATTAGGAGTCATTTATTGATGTTCTTTTAGTAGAACTTTAGTATTTGGTTCCTGGCCTATCTAGTGCTGGTATAGGTTCTAGCTCCTAGAGTGGGCCTTAAGTCAAGTCAGAGAATGGTTGGTTATTCCCACAAGATTTTTGCTACTATTGCACTAGCATATTGTGAAGGCAGGACACCATTGTATATCAGAGGGTTTGTAATGAAGTTGGTGTTTACATTTGTCCTTTGGTAGCATGCAGAGAACCTTCCTGTACCAAAGTTGCTAACATGCTAGCACATAGGGGTGAGAATTCTGTGTAGGTACCAGCTTGACCACTCCATGTTCATTGAGTTGTGTAGGTGTTGTATTCAGCAATAGGGCCTTGCTGCATAGACGGTTTTCTACAAGGCTCATCTACACTGGTTAGTTTTGTCTCTGTGACAGTGGTGCCAGGTGTAAGAGTGTTGTAAGCCCCAAATACCCTTCCTTAATCTGTGATGCATGAATACGTGTGCTACCCTGAGATAGTACTTCAAGTTGGCATAAGCCTTTCTATGTGTAGTTTGACTCGAAGTAGACCAGTTGTTCTTCGGCTTTGACACTTCTGGTTGGGTATATGACTCATCCCCTCCTCCCAAAATATGCATCTATACCCATAATTTTATATAAAATAATAGGAGACACGGGCAAGCCCATCCTTCCATAGACATTTGACTTAGGTTATGGCTATTCATAAACAAGTAATGGGCTGATACGGGGACAAAATTCTGAATAACCTCAGGACAAATATTAACTGATAGTGGAAACTAAGGCTTGATTGAAAAACCTGTGGTCAGTCGGGCAGTGATGTCCCACACCTTTAATCCAAGCACTTGGGAGGCAGAAACAGGTAAATTTCTGTGAGTTCAAGACCAGTCTGGTCTATGGAGCTAGTTCTAGGACAGTCAGGACTACACAGAGAAACCCTGTCTGGAAAAGTAACAAATAAAGAAGTACCTCATGGCCAAGCTGAGATGACAGCAGCACATACCTTAAATTATAGCTCTTGGCAGTCAGGAGAATCATGAAGTCAAAGCCAGCCTGGAGCTACATAGTGAGATTTTGTCTCAGAACACCAAGGCTCACATTCTATTCTAGTTGGCTTTGCTTCTATGACTTGGTTTGTCATTAAGGGTGTGTCAACCTGGACTGCTGTGTTTAATTTTTGTATTTCCTCATAAGTATGCTAGATCCCTCAGTTACCTTACAGTCAGTGATCTCTTAAACACCCCATAATCTAGGGACTTCTCCATTTCAGACTGAGACAGTACATTAAACATAAGATCTGGGTAGATTACCTTTGCCAAACCTTACAGTTGGTGACTGACAACATGAGGATGATGGAACCGAGACCTGGGCAGGTTGGAGGCCTTGGAAGTAAGGCTTGAACACTAGAGAAAGCCTTGGGTGGTTTGGCAGCATCTTAGAGACAGGTATTCTGTCTCTTAGTGCAGGTTGGTGTTGCTGACTGAGAATCTGACAGACTCCTAGTTTTGCTACACTCTAGTGTAGCAAACATTGTGTAGTGCATTGAGAAGCCTGTCGATGGTCATGCTCAGACTTTTTTTTCCACCTGCATATGCCACTGTGTTGATGCTACCATTTCTTCAGGATACTTATCTGTATAACTAAATAGTAAAAGGGGGTTAAAACCCCCAAATTCTAAATCTTTTTTAAAAAAAGGATTTATTCATTTATTATATATACAGTGTTCTGCCTTCCTGTATGCCTGCAGGCCAGAAGAGGGCACCAGATCTCATTACAGGTGGTTGTGGTCCACCATGTGGTTGCTGGGAACTAGACTCAGGACCTCTGAAAGAGCAGTGCTCTTAACTGCTGAGCCATCTCTCCAGCCCCCAAAATTCTAAATATTTATGTGTACTTGTTACAAAGAATAAAGTCAGGTAGTGTCAGGCTGATCATAATTGTGAGAATTTTAAGGGCAAGACAAACTTCTGGTGATGGAAATGATAGGAACCTAAAATGTGTATGCACTGTGGATTAGACTTGGTGTGGACCTGTCCTCTGAGCAGGCTGGGGCTTCTCGACACTTCAGATCTTTAGGGTAATTTCTTACTATGATAGGTTTTAGCTTCCAGCCTCTCTCCAGGTAGATGCCTGAAGCTTTTCGAAACTGGTTTCCTTGGGTGTTTATAAGAAGTTTCAGCTGTATCTGGTAGACTGGTGTGTGTGTGTGTGTGTGTGTGTGTGTGTGTGTGTGTGTGTGTGTGTGTATGTGTGTGTATAAAATTATAAATGTATAAAGATAAAAGAAAGTATAAATGATATAAAGAGAAACATATACACTTCAATAGACACTTATTGTGACCCTGGCCTAAGTGGCAAATGTTCCATAATAAGATGCTTGCCTGCATTGTCTACATCACATGGAGAATTCAGACTAGGACTTGTGGTTTCTAGGGTGTAAATTTACTAACTTATGTTAATAATTTCTCTTAAAATACCACTTCTTATTTCACTAGAGAAGTAATGTATTGTGTGGATTCATTTTAGGATTGTACATTTCACTCAGTTGTCCTGTTTCTTGTCGTAATATGGAAGGGTCTCTGATGGGAAGATGTCTTTCTGTAAATGTTTCTCATATTGGTTAATGAATAAAGCCCTGTTGGCCAATAGGAAAGCAAGATAGGTGGGACTAGGAGACAAGGAGGATTCGGGAGAGGTAGGAGGAGAGTCAACATGTAGCACCAAAAGAGCAGAGGTCCAGCCCCTCTCTCCGGTAAGATAAGACCACGTGGTAACACTTAGATTAATAGAAGTGGGTTAATATTTAAGACAGAGCTAGCCAATAAGAAACACTAGTAACAGGCCAACAGCTTTATATCTAATACAGCGTCTCTGTGTGTTATTTGGGGCTGACACCGCTGTGGGATCAGGCTGTCGGAAAACTGCTTGTAACAGGCCTCAGTTTTGTGAAATGAATTCAGATTTGGTTTGGTTTCCTGGTGATTGGATTCAGACCTTGTACTTTGTGTTGGGTAGGAAAGCTTCACGAGATACATCTCAGTATCCTGCTGTCTTCAAGGATAGACCCACATCCCCTTTTATTAATGTAAAAGAGAATTTTGAGTAGCTAACAGTTACTTGAGGCAGATAAGTTGTATGATGTCACACTAATTGCTGTGTAGATTGATACTCTGTAGCTTTGACAGTTTCATTTTGGCCATTCCATGGGCTGAGTGTCAAGGGTGGAGATGTTAACCTGCTAAAGTAATTCAGGTTGTTTAAAGTCTTGTGGAAATAGGAAATATCTAAACTGAGTTTTGTATTTTAACTACAAAAAGCTGCTGCATCTTAATATATGTGAATTTAAGGTTAAATCGAGAAAGTTGGGACCTTGTCTGTGTGTGTTTTGAAGACAGGAGTTCCCTGTGTCCTCAGGCTGCCCTTGAACTTGGAGTCCTCCTGCCCCAGTCTCTCTAGTGTTGCTTGCTGAGTGTTTGGATTACAGAATGCAGGAAGTACTAGAGCTTCAATTTATTCTTAGAATTAATAAGTGACAGTGAATTGCGAATATTGCTTTCCTGAATTCCAGACATAGTTTGGAATTATGGTAGGTTACTAGATGAACAAATTAAGTCATGGACAGTGGTAGCTAATAAGATTGTAAGTGAGGATGAGGTTCTCTTTCTTTTCAGAGATCCTGAGTTTTTGGAAGGCATTGCAGAAACTGATCTGATTGGATGGGATCTGATCACATGGGATTGGTGACAGTCTCTTAGAAACAGCATGAGCTATGTGAATGTGTGATAGGGAGTGGTAATTGGCTGGGTTGTGAGGAGGGCAGATGGCCAGGTGCTGCACAGCTTTATCCTTACCTGGAGCTTTGCTGTCCTTCCTTCCTTCCTTCCTTCCTTCCTTCCTTCCTTCCTTCCTTCCTTCCTTCCTCCTTTCCTCCCTCCCTCCCCCTCTCCCTCTCTCTTTTCCAGACAGGGTTTCTCTGTAGCTTTGGAGGCTGTCCTGGAACTTGCTCAGTAGACCAGACTGGCCTCAAACTCACAAAGATCCACCTGCCTCTGCCTCCCTAGTGCAGGGGTTAAAGGCATGTGCCATCACCACCTGGCTCTCTTTTCATATTTATTAAACATCCACTACATATGGTAGTCACTTTGGTTTGTCTCCAATTAACATCTTAAGTGTTCTCTCTCTCTCTCTCTCTCTCTCTCTCTCTCTCTCTCTCTGTGTGTGTGTGTGTGTGTGTGTGTATACGTACATACTTATGCAGCTCTTTTCCACATAGATATCCTTGGGTGTGATAGATTGGTACAAGACAGACATGGACCAGATAAAACTGTAGCATTTGTTGCACGGTGTTAAGAGCAAGGTACAGAGGCTTAGAATCGAGTACAAGTCTGAAACTTACCTTGAAAGCTAGTAGTGTGTTCAGTATTTACCTCTCAAAACAAACCTGCAGAGTAGCTGTTATCAAGGGCATTTGGAAAGGTGTGGAGAGCATCTGTGCTCTTCTGAGGCCACTGTGTCATTTTCCCGAGAAGGGCTCAAGGAAGCAGACAGCTGGCTGACGCTTAGGGATATTTTCACATGGACAGTTTTGTGGGGTTGATCTTGTTAAAAATGGGTGGCATCTTACTTACATTAAACTTCATTTGGAACAATGTAATGAAAATCTAAGCATAATACATTTGTGTTACACAGAGCCAGGCCTGATGGCTCACATCTGCTGTGAAGTGGATGCAGGAGGATCAGTTCAGGGTAACCCTCGGTTACATAGTGACTTTGAGGCCAGGCTGGTCTACGTGAAAACATGTATCAAATAAATCAAAACTGACACCACCATTATCATGATAACAACAAAAATCCTTTATATTACAAACTCCAGAACTTTTTTATGCTTGTAGAGAAGTGCATAAAATGAGATTGTGAATGATAAATTCTAGGATAAATTTTACCATACTCAGTGTTTTAAGAAGGTTTTTGGTTTTGTTTTTAATCAAACTTGTATTCCTTCAGGTCTTTAACTATTGTATTGTTACAAATCACCCCTAGTTTGAAAGTTTATTCTGCATTTCTGAAATAATACATGCTCAAATTGTAGGGGAATTTAAAATGTAAACAGATGTGAAAGAAATGCTGTCAGGTGTGGCAGGAATCAGTCTTCAGGGTTTGTCAAAGTCTCTTCCTCTAATCCCTTCCGTTTCTCAGGGTTTAACTAACACTCAAGCAGATCCTAATGGTGGTCTGTAATTAAAAATTGCTTTTTCATCTGATATCACGACAGACACATTTTTGTCTGTTGTGATCTGTCCTCCTTCCCAATGGCTCTGCTGTATTCCCTCTTGAAAACCAAACCATAGTTTGCCAAAATATTCCCTCACTTGCTCTTGTCCTTAGACATGTAGCTGTGGGGTGGGCTATTAGGGTTAGCAGTGGCGTAGCAGCTGCTCTGTGTTTCTGTTGTAATGCTGTAGGCTAGACAACGCTTGGAGGTTCTTAATAATGACAGCTATGACAAGTAAAGATAGAAATGTCAACATCTCTCTTGTGTTCTTTTTTTTTTGCAATCTGGCACTCATCATTCCATGTTTTTCCTCTTTAATCTTTCAATTTTTAGTTTGAGATTAGTCTTACTATAAGGTAGAGTCATTAAAAGTAGTTGATGGGTCTTTTATGTATTTATCTTATACACTGTGGTAATTTTAGATATTCCTTGCCTTTTATTTTCTCTTACATTTTAAAATTTCAAAACACACCCATTTGATTGCCATTGTTTCTTTGTGTGTGTGTGTGTGTGTGTGTGAGTGTGTGTGAGTGAGTGAGGGCGGGCATGGGAGTGCAAGCGCAGAAGCCAGAAGAAGGTGTACAGTGTCCTGCTCTGTCCCTTTGAGACGGGGTTTCTCAGTGAAACCAGGAGCTTAGGAGCACAGATTTTGTTGACTAGCTGCCTGGCCAGGGAGCTCCCGTGAGCTGTCTGTCTTTACCCCCTTAGCTTGGAGCTTACATGCAGGCATGGCCACACCCAGCTTCTCTGTGGTTGTTGGGGATCGACTCTGGTCTTCATGCAGGCCCTACAAGGGTTCTTACCCAGGAGCCATCTCCCCAGTCCCACTTAGTTTTTATTTATTATTTAATTTTTCTTCCTTATTTTCACTTTATGTGTGCTGTGTCTTACCTGCATGTATGTCTCTGCAGCACATGCATACAGTGCCCATGAAGGTCAGATAACTTGAAACTGGAGTTACGGCAGCTGTGAGCTGCCAAGAAGGTGCTGGGAATTGAACCTGGGTCTTCTGGAAGAGCAGCTAGTGCTGAGCCATCTGTACCATCTCTCCAGCCCAGCCCTGCTAGCTGTTGGGAGTTTTCATCCAAGTGTTTTTACCTGCTGGGCTGTCTCTTCAGTTCCTGCCTGTGTAGCATCTCACTGCAGAAGAAAATTTAGTGAAAATGTTTTCAGCGATTTAATAATAAGCATGATACTTTTTTTTTTTTTTTTTTTTGAGACAGGGTTTCTCTATAGCTTTGGAGCCTGTCCTGGAACTCAGTCTATAGACCAGGCTGGTCTCGAACTGACAGAGATTCGCCAGTCTCTGCCTTCCGAGTGCTGGGATTAAAGGTGTGAGCCACCTTACACATAGACATAATACTTATTGTGGGTTTTTTGTTGCTTTTATAGAGAACTAGTAGCTACAAAACTGCTTAATTTTACTTCATAGTATGTGCCATTTTCCTAATTTATTTGATTTTCATCATAATGTAAGTTGCTGCTGACTGGGTAATTGGGAAGAGAGGAGGAAATCTTACTTCTACTCTCTTGGATTTGATAGTTGGAGTCTTCAACTAATCTGACAAAGAACAGATTTTTAGGGGGAAAGTCTTAAAAATGGTGTTGATATTACTATTTTTATGTGTACCTGGTTTCAAAAAAGAAAAAGAAGTGAAACTCCAAAGAATGCTTTGGCCTAGAAATAAAAGGACTGTTTTCTACATCGTTGGTGGTCATTGTGGGTGCTGTGAAGATAGGGTGCTTACATGCAAGCAAAACGCCATACATATAAATAAAGAAAAAAATGATTAACTAATAAAAACCAAGGGGCTGGGGAGATGGCTCCTGGGTAAGAACCCTTGCTGGGCCTGCATATAAGCTCCAATCTAAGGGGGCAGAGACAGACAAGATAGGTCACTGCAGTTCACTGGCCAGCCAGCCTAGTTTATTTACAGTCATGGCTAAGTGTGATAAAATGTGAAATAACAGGAAAAGAGGCTTGGGCCTTAAGGGCTGGGAAATTGTAGGCGGTATCTAAAAGTATGGAGAAGGGATTAGTGGAGGCTGAGTTTTGTTTAGTAAAGTTTGTTCGCCCCAGCCATTGTGGGGCCATCTCTGTCTATTAGTATAGGACTTGATCTCTTCCCTTTGGAGTGGGGGGGGGGGGCGTTTATACCGTAGCTTTTGGTAGAAAGGGGAAGGAGAGAACTTTTCCTGAATCTGTTGCTCCTTAGTTAATGCTTTGAACTCAAAATAATCTCTGGGCCACAGTGGCGTGTCCAAAGGTGGTATGTTTTGATCGCCGTTGTGAATTTGTGTTTTCTTGAGGTTAATCTGGCTGGAAGTACTATGTAAAATCTTGTGCTTTTTTGTTACACACAAGTTTATATTTTCTGTGTTGAATCCTAATTGTATTTTAGGTTTTTCTTTAAGAATTCTTTAAAATTTAGGTTAAAAAGTATAGTTCTATGTTCCTTTTACCAAACTTAAACTCTCATTTCATCATAATACATATTCCTATTTTGGGGCCAGGAGACTGTAGTAGAGGGGAGTAGTGTGGAGCTTGGTGTGCACACATCTTGACCTATCTGATGTGTTCCTTGCTGGATTCAGATACCAAAAAGAAAAGACTACATTCTACATCATTCACACTCATGGTGGCTACTGTGAAGACAGCTGACTACTTTACTGTGGAGCCCAGAGCCTCAGCTTGACTTGGAGCCTTGCTAAGGACAGCTGAGACATTGTCCTGACTCACTTAGAAGAGGTGGGGATTTGGGAGGGAGTTCCTTTTTACTATAGCAAGTGTTAGCCTACTTTGTTCTGTCTTTATTTTTAAACTTTCCCTCTTTGTGCTGTTGTGGAACATGTTTTAAGGTTTCTCGTACTTAAGTGCTAAGAAATGAAATTTGATATTTGGCATGGATTTTGCTTGAGAATTGGGCTGTGTATAAAATGTTTTAACTCCATGTTGCAGAAACATAAGTCTTCCAAAATAGAACTTATCTGCACAGAGGTAGAAATAAAAAAAGAAAATAGTTTCATTATTGAGTACATTAAACTAGTCCAGTGTGCATCAAGGCCAACTCTGAAGACAGGAAGATTGTTATCCTTATGTACTTAAGTGGTGTCTATCAATCCAAACCCACAAACAGGAAGCAAGAAGGTCCAGAGAAATGAGGTTGAAGGTCCAGAGAAATGAGGTTGAGATAGCTCAGAATCTGTGAGCAAGGCAGGGGTAGTGGTGACTTCCATGAGCAAACTTGGTTTGTTACAAGGTAGTCTGCATTCTTTTGTGAGAAACGTCTATTGGAGTTGAGAACAGGTGCTATAACAGGATCTATATACTGAGCCACACTACTGTAGACAAGACTCTGGACTCTTGCTGTTTGTCTTCTGCCTGGCATATTATAGTTGATTATCTGTTTTAGGCCCTGCAGTCAATAGGTAACCTAAGTGCCCATTGCTGGCAACAGGTGAATATGTCAAGAGTTCTAATAGGTCTTAATAATAAAAGCCTGGAGTCAGATATGGGGGCAAAAGTTGAAAGATCAGAGAGATGAAGGAGCAAGCCACAGCCACATCTTACCTTGACAACTTCCCAGCTGAAAAGAGAGTGTGTGTTCCTGTTTCCTCTTGCTATAGTCTTTTCTCTGCCCAGTCCCCTCATTTCCTGTCTGCACCCAGCCATCTCACTTTCTATTAGCTGGTGGCAAGCTTCTTTCTTTGATCTTCAGACACTTTATTTGTACAAACAAGATATCAGCACAGGTGGAAGACTTTTCCTTGAAGTTAAACTTTCTAGTATTCTGGCTTGATGACAAGAGGTCAGTTTTATAAATGGGAGTCAGGTGACAAATTAGGCCTATCTCCTTCCAGGAAACTAGTTTTTCTCTTCCTTGTACTATTTCAGAGATACTGCTTGAGTTGCGGAAGTAACCTGTAGTTAGGGAAGTAGAAGCTTGAGTTTCTACTCATGGAAGGGGAAGAGAATTCTGAAAGCAAGCAGGTAGATTTACAGGAACTGTAATTCTCTTCACTCTGTGCCAAGTTATCATCTCAAGCTGTCACTTGGGGTCCCCAGCTGGTGCTGGGTCCTCTTGGCTAGCTTGCTGTGTTTGGATCCTCCATAGCACATCTGTTGCTGGGAACTTTTCAATGCTAACAAGTTTGACTGCATGTTAATGCCTTAGTGTTCTGCTGAGTCCTCTTGCTTACCAGGGGCTTAATGGAAGTGGTCCATTAAGAGCTCAAGAGTAGGGTGAATGTGACTCAAATCTGTAAAGTAAGTAATGGCAGAAATTCTGAAATTCTGTTAACTTTGAAAATTCATACTAGGGATAGAAGAATTGTTTGTTTCTAACTGCACCCACCACATAGTCGCACAGTCGGGTGCTAAGGGGAGTTTTTTGTTTGTATTCAAACCTAGTATCATTTGGAGCTTACCTTAAAGGGGCCTATTACAAATTTATAATATATTATCATCAATTGAAATTAGATAACGACTTAAAAATTTTTTATCAACAAAAGTCATTATCTAATACTTGCCAGATGGACTCTATGTGTATACAAATTGCCTAGTGATGTAACCAGATAATACTATACTGGTTGACTTGACTTTTGGTTAGAGCATTGCTGGAAATTTCAGACAAATCTGAAACATTGTTTTACCACCTTTAGAGGCAATGGGACCTGGGAGAATAGAGCCAATAAGTGAGGGGTAAAATCTCAACTTTATTCAAAAGCATCAGACAGTTTATACTGTTGAGGGTTAAGAGTTACAAGAGTAAGTTGTTCAAATACAAGGACAATCCACAGGTAGCAAAAACGTGTTGTTTTCCCAGAGAGGCATCTAAATAAATAACAGTAGCCAGTTGTAATCAATAATCTAAAGTGAACTCACTCTTAGCTGCCTTACCTGGGACAGGCATAAAAGTACAGCCAAGAACCACCCATGCTATGGAGGAACAGAGATTACAAGACTCTTGTTTACTTGGAGTCTTCCCACAGGTCTTAGAAATCTCATACAGCTTTGCTCATGGACTGCATTCCTACCGCCCATGTTGGTGTACATGTTCTTTGCACCTTACTGGGTGGCATATATAACATGATTTTAAAAATCCAGTGAAGAGTGAGATAGTCGTAGAAGACAGACATTCTGGGAGGTAGGAAGACACTCGGCACTCTAGGTTTGTCATAGTGTCCATTAAGTAGGCTTACAGGCAGATCTTACTAGGGTAATTGGTTGTTCTCTGCCATGAATTTTCCCTTGTATCTAACTGGATCACATAACAAGCTTGCTTCCTTTTTACACTTGTATTAGAATGTATACTGATTTATTAAGAGGCAGCTATTTTCAGTCGTGTACTGTTTTCTTTTAATAGATAATTTTATGAAGGAGTTTATTCTGATGTTAATTATAAAAAATTATCAAGTAGCTAATTTGTTAAATACTCAATTTCTTAATGATTTTTTTTTTTTTTTTTAATGAGTTGTCTTCTAAAATACTCTTCTCTGATTGCTTTTAGGTTACCTAGGGTATGCATAAATACAGACTTGGAAACTCTGAAAGAACTTAGAGTCAGCATTTGGAGGTAAATATGTATCTGTTAAAGTAGAGTAAGGTTATCCCATTAACAACTAGCTAGCAAAAAAAAAAAAAAATCAAAAAAACAAAACATAAAGAAGTGAACACAATGAGAATTTATTGATAATTTATCTGCATGATGGTAGTGTAGCTGGTGTAAGCTACTGAGCTCAAGCCCAGTGTTAAATCTAAGAAGACCAGTGTTTGTTGATCTCATTAAGCTTTTCATATGCTTTCTTTGTTTTTGAATTATGATAATAACTTAGGAAAGGCATCCCAAATTAAAATTTCTTTCCAACACTAGCATTGTCAATTCTAATCTTGAATTGTCTTATAAACCAATTTGATGAAAAGTAGATAGAACAGGTTTAACAGTCCTTTGAGTTTGTTTTTAACCCATTTGTTAAATTGGAATTACTACTGTTGGCTTTCATGCACACACTAAAGACTTACTATAGCTGATGATCTTTGTTTTTCTTAATGGGAATCTAGGAAGTAATGAATCATTACTTTTTTATTTTTTTTGTAATATGTAAAGTATGATCTTTAACGTTTGAGTCTCATATATTTTTGAACTCTTTCCTGGAGCTTGGCTGTAGTTTTTTTTCTATCTATAGGTCAGGCTTGTCTTTGTTGCTGCTCACTCTGTTCTTTGTTTTTGAAGAAGACTTGGCATTCTAAAATATTCCAAATGTCTTTTGTTTAAAAGTTGATACAAAATAATGGCCTGTTATTCAGCTCCTCATTTGAGTGGGACTCTGTGTGTGCCTTTGGTTTACAGGAATCTTACACAGGACTGTTTCTACATTTGTTTTAGAGCAGAAGCTTGGGCATGCTGTGATTTTCCAATAAACTCTCACAATGTCAGAATGCAGTTCAGACAGCAGCAACACAGAGGTCGCAAACATTAAAACGGTAAATGTGGGCTGTTGTCTGTGGAAAGAGGACGCGGGCTTATTTTCGTGTCCTTTCACATTGTCCTTTATGTTTGTTTGGCTTTTATTCTTGTGGTGTTGGGTATTGAGTCAAGGCCTTGCTCTGTATTAGGTGAGTGCTCTGCCCTGCACTGTACTTCAGTCTCACAAAGTATTGCTAAGTGCATACCCTACCGAAGCTGGCAAACAGCTTTGTCAGTTTCACGAGTGTAGATTAGTTAACAACAACAACAACAACAAATATATATCAAAACCTGTAATTGAAAATAGTTACTTGGGGTTAATCCTTTGGTTCTGCTGAAGAAGTTAATATGGTTCATCCATGAAACTTAAAAACTCTTTTTACCATCAGATACTCAGCCTTTCACTTATGGCTAAGTTAAAACATGCCAAAGAAAGTAAAAATTGGCAAAATTAAAGGGTTTTCTGTTATTACATGATTAGGTTACGTATTGTTTTAATCCTGGCCAGTCACCATACATAAAAATGAATGAAAATTAGTTCAAATATTATGACCTTATGGAAAATATAATTGGAAGGGTTCAGTTTCAATTTTCCATCTCCTTGTAAAATCCTATCCTTCACCATCAGGGATGGTGGCAATTTATTTCTAATCCAAATAAAAATACATTGACTTGCCCATAATTGTGTTTTGTACATTATTGTGTGGTCATTCATGAATCTCTGACACAGTTTTATACACACACACCCCCTCATGCTCACAAACAGCAGATTTAATATATACAGAAAAATGGAGCCTGTATCTTGTTCTAAGGGAGCCTGTGTTCCAGGAAGAACAGAGGGAGGAGGAGAGGGAGAATCCTTGTCTGTGCATATGTGTAAAATGGTTATGTTATAAAAGTCAGAGCAAAAAGCTGCTCATGCCACTCAGCTGACTGGGCTTTCTACAAACTTAACTTTGTTTGTTCATTGTGTCTCAACTGTGGTTTAGGACAGTGGGTGATAGGATAAAAAGAAACATCAGCTCCTGTGCTCAAGGTCACACAGCCTAATCATTCATTTTAAACCAAGAATAGAGATTTCAAAACTAAGAATAAAAAGTGCTTTAGAGCTCTAGACAAATAGTTTATGGCTATTAACAGTTTCAAGAAGATTTACTGATTGTAGAAAGTTTAAAGCATATTCATAAGGACAGATAAGGAGAGTATGTCTAACCTTCAGAAGACATGGAAGCTTCCAGATGAAGGTCACACTGGTTTCTCCAGTGAGTGATGCTAGGCTCCTAAAGTGCTATAAACAAAGCTCTCAGCTTGTGACCTGGCTGCAGGACCTTCCTGGGACCTCAGGGTTCTAGTCTGATGGCTTTCTTTTTGGTCTGTTCCTGACTTCCCCTTTTTTTCCCCTCCCCTCCTTCTTTATTTCTAGTCTTTCCTCCTTTTTTTTCTATGTAGATCTTTTATAGCAGTAATGGTGATTTACAGTGTCATTTGTTCAGAGTTGCATAAAATTCAACTCACCTTAGCTTGGATAGTAACGGGATTTGTTGGCTCACACCTTTAGTAAAGATGTTAGGCTGGGCTTTAGGTTGATTGAGCTGCTCATTGATGTTACTGAGTTTGTTTATTATTGCTGTATGAAGTACATCTTTTTGATGGCTGTCAGACAATTTCAGCAGCAGACAGGTCCAGTGTTTCTTGAACTGTATTCTGAGGGGAAAAGTTGCTTTTTTTAGCTGTTGACTGAAAGGCCCAAACCTTTTGTCATTGGATTAGCATGTGCTAGGCTGATTGGCTGAACTACTTTATTAATGGCTTTCAGGACTGTAAACATTCTTTGTTGTGACGTATTTTCATAGTTTTGTATTTTATGATACTGAGTTTTGCAGAATAGTCCTTCTGTTTTTAAAAAATAGGAGCATACTTCCTTAGTTTGTGGCTCATTTTTGTAGATTAATCATTATTATCCCTAAGTTTGTCTATCTGAGAAGGAAAGTGAGAAGCAATATAGACAGGAGGGAGCTGCTGGACTCATATGTGTAGTGTTTGGACGTGAAAGAAGACATGTTGGCTGTTTTCATTGTTGCTGTCTTTTCTCAAAACTTCCTTTTACATCCCATTCCCCAGGACTTAGTTGTGTCGAAACCTTCCACGCTGCCTTGATGGGTCTAGATCAGCATGTGTGCTGAGTGAAAAGTGCAGGGCCAGGCTTAAGGGCAAGGGTTCCTAGACAGAACTGTGGTTGTGAAGTAGGCATCACAGAGTGGTGGCAAGCCAGGAAGCCCAAGGAAGTGCTGCAATAGTTGGTAGGTCTTCAGGGTGGCCTCTTGATCTTTAGAAGCGAGATGAACTTGACTTTCATGTGAGGTGTTTGAGTCCTGTGTGCTCTGGAATTGGGAATTGTGTCAGGTACAGGGTACAGGGAATGAATATTAGACTGATTCCAGTAGAAAGTGAGTTGATAATTTCCCTTGAGGAATGTGGTTTCTTTGACCAAATAATGGTGTGGTGGTGGTGGTGGTGGTGGTGGTGGTGGTGGTGGTAATGGCCTGATAGTTTCTCCAAAAATGCGCAGTCACCCCTTGCTTGTCTCCTTCCTTTGAAAAGTATAGTAAGGCTGTTAATGTTTGTTGGTGTGGACAAGCTGTCTTTCTGAGGCTCTCAGTGCTTTGTGCTGCTTCCTTTCAACAGTACCTTGAGTAAGCTGTGTATTGAATTATGCCGTTTTGATTTCTGAAATGAGAGTGCAGTGTTGTACTTCAGGAAAGAGTCTGGGAAGTAAAATGTTTGGTTTTAAGGAAACCCGAGAGCTGGATTCTCTTCCACTCTCAGAGTAATAGCAGTGAACACCACAAAGCAGAGTAGAGGTAAACATTCCAAGTGCAGGATTGCTAAATGCTGCTCCTTGAGGGAGCTAGTGATGGGCTTTCACGTAGTCTTGTCATCCTAGCCCTCTGCTCTGGTTGAGACTTTTAGGAAGACTGGGCTGGGGCTGGGTAGCCCAGTGGGTGTACTGCTTGTAGTGGGAGCGTGAGGATTTGATTCTTTTGATCCCATGCACCTGTGTGAAAGCCAGGCACCTAGTGATTATGGGGCTTGTGTGTATGTGATAGTCTCAGGTAGAGATGGGTAGATCCTGAAGTATTGGTGGCCAATCAGTTACCATGATCCTGTAGATCATGTTTTGTGATCTCTGTCCCTTCATTTCAGGGCTCCAGTGACAGACCAAAATACAACTCCACCCGAGTCCAACTTGGGGGAAAGTTGTCAGTTTATTGGGCTCACTTACAGAGCCATCAGCGAGGGGTCACTTGTAGGAGAGAGAGTGACTGCAAAGCAGCCACACCACTGGAAATTCTCACCCCGGCATGGATGGCATCTTCCTATAGCTACACAGATGGAGACCCCCTCTTCTGTTACTTTTCCACTCTAGACCTCCTGAGGCTATGTGCAATTAGAGCAGGATTACATGCAGATGGCAGGAGGTGTAGGGGGAGCAGCTGGAATTCCAGGTAAGTATCTGCTGACTCACCTTGCCTGCTCCTTCTCTGAGGGAAAGCCGTCACTCGGATCTGCTTTAGGGTTGTCTTACAAGTAGTCACAGCTGTCCTGGTGAGAATGGTGGCTGTTGTTCTCAGAAGACAGTGCTCTGCAACATCACTGGGGCTGTTCCTGTTTCAAAAACAGGAGAGTGTGCTGGAGAATGACATCCAGTGTTGACCTGTGATCTCTACACTTGCACACACTATCATACACATAAACACACGTGCACACGCGCACACATATAATTTTCAAATGATCAATTTTTATTTGACCAGCTTACATAATGAAATTTACTTCTGGAAAAGAATGTATGAAAATGGGAGAGTGCTTAGATGTCATGGAAGAATTTCCATTTAGAGAATGTCATGTGTTTAGTTTATCAGGATATGTATCATTTAAAATATATATATATATATATATATATATATATATATATATATATATAATGTCTAAGGATAGTTTTAGCTGTGTGGTTGTAGATTATCAGTTAAGCAAAACACCCCTTTTAATGATGTGATGTAGCCAGGTCAGCCTGCCTGTATGCTGGCTCATTATTTTGTCAACATAATGTTAGAGAACTTGCGGAGAGTATGTTTTTTGTATATTTGTACTTTACAACACAACGTGTATATTTACAGACTTACATGTAGGTGTATGTATAACAAGGCATTATATGGTACACATTTTCTTTTAAGAGTTTATTCTGGACTTTGCTCCTTGCCAATAAATATAGATACATGAGAATGTGAATAGATTTAAAGAATGCCTTAGAGTCTTTGACAATACCTTTAGATAGCTATAGTTACTATGGTTTTCTACTAGTTTTAAAGCTACTTCTTGTTTTCCAGTAATGTAACGATGCAAACTGATGTATTTATATTTGTACAATTGTTTGATTCATTCTTTGAATTCTTTGAATCTTTGATTCTTCTAGGTATAGGATTGCCAGGTTGAGTATAGACTGCTTGACTTTTAAAACCATCCTCTTAGATCCCAAGAGAGACCGAACCAAGCACAGAAAGAATTGAAAAGGCTCTCTGGAGCAGTAGTCTGATGTCTCTCTTGTTCCTGTGCTTTCTTTTGTTTTAACCCCGCATGGTTGTGTAATGGTATTCTTTTTCCCTTTTGTAGTAAGCTGGGCTAGAACAAAATGCAATGAAAGAAACACTGGATGAATGAAAAGCCCTGCTTTGCAGCCCCTCAGCATGGCAGGCCTGCAGCTCATGACCCCTGCTTCCTCACCAATGGGTCCTTTCTTTGGACTGCCATGGCAACAAGAAGCAATTCATGATAACATTTATACGCCAAGAAAATACCAGGTACTAATGAAACCACTAATACTGGAGCATTTTTCACTAAAATAGAATAAATTAGTATAGAGTTGACACAACTTATAAAACTTATTTACTCTTTCAAGCCTCCCTCTTCTGATTAATTTTCTTGTTTAAAACATTTTTTGTTCTTAATTGTTCTTTTCTGTTCTAACATCTGCTGGGTAATTGATTTGTGTTGGTTCTGTTTGTGAGTTCACACCGTTCCTTTATTATAGCTATTTGGATGTTTTAGTCCTAGTGACCTGGGTAGGAATGGAGATTGGTTTGAAAGTATTCAGCCCTGCGCTGGTAGAAACATACCTAGTGTAGATTCACTTATATGTGTTGTTCTAGAGAGCTAACGTGCAGAAATAATTCATAGATGAAATTGTTAGTGCTGTTTTAATATGTGCTTACAGCAGCACAGCTGTGTGTAACAGCCATTTCACTCCCCTGTTATTCTTAAATAAATGTGAAGATAGTGGTTTTCTTTTTGTAAAGTTGTCTACAGATTTATATTTTAGAAAACAGGGAAATGTCTCTATTTAAAACAAAAGCCAATTCTTAAATACGGTGCCTCATTAAGAAGTGTGTGGTCTTTTCTCATGTTTCAGGTTGAGCTGCTGGAAGCAGCTCTGGACCATAACACCATTGTCTGCTTGAACACCGGCTCAGGGAAGACGTTCATCGCGGTCCTGCTCACCAAAGAGCTGGCCCATCAGATCAGGGGTGACCTCAACCCACGTGCAAAAAGAACCGTGTTCCTCGTCAACTCTGGTAATTAAACATCATTTACCAAATATGAGAAGAAAATTGGATGAGACTTCATATTTAGATAGATTATCTGTGTGGGTATTAAGTTATTAAGTATTATTGGAAGTAAAGAAAGTTTGACAAGTAATGAGCTTACTGAAGCCCTGTTAGCCAAAATACCATTTTATTCTCCGTAGCATTTCTCTCAACAGTTCAGACTCTGCATTTCTCCTAATGGGGTTTGCTCTGGGGTGATGGCTAGGTTGTTAAAATTGCTTTCATTCTTGTTTCGCTCCATAAAGCAGGTTGAAGGCTGACTAGTGATGGGAACCTACTTGATGGGTGATTTTTTTTTTTTGCTGGTGTGGTTTTAGAAACTTATATGAGTCTTTAAAGCTGCTGAGGAAACTTAGTGTCTGATGTCTTAAACTGAAGTCTGTATGTTTGGGATTGCCAACATTAAAGTACAACCTGGGAACCCTGAATGACCTCCCCTTTTGTTTCTTAAGATAGTCTCAGCATAATTGTGTGATTTGAGCACGACTTCTTTGGTGGCTTGACAAGGTTTCAGTGAGGGGAGCAGGAGGGACAGGTTGTCGGGAGGAGTGATGGAGGAGGAAGTGGCAGGGCTCATTAGTGACTTTTAGAGGGTGATCTAAATTAGCCATTTAAAAAAATTGGTGGCTATGTATAACTGATAATTTTTGTAACTGTTCAGAAAGACAATTGGGAACATTGTTCCTATTTATATGTTATCTTTGTAACCAGCAAACCAGGTTGCTCAACAAGTTTCAGCTGTCAGAACTCACTCAGACCTCAAGGTTGGGGAGTACTCAAACCTAGACGTAAATGCATCTTGGACAAAAGAAAGATGGAGCCAAGAGTTCACTAAGCACCAGGTGAGACCTGCAGGCACCTTTCACTGTACAGACTCTACAGGTCCTTGATTTGGTTACCATTAGCCTTAGCTGTCTGAGGTAGTTAGGAAACGACATTTTCCCAGTCCCTTTCCATTCTCTCTTCCTGTAAGGTTCATCTGAAACCAGTATGAACAATGAATATTTAATGTGTGTGTCATTCAGAGGGTAGAAAAGAGATAGCTGCATTATTTACTTGCTTGAAAAACCACAAATACCTGTGACTTATTGAACTTAAAGAGAATGTACTTTTGAGTTAGGTATTTTGAAACTGGGAAAGTTCCTTGGGTAAGCTCCTGGCGTTTGAGGGAGGCTCCCTCTGCCTTCATCTTTCCATGTAGGTAGCATGTGCCCAAGGCCTTGTGTGTGGTGCTAGGAGGTACCCAATGGTTGAAGGCTGCTTTTTAACTAACATCCAACAGCCTACTAACCACTAGTATCTCTCACATTAGAATGAATCTGCTTAAATAAAGCCTGTCCACAGAACAACAGGCTGTCTAAAGAGTTAATATTTAATCTTTCAGAAAACCCTGTCAGCTTAGTGTAAATTCTTTTATGATTTGACTAGATTGACAGGTCTCATCTTTCAATTATGGCTGGGGAAACCTGAAGTCGATTTAGTGACTTACCATAAGGACATGGTCTCCCTTTCTAAGGACTTTTTACATTATCTTTCTCCATGCCGTCGTTGGTTACATCTTGGTTCCCATGTTTGTGTGTATTTTGACGTATGTAAATTTCTTTGCTTTAATTTTGACCCATGGATATCATAATCTTCACTTCCATATACTGACACTCTGGTCTCTGGTAGAGATATAGCCAGGCAGGTTAATGGCGTTTATGTACTGATGTCAGTTTTATTTTAGGTTCTCATTATGACTTGCTATGTCGCCTTGAATGTTTTGAAAAATGGTTACTTATCACTGTCAGACATTAACCTTTTGGTGTTTGATGAGTGTCATCTTGCAATTCTAGACCACCCCTATCGAGAAATTATGAAGGTAGGTTTTTAGACTTTATTAACTTCAATAATTCATGGTCAAATTATTAAGTTGTTGAGTATATACAGTTTTAATTTTTTAAAGTGTTGATTTTATGTGTATAGGAGTTTGGCTGCATGTGTGTCTGTGTACCATGTGTGTGCTTGGTATTCTCAGAGGCCAGAAGAGGGGGTGGGGTCCTTCTGAAACTGGAGTTAAAGATGGTTGTGAGCTGATGTTTGAGTTCTAGGAGGTGAACCTGGGTCCTCTGGAAGAGCAACCAGTGCTCTTAATTGCTTAACCAGCTCTCATATGCTGTGTTTACAAAAAAAAAAAAAAAAAAAAAAAAGAATGAAAGAAAGAAAGAAAGAAAGAAAGAAAGAAAGAAAGAAAGGGAAGAAAAAATGGTCAAAGGGCAGTGGTGTTAGTTACCAGTATTGGGAACTTGACTGAGTATACAGATAAATGAATCTTAAAACTAGTGTTCATGTAATCTGTAATGTTTCTAACGTCATAATATCAATTGATATATCTTTAGCATATCTAAGTGTGCTTTTTTGAAAAGTAGATCTTTAAACAAACCAAAAAAAGTAGTAATTTAATTTATAGTATTATGCTGCTGTTCCCACAGAAGTGGGTTTTAGTAATTGCTAGTAGTTTTCCTGTGCTCGAATGTGGCATTGGGCCTTGCTGTGGTCTTGCATGAGGAAATCCTTACTGTCTGTCTTTTATTATGTTAGCTCTGTGAAAGTTGTCCATCATGCCCTCGAATTTTGGGACTAACTGCTTCCATTTTAAATGGGAAATGTGATCCAGAGGAGTTGGAAGAAAAGATTCAGAACCTGGAGAAGATTCTTAAGAGTAATGCTGAGACTGCCACTGACCTGGTGGTCTTAGACAGGTATGCACCTCTCATGGCTTGACTCGAAGAAGCACAGGTTGGCCAGTGGGGAGTCTGTAGTATCTTGTATTTGGTACCTGTTTCAGTGAACAAATGGCTGCTAAAAGGAATGAGCAAGGCTGAGCAGTCTTTTTTAAGTACAGTTGTTTCTGCAGAGAGCTGCCACCTTCACTGATGGCATTGCATGGTGGCTGTGCTGGCTAGTTTTATGTCAACTTGACACAAACTGTAGTTATCTGAATCTGAGAGAAGGGAACCTCAATCAAGAAAATGTCTCCAGAAAGAAGATTGGGCTGTGAATAGACAAGCCTGTAAGGCATTTTCTTAGTGATTGCTGTGGGAGGTGCCCTCCCTGGGTGCTGGTGGTCCTGGGTTATATAAGAAAGCAGGCCGACAAGCCAGAGGGGCAAGCCAGTAAGCAGCACTCCTCCATGGCCTCTGCGTCAGCTCGTCTCCAGGTTCCTGTCTGACTTCCAGTCCTCACTTCCTTCGACAATGAATTATGATACAGAAGTGTAAGCAAAATAAGCCCTTTCCCCTCAAGTTGCTTTTGGTCAGAGTGTTTCATGGAAGCCGTTGTCACCCAAACTAAGTCAGCCAGCCCTTCCTGTCCCCTGTGTTGCTAGACTGTGAACTTTTATCAGGACATTTACCTTCAGTGTACAGAACACACCATCGCTGTGCGTTTCGTTATTCTGATTATTCTGACCTAGACATCTCTTGGGGCACCTTGAAGTCAGCAGTATACTTTAAAATATTTGAGAATACCCTATTGTTTTGAAGATTGGTTGCAGGTTTCTGAGAAAGATGCTGATTGTGCTCTGTGAGTGTCTTGGTTGAGGAGTTAACAGTTTTGAGCTTCTGTAACCTAACTGACATGGAAGCAGACACATGTGTACAGTGTGACCAATGTTGGAAAGGAGCTGTGGCAGTTAGTGAAAACTGCCATTTTGGCAGAATCTAGAATTAACTGGGCAGGTTATCTTAATTGAGTAATCAAGGTGGGATGGCTCAGCCTAAAAGCAGGTGGTACCATTCCCTGGATTTGGACTCTGGACTGAATAAAAAGGAAAAAGTGAGCTGAAAATAGGCATCCAGTGCTCTGTTTCTCAACTGTGGATGTGATTTTAACAGTTGCTTCAGTTTCCTGCTGTTCTGACTTTCCTGCTGTAATGAACAGTATTTTTTCCTGTTGCTGTGGTAAAGTACATAGCTGCTTTAAGCGCCTGCTGGCTTGACTGAAATCCCAACCATGATGGACTGTTCTTTGAACTGTGAGCTCAAATGAATCCATTCTCCCTGTGAGGGTACTTTATCTCACAACAAGAAAAACATAAGGAAGCCGTTTGAGTTAAGAAAAATGAAACTATTAAGTGTCTTTTTTGTGTCTCACTCAGTGATATCACCCATATGCTTTTAGGGTTGGGGCACTATTTGGGCTGCCTTGATTTGTGAAAGAGACAGTAGATCCAAGGGATCACATGTGTAAGCAGGCAGGTCACCTTTCAAACATACATTAGTATTAGCCAAGACAGTAAAGTGGCTCAGCAGATAAAGCAGAGCCTACCGAGTTAATGCATGGGTTCTACCCCTTCCAAGTTCCTGTCCCTCCTTCAGAATGGGTAACATGGCACTGTCACTTGACCCTCATAAAGGTGGAAGGAGAGAAGTGACTTCATAAAGTTGCCCCTACTCATGCATTCTAGTACTCACATTCCTGCCTCTATCGTACAGACACAACAGAAAAATTAGTAAGTAAACCCTTCAAAACTGAGATTTGCAGATGTTAGAAGACTTCACATAGGGGTCTGGAAGGATGGATGAACAGTTAGAGTGCTTGCTGCTCTTCAAAGGACCTACATTGGTTCGCACTACCCATGTCAGGCCACGACCTTGGGCATCTGCACTCATGTATAAATCCATATGTAGACACATCTTCCATAATTAAAAGTAACTAAAAATAAAACCAGATCATATGTTAAGCTGTACATTTAACAATAAAACATACTCCTGTGACTTCTCTTGATCACTTCTGTTTTGAAAAAGAATTGAGTATTTTGAACATTTTTGTTCTCCTGTCTAAATGAGTTAAAGATGGCAGTCAATGTACAAACCAAAACCAATTCTAAGACTCCAGTACAATCTACTCAGAGTTCTTTGAATCTTAGCCTGACAGTGATTGCCTGAATGTAACTCAGTGAAAAGCCAAATGCCAGTAGGAAGGCATGCTGTGAGTCTGCCTTTTTGCTCAATAGAGGCAGATAGAGGAGGTAAATGAATCAGAATGTTATATTAAATTGTTTTGTTTTTCCAGACAAGGCTTCTCTGTGTAGCTTTGTAGACCAGGCTGGCCTCAAACTCACAGAGATTTGCCTGCCTCTGCCTCCCGAGTACTGGGATTAAAGATGTGCGCCACCACCGCCTGTCGTTGTATTGAATTTTTAAAAGATGATGCAAAGGGCATTTGGGGAAGGGACTTGATAGCCGAAAGAGCCTTCAAAGGAAAGGTGGCTGGTTCTGTTTTGGATTAAGTCCCGAGTAGAGTTCCCAGCATATTTGAGATTTAGTGAATATCTAATTGGTATTCTTTTCTTCCTTTTTCCTTTAGGGAAACCTCTTGAAAATAGAACATATATTTAAAAACAAACAAACAAAAGGCTGTTTATTCTCTGTGGGGAAATTCAAAAATGTGAAAAAATAATGAAAATAACTGTAAAATTCTGCCACACTGTTAACACTTTGGAATGTTTCCTTACGATCTTTTCCTTGTATTTTTAGAAAGCAGTTACGTATTTTTACTGATGACATGACAGTTTGTTTCTGATTTTAAAGATACACTTCTCAGCCATGTGAGATTGTGGTAGACTGTGGACCATTTACTGACAGAAGTGGGCTTTATGAAAGGCTGCTGATGGAATTAGAAGAAGCACTTAATTTTATCAATGACTGTAATGTATCTGTGCATTCAAAGGAAAGAGATTCTACTCTGATTTCCAAGCAAGTAAGTATGTGCATTGTCTCTCTAATGAGCACTGCAGTGACGTTTCCCCAAGCTTTTCAGTTGGAAATGATCTTATGAGCTCTGGACATTTTTCATTGAACTTTTGATAACACATTAGGGTCAGGGTTGGGTTTGCTTGACAGGCACTTGCATTTGTATGTTACAACCCTTCCTACAGGGCTAAGGGTTCAGATCATACCTGTTTTTAAGAAGTGAGTCGAGTTTGTTGTGTTGTGTTTTGCTTTTGGTCAGGTGTGTTAGTTCCCTGGGGAGCTTTGGTCTGAGTTCTCTGCTGTTCCTAGCGTTTGTAACAGGAATAGCCCACACCTGCAGCAGCAGGCACAGCACTTTGCCCTTCAGCTCATTAGAAGGGAAGACTCATTGCTGGCCTGCTGAGTTGGCTCTGAGAAGGGTGTCTGTACTAGCTTGAGTTTGAAAGGCCCTTCCAGTGATCCTGATGGCATTGATGTGTATCAACTAGTAGCCACTCTAGAACTTTGCAGTGTAGCCCAGAATTTCTCATGATCTTTTTTTAACAGCAATGTCTAGGTTGGTTTTTTTTTTTTTTTTTTTTTTTTTTTTTTTGTTTGCTTGTTTGCTTTGCTTTTTGGTGACAGAGACTCACTATGTATCTTTGCTTGTGCTGGAACTCACTATGTCAACTAGTCTGGCCTCTATCTTACAGGGATCCATCTCCTGAGTGCTGGGATTAACTGGTGTCATTTCACTTGCCTGTCCTTGTTTCATCCTATAAATCTTGCTGAGTTCATTTTCAATCCAGTGTCTTCACTGGCTTATGGAACCTGGTAAACGCCCCATTCCCTAGAGCCTGGCTCTGCATTTTTATTCAGCTCAGCTGAAGTTATAAGTTGGGTTACCCTGGACAGGCTCCAAGACGAGATTCTGGATTTTACTGAGTGTTTTCATTATAGTGAAGCCAGAGGAGACAACACAGTGGCGTAGAACTGTACATCTTTTGTGGAAGGAAGTGCTGGTGCTAGCCTGGCCGGAATTGAGCCATGCTTGCTGGCATTTCATTTTGATGTTTATTATAATAGAAAACATACACATATGAATGACTAGGGAATGTGGAGCACGAGTACAATAGAAGGAACATTGCTTTGGTCTTTGCTGAAGAGTAGGCTGCTCTGAGCTATTGCACCCCATAGCCCTTTACAGAGCTGGGCAGGGAGCAAGTGATGCATTTAAAGTTCAGTTTTTTAAAGATCTTGTACAGTTGCATATTTTAACTGCTATTTATTGTCTCTGCTGGGAGGAAAGATCTGTGAAAGGAAAGTTGGGCAGATCATTAAGCTGTCGCTCTAATGTCGGGGAGTTAACCTCTGTGTTCCTGTTGGTAAACTACTTTTGAAGGAGCACTTTAGGACCACTGAGGGCCCAGTTCAGCTCTTTGAAAGTGTGTGATTATGCAGCCTTTGGCTTTCTTCACTTTTCTTAGATACTCTCAGACTGCCGTGCGGTGTTAGTTGTCCTGGGACCCTGGTGTGCGGACAAAGTAGCTGGGATGATGGTAAGAGAGCTGCAGAAGTACATCAAACATGAGCAAGAGGAGCTGCACAGGAGGCTTTTATTGTTTACAGACACTTTGCTGAGGAAAATACATGCACTGTGTGAAGAGCACTTCTCACCTGCCTCACTTGACCTGAAGTATGTAACTCCTAAAGTAATGAAACTGCTCGAGATCCTGCGCAAATACAAGCCCTATGAGCGACAGCAGTTTGAAAGTGTTGAGTGGTACAATAATAGGAATCAAGATAATTATGTGTCCTGGAGTGATTCTGAGGATGATGATGACGATGAAGAAATTGAAGAAAAAGAAAAGCCGGAGACAAATTTTCCTTCTCCATTTACCAATATCTTGTGTGGAATTATTTTTGTGGAAAGAAGATACACAGCAGTTGTCCTCAACAGGTAACTGTCTGGGTCAGTGTCTGTTCTGTGCAGAACAGAGCAGGTGTGTGTGTGTGTGTGTGTGTGTGTGTGTGTGTGTGTGTGTGTTGTGTATGGGTGGGTGGTGGGGGAAACAGTGCTGTGAGGGCTTGAAGAGCCTACGTACATGTCAGTTTGTCTTTTACAAGCTCTCATCTGGAATCCGTATGTCGTTCTGTCCTGAATTGACAAAGAGGATGCCTATAGTCACTTTCTCTAAAGGCTAATTTTGACTCAAGTGTCATTTTTGTTTTAAAGGATGCTTATTCATTCTAATTAATCTAAATTAGAGAACATACAGAAAAATTGAGTTGAAGTAAAGCATATCTTGTTTCCTGTGTTTGCAGGATTCAGTTCAGCTATCAATTACCTTTTGATGTAATTACCTTTAGTGTCTGTGTTGAGCATTTCTCACACAGCTGTTTCTTTACACACTCATAGGATACACTTTATCTTAGTATTGAGTAATTTTTAATTAAAAATTTCCCCTTAAATGTGATACTGTGAAATGCTGTTCTGGTTTCTGGGCATACAAGTCGTGAAGTCCTAGAATCTTCAAAATGCTAAGTGTCATTTATATGCTAAAGAATTGGTTCACTTTGGGATGAGGGTAGGTCTGGAATGATCTAGACAAGATTGGAAGATAGCCCTTCCCCAGTGTTTGTGGAGGGAAGGGGCTGAAGACTTAAGTTGATGAATGGCCACTGATTTAACTAGTAATGCCATATAGGAACATTTTCATAAAACCAGGAAATGAGGGAGAGAGCTTACAGATACTAAAGTTTCTGGATGGTGTAGACCTAGAAAAGGTGGAAGACATGTGCCCTTCCTCCCATGTCTTGCCTTGTGTATCCATCCATCCCTATCCTTTTATATTAACCTGTGTAATAAATAAAGCAGTAAAATGGTGTCCTGGGCCCTTTGGCCACTCTGAAGAAGACCCTACTTGGAGCTTATGACCGGCATCTGAAATCTAGGAGCATTTCTTGGAGACTGAATCTTTCAGGCTTTGGAATCTGATCATATCTCCAGGTTCATAGTGTCAGAATCAAATTAAGTTACAGGACTCAAGAAGCAACATGTCTACTTCTACTAATTGCTTGCTGAGGAAAATCCTGTGCCTTCTGAGGTCACGGAAGCCATCTGTATTGACTTTTGTGTTTGCAAACATAGGAAGGACCATGGTTCAGTCTTCAAAGCTGCACTGGTGAGAATTTAGAGATTTGCAGTTTAGTTTGGTTTATAGACTGCATGTTAAAAAGTGACTTGGAAAAGAATGTTACAAAGTTCTGAGAATATTAGTGAAGATAATGGTTAGTCCCTGTTTATATCCCTTTAATGAATATCTGTTTTTTGTTTTCCCCCTGAATATAGACCTGGACATGGAGCTGTGCTTTAGCTGTGTCAGGTGGTCATTTAACTGTATGGCGGTTTTGGTTTTTTTTGGAAATGGTTCTATAATTTTCTTCCTAAAGAGGGTCCTTATTTTTTGTACTTAAGGGTGTACTTTTCTGGGAGATCCATTAATTGGCCAAGGTTGGATCCCTGAGAGTCTTTTCTGAAAGTAGTCATCTCTGAGGAGAAATTAAGCTTTGTTTCCTGAGGTAATTGGGATTTTTTTTCTTAACTGCTTCTTGAATGTTTAGGAGTTTGAAATTTTTGAGTAATGGGAAATTGGATTGGATAGCAGTCATCTGGCAGTTTTCAGTTAGGCGATTTTGCTGGTCACTGAGCTTGGGCCTCCTGATGGATATGAAGTAAAATAACTCGAGGCGCACGGAATTATATTTACCAGGACATTCAGGTTGGAAGGGACCTCACTGAGGATCTAATCTAGCCACTTAGTTCTAAAAAAAAAAAAAAAAAAAAAAAAAAACAGTGCCACAGGAGGAAAGGTGATTTGCTCAAAGTTAAATTGCTAGTCAGTGGCACAGACAGTTGTAGAATCCTAATACTCAACTCCTGGTTTCCATTTCTTTCTACAATCATAACGTTCCCGGGTGTCCCCAAGCTGCAGAACTGAGCACTTCCAGCAGGAAGCAAGCCAGGGGACCAAGAAGCATGTGGCCGGAGTGGGGGGTGCGGGGGCGTGTTATGTCTTAGACTGGGAAAAAGGCATTTCAGGGGCAAAAAAGCTGAACACTGACATAGTTTGGTGCCACACTGTGGATAGACTCCTTATGCCGTTACACACAGGAAAGAGATGAACATTTTCTGGGGCTTGGAGAGAATGGGCGTTTATCTTCGTTCTGCCCCCTCTATGAGAGTTTTAAAGAACCCATGCTGGGATCTGTGTGTGTTTTATACAGAGATGTGTCAGTTATTGTAGAATTATTTAGCCAGAAAAAGTTTATCTAAAATCAGTCACTTTCTGTCGACTTAAGGATCAGGTAGGTTAATTGTGATCAGCTTTCATAAAATGTGACTGGAGTTAGGATGAATGAAGAGCAGTCTGAGGGTTGGCTTTATGGCACCTAATTAAAGGTACAGTGGACGTTTTGTTCTAATAAGCTAAGCTTAGGAAAACTTGGTGCAATCTGGAGTCTCTCCTCCCCTGTGTTTAGAGGAAGAAAAGTCTCCTGGACTGCAGAGTAGAAGCTGGTAACACACAGGCTGCTTCATCCCCTCACCAGCCAGTCTCGCTGCTGAGAGCTGCAGTTTCCTTCTGTGTACCCTCACAGCAGTGGTCACAGCGCTCACTCCGTGTGGGGGAAGGTAGATGTGGCCTCAGAAGGTGGTGCCCACGTGCTCAGTGCAGTGTTCTGCTTCACTAGGTACCGCCATTGGACAGACCCGAGTTTACATCCTATCTGTCTCCAGCTTCTCTCTCCCTAATACTGTTTATTCTGAACTAATCTTAGATCTCCAGAGCGGTTGGATAGAGTCCTGTGTTCTCTCATCAGTTTCCCCATGAGTGAGACCTGTGTCTCACCCAGGGGATCAGCACTCGTGCAGTCCTAGCCACTGAGCCCTGGGTTCCTATTTCACCATTTCCCATTCCTGTCCTCCATGTGGTTTCACTTGGAGATGTAGTCAGGACTTGCCTCACTCTAGTGCGCCTTCGTCTTAGCCATTTGCTGGGGTTACATGCTTGCCTCTTTTCATTTAATTTGGCAGTGGGGACAGGATCTCATTTAGTGCAGGCTGATTTCAAGCTCACTATGTAGCTGAGGATGACCTTGACTCTTCCTCCTAAGTGGTTTGATAAAGGTGTGTGTCACTATCTCAGCTTCCCTACCCCCCCAGGGATCCTATAGCATTCTGTTTCCTCAGTCTTCTGCGGTCTTTCCTTGTTTTTGATGGTTTTGAGGGTTAGGAATATTGGTCAGTTTCATTTGCTGCTGCTGCTCCATTGGGACTAGCTGATGGTGGTCTTGGCATTAAGCTAGGGATAGAGATTTCAAAACTTACTGTGGAGGTAGGGCTCCTTTCTGGCCATATCATTAGGGACTGGCAAACAAAAACCGTCACTGATGATGATCAGCCTCCTCTTAGTTTCTGCCATCTTTCCTACTGTGAAGGTTTCCTCCTCTTATTTTATGCTTTGGAAGCAAGTTTCCACATCTAGTCTGTATACAGAAGGAGGGAGTGGCTAACCTCCACTTCCTGGGGAGGCAGTGTACATATGCCTGTTATTTGGAATTGCCCTTGACTCTTTTATCCTGTTCACTTATCTTTCTGTTTGTATTTATTGGGTCAGTGTGACCCCATGTCCAGATTTCGGATCATAACCCAGTAGTATGTTGTTCATTCAGCTGTCCAGGTGTTCTAATCTGGGCCACTTAGGAGCTATTTGTGCCTTTTACACATCTTCATTTCTTTGTGTTTTCAGCACTTTGTGGCTTGCTTTTACCTTAATAGGGCTTTGTAGATTATTTTAATGTGTTGTATGTGGATCTAAGGAGAACCATGGAGCTCAGCACACAGCTATCAACTTCCTTTCAAAATCCACAGGAACAGGGCCGTCTCACCTGTTCCATCATCTGCCAAGAAATCCTAAAGACGTTTGTGCTAATCAGTTTAGCAACTTGCTGAGGACAGTAGACACTTCTTTTATTTTCCTTGAAGCCGGTGGCTCAGGCTTGGGACATGGTTAGGCATTCTCTACATTAGTTGAGCAATCATTTTCTGCTTAGTGTTAACAGCACACATACGTAACATTTTATTATTACTTACAAGGAATTTTTATTAATGTGCATGTTTCTTCAGCTTTGCAATTCCATGTCAGCATCATTAAAGAGAAATAAATTCCTGTTAGTATTTCCATTTCTCAGCTAATTGAAGCCTACCAGCTTGATAATTTGGGGCAAAACATATTCTTAATTAGGAGTAACTTGAAGTGCATCTTAAGATCTCCTGTTACATTCAAACTGATGCTTACTTATGTAAACTAAAACTAACAGGACATGTTATTTCTAAGGTAATTTATTTCAGTTTTGGGGCTTTGGGGCATGCTGTTTGTTTTTCTGTGATTCTGTTCTGTGTCGCTGACATCGTGTATTCATCACAATAATGACACAGACCTTGGAATAAGGGATCAGGAAGCTTCTGATTCTAAGTGTTTAAAGTCATCCAACCCCAGAATACTCTGCTGTCCTGGCCAGGAAAGGTTTTGCTGACTGGGGGCACAAGATAACCATACTCTACATGGCAACTCATTTTACCAGCTCTTTGATATTAGCCTGTTACGTGTATACATTAAAAAGGAATGGTTTGACTTGAAAATGCAACTTTCTATTAGGAATTTATACTATATAGCATGGTTTCAGAGGGACCATGTGGAGTCACTTAGGTCAGGTGTGGAACCATTTATCCTGTGCTGAGTCTTTGAATGTGGGTATTTCCAAATAGCTGTAATGGCAGCACTGGCTGTTAACCTTCCTTCTGTGTAATGTGATACGTCCTGTAGCTCTTTTCCATGTTTTAGTCAGAAGGCCCCTTTGAGTTTCTGGCAGTACAGCCAAGGAGCAGGTGGGAAAGGGGCCATAGCTTGGGGCTCCATCCTAACAATGTGGTGGGAAGTCCTTAGCATTGCTGTGGAAAAGCCCAGGACTCTGCAGGATGAACTCTGTGACTTATGTCTTTGGGGGGGGGGAGGCAAAAGAGGATTTGAATGGCAATGGCAGTCCCTTCTTTCCCAAGAACTCTGCTTTTATTCACCCTGCTGTCGATAAGATGAGCATAGGTGAGCCACTGTCATAGCTGTGGAGGAGCATGAAGTTAGACTGTGCACTCAATGCTCTGAGTCCCTCCGCAGAGGAGAGGCTTGTAGGTGTGTCAAGTGAGCCGTCCGTGCTTCTCTCACTAGCTTGGTCCCAATCTGGGGCACCAATTTGTTAAGTCACCATCACTGAATTGGAGGTTGGAAGTAAAGTGACCCTTTCACTTGTCAGTGTAAGCCAGCCTTGTATTTGTCATTGCAGATGCCCAGCCCATAGCCTCAATTAAGGAATTGTCCTAGGCCAAATGGTTTGGGGTTGGGAAGGATTGCCTTGATTGTTAATTGATGTAGGAAGGCCCAATGCACTGTGGGTAGTACCCTCCCTAGCAGGTGGAACTGGGCTATATAAGTGTATAAGCTGGTTGTGAGCTTTCCAACAAGCCTCCTCTGTTGTCCCTGCTGTACTTCTTTGGTTGTGAAATACATTCTTTGATCAGAGGTACTCATGCTGTGTGGAATAGCAAGTTGGACTACCCTTGAGTTCCTGCATCAGCTTCCTTCAAGTGATGAACTGTGACCTGGAATTGTAAGCTGAAATAGCCCCATTCCTCCCCAACATTGCTTTTGGTCAGATTATCATAGACACAAAAGTGAAGCTAGAGCAACTGTTGGGGATGTTGACCCAAGCAAGACAAGAACAAGTATAAAGTCTGGGCATGTATCCCTGTCCTAAAGAAAACCTTAGACTAGGTTTTAAGGGTCTGGAGAAGAGAGCTCAGTGGTTAGGAATGCATACTACTTTTCCAAAGGACCAGTGTTGGGTGACTGTATTGGTGGCTAACAACAGTCTGTGACCCCAGTTCCGGGAAGTCTTATGCCCTCTTCTGGCCTCCGTAGGCACCGTGCACATGTGGTACACAGACAGACAAGCAGGCATTGTGCATGTGTACACTAAAAGTAGAAAAAATAGGAAAACCCAAAGGTTAAAATGTGTTTTTCTTGAAAGTGTTTAACTCCATGTGTGTCTTACATCCTTAGATTAATAAAGGAAGCTGGCAAACAAGATCCAGAGCTGGCTTACATCAGTAGCAACTTTATAACTGGACATGGCATTGGGAAGAACCAGCCTCGCAGCAAACAGATGGAAGCAGAGTTCAGAAAGCAAGAGGAGGTGACAATGACAGCAGTGCTTCTTAATGTGCTGGAAGACCTGGGCCATGCAAACTTTCTTCATAGTTCCCCAGCATGCTTCATTTTCTCCTTCCTCCTTCTTAATGTGCTGAGAGACCTGGGCCGTGCAAACTTTCTTCATAGTTCCCCAGCATGTGTCACTTTCTCCTTCCTCCGCCTGCCTTCCTTTCCTTTCTTTGTGATAGTACAATACATTACTGGGTTATAAAGAGATCTGCTGTTTTCATGAAATGACTAAGAGTCATTGATACACTTAGAATTATAGTAGCTTCTGGTGAATTACTTTGTCTTAATTGTCATTAAGCAGTCCATTTTCCTTTATGGAACTACTATGTGACATTTACACCTCATAGGAGAATGAAGCCTGGAGACCATGATTGCTATAGCTTCCATAGACCTGCAGAGCAACATGCTGTAGTCTTCTCTAGTGTCTTTCTTGCTTGCCTTTAAAGGCCTGCCTTTTTTGGTATATCTAAGATCACTGTGTTCTGCAAATGTAGCTTAAAATTGTTCAAGCTTTTAAAGATCTTATAAGGAAACTGCATATAAAGGTGCTAAAATCTAAGTGTTATGGCAGGCAAAATTCATTTGTTTGTTTTCTGTATAACTTAAAATTAACAGAAGAATATGTTACAGGAATGTGGTCTTAGCATTTTGAGCAGATTCCTTATCTGGGAAGTCCAAGAGCCAGTCTGATGTCTCTGTCTAAAGAGCAGCATGTGCTATTTAACTATGTTGGGAAATATCAGTTACTTTTTTCATGACTGACAAAGTCCCCCATAGAAGCAACTTAAGGAAGGAGTGATCTATTTTGATTCATGATTTGAGAGTATGCTCTGTTGTGGAAAGGAAGGCATGATGACAGGGGTTTGAGGCAGCTGGCCCTGTTTGTCTGTAGAAAGAAGCACATAGATGAAGACCTGTGCTTTTACTTTCTTTTTGTTGAGACCTGGACCCCAATACATGGAATGATGCTGCCCTGCCTGCATCTGAGGTGGATCTTTTTTATCTCACTTGAACTCTCCTGGAAACATTTTTTACAAAGAGGGCCAGAGGTTTGTCTCCTAAATGATCTGATCTAGATCTCATCAGGTTGACTAATTAGGATCAGCTACCACAGAGGGTAATGTGATTTTAAATTTTGTGTGAAAAACACTTGCCCTTTTCTAATCAATTTTGTTTTCTTTAAATTACTAGTTTCTCAGGTGCTAAGAAATAAGCAAAGCTCTGCTTGTGACAAGTCCAAGTGCATTTGGAGAGTTTAGTGATGGAGCGCTGACTTCTTTGCAGGGTTGTTGGCACCACACAGTCTCACAGACAATGGATGCCACTGTGACAGGACAGACTAGCAGCAGGTCTCCAGGAGGGGGTTCACTGCATCACTTGCTTGGTTAGATATACTTGTGGGTAGTAAAGAGAAGCCTGAAGTCTGAAGGCATTCAGTGAAAAGTCCTGTCATTAAACCAAGGCCCGTGGGCATGTGGCTGTGGTCTTGTTTCTGTAACAATGTTATTATTCCTAGATTACATTAGAGATGTAGTGTTCCTAAGGAATATGTCAAAAGTGATTCACTGTTAATGATTTTGTATTGTTTTCATTGGGAAATTTCTTAGAATTGCTTCTCGTAATTTTTTTTTTTTTTTTTTTCAGGTACTTAGGAAATTTCGAGCACATGAGACTAACCTGCTCATTGCAACAAGTGTTGTAGAAGAGGGTGTGGATATCCCCAAGTGCAACTTGGTTGTTCGTTTTGATTTGCCTACGGAGTATCGATCATATGTTCAGTCCAAAGGACGAGCCCGAGCCCCGATCTCTAATTATGTGATGTTAGCAGATACAGATAAGATTCAGAGCTTTGAAGAAGACCTTAAGACCTACAAAGCTATAGAAAAGGTGTGATGAAAAAGTTCCTCTGTCTTCCTTTTTATCTTTATGCATGGAAAGAGAGAAAAGTTGCTCTACAGAGGGCACTCTCAGTAGTGTGTACATATAAGGAAGTTGAGATGGTTACAGAGACCTAGAATGCCCCGATAAAATAGCAGTACAAAAGGTCCTGTGGGTCATTTGAGAGACATGTCTGGGGGAGGGCACTGTCCATTTGGACAGCATAGTGGCCAGTGATTGAGTTGTGGCAAGAGAATGATGAGAGAGTAGTTTACCAACAAGAGACTGACAGTGTCCTTTGTGTGTGCACGCACAGTACCAGACAATCCTGGTACAGCATGTTTCCATATGTCTGGAGCTGGGAGGAATCTGTGGAGAGCCTTGCTGTAGCAAATGGCTTTGGAATTTTTGAAGTATATTAGGAGAGATGGTTGTGTCACGCAGCATATATCAAAATACTATTTTTGTTTAGAACAGGGTGTTATTGTGTAGCCTGGGCTGGTTTAGAACCCATAGTCATTGTGCTTCAGCCTCCTGAATACTGGAGTTATATAGGAAAGTGCATCATGCCTGGGTAGAGAGTTTTCTCTATAAACACAGAGGCAGGAAGTTAAAATGTGGGAAAGAAAATACTTGTTCTCACCCTATGTCTTGTTTGTGAATGCTCAGATCTTAAGAAACAAGTGTTCAAAGTCAGTGGATGGTGCTGAGGCTGACGTGGATGCCGTTGTAGATGATGATGATGTTTTCCCACCATATGTATTGAGGCCTGATGATGGGGGTCCACGGGTCACAATCAACACTGCCATTGGACACGTTAACAGGTGAGGGAGGAGATCATTTGTCAGTGTTGGAGGCTGGTCTGTCTCCACTAGTAAATAAGTGGCAGTTTATACCCAGTGACCAGCCAGTGCCACCACCAAGAAGAGTAAAGGTACAATGGCTACAGTGAAACAGCTTGGACACAGTTTTACTTCAGAACATGCTAGCCAAAAATGTTATAAGCTAGGTTTAATCTTGACAAAAATTTCCTGGAGACTCGAGTTGAGAGGCAGACTCAAAAGGATAGGCCCACAGTTTTCAAGAGTTGCAAAACAAGGTCACTGAGACCAAGGAAAGATCTAAGATGGGGAGATGTGGCAGCCAGGTGGGACCCTGTGCTCCTGAGCTGCATGCTTTGACTACAAAGAATGTTTTTTTAATGGTTTTTCTGGGTGAAGGACAGATGAGAATTCCTTAGTATCCTGACGGAATTTTAAAATCTAAAATAGTTTTCAGATAAAATTGTAAATTAAATCTTACATTTGCTCCTTTGTTTTGCCCTTAAATGAGATTTATCCTGATATATAAACTAGGTCTGTAACTGTTTTTTTCTTAATTCTTAGCTCAGGGAAAAGTAAATTATACTGAAGTTCAAATTAATTCATGATAATGATACTTAATTGTTAATGGAAAATCCAGTACTGCACAATGCAAAAATGTAAAGTGAAATGCATTCTTTGCCTGTGTTTTAATTGTGACTGTTTTCTGTGAGGCTCTGTTTCCTGTTAATGGAGAGTGAATGATAACGGTGCTGGCAAATGGACTTAGGGGCATGAGCTGTACTCGCAGCAGGCACTGGCGTGTCCTACTGCCAGGCATGTGTGTCAGCCAAGCCAGGCATCTGCTTACTTATGTGTCGTGTGCACATGCACACATCCCTAGGGATCATCCTTTTCTTCTGCTGTCCCCATTTTTCTCTAGGTGGCTCTAGGTTCAGTTCATTCTAGATTTCTTTTTTTCTTTGCACTTCCCTCTTCCTATGGTGAGAAAGTCTGATTCACTGTGCTCAGCCCACCTGTCTGTTGGCTTCTCTTGTCTTCAGAGCACCCCAGCTGCACAGGTCTTCTGTGAGTTTGTTTGCCCTCCCAACACTTTTCTTCCTTGGACCAGTTTTCTCTGGGCCTGCTTCCTGCTCTGCCACCATTTTGTGCTACCATCCATGGAGCTTCTGTCTCTTGGTTTAACCCTAAGCTGTCCCGCTGTCCTGACACCTTCCTCACATATGCCATGGCTGCTGGCAAGTGTAAGATGATTGAGAAGCCAAGACTGGTAGTGCACTCTCGTTGCTAATTCAGAGCACTACTCTGTATTGTGCAGTATCACTAGGTGCAGGCTGACCCTTTAAATGCAAGCTTCAGTTTTAACTAAAATAAGATTAAATAATGTAGATTCCTAATTACACACATCCATTTCCAGTGCCCAGTTCTGTCCTGTTGAAGGTCAGGAAGCATCGAAGAACATTCCTTATGCGAATGTCAGCCTAACAGATGTTGTGAATGTTGAGACAGTTTTCTATCAGTTTCTCCTTTGTAGATTCAACTTCAGAATTCTTTTCTTCACAGATACTGTGCTCGATTACCAAGTGATCCGTTTACTCATCTAGCTCCCAAATGTAGAACCCAAGAGTTGCCTGATGGTACATTTTATTCAACTCTTTATCTTCCGATTAACTCACCTCTTCGAGCCTCCATTGTTGTAAGTTAAGAAAAAGACATGACTTGCATTGAAGTACGCCATTAGGGCTTGTCTAGCTTCTTTAAGACATCCAAGTTATATTCTGAAAAATCATTTGTAAGTCACATAGTCAGCTCTGTGTTCAGGTTTTTATAGATCACACTCTGCAAATTCTTAGAACTTGAGCAGATGACCACCTGGAAGTTCCCTTTGGGCTCTACTAATTTGAATCTTTTTGAGATATCAGTTAGCTGTGGCTTTGCATGCAGTGACACAGAATTCATTAAATGTAGTTCAGCTGCTCAGCTGAGATTTGCCTTTTGTAAACTACTGCCGTTTCCTTGATTTCCAATACTAATTTGCAGATGTTCCAAATGAGTAATTTCAAGTCCACAGAAAAGCTGTTCCATAGTGGTTAGATTCTAATATGTCTTTAGGTTTTTGTTTTGTATTTGTTGATTAATGAAAATTTTAAATTTTTATTAAAATGCACATTTACCTGAACTTGTTTCATCTTAGTTAAAAATTCATCTTTTTTTTTTTTTTTAATTGGTCATGGTTTTAAGAGATGGGTGTGTCAGAATTGGGATGTAGTTTGGTGATGGAGCCCTTGCCTCTCATGGTGAGACACTAGATTACATGCCCCCCCAGGACCACCAAAAATTTGGGGAAACTAACAAAAAAACAACTAGACTTTTTTTAAATTGTTGGTGTTTTCAAAGTAAAATACTTGGTTCTGGCAAGTTGGACATCAACATTACCAGGGCAGAAGTTCCAAGGCTGTTGAGTGGCTTGGTAAACTGTATCTAGAAGTGTTCTGTTGTTGTTGCTTTCAGGGTCCACCAATGGGCTGTGTACGGTTGGCTGAAAGAGTGGTAGCTCTCATTTGCTGTGAAAAACTGCACAAAATTGGTATGTAGCATGTTTTGAAAACATAGTGTAAGTGGAAAAAATGACCATTATACAACAAAAGCACATGGAGGCCTCTGAAGGCTTCTGGAGCTTGTCAGGGCATAGCCTTGCTGCTTTTGCTGTACTTCGGTAGGGTTAACATTGAATTTTCTATAACTCATAAACCCTGCGGTACTGGGCCGGGCTCTTGACTTTTTACAGCTTCACTAAAAACAGCTGCCAATTTTTGCTTCTGTATTGACCCTTTTAAAATACATAAGAATGCCCTATTGGCTCCTGAGCCATCCACATGGTTTGTTGGACTCTCAGGTTGGTCTGTATTGGTGAAGAAAATTGTGTTTGAAAGGGATGTGTGGGGCTGGCCTGCTGATACTTTATTTTTATCTTGGAATTTGCAGGCTTGCCCATGCTGAACGTACAATTGTCCCTACCTAACTATTATATAAGTACCACGTTCTAACCTATTGCGCCACTGGAGCTCCTGAACATACAATAGTCAAAGATAGATCCTCTACAGTGTCAACCTGTTGTCACTTTACATTGCTTTTAAGGTTGACTTATTTTGTGTGTATGCATGCTTTGCGTTTGCCTTAGTGTATTTGTACCATGTATGTGTGGTGTCTGTGGAGGACAGAAGAAGGCATCAGATCCCCTGCAAGTATAATTGCATATGATGTCAGCTATCTTGTGGATGCTGGGAACTGAACCCGGGTCTTGTGCTCTTCACTGCTGAGCCTTCTCTTCCATTTTTAAAGGCAAAGGGCCTTCAGCTGCTGTCACTCTTGCTTGCTTCCTGGGGATGGTGCTGTCTGAGGTTACTTATGTACTGGGTTGTTGACATAAGCTCTTTTAATGTCTTAGGTGAACTGGATGAACATTTGATGCCAGTTGGGAAAGAGACTGTTAAATATGAAGAAGAGCTTGATTTACATGATGAAGAGGAAACCAGTGTTCCAGGAAGACCAGGGTCTACAAAGCGAAGGCAGTGCTACCCCAAAGCAGTTAGTATTGGTTAGAACTGAATAAAAATCAGCCTTTCTAACTTTATTACCTGCTACATCAAATCCTAAATTGCTCTGCTTGGATGTTTGCCCAGATCCTAGTCTCTGCCCATCTGTAGGTCTTGGCACATTCCCCTGAAGCATAGTGCCTCCAGAGCCTCCCTTTACATGACTTAACTATTGCTGGGTTTGTCGTTTGGTTTTGTCTTGCCCTTCAAAAGAATGCTTGAGTCATTTATTAAGTTCTACTCGGTACCGTTTGACTAACTTATTTAGTGGTACAGTTCTAGCCTATCAGCCTTTGCTGCTTAGACCGTACATAACTCACATGGTGAAGTAGGTAGCTGAAAGGGCTGGGTCTTCAGGTGATGGGAGGTGCATCAGAAGATGGAGGGGGCTGGGTCTTCAGGTGATGGGAGGTGCATCAGAAGATGGAGGTGGCTGGGCTATGAGTCTGCCTGACCTGTGCCATCTCAGCAGAGCTCAGATGTCAGCATCTCCTGCTTCACTCAAGTGTTGATATTAAAACATTAATATCTTTTAGTTCACAAGGTTCCCAAACAAAGGCAAACTTTCATTGTGTTTTATCTTCTAAATATGTGGTTCTTAACTTTGTTTTTGCAGTTTTTACTTTAAATATCTGTACTCCAACTAAGTATTTTCAAGATTTAAAAATCATTCTTTTTTTCAAATCCTGAGTGTTACCCATTTTTGTGTATAGCTTCTCCCCCTTCATATTCACTCTTCCTGTTGGACACATTTGTTGTAGTTAATGCCACTTGGGGTGTCTCCTGAGACTCATGGTGTCTGCCTTGCTTCCTCCTGGACCAACCAATTTTGTCTTTGATAATCAAAACTGTCTCTTAGCCAGCGCTTAACAGGAATAACTGAACTACCAGTGCAGTGTGCCAGTCACTGTCGGGGCTGTAGCATCCTAATTTATGAGTCTGTTAAAATTGAAAGCTCAAAATCTGAGCTAATTTGATTGTGATTCACTCTCATAATGAGAGCTGTTAAAAGTTATACTAGAGCCAATTGCCTTGAGTTCAATCCCCAGGACCTAGAGAATTGGCTCTGACAGGCTGTTCTCTGATTGCCACAAGTGTGTGTGTCACATGTGACATCACACACATACATTCTTTCTCTCAAATGTAATTATACATTTTAAAAAGTAACACTGATTTGTGAAAGAGGTCCCGTTGTAGTAACTGAGACAAAAACTGATTCCTTTTCTTTCCAACATTTCCTCCCTCTCCATTTTCCCCTTCCATTTCTCTCCTCTCCCTCCCCTCTTGCACACACCTCAACTCAGTCTGTTAAGTGCCTCTATTTGTACTGAAAAATATAATTCTTCTTGTCCCATTGGTGCTAAGACATGATTTGTATGGTGGAGAAAATGTTCTTTTAATGAAATAGTTTTAGAAATCATACAGTATGTCTGAATGTTATCTTTGTTATACATAGTATTAAAAACTGGTCTATTTTCTGATACTGTGTAATGTGTAAGTAGTTTGAAAACTCATGGGATAAAAATGTTTTTCAGTCAAAAGAAATAGATCGATCTGACTTTTTAAAGACCATTTCACATACTTTTGATACTCCATAAAAGTATAATGAGCAGTTTTTTTTTTTTTTTTTAATCCTAACAAATTTCTTGCCAGCATCTAGGACAAAGGTTATTTATTCTTGCGCTTGATGCTTAATTCTTTCCTCCATCTCTAGATCCCAGAGTGCTTGAGGGAGAGTTATCCCAAACCTGATCAGCCTTGTTACCTGTATGTGATAGGGATGGTCTTAACTACCCCCCTCCCTGATGAGCTCAACTTCAGGCGACGGAAACTCTACCCCCCTGAGGACACCACAAGATGCTTTGGGATCCTGACAGCCAAACCCATACCTCAGGTAGAGCCTTCACTATGTTTATTGGAAGTGCTACTTGGTACCTAGTGATGAATAAACTATAATGCAGTACAAATGCCTCTGGACTGAAAAGGTGGTTTTCTTTTTGCTAAGATTCCTCACTTTCCTGTGTATACACGCTCTGGAGAGGTCACCATATCCATTGAGCTGAAGAAGTCTGGTTTCACACTGTCTCAACAAATGCTCGAGCTGATTACAAGACTCCACCAGTATATATTCTCACACATTCTTCGGCTTGAAAAACCTGCCCTAGAGTTTAAACCTACAGGCGCTGAGTCAGCATACTGTGTTCTACCTCTTAATGTTGGTAAGGAGGAGCCTGCTTTATCTGTGTCTCTTTACTGTATTGTGGCTGGACAGTGAGAGTGTTGCTGGTAACTAGCTTAGTGTGTATCTTATGAATACTCTTGACTGATAGCTGGAGACTTGCTTTAGTGTACCTTACATAGGACTCTTATCTGTGTTATATTTATCATGCTAAAGAGTCTTTTTCTTCTTTAAGTTAATGACTCTAGCACTCTGGACATTGACTTTACATTCATGGAGGATATTGAGAAGTCTGAAGCTCGAATAGGCATTCCCAGCACTAAGTATTCAAAAGAAACACCATTTGTTTTTAAGTTAGAAGATTACCAAGATGCAGTTATCATTCCAAGGTAGGTGTTTCAGTGGAAAAGAAAATGGTGGTACTTGCTGCAAAAGGTGTGCTTGTTCATAATGGCTGAGGGTGTGGGCAGTGACAGCAGCATATAGAGAGTTCTAGTGAGATGAACACATCTCTCCAGTTCACTTCATTCAGACAAGAACTCAAAAAACGCTGTAGGTGAAAGGTTTTACTTTGTGAAAAGTATTATTTCTCATGTAAATAATATTGATAGCCCCCCCCCCAAAAAAAGACGAAGAAGGAAAAGAAAAGTTACCCCTTTAATTCCCAAGTCTTTCACATTGGTAGCAGTGTTTATACCTGAAGCTTTCCAAGGGGACTATTGTTAGTAAGCCTATGGAGGATGACAAGAGTACTTGTCTTTGCCAAAAAAATTTAGGGAGTGATAAGTCTGAAGACAATAAATTAAATCTGGATAGTTTACAAAGAATTAACATGTTGGTTGATAGACTCTGACTTAACATTCATGCATATTCGTGCCCCCTACCTTCACTTTATACCCCCCATCCCAAAATCAAATTTTAACGATTTCACTAGACTATCACTATCAGAGGAAATGTAATTTATATCTGATGTCTTATGTTTAACAGTAGTTTACAAAGAATTTATTCTATAGGATGTTGCTAAGCTTTCTCTTTTGATTGTGTTAATGAAACAAGTACTTGAAGGAATTTAGATTTCATATTGTCAAAGGAAAGACATTTAGAAGAACAAGTGAAGAAAATGGAGAGCCTATTTTTTGTTTTACTTAATAGAAATAGTTTTTGTTCTCAAATTCTTGAAATATATTTTTGATATTTAAATTTTGTTAATATATTTACATTTAGTCATTTGAATTCTTGATATATGCTTCCATATTAAACTAATTGTGCTTTGAGAATAGTTGATTTACACAAAAAGGCAACTTGATTTTTCTCTATTTTTAGATACCGAAATTTTGATCAGCCTCATCGATTTTATGTAGCTGATGTGTACACTGATCTTACCCCACTCAGTAAATTTCCTTCCCCTGAGTATGAAACTTTTGCAGAATATTATAAAACAAAGTATAACCTTGACCTGACCAATCTCAACCAGCCTCTGCTGGATGTCGACCATACATCTTCCAGGTAAGAGCTGCAGAAGTGACTCTTAGGTGTGTGTGTGTGGGGGGGTTGCTTTCTAGGATCAGAGCGCCTCTGCCCACCCATGGACTTTGAAATCAAGAGATCGTTTGCACAAAGACATGCCGGGGTGGTAGAGGGCTGTGCTGAATGAGCTCCCTGGGTGTCTTGTAGGCATACCAAAGCTAGAGTCCAGCCACTGTGAGGGTGTTCTGTTGTTCCCCTGTTTGGTAAAACTGCTCTGAAATTTTTTTATAGACTTAACCTTTTGACACCTCGGCATTTGAATCAGAAGGGGAAAGCACTTCCTCTCAGCAGTGCTGAAAAGAGAAAAGCCAAATGGGAAAGTCTGCAGAACAAACAGGTAATGAGTTGCTACTAGTGTGACCTAATGGTTTTTAATTGGTTCTTTTATTCTTGTGATTATAATATACTTACATCATTTACCACGTCTGTCCTCCTTCCTCACTCTTAAGTTCATGCCCTCTTTTTTCATTAGTTATTTACATGTATGTATATACATAAATACAATCTGTTCAAACATGACCTATTTTTGATAACAATGACTAGTGAATTTCTGGGAGGTCACCATGGGTATTGAATTTATTTTGAACGTCCTTGTTGGTAAGGATTGACTTTTGCTGTTAACCTTAATCTATTGATACATCATGGAATCACCCTCATGAATCCAATTTAGGTCTAAAGGATTAGTTTTTAAAGTTAGATTTTAATAGCATTTATGATTTTCATCATTAATCCTTTAGTGAAATTGGTCATTTGAATATTATTTGTGTGTGCTTTATATTTATCAGCCTGTGTTTTTCTTTACTCGAAGATACTGGTTCCGGAACTCTGTGCTATACATCCAATCCCAGCATCACTGTGGAGAAAAGCAGTTTGTCTCCCCAGCATACTATATCGCCTTCACTGCCTTTTGACTGCAGAGGAGCTAAGAGCTCAGACAGCCAGCGATGCTGGCGTAGGAGTCAGATCACTTCCTGCGGATTTTAGGTATGCCTATATTGTTCAGAAATTTAATATGCAACAAAATAATAAGTCGAAATTATATTTTCCTTATAGTTGTTACTAAAAGATGAAAAAGAAATCGTGGACACTTAAAACATGAAAATTAACGGTATTGTTTGTCCCTTAAGTAGCAGACTAGGTCACTGAGCTTTTTGTTCTTGTCAAGTTAGAGGCAAACTCCCGAGACAAAGCAGTCATTTCTTCTTTAGTGGTGGCATTGAAATGAGGGTGGAAGCAGTTAAGTCTTCTAAAATGAGTTACATATTAGAAAGCAGCAGCCTCCATATGTTTTTTTTAAATAATTTATTCTTATTTTATGTGCATTGGTGTTCTGCCTGCATATATGTCTGTGTGAAGGTGTCAGATGTTGGAGTTACAGACAGTTGTGAGCTGCCACGTGGTCACTGGGAATCGAACCTGGAAGAGCAATTTGTGCTATTTCCATTGAACCATCTCTCCAGCCTCATCCATTTGTTCTTATCTTTATCATTTTTTTCCTGTTCTGTATACCAAAGAAATTTTTGACTTAATCATTCAATTAATTTTGGTTATATAGATGGTGGTTCTATGAATTGAAAGAACTTAAAGATAATAATCACTTTATAATACTTGAGTGTTTGCTTCAGTATAAAACACTAGTTCAAACAACATAGCCTTTATTAACTCATTCTGTTCTGTGTCCTGTCCTGAATTGGATGTTATTTCCAAGTGCAGAGTTTATAAGTTGCTTACTTGGTTAAGCAGAAAGTTTGTGGCTCCAGGTCCTACAGGAACCCCATCTTGGATCTCCTCAATCCCCCTGCTGTAGGTGCATAAGCAGAAGTCACAGAGCAAACTGTTGTATATTATGTTGAGTATGTGCAGAATCTCTAGTTACATTCTGTTAAGCTTGGGAATGTGTTTTTCTTCGTGAGTTGGAGAGGACTTTTGGAGTTGCTTGGTTTGTTAGTTTTTAATTCAAAGTACTGGTGTTCTGAGCTTACCCTTATGAAGAATGGATAGAAAGTTATAAACGTGTCTTTACAGATACCCTAACTTAGACTTCGGGTGGAAAAAATCTATTGATAGCAAGTCTTTCATCTCAACTTGTAACTCCTCGTTGGCTGAAAATGATAATTACTGTAAGCACAGCACAATTATAGTCCCTGAAAATGCTGCACATCAAGGTGCTACTAGAACCCCCTTAGAAAACCATGACCAAATGTCTGTGAACTGCAGAAGGCTACTTGCTGAGTCACCTGGTAAGCTCCAAATTGAAGTTTCAACGGATCTTACAGCAATTAATGGTCTTTCTTACAACAAAAATCTTGCCAATGGCAGTTATGATTTAGTTAACAGAGACTTTTGCCAAGGAAATCAGCTGAATTACTTCAAGCAGGAAATACCTATACAACCAACTACCTCATATCCCATTCAGAATTTATACCATTATGAGAACCAGCCCAAGCCCAGCAATGAATGTACTCTACTGAGTAATAAATACCTTGATGGAAACGCTAACACATCTACCTCAGATGGAAGCCCCGCGGTGTCCTCGATGCCTGCCGTGATGAACGCTGTGAGAGCACTCAAGGGCAGGATGGACTCTGAGCAGAGCCCTTCTGTTGGGTACTCCTCAAGGACTCTTGGCCCCAATCCTGGACTGATTCTTCAGGCTTTGACACTGTCAAATGCTAGCGATGGGTTTAACCTGGAGCGGCTTGAGATGCTTGGCGACTCCTTTTTAAAGCATGCTATCACCACATATCTCTTTTGCACTTACCCTGATGCTCATGAGGGCCGCCTTTCATATATGAGAAGCAAAAAGGTAAGCACGGTTTTTATTCTGAGCTTAGCTTCTTCAGTGTATCTGAAAGTGGGGCAGGTTAACCCATGGACATTTCTCCAGGAGTCAGTGCAGTTGTGTTCTAGTATATTTGGGCCAGCCACGCCCATGGGACATTACCCCTGGGTAGCATGATAGCTGTGTACCAACAGTACAATGAGGCTGTGGAGTTGGCTGGCAACCTTCTCTATTGATAGAAGTTTAGTTTAAATAAACCTCTGTGCAAATGGGTAGTACTCCTAGATCGTGAAGGGATAGAAATTGTCAGTGTTACTGTTCAGGGGCTTGTGCCTTTGGTTAGGAAAGTGCTTTGGTAAAAAGGTGTGTGCATATAAGATGTAGTCATTCCAAGAGTGGCATTTCTTCCCAATTTCAGGAAGCCAGGCAAGGGAAGAGCATCAGGCTTTACCCAGTGTAGACAGTAGTACTCACAGTTCTGAGTGGTTGTTCCATAGTCCTGAGAAGGAGCAAGTTCTTTTTATTTTTCTACATGTACATATGTGCATGTTTATGTGTGTGCATTGTGGAGATACATAGATTCATAGACGTGTAGAAATGGGTTAATATTTAAGAGAGAGGTAGCCAGTAAGAAGCCTGAACCATTGGCCAAACAGTTTATAATTAATATAAGCCTTTGTGTGTTTATTTGGGACTAAGTAGCTGCAGGGCCAGGTGGGACAGAAACTCTGACTACACCTTGCAATGCAAAACAAAGCTGCACCTGCAGAGTGTGGTAGTACTCAACAGAAAAAGGAAGGTAGTGGCAGTGGGTGCTGGGAAACCACGGGAGGGAGGATGTAAGAAGAGGCCCAGCTGTATGAAGAGAATTTGGTGTGAGTGCTATGGATACTTGAGAGGAAGCTTGAGCAAGGGGATGTTACTATTAGTAGGGTGATCTTTAAAGAGACTAATGTGGCACAGGATGTAGTATGGGCTGAAGAGTACAGCCAAGCCAAAAGCAGAACAAAAATGGCTTAAAGGAAGGGACGGAGGTAAGTGGTAATTTCAGGAAGAAAAAAAAAATCATTTTAGTCCAACAAACTTCTTATTCTACTAGACTCTACTCTAGCTCCTTTATATAGAACATATATGCAAGGGTATAGAGAGAAATACTAATTTCTTTAATCTAATTTAAGTTTTCTTATAGCCTAGAGAGGTGCATGTTTTTAAATCTCCATTTGATAGGCAAGACAATGAAGCAGGAGAGGTTTAACTTACCCGAAAACATTGTGCTAGGGAGCAGAGCTGGGATTGAGCTGGCAGGTATAGCTATGGGCCTCCTTGCCTATCACCATCATGGCAGCTAGCTTCAAACACCAGACGTGTGAGCATCTTACAAATAATGCTTAATGTCCTCTTGTAGTGCTCTTGCAATGGGATGTGCCACCATTTTGCAGATGAAGAAACGGATGCCCAGATATTTAGGAGTTCGCTTGTGTGAGGATATTCACAACCCCAGATATTTAGGAGACCAGATATTTAGGTCTGATATTAGAGACCACCTACCTGCTGGCTCACTTTACAGTGAGTCTAAGACAGGCCACCAATGCAAAGCCCTGACCATTGTGACAGCTTACAGAAGAGGAGAGTGGCAGTGGCAAGTGTTGTGAGGAAGACAGAGTGAGGTGTCAGGCAGGGCTGGGTATTTAGACCTTATAGTATAGAGCCTGGAAGAATGCATAAATAGAATTCAGTCCTAAAGCTCTTGGAGAAAGAAGATCACAGTCATGAAGGCATTCAAAGTAAGAATACTAGACCCTATTAAGTAAGAAAGATACTGCTCTAACATTCAAAACGTTATATCCATTTATCTATTCAGAGAGCCCTTTGACTTGATTTCTTGCAGGAATAATTGTTTCCTCTGCCTAGTGTAAGGTGTGTTCAGAATGCTCTTCCATACAGACCCCAACCAGGCTCTTCTTGCCATTCCTGACACAAGCCTCATGCTCACTGCACAGCTTGTATCCTTGCTCAAGCTGGCCTTCACTGTGATCTTCCTCATTGCTACCTGCTGGTTCTCTCGGCCTTGATTTTTGCCTCACATCAAGCCCTTAGTTTTATGTTTTCTGTTCTGCTGAGCATTTCTGACTTGGAATGTTTTCCCTCTTTGGGCCCTTATTGCACTATTCCTCTTGGGATGCTCTTGTGTATCATGGGAAAGGAAACCAGCATTTATGTACACTGGCCCTGTTATAGACAGCTTGGAAGTGCTTTGGCACGTGGTAGTCCCAGGCAGAGCTGTCTGCCAGTCTGTACACGTTGTAAGGACTCTTCCCTGTCCCTTTGCCTGCTCTCTACCAGACTGCTTAGCTAGTGCTGACCATGGGTAGGTACCACATGCTGGCTAAGTAGTAGGTGCATTCTATGGAAAGGGCTCCTGGAGTATTCCAGTATGGTTTTAAAAACGGGAAATGAGATTGGTGGTATTAGATCCTAGTCTCCAAGTGAAAGCTAGACAGAAATGTCATGTTTAAAGTAAATTAGGGATGTGGTAGAGCCATTAGGAAAAGCAAGTGGACTAGAGGAAAGATAATAAAGCTAAGCTGCCTCAGTGATGTACTTGTACAACAAACGCTCTTTAACACCTTTATTCCAGTGTCTTGAAATGCTGCCCACAACAAAAGAACAGTATTTGAGACTGTTGGGATTAGAGTTGTGTGAGTGCTTAGATTCCAGAGAAATAAAAACCTTTTATACAGTGACAGTTTCCATGTAACATGATGTCCTTCCCCTTACACAAGAATACCATGACATCTTGAGTCACAGGTCTTGACATCTTCTGCTCCCAGTTGCCCTTGCCGCCTTGCATTTCATACTGTCAGTCTGTGCTTTACAACTTTGGAATTGAGCTCTTTTCCTGACTCGTATATAAGGAAAGGAATTTGTGTGCATTAGGTTTTTGTGTCTCCGTTTTGTAGTGAATATTTATTTGATGACACCAAAGAATTTTTAGTCATTGTTATAAATAGGTAGTAAAACTCTGTGGTCCTTATATTTGGTAACCAGTTGTGTAATACAAAGGACATCATAAAATGTTGGCATGTGTGTTTTCCAGCCATGGCCATTTAATGGGTGTTTGTGACTTTTTTGCCCAAGGTCAGCAACTGTAACCTGTATCGCCTTGGCAAGAAGAAGGGGCTGCCCAGCCGCATGGTAGTGTCGATATTTGATCCTCCTGTGAATTGGCTTCCTCCTGGTTATGTGGTTAATCAAGATAAAAGTAATGCAGAGAAATGGGAAAAGGATGAAATGGTAAGCAAGTGCCCAGTAAGCAGCACCTCATTTCTGTTGACCAAGCACCTTTGCAGTGTAGTAGGCTGTCTGTGACCTCAGAAATAGTGTTGATTTTAGTGTGCGGGGGGGAGGGGGGATTCTTGTTACCTTCTTTTCCAAAGGCATAAAATTTTGTCATGTTTCCACTTAAAAATAAAATCAGAACCCTCTCAGATTCCCTGTACTCTCATGTTACAGTATATCCTTGGCTGTTTGTTGAAGTGACTTTGCAGTGACCTGTGATCACCAGACTATGTCCAGAAGAATTCACTTTAGTGCCGACTAGCTTGTGCAGTGCAAGGCTAGCTTGGGACTGTTTTGTCTTGCAGAGTGGGAAGATTGTAGTGTACTGCAAATAATTTTAAGTTTTGCCTCTTTAGCAGCCACAGCTTCTTTTGTCTTGTCCCAAAGGCCACCAGGGGGCAGCTGGGAGGACTGTGTGCCCTGGGCTGGTGGCTGAGAGAGCTGTCTTATATACGTCTTTGAAGTTACCATCTGTTCAGACAACTCTGCTTGCCAGGTTTATTTTGTATTTGGTGATAAACGGGCTTCTGTTCCTTCACTTTTACTTCAGGCTGATAATAACACCATTTCTATGATAGGTTTCTAAATAGCATCATCTTTGTGCCTCATTTTTGACATTTCTATCCCAATAAGTCCTAAGCATGTGTGGTGGTGTGGTCTGGGAGGCTGTTCTGATAACAGGCCTGTTTGCCGAGTGTATTTGTAACTCAAGTAGGATTTGACTTATCAGAGAAATGCAGCTTAGCTGGAAAAGAATTAAGAGACTGTTTTAAGTTACATCTGAGGATGACATTTGTTACTGATTTGGAAAATACACACACGTATATGTATATACACACACACCTTAGTAGAAAACTGTATTGATTTGAACCTTAGAAAAAGTACTTCATTTCTAAAGAAAATATGCACGCACGCGCACACACACACACACACACACACACACACACACAAACACACACACACACAGAGAGAGAGAGAGAGAGAGAGAGAGTGTGTGTCAGTAGGCCTTTTCTGTCCATTTGATCCTTCAGGTATCAGGGACAAAGCAGGGCTTTCCTGAGTTACATGCTACAACACAGATTACTGGTTCCTAACCTTTTCTGTTGACTCTGCACTTTGGATCTTAGCATAGACTAACGTACTCCTCAGGCGTTCATCTATTGCTTTACTTAAACTGACTGTACTGGGAAGTCAAATGTTTTTGGTTTGTGTTCTTCAGTGCATTCTGCCCTAGGTAACACCTCAATGTCTGAATAGCTCTTCGGAGGGCCGGGGAGGGATGGCAGCTCAGGTGGATTTGCTTTTTGTGCTTTGGAGAGCATTTTTGAAGTTCACCTCCTTGTGAGGATGAAGAATGCAAGGGGCACAAAAGACAGCCCACCATGTTGCAGAAACAATGGTTTATGGAGAAACTTTGCAATTTAAAAGCTCAGGCTGAGTAATTTAAATTTGGCCCTTTTTGTCCTAAAATTCAAATAATAAAGCCGGTGCAGTGGTGCATGCTCTTCCCCCCCTTTACCCCAACCCCCCATCCCGCCCATCATTTGGGAGGCAGGAGTTCAAGGCCAGCCTGGTCTACACAGTGAGTTCCAGGACAGCCAAGGCTACATAGTGAGATCTTGTCTCAAACAGAAACAAAAAGTAGTCAAAGCCTCTCATTTTGTCTTGGAAAGGTACAAAGTTTCTGACAGAGTTTGCTGAGATTTGCTACTTGCTAAGTGTTTTACCTGCATTGTAAGAGTATATGTATCTAGTAGATGCTGGTATCTAGTAGATGCTGTGGAAGCCAGAAGAGGGTGTTGATCCAGATGGTTATAAATTGCCATGTCAGTGCTGGGAACTGAACCCAGGTCCTCTGGCAAGAGTAACAAGTGTTTTTAATCTCTGAGCCATCCCTTCCACCCTGTTGATAGTTTGTTTGGTATTCTTTATTTTTCAAAGGGATTTTGCTGTATTTTTTTTTTTTTAAAGCAGTGAACTGTGTGTGATTATAGGACTCACTGTTATTTTCTTCAGGCAAATATCTCTTTTAAGTCTGGTTGAAAAAGAAATATATGCCTCTTTTAAAAACCACTTGGGCAGTAGTTTGAAAGTATTTCGTCAGGATACTTAGGAAAGTTGTCCCAGTCAAAGTTGAAGTTTACTGTCCCGTGTTTGCCCCAAGTACAGTGGTGGTGGCTGTGCCTGTGTGTTTGTGTTTATGGGATAGCAGAAATCGGGCATCTTTGTAGCATCACCGAAAGGTTACATCATTGCTGAATCATAGCCCATTATTAAGGTTATCATTCACAAATAAGCTTTTGCCAAAGATATTAGAATTAGCAAAGACTTTTTTTTTTTGACAGAAATGCGATTGTTATGTTTCATGTTAATCTAATTTTTTTTTTCTATTTTGTCAGTCTGTTATGATCTGTTGGCATGAATACCATGGCTCAGAGTAGAGGGTGAGAAAATAATTTCACAAATTCATCCCCTCTTTCAGTGGTCACATTCATTTTTTTTTTTTTTTTAAACAAAGTGGTTTAGTTCTACATTGTAGCAAATGGTTTTTGATTTGAAGTGGAAATAGAGAAACTATTATAAAAACCCTCCTGTAGTTTTTAATAGTAAAGGTTTTTTTAAATTCTGGTTTTCTATTATGCTTATAGTTGAAAAGATAGTGTTCTTTCTACATCTGGAATTGCATTTTGCTGGTTGAAAGTCAGGCTACCATATTTTCAGACTCTGATCGACACACAAGGGCTCTCTCCTTGCAGAATTGGGGCTACTCAGTTGACGTTTTTTTGCATGGTGGACATCAATTTTAACTTTATCCATGTTCAGAATTATTCACTTACAGATTTATACTAGATAAAGGTCATTTTATAACTTAGAAAATGAGCATTCAAAGAGCATGCTTGCCTTTGTTTATATGATTAAATAACTTATTTTATGTTAATTGAAAACAAATGGCCATGATTTTTAAAAGTTGCCTTTTAGTATTTGTGGTTGTCATTTGAAATTATCCATAACCCTTGCTTTTATTGAGTTTCAAACTCTTTTAAAAACAGCGGTTCTGTCTCTCCTCCTTTCCCATTCCCCGTTTCAGACAAAAGACTGTTTGCTGGCTAATGGCAAACTAGGTAAGGACTGCGAGGAGGAGGAGGACCTGACGTGGAGGGCTCCCAAGGAGGAGGCTGAGTATGAAGACGACTTCCTGGAGTATGATCAGGAGCACATCCAGTTTATAGACAGCATGTTAATGGGGTCAGGAGCCTTTGTGAAGAAAATTTCTCTTTCTCCTTTTTCAACCTCCGATTCTGCTTATGAATGGAAAATGCCCAAAAAGTCCTCCTTAGGCAGTATGCCATTTTCCTCAGACCTCGAGGATTTTGACTACAGCTCTTGGGATGCAATGTGCTATCTGGATCCTAGCAAGGCCGTTGAAGAGGATGACTTTGTGGTGGGTTTCTGGAATCCATCAGAAGAAAACTGTGGCGTTGACACAGGGAAGCAGTCCATTTCTTACGACTTGCACACGGAGCAGTGCATTGCTGACAAAAGCATAGCAGATTGTGTGGAGGCCCTGCTGGGTTGCTATTTAACCAGCTGCGGTGAGAGGGCTGCTCAGCTTTTCCTCTGTTCGCTGGGGCTCAAGGTGCTCCCAGTCATCAAAAGAACCAGCCGGGAAAAGGCCCTGTGCCCTGCTCAGGAGAACTTCAGCCAACAAAAGAGCCTTTCAGGGAGCTGTGCTGCCGTCGCTGCCAGCCCACGGTCCTCTGCAGGGAAAGACTTGGAGTACGGCTGCCTGAAGATCCCACCAAGGTGTATGTTTGACCATCCAGATGCAGAGAAAACCCTGAACCACCTGATATCTGGGTTTGAAAATTTTGAGAGGAAAATCAACTACAGATTCAAGAATAAGGCATACCTTCTGCAGGCTTTTACACATGCCTCCTACCACTACAACACTATCACTGGTAAGGAGCCCTAGCGAGGAGACTTTGTGTCTAGTGCTTTGTTCTGGCCGTGCACAAATAAGATCTGTGTATGCAGTCTTAGTGCTCAGTATGCATGGCAGGGGGTGGAAGTCACGGAAAGCAGAATTCTTTATGTTCTCCGATTCTGGGGAGTAGGAATGCTCTGTGACTGACAGTTGAAGTGTGACTCGTGCATCCTCTCACATGAGGAGTCTCACATGCTGCATGCTTAGAAACTGAAGCCCGCATGTTTTGCTGTTTCCTATCTTTTCCTACCTAAATACCTTTCTTGGGGCTTATTCATTGCAGCGTTAGCTTCTTGATTTACTCATAGTCAAGTTGTATTCTCACATCTTTTTGTTATTCCTAGACAAAAAGGTCTTTTTAAATCTAAAGATGAGACGATGAAACAGAACTGTTGTATAGGAAGGGCTGGTTACTTTCCATTGTTTTGTGGTTGTCTCCTTTTTTATTTAGTAGTGTCCTAATATCTAGGAGAGTAAGTCCCCAGAACCAGTTAGTTAGCTTCAGCGTCTGGACCCAGATAAAGTTTGTATTTTGCTTCTTGTGTAAGAATATCAAACATAATCAAAGCAAGATAAAAAAGCTTATAGTTTGGATAATAAAAGCTGTGTGGGTTAAGGCCGTTTACAAAATATAAACCCTGAAAGTGACATTCTAAACTAAAGCCTGCTTTCTGTGTGGGAAGGAGATGGCATGGTTTCCATGCATTGCTGGAGGCCATGAGGCCGGAACTCCACGATGGCCTGGCTCTTCTTGCCTTTTCCTGGGTGCTCAGGAATGGGGCACCCTGTCCTGGCCTCCGTTTTCTCAGTGGATTCTTTTTAACAGCTAAGGAAATCAGAGCACTGGTCAGCACTGGTATCTTCTTTCATTCTGATAAGCAATCCTTTTTGTCTGGGTTTTGCTCTAGCGCACTACGCCTTTCTTAGTCCCTTGGTGTGTGTCAGGTTCAGGGTGTCTAGTTATAGTTAGAGCTGGGGTCATGTTTTCCCTGCCGTTATCTCGTGTACCTTCTAACCCCGAAGTGTGATGGAATTAACCACAAGTTGCAGAGTGTAGGGCACACTGCCTCGATGACAATGCACAAAAGATATGTGTGCCATGTGTGGCTTTACTGAGATGCCACCATGTGACAGAGACTCAAGAGTGATGCCCAGTGCCTGTCTAGCTAATATAAGTACCCAAGGAGAGGGGTGCTATGACTTTGATTGTGTCTGGAAAGTGGCTTTCCCCCTCCAAAACAAGCATATTATTTGGCCACTTGACAATTATATGACCCAATTTATATATAAGAAACGTGCTTTCAGTTGCTGTTAAAACTTCACTTCCAGGCGCATTAGCGAGTATGTGTCCAATAATTTCATTGAGGAGGGTAAATGAAAATGTTTCTTGGTAGAAGTCTCGAAAGGAGCCTGGGACTGCAACTTTTCCATCTGCTCCCACGCAGACAGAGTGTGCAGAAAGTGCATGTGCTCATGCAGGCTCACCGTTGCACTTTGGATCTCTGCGCAGATTGTTACCAGCGCTTAGAATTCCTGGGAGATGCGATTTTGGACTACCTCATAACCAAGCACCTTTATGAAGACCCGCGGCAGCATTCCCCAGGGGTCCTGACTGACCTACGCTCTGCCCTGGTCAACAACACCATCTTTGCATCGTTGGCTGTGAAGTATGACTACCACAAGTACTTTAAAGCTGTCTCTCCTGAGCTCTTCCATGTCATTGACGACTTTGTGCAGTTTCAGCTTGAGAAGAATGAGATGCAAGGGATGGACTCTGAGGTTAGTGCTGTTTAAACTGTGAAGTCAGTGCTAAGGGAAGCAGCCGACTGTGTTTGGGCAGTGTGAGTCCTGACTCACGGCTGTCCAGAGGGATAGTTAGAGGCCAGGGCCAGGCTGCCCGCCTGCTGCGTGTGGGCTCTCCAAGCAGAACTGCCTTGCCTCGCTCAGGTAGGCTTTTGAGGCTTGGCTGCCCACTCCATGGACCACGTGGTCATTCAGGCGAGGGGCCTGGGTTCTCAGCTCCTTCAGTGAGGCTCCTGCATCAGGCATAGAAAAGTTGTACAAGTGCACCTCGTCCCGTGCCTTCGCTCCTCTGCCATCACAGTATGATGTATCTGTTCCTGTCTTTTCTAAATGGGTCAGAAATGTGTGGTAGCATCTCAGGTAAGCTCACACGTGTACTCTTGCACTGTTTGAAAGGGAGCTCTTGCTTGTAAGCTTTGGGCGCTGGGAGGCATCTTCTGCTCTTCGGTGTTGTCTGCTCAATTATGTGCATGCTGCACTGCCCTGGCTCGGTAGGCAGGGACACTGCTCAGCTACCCTGTCCCCTCTGCACACAGTGGTTAAGGTACTGCATCCTAGTCGGGGTTCATTCTCAGCTCACTGTTCTGACCTTGGTTTTTACTACCTCTTTTGCAATTGCCCCAGACCGCTAGAGAGTAGTGAGTTTCTGGACTTTGTGTGGGAGTGGAGAGTCTGGGGTTGAAACCGTAGCAGCCACAGCAGGATTTATGCTCCCTGTTTTGCCTCTGTTAGCAGTCCCTGCTGGAGCTAGCCAGCAGCGAGGTGATGAAGGGAGCCATCCACGTATATTTCTAATTGAATTCTTAATTCTAGTTGAATACTTAAGCTCTAAGTTTGAGGGCTTTACTAAAATTCAAGTTCTTTTGATGCATCTTGGGTCTGTTAGTTTTTCTTCCTCCTTCTACTGCCCTTTGTCTGTATTAACGTGTAGAAGCCGCAACGCTTACCACACATGTCATGGTCTGGCTTTTCTCACTGAGCTGTTTTTTTTTTTTTTTTTCCCCTTTAAGGAAGTCTATCTTTGTGAGCCTTAGCTTCCTTAGCTATAATGAGAGAGTATTAAACCTACCAGGTTTGAAATTATCTTTACATTCCAGAGCCATGGGGTATGAGTAATGAGTATCTTATAGAAGTCAGCATTTGAATATATTAGATAATTTGTGTACAAATTAAAATTTTCCCTTTTCACAATAATTTTGTGCTTTGTTGGTGATGTTCTTAGAAAATACAAGTAAACAAAAGAAAGGAAGGTTGAAGTTGTCTGGTAATGTGGTCTCCTATAGTCAGGGTTAGTACTTGGTGATACACTGTTGCTAATGTGTCCAGATTTAAAGTACATAGAGGCTCTGGTGAGCTGCGCCTCACCAGCGCCTGCTGCTCTGACTACCAGCTGGCCTATGACTTGTGGTGATCACACACTCAACTTGAGACAGCTCATTTCTCAGCTCATTTCTTTAAATGGTCATTCTAAAGGGATAATTAAGTAGTTTTTTGTTAAGGCATTTACTGAATATGAGTATGATACATAGGCTTGTATATGAAATTGTTATTGCCAGTGATAGTATTGCAGCATTGAAGAATTGTGGCCTTTCCATAGGGAAGGTTTTATTCCACTGGTCCAAGTACACACTGGGCCAGCTCTGCTGTCTTAGTGAGTGTATGTTCATGTTTTAGTGCCAGGAGCCTGGAGGGAAAGGGTTACAGAAATAGAAGTGGCAGTCTCCACCCTCGGCCCTGCACTGTTGTTCTTGCTGGGCTCTGCACCGTTGTTCTTACTGGGCTCTGCACCGTTCTTGCTGGGCTCTGCACAGTTGTTCTTGCTGGGCTCTGCAGAGAGAGAGAAGCGTCTTCTAATAAAGGCAGTTATTTGGTTACAGGTGGTTTTGAAAATACTTAACTTCTAGTTCTGTGTTAAACTTCAATTCTGTTTTAATTTAAAAGTCTTTTTTGTTGTTGTTGTTGTTGTTGTTGTTGGTTTTGTTTTCCTTTCCCTTTTACTGGGCACCGGTTACTTGTTACTTCCTTTTGTTTTTGATAAGGTGTTTTGGGGATACCCACAGCAGTGAAGCAGGAGGCATGCCATGGGTCTTGGCCACTCTCATTAAATATCAAAAGTTAGCCAAGAAAGACAGTCTATAGACAGCCTTTGAAAGTACCTTTTTTTCTGACAAGTTACTTCTCTTCAATAGCTTAGAAGATCCGAGGAGGATGAGGAGAAAGAAGAGGATATCGAAGTCCCTAAGGCTATGGGGGACATTTTTGAGTCTCTTGCTGGTGCCATTTACATGGACAGTGGAATGTCTCTGGAGGTGGTCTGGCAGGTGTATTATCCAATGATGCGGCCGCTCATAGGTACAGTGCTGGCTCTTTCCCCTTGTGATATTGAAGAACACTATTTCAAATCCTTCTAGGGTTTTTGGTCACATCATGTAATCTTTCATTTTGATTACAGAAAAGTTTTCTGCAAATGTGCCCCGTTCTCCAGTGAGAGAATTGCTTGAGATGGAACCAGAAACCGCCAAGTTTAGGTAAGTAGGGAATGCGCCTGAAAAACTAACTAAAAAAGTGTTCTCAAGAAAGCGTAACTACTGACTCAGAGTGTCCACATAGTCGTGCTATGATCCAGTTTCCATTTTTGGTCTGATTAGCAGCTCTTTTGCTTTTTGTTTTTATAAAGCAAAGCTGAATGAAGGAGGAAAGAGTAGCCTTCGTTGACAGTGTGCGACAAGCCTGGTGCGCGGTCAGCTCATAGGAGGGACACTCAGCCCAAGAGGGCTAGAGGTGCTGGCTGACGGTAACAACAAATACCTCTGACTGCTAACTCAAACTGTCTGGGTTTTGCAGCCCGGCGGAGAGAACTTACGATGGGAAGGTCAGAGTCACCGTGGAAGTGGTGGGAAAGGGGAAATTTAAAGGTGTCGGCCGGAGCTACAGGATCGCAAAGTCTGCTGCAGCGAGAAGAGCCCTCCGCAGCCTCAAAGCTAACCAGCCTCAGGTTCCTAACAGCTGAAACCTCCAGACGCGCAGGCAGCAAGACGATGAACCAGCATCACAGAAATGCAGCAAAGGAGGATTCAGAGTTGACATGGAGCAGAAAAACTGAAGGCAGAATTTAAAGTTTGATAACAAGATAGATAACAGAATAAAACATTTAATATGTGTATAAACTTTTTGGAACTAATTGTAGTTTTAGTTTTTTGCGCAAACACAATCTTGTCTTCTCTCCCCACTTCTGCTCTGTTTAAATCACAAGAGTGCTTTAATGCCGGCATTTAGCAAATTCTTGAAACCATTTTGATGGGGTTTTTGTTGTTGTTGTTGTTTTGGTTATTGCATTTTATTTCTGTTGACTTTGCTTGGTGTTAAGAGGTTATGGAGCGTAAGCCTCTAACAGTCCCTAGAACTGGGTAGAGTCTCTGGCCTTGCAGTCAGTTCCTCAACACTAGTGCCTGTCCTGCAGCAGTCACTGAGCCCAGCAGCAGAACAGTTTGGGACAGAAGCACCAGTGTGGTTGGGGGCAGAGCTCACTCCCAGGCGCTGTTGCACTTATAGTAAGGGACAGATTTTGAGTCAGTGTTGGCTGTTGATAAGTCGAGGCCAAGTTTTCTGATGCCACATAGTGCTGCACAGAGAGGGTTCTTGCCTTAAAAGTAGAGACTTGATAGTTTTCTTCCTTTTCGGTCTTTTGGGAACAACTTGTTTTGCCCTTTCCTTTATCTTATTATGCATTAGATGAGATGAGGTGACATAGCTCACTAGAGTTCTTGCGACAGAATGATTGCAGGTAGGATTTCTGTCACACGTGTATATACACTGAAGGCATTCTAAAAGCCAGAGTGAGTAGTCTGGATTTTTAAAACATCATTATAGACAGGATGTGTGACTAGGTGCCCAGTTTTCCTCTGACCTTCCTGCCAGGTAGTCACGGTGATGGAAATGCTTGCCCAGTCAGCTGTTGTAACAAAATGGCCCTGAGACGCAGTGCACCCAGAGATTCTGCAGGTTTGTAGTGAGGCTGGGGCTCGTTTAGAGCAGCAGAGCCGGGCGTCTCCTGGTCCTGCCCATGTCCCGACCGTGCCTGCAGTGTTGCCGGCATCACCAAAGCTATGCTGTTTATGCTTGGAGTCGGCATTGACACAGACTGCCAGGACTGACACCTGGGGTGGAAGTCACTAGCTTAGGAAAACTAGGTCATTAGTTCCATCTCAGAGTAAAAGGAACTAAAGCTTCCTAGGCATTTGCTGAAGCTTCTTGGTTAGGTTGGTAGGCACTCTTCACTCGCACACCTCCACTCCCCTCCCTTTGCCTGCGTTTCCCAGTTGGTGCTATGTTTATGTATCATGCTTGAAGTTTGATTTTTTGCACTGTGACTATAATACCTCTTAATTTACATTTTTAAAATGCTATATGGGTTGGTCATGCCCTCCCACTGACATACAGTAGAGGTTTGCTGCAATTTGCCCTATTAGCTTGAAGTCTCAGCAAGCTGAGCCAGGGTGGCTCCTACTTCCCACACATCCTGCTGAGGCTGATGCTTCTTGTAATGCTGCACTTAGGTTTAAATTGCCATTGGTTTTCCTGTGCATCATCTACCTGGAAGAGACGCTGTGTGTGTGAACACACAGAAGCTGTTGGCCCCACTTCCTAGGGAACCTCAAGTGGGGGGAGAGTGAATTTCTCTAGGATCATTTGCTGGCATTGATCTTAAACTTCAGTTGGGATCTAAATTATTGAGTTTTTGAGGAAATTAATTTGGGTGATTTGTTTTAAATATTTAATTCTGATTTGACATTGTCTGTTTGATTTAAAGCACCCCACTCCTCATGCACACACACAAACCTTAATGCAAGACATCATAACAAGTTCAAACCAGGTGATCTTTTGAATGTTGTAGCTGTAACCTGTACAGACAGACAGTAAGGGGGTGGGATTTGGGGAGGTGGCGTTGTTGTCCTGTCACAGTCTCTTGGTAATTTATAAACTACCTGATTGTCTGCATTGTGACTCACGCATTTACCCCTGTGCCATGGGATGTGTGCTCTCATCCTGGCACCAAAATCAGATTGTTTCGCAGTTCCGATTCCTGGTGGGAGAAAAATGCCTCAATATATTTTGTAACCACAAGGAGAGTATTTTTTGTTAATATTAAGAAGTTCAGAGTTGGATATAATTAGATCATCCATTCTCAGGGCTCAGATTTCCTGCCATTATTCAGAATGTTTTATCAACAGCAAACTTGGGCTGTTTTCATTTTTTTTCTTGTTGGATGAAAGTACCTGATAATTAATTTGACTCACAGTTTGAAGCATTTTGTGATTCATCCAGAGACCAAGTTGGAAAAATAGAAGTGTAAGTTAGACGTGTGATGACCAGGGATGCTTCTGTGCGGTGCGGTCCCCAGCTTCCACTGGTTGAAAGGCTTTTGCCTTTCAGAGAACAGCTGCTCTGTCACCTCGCTTGGTGACTTTGTATGCCTCCTCTACCAGTGGAGCAGAAGGTGAACATGGCCAGCGCCCGTGTAGACTGGTGAGGGCCCACTGGAGGCAGCAGCTGCAGAAGGCATGGGAGCTCGTCAGGGTGCTGCAGCCTTGGGAGTCATGTGCATGTGTGTGGCTCTGTCCTTTGTTCTGTCCATGCTGCTCATGGCAAGGGCAGTGCTTGGTGTGCTCTACCTGGTTTCCAGGGACCATGCTTACTCCAGAGGAGGGGACATGGTTGGGCCTTGGCTTCAGTTCTGATCTCCAAACTTGAGAAGATACTGTGATGCCTGCAGCGTGTCACACACTTGCACAACTTAACTATTATTTGTCTGTGGCTTTTGTTTTTCTATTTGTAAAGTGAAAGCATGGCAGAAATTTGTTGACTGAACAGTTAATTATGCTTTTAAAATGTTTTGATTACATTTCTTTTTTCATTTGTATTATGTGAAATGATTAAATTTTGAATGACCTCTGTCTAACACTCCTATAATTATCCTTTAATATACTGATGCTTTTATTTTCTTGACAGTAGCCCATCCTCAGAAAGATAGACATGTTGTCTGTGTGATGAGCAGGGACTTAGGCTGCTTTGCTCTGCTGTTCAGTTCAGTTCCTGTGTGCAGTGTCTCACCACCAGCCACCACTGGACAGTGGCCGCAGAGCGCCTAGAGCAGTCAAAACCCAACAGCCACGCAGTTTGCTTGTAGGGAGGGGCCTGTTGATTGGAAATGATTCCTTGCTAGGCGAAGGCATCTAACCCTTCCACACAAACTTACATTAGTAACCGAGGCCTTGCACCTTTCTTTCCCCGATGGACCTGAGCTACACTCTCATCCTTAGCTGATTCCTGTCTGCAGGGGCGTGCAGGGTTTGTGTGCCGCCTCTGTGCTTGCTTTAACAGCATCTAAGAACCTATAGTTCCCACCTGCTGATTACTCTTCTGGAATTTAATTATTTCTCAATAAATTTTGTATTTTATATTGTACATGAGACATTTTAAAGCTATGTTTTAAGACCAAGGATAGTTAAAATGATTGTAAAAGTTGTGTGTCTGACATGGAGACCGTGAGCTGTCCACTAGCAGGGAAAATGAACACCTCAAACTAACTTGCATATATTATTTTACTCATTATCTTTTTCTTGTCCATTTTTCTTTGAAGAACAACCACGGACAGTTTAAATGTTACAGATGCCCCCAGAACTCACCTCAGCTGCTGGTTCTGTAGCAAACGTGCAGAGGTGGCTGGGAAGAGCGCATCTGCCTTTGCTGTAAATAAAGGGAAAAATGACTAAGGTGAAGTCAGACTGACAGCCCCGCTGACAATAGACAATGGCCATCACATGCTGCAGCTAATTTTTAAAGAAACGTAGTTCACGCACATGGCTGTCGCTGCAGATCTGCAGGCAGCACCTTACCGATCAGTTACCTTTAGTTGTTTTTGTTTTTCTTTTTAATAATTGTAGCCAATAAAGTTATGGTCTGTTCACTTTGCTGTGTCTTTTTATCTTTTGTTGTTGTTGTTTTAATGTTGTGACAATACAGTATAAACAGGTAAGCTGTGGTAGCTGTAGTGGTCTTGGAAGGTTTTCATCACATGATCTGTGTGTTTTAAGTAAAATTGTGTTCAGGTTTTGCTTCATGTTCTGAGAAATGGCACAGTTGTCTTTTTAAGACCTTGTGCTTTACTCAAGTTTCCCCGTGCTGACTGATATGTCCCAACTCCTGGATTGTCTGTGACATGTCTGACTCCTGGGTTGTCTATGACATGTCTGATGTGCTCCTTAGTGAATTTGCAGATCCTTAGAACACATTTCCAGCATTGCTGGGTAAGTGAACATTTTTAATTCGTTTAAACTTTCATTTCTGAAAGTTGTTAGCATGAAGAGAGATTATCAAGTTGGGAGGAGATAAGTGGGTAAGAAGTAGTTTCTTAAAATATTTTGCCAGCCATTTGCATGCCCTTACCATTTCACAGGGTAGCATTCTAGGTATGCACGTTCCTTTTTAATAAAAACTAGCAGATTTGAGACTATTCTGTCAGGGTTGCCTGCTTATTTTTGTTCCCTTGTAATTCATATAGTCAATCCATAATCCCTTAGTGTACTGTGTGTGTGTACACCTAGAGAGCTACCTACCGCGTGAAGTTAATGTCATAAGCATGTTAGAAAGGTTCCTCGGTAGCTGCTCCTTAGCAGATCTGTGTTGTACCTGGTTCTTGCTGATTGAAAGGAAGCCACAATTCTCTTGTGCACGTGGACATGCATGAATCCAGGTTCCGAATTCTCAAGTCTGGAAAGCACGATCAGCTTCTAGAATTGGTATAAAACCTGAAATCTTGAGTACCTTACATCCCGCTAATGTGAGCATCTATTGGCTTCTTTCAACTTGCGGGGGTGGGGGGGGCAGTAATGGGCTCTGTGTGGTACATGGGAATTCTCTGAGCTGTGCAAACTTCCTCACTACTGCAGTGGAGCCTGCATTGGCCTCAAGGAGTTCAGCTAAGGGCTCATGGGCCTGCGGGAGTAAGTAGAGAAGTACTAGGTGCAGGCCTGTGCCAAAGTACATGTTTGTACTCTTCCCTGACAACCATAAAGGCCGCTTCAGGGGGCCGGTTGGGGCAGGGTGGGGTAAAGAAAGGGTTTTGTGAAAGCCTGGTCATCAGGCTTGATGTGTTCCTAAGTCCCTACCGATGTCTGTTAGTACAGTCCCTCCCAGATGGGCTGATGAAGCATGGAAAAGGGAACAGTGAACTTGAGTTTGTGCTAAGTGTCGGCTGGGTCTGAATCCCCTGAAACTGAGCTAAGTAAATCTGTCAAGGATTCTGCCCAAGAGCTAAGTAATGCATGCAGAGATGGCACAGGTTGGTAGACAGATGGGAGAGGAGTGAAGATAGTGGTCCATTCCACTTAGTGAGCAACACTGGCTTCAGGTCCAAAGTGCAGATCACAGACACACACAGGCATGCATATGCACACGCACCTCACGGCAACAGCACGGTAGGCCCACTATGTCATTCTCACATGCCCACAGCATGAATTCTGGGTCTGGTAGCTGTCTCGACTTCTCGTGGCAGAAGTTGGGATGGTGATGCTTGGCGTACAAGGAGCAGAATATAGCTAGGGACTCTGAGCTGCTGAAATGTTATTCACATCTCCATGTGTTTTCTGGCATTTCTGAGAAATTAATTTTGGTGAGTTGCTCACACTCAACATCCCTTGTTTGGCTTTGTTTTGAAGCTGGGCTTGCCTACATCCTCACTTGCCTTAGTGTGCATATCTGCCCTGTGGAATGGAGATGAATGCATTCTAGAGATTTCCACAGATGTGATACAGTATACATTTAAAATGTGCTGCTTTGTTAATGAGTTCTTTGCAGGACTTTTCAGGTTTTATTTGTGCCTGAGTTCAGTCTCAGAGAGGTCTGCATTTCTCTAACTTCTTTAAAGTGCCTCCACAATGGCACTCTTGGTGGCCTGTGAGCAGTGTTCAGGACACGCCCAGGCAAGGTCAGACAGCCCTGAGGTGGTGTGGGTCTCCACCTTGGTGCTTTCACACCAGAAAGTGGCCAGCCCTGCCATTGGACTAGAAGAGGACCCATTTCTGGTTCAGTGAGCTGTTCTGCCGAATAGATTTTATGTAAAAATGGTCTCCCTGCATCTACACACTGGCCCCTGATAGTCACAGAGAAGAATGTGACCATGACCCATGAAGGTTGTCTCCCTTGGAGGAATTGCACCTGCCCCAGTCATAATGAGCGATTTCCCCCCATTATCCCCACTCCGCAGCTTCCAGGAGCCCCATGTATGTCCTGCCAGCCCTGAGAGTTCGCACCCCACCAGCCCACCCCAAGCCCCAGCTGCAGCTCTGGATGCTGCCTCCTGTCCCCAACCCCTCTAGCTGCAGCCACTGTTCTGGGCTCACATCAACACCTCACACCCCACTCATCTCATGTGATAGCGCCATCTCATCACACATCTGATCCATTAGGGAACAGAGAACATGGCAACCACCCATGTCCCCACTTCAGGCTGTGTGCAGCTGAAAGGCAACGTGGTTCCCGTTCCATGGTCTCAATTGCCTGTGTAAATGGTTTCTGGGGAGATGTGGTGTAGGGGGACCAGGGCAGTTCCCAATTTGCTAACTTTTAAAACACTTTTTGCCAAAGGAAGTGAGAACTAAGCCCTTTTAAGTCTCGGTGCATTGTGGGCATAGGGGAATAGTAGGGTCTCCTGGCCAGTTGTACATAAGAAGTTGAGACTTGTAGAAAGGGCAAGAGCCAGTGCAGAACTGTCTCAAAGGCTTGACTCTTTCTTAAAGCTTTGGTCTGGATGGATACTGTGTCTTGTAGCTGATATCTCGCCTTTTTACTTTGACTGCCTAGCAGCTCAGTTGACTTCTTCAAAGCCCTGGGGACAAAGCAGTGAAATAGCATGAGCCTGACATGGTCATAGGCAGTTCCATCCTGTGGGGAAAGCAAATATAGCCAAGGCAATAGCCACAAACATAGGGAACAAGCAGTTTTGCTGGTAGTCACTTCTCCCTTTCCTGTTGTCTCCATCCCTGCCTCCACCCTGTTGTGTAGCAACATCTGGGCTGTTGTTCCTTGCTGTGGCTTCTTTGGGGGAATGGATCCTGGCAGCCGGTAAGCACAGAGGCTTTGCTTGGCCTCAGATTTATTGGTGAAGCAGCTGCTGAGCTGGCAGGAGCTGACTGGGATGGGTAGAACAGTCCAGAGGCAGGCAGCATCCCTCAGCCTCTGCTTTCAACTTCACACTTGGTTTTGCTGGTCTGTCCTGTGGGGGCATATGTGAAGCGGGTACAGCCCACGTCCATGCCTGCTCTGTGCAGCTCTGTGCAGGCCTGGCTCTCCATGCTTCAAAGGTATTGTGCTCTCAGCTTTCTATCCTGCCTCAGGCAGTAGGGGCAAGTGGCTTAATGGGAAGGAGCCTGGGTTTTGTTGTTGTTTGGTTTTTGCTTGAGAGCTGTAAGGTCACTTTGGGTTTTGGTTGGTGGTTAGGTTGGTATGGGAGTGTGTTTGTGTGTGCATGAGCATGTGTGTGGGGGCCGGAGGGGAAGCTTAATGTCATTCTTCAGACACTGTCTACCTTGTTTGATGCAGGGTCTCTCACAGGCCTGGCATTTGCTGAGTAGTGTAGCCCCTGCCTCCACTTCCCCAGCACTGGGATCCAGCATTTCACATGGGTGCTGAGGCTTCAACTCAGGTCCTTGAGTTGCATGGCAAGCATTTTACTAACAGCCTCCTCCACAGCCCATGGTGGTTGGTTCTTAAATTATATTCACCTATTCTTGTATGAAGAGCTGAGTCAGTCTCCCTGACAAGCCAGAGTGCCAGTTTGTGGTCTGGTTTATAAATAAATGGTGGAGTCTCTCCAGACCTGAAGCTCTCGGAGACCACTGGTGTTGACAAAGGGGAGGTGCTGACAACCAGCCAGCACCTCTGGGCACCCAGAATATCTGAGGCCCACACATGTCCCGGGACACTTTACTTCAACCCTTCAGATCCAGGGAGAGACAGTGGGGAGCATGGAGGTCATGCCCGGGGGAGCGCCACTCTGCTACTCTTCAGCTAGGTTGTGGACCTCGTGGGGTTCTGTCCCCTTGCCTGTGCAGTGAAGTTGGCCCAGGAGGTATGCTTATTAACAGATGACAAGGACTGATTGGGGTACAGTCCAGAAGGCTAGATCAAAAGGGTACGTCCACACATGGTGTCTTAGTCAAAGTTCTACTGCTGTGAAGACACCATGACCACGGCTACTCTTACAGAGGAAAGCATTTCATTGTGGCTGGCTTACAGTCCAGAGGTTTATCACATTGCCATCATGGCAGGGAGCATGGTGGCATACAGCCAGGCATGGTGCTGGAGAAGGAGCCTGAGAGCTCTACATCCTGATCCTCAGGCAGCAGGGAGAGACTGACAGAGGGCCTGGCCTGAGCATTTGAAATCCCAGAGCCCACCCCCAGTGACACACTTCCTCCAACAAGGCCACACCTTGTTGTCGAGTGGCAACCCGCCCTAATGAGCCCATGAGGGCTGTTCCTATTCAGACCAACACACAAGGAGGAAGACATGCTGTGTTTTGAGGGAGGGACAAACAGTTCTTCACAAAGATGGCTTCACACATCGCTAATGACATTGTGATGGGAGTCACCTGTTCAGTAGGCTGTAGAATCGCCTGGAAGGTGAGCCTGAGGGCGTGTCTGCAGGGGTCCCATCAGCTGATGTGGAAGGTCCCGTTTGAATTGTGAGTGGTACCGGTCCTTCATCATGAGGTCTGGAGTGAATAAAATGGGAGAAATGAGTTGAGGGCTATCAGGCATTCCTTTGTCTTCTGTTTCTTGACCATGGACGCCATGTAGCCAACCACTTCAGGCTCTTCCTGCCATGCTGGACTGCTCACTTGAACTGTGAGCCAGAACTTTACGTGTGAGCTGCTTTTTCTCAAAGCATTTTATCACAGCAAAATGAACAAATAGTAGGACTTTTTTTTTTTTTTTTAATTAAAGGCTGTGCACACTCTGAACACACCATGTATGAGAGAATAAAGACCTCACTTGTTGGTTTTGTTTTTGTTTTTTTGTTTTCCTGGCAGGTTTGAGGGTTGAGTTTGGAGCTTTCGCATGCTAAGTATGGGTTCTACTGCTGAGCTGCAATACCATCTCGAAGCCCAAAATAATTTTAGAATTATTTAAAGGTGTTTGATCACTAAAGGTCTTCAAAATTAATTTTGCAATTTCCACCCAAACTTGCGATGGGCTGTGTCTCATCAAGCTACAATCAAAAGCTGTTCTCTTGGGCAAATCTTTCTCACTCTCTCAATTCTGGGTTTCCAGTGTAGGATGGCTGCTGCCAGGCCAGGGACTCACAGCACAGTTGAAATCTCTCTGTAGAGCCCCAGCACTTGCCTTCAGAATTTTCCGGAGGACCTCATGGTTTAGCCAACTGGGCTCAGCTATGAGCAGATGCTAACCCGACAGGAGGTAGTGCTGCTGTCCTGTCTCCACAGCTGTCTCAATTCCATCTGTTCTGTGTTTTGAGCTTTTCTGATGGCACTGTTTAGAGACAGCTCAGCCAGGCACTAGCATTTGACACCCCTGGGACACCAGCCTGTGAGAACTGCCCCTCAGTGCCCTGGGACAGGAGCTTGTGAGGGCTACCCACCCGTGGGACAGGAGCCTGTGAGGGCTACCCATCCCTGGAACATGAGCCTGTGAGGGGATAACCCTCCGTGCCCCGGGACAGGAGCCTGTGGGGGATAACCCCCGGTGCCCCGGGGCAGGAGCCTGTAAGGGATAACCCCCGGTGCCCCGGGGCAGGAGCCTGTGGGGGATAACCCCCGGTGCCCCGGGACAGGAGGAGCCTGTGGGGGATAACCCCCGGTGCCCCGGGGCAGGAGGAGCCTGTGGGGGATAACCCCCGGTGCCCCGGGGCAGGAGGAGCCTGTGGGGGATAACCCCCGGTGCCCCGGGGCAGGAGCCTGTAAGGGATAACCCCCGGTGCCCCGGGGCAGGAGCCTGTGAGGGATAACCCCCGGTGCCCCGGGATAATGTTCAGCATTCCTCCTCTCCTGCATGGCCAGATCCTGGTGCCATTTCTGCTTTGTGTCTACACCAGTCCCATTTCCAGGTAGGGTTGTCACACCCCGGCATAGCCGCACGGCCTCATAAAGAGGGTTTTGAACACCTCACTATGAATCATGACCGAGTACCCGGTGAAGGGCCAAAGGTATTTGAGATCCTCTGGGACCAAATGTGAGCTATTACCAAAACCGAGACTCCGCTTAATAGGGGATAAATCTTGATATTGTTAAGTTTAATATAGTTTGATGGTTGTAAATCCAGAGAATCCACCTTAAGAATTTTCCGTGTGTTGCTTTTATGAAATATTTGGTCAGGTGTCTTTTTTTTTTTTTTTTTTTTTTTAAAGGTACGGGGCTTTTCTCATAAGTGCTAATTTCTGTGGGCTTAACGAGAATTTTATACTGATGTCAAGCGTGCCGCCTGTCCTGGGCCTTTAAAAAGGAAAAGATATTTGTTTTAGAGAACACAGTGACAGCCAAATCAAGAAGCAGATTATTTATATAAATGTCTTTAAGAACAAGAAGCCTTAAAGCAATGTAGTGTTTAGATTGTCACATGAGGAGGGAGTCCTCACGAGAGGCTGAGAAACAGCTTAAGTCTGCAAGCTGGTCAGGAAGCTGCGCGTTCATCCCCCATGCCTGCTCATTTTCTGTTGCTACATAACAAGCCCACATGCTTTGCAGCCCAAAAGACACGCATATTAGCTGGCGTTCTCTCTGTTCTGGAGTCTCAGTACAGCCTAGCTAGGGTCCTTCTAGAGACTCCAAAGCCGTAGTCAAGGTTCCCTGTAGCACTGGGCTACACCATGGAGTGAAGCTGACCTCTGCAAGCTGCACTTCTGAAGGGACCCGAGCTGCAAACCCAGAAGAGGGTCATCACCAGCCCTAATGAAGTTTTAGAGTTAGAATACACACCCTGCCTGGGCAGGCAGGAGACAGCAGGACCAGAGAGTGCCATGTGGAAACTGTCACTAAAGCCACATTCAGTGTCAACTCAAAATAGACCAAATACGGTGAATCGATGCGAGCCAAGCCAGGTTCCGCAGCCACTGCTCGGTTTTCTCTCCTTGGATCCAAGTGCCCAACGAACACACTGGAATCACTGGGCGCTCATGTTTACAGCAGCTGTCTGTCCTGATCCTTCTACCTCAAAGCAGCCATAGCCGTTGTCTTTGGATTAGGAATGAACGTAGCTCTCACATCCTTCTCCACTCTTCTAGGATCAGAAAGCCACTACAGCCCACAGTCCTTTATGTGACAGTTTGCTTTGTCAACTTGACACAAACTAGAATCACCTGGGAAAAGGACTTCTGAGGGTGTTTTTGAGGGATTATCAGTGTGGGAAGCCTCACCCACCTTGGGTGGCACCATTCCTTAGGTGCGGGATTCTGACTTCTAAGAGTGGAGGAAGCCAGCCGAGCTCTGGCATGCTTGCTTTAGCTAATTCATTGCTCTCTGCCGCTTGCCTACCCATGCAATGTGACTGGCTGATTCAAGTTCCGGTGGCTGTGACGTCCCCTCGGTGGTGGACAGCAGCCTGAACTATAGGATAAAATGAACCTTTTCTCCCTAAGGTGCTTTTGTTATGGTACTTCATCACATCTACAGAAACTAGGCTAAGACATGTGTCCCAAACTAGTATCTATTCCAAATTTCCACCTTGCATTCTCCCAAATACTCTGCCCATCACTTTTCATTTCACAATTAACACTTGCAGTTAGATAGGCCAGGACACTTTTTTTTTTTTTATTGGATACTGTGGGTCAGTGGAAAGTGACTGGCCAAACCCCATGCCACAGCGGCCAAGGAGGTCACTTGTGCTGCTGTGGTTACAAAGGCAAGGAAGTGGGGGGGGCACAGAAAAATCCATCTATGGGAAAGTGTTTTTAATGTCAGCAAACACATTGCAATGCCATTAAGAAAGTTTTTGTTAAGGACACATTCGACTTGAGGTTTTTAATTTGTTTGAAGTATTTTGCTAAAACAGAATTATGCTGGAGTTTATATAAAAGCAGAAAAAGACATGAAAAGTTTTAACTTAAGCAGCAAAATATAGAGGCTAATCTTATTTAAAAGTAATATGTATGTCTTGATTGAATGCCCAGATACGCTCAACTGGGACTTTTTAGTGGGATCGGGTCTGAGCTGTTACACTGAGTTATACCAAGAAGGTTTCCCTGGGCTTATATTGCCAGACCTGAAATACTCTTGTGGCTGCATTTAATAACGAATTGAAAGTCTTGAGTAAGGGGATATGATTTTTTATGACAGAAGGAATGCAAATAACTCTTAGTCTCATTGCCTTGACCGGGTTTGGTTTGATTTGACGGAGTTTAATAATGACTTGTAACCTGTGATGACAATATGCAGGCCCGCACAACGTCATTTAAGTCATTTATTCTGCATGCTGTAAAAACAAAGAGATGGCAAATAAATACCCAGGACGTTCATTGTTTGTCAGAGAGCCCAAGCCAAGAGTTTTCAGTGACCTTTTAAAATATGGTCCCAGGCTAGTACTAAAATGTCTGTCACTCAACACACACACTTGCACGCTGTGGCCTTTTAACCCATGCAGCTTGTGTTTTTCTCTTTCAAACGGGCGTATGAATTTCCAATCAGCTGCAGCGACTTGGGTTTTTGCATGGGAGGATTACTGTAAATTGCAGACTGACAATTACAATACGCAGGGCACTGGCGAGTTATTAATGGGCTCGCCTACCGATGGCCTTTCAGCGTACCCTCAGACCCGCTGAGCTGTGGTCTAATTGGATCCAGGGGTTCAGGCCCCTGTGGAGGGGATGAGGCGGTAGGGAGCAGGACTCGGAGACGCTCACCCCCCTCCCAAGCAAAGGAAGATATCAATTGATCACAGAGGGCTCCTGCCCGCCATGGCTCTTATTCACTCCCTCTGTAATGACTTGTATTGGCTTAAGGAGCTCTGTGTGATTTGACAGCATCAAGTTCAACTGACAAAGACCAGCAGGTGACTTTAATTGAAGACTTCTATTGCTAGAGATTTTTATGCAAGACAGAGCAACAGTCCACAGACACCAAAGAACCAAAGAGACCTGGGGGGGGGGGGAAGAAAGAAAGAAAAAAGAAACTGAAAACCGCTCAGCATTTTGAGGAGACTGAGGCCAGACCCCAGGCTAGCTGCTTTACCTTGGTTTCCTCTATGCTTTTCGCCCTGTCAGTGGTGGCATGGGAGGGGGACCCACTCTGCAACCCCCTTGCCCCAGAAAATTCTACAGCTGCCTCTCCTCTCTTGGGTTTCAATATTTATCTTTGGAGATGAATTATGTCCAGGCATAAATTATGTTTGACACATCTTGATGCTGGGGGGAAAAATTAAATTTTTCACTGCTCTGAGAAACATTCCACAGACCGTATCGCACTCACTGTGCAATCCTGAGAGAACCAGCGTGCTGTTTGGTTTTACAAAATTAAATGGACGGCCTGTCTGAAGCGTTGGAAGGGTCGGAGGATAACGATCAGTGAGTGAATGGATGAGGAAAAGATGATGGCGATAGAATCACATAGCTTGAGCCCTGGGTGGAGGAGGGCTAAGCTGGGCCAGCCAGGGAGCACCTCCCTCTCCAGGCTGTTAGAGAACTCCAGCCAAGGCTGTTGTTTTTGGAGGGCTGAGCAGGCTGAAGAAATCTGTAGTGGGCAGCTGATGGCCACTGGGAACCTGCTGGGTCCCTTGGTCAGGTCACAGGGTGAACCTCTTTCTCCTTGACCCAGGGGCTCTCTACCCATAAGCAGCTCACATTCCCTTCTCTTCCCCACACCTCCGCTTCACACCATTATCCATACATACTCTTTTCATACCTCTAACTTTGTTTTCTTTTTTACTTTCTCTTCCTTAACTTCTTCCTCCTATCTCCTGTATCTTACAAAACTCCTATTCACCCTTCAAGACCCAGTTTGGTCAACTCTTCCAGAAAGCATCCTTTTCTTCCAAGCAGTCTGATTCTGGAGCCTTTACCCTCATCACTGCCTCAAAAAGGGGTCGAGAAGTACTTGGATATCCAGGAGAGCCAGCCAGAACACAGTGTGTACCCCTAAGAAGGTAACACAACCCCCCACAATTTGAGAGGAAGGGAGGAGGAACGATGGGTTCTGGTGGAAGATGGAAAGGGAAGCAGAGAGACAGAAATGGTGTCCCCTTGAAAGGAGGGTTGTCCTTGAGGCTGGGCAGGAATAGGCTGTCCTGCACAGACCCCAGACTCAGGAAGTCCACTGGGCACTGATGCCAGCTGGTAGGGGGCCAGGAATGCTGCCAAGGCCTGCAGCTTTGAATGGTAGACCTACTAGGCAATGCAGGGGCTGGTCAGCCTTGCTTGCCAGCTCTGTTCCAAGTAGGTTGGCAGATTCCTTCAGACCAAAACTGGAGCAAATTCCCATCCTGCCAGAGCCTTGGCCTGGCCTCCTTCTACCTGCCTGGCCTCTGCCATACATCTTTAGCTTTTATTTTTTTTTCCCTCCGCCAGCCATAGCCTGAGTATCTGCCAGGTTTTGTGCCATTTGAGGCTGCCCTCTGCTGTTCTATTTGCTCCCCCAGTCTACAATGTCACCGCTGCCCACTCCTCACTCAGGCCCGCCATGGCTGTCACTTCATTGCATCCTTCCTCCTTGACTCATCTCCCGGTCTCCTCTGCCCATCTTCCCCACTCAGGTCTGAGCTCCACCCAGCAGGAGGGACATGATTTTGGGGAGGTGAACAGACTGGTGTGCAATCACATAAGAATTTGGTTATACACGGTCACAAGTGACTTTGGAAGTGCCCCTGAGCTTCATATGCCTCCCTACAGAGGTGGCCCCAGCAACAGCAGGAGGCACAATATTAAGCTCAGCTTGGGGTCTTATGCAGGGCAAATGTGAAATGCACAGGTCTGGGACTACGTCACTTTCTTACAGACAACTGTATCTCGTGGCCAGCTACCCCTACCCCAAAGTGGGGTGCCTCCTTTTATTTTAGAGCGACTTCAGACTCATTCTTCCTGAAGGGCCTGCCCCAAGGAGCTATGAGCTCCAAAGCTGCCCTAAGCTGCCAGGAAGGCTGGGGAATAATTGCTCCGGGAGGCAGGATGGCTGGGTCAGTCATTCAGTGACCAAATTGGTCCCCTGGATGTCATCATCACCTTGGCCACTCTCCTCACAGCCGCAGCCACGCAGAGGGCCTCATTAGGCAGCTGTGGGGAAGGCAGTCGGCCCAGGCTGTCAGATTTGCTCTGCCAGGCATAATTCAGCCTTTGGCTGAGACATGTGCACCAGACTCCCTGGGCTCTTGGGTGGCTTGCAGTCCTCTCTGTCCCTCCTCTCAGGGGAGAATCTTGCAGAGGAGGGGGCAGATTTTTAAACTTCTCCCAAGGATATGCACAGATGGCGTTTCCCTGTCTATTCCTAACCCCATGCCTGAAGTTAAATCCTGGACTTCTACGTGCACAAGGTCAGGTCAGCCAATGAGGTTGAGTGGGATACACAGTTGGGGATCTAGGTAAGGATAAAAAGAGGACGTAAGCTCACAAGGGCCCTTCTGGTATGCTTGTCCCTGAGGATATTGGGCCCTGTTGCCTCTCATGCAGGAGCCAAAAGGCCCTAGGGAGAGGCAACCGGAAGGAATGGCTATTGCATGGGAAGTAAGATTCTGGGACACAATATAAGATGATGGATGTTTATTCAGGGAGAAATCACTTACACCAGAAACAGATGACCTCTGTGGGTTCCCACTCCGAGGATGCCCCCCATGCTCTCTTTGTCTCCGACCAGGAAGTCCAGGACCCCAGATCTAGCCCCCCCCCCACAGGTCATGTGGGCGTGGTCAGCGCAACAGGTTCGAGTGAGGTGGATGTCCCACTACAAATGACTGTCAAGGGACTGGCAGCGGGAGCCCTCTTCCCTCAGTAGGATGTGGGGACCCAGCTGGACCTCAGGCCAGCACATTAGTGGGGGGCTGTAAAGAATGTTGCTTTCACCTTTCTCAGGGAAGCTGGGTCTCTCCTTCCCTTTCCACTAGAGTGAGCCAGCTATTCTCGAGGATCCTTCCCAGTGTAACCTATCGCCTCCTCTCCCCAGGGGAGTTTCCAGCTGAGAAGGCCACCGTGCCAGGAAGGAAAGTGGCTGTCCTACTCATTGGAGAGTGGTGGAGAGCATCTTGCCCTGCAGTCATTTCATATGCAAGCAGCTCCCACCCTTTCATGTGTTGGGATTTCTTCTCAAGATCTTTTGATTGGAAAGCAGTGTGCATGTGTAAAGAGTAGAGGGTGTAGGAGAATGGGGATGAAGAGATAGCACGAGGCAGGGAGGCTAGCAGAGGTGAGTAGGACAGGGAAGGAAGACTCTGTGAGTCCAAAGACCTGATATTCGTGGTGCCCAGGATCGCCTAAATCTTTGGTAATAATGTTGGATGGCAGCAAATAGACGACGACGATGATGATAGTGATGATGATGATGAAGATGATGATGATAGTAATGATGAAGATGATGATGATAGTGATGATGATGAAGATGATGATGATGATGATAGTGATGATGATGAAGATGATGATGATAGTAATGATGAAGATGATGATGATAGTGATGATGATGATGAAGATGATGATGATAGTAATGATGAAGATGATGATGATAGTGATGATGATGACGATGATGATGATGATGAAGATGATGATGATGAAGGGGATGATGCGGACAATAGTGATGATAATGATGGTGATGATGGTACTGATGATGGTAGTGGTAGTGGCAACGATGGGGATAATGATAAGATGATTAATAGTGATACTGATGGCAAAGGCAGTGATTACGGTAGTGATTATGGCAGTCATGACCATGGTGATAGCGGTTAGGATGGTGGTGACTATAATGATGACAGTGATGATTTGGTAGTGGTGGTGATGATGTTGATTATAATAGCAGTGGTGACTGGTGGTGATGGTGACATGGTGGTGATGATGGTGAGGATGATGATGGCCTGGAGATGAAAATTGTGATGATGACAATGGTTATATTGACTCACTGTGATCTAGAGTCCTTCCTATTCCCTGAGTTTCAGATTTTCTTTTCATTTATTAGACAAAACTGGAAAATGTCTGTGTCTTCCTCCCCATAGTAAAACAAAAACAAAACTAACAAAAGGATGAGAAAGATTCAGGGAAGACAAGGGAAACGACTGACCAGGGATGCCAGTAGAGAAAAAGGTTGCCCAGTCACAAGTCAAAAGAGGCCTCCCGTCTGTCTATCTGACTCTAGACAGGAAGCCCATCCTGCCTAGACTCCCAGCTGGAGGTGGGTCACCGGTGCGAACTTTTCTGGTGCTAACAGCACCTGACTTCCCGGCCCCTGGAACCCTCACCTGCTAATCACATCTATAGGCCTCCCCCTGGAGGTGTTCCCTCCACAAGACCCCTACCCTGCCCCCCCAGTGGGTCTGGAGCAAATCATTGTGTATCAGGTTGCCTGCCCCTGGGGATGAGTAGGTGTTAAAAAGAGGCCAAGCTGGATTTGTCAGAAACCAATCAATTTTTTGTGCACAAATGTATTCTTGGTGCAACCTGCTAGCCTGGTGTAAGTGGTGTGAGAGGCCATAGGAGGGAAGCAGAGCAGAGCTCTGGGAAAGTACTTAACCCCTGGATACCAATTAGTACCCGGTTTGGCCTCCAGAGCCAGGCAGAGATGTGGGGAGCCAGAAAAGGACTCAAATTATTGCCGTCATCCTTGCCTTGTGCAGTACCTATGCATTCAGTTCTTTACCCGGCTGCTGCAGCTTCAGAAGCCAGGGGTCCAGACCCCTGAATCTACTTAGTTTTGCTTATACAAGGGTCATGTTGTTAATCCTCACAGAAAAATCCTGCAGGGAGCAAACCAATAACATGCAACTTATCTCTGTGTCTGTGACCAAGAATGGTGTGTGTGTGTGTGTGTGTGTGTGTGTGCACACGCGTGTGTATGTAACACCTGTGTGCTCATGCTTGTGGAGGTCAGAAGACAATCTTGGGTGCCATTTCTCATGAGCCTTCTACTTTTTATTTGAGGCAGGGTGTCTCGTTGGCCTGGAGTTTTGGCAAGCAGGTTAGGCTACCTGGTCAGGGAACTCACAAAGATCTGCCTGTCTCTGTTGCTCATCTTGTCGGCTCAGGGATTACAAGCATGTATCACCGCCCCTGGCTTTTTATCCACAAACTGTGAACTGAACTCAGGCCCTTGCACTTGTAGGGCAAGTGCATTACTGACTGAGCCCTCTCGCCAACCTCTAAGAAATATGTTTTTAAAATAGCCAATGAGAGCCAGGCTCAGGGAGGGTTCGGGGAACTAGTGTTCTATTCTCTCTAGCTTGTCCCTTCTGAAGGGTTCTCACTGGGCCTTGGGGACCGCAGCTCTATCGCCTACACAGGCTTTCTCTCGGCCTGACCCTGGAAGTGAGTTCTTGTAGCTGCATCCTGGTTCTGCTCTTTCTGTCCTGTCTTCTTGTCCTGGTGGCCTCCTCTATTCTTGCAGCCTTGATGACCAAGGCTCAAGGCTCCAGCGCAGAGGAAGCCTTCTCAGTACCAGACCCATGGAGCATCTCTCCTTAGAGGACCACTGAAAATTAGTCATCTTCACAGGTCTACACTGTAAAACTTCCCATCTCTTGAAGTGCCAAGACTGCGGCCTCAAAGCCATATCTGTCAAGTCCCTCATCTTATGCTTCCCCTCCCCAGGAATTCCCATGTCCTTGCCAATTCTTCCTCCAGATGAACCCTAGGCTTGCTCATCCGCTTGGTGCTTCATGAGGTCCCAGTTCACCGTCCCCTGTCAGGATACAGCAGCCACAGTTTTCTGCCCTGGGACTTCCTTGAGCTGCAGACACCAACTGCTCCCCACACTAACCATGCCGGTCAGGGAAGTCCACCCTTTAGGAGGCCGCGGAGCAAGATGTCCAGAGCTCAGCTGCCTTGTTCAGGAGTAGAGCAGGCTGCAGACTGCCCTGGCAGGACTAAGCATGTGTTGTCTATAGTGTCCAGCACTGTGGCTGGGGCTCTGGTGGTCTTCCCCTGCTTCTAGTCTTCCCTCTCCAGACCCCTGCTGCTAACTCAAGGAATCCTCCTGCCTCCCACAACCTGCCCACATGGGAGCCCTGTGTGAGTCGGCTCCTGGGAGACTGAGATGAGGATAGAACAGTCTACTGCCAGCAGAGACAGGGAAAACAGCCATGACGCCAATAAAAAGCTGCTGTCGGCATGTGGGTCATTTGTCACGCCTGGTCTTCTGCTGATGGGCTCATCCCCCTGCAGTAGCTACTGTTTACAGATGGGCTTAGAAGCTGAATGACTCCCGGAGACCTCACAGCCAGGGGTGCAGACTAGGTTCCAGCTATCAAGGGGGCCTGGAGAACTTGCTGGGACCACCAGGCGGATGGCCTCATTGCTGCCTTTCCTACATCCTCCTGGTCCTTTTAGACTCTAGAGGAAATGACACCTTACTTTATAAACAAAGAAGCAGAGATAGGGAACAGAAAGGACTTAATCTCAGGTCACAGTGAGCAGATGTAACCACTGTTTTTTTTTACCACTGTAGGCAGTAACTTCTAGAAGCACAACATTAGAAAAGCCATCCCCCAGGTCTCTTGTGGAGGTTGGTAAGAGGGCGTCTTAGCTGTCCAGCCCGTTTTTCCCATCCCGCGGCTTCTTGGGAGTACTTGGTCCCCTTGACAGACAGGCCTCCGGCCGGCCCATTTGTGAAATGTGGGTGTGAGGAGTGGGTCACTGCCCTCCGCAGGCAGCAACAAAGAACAAGGAGGACACAAGTGGCTCTCAAGCTGGGAGCATGGGGCTACCTGAGGAAGGGGACCTTACCCACCTCCTCACAAAACGGGTGCTGAGCCCAGCCCAGCTGTCCCTGGGCTTGCAGAAAGCAGTGCCCACTGCCCGCTGCCAGATATGGGTCTAGAAGGCAAGGTACCAGTCTGTTTCATAGGAGGTTTTCCACTTTACAATACTGGCCATAGGAGCTGGGGAGATGGCTCAGCGTGTAAAGGGCCTGCTGTGCAAGCATAAGGACCCCATCGCTCACGTAAAATCTGGGAGACAGGAAGATCCCTAGTGCACACTAAACAGATAGTCTCACCAAAGATGACAAACTCCAGGTACAAAAATAAAATAGAAAGGAGTAGGAAAAGACTCTGGGCCTTGACCTCTGACTTGGGCATGTGTACACACATGTGTATTGCGTGCGCGCGCTTGCACACACACACACACACACACACACACACACACACACACACAATTGGCCACTATTAAAAGCCCACCACTGAATGACTGAGCTAACCTTGTCCAGAACTTGGATCGTTCTCCTAGGCTTGTAGTCCTATAAAGTGACATCACTTGAAAGCTCTCTTTTGCATGGACTTAGAATATAGATAGGGAAACTAAGGGTAGCTCAGCTTCCAAGAGAGCAAAGGGAAGGGCTGACGGTGGGCTCAGTCCATCAAGGGGCAATGCCTTTCACTTGAATTATCCCCTAAGAGTTAGACCCTTTGTATCCCGGGCTGTGTCCACACGCTCAGTCCTGTTCTGACAGAGTCACCATGGGAGGGGCTGTGCTATGCAGCTGCCATGGAGACCCTAAGTGCTGTCCTCTGTGGGTGGCTGGCTCTGCCTGCTGGTTTGTTTTTTTGAATCTCGAGCTGTGGGGTTTGCTGGGTAAGCGATGATTCACAGCTTCAGAAGGTTGGTTTTGTTTATGTAAGACCTTACAAACAGTTTACAGCCAATGGGCCGTGGTCCGCAGTCATGGAACCCCTGTGAGATGGTCTTGGGAAGCCGCAGGCAGGGCAGACCTCTTCCCTGCAAGAATACAAACTGAGCATGAACGCCAGGGATGTGCCAGCAATGTGCTGACTTGGGGACATCACCGGGCATTCCTGCCTTTGCCTGACTTGGGTTGGGTTGTGTGCCCCTAAAAGATATGCTGGCATCGGAACCCTAGGAATTTGTCTGCTTTGAACCTGGAGCACTAGCCATTGGCCAACAGTTTAAGAATTAATATAGTGTCTGTGTGTTTATCTGGGGCTGAGAAGGGTGGCTGGACCTGGTGGGACAAGAAACCCCAGCATCAGGGAGCAAACACCTTTTCTGCCCTCCATTGGCTGCAGCACACACAAGGTACGCACGTATGGACAAAACATTATACATACACAGGAAAAATAGATGTTTTAAAAAGCTTCTATAGTGTGTGCTTAGAATACAATATCAGATAGCTAGGAAGGCTAACAGAATCTTGTCATGTGACTTTAGGCAGATTCTTTTTCTGCCGAGGGCCTTGTCACCCGTGAAGAATTGAATTGTGAAGCCCTGTCCATTCTCCTGCCGTAGGGCGGCTGTGTTAGGTGAGGTCATCTGGTTTGAGATTTTGCCACCCTGGTGAATGGGGCTGCTGACTGCCACATTTGTTTGGTTGGGGTTCATCTCCTGGGGTTCACAGATTCATTTATATTTATTTTCCTGAGCAGCCAAACAAGCCAGTGAAACTGGGCAGCCTGTGAAAATATCTTTGTGGGTCCGAAAGTAGCAGCAAAATGTTTTCACAAGCAAAATGCTTCCGTGTTACGTGTAACCCCACACCTGACAACTTCTGGGGATGTGTGCACGTTTCTACCCCGGAAACACGTGTCAGTCACAATAGCATGCATAGATGAGATGCTTACCATACACAGTCTGTGGAGAGGAAGGCAGAAGCTGACATGTTTCTAAGGAGTGGGTCAGGGTAGAACTGAAGTCCCAACAATGTCCAGGTCTGAACTAGGTACACAGAAGACTAGAGGCTGAGAGATGGAGTAGGGGCCAGGGCAAGCCTCCTTGGGTGACCCCTGGGCTTCCACACTGCTGCTGATGTGAAATTAGATTCCCTGAGCATCTCTGCATACCAGCCACTCTTTGGAGCAGTAGGGACATTGTCCCATTCCACCCATGGTTCTGACATATAAGGTGACTTGCCTAAGCTTTCTCTTTCCTCCAGCCTGCTGGAAAGAGGTAGCATGGCCAACAGACCCTATGTTCTTGATGTTTCTGAGAGAGCATTTTTATGAAAAGACAGTGTAAACGGATGGACTCCGAGCAAAGCAGATAGCCCTCCAGAATGTACGTAGGCTTCATCTAATTGGATAAAGGCTCAACAGGAGGGAAACTGCCCTGCTCTACCCTTGAACAGAGGGAATTGTGCAGCAGAAGGTCTAGAACTTCAACATCAGCTTTTTCTGGGTTTCCAATCTGAGAGCCCGTTTGCAGTATGTGTCTTGCATCGGATGCCTATTTCATACAGTAAATCTCTATATATTCGTGCATACAAGTACAGACCTCAAAGTGCATAAGCATACACATACAGATACACACTCGTGCTTGCATGTGCACAATACAGATCCATCCATTCATCCATCCATCCTTTTCCTTCCTCAATTTACCCTTTATCCATCCTTCATTCCAATTCTCAAGCAAGTATTGATAGCTCAATCTTTATCAAACTTTTTTTGGTCAGAATTCTGGAATTCAGAAGACGTGGTTTGTGGCCCCCTCAAGGAACTCCTATAGAACCAGAGCAAGCTTAGCCCTGTAATCTGATGGCAAGGGAACCCTCTACTAGACAGAGTTCTGAAGGACCTCCAACGGGATAGCTCAACCTCTGGAGTCTCCTGGCTCAGTAACCACTCTGTGACTTCGCAGGTTTCATCTTCATCCACTGATGAATCAAAGTGTATACCTGTCTGTTCAATTGTGATTGAGTGCCTGTCCCTCCCTGTGCCATCCAGAGGTGGCAAAACAGAAGAGACAATTAGTAAATAAATCCATGTTAGTTAATAATAAGTCCAGGCAGGGCGGGTGGCACTGGATCATATGACGGAAGGAGCTCACAGGGCTGGGAGATGGGTGTGGTTGAGGAGGAAGAGATAAAAAGGGGCGAGGGCTCAGAAGATGCTATGCTACAGGGTCTGAAATCAGAGGCGGGAACTATGATCCGAGGAGTGTGGGTAGCTGCTGGAAACTGCAGAAAGCAAGGACACATCGTCTGCTCTTGAGCTTCTGGAAGGAACCAGCCTTGTGCGTACAGGTTTTAGCCATGCAACCCCATGTCAGACCTTGTCCGCCAGTGCTGTGCGCAGTGCTGAGCTTGGGTCTGCACCCTCATGCTCTTGCAGCTGCAAGAAACCCAGGCGGAGGTGAGGCCACAGGAGAAAGACAGTGGCTGTGCTGGACAGGGCATCTGGGCAGATGGGATGGCCAATGGGAAGGGGTATTCTAATGAACTGGGAGTGGGTGGGGCCGGAGAGTAGTTGAGGAGGTCTCCAAGTTTTGTGGCTAAGACAGTGGGTGACACCCACTGCAAGGGGAAGCTTGCAGGAGGGACAGTGGCCTGGGGGCTGGGTTGGGGTCCCCTTGGTCTGGTGGAGCCTTGTGGGAATGGGAGGGCAAACAGCATAATGTTTGCTTTGAGGCACAAGGGATTGGACTGGGTTAGAGTGAAATATTTCCTGAATGTCACTGAAAGGAGCAAGGACAGAGGTTTCCCCTTTGAGGGCAGGGAAAGGGCTTCAACCGTGGTCTCCTTGGCTGATCAGGACAGGAAGAGCACCGTCCCCAGGGATGCTAAAGCTAATGACAACACTCTCCCTACCTTGCAAACACAGCCAAAGGAGGAGTACCCACTGCAGGCCAGCGTGCTGCTGAGAAGTCCATACACACAACCCTGAACCTCCAGTGCCCAGAGTGCTAAGCTGCCGTGGTGAAGGGCCACAGGTGGCGTTTAATAGACGGATGCCCAGGATCGAGGTTGCAGCGAGGTTAAGTTCTTCTCTCATTGGCCACCTTCTCTCTGTGTCGTCACGTGATCTTCTCTGGTGTCTGTGTGTCTAGCCTCATTTCCTTGTGTGTTTGGTTTATGTGTACGGTGTGTGTGTTGGGGGGGTATGTGTACATGTTTGTATGGTTGTGTGTGTACCACTGAATGTCTTCTGGATTGTTCCTCACCTTATTCTTGGAGACATGGTCTCTCACTGAATCTGGAGCTAAACTGGCCAGCAAGCCCTAAGGAACAGCCTGTCTCTGAACCCCTAGTGTTGGAGTTAGACACATGCTGCCACCGTGCTCACCTTTAGGATGGGGTGATGGGGATCTGAACCCAAGTCCTCATGCTTAAGCAGCTTGTATTTCACTGAGTGAACCATCTTCCCAGCCCCCTATTTATTTATCTCTTTGAAACAGGGCTTCACGACACAGTCTTGAACTCATGACCCTCCATCCTCAGTTTCCAGCATGCTGGGATTGCAGGAGAGTACCTCCGGGCTTGCTAGTCTCCTCTTACAAAGGGTACCAATCTCACTGTATGAGGACTACCCTAATCACTTTACTTTGACAGCCTCTTTAACTGCCGTCATAGTATGATTGTTTGGGAGTTAAGACCTCAACACACACACAGCAGGGGATGCAATAATGCCTGGTGAGATGCAAGACATAGTCTCTACATCCTAACTAGGAGACTGACCTTCACTTGGAGAGTGAATTTCCGTAGTCATCACCCCATGGACGGCTGGGTCACATCCTATTCATCTGAGGCTACAGTCCTTCTTGCTGTCACCCCACTGGCTTAGAAACCAGAACAGCTCCCCCTCCTACTGCCCGTTTCAGTCCCACGTCAAAGGCCACAAGGGCCTGCTCGCAACCTTGCACAGGCCATGTCATATGTCACCCTGTTGGTGGTGGCCTCCTGTAATCAAACACCTCTCTGAGTCAGACATCGCAGAATTAACAGCCCTCCCCATGGCATAAACAGAGTCTAACTTGAGTGCCAGCAAAAGGGTATTGCCTTTTAAATAGCTCTTGACAGCTGTGGAAAATATTATGCCCAAATAGAACCCTTACATATGACAGACATTAATTCTTAAAGAACCCCTAAACGGGTCCTCGGGATCGTTTGTAAGATTTTATTTTATTACGGGTTGGATGTATTGAAGTAAGACTATAATCGTATTGTGTTCTGACCTCTGTTTTTATAGCCCTGTATGAACAGCAGTTAGCGTATTAGATGGAGAGATGTTTACAGATGGAGAAATAAAAACACGCCGATTTACTGTGCTGGAGAAACCTGAAACCAGCCCTAGGCAGGGCCTGGCTTTTGTACGTCAGAAACCCTGTCCTGATGGGAGCAGACAGCTTGGAAGGTTGGGAGCAGGGGTAGGCCAGAGCCTTGGGCTTCTGTTGGCAGGGGTGAACCTCGCCTGTAGCCCCAGAGCATCAGGCCCTGCCTCAATGCTCCTAACAACCTGACTTTAGGGATCCCCAGGTGGGCTGGAGAGGTGTCACCCCACCCAGGGTGTTTGGGTCTCTGACTTGTACTCTTGTTGTTTCTAGATATGGGCTTTGGGACAGGTTACCCTGCTGACCCTGGTTGTGCATCTAACCCATTCCGGGACTTGAATCTGGGCTTCTCCAAACCTGTGGCGGAGGAAGAAATCTCATGAAGCAGGCTCTTCTGAGAAGAGGGGACATCTGAGAGAGAGCCATCGCCTCGACTTTTCCCCACGCTCTGTCTTTTAAACTGTTTTACTGTCTTTTCCCATGGTGGGCTCCATAGTTCTTGCCCTCCTATGGTAGCATGGGCTCATCTAGGGAGTCCCTTTAGGGTCCCCAAAGGGATATTCTACCTTTTCTTTCTGGATAACTAACTCAGTGCTGTGACAAAGAGCGGCAATTGGAGCAGAGGAATGGGTATCAGTGTCTTGGTGGCCACGGGGTGCTGAGTGAACAAGTGAACACTGGAATGAAAAGTCAGAGTAGTTGTCATGTCAACATGGAAAGGGATTCCCCACAGGGGACAGGAGAGACGAAGGCTGGGAGGAAGCGCAGGCAGAGGTCTTTGGAGGTCAGAGTGGAGGTCAGGGACATGATGGGGTCAGAACAAGCTCATGCAGCAGAGCGCCAGATACCAGGTGCTTAATGAGTCTAAGGAACATCCTGCTGGAAGGGCTTGGGGACCCCGATGCCAAACTGTGGACCAAACAGAGGTCCCATTTAATTTGAGACCACTGTGGCAGAGGGTCGCCCAATAATTATACCGCTCTGAGAGGGCTTGCTGAGAAAAACAAAATATCGTTGATGAAATCATCCAGTGTATAACATGCACACACATTGGAAGGCATTTAATAGACTTCAAGTTTGCGTCCATGTACTGGTTGTTAGACTCAGTTGCACGTGTCCGTAAGCGTTGATAAACGCACTGCAGATCAGGCTGGGGATGGTTCGGCGAGTAAAGCATTTGCCACATAAGCTTGGTGACCTGAGTTCAGATCTCTGGAACCCACAAAAAGCCAGATGCAGTAGCTCAGATGCTTGTGATCTCAGTGTCCCCATGAGAGATGGGAGGCAGAGACAGGAGAGCCTCCAGAAGCATGGGGGCCAGGAAGCCTGGCTGATACAGTCAGCAGTGAAGAGAAAGAGCCTGCTCCTAACATGCTGCAAAGGCGAGAGCCAACACATGAGGTTGTTCTCTGACCTCAGCATGCCTGAAATCTCACAATACTCCCCCCCCCCGAAAGCCATGAAAGGAAGAAAGGAGGAAGGAGGGTGAAGTGGGGGAGGGATGAAGGCAGGAAGCTTAATGAAGGTTGAAGATTGTGTCTGAGCAAGAGCTACTGATACAACCTCCAAGTTCATGGCCAACTAGCGTTCACCAAGGTTCTCCTGTGCCGTGGGTCTGAGGCCCCAGCACCAAGGGTTGACATCTAAGCTGTCTTCTGCCCCAGTGGTCATGATACCAGCTCATAGGAATCTTCAAGACTTAGAAAGTGGCCTCTTGTAACTCTAGTGGCCTCCCGCCATGCCTGTGTCCACTCCACAAGCACGTACTGCACCCCAGTGGGAGCATCCTGGAGAATGGGTGGGTTCGTATCTGTGAACAAGGCAAAAGCCCTCATGTGAGACCAAGGGGGATAGAGAAGTGTGGCGGTGGGAATCATTTGGGACAATGAGAAGTATGGAGAAGGATGGAAGAGGGGAGGCTGAGCCTATGTGGTTAATTCAGAATTCAGAGGAGGCCCTTTCCATAGTATGGGCTCATTCTTATTTCTGGAGAATGTTCTAGACTATTGTCTTAGCGTTCCTATTGCTGTGAAGAGACACCATGACCACGGCAACTCTTGTAAAGGGAAACATTTAATTGATGTGGCTCACTTACAGTTCAAAGATTTAGTCTATTATCATCATGGTGCGGAGCATGGCTGCATGCGGGCAAACATGGTGCTGGAGAAGGGGCTGAGAGTCTTACCTCTTTCATGCAAAAGGAAGTGGTCTGGATGTCACACTGAGCAAAGCTTGAGCATAGGAAACCTCAAAGCCCACAAGCACAGTGACACCTCCTCCAACAAGGCCACACCTCCTCCAACAAGGCCACACCTCCTCCAGAGAGTGTCACCCCCTGTGAGCTTGTGGGGCCAGTTTCATTGAGACTACTGCAACTATCATCCTAGATAGGCCTGAGTTACCGAGCAAGCAAGCATAACGGCACTGAGCCCAGAGCCGGGCACACTCAGTAGGGAGGCTGCAGATCTCCATCTCTTCATCCAGGACTCTGTTCTTGGCAGTTGTCAGGCTGGGGCTCCGGGTAGGTGTGGGGGCTGCACCTTCTCACAGCTGAGTTGCCCTCTTTCTGCCTTCCATCCTCGTATCAGCCTTCGGAGCAATTGGTGATGAGAGGGGGCTTTCAGATAATTCCAATTGATGGAGCAGGCTCTGGCCAAACAGCCACCCTGTAAGGAAGGACCCTACTGTGGGTGCCCATACAGAAGGCTGTCTGAAGCGGGAGGGGAGGAGCCTCCTAACCCAGGCCTGGGGCTGGCCTCTTGCTCTTCCTTGGCAGCCGAGTCGGATCTGGAAAACATATGTCTAGGACTATTTTTGCTTAAGGCATCTAATAATGAGAAGCCAGGTCTGCTGCCTGATTGATGTCTTGGGGTATACAAGGCAACTGCCTCAAGTTGGAGAGCTCCTTGAGTGCCATGGATGAGAGACTCTGGGCTAGGAAAATGTTGAGGTCAACTGAGGCCTTCAGCGGTCCGGTCACTCAAAGTTGAGAAATCTGAGGCCTGAGGGCTGGGAAGAACAGGCCTTTGGCTGAGCGAGGAGGGCCCACCGACTCCTCACCTAACACATGTTCTATACCACACCAAGCTGTTGGAATCACTGCTGTGACCTTCTGGGTATGGAGTTTCCCCAAGTGTTGAACGCTTGGTATCCAGCTTGTGGTGGTATTTTGGGACTTACAGGAGCTTAAGGATGTGAGGCCTAGCTTGAGGGGTAGGTGGATGTGTGGGGGTCCTGGAGGGTGTGTTTTCTCCAGTTTTCTCCAGCTCTTCCCGCACTGCCTCACTTTCCCCCCTTCTCCCTCCCTGCTCTTAATCTGCCATGAGGGGAGACACTCCTCTGAATATGGTCCTCCAGCCATGGCATTCCGCCCAAGTCCTGGGGGCCAAGCAATCTTGGACTGAACCCCACAAAACTACGAGTTGAAATAAATCCTTCCAACTCTCCTCCTAAATTGCTTATTTCTGATACTCAGTCCCAGTGTTGCAAAGGTCACTAACACAACCTAGGTCACTCCTGCTGGCATTTGCTTGCCTAGACAAGTGGCGCTTAGGGCCTTACTAAGGGTTAACATGCCACTGTGCCCACATGACTGCGAGCTGAGAGTTATTTTCTTCTTTTGATCCCTCCATCGGGATCTGGACCCCACCCAAACCAGACTTGCCATCTCATCCCCAAGACACAAAGCCGAGCAGGCTTCCCTGAGCACCCATCCTCTGCCGGAATATGGTGATTGCTGGCAACACTTCTGCCCATAACGAAAACCAGGACCCTTTCTGTTGGTGGAATGGCTGATGACGGGAGCCCCAGCTATGTGGAGGACAGACCAGTCCAATCAAACGCTATTTTTCTTTTCTGGACCTTTGGGGTGGCTCTCCAGTCCAGGGAGGACTCCCATCTGGCCATTCCTTCCACTGACTTTAAGACCCAGAGTTGGGGGTTCAGGCTTGGGTGTTGACTAACAGCCGACCAGAGAGTGTTTTCTCAAATTTTCCCTCAGATTACATTGGAAACAGACCAGATCCTCTGTTGAAATTCACTGCAATGAGGGAGTGTGGGTTCCTAATGCCTGTGTCCCAACTGTGCAGGGAGGTGTGGCTGTATGTGCCAGACTCTTCTGACTATGGGAGTGTGTGACATTGGCCCGTGGGGTGTCCTGAATGAGAAGCAGGGACTTAAGGGGGCATGGAAGATGGAGGTGTAGAAATCACCTAGTGCCCCAAGGACAGAGGTTGAAGATAGTGACAGTTCCCGAGTCTGAGTTTTATGGATTCTTTTTTCCCTTTTTGCTTTTGAAATGATTATAGACTCATAGGAACTTGCAAAAATAGTACAAAGTGGTTCCGTGGATCCATTGCTCAGCCTCCCGCAGGGGGTGACATCTCTGCGACTATGGTGCATCACTCAAACCAAAGCATTGTCCCTCACAATGCACTGTAATTAACTGGAGTGCACCCTGGCTTGGATTTCACACATTCTCACATGCTTCCATGCGGTTTCGCTTTTGGGTGTATCTTTGTGTACAGTTTTGTGACATTTTATCCCATGTATAGATTCCCATAACCACTGCCAGTATGCAGACCCTCCCGCCATGATGAAGGGGCTCCCCTATGCCTCCTTTCCACAGCCACACCCTCCCGCCATGTCTAATCCCCACGACTGCTGGTTTTTTCTCCATCCCTGTAATTTGACTGGTTTAAGAATGCTAAATGTGTGGGCTTGCACAATAGGTTAGTCCTGGGCATGGGCATTTTCCACTTTGCAAAATTCCTTTGTGATCATCCAAGTTCTTGTATGGATTGATGGTTGGCTCTTTTTTTATTTATGAGTAGCAGTAGCTCATGGCATGAATTTGATAGTTTATTTAATCCAAATTCCATTAAAATGGTCTACTTGATTCCATGAGGAGCCATTAAGACATAATGATAAGAAAGGACATCTGCTTTGTCCTGCTAGCAAGGGAAACCCCAGGCTGAGGACTTGGGGCTGTTCCTATTCATTAATCCACACATGATAGTGTGGCACAGACTGTGTGCAGCCTCAGCAACAGGAAATAGTGCCCCAGCCAGCTCCAAGTGCCTCTGAGATAATAGCTCAAGGGAGGAAATAGACACAACTCTAATATTTGGTGAAAGGGTTTTGTTTGTTTGTTTGTTTTGGTTATTTGTTTATTTGTTTGTTTTTGTTTTTGTTTTTTCTTCAAGATAGGGTTTCTCTGTAGCTCTGACTGTCCTGGAACTTGCCTTGTACATCAGGCTGGCCTTGAACTCACAGAGATCCACCTGTCTCTGCCTCCCAAGTGGTGGGATCAAAGGCGTGTGCCACCACTGCCTGGTTGATGAAGGTTTTAAGAATGAAGATCTGAGGTCGCTCTGGAAACAAAGATAATTTTGGGTGGGATGACTATGGCCATCTTGCCTGGGAAAGTGAACAAGATGAGGAGGTGGCTGTTGGAAGACAAGGGCGTCTCTGGTGGTTGAATGAAACTGGCCTCCATGGACTCATAGGGAGTGGCGCTCTTAGGAAGGGTGGCCTTGTTGGAGTAGGTGTAGCATTGTTGGAGGAAGTGTGTCACTGGGGGGGGGTGAGCTTTGAGGTCTCAGATGCCCAAGCCTGGTCCAGTGTGGCACTCTCTTCCTGCTGTCTGCCAATCCGGGATGTAGAGCTCTCAGCTCCCTCTCCAATACCATGTCTGCCTGCACGCTGCCATGATTCCTGCCATGCTGGCAATGGACTAAACCACTGAACTGTGAGCCAGACCCGATTAAATGCTTCCTTCTATAGAGAGGCTGTGGTCATGGTGTCTCCTCACAGTGATAGAAACCCTAACTAAGACGGCGTCTCAGGCCCGAGAACACTCTTATGAGTGTTCTGAGGCTGGAAAGAGGCGTGGGATGGACAGAAGGCAGGAACATTGAGTTCTTAGTGATCTAAGTGAGACCGGGCAGGGTGGGTGTCAATTGGGGCAGTCATTTGTAGCCCTGTTTTAAAGCCACTGGAGGATTTTAAACAGCAGAGGGCATTTTCTGGTTTGTGCTCTACAATGACCAAACTGGCTGGATGTTGTGGGAATTCATTCTGCCAATAGCTGGAAGTCATGATAACGTCCTGTGACCATAGCCATGTTGGTCTGGTTTAAGGTCACAGGAGAGATGAAGCACTGTGGGCAGAGTGGTCATCAGACCGTCTCTGACACTTAGCGTCACCTGGCCTCGGTGTCATTGTCAGTGGAATGGGCGGTGTACAGTCACAGTCTAACAACCTCAGGCAATGGCCTGCAGGACATCACACATGTTGCTCCCTCCGGGAGGCTGATGTGTGAACAGCAGGGTGTTATACTCATCTTCAAGTATCCTCTCTCATAAGGAGGAAGAGGTGGGATCTCAGGTAGCTTTCTCAACAAACCACAGTGCACAGGGTGGCGTCCCATGTAGGTGTGTTAATCTCTCTCCCCTTTCCTTGAACTTTCTTTAGGAACAGGTGAACAGGGCTGGGTGGCTGTGGGGATGCTCTGCAAGGGCGTGGGAAGCGGTGCTAGTGATGATGGTCTGCCTGCACATAGCAGAGAGGTGGGTGGCTCGTGCTAGGAAGGCTGCTGTAGCCGAGCCCTTGTGGGGATTGTGAATCCTTACGCTTTTAGAGCTTGTAGTCATGCTACATGTCCACCTTTGGAGCTTTCAAAAGCTCATCTCCAGGCAAGGGGCCCAGAAACAACAGCTTTGCAGGTCTGTGGAGCAGAGGTCTCCTTATTTTCTTTCTCCTAGATGGCTGGTTTTTGCTCTTTTCTTCCTACCTTTTACCATTTCTGAAGTTAAGACGCATCCTCCATCCACGTGTGCTTGGCATCATGGCTTCCTTGTGGCCAGCTCCCCATCCAGAAACTACCACTAAAACTTTCAGATGACATTGTGTATGGTAGGCATCCAACCATGCTGGCTGTGATGTATTGAGTCACTATGAATGACGCCGATAGTGCCAGATAGATCCTATCTGAAGGTTTTTGTGTCCTCAGTGGCTTCTCTTCAGTGCCCAAGGCATCTGAACTAGAAAGGGGCCCTTTTTATTATTTGTTAGTACGTGATTTTCTCAGCAAGGTGATGGGGGGTGATGGCACTAATCTCAGAGGCATCCCATGCGTCAGATCAGGGGTCCTGTGACAAAGGTTGTTAAGAGGCAGTGGGTGGTACACAGCACAGGGTGGGGGACTTGCTAGAGGGGCATTGTCTTGGGGTTCTAAGTGCTGGGATGCAAGATGGATGGTGCCTCCTCAGGTCTTCTTCTTTTTAATCTAAGTGCTTCTTGAGTCAGATATACATACATACATACATACATACATACACACACACACCAAGTGACTATGACCTCACCACTTTGCAGACGTTCTAAAGTGTGGGCAGCTGTTTGCTAGGACACCTTCTCCCAGTCTCAGGTCTCTGGGTGGAAACATACTGGGCAGGTCCCTACTTTTCCCAAGGACAACCCTTCAGAGAGGCAGAGGCCGTGCTGTAGGGTGACAGTATCTTATGGGGCGTTGTCACTCGCTGTGTAGTCTATGCTATGTGGTGACTTCAGGATCCATGGTACAGGGTGGAGATTAGATGAGATGACTCCCATTCTGAATCTCCAGCACTATGGGTACTTCACGGGTCAGCAAATTAACCTTGGAGGCAGGCGGGGGTGGGGATGTCATAGGACAGCATCTGGTCCATGGCAGTGTGTCCTGGAGGCATCCAAGCAAACACAGGGCTCCTTCCTTTCTGGCTGGGTTTGCTACTGGCCTGCAGAAGAAGGAGTCATAGCCAGGGGGATTCCACTAGTATATATGGGCCTGGAGAGGGGCTCAGAGAGTTCTAGAATGCAGAACATAGTGTCTCACAGCAGCAGCGGGGATAAAAGTATCAAGGGTGTGTGTGTGTGTGTATGTGTGTGTGTGTGTGTGTGTGTGCGTGTGCGTGTGTGCGTGCGTGCGTGCGTGTGTGTGTGTGTGTGTGTGTGTGTGTGTGTGTGTTCGCTGGTGTTTTGTCAATGTAAGCCAGAGTCATTTGGTAAGGGGAAGCCTCACCTGAGAAAATAAATGTCCTTACAGATTGGCCTATGGGCAAGCCTGGGACCTTTTGATTGATGATTGATGTTGGAGGGCCCAGCTCACTGTGGGTAGTGCAGACCTGGACTGGTGGTCCTGAGTGCTAAAAGAAAGCAGGCTCAGTAAGCCATGGGGAGCAACTGAGTCAGCAGTGCTACTTAATGGCCTTTGTCAGCACCAGTCCCTGCCTTCAGGTTCCTGCTTGAGTCTCTGCCCTGACTCCTCTGAGTGATGGACTATACTCTGTAAGATAAAACACATCCTTCCTCCCCCAAGTGGCCCTTGGTCATTGTGTTTGATCACAGCAGTAGAAACCCTGACTAACATGGTATACCAGAGGCTAACCCCGAGAGAGCCCGTTTCTATTTTCCATTTTATGGCTCTTGGTGGAATGGAGTAACTGTTTAGATTGCCCAGGCCCACTCTTTTGTCACCAAGAGCAGAGTGTCCTGTTGAGCTTGACCACTGCCTGCCAGCCTATTCTGCCTGCACCTCTTTCCATTACACCGTGTCATCATTTTTTGAATCAAGGTCTCATGTAGCCAGACTAGCCTCTGATTCACTATGTAGCCAAGGATGACCTTGACCTTCTTGTCTTCCTGCCTCTACTTCCAAATGCTGCAATTGCAGACATCCGCACCCATGCTAGAGAGGAAACCCAGGGCTTCCTGCATGCTAGACAAACACTCTATCAAGTAAGCTACACCCCTTCCTTCCTTCCTCCCTTCCTTCCTTCCTTCCTCCCTCCCTGCCTCCCTCCCTCCCTGCCTTCCTTCCTTCCTTCCTTCCTTCCTCCTTCTTTCTTCCTTCCTCCTTCCTCCCTCCCTCCCTTCCTTCCTTCCTCCTTCTTTCTTCCTTCCTCCCTCCCTTCCTTCCTTCCTTCCTCCCTCCCTCCCTTCCTTCCTTCCTTCCTCCCTCCCTCCCTGCCTTCCTTCCTCCCTCCCTCCCTCCCTCCTTCTTCCTTCCTTCCTCCTTCCTCCCTTTCTCCCTCCCTACTTCCCTCCCTCCCTCCTCCTCTTTCTTTCTGAGACAGTTAATTCAAGTTTGTTATGTAACTGAGGATGACCTTGAACTTAAAAAACAATTTTGTTTTTAATTGTGTATGTAACAGAAGGTTCTTGGCCCGCAGGTCCCATGGCCCTTGAGTTCCAAATAAACACACAGAGACTTATATTAATTATAATACTGTTGGCCAATGGCTTGGGCTTCTTATTGGCTAGGTTTGTTACTAATCTATGTATTTCTACATGGTCTTATCTTACCAAGAACTCTTGTCCTCTCTTCCCAGGCTCACATGACAACTCCTCTCTGCCTACACCTCCCAGAATCCTCCTCCTCTGGTAGGCCCGCCTGTCCTTCCTGCCTGACCACTAGACACACAGTGCTTTATTCATTAACCAATAAGAGAAACATGCACAGAAGACATCCCCAGTATGCGCGTGTGTGTGCACGTGCGTGTGTGTGTGCACACACGCATGCATGCACGAAAATGAGTGTAGAAGCTCATAGATGCCAGAGTTGGATCCCCCTGGAGCTGGAGTTACAGGCCATGAGTAAGTAGTGAGGACAGAACTTGGCTTCTCTGTAGAAGCAGTATCCACTATTAACCACTGAGCCATCTTTCCAGGCCTGACCCTGAACATCTTGCCCTCAACTCCCAAGTGCTAGCATTACAGGCGTGCATCACCACACCCCATTTATGTGGTGCTGGAGAGCAAACCCAGGCTACTGTACGCTAGGCAGGCATCCTATGAATTGTTTAATGTCCCCAGCCCTGTATGTGTCTTTTTTTGTTCCATAGTCCTTTATGGTTTTGAGCCAGACAGGGTAAATTGATTGTCTGACAGTTGACTAACCGTTTTCATCTGTGGCACAGTCTTGTGGAAGAAACAGGCCTCGGGCTATTGGACACAGGTCAAAGTGGAAGTAGAATGGGGTGGTCCTTCAGCGTCCCCAGTGTCTCCCACCTCCCAGTTCTGTGCGCTTCCATTGTCTTTACCCATGCCCTCCCATGAGACGTGCCCACAAATGCATACCCTTTGTTTTAAAAATCACCCAGGGGCAAGGGCTCTGGACTCCTGCCCTGCCCTGAGCCAAATTCTTTCCCAGGAATGTTTGATTCTCCCGCCCCCCACTGCCTTGTAAACACTGGAGAAGCTGGAGGACACAGATCTTCACTGACTACAGAGAAGGATGGGTCTCCAGCGCCCACGTTGGTTTTGGCCAGGCTGGATTCTGAATGAAGCTGTACCACTTGGTATGGGCTCTGGAGAATGGACGCTGTGGGTCTACAGCCGGAGAAGCCTGGCTCTGCTCCCAGCATCCCTCATTCGGAGAGTTGATCCCTTTCCTCTCTTGAGCTGCCATCTCTGGAGATGCAGGCATGGGGAGAGAAGTTTTTCTCTGAAGAGGCCCCAGCTGCATCCTTGAGCCCTTGGTTCTGGGGACAGCCACTCAGGTCACAGTGTGAGCTGTCTTGCCTGTTTAATGAGGGGACATCTAGATGGCATGATAGTTTGCACACTAGCTTCACTTGCCGCCCACTCATCCCCTTCCCCAGTGGTTTGAATGACAGTGACTCTCACAGGCTCATAATTTGAATGCTTTGTCTTTGGTTGGTGGACTGTTTGGGAAGAATTAGGAGGTGAGGCCTTGTTGGGGTAGGTGTGGCCTTGTTGGGGTAGGTGTGGCCTTGTTGGGGTAGGTGTGGCCTTGTTGGGGTAGGTGTGTCACTGGGGGAGGACTTTGAAGTTTCAAAAGCCCAAGCCAGGTCCAGTCTCTCTCTCTTTCTCTCCTTTTCCCTCTCTCTCCTGCCTCTCTCTATCTCACTCCCCTCCCTCCCTCTCTCTCTGGCTGCTGCCAGCAGATCAGGATGTAAAGCTTTCAGCTACCGCTCGCTCCAATGCCAGTCTGTCTGACTCCTCCGTGTCAATCATGGATGAGCTACCCCCCCTAAAATTGTAAACAAGATCCTAATTATATGCTTCTTTATAGTAGTATCTTTTGTCATAGTGTCTCTTCACAGCAACAGGGCAGTAGCTAAGACAACCCCAACCTTTTAAAGGCTTTGGGGGAATGTAGGGGCCAAATAAAATGGGACCTACTATTTGAGCCTTCATCTGGCTGACTGGATTCCAGTATGCAACAGCTGTGTTCCTCAGTCCCACTCAGTCCCACTCAGGACCAGCTTCCTTTCTTCTCCTCCATACCATACGTACTGTGACAGTTTGAAGGTAATTGGTCCCAATAAGCTGATAGGGAGTGGCACTATGAGGAGATGTGGCTTTGTTAGAGTAGGTGTGGCCTTGTTGGAGGAAGTGTGTCACTGTGGAGGTGGGCTTTGAGATCTCCTTTGCTCAAGCTTTGCTCAGTGTGACATTCAGACCACTTCCTGCTGAGCATCTATGATGGCTAATGTCACGTATCAATTTGGCTGGGTTAAGGGTTACACCAGATTCTGGTACAGCATTCCTTTTGGGTGGGTCTTCCTTTGGGAGGATGTCTTTGGAAGCGTGTCGTGTGCATTGGCAGAGAAGCCTGCCCTCATCAGTGTGGGCAGGTCTCTACAACCCACTGAGGGAGCAGACAGGAGGTCTGAGAGGGGAAGAAAGGCCATCTTTCTCACGCTCTCCCACTTCCCTCTCCTCCTCTCTCTTCTTCCTTCCTCCTCTCCCATTCATCGAGATGAGATATTTGCCTTCTTATGGCCTTAACCAGTGGAGTCCCAAATTCTCAGGACATCATCTTCTAGGGGATACATTACCCACCTGGCCCTAGCTCCTAGGCCATTGGCCAGGGACCTAATGACATCACAGCTCTTCTCAGCCCACAGACCTCAAACAGTGGGAGTCCGTGGCCTCCACAGTCCCTGGCCAAGCCTCCTGTTAAATCCCCCACACACCTACAAGTAAGCACACCTCCCTTTGCTGTGTTTGGACAATTCTGTGCTTGTTAGATTAAGTTTTGTGGCAATTCCATGTTTCATAAACTTTCTGCCTCCCTCTTCTCCAAACCCTAGCCTTCTTGTTCCAAACAGCCAAACTGGCAAAGGAAGAGTTCCTGAGGGAAGTTAGGGTTGTTGCTACTTGGGTGAGCACACACATATTGGAAAGCAAAACACACTGGGTGCCTGTGCACAGTTTCTTCCAAGAGGAGGTTGTTCTAGAAGATTCTTTGAAGCCCACAGAGGTCAGTTCATGAGGGTCATGGAAAGATGCCATCCCTGTAACATGCAAGTACAGGTGACTCCAAGGACACTGGTATGGAACTTTCCAGAAGGTATCCGTAGGACGTGCTGAGATCATTGCCAAGTGGCTCTGCCAGCCAGTGAGTTTTCCGTGTAGATCAAACAGGCTCCTATGGAAAGGAGGTGGCAGAAAGGACTGTCATAATTGAGTGCTCGTCTTCAAAGCAAACACCTGTAGGTGTGAATGCAGGAACACTTCTCCACACTCATACATTACACTAGCCTCATACCTGGCTATGCAACACCCCCACACATTCACAGTTGGAGCCGATGCTCATTTGCCATTCTAAAATCCCAGGCCCCTTAAGAATTCTACAAAATACCTTTGGCCTGTGCTAAGAATAGCAAAGCTCAGCCAACAGCACATCTGCTTACAACATGGTTTATTAAATATTTCATGTTTGCTATTGAGACCAATCCCTTAGGGGAAATGTGGCTTCCAGAGCATTGCTGGTAACACACCTGGTGTCCTAGCAGTGATGGACATACATACAGCAAGATTGGTGTTTGAATGTCTGTGAGCATACCTTCCACTCTAGCTCCTGGACTGAGGAGTGATTTGGGCACTCACACCTTTAAGTATAGTTCATAAGGGCATAGTTACTATGTGGAGTAGTGTCTCTGGTGGATTTGGATAGAGTCAAATGGAAGGGATTCATAGCAGAGGTCGTTAAGATTTGTGGGTCTGTGGTTGCATAGGTCAGTGGTGGAGGGGTGTCCTCATTTTCATCAAGACAGAGGCATGTATGAGTCCTGGAGAATCAAAACATCAGCACAAGGGACTAAGGAGATAGCTCAGTGGTTCAGTGCTTGCTGACTAACAGTGAGGACCAATACTCACTTCTTCTATTGGCCAAGGGAGGGGCTCGTGCACAGCCATGGCGGCCTACTGAGAGATCCCTGCTCTCCCGACTATGAACTGATAGACCAATGAAACCCACAGTATTTGTGCTGAGAGACCTGTGCCTGGGAGGTGGTTGCTGTGCACACATGTAAAAATCCATGATTGACAGCATGCACCTGTAATTCTAGACTCATAAAGGTAGAGAGAGGTAAGATGAGCCGCAAAGCTTGCCGACCCCCTAGCCAAATCAGTGAGCTCCAGGTTCAGTGAGAAACTCTGCCTCAAAAACCGAGGTGGGGAGTGACTGAGAAAGCTACCTGATGTCAACTTTTGGTTTCCAGATGCACACACAGTGACATACATATGCAAAAGATAGAAAGGGAAGGAAGGAAGAAAAGAAGGAAGAGAAAAGAAAGGAAGGAAGGAAGGAAGGAAGGAAGGAAGAAAGAAAGAAAGAAAGAAAGAAAGAAAGAAATCCATTTGGGCTCTTTAAACCACGGCCTTTGGGTTTGCCGTGACCTGGGGCTGGGAAGATACTGAGAGGCCTGGAGGCATCCAAGTGGTTCTGCTGGCAGACACTTATTAATTTTTCTTAACTATCGAGGCTGACTTCCATATAAACAAATTGATATGCCGCAGTGACACCTCACACAGATGTTACCCCTTTGAGGAAGCTTCTCTAGCCATCTTGGCTGGGTCTGGAGATTCCCGTCCCTGTCCCTGTCCCTGCTTTCTTCTTGGCAGCAGCTACCATGCAGGACCATGGTTGTAGCAGCTTACATCTGGCATAACTCTCTTGGGGACAGAGACTGTGTAGTTATTTATATCTGCCCTCTCCCTGGAGGCACCATGGCCGACACATGGATCATGGTAAGCAGGTACTTGCTGAATGAGGTTCATGTATGTTCCCCGCCTGGTACCATATAGTCTTTTCCATGACCTTACAGAAAATGGGGTTAATAAAAGTGTTTATAGTCAGGCTTGGGGAGTAATGCCTGTAATCTCATTTAGGGGCTGCTTTGAGTTCATGACCAGCCTGGGCTATATAGAAGTCCAGGAAAGGATGGGCTGCAGAGAAAGACTCTGTCTTTTAAAAGTGTGTGTAACCTGGCTAGCTCAGTTGGTAGAGCATGAGATTCTTAAAAGTGTGTGTGTCTCGGCATGAGTGTATATGTGTGTGTGCATGAGTGTGCATGTGTTTGTGTATGTGTGTGTGTGTGGGCATGAGTATGTATCTGTATGCATATGTGTATATGTGTGTATGCATGTATATGTGTGTATGTGTGCATGTGTATATGCATGTATATGTGTGTGTGTGCATATGTGTGTGTGTTTATGTGCATATGTGCATATGTTTGTGTGTGCATGTGTACGTGTACGTGCATGCGTGTGTAGTTGGCTCAGTCAGTATAGTGCTTGCCACCTAAAGATGAGAACCTGAGTTCAGATCCCCAGCATCCAGGTAAGAATTCAGCGTCTAGCCTGTAATCCCAGTGCTAAGATGGCAGACACAGAAGGATACTTGGAACTCTCTTGCCTGCCACCGATCTAGCTGGAAAGATCCTGTCTTAAAAAACAAAGTAGAAAACAACCAAGAAAAAGATTCAGTATTGACCTCTGGTCTCCATATATACACACAGACACACAGACACAGACACACAGACACAGACACACACACACACACACATACCTCCCCACACACCAAATTGTAGCAGATCTTACTGGCATCTAGCCAGATGTCTGTACCACCTATGTCAGGGTCACTCGCCGTATGTCCCTGGGTGATGGCAGTCTGCCTATACTCATCATGTGATTGCCCCTGTGTGAATTGCTGGAGAGTTACCGCCCTCTCTCCTGGTATGGCTGAGGCCTATGGGGATGCAGGCAGTGAGCAGAGCAGCAGCCTTTGCAGGCTGCATTGGTCCTCTACCCTGCTGCTATGAACTATTGATTAGACACGTTGTGTCCAGCGTGTCACTGGCAGATGGAGAAGATGGAGAAGATGGAGAAGATGGAGAAGATGGAGAGCTCCCCTGGTACTTTCAGGCATCACCTGCTGGCATCGTGGGGAGCTTGCACTAGGCCGGTTTTTGAGAGATGCTGTGTGGGTCAGAACGGCTGGCCCTTTACACCTCCATTTTATTCAATCACTGGGTGTGCACTGCCCTGGGCGGGGCCTGCTTTCAGCAAAGTAACCAAATCAACCTTTGAAGATGTGTCTGAGTCAAAATCCTGGGGGTCCTGGCCAAGGCCAGCCAGCTGTCTACAGAGGCCAGCTGCCCCTTGGCACCTCCCCCCCCAGCTTTGCCTGTGTCCCTCCTCAGTGCCTGTCTGTCCCTCCTGGGCCAGAAAGTGCCAAGCCCAGAACTCAGCAGCCCACTTTAGAGAAACGCAAGAGTGACAATTGTGAGGGTAAAACAAGACAGTCCCTCTAAAGGGTGCAGCGCCACACCAGACATCTAGTAAGTGGCTCATTGATGTGGACCTTTGCTGCTGTCATCATCATACCTGTGACATCATTGTCACCGTGGTCATGGAGGTTGGATTTCTATGGAGTCCTAAGGCTGCCTAGCCAGTGACAGAATCCCCTCAGGTGTCTCTGTTCTGCTTTGAGTCTGGCAGCTGGCACACTGCATATTCCAGATCAACTGCTCATCAGATGTCCTAGGAACTTGTCCCCAGCCCTGGCACCTGCAGGCAGTCTTCTGTTATATCTTTAAATTTCAGGTAGAGGCTCAAGTGGTTGCTTTGGAGCAAACCCAGGGGGTCTGTCCCTCCCTGGGGGCCTGCCAGTGCCTCGGACGGGTCCCAGCAGGAAGATGTAGAAGGCAGTTCTTTTCTGGGCCCAGATGGCTATACCCAACCCCTCCTCCAGCAAGACGTACGTACATGGTCGGGTGATTAAAGCAGACCTACTCAAAGCAGTGAGTTGAGCCGAATCAAAGGAAAGACAAAGAATGCATAAAACCCCAGCAGTTTAAATTTCATATTGGAATATCAAAGGAATATTGAAATATAGGAATATCAAATACCGATTCGTCGTGTTTTCTTAATGTTTTGCATTTACAGACTCAATTTCAATGGGATAAACCCCACTGTCTTTCAGAGGCTCCCATAGAGTGCAAACTTGGCTGGTTTTAAAGGAAACAGATTGGAAGCCTGGAGCCCAGATAGGTGGTTCGTTTCCCTTCCCGCACTGTGGGGAAATGTCTAGCATTCTGGGAGACCTGAGATGCTCACTGACTTATGGCTGAGGCCCCTCTCAGGGGAACATCCTGTCTCCCCAGTGTCACAGGGCTGTTGGGGGAGGCACAGAGAAGCAAGCCAGCGCAGTTTAGGATGGCGCCTGCCTTCGAGGAAGCCCCAGCTGCTTCCAAAAACTGACTGGTCATTTCATATTGAGCTTCTAGAACTGTATCTGCAATCGGCTCTCCTTCCTGTGGGTTCTTCACTCAGACTAGGTTATCTGTAGGCAAGAAGAATTTAGAATTCTTCCCTGTTGTTTAACTAAAAAAACACCATGTAATAGCAATTCACAATAGGTGGTGGTGGTGGGGGGGGAGGTTGTTGGTATTGCTGTTGTTTGAAACAGGGTCTCACTATGTAGCCCTGTCTGTCCTGGAATTCATTGTGTAGATCAGGCTGGCCACAACCTCACAGAGATCCTTCTGCCTCTGCCTCTGCCTCTGCCTCTGCCTCTGCCTCTGCCTCCTAATACTGGGGAAAAGGGGACTAAAAGCCTGTGCCACCATGCCTGGCACTGCATTAGCTGGTTAGTCTGAAGTATGTGCTCATAAGAATAAACTCAATGGCAAAAGACAAAGCACAGAGGATGTGGGTCTGAGGAAATAGCTCACACTTGGTAAAGTGTTTGCCTTGCAAGCATGAAGGCATGAATTCAATCTGATTTCCAGTACTCATAGAAAAAGGCAAGGTGTGGAGGACAGAGCTTGCAACTCTGTGGCTTTTTGATCAACCACTCTAGCATCCTTGACTGAGTTCCAGACCAGTGAGAGATTCTGTCTCAAAACACAGGAGATTGAGATGGGCAGAGTTTCAGATTATCCTCTGGCCTCCATAAACATGCACACAGGCACATACCCCCCCACACACACATACATGTGCATCCCACATGAACACACACAGACTTAAGTAAGAAAGATATAAGGATGGTGACAAGCATGGAGAGCATTCACCACTTATTCTCTATGCAAATAAAAAAACACATCCTGCTAGTAGGATAGAACACGCATACCTGTGGCATCTCCAGGTAGCACAACCGCTTCAGAAAACACAACGGCAACTCTCTACGGGGCTAAACATTGCATTGCCCTATGACCCATCAGTTCACTCCTACAGCCACTCAAAAACCTGAAAGTGAAAGAATATTGTCAATAGCATTATTTCTAATAGCCATGGAAGTAGAAATGACCCACGGATGATGAACTGATAATTAAATGTTACTAGGCAACACAAAGGGATGAAGTACCGATGCCTGCTACTACATGGATGATCTTGGGAAGAGTGTGATTCCAACCATAAGACTTGCCCAGGGGCTGGAGATATGGCTTAATAGCTAAAAGCACTTGCTGCTCTCATACAGGGCCTGTATGAGCTACTGTTCTGTTGCTATGATACAACATTTTGACCAAATTCAGCTTACAGAAGGAAGAGTTTATTTGGGTTTACAGTTCCAAAGGGATAAGAGCCGTTATGATGGAAAGGCATGGCAGCGAGAGACAGGCGTGGTGACAGGAGCAGGAAGCTGAGAGCTCATCCTCAACAGCAAGCAAGAAGCAGAGAATGCGAGTTGCAAATGGGGCAAGAGTATGTCATCTTAAAGCCCATCCCCAGTGTTGCACTTCCTCCAACAAGGCGGCACTTCCAATCTCCGCCCCCAGACAGCAACACCAACTGGGGACCGATGTTCAAAACAATGTCCCAGCCTATGGGTGACTTCCCTTATTCAAACTACCACTAGGCCAGAGTTCAGATCCCAGCACCCATGTCACATGGTCACAGCCACCTCTAACTCTAGCTCTGACTTCCTTTTCTCGCCTCCCTGGGGAACAGGGAGGTTAGCAGAGGCAGAAACCGTGTGAGAGTCTGCCTGAGTCGGGCGGGGGGAAGAGACGGCGGGAAATGCCTGCGATGGTGAATTGGGTTCTTTTTCTGCATTGCTCACGTGGTAGAAATCCTGGAGACCGACCGTGAGACTGCAGTCCCAGAGTAAAGAAATCATAGACAGTGAAATCTCAGGACAGTGGGGTCACAGGCAGAGAGAGTGGCGGACTGCATCACTGTTGTCCAGGATGAAGAAGCTGGGGACACAAACAACTCTAAGGCTTTGCCCTTGGGTTGGATGAAGGAGGAACAGACAAGGGGCAATCAGGGTTAGTCCCACATGAAGTCCTGAGAAAATCATTCCAAGTACCAATGGGAGGGGGTTCTTGGTGGACATATATGAGCAGTTTGGGGGCCACCCAGTGGAGACCCTGTTCCTGTGCATTATGGGAGTGTCCCTGCAGAGCACAACATTCTCAGCTTTCTTTAACTACACCAGGAGCACAATGTATCCCAAAGATACATTTCCTGAGCCCCAGTTTTCTCCTCCGTACAATGAGATAACTTTGCCAGTCCTGTAGCAGTCCCCATCTCTTCCAGACCCAGAAGGGCCCAGCTGCCTGGGCTGGATAGAACCAGGCATTCCCTGTTCCATGCGAGGGGCTTGGGTTGGGACCCATGTCCCGCCTGGGGAGCTGCCCTGGACTCTGCCGGCTCTCCACCTGCCTTCCCCAGAGCTTGCTTCCTCTTCCCCAGGGCCCTTGCCACCTCATGTGGGAGCCTAAAGGATCACATGGCATCGGCTTGCCTGTGTTCTTTTGGTGAGCTCCTGGAAGCCAGGAGCCTCTAAGTCACAGATTTTTCAACCAGGCATTGCTGTTTGCCTCTTTCATTCTTGGTAGTATAACCCATGTTTTGTTCACAGCCATAGTGTCTTATACCAGGCAGAGCTTGGCACCGAAACCCGTTTGCTGGGTTTGTGAATGGATGACAGCACCCTTGTCCAGTTGGATGGACTCATCAGTGCCAGAGCAGATTGCCTGCTTGCCAGTCGGCCTCTGTTCTGGGATCTGATCAAGGTCTGCAGGGAGGGCTGGGTAGGTTCTGGGAATCCAGATTTCCTCACTGTCACTGGCTTTGGGGTATTTGTATGGGCAGACTCTTAATGGGAAGCTAGGAGGGCTCTGCACAGAGGGCATTTAGGAAAGCGGGTACAGGAAGGGGCCAGCTGTTTCTTCTTCTTCCCCTTCTGCTCTTTTTCTTCCCTTCCCTTCCTTCTCTTCTTCATTTCCCTGCTACTACATTTTCATGGACGCTTGGGATGATGACAGCAAGGGGAACATTCAGGAATCCACTGACACGCCACATGGGAACCAACGGGAGTCGGGCCCTTTGTGCTCCTCCAAACTCTGGCAGGGACTCCTGTTCGGATGAGGAAACCCGTGCTCTTTGCAACTGAGGCTGTTTTGAATGGGGGTTTCTGTTCTGGAAGCTGGAAGACCCCTGACCGACCACACACCTTGCCTGAAATAGGCTCCCTGGGCCACTGTTACCCAGGATATTCTTGATAACTGACTTTATGTTCTTCATAACTTTATTATTCTTTATAATTTTTCTGTTTCTAGCACTAAAACCTAACCCCGAGTCTCGGGGAAGATAACTGGGTCCACACCCTCTGGGTTCAATGTCTAGGTCAACTCAAGAAGCACAGCGGAGAGTAAACTTTCTCACAGACAGAGGAGGCGGAGACGGGCCAAGGGGACTCTCCTAGGCAGGGCTTAAGTGACCCAGCCAACCTTATGAAGGGGTGATGGGGAAAGGGACAGACCAGCTGTTTCCCTGAAAGCAGAGGGATGACTGTGCAGGCAGAGCCCAGCAGGTGCCCACTTCAGAAGGCCTTAGGAGTTTTTGGTTTGGAAAATATTACTTGATCTCTGTCCCAGAAACTTAAAAGGCACTTGAACATACTAGAGGGTTTAAGAAACGTTCCAGAGAAAGATCAGAATGCTAAATGCTGTGTTTGTTTGTTTGTTTATTTATTTATTTTTATTGTGATGTCTCGCTTGTACAAATAAAGCTTGTCTGAAGATCAGAGGATGGAGCTTGCCACTAGCCAACCATAGAGGTCTGGAGGTCTGTACAGACAGACAGGAAGTGAGATGGCTGGGCAGAGAGAGGAGATAAGTGGGAAGAAACAGGAACTGACTCTCTTTTCCATTGGGAAGCTAGTGAGGTAAACATGGCTTTGGCTTGCTCCCTTCTTCTCTCTGATCTCTCAGCATTTGCCTCTATATCTGACTCTGGGTTTTTATTATTTAGACCAATTAATAACTCCATTTACATTTATTGATTTGGTTTGAAGCTCAGAGTGCATAGCCTGTGAGTCTAAGCCTTGGGTGCTGGACAGGGCAGCACTAGGCTCTGTACGAGGCTCTGCAGTCATGTACTCTCACCCTGGGGATCCTGCAAGGTTTTGAAACAAGAAGGAAAAACTACAGGGCCCAGGGATGGGGGGGGGCAGATGACGACACTGCAGATCTTTCCCAGATCCTCTCGAAGTTATGGCATGGCATGGTGCAGTGACTGTCTCTAGTGATGCTTATCATTAACCTGTGGCCAGAATGTGGGGGCACAGCATCCACTCAAAGACCTTCCTGGGAATGATAAGAGCCAGGAAACAGCTCCCACTCCACTCCACATGGTCCTACGGGGGCACAACTGGATAGATAGACCAGAAGTTGAGGCCAGTGTACTGGTTGTTGCTGAGAGTTGCACATGCTAGCTCACCAGCTGGAGTCAAACTGTAAGAGTGTGTATGTTTCAGATTTATATTAGGCCAACGGAAAAAGCATCATATTGGTTGAAACTTCATAAGGCTGGGAGCTCAAGCTCTGATCTGCATCTGAGATAAAAATGGTGCAATTTCCAAGGCAGGCCATCTCCTGGAATGGCTTCAGACAAGCTGGCCGCTGTAATTGTGGACTCATGGAGCAGAGATGATCCAAGAATGTTCCAGGCAGATCAGACCGACCGCCTTGATTGCAACAGCCCTCTCAGAATCCTAGGCGGGGCTTTTCTACTGTGGGGCAATGTTCCCCAAAGCACAGCTGGAGTATTGGTGCTTTGTTGGGGGCCCCTGCCTTTGGGTGTCTGTGCTTGCTCTATCGCTATGGAACGGGCTCACCCATGTCCTGGAGGAAAGGCTGCTAGAAAAAGGAGAAAAGATGCTAGAATGGAGCCATGGAGACAAGAGAACTTGGTTCCTGGGAGATCTGACCGTTTGTTCCCCGCAGGAAAGAACTTCCAAGGACATGTGTGGTCTGGAACCCTCCTCCATGACTGGGCCTTAGGACAGACTGAACAACAGACACCTTGGCTCTTGATTTGAGAACACTGAATAAGGTATAGGGTGAGCCATGAGGAAAGCACTTTCTTCAAACATGGAAGCATTGAGACACCCCCAAGCTGCCATGTTGGCTGGCACTTTGTGACCCTAAAGAGCCACAGAGGTGGAGCTTGCCCTCTCTTCCATGCTGCATGGGAACCCCAGTGGACCTCAGCCCTCTCCCTCAGTACACACACACACACACACACATACACACACACACACACACACACACACTGCACATGTATGTGCACACACACACACACACACACACACACACACACACACGAGTTCCTCAACTTTTTGGAGTAAGACCATTTTTTTAATTGTTCACTTAATCCTCCCCACCCCCACCCAATGATCCAGCCTGCTGTGCTTCATGCTCTGGGACAGATCCCTGAGTGGAGATTGGATCAGATGACTCATTTCTAACAAGAGGGATATAACAGGAATGGTGGGATGCCATCTCACAAATTTTAATTTTTTGAATGGCTGAGACTTCTGCCTAAGGTAAACATCGAAATTGTAAGATAATTGCTTTAAGCTACTAAATATTAGAAAGCTAGGGCTGGAGAGATAGCTCAGCAGTTAAGAGCACTGGCTGCTCTTGCAGGGAACCCAGATTCAATTTCCAGCACCTACATGGCAGACTACAGCTGCCTGCAACTCCATTTCCATGGGATCCAACACCCTATTCTGACCTCCTTGGGTACTAAGCACATATGAGCTATACATGCATGCATGCACTCAAGACACCCACACATAAAATAAAATAAAAGTAATACACCAAAGAAAACTATGGGTTAATACCACTTATGAACTGCAGTGCTAAAACTTAACTGTTAGTGAACTGGATTCGGACACATAAAAAAAGAAAATAAACCATGATTAAATGAGGTGTATGCCAGATATGCAAGGCAGAATCAATATTATCAAGTGCATATGGAAAACTGTGTCATTGGTAGCTTTAGGAAGACAAGCCCCAAGGCTGCGTCAGTGTAGTAGCTCTACCCGCAGGACAGTTTCAGCTACCTGCAGTCAGATGTGGTCCAAAACACCAAACAGAGAGTTTCAAAAAGAAAACCATCCATACATTTTAAAATGGCATCTATTTAGCTAGGGTCTCACTCTAAAGCTTAGGCTGGCCCCAGACTTGCTGCGTAGCCTAAGCTGGCCCTCATCTCACAATCCTGACTCAGTTTCCCGATTGCTGGCATGACAGAGATGAATCACCAGGCCTGAAGAGCATGATGGGATCTCACCTGGCCCTCTTCTATCCCACTTGGAAAGTGAAGCATCTTCTCCTTTAGCAAATCCACATGGGTCCTATGCCTCTCCCATCAGTTATTAGCAGCTGTGATGGAGGGTATCAGACTATAGTGTAGCAACACTTTCAATCAAATCACCCTTGTGGTACTTAATCATGGCCACAAAGCACGATTGTAATGATCCAAAATCCCTTCCCATATATCACTCACGAGCTAGGACAACTCCAGTCAGCTGGCCTGTGGTACAGGACCCCTCCAGGCAGGTGTTCTTGCTGTCAAATTGTTATGATGCAATAGTAGCTTCTCTGCCTCTTGTTGCTCTGTCGCTCACTTAATCATCACAGGCACTATGTGAATAATGTGGCAGGTGTGTGTGTGTGTATGTGTGTGTGTGTGTGTGAGAGAGAGAGAGAGAGAGAAAGAGAGAGAGAGAGAGAGAGAGAGAGAGAGAGAATCCATGTAACTTAAATGCTTTTTCCTGTTTGTTACTGCAAACCTCTTACTGGCATGTTTGTAAATTAAACTTCCTCATGGGTGTGGATGCAGAGGGAAAAAAACAAAGATCAACATTTGTATGGTTTGGTACAATTCAGTTTCAGATCTCCACCGGGGTCTCAAAATGTCTCCTGCATGGGCTAGAGGGGGACTCTTATGAGCAGTTTCCTGCTAACCTGGTCCCAGTGCCGCGTCAGCCCCAAATAACACACAGAGATGCTGTATTAATTATGAAACTGTTGGCTGGTTACTAGTGTTTTTTATTGGCTAGCTGTCTTAAATATTAACCCATTTCTGTCAATCAAAGTGTTTCCACATGGTCTTATCTTACTGGAGAAGGGGTCCGGACCTCTTCTCTCGTGTCCTACATCTTGACTCCTCTCTATTACATCTCCCAGAATCCTCCTTGTCTCCTAGTCCCTCCTATCTTACTTTCCTATTGGCCAATAAGAGAAACATATTTACATAATGACATCTCCCATCATCTCCTCTTTTCTGTCAAAATAAAAAGAAGGGCTTTACTTTAACATAGTAAAATATATAACAAAACAGTTATCAAATAAGAACTATAGTTAACAATATTTAGTTCATTAACATTTAGCAAGATTTAAAAAAAATATTCCATTATCTATCTTTGTGAATCTAAAGTTTTATGTAACTTATCTTTAATCCTAAGCAAGGAAAACTATAACCATAACTATCTGTATTCAACTCCCTCAAAGACCACCAAAGGATAATATATAAACTCTAGAAATGACAGAGACATCTTGATTCCTGGACAGTCACCCAAAGATCTTCTGTAAATTGGTGCATCCATCTTCAATCCATGGGCCATAGTGAGTCTGGCAGACTCCTCAGCAAAGCAGCGAACTTTAAACTGTCCACCTGCATTGGCAGTTTGTCAGTCACTTTTCTCTGTGTCCTGAAGAATGTCTGGCAGACTCATGGATAAATAAAACCTGGGAAAATGATAGGTTGATGGATGTTTATTCGGGAGAAATCACTTACACCAGAAACAGACGACTACAGGTTCCCGTCCCAAGGATGCCTCTGGATGCTCTCTGTCTCTGACCAGGAAGCAAGAGAGCGTGCTGGGGTCCAGAACCCCAGGCCTAGTCTCCCTTGGTCACACCCTCATCTATCCCCATGCCCCAATGAGCGTGGTCAGTGCAACTGGTGCGGGTGGATATTGAGTGGATATCTCACTACAGGGGATCATTGTCTTTATAGGGAAAACATGGATTAAACTCAAGTCCCAAGCCCTTAGTATCTATGAGACCTTTCCTTCAGTTGATAAAGGGTACCCCACTCAATGGTGAAATTTTAAATAGGTTAAGAAGGTTCTCTTTGGAGTCAAGAAGGCAAACATTCTTCCTACTGTGACTTCTACTGACCATGTAGCTGGGGAAATCAGTGCGGAATGTGAGGAAACAAGGAGGGAAAACCAGGAGCTACGATCTGCATATGTGATGTCCTCAGAATGTGGAAGACAGAAAAGAATCATGGGCTTGGTTATTAGAAATCGCAAGACAGTTTGGCAATTCAGTGTGATGTTCGAATCAAACTGTATCCCTTTCAAGTTCATGTGTTTGAGCCCCATCTTCCAAATGACCGTGTTCAGTGACAAGAGTTTAAAGGAGCCTGTGACAGTTAAGTGAAGAGTCAGAGCCTTAACCCTTAGGCATAGGAATCATTGTAAGTAGAAGAAAGACACTGGGCTCTCTGCTCTTTCCACGTGGGCAACAGAAGGAAGTTCACATGAGGACACAGCAAGAAGCAGCTGCCTGCAATGTAAGGGAGGAGGCCTTACCAGAAACCAGCCTCAGAAGCAACTCCACCTTGGACTTCTGGCCTCCAGAACCACGAGGGAATAATACCTGTTGTGTAAGGCACTCAACATGTGGCTATACCTACAAATGCCACCTGAGGCTCTATATGCCAAAAATGGATAGCAAGAAGCCACCAGCAGCAGTGGGCAAGGTTAAGGAGCCTCAAAGTGGGGTAAATGCAAGAGCCCAAGACTGACCAATGAGAACACACTGGAAGGCAATTAAAGTCCCAAGCACATGCCAAATACATAGCTGTGTGGGCAGCAAGATGAAGCAGTTCATAGACATCAACGCCTCCAAAACTGGTTGCTGGATCGAAGCCATTTCCATCAAACTCCAAGATGCTTTCTTTTCTTTTTTTCCCCCTTTCTGAGAAGAAATCCAACAGCTGAATTTAACATGGGCACCAAATTCCCATGCTGTGAAGACCCTCCTGAAAAAGCAGCAATGATAGGGTAAAGCTCCCTGGCCAGTGTCAAGAATATGACATCACCATCAGGTGACGGAGATGAAGTGGAACACAATCAAGGATAGACACGTAGCTCAAAGAAGCAGAAAAGGTATCTAGGGACACAGTATGACGCCGTGCAGACCTCACCTGTGACAAGCTGCCCAGCACCTTGAGGGATATGAAGGCTGAATGGATCGATGGAGGGGGGTAGAACAACAGAGGACTTACATAGCTGGAGTTTCTTTGTCCCACCTGCTCCTGTAGCCCCTTCCGCACCAAATAAGCACACACATGCTATATTAATTATAAAACTGTCGGCCGATAGCTAGGGCTTCTTATTGGCTAGCTCTGTCTTAAATTTTTTTAACCCATTTCTATTCATCTAAGTATCCCCATGTGGTCTTATCTTACTGGAGAAGGGTCCAGACTCATTACTCCTTCCTCTGCTACACGGTGCCTCCTCTCGCTGCCTCTCTGCCCCTCTCCCCAGCATTCTCCTCATCTCCTAGACCTGCCTATCTTCCTGCCTCTCCTGGCTATTGGTCAAACAGTGTTTTATTCATCAATCAATAAGAGAAACATATATACAGAAGAACAACCCTCATCTGACTTATAATGGGATTAAAAAAAAAAAAAAAACAAAAGGAACAAAAACAAACGAACGGAAAACTAGAGCCCTACCTTAACCCAGGAAGACAAACTTGGTAATAAGCTTTAAGGTTAACTCAGGAAGACAAACTTGGTAATAAGCTTTAAGGTTAAACTTAGTTGACAAAATCAAAGTTTTCAGTTCTTCTTTTTGCTCTGCTGGTTGATTGGTTGGTTAATTGAGTGCTGAGTGCAATTCCTACCCTGCAGTCCTGTTTGGCCTTAGGTCCTTGTTCTTCCTGCCTCTGTTACCAGGGGATGGTTCATAACTTGCCCTACTAGGTCTAGACAAATTCTCCACACTCAACTCTTGATTGTATGCCATAAGCTGATGGGGTTGTCTTTTGTGTATATGTTTCTCTTATTGGTTGATGAATAAAACATTGATTGGCTAATAGCCAGGCAGGAAGACAGACAGGGCTACCAGACCAGAAGGCTGGGGAGAGGGAGGCAGAGAGAGGCCTCCAAGAGACACCATGCTGCCCAAGGAGTAACATGCCGGATTACAGGTAAGCCACAGCCTCGTGGCAATACATAGATGAACAGAAATAGGTTAATAATTAAAATAGAGCTAGCCAGTAAGAAGCCTGAGCCATCGGCCAAACATTTTATACTTAGGATAAATCTTTGTGTGTTTATTTGAGGCAAAGCGGTTGTGGGACCAGGTGGGACAGAAACCTCCATCTTCAAAGCATGCATTATTTTGTCAAAGCACATTCCCATTTCCAGCATAGTCTTCAGAGTGAGGCTGTTAGCACTCTGTGAGTGCTGTACATGTGCTTCTAAGCTCACGATGGACCTTGTGGGAATAACTTACTGAAAAGACTAGCCCTATGCACAAAGTCTTGCTCTCCATTGCAGTGTCCTCAGCATATGGTCTCCAGGGTTGCAACACCGGCCCCAAGCCTGGGATTATAGTCACGGCCCTTGATATGGTGCCAAGCTGTCTTGCCCTAGAGTCACATCAATTCTTCCCTTCTTAACTGGCCCTGGGCTACAACAATAACATTACCAGGAGTTTATCTGCCATTCAAACAGTTTCTTTTGCTAAGTTAAGTGGATCTGTTGAGGACTGCATCTGGCTGTGAGTTTATATTTGGTTTCATCCAAACTGTATTTCTTCTCTTCTGAAATGCTTTTTGGCTTCAAAACTTAGAAAGCAATCACTCCTACACAGGACTCTGACAAATGTTTGATTCTAATTTTTTTCTAGGGCTATGAGGTGATTTAGTTTTTTTTTTTTATGTATAGCTTTTTCTGTTGGAAGAAAATGGTCTAATAGCATTACAGGAAATTTGAAATTAAAAATAGTTGTTACTAAACACCCCACCACCCCATCAGAGCTACTGTGTGTGTGAGAGAAAGAAAGAGAGAGGAAGAGAGAGAAAGAGAGAGAGGCAGAGAGAGAGACAGAGATAGAGAAATCATGTGTGAGATAATGAGTGTATGCAGAGGACATTGGTTGTCCTGCTCAGCTGATTTCTGCCCTAGAGAAAGGTCTTAAGTTCTCCAGCTTAACCCTGGGCTTGCTACTTTTCTTCTAGGTCAGCTGTCCAGCAAGTCCCAGCATTTTCCTGTCTCCACCCACCTCCACTGCTGGGATTACAGACACATGCAGCCATCCCTGACTGTTTTTGAACCTGAGTGTGCTGAGGACCTGAACTTGAGTCTCTGTCCAACAAGCATTCTTACCCACTGAACTGTTCCCCCAGCCCCCAGAACTATTTCCCCAGCCCCCGGAACTAATAGTTTTGTTAACCACTTTTAGTATTTTTCATTTGCTTACACTCTTCACAATATGTTATTCATAAGTGGAAATAACTGCACATTCTGCTTTCTCACTTACCACAAGGGCACACGCATTTTCCATGTTGCCTCCCTGCCTTCGTAAGAGAAGTTTTAGTGGCTGCATAATATTTCATGGAGTGAATGAACTTACCGTGTGCCTTAGAGCTTGACTGAGTGCCCATCTCTATTTTTGGACCCTCAAGTTGCTCTCAAGTTTTTACTTATAACTAATTGAGCAATAAAAACGTTTGTGAATAAAATATTTTTGGAATATTTCTCCATGACAGAATCTTGGAGCTACATTCCAGTTGACTGCTTCCAACTTCCACTGACAGACTCTGTTTCTCATTCAGCACAATTTTCTTCCCCTTCTTTGTGAGCAGAACCCAGATTCTGTTCAGGGTAGTAGTGTCCTCAGTATAAAATTACTTTCACTGTGGTTGGCATTGCTCTTTGGCCCAGTGAGGAGCAAATGGCAGCCTATAACTCTAAGTCTGGGAAATGATTGCATTCTGCTCTACAAAGGAATGATTTTGAAGCCAGGAGGTTGGAAGTCCTCCCAAGCTGGAAAAGTAGACAAAGGGGACCATGGCCATCGATGACATCATGGAATAGGATGACTAACCTAGACCTCTGGACTCCTGGAATATTTCTGATTAGTTATTCTCTTTTGTGAGACAGGGTTTCCCTTCGTAGCCTGGGTGATGTCTGTTCTTAGTTGTGAACTTGACTACTTCTGGATTAACTAAAATCCAAGTTTCTGGGAATATCTGTGAGGGATTTTTTTTTCTTCATTAAATCATTTGAAATAGAGAGACACATTTTTAATCTGGATTTTTGAGGAGGGATAATCCACCTTTAATCTGGGCCAGACTTTCTGCTGGTAGCCTATATAAGAACATGGAAGAAGGAAGTTTGCTCTCTCTGCCTGCTTGCTCTCTCTCTCTCTCTCTCACTGGTAAATCCACTCTTTCATTGGTATTGGAGCCTAATTCTTCAGGATTCCAGGTTATACAGAATACCAGTTGAGAATCCAGCCTCAGGGACCAAACAACTACTAGATTATTAGGATTCTTAGACTTTCTGTTGGTAAACAGCCATTGTTGTGTGTGTGTGTGTGTGTGTGTGTGTGTGTGTGTGTGTGTGTGTGTGTGTATATATATATATATATATTTCTGTTCCTGTAGAGAACCCTGACAAATACTCCCAAGGGTTGCTCTCAAACTTAAAATACTCCTTTCTCGGCCACTAGAGTGTTAGAATAATGGGTGTATACCATTCCACCTAGTTTAGTTAATCACTCTCAAAGCTATTTTAGAATAACACATGGCACCCCTTATATCTCAGATGGAGTAGAATATGAGGGATGCTTAAGGTGGGGAAACATCATAACACTAAAGAGCTGTATTCCAGGTCTCAAGTGTATAATATATCCCTGAGCTGTTACTGTGGTTGAATGTGTGTGCTCTCCAAATTTGTATATTGAAACTTAATCCTCCATGTGGTAGTACTGCATGGTTCTCAAGGCAATCTCTTGACTGTCAGCACCTGTAAAGTCAAAAGGAAACTTGCACACTTTCAAAGTGTAATGGCACGGAACAAACATTCCTAATCCAAAGGGGAAGAATGGAGACATAGCAAGGAAATATTGAACCAAAGCAAGACCAAAATCCAGTATGGGGAAAACCAAATCTTGAAGATCCATGTCTGGCATCTAGGACTCATGATAGAATCACTTGGCATCCCCAATCTCCAGCTCTGCTGTGTAAACACATGCCAAGCTCTGTCTTGAATTGGTTCTCATTCTAAGTCTTCACTGTCCTTGGCAAACGTCCCACAGTTCTGGCATATACACAGTCTTGGGGTCTGTACCGCACATGAGAGTCCACCTTTACAGCCTCAAACAGTGGTTTTTTTCAGGGACTCCTTGCAAGGACTTTAAGCCTGCTCCATATAGCCGGACTTCAGGTTCAGGGGATCTGCAGCAATCTCAGCTGAGGCTCTTTCCTTTCCAATAAACTCAGCTTGTTACAAGCAGGAGCCTTCCACAGGCAGGTCCTTTGCTTCAGTACAGAGAACAAGACTCATCTCTAACAAAGCTACAGTTTCTAAATGTTACAGCTGCTGCCTCCCCATTGGACCTCGTCTCTCTCAAGCTGTTTTCCTTGCCAAACTACATTTTTCCACCCATATATTTTTTCTGCTTTCTTTCACTATAAATCTGGCTGAGAGCAGTGAGCAGTAATCATGCCACAGCCTGAGTGTATCTTAAAATTTCTTCCACTGAGTTACTTAGTCTGTTGAATCTGAATTCAGCTTCACTCAGGTTCTCAAGACATGGGCAGAATGCAGCCAGGTTCTCTCCCAGAATTTAACACAGATGCTCTCTAGTCCAAGAAAGTTCCTATTCTCCTCTGAAACCTCATGAGCTGGGCCTCCACTGTCTACATTTCTGATCTTCCAGACTCCCATTGGATGGCCCAGTGAGCCCTGCTTAGAATAATTCTAGGGGTTCTCTAGCGTACAGCTTTTCACAAACCAGGTCCAAAGGCCATGAACCACATGGTCAAGGTTGCCACAGAGACAATCCCACTTCTTGGTACCATTTTTTTTTTTTTTGGTCCTTGTTGTTGTTGTTTTCTTGTTGCTATGAAAGGGGGTTTATTTTGGCTCAGAGTTTGAGCATACAGCACATCAGCCTGGGGGAGCCATTGGGACAGGAATGCGGAGCTGTTAGTCATGTAATATCTATAGTCAGGAAGCAGAGGCAGGTGAATGTGGGGTGCAGGTGAATGTGGGGTGCAGGTGAAGCTATCCTGCTTGCCCCCTCAGTTCTCTTTAGTTAAACCTCTCTGGAAATGCCTTCACCTGCCATAAATGTATCTTGTAGGTGACTTCAAACCGAGTCAAGTTGACAGTGAAGGCGAACATCCCACTGACGTTTGTCTAATGCAGTGGTTTTCAACCTGTGGGTCACATACCATACATTTACATTACAATTTGTAATAGTAGCAAAATTACAGTCATGAAGTAGCAACACAATAATTCCATGGTTGGGGGGGTCACCACAACATGGGGAGCTGTATTAGAGGTCACAGTGTTGTGAAGGGCAGGAGCCACTGCTCTAGAGGATCTGTCCTGGCTGTGCCTCTCCGAGGCTGCCCTTCAGCTTGCTCTTCATAGCTCTTTCCAAGAACCCCCGGAACCTAGATTTTCTTTACCTACAATTGATTCTCTTTCTAGAACATCCTCCCCCCATATGATATGCTAAGAAAATATTGTTGAAGCCTGATTATCTGAGACAGTTTTATCAGTCTTGTCATGATGTGTGTATGTGTGTGGTGTGTGGCATGTGTATATGTGCTCTCGTTCATGTATGTGTGCATGTCACCTAGTCAGTCATGAGTGCTCTGTCTTCTGTCTCTGCAGGTAACAGCGGAACCCAGTTTATCCTTCTCTGGCAAAAGTTATTGGATGTCATATCTCATCTCCTCTCCCTTCCCCCACCCCTCTACCTGGAGAGCAAGGTGCTACCTATGCTACTCCCGGCTCCCAGCCTCCCCTCTTCAAGCCTCTAAAGTCCAGTTGGTCCTAATTGTTCATGGTTCTGTGTTTATGAATTGGCCTCCTTCACAAAAATTTAAATGCAGCCACAGTGCCATGCTTATAATCACTGGAGAACATAGGAACACATTCGGTATCACAAAAAACGTGTCCCTGCCGGTCCTCCAGGACGAGTCGACACTCAACAGTGTGCGCACATCCTTTCCTCCATCTGTGCAGGGTCTCTTTTGTTACTCATTTGGAAGGTGATCTGGGCATCTTGGTGTGTCTTTGAGCACAGAGATGACATGCAGGCTAGCGTGTGGAGTAAAATCCATCTATTAGATCTCCTTTGCTCAGGCCTGAGGAGCAGTGCTGTGGCTGTGGGTTCTACGTGGGTAACCCAACAACATCTGCTCAACAAGAACCTGTAAACAGATCCAGAAAGCAAAACCGGTCAGGTGACAAAGCATTTGGGAACCCAAGGCCTTCATTTCTCCTACGAATGCTGATTTCCTGTTTGCTATTTTGATGCTTGTGGCCACTTGATGGGCTGTAACTCTCAAAGACCAGGTGAAGCCACTCAAGTTTTTTGTCCTTCTCATTGCATTCATAGGGAAGCTGAGCTCAGGTCTGTCCGTCCCCAGTTCACACTCAGGGTAGCTGGGTCTGGTCCCACAGTTCACACTCAGGGTAGCTGGGTCTGGTCCCTAGTTCACACTCAGGGTAGCTGGGTCTGAACCTCCTGCTTTTGTCAGGCAGCCAGGCTGTTGCTGCCTCTGCCTGAACCTTTGAAATGTGAGGTTTATTTTCTGTCTCTCAAAGGGGTCCTGGAGAAATCTCTCCTGCCTGTTCTTTCATTGTCCTAGAAGGGCCTCCAGCTGGGGAATGCAACCTCCCCCACCCCAAACCTGGGCTGGGTACAAGGGTCCCCATTTCAAGTTTTCCCACTCCCCCCAACTTTGAAGCTTAATAGCTTTAAAATCTTACAAGTTGTAAAAACAATTAAGGCAATAACGTTAAAGAGAAGCAGAGTGGCCGCCTTCAAAGGCGTGTGAGCCGTTCACACTTTGTGGTTAAATGCGGCCTGGAGCTGGCCAGGGCCTGAGAAAACGCAGAGGCGCCCTGCGAATTTGTTGATGCCAGTTTGGACAGACTGTTTATTTTCATGATTTCATGGAAGAATTTTAATTTAATGAGTGTTTTATACTCTAATGTAAAGCATCGTTCAAGCCCTGTAATTACTGTGTCAAAGTGGGCTTCCTTACACGGAGGAGGCCTGAACTCCAAGGCTATGCCTTGCATCTGAAATCAGCCTGGGGACAGGGAGGAGGGGCTGCAGGGGACCTGGGCTGCTTAATGGAATCGGAAATTAACTCTAGGAAGGGGGTTAGGGGCTGAAGGGGTGTCAGGCTGAGCTGATTCCCACCCCCTAACCCTTGCCTTGCACACTGGAGCCGATGGGCCAGGAGACAAGAGTCTTCTAGCCAAGAACTTGACCTTCATAAAGCTGCTTGTCTGAACGGCGCTATAGTAGGTAGGTAATTTCAGACTTGTACTTCATTTCAGCTTTTTTTGAAGGACTTTTGGCTTTGGCTTTATGCATGACCCCACAAAAAATTACTTTTTCCTCTCATGCATTTTCATTTGAAAGAGATTTTGTGCAGACTAGAAGGGTGGCTACACCCTGTACCCCAGGTCTTGGGAAACCCCCCTGCTTAGGTGTCTGCTCCCTGCCCTTTCTCCCCCCTGCCCTTTCTCCCCGTTTGAATGATCTCCCAGAGTTACCCACGACTCTAGTGGGCTCAAAATGGCCTTTTCAGATGTGGCCCAGAGCCTCACTGTACCCACTTGGCCCTGGATGGGGATCCCCCAAATAAGCCACGGGAACGTCTTCTCTGGGGCCTTTCCCACCCCTTTTCATGTTAAGCCACTTGGATTTGTGCTCAGTGGTGCAAGTCCAAGAATGCAATGGTTGCAATTTGATCACCTGCTATTTCTATACTCTGTGCATTTGTGCTGTGAAGAGGTCCACATACTTTCCCTGGTGAGGAGGGAGGAGGGACTTTTCACTAGAGTGAGGAAGCCATCTTCTGCCCTTGGTGTTTTGCTTTTGGCCATCCATGGGGCATCTCATGGCCCCTGGAAATAGGGTGTGGGTCCCTTATCTATGCTAATGTTAGCATTGACTGCAGCAGTACCCAGAGCTGAAGAATGCCAGATTAATTTGGAGGTGGTGGTGGGCGGGGGGAGATGCTTAGCTAAGTTGAGATTCAGGTCTACAATGAGTGATTTGAAGTCTGTTCAAGTTAGATTTGGGACCTACACATGTACTAAGAAAGATTTGTCTGAATGTCAGAGTCAACTGGGTGTCCTGTACTTTACCTGACAGCCCACCATGCAACCCTCCAGCTGCCTTCTCTTAAAATGCAAAGGTGTAAATCCTATAGGTACAGATGGAAGCCCTGACTGGATGCAGCGGCAGCAAAGTTTGTTTTGGATGATGTGTTTGAAATTTGAATTTTTTTTTTTTTCAGATGGACCAGGGGCTTGGTGGCTGCGGTGAGCCCCAGAATGTCTGTGTGACTCTGGCAGCTTCCTGTGTGGCTATGCACCCCCATCTTCCCTTGGTTGGGTAGACTTTTCCAGTCTGCATGCATCTTGCTCCTTCATGATCTTCTGAGGCAAAATTCATAGTGCAGTTTCCCGAAGCTCCGTCCTGGGCAAGCTCTCGAAGGGAGAAAGGAAGCCTACCCAGGACAGGAATGCGCTGGGCTGGCTTCAACAGTGACACCCTGGAAAAGGGGCAGGGCTAGCCACAAGTTTGCAGATGAGACTCCAGAAAATCAAGCAACTAGTCCTATCAGGCCACGCCGTCTGCCTGCAAGAAGAGGATCCAGCCCAGGTCGTTTGGCTCCGATATCTCATTTGCCTGCCTTAAAATTCCCCTGCTGCAGTCTATGACTGCAATTTGCTAAGTGACCATCATGTAGCAGGCACTGAGTCGGGTCAGTGGTCTAGCCAGTTATTTTCATTTCTTTTGCTTGGAAAGGATGGAATCCCAACCCGAATGCCACGTGAAAGGGGCTTAGGCTATTCTGATCCTGAACCACGGGGTCTGGTCCTGGATTTATTTTGTTTTGATTTTCTTTCGAACCTCATGGTGGAAGTGCCCTTCTCATTCTGTGCCTACGATGCTGCTAAATTGTTCGCTGGATTTATTTCAAAGCAAAAAAAAAAAAAAAAGGGGGGGGGGGGAGAAGCAGTAAAGATTGCGATGCTTAGGCCGTAGTTGCTCGTTTTAACTCAATTACATTTTGACAATTCGGAATGAAACTTGGGTGCATGTCTTTGTTTAAGCCGTCGGCCTCGCATCGGAACAGTCAGCTCAGGGGATATGGCTAGTGTCAGGGCTAACAATCTTTGACAAGGGCATTTAGCGGTTGTAATTCAAATCTAATTCAGAACATCTTAGCACCGGACCTGTCAGGCCCTTGAAGCCCATTGTAACTACAAAACCAAGGGCAATAGTCCCAAAGCCAGCTCTGGGCGGCCTCAAGTTGATATGTCAACAAGAGCAGTCACAATTAGGCCTTCTTTCAAGCATACTAAACTAATTTACAGCACTCTGGAAAGTGGGAAAAGGACCTGAGGCTTAAAATCCCAGGACTTCTAGATTTCAGATCATGGCACATAAAAATACAATTAGGATTCCACACAGAACAGAACAGGCCTGCGCCTGCCCTTTGGGTTTCGTGTGGATGACTGTCTGCCCTTAAAAATAGATATGCTTAAAAAACGCATGCATGTGTGTAGTTAGAACATAATAATAACAGTTGACTCTCAACCACTGGGGGGGGGGGTGGGGAGAGAAGAAAGAAAAGGAAAAAAAAAAAAACCCTTGTCGGGTCTTGTTAGGATCATTTTGTGGCTTTGTTGAACCCTAAATCGCCACCACACCTATTTATTACTTGGGGACGCTGCTTGTAATCGAATCTGGCTTAATTGGGGAGTGTCTCTTCTTGATGGGCCTGCACAGTGGCCACTGAGCATGCAGAGTCTATGTGGCCTGGATGCTTTGAGCTGGGATGAAAAGTAAGGATGGGGTTAGGGATGTGGAGTGTGGCTGGCCCATTGGACACAGACAGGGTTACAGCAACCAGTGTGTAATTTCACCATCAAGATAAAACAGGGCTGCATTTTCAAGCACTCGGCTGATCGCGCACAGCTGTGCACGCTTAAGAGGCCCCACCTTTGTGCCAGGGACCCCAGCTAATGGGAATGTTTGCAGATTTTGCTTTTATGATTTATCTACTTTTTACACACGACAATATAGACTCTCACCTCTGGGGACTCATAAATGCGATTTTACCTCCCAAATTATGAAGCTAGTCAATTATTTAGCAATGAGTCACACGTACAAAAGTGTCGGTAATGTGATGTGCAAACCGTCAGGAAATTTTACACCAATTGGGATTATAAACACCAGATTTAAAATTACAAAAAAAAAAAAAAAAAAAAAAAAAAAAAAGCAAAAAGGGAAAGGAAACGTGAAAAGCAAAATCTTCCCTATTGGGTCTATTTACTTACAGTGCGTCTTGTTGGGGGCTGTACCGAAGGGAGGTGGGATTGCAGGGCACGTGCTGAACCGCCCTGCAGTTTCCATCTCTGCATTGCTACTCCCACCCCAAACGCAGGCTTCACTGAATGTATTTGTCTACAGGGTGGAGACCGAGGGTGAGCCACCTGGCTGGGTGAAGCAAGAGATGCTGATGGCGATGATGTGTAGGCACACACTCGTTAAACCCTGGAATGGGCTGTGGACCCAGAGTTGAGGGAATGGCCCTGAATCTCTGGGCCCCTTTCTCTCTGCTCACCCAGCCCCTTAGATTCTCCTCCTTCTGCTGGGAGCCCCTCAGGTGCTTGTCAGCCAACGCCTTTGGTGTGACCCATGTGTACTAGACTCGCTTTCATCCTTGTGGGTCAGCTTCTCACAGTCTGCGTCCGCCACTGGCAAGACGGTGCCACTGGAAAACTTTCGTGGCGCTGACTGATCACAGTGGAAAGCGAAACAGGAAACCTTGGTGGCCTTGCCCCAGAGCTGTGTGTTTCCAGAACACCATGGTGAATTAGGACACAGGAACCACAGAAGCAGAGCTGGGTAGGGCCCCAAGACCATCTCACCCTCCCAGCATAGCCTTTGTGTTCCGTTGCCCAGCTGCCCGCCTCCTCAGAGGCCTGGCTCGGAACTGGTTTTGATCTATTTCTGAATTCAGAATTTCCAGCTCCCCACTGGGATGGCCTTCAGCATTCCTTTTGCTGGGGATACAAATTCTTACCCTAACCTCTCTCTTGCTAATCCTGGGTCCTTCCAAAGGTCTGAAGTTTGTGTACTTCCATTACCGATGCTTCGTTATCAGGACGCAGTGAACAATCAAAAATCCAGGGAGGGACTCATGCAGATGCCAGAGGACAGAACAACCTATTTACTCAACATTTTTGTAAAAGTAATTAAATTGGCAACTGAAATGATGGCTCAGTGATTAAGAGCACTGGCTGCTCTTCCAGAGGACCTGAGTTCAATTCCCAGCACCCATGTGGCCGCTAACAAGTGGGCTCTGATACCTTAATCTGGCCTCCACAGGCACTGCAAACACACAGTGAACAGATACATGCAGGCAAAACATCCATACACATAAACATTTCAAATGTAATTATTTGTGTGTGTGTGTGTGTGTGTGTGTGTGTGTGTGTGTGTGTGTGTACCTGCAAGGCACATCCTGAAGTTGTTTTGTTTTTTTAATCATGTAGGTTCTGGGGATAGAACTCAGGTTTTCAGGCTTTGTGGCAATCACCCTTGCTTGATGAGCCATCTCCACATCCTACTGCTTGTGTTATTCTTTTTTTTTTTTTTTTTTAAAGAAAGTCTCACTATGTAGCCTTCATGTTCTGGAAATTGCTGTAAAGACTAGGTTGGTCTCGAACTCACAAGAGCCATCTACCTCTGCCTCCTGAGTGCTGGGACTAAGAGCATATACCACCATGCCTGGCCCCGATGTTCTTTTCTTAATTTAAAATTTTAAAATAACTTTGTTTACATTTATGTATGAATGTGTATATTTGTGTGTGTGTGCATATTATACATGCATGTGCACACACCCACACCGAGGACACTTTGGGGAGTCATTTCTGTCTTCCCATCTTGTAGGACCCAGGGGTTGAACTCAAGTCACCTTTACCCACTAAAACTTATCCCTGCTAAACCATCTAAGCAGCCACTGTCCACCTTCTTCCGTTGAGGCAGCTTGGAGCAATGGAGATGGTGAATGTGTTGTCTCACAGCCAGTCACTTTAGCAGCTATGAGCTTCCACAGAGACTCCTACATCTCAGTAGTAGGAAAGGGCCAGGGTAAGGTGTAGGGCTCTAGACATAGGCAGATGTGATTCCAACAGATGTGGGGGCAGGCTCCCAAGAGATTCTAGGGCCCAGAGCAGCTAGCCTTTTCCAGAAAGTGGCATGCCCCTGAGAAGTGTGTACCCGGGATCTCATTTAGACTTTAAAAGCTCTAAAGTTTAGAGCCACGCACATATTCAAAAGCAAGTTCAGCTGCGTTTCCAACTGTTCCACAGCTGTAGAATTGGAAAGCAGTTGTGGCTATGGGAACTGTGCTGACAGGCATTGTTAGTAGAGGGTCAGTGAGGTGACTCAGTGGGTAAAAGCCCTTGCCATGCAAGCTTGACAACCCATGTTGCAGCCCCAGACCCATGTAAAATGTGGAGGGAGAGAACTGACTTTACAAAGTTGTTCTCTGACTTCCACATGCATGAATGTACGCGTGTGTGTGTGTGTGTGTGTGTGTATGTGTGTGTGTGTGTGTGCGCACACACACACATACACACACACAAAACATGCACTGAAAAATAAAATCAATTTTAAAAGAAATTATTAATAGAGATAGAATAATTATGGTCTTCTCCCCATCAAACCCTCAGCCCTGATGCTGGAGATGCTTTGTTCACCTCTGCCTCCTGGGGTCTGGCTCTAGGCTTGGTACATGGCGTGTGTCCACCAAGTATGAGCCATATAAGTAGCAGAAGGGTACATGCATAGGTGGGTGGCCAGAAGTGACAGGAGGGGGTGACTTTCGAAGCATGGGGTAACTGGTAGGTGTCCTGCCCAGAAAGAAGTTTTAAAATGTTGCTTCTATATTCATAGTCACAAAAGAAAAAAAAAAAAAAAAACAGACCAGAATAACTGAGGACACACTGCTTAGGAAGAACTTATAAAATAGCGCTGGAAGCAAGAAAGTAAAGACCAGTTATGATGACAAGTGTAAGTGGAAAAGCCCAGTTCATCCCCTAACTTGACCACAAAAAGAGGAAACCCAAGTCAAGCCACACACGATTCTCTATGAGACATACATAAAACCCAGTGACTCAAAAGATTTAAAGGAAAAGTGTCTTTTTCAAACAATTTTAAGAAAGGGAACAGAAATATTTTTTTTTAACACACACACAAAAGAAGCACAGAGGGTAAATTTTAGTTGACAAAGGCTTACAAACTCCAAGGAAAACAAAGCCACCCCAAAGCACCGTGGGATGAACTTGCCTAGTTAACATATAGACATTGAAAGTTGTAAACAAAACAGAGAGGCTGAGCAGGGTGGGGCACACTATGATTCCAGCTCTTGAGAGGCTAGGCTATAGCATCATGAGTTCAAGGCCAGCCTCACTATATAGTGAGACCCTGTCTTGATAGATAGATAGATAGATGATTGATAGATGATAGATGATTGATAGATTATAGGTTGATAGATGGTTGATAGATCATAGACAGATACAAAACCAAAAACAACAAAACACAAACATAATAGGAGGACAAATTAATAGTCAGCCTAGGAATTTAGAGACAGTCAAGGAGCTTGCGAGTTGCCTTTGCTGCTAAGAGCACTTTTTGCTCTTACTCAGAACCTAGGGTTGAGTCCCAGCACCCATGTAGTGGCTGGTGACCATCTATTAACTCCAATCCTGGAGATCTGATGCCCTTATCTGAGCTCAATGGGGGCCAGGCACACATATGTACACAGATACACATGCAGACAAAACTCAGATACATACAAAATCATAAAATAAATGAATCTTTTAAAAAATCTTTTTAAGCCAGGTAAACAAAATCAAGAACACAGATGGATGTGTTCATTACTTTTCTTGTTGTGTCAACTATTTAACAAGGAGCAATTTCAGAGAGGGTTTATTTTGACTCAGAGTTTGAGTGATGGGCCAGTTTGAATGTAATTGGTCCCCATGGATTCTTCAGAAGTGGCACTATTAGGAAGTGTGACTTTTCTGGAATAGGTATGGCTTTGTTGGAAGAAGTGTGTCACTGTGGGGGTGGGTTTTGAGGTCTCATATATGTTCAAGCTATGCCCATTGAGACAGTTCATTTCCTGTTGTTTGAGAATCAAGATGTAGACTTTTCAGCCCCTTCTCCAACACCATGTCTGCCTTCATGCCACCATGTCCCACCATGATGATAATGGCTTAAATCTCTGCAAATGTAAGCTAGCCAATTAAATGCTTTCCTTTATAAGTGTTGCCACGGTCATGGTGTATCTTCACAGCAATAGAAACCCTAACTAAGGCAAGTGGTAAGTCCATCATGACTGGGGAGACATGGTGGGGTAGAATCATGAGGCAACTGGCCATATTGTATCTGTAGTCAATAAACATCCACGGGAAGAGAAGAGATGGGAAGTGGGACTGGGCTATAAAACCTCTAGTCTCATTCCTAGTGGAGGTGTCCTCCAACAATACTCAACTTCCTCTGGTCCCATATCCTTTCAAACAGTGTTATCAGCTGGAGGACAGTGTGCATGCACATAGACCCATGGAGGAATTTTATATTCAAGTCACATCAAGGATACATTTGATGTCCGCATGGGTATGTATATGTATGTACAGATGCATGGACGTATGCATTTCCTCTTTGGAGTTGTGCCACAGCTTTTCCCATCTCATAGAACATTAGAAAAACAGGTAAGTTTTGCCACAGTAACAATTTGGGTAAGTCCCACCAAGCTCAATTCCCACTGGAAAAGCCACCCAACAGTAGACCAGCAGCATCCCTTAAAGAGCACCATTTACAATAAATGAGAAGAATTTTCCTCCATGAATCTCTTAAGCCAGGGGGGCCCTAAGAGTCACAATAGGAGACCACTGCCAAGGCATTGGCCGTGACCTCCACGGTGGTCATGCAGATGACATGGCCATTTGTCTGAGAGCAGTGAGCGGTTCTCAAACTTCCTAATGCTTTGACCCTTTCACACAGTTCCTCATGGGGTGGTGACCCCAAGCATAAAATTATTTTCATTACTACTTCATAACTGTACTTTTCTACTTCTATAGATCAAAATGTAAATATCTTATGTGTGGAGTATCTGATGTGTGTGACCCCTGTGAAAAGGTCGTTCAACCTCTATTGAAAAACACTGCCTTAGAGATAAATTCATTCTGGTGGCTGATGTCAAAAGCTGCCACAGGGTTGGTTGCATTAGCAAAGGTAAATGTGTTCTCCCATGGTTTTTAGAGGTCACACGTTTGGAATCAGAGCATCATTTGAACCTCTAGAGGACGATTTCTTCCAGAGGAAGACATGGTCTTGAGGCCCCACCACATCACAGTTCATGTCTTTCTTCATGACATCTGTTCTTCCTTGTTTCTGTGTCAGATCCCATTCTGTGGTCCAGAAAGGTATGAGAACAACAAGCAGAGCCATCTAGACCACCCGGGGTCATGTTGTTAAGGTTGCTTCCCTGTATGGTCTTGTGAATGGGTTCTGGGTCTTGGGAAATTTGATAGCTAATTTTGGTTGTCATTAGGCTGGATCAACCAAATCATAAGCTGCTGGGCCCTAGGGTGAGGGATTTTTCTTGATCGGATTATTTAAAATGGAATAATCCGTTGTAAATGTGGACATCTTCTGTGGCATCCAGATAAAAAGGATGCAGAAGGAGACTTCAACTACTTCTCCACACTCTCATTGGCGAATCCACGTAAGCTGTTGCTGTTTCATTCCGTTACTAATATTACAACCGGGTTCTCTGGACTTCCAACATGGATTAAAGACTAACATCTCTCCATGAATCCTCCAGACCCTTTGTCAACAGGAAATAAAACACCATGCACTGAACAACTACTGGATTCTGTTTCTCCAATATGAGACAGCCCTGTGTACCTGAACCACACCCTGTAAGCCAATCTAATGAACTCTCTTTAAATACATATTCACTCTACCTCTTCTGTCCCTTTAGAGAAACCTAACATAAAACCTTTTTCTTCCTGCCACAGATATACATAGTTTCAATTATGTTTGAAGAATAAGAATGTGCATTCAACAAACAAGGAGACTAAGATGAAACTAATAGGAAAGATGTCTAGTATACTCCTCAGATTTTTACAACTATGTAAGTAGGAGTATTAAAGACAATCTGAAAAAATTAAGTGTAAGTTTTAAAAGTGCACTTGAAATATGAAATATCATGGCAGAGACTTTATTGAACTCATTAGTTATGTAATGAAGCGACTGCTCAAATGTTACATTGTCTCAGGAAAACTCAAGAGCTGAGATGAACATGCCATTGTGATGGGTTGAATAGAAAATATCCCTGATTCACTATTGGAACACATTTTCAGCTGGTGACACTGCTTGAGAAGCTGTGGAACCTAACTCCACCTCCAGGGTCTAGCTGGAGGAATGGGGTGACTGGGGGTGGGGGTGGGAACAGGAATGCCAAAGGTTATATAGTCCAGTTCTACTTCTGGCCTGAGCACTCTGATTCTTAATCCATTGAGGTGAGACAAGCTACACAGGACACTCAAAGCCTGAGGGAGCCCAGGTGATGTTGCTGTGACCCCCTAGCTGCTGAACACGGAGCTGTGGGGTTCGATGTTTGCCTTTCTGGATTTCGATCTTGCATTGACCTAAGTCTGGTGTTTTAGCTGTCATGTCCTACCCTGATAGACTGTATCCCTTAAACTGTAAGGCAAATAAATTCATTTTCATTTAAATTCTGTGAGGTATTTATTCTTTCACAGCAGTGGTAAAAGTAACTGATACAGAAACTTGATACCAGAAGTGGAGATGTTGCTATGATGAACCTGGCCACAGGTGTTTAGAACTGCTTTGTAGGAGGAATGTGGAAGAGTTTGGAACTGTGGACTACAGCTCTAGAGTGCTGGACTCAGAACTTAATGGGCCATTCTGGTGGGAGCATGGAAGACTAGGATACTAATAGAAATGTGGACAAGAGATGATGCCCATGAGGCTTCAGAGGGGAAGAACTCTACAGGTAATTTTGCATTTTGTAATAATCTGACGAATTTGGTCATTCAGCTCACAGCCTGAAAGTTAGAGTGAAGTTAAATAAAAACGAAGAAAAACAGTGGAGGAGGTAGGAGGAGGAGGAAGGAAGAGGAGAACAATGTTAGTTTTTTTCAGTGGAGGAAATTACAAGAAAACCTAAGGTTCAGACAGCGGCGCTGTCACTGTCCTACTGGGTTGAGCAAAGCTGTGCTGCAGGACTACCTAGGAAAATGCTCTCCTCCCTGGCTTGGGTTCAGCCACTCAAGTGCTTGGAGTCCACTGCAGCTGCGCTGGTCTGTCTCATGTAAGCTTGACACAGACATCTGAGAGGAGGGAGCCTCAGTTGAGAAAATGCCCCGTAAGACTGGGCTGTAGGCAAACCTGTGGGGCAGCACTTCTCAACCCGTGGGTCACAACCTGTGGGTCAAATGACCCTTTCACAGGGGTCACCAATAGCAAAATTACAGTTAGGAAGTAGCAACAGAGATAATTTTATGGTGTGTGTGGGGGGGGTCACCATGACAAGAAGGACCGCATAAAGGGTCACAGCATTAGGAAGGTTCAGAACTACTGCTGTAGGGCATTTTATTAATTAGTGATTGTTGTATGTTGAGGGGGAAGCAGTCCATTTGTGAGTGGGACCACCCATGGGCTGGTAGTCCTAGGTGAGAAATCCGTGGGAAGCACGTCAGTAAGCAGCTCTCCTCCATGACCTCTGCATCAGCTCTGCCTCCAGGTCCCTATCCTGTTTGAGTTCCTGTCCTGACTTCCTTCAATAATGAACAGTGATATGGAAGCCTAAGCCAAATAAACTCTTTCCTCCTCAAGTTGCTTTGGTCATGGTGTTTTCATTACAGCAATAGAAACCCTAACTACAACAGTAGCTGTGATCCAAGACTGCCCGGCTACATCTTAAACTAGCAGAAGGACTTGGCATCATCTGTGTGGTTCTGGATTCACAGTCATTCAGGATGCAAGAGTGATTAGATCATGGACCAGACACAGGTCCAGAGAAGAGTAGATGATGTGTAGAAGGGAGGCTATGTGGGCTATGCATGAAGCCTTGCAGGTGAAGCCCAAGTTACATGAAGACTCCAAATAGAGATGCTGAAAAGGTGCGATGTCTGCCAGGAAAGGCTGCAGAAACTGAGTGGAGCGGTCCCAAGAGATGGTTTCCTTACATTTCAGGTGGCAAATCTGGGACCCACATGATGTACCTATGAGTCTCAGATGCCAGATATGGAGTTACAGGGTTTGGTGTTTCCCCTGCTGTGGTTTAGTCTTGCTTTGGTCTATTCTTTTCCTGGTAGTCTCTTGTTCCTCCTCTGGAAGTAGGAATGTTTACTTAGTTTTATATTGAAAATATGTAACTTATTTTTTTATTTTATTTTACAGGGTGTGATGGCTGTTCTTGGTGTCAACTGGACTACATCTGAAATGAACTAAAACCCAAGTGGCTGAGTATACTTGTAAAGACTTTTTTTAAACAAATAATTTGAAGTAGGAAGAACTACATTTTGTCTGGATCTTTTGAGGTGGGAAGATCCACCTTCAATCTGGGCCACACCTGCTGCAGCTGGTACAAGGACATGGAGGGAGGAAGCTTGCTCTCTCTCCCTGCCTGCCCTCACTCTCCCTGGCAAGTCTATTCCTTCACTGGCACTGGAGTCCACTTCTTTGGGATTCCAGCCATCTACAGAAGATCCGCTGAGACAGCCAGTCTCTTGGATTGAACAGCTACTGGATTCTTGGACTTTCTTTTGGTAGACAGCCATTGTTGAACTAGCTGGACTACAGCCAGTAAGTCACTCTAATAAATCTCAATACATACATATATATATATGTATATATGTGTATGTATATATATATATATATGTATATGTGTGTATATATATATGTGTATGTGTGTATATATATATACACACATAAACATATAATTAGTTCTGTTTCCAATTTGCCAGCACCTACAGTTACTGAAGCCTCTCCTGGAAGCTCAGAGATTACTGAAAGCCCATGGTGTGAACTATTTTACAAACTTAAGGAGAAAGATGCATTTGGTTATTTTGATTCACCAACTGTGAGAAGAAACAGATTTGGTGACTCTGTATATGAAACTTGTGACAGTTTGTGAGATAATGATGACGCTGGTTGGTTGCTCCTAGCATCTCTGGGTAAATTGACAAAGGAAAAGGCAAAATTAACCAACTTCTAGCATCTCAGAATCCAGTGATGGACAACAATGAACTCAGTGGTAAAACTGATCGGCTCCAGATGTAGGTAAACAGTCTGAAGGTTTCTAAGTGTGCCCTGGAAGAGAATCTTCTCGCCAGCTGCCAAAGCCCTCATTATAAGACTGCCTGAATTACATCGAAAATTCAAGTCCTAGCCTTGGAGGGTGTTGGTAGTTAAAGTAAGGGCATTAATTGGTACGAATGGGACCCTGTAACTTGGAATAGAGATGTGTGAGAGGACCCTATTGAGGCTGGGAACTTTGAGCTTCCAGATTCTCAAGAGTTTATCTCACCTGAGGAAGAGTAGTCGCTCCACTCTCAGCAAAAGATGAACTCCCTCACCCAACCCCTTTTCTGCCTTTGACTGGGGAAATTATTTCATTGTCTATTAAACCAACAGCAAATTTCCCTGAAGAAGATGCCTGGCAAGACAATTCTGATGTCTCTTAGAGCCCACCAATAGTTGCCTGTAGACCTATAACCAGACTTCAGGTTAAGTAGGCTTCTAGAGGAGAGATAGAAAGTGTAGTCCATGGGGAAGTATGCTACTACTAAAAAGCTTAATGAGTCTGCTAATCCACTCAAGCAGAAGCCTGGAGAATAAGTGTGGAAGTGGGTATGAGATAATGAAGGAAGGGATATTAAACTATTTCAGGTTGAGACTGTGATAGACTATGGGGACTTTTGAAGTTGAACTAGATGCATTTTGCATTATGGTATGACTACAAGTCTGTTGGAGCCAGGGCGTGGGATGTGGTGATGGGAATGAAAATGGTCCCCACAGTCTCATAGGGAGTGGCACTATTAGATATGTCCCTGTTAGAGTAAGTGTGGCTTGTTGGATGAAGTGTGTCACTGGGGCTTTTGAGGTTTCAGAGGCTCAAGCCAGGCCCAGTCTCTCTTCCTGCTGCTGCTGCTGATCCAGATATAAAACCCTCCACTCCTTCTCCAGCACCGTGACTGCCTACACACCGCCATGCTTCCCACTACGACAATAATGGGCTAAATCTCTGAACCTGTAAGTCAGCCCCAATTGAATGCTTTCCGTCATGGTGTCTCTTCACAGCAGTAGAAACCCTGGCTAAGACATGGGCCTGTTGAGTGGAAGGCATCAAAAAGTTTGTTTGAATGGTTAGCTGAAAGCATTTGCCGAAAGAAGACCAAAGGAGTTGGAGATGCTGACATCCCTTGGCTTAGTGTTGATGAAGGGACTTTTAAGGCTCAGTGAAATTGCAATGCTAGAATGAACATATATCATAGCTTACTAAAATTTTGGTTCATATACTTATTTGTTTTTATTTATTTTAGAGACAAGGTCCTGGACTGGGGTTGCTGGGTTAGGAATGTGTACATTGAACTTGGCTTTCCCAAGGATGAGTATTGTCACCCACTACCTTCAATAAATATGTATAAAAATATGGGCTTTACCTTCCTAAATTGAGTATTTAAAGAGAGAATCTCATACTTTATTCATATTCCTGTTACCAAGAGTGAATTTAGGGTTCATTTTTAACACATTTGAAGCAGACCTTTTATTTCTTTTACTGTGATCTACTTATTCATCTCCTTTGTTGATTTCCTGTTCAGCTGTGGTCCTTTGCTTACAACGTGTAGGCTTCTTAGCTATAAGAGACTCACCTTTCTTCTGTGGCGAGCTGCAAATACTTTCTTTCCTGTTTTCAGAGTGTCTTTGGAAGTTATTCACGTGTTTGCTAAATTTCTAACACATATTTCTTTTTGCATAATGAAAATTCTCCACTTTCCTCCTTGCCCACACATACCATGCATTCTTAGGAGACCATCTTTCACTGTGTTGTACACAGGTCCGTGGGCAGGAGGCTCCTCACCACCTTTGTCTTTGGAGTAAAACCCATGCACCCTGGCTAAACCTTGACCCCACACCCATGGACTCTCATGACCTCTGGCTCATGCTCTCTTCTCTTCCTGTCTTGGTCTCAAGCCCCACACACCTCCACAAGCCTCTGCTTAACGACAAGGGAGTAAGGAGGTGACGTGGTGTAACTCTCCCTTCAGCTGAGGACAACTTCAGGAGATCAGACACAGGAAGCCTATGGTCTGTCCCCTGAGCTTGGGGTCATGCTGTCCCTCTAGATATATCCAGACAATCTGAGGCCTGGCCACTTCTGGCCAGCCCAGAGTGGCCTCAACCACTGAAGGCCACCTTAAGGACTTAGTACGAAGCTGCAAGTCAGCCTTTGTCAGGACACTACTGGCAACCACTAAAAATAAGGCTATCTCAGTGGGCTGTACTTTTTTGTTCATAGTGACACCAGTCCCACTAATGGACCTCGTGTAGAATAGTGTGGAAGCTAGCTTGTCTCTGGAACTTCCATAACCTTGCAGTCTCCTCCCAGAATGCTCCTGTAGAATGGCTTGATGAGGGTTATTTCTGGCCTTTCAGCAGAACCATCACCTCTGGTTTGCCTCACCTCCTCCACTCCCCTCCTAATCCTAGAACTCTGGGGACATGTGAGAGAACAGTTAATAGGTCCCTTGGGCAGGCGCCAGAGTTATCCTGGAACTTGGTTTGAAGGATAGAGCAGACATGACCTCTTGAAGCATAAAGCCCACTCACCTTAGAAGTCCAGGGAGTGTTGTCAAGGACAATGTGGCCTTTGCTTTGCTGGAGTTTGCTTTGTGTTGGATGGCTACCAGGCTGATGTGGAACTTGGTTCTGGGAAAGATGCTGTATTCTTCTTAAATCTATTCCTCTCCGGTTTCCTTTTTTCCTTCTTTCTTTGATGCCCTTCCTAAGCTCCTGACTCTGGAATCTGGACCTCAGGAGATGTGTATTCTTCCATATGCAGCACCAAGAAAGAGTGTGGAAAACATAGATCAGTCCCCTTCTCTACAAAGACTGGTAGACACAGGTGGGTATCCATACCCTAACAGTAGACCCCATGAATTGACCTTTGGGAAAAGAGTCTTTGCTGATGTCAATAATACTGAGAATCATTTGACAACTTCATCTGGGGCAGCATCCCTGAATCTAATGATCAATGCCTTCCTAAGACACCCGAGGGAGCTGTGTACAGAGAAGGCCATGTGATCATGGAGGCAGTGCTTGGAGCCATGCCACCACCAGCCAAGGACCAGCTGGAGTCATCAGAGACTGGACAGGGTCAGGTGGAGCACCTTGACCCCCTCAGGAGAACACAGTGTTCTGACACCCTGATTTCCAATTTCGCTGCCTGCTATTTTAAGATGCCAAGTTTATGCTCATGCACGACAACCATGAGAAATGAACTTGAAGGTTACAGACCCTAGCTTGGCATCTGCTGCCCCCAAATCTCCCACCAAGCCCGCTCTGCAATGGCTTCACCATCAGATGAGGCCTTCCCATGGGTGCGGCTGTGGTGGTGCCCCCAGTCCGGCCCAGCTGCACTGTGTGGGTGTCCTTGGGCTCCGTGCCTCCTGCCCTCCCTCTCTCCCCACACACAGTCAATGCCTGCTTTCACCCTGGGCAACCCTATCATCAGAGAATTACGGAGGCACTAGTATAATTTCAAAGAAACCAGAACTTCCTCAGACACTATGGATTGCGGGGAGAACCTGCCACCCACACAAATGCTGCTGAGGACAGGCTGCGCAGACCCTGGGGACAACGGGGCTGTGAGGCCACTGTCTTTGGACTTGGAGCTGCAGGAGGCACCTGTGGGGTCCTTTCACAGGAAGTTCTCAGCCATCAGGCTTACATTGCCGTCTTCTGGGGGTGATGTTTTCTTTGACGCACCCCAACATTTTGAATGCACATTGGCTTAATGTGAGTTTCAAAGCATGGTCCCCGGATGTCACCAGAGAGTATGGCAGCCATGTCATATTCTCAAATCCCATGTAGGCTTCTTGGGTCAGATACTCAGGGCCCAGAGGCTGGTTGAATGAGCTCTTTGGAGGGGGTTGCCTCTCCAATCTTAGGGAATACCTTCCCCATGGCTTCTCTTTTTAATATCCCCCCAAAGTTTCATTGCCTTAAATGTTTCCAAACCCAGGATAATGAAAATGATAACATAAGTAGCTAATATTCTAATGGATTTCCTGATCTCAGGAGCCACCACCCCGCCTCATGTTGTCCACCTTGGTTGGGGTGTGGCTCTCCTTCAAGGACTGATCAGCAGTAGGTGAGGGGAGCATCCTCTGAACCCCTCCCCTTTGTGTCCTGGTCCTTGGAAGCAGAAGATGCCCAGTACCCCCTCGGCTGTGTTTCCCAGGGCCCAGTGACTTCTAGTGTCAAAGTAGAGGGGGTCAGGCCTAGAGAAGAGAATCATTGTTCAGCCCCAGGCCACAGGATCTGGGAGGTCTAGGCTTGGTTTTGAAAGGCCAGAGAGAGCTGCTCACCATGGAGACCAGATACTGGTAGAGATGCTTTGTAGGGGAGCACAGGATGCTGGTGAGATAAGGGTGGTATGTGGACACTCTTCCTGGAGATACCCTAGGGTTACTTGTAGTCACAGCTGTGTAAAATGGTTCTAAGATTCTTTCATTGGGTAGTTGTTGAGGGGGGCTGGCTCTGCAAGGTCAGGAGCCTCCTGTGGTTATGGAAACTTCATTCTCTTTCATTCATCATCTTTTGAAGTGTTACAGTGAGTTCATGTGAGGTGGCCCTTGGAGTGCCTTGGTTAACTGAGACTTTAGTGATACTGTAACTTGGATGTCTTTCATGTATATTCCCCATTTATTGGGCAAGACTGGTCCTCATCACCACGCTCATTAATATGCAGGAACATGGGTTTAATTTGCATAGAGGCACTAATGCATGGTGGACATGGCTATCCCTCTTTTTAAGGCAATGTGGATATTTATTTTGGAAAAATGCATGAAGAATTTCTGATTTTTGTAAACAGATTTAAAAGTTACATCAAGGAAAAACAATGACAATTATGTCTTGATACAGAACATAGAACACAGGATCATTGTCAGAGGCAGAGTCTGGGTTCAAGTGTGTACGTGTGACTTCATTCATCTTCATGACAGACTTTAGAACCCGTTTTCTACCCATTTCTCAGATGAGAGAATGGAGGCCTCTAGAGGGGGGAAATAGCTCACCTGGGACCACCTCTAGGAGGCAAGAGCATCAGTAGTAGAAACCAACAGTAGTAGAAACCAAGATTGGCTTCTAAGTGCACACTTAATCCCACCAGGATGCTCTCCCAGCTGCTACGCTACTGTGCAGGGAGTCCACGGTGCTTTTGATTATTGAATCAGCTGCAACCCGCTCTGCCGAGTCTGAAGCAAGCTTTCAAGTGCTAGCTAGCTCTGACTCTGCCAGACTCGACAGCGATGCCGGCCACACCAGGTCCTCACTTCCCTGAAGCTCACCTGGGACCCTTCACTTTCCTTCCTCTTCGCCTACATCACTGAAACAAAACAGACAGGTGCTTGGCTTCTATGGTGGCTCCGCCCTGAGCGTGCTCGGGTCCTGCTTGTTGACAGGGACACATTTGAGTCTTTTCTGTCACAATCCTCCAAATCTGGAGCCAATTGAAAGCACAGATCACTTTGAACAGACCTCAAGGCATACTGGACAGGCCTGCGGGTCAGGGGGCTGCCTCAGGCCTGGAGCCCCTGAACCAGTCAGATGAGGCCATTCCCTGTCACCCAGCTGCCCCTGTAATTGCCACAGGCTCTTTTGTTATTAAGCAGACCTGGCCTAAACAAAAGGGACACTGTTTCTTTTATGAGTAATGTGTTAAGTCGCCCTGGCAAAAAGGAAGAAAAAAAAAGTGGGGGAAAGTTTAGGTCCAGTGTAGGGGCCAAGACAGCCTAAGATTTATTACGAAGCCTGTGGAATTATTCCTCTTTCACGGCACTTAAATTGTCTAATTATTTACAGCTGTTTCCAATTTGGCCAGTGCCGTTAATGAAGGGGTGTGACTGGATCTTCCCTTTCTTCAGCCACCTGAAGCCCTCCCTAGGCACCACACAGAGAGCCTGGCTTGGGGAACCTCTGTACAGCTGCCTTCTGTTTCAGTCCAAGGGGAAGGAGAAGCTGGGGAGGCCACATTTTTTCCCAACTAGTGAAGGGTGCTGATTAGAGACCCCCCCCCAGAGGGACAGCTGATCTCTCCATCTTCTCTGTGAATCCAGGGACCCCCTGATCCCTTGGGTGCCCTTGGGAACCAAATCAGAAATGTCCTTGCAGAGAAGTGGAAGCGGCCAGTAGGTCTCTCCATTCCTGTTGGGGCCTCACAGAGAAGCAAGAGGGTCAAGCTTTCCTCCTGTGTCTCCCAGGACAGGGTCTACGCAGCAGCCTTCTGAACACTCCCCCTGTACTCCAGTACAACTCTGGGATTTTCTCGTCTCTCTTATCTACACAGATCTGGTTTTGATTAGTGATCAAAACCAATGTTTGTTTAACAAGCAATAAGTAGACGCCTGCTGTGTTCATGGTATAGATCCAGACAACAGGGTTTTAAGATGAGTTAAGTATGTTCCAGCCCCCTACGGGCTGTAAGCTGTGAAATTCGGTATCTTAGTCGACTTTAACATCTCCCCTGGGCCCAGCAGATGGGCTGGTGTCCAGGAGGCGCTCAATAAATACATGCTGACTAAATGCATGAATCACGGTCTGCTCTGGCTAGGATGCATTGATAAGACTTAAGGCTAAATCTCTTAGATTAGAGCATCTAACTTTGCTTCCTGTGGTGGCCGCCATTGGTGAGCAGCAGCCATGGGTTTGCAGTACACCCTGGCATGGGCCACTAGGGTTATAAGGCAGTGAAGCCATCTGTAAGCTGAGACGCGTAGCCAGTACCACGAGTGCCTCACCAATCAGACCTCGGTTTTGCAGGACATAACCTGGGAGGTGTTTGGTCTTGCACACCATGAGCTCTGTGCCATGGTCCCCACTATCAGCCTAGCCCTTTTACGGATAAACTACAATTGTTCTTGTCTGCTCGCTGGCCCTGAGCCCTGATTGGGCCTGATAGGACCACCCATCTCTCTTGGGCAGTCATTTTACTCTCTTCCACCACTTCCTCTCACTTTCCTTTGTCTTGCTCTGCACAGGTTGACCTCCAGATGGAAGGTCAACTAGACTACGCGGCCAGCACAGCCAAAGCATTTGAACAAGGTAGTTCATGGGACCTAACTTGGAGGTAGGTTCCCACCAGTTACCTTGTGGTTAGGTCTCAGGGGATCCCACAGTCTTCCCCTTCCTCATCTTGAGACTCAAGGGGCTGGGGGCTCAGGCATGGATTCTGTGCTGGTTTGGGGGGGTTTCCTGTGTCTTTGATAGGAAAGGAAATCTTTGGCTCAGTTATGTTCCCAAAGGACATAAGAGCTGGTGACATAAGAGCACAATGTGAGCCATATGGGAGATGAAAGAGACAGTGAGTGGCTGTGGCATGGCTGCCTCAAGACATCGTCATCAACAGCAACAATAAAAAAAAAAAAAAAAAGAGCAAAGTATTTGCTGGACTTTCTGTGGGCGTTTGGACCACATCTCTCAGCTTTCACCCCTGTCAAGGAGATGCTGTCGGAGTCCAAATTAAGTATAAGGCTTCCTTCACATATGACATCCATTGTCTTCACAGTCCCATGGGGAATGGCTTCTGGGAATGAGATCCCGGCATGGCTTCTCAGCTTCAAGCTCTCTGTGAGGCTCTGAGTATCCAGAGGGTCTACTGTGTACAAGCAGTGTGTGCAGGTGCCAAATGCCTACTCAGTGCCAGCACTGGGGACACAGAAGAGAGCAAAGCCAAGGGCCTGACCCTGGAGACAGCCTGCTCTCGAGACTGAGGCATGAGATAATGAAAACAACCTTGGGGTAAAGACAGGTATATGTAAGGAGTAAGGTTTTTCCTCCCGCCACCGGTCTTGTCCCGCCGCCGCGCCAGCCCCAATTAACACACCGACACTCTGTATTTGATACAATGCTATTGGCCAGGTGCTAGCTTCTTATCAGCTAGCTCTGTCTTAATTATTAACCCATTTCTATGTATTTCCACATGGTTTCACTTACCGGGGAGTGGGGCAGGCGTCTGGTCTTCCCCGGTCTCTCCATGCTGACTCCTTACTTACTACTTCCTCTTTCCTCCTCATCTCCTAGTCCCGCCTATCTTGCTTTCCTATTGGCCAACAGTGCTTTATTCATTAAACCAGTATGAGAAACATATTTACAGAATCGCATCTCCCATCAGGCATAGTGTTAGGTAAAGAATGGGGGTGGGGGGCAGGTGAAATTTCAGATTGGAGGAGGTGTCTATGGAGCAGGTACTCAGAAAGGGACAGAAGGAGCTGCGGGGCCCGGCCATTGCATTCAGAACAAGTGACCTTCCAGTCTCCTTTCAGTCCACACTTCCTGAAAAGCTGAGCATCCGCCATGTTGCCTGGGAGACATTTTCAAACAGCAGAACATTCAACCCCCTTCTGCCATGTCCACCCTACTCCCTGATGTGGAGCCATGGGTGAGCCCTATGCCCAGAGGGAAGGGGTGAGGGGTGATGCATTCTGGGGCGGCTCCATGTGACACTCCAGTCAAGCAGAAACTGAGGGGGATGAGCAAGCCACTGGGAGTGTTTCGTACGGGTGAGGAGTTATGGTACTGAGTGGTCCTCCCGTCGGCTTGGCTGCATCCTGCTGCCTTTATGCCAGTTTAGGACGTAGCCTGAAGGCATCTGCAGTCAACTTTGATAGGAGCTACATCTAACTTGGCTTCTGTGGAACTGTGCCCCACCTTCGGTGTAGTCGGTGCCCTGAGAAGTCCCGTGATACCGAAGCCCACTGAAGCAGCGTTTAGACTAGTGTTTTCTAAACTTATTTAGCAATAAAAGTCATCCCTCTGTGGGTGATCCTTTCATCTACCAAAGAAACACTTCCAGGCAGTGCACACAGGAGTCACAGAGTTGACTGGTGTCAAGGGGACTCATTGACAGTTCAGAGTTCATGGGAAATGAACAAATCCTTATGCTTGTATCACTTTAAATTTCAACTTACGTTAGAATTCTCACTACACATAGGATAGAGTGCTTACGATCATCTTAGTTAAGACCCATCTATGGAAAGACAGTACAGGTGACTGAGTTTTGAGTGTTAAGTTTTCTTTCTCTATTGTGGGCTTGTCCTGCTCAGCAGCAAAGCCAGATAAACACAGTGTCATCTGTACAACCCAGGTTTTAGGTCCAGCAGACAATGGGCTCCCTGAAGAGGCAGGCAGCCTGGGTAAACCAAGGGGAGAGAAGAAAGAATCCCCTTCCAAGATGACCCCCAACCCCATTAATCATCGGTAAATTGAGGCATCTTAGGGTGGGATATAGTTTATGACTCTCTGTACCTATGTGTGACATGGGGTCTGACATACAGGAAAAGTATACCAGAGCTTTGAAGAGAGAATGAAAACAAATTAATGAAGGAATAAACCTTCTCATTTCCGTGTGTGTGTGTGCTCACACGTGGATATGCACTGTGTGTGTGCTCACACATGGTTATGCACTGAGTGTGTGTGTGCTCACACATGGGCATGTACTGTGTGTGCTCACACACGGGTATGTACTTTGTGTGTGCTCACATGTGGGTATGTACTATAAGTGTGTATGTGCTCACACGTGTGTATGCACTGTGTATGCTCACATGTGGGTATGCACTGTGTGTGTGCTCACACGTGGGTATGCACTGTGTGTATGTGCTCACATGTGGGTATGCACTGTGTGTGTGTGTGCTCACACGTGGGTATGTACTGTGTGTGTTTGTGTGTTCACACGTGGGTATGCACTGAGTATGTATGTGCTCACATGTGGGTATTCACTGTGTGTGTGTGCTCACACGTGGGTATGCACTGAGTGTCTGTGTGCTCACATGTGGGTATGCACTGTGTGTATGTGTGCTCACACGTGGGTATGCCCTGAGTGTGTGTGCTCACACATGGGTATGCCCTGAGTGTGTGTGTACTCACACGTGTGTGTGCACTGAGTGTGTGTGCTCACACGTGGGTATGCACTGTGGGTGTGCTCACACGTGGGTATGTACTGTGTGCATGTGCTCATATGTAGGTATACGCTATGTGTGGGTGTGCTCACACATGGGTATGTACTGTGTGCATGTGCTCATATGTAGGTATACGCTATGTGTGGGTGTGCTCACACATGGGTATGTACTGTGTGTGTTTGTGTGTTCACACGTGGGTATGCACTGAGTATGTATGTGCTCACACGTGGGTATGCACTGTGTGTGTGCTCACACGTGGGTATGCACTGTGTGTGTGTACTCACATGTGGGCGTGCATGAGTGTGTGTGTGCTCACACGTGGGTGTGCACATGGGCGTGAGAGAACAATCCTGCTGTCATCCCAGATGCTGACCACCATGGTTTATTCTGTTTTGGGGGGGGATGGTTGAGACAGAATCTCTCCCTGGCCTGAAGTGCACCAAAATAATCAAATAGGCTAAGCTTGGCTATGCACCTGTCCCCATCTCCCTAGTGCTGGGTTACAGCTCACGTCACCATGCCCAGCTATTTTTTTAAGTGGGTTCTGGGGCTTGAGCTCAGGTCCTCCTTTAAGAGATTTACCGACAGCCAACTGTCTCTAGTCCCTCTGGCTCCATCTCCATTTTCTTGCTTCCTTGTCCTTTCATTGTGCACTTACATGTTTACAGCACTCCTACTATGTGCCATCTTACGTGGAGGTGAAAACAGCCCCTCCTCCATGAGCTCGCTAGTCCTGTCATCTGTCACACTTCATCTGAGAGGTCCCCTCTGCTTCTGCATTCATTCTGCAACTCCAAGACCCTGTCATCCTGTCACCCTCAAACTCCATGTTACTTTAAGATGTCCCCCATTTGGCCACTCCACTCCCAAGCCCTAGCCATCTGCCTTTATTTTGGAGCCTCAACTGGACCAGTTATCTAAATGGGAATCTTCTCAGTTCATTGATTTGTGAATGTGTATCAAGCGTCGACGAAGAGGTCACCTCGAAGAAATTTGTAGAATCGGTTCAAGGTCAATTGAAGCTAACTATATTAAACCAAGATCTTATCTTTCTCCATGAAATATTAGCCATTCTTTTTGAGAGAGAAAGAAAACTAAAGAATTAGGCCAAAATAGTTCACATAAAGAAAAAAAAGCACGCTGGGGGGGGGGGGGCTTCTTGCTTGATCGCAGCATGCATTTACCCGTGTGCACGTGGGGGCTTTCCTAATTATGAACAGGAGGGAAGCTTGGGGGGTCATGTGGAGGTTACACTGTTTACAGACTTAACTGAAGACAAAGTTCACAGCACATACCCACAGAGCACAGAGCCTACTCTCCCAAGGCCTACAGGAAGACAATTCAAATACTGTGGTACAATCCTCTCATCTTCAAAAATAGCTCGATGGTCTTGGCTGGTGGGAGCTGGACGCTTTGGTAGGAACACTGGCTTAGTCTCTTTGGAGATGTCATCACAGAATAGCCCAGATTGGTTATGGATATGGTAAGCAGACTAGTGGTTCAAGGTGCTGGGAGGTGGGACATCCAGGGTGCAGAAGCTGTGTCTGGTGGGGGCCTCATGCTGTGCACAACATCCATGCCTTGACTGCATGGCAGAAGACATCACCAGTAGGAGAGGGAAGGACAGAGGAAGCCATTCTTTCTTTACCAGCCCACTCTGATGGGCACTAACCCACTCCGGTGATAATGGCATTCATCCCTTCCTAAGGGCAGATCCCTGCAGGATCCCACCCCCAACCTGTTTGATTGGAGACAAAGATTTCAGCGAATGAGCTGCAGGGAGTCATCCAAACCACAGCGAAACTGGTGAAGCTCCAGCCAGTTGAGCACAAGCCTCCTACTCCGTGTAGGCGTGGGCTGGCCTCATCTCTTCTACAGGCCTCGTTTTCTGTGATTGTGAATGGAGGATGTTGTGGTTCAGGATCTCAAAATAAAATTGCCTGGATCCCCAGCTATGTTCACAGTGGTTAATTTTAAATGCTATTAATTATGTAAACAGCACACAAGGGCATTCTCTGCTAGGTGCTGCTGCTGTAAATGAGTCTTCTGTGCCACTATCAAGCCTGGAGTCGATCCAGTCCTGCCTAAAACCTTCCCACTCCCCATAGAGACCACAGTCTGTGGCTTGCATCAGTGCATATACACGCATGCGTGTGCTCTCATTTGTGAGCGCCTGCAGCTTTGGGTTCTTGTTTCTTTGTCTGATTTTAGTATTCCCTGGCCTGATTATCCACTTGGTAATGTTCCTGGGAGAGCTTCCTGTTCAGTGATTTGTTACTGTTCTCAGTATTTTAAATTGCTACTTTGTAGTCAACTGCTTAGTTGTTTTTCTTTTCATTTCTTTGTACTGGAGTTCTGTGTGTGTGTGTGTGTGTGTGAGTTCTGTCGTGTGTGCGCGCACGCGCGAGCGCTGGGCCCAGAACCTGACCTTGCCTCTGCTTGGCAAGCAATTCCATCACTGAGCTGTATAGCCTCAGCTGGGTCTTGCTATGTAGCCCAGGCTGGTCTTCAACTTGTGATCCTCCTGCCTCAGCCTCCCCAGCGCTGGGGCGACAGGCCTGCACCACCATGTCTGGCTTAATTTGTTTAACTCACGTGTGGTAGTAATTAGAGACATTTTTGAAGTATGTAGTCTGAGGGATGGTTCATTTTTAAATACAATATTTTAGTTGATTCTTTAAGAATATCATAGATTCATACAACAAATTTTGATCATATTTGCCCTCCTACTCCTCCCCAACTCCTGTCAGATCCAACCTTCCCAACACACCCCCCCAACTTCATATTGTTCATGAATACATACATATGTATGTGTATCAGTCCAGTTTGGGCTGGCCACGTGTGCGTGGGTGTGGGACCATCTACCAGAGCATGGTCCTCCCACTAGGAACCACACTGTAAAGAAATCTGTCTCTCCACCTTTCCTTGTTGCAGCTCTAGCTGCTGGAGTGAGAAACAGAATGTGATGACTAACTTTCCTTTCCTGAGCACTAAGCACTTGCAGTTCACAGCAGCCACTCCCAGAAGAGGGCCCTGCAGAGCATCAGTGTTCAGCCTGGCTGAGCCCTGTGCAGTAGAAGGAAGAGGGTGCAGCCCCTTCTTCCCAAAGCCTGGGACCACTGCCGTCTGCCTGCAGCCTGAACACAAGCGCTCCCCAAACAGTCACAATGGTCTTCAAAGCAGTCACAGCTTCAGTAGACAGTGACCACCTATGATTCAGAAGTCTGGCTGGAAAATGTGTGCTCTTAAGTAGCAAAGTTAGGCTGGGCTGTGATAGCACACACCTTTAGTCCCAGCACTTGGGAGGCAGAGGCAGGTGGATCTCTGAATTTGAGGCCAGCCTGGTCTACAAAGTGAGTTCCAGGACAGCCAGGGCTGCTCAGAGAAACCCTGTCTGGGGGGTGGGGTGGGAGGAGCTAGGAGTCTGGTGACATGGCTCAGCTGTTAGAATGCTTGATGAAAAGCATGAGGACCTGAGTTTAGATCTCCACATAAAAGTCTGGGTATGACAGTGTACACTTTCATGGACACTGGGGAGGAACCCTACGGATTTGCTGGCCAATCAGTGAGGTCCAAGTTCAGTGAGGGACTCTGTTGGAGAAAAAAAAAAAAGGTAGAGAGAGGTGGGAAGATGCCCAATATACACATTCACATGCACACACACACACACATATATATTCATACATATATACCCATACATATACACCACATGTATACACACATACCACAAAGCAGAGACAGCAGGGCTGGAGAGGTGGCTCAGGGGTTAAGAGCATTGGCTCCTCTTCCAGAGGTCCAGAGTTCAGTTCCCAGCAACCACATGGTGGCTCACAAAGCATCTGTGATGAGATCTGCTGCCCTCTTCTGGCTTGAAAGCATACATGCAGACAGAATACTATGTGCACAATAAAGAAATAACTCTTAAAAAAAAAATAGCAGAGACAGCTACACATGACACAGGGTGATAGTGTCTCTGAGAAACCATTTCCAGACAGGTTTAACAGAGGGGAAGGCCTGCCCTTAAAGTAGACAGGCAGCACAGATAAAAGGAAGTCCATGGACGATGCAGCATGCCCGCCTGCCATTGCTCCTTCCTGAGCTAGGGTGTCCACCTTCTGTTGCCATCAGACTCCAGTTCCTCCAGCCTTCCAGCATGGCCCTGGTATCAGTGACTCTCCTAGGAGTCCCCAGGTCCTCCGTACCCAAGTGGGGGCTGCTAAAGCACCCAGTTTCACAAACTGTACAGTTTCTGGGTCCTCTTCAGCCTAACACACTATGTGCATTGAAAGATCAAGATAGCATCGGGTGTTTTTCCTTCATCCTCTTGTGGCTTAGTACTCAGTCACCCCTGGCAGCTACACCTGCCCAGCTCCCCGGCGTTCTTTTGGAAACCACTTCTTAGCTCCGAGTTGGTAACAGGATGCCTGCATGCTCACAGTACCCCCATTAACTTTGCTCCTGTGGGACAAGCAAGTACCCTTTAAACTGGCCAAGAACAAAGAGAAAATTAGATCAAAGCAAGAGATTGGAGGGTTGCAGGCACCAGTCTGAGGTCTGCATCTTTAAGCTAGGTAACTTCACAGCGATTATCCGGGCGTAATGACCAGTTGGAGGGCTGATCAAAGAGCATGGGACCACCAGTGTTCATGCACCTCCAGAGAATGGCCTGGAAGACCCTGAAATTTGCGCTGACCAGGCTGCTTGCGCCGTCCCCTGTTTACTTCCCACTTCCGCGATAATTCCACAATGAGCCCCCCTGTTCATGTCTTCTAAGGCGGACAAATGCACATCCCGGTGAAGACAAGAACAGGGGAAAGTTGGGTTTGTGCTCAGACACTGATGGCCAGTTCCGGTGGCCCAGGGACAGTGGATTCTGTCTGTGTTTCTCTTTCTGCCCTCCTCCTTCTGGATCTGTCTCCAGGTTGGTACTAGGCAGGGCTCTCTCTGGCATCTGCTGGATTCCCGGGCCACACTGGCTGGAGCAGAAATGGGCTCAAAGCTGCTGTGGCTGGGGACATTAAGATTGAAGTAGGGACCCTGTCTCCCCCCCCCCCTTCTTTCTCCCTTCTCTCCTCTCTCTTTCTCACTCACCCTTTCTCCATCCTGACCACTTTTATTGTCTCTTGGCAGCAAAGATAGCCCTCACCTCTGCTCTACTTTTCTTTGACTGAAGAAGAAAGGCTACGTCTCCCCAGCAACAGACTCAGAAATCCCAGGGTTGGACTCTGGTTGGCTACTCTTCAGTCACATGACCTCCTTTGAGCCGGTCATTGCATCCAGAGCAAGGAGGTTCTATCATTGGCTGGGCCTGAGTCACATGGCCACCCTGTTGCCACAATGAGGATGGAGAAACATTAGCTGCTCATTCCAAGATGTCTGCTCTGGGGTCTCCTGGTTCTAGCAGGTTCGAGGAGGCGTGATGCATCTATCCCATACCTTCTCTGGCCTGATACCCTGCCAGGCATCTTTATTGGGTTCCTATAAGTAACTCAGAAAGCAGACACTGCAGAGCCCATTCTATGGGTGAGAACCAATCTGAGAAGCTCAGTGAGTCATGTGAGAGTGACTGGTTTCTAAGTGACAAGGGCTGAGGCGGAAATGCACACCATTATCCAGGCGAAACTTCAGGAGGCGAAGCCTTCCTGGAGGAAGTCTGTCACGGGGGCTTGCCCCGAGACAGATGTCTGTCAGAGTACAAGTGTGGTAGTTTAATAGCGGAAGGCAACCTTGGTGGGCTGGAACCAAGGGCCACCGCAGAGCTACAACATACAACAGAGCTCGCATGGGAGGCTTATTGCAGGGGGCGGGGGGACTAATGAGTTCACCCGAGATAGATGATAAATGGGTGTTTTATTGGGGAAGACTTACACAGATGAGAGTAAAGAACCGCCACTGCATTCCTGCAGTCTCTGCCCTTCCTAACTATTCCGCGACAGCCAGAGCCCGCCCTCTGCTTCTCCACCTCCTGGTCATGTGTGCACCAGAAGTCACACCCAAAGGGGTGTGGCCACTAACACAAATTCACTGGCAAGGTGAGAAGCCACCACACATCTCTCTTTGCTCTGACTGCAGATGCCGGTGTCTCCCTGCCTCACAGTCCTACCACGACTTCCCGATCACAAAGAACTGGACACACACACTGTGCCCAAACAAACCCTCCCTTCCTGGTTTTCTGGTTTTTTTTGTTTTGTTTTGCTTTGCTTTGCTTTGCTTTTGTCACAGTAAGAATAATAACTAATGCCCCGGGGAAGCGCTGATAAAATACAGAAACGTCTAATCAATAAGCAGATAGAGAAAGCCATTTAATTCTGCTGTCCTGCCATAGAGGTCGCTGTGTCCCCCATAGGCTTACGTGCTTGGACACGGTCTCCAGCTGGTGGCACTGTTTGGGCAAGTTATGAAAACTTTAGGGGTGCCATCTTGTTGGAAGAAGTGTGTCACTGGGAGTGGGCTTTGAGACTTCATGTAATAGCCTGCCCCTACTTCCTGTCACCCTCTCTGTCTCCTGGGTATGGATGAATTATGAATTATGGCAGCTTCTTGTCCCTGCTGCCATGGCTTCCTCCCTGCCATGCTGGTCTCTACCCCTCTGGAGCTGTAAGGCAAAGTAGACTCTTTCTCCTGTAAGCGCCATTTATCAGGGGATTTTTATCACAGCAACAGAAGAGTAACTCATGCAGTGCTATCACCAGTTTGGTGTGTTGCCTCTCAGCCTTTCACATCTATCTGCTTGCATGCATACACACTTACACACATGCACAAGCATGCATGTACAAACATGTACAAACAAGCATGCAGGTACGTACACACACACACACACACACACACACACTACAGCTGTTGTTGGTCACTAAGGGAATCCCTTGAAACCATGGTCACCTGACCTGTATGACAATGACATCCTTCAGATGCAGTATGGAGCATGCCTACAGTTCCTGCTGGAGAGACATCTGTACATCATGACAGCCCTGGACATTGTAGAGGAGACCCTGCCTTGGGGGGAAAAATCATACCTTGGGGAAGATGGATAGATGGGGGGTGTCATCTTGGAGGACCCTCTTCTGTCATTTGCTCTGGCCATACTGATCACCCAAGTCCTCCCCAGCCGGCTACCCCGATTTCCTGCTCTCACCGGAAGGCAGATCTCTCCTGGGTCAGCCTCCTGGAAGACCTAGGCTTGCCTTCCAGGTTTCTTTCGTTGCCTGTGGATTAACTGTGACTCTGATTTTCACCTCATGTTCTGCATCTGGCCAGGTGTGAGCTTTGCTATGCACTGGTAAGAGGTATGGGCACATCTGTCTTTAAGGCACACCAGTATGAGCCCTCTTTACAGCTGAGGAAACAGTCCCTGAGCGTCCAACTGTCCCTCCAGCCTCATGGAGGTATACCTGCTCACTAGCTGGTCAGGCTCAGTCTCTGTGTCTGGAAACAGGACTCAGATGCATGCCTCCTGTTCATGCAGCGCCAAATGCTTCTTACACCAACTTGACAAACTTCAGTCCAGTTCCAGGGAAAGATATTCTCGCTCCTCCACTGAAGTCTGTGCTCTTTCTAACGCTCTGGGCTCCTGGATGTAGTCTGGAATTGTAATTAAGCTGGCACACATGTTCAGAGAGGCAGAAGTGACTGTTGGAGGTCATGTGGCAAGGAAGGCTGAGAACAGAATTACTCATTTAGTATGTACGTAAGCATGTATGTATGCGTGCACAGGCACACGTCTTTGTGGAAGCCAGAGCTGCCTTCCTCTATTACTCTCCATCTTAATTTTTGAGTCTCGGTCTCTCATTAAACCTGGATTCAGTGATTGGCTATCGTGGCTGGCCAGTGAGCCCCAGGACTCTATCTTGCCAGCTCTGGGATTCCGAGTGGGTGGGTAGATGGTACCCCAGGCAAACTATGTGAGGATTGAACGGGGGTCCTCACGCTTCTGCAGCAAGTACTCTAGCTGCTGAACGGTCTCGCCCAGAAGTACAGTTGTTTCCACACAGAAGAGGCACACACACACACCTCACATCTGTGAGGATCGCTGGGCAGAGCAGTCTGTGACATCACGTACCTGTACCTGCAGCCTCTTTATTCCCAGCTGGTTGTCGGCTTTCCTCCAGGGTGGCAGTGGCTGGGATTCCTACTGTGGCTATAAGCCCACCTTTGTCCGTCTTCGTCTGTGTCTCTGCCTCCCTCTCATACAGCTATTGCCTTTCTCTTCCTCTTACAGAATGGAAAAGCAGGGCCACGCTGACCCTGGAGTCTGTAAATGCGCTGGCTGGGCTCCTTCCGAGCCCCGGGCTTCTGGACACAATCTTGAATCATAATTAAGCCGTTAGAGGAAAGCTTGCTGCTGGCAGCAGTCAGGAGAAATAGTTTCCATCGCGCAGTCTCTGGAATTGGAATTGGCTAGAAGGCGTTTGCTCGCTGCCTGGCTGCCTAATGGGCAGGATCGCAAATGTTATTAATCTAAGCGAGCCGCATGAGACCCGGGCCTGAGCGCAGGGGAGAGTCATTTGATTTTAAGAAAGAAAACCAGGCAGAGAACACTCTGCATTTCGAACATTTTGGGTCCCCTGATCAGGCTGTTAGGAGAGAAATGTCTGTGGTATGTGATACAGGATTTAATGAAATTACAAGATGAATTGGGACACTCAGGCCAAGGTGAAAGCCAACGCCCTCATACACTCTGCTTGGAATTCCCTGTGGCCTCAGGGACCCGAGACAGAAAAGGAGGAGAGCTGCTGTAACTGCCCATGTGTTGGAGTTAATTCTGTCACTTGATAGCCAGTACCGCTACTGGGCCCTGGAAAAGCCAGCCATCTTGTTTCAAAAAAAGAAAAAAAAAAAAAAAGAAAGAAAGAAAGAAAGGAAGGAAGGAAGAAAGAAAAAAAGAAAAAGAAGGAAAGAAAAAAAAAAAGAAATGTACCTCCCCCTTTCTACTTCGTGTAGGGTTAAGATGCATCTGTGGTAGTCATTTTATAACTATGGATCAACAAGTTATTTTATATGGCTTTGCAAAGTGCTTCACAAATACTAACCCATCTAATGATAATTCATTAACACCTGAGTCCTGAGGGTGGCAGAACAAAGGATAAAGTAAAACTTTGGTCTTGATGGCACTGCTCATCAGCAAACTGGGTTGGTACAGGTTACTATTCCCTGTGGCAGGATTAAAGTCTAGTGTTCGCTTTCTTTCGGAGCTGAATGCCTGCCTGCTGTCTATTCTTGCCTTCTTCAGGTAGATTTCTGATATGCACTATGGTAAATTATTACTCAGAACCAAAATGATACTTTCCATCCTCCCCCTGTCCTTTATAGCTGTGTGGCTAAGAGACTGCCTTCTAGCCATGAGTATAAGTAAAAATCTGTGTGTGGGACTTGTAAGAAGGCTCATTTGTTCTGTTTCTAGGAAGTGAGGTGCAAAGGCTGGAACCCCAGCAGCTGTCTTTGCCCATGGAGGTGAAGGAGCCACGTGGAGAGGTCTATGGGCAGAGACCAGTCCTTAGGGCTCTCTCATCCACCACAGCAGTCCTGCCTGCCTCGGGACCTCATTTCTGGCAAGAAATTACACTCTTGTATGCTTAATCTACTTCTGTTTGGAACGTGGCGTTGCTGCCTGGGGGCCACCCCAGCTCCAATGGTTGGGGGTGAGGGAGGATCTGAGCTGTGTGTGGAATGGAGCAGGAGTGCAGATCGAAATCTGAGGCATCCCACACAGGCACAGGTGTTGGGAGCTTGGTCCCCAGCTGGGGGCCTTTGGGGAGATAATTGGATCCGGAGGGCTCTTAATCAATGGATTGATCCTTTGTTGGATTAGTAATATGATGGCCTCCTTGGGGGTGGTGAAGTTGGGGGGTTGGAGGTGAGTAGGGGATGCGGGTTTCTGGAAGGGGATTCCTTGGGAGCTATATCTTACTGTGGACCCTTCCTAGATTCCCTGTTTCTTTTCTTCCTGTCCACCATGATGGAGGTAGCAGCCCTGGACACCTGAGTAGCCTCAACTAAGCCAAGGGAGTCTGCAGTGACTGGGGAGGCAGGGTTCATGGCAGGTGTGTGAGGTGCAGGTTTCCACACTCAGCCCAGTGTTCCCTCCACACACACAGGGCCCTTCAACTCCCCTGTGGGCAAAGCCAGAACTCTTGGAGCCATGGAGTGAGCGTGGGTGGCATGCTACTTCTGACCTACCTCCGTTTCATCCCCTTCTGCTGGGGCCAGTGGAGATGTGGGCTCTGTGGGAATGAGTGATGTCACCAGAGGGTGGGAACAGCAAAGTGCCTGAGTCCTGGTGACCCTTGCCAGGACATGGAATGCTAGGGAAGTGGATCTGGACGGCACCTGGCCACTTTGGTCTGGCTGACACTTGGTACTGGGTGCCTTCTGTCCCTGTCACTCCAGCAAGTCCCTGCGTGTTAGCCTCGCTGACACCTTCACCAGCTGCGAGTCACCAGTTGGTGTGGTAGAAACTGTCCACACCAATCCTCGTAAAAATGGGCACAGTGTCCCCAGGTCCTGGCAAGGTAGACATACAAGCAGAGTGCAGACTGGCACATAGTGGGTTTTCAGTGAGGAGAGCCTGCTTTCTGCTCCCTGTGCTGCTCATTTGTCCCTTGTCTACCCAACGGCTTTCACAAGCAGCAGATATAAAGGACCTACTGTGTGCAGGGCTCAATTGCAGGCCCTGGGGACCCCCGTATGACACAAGGTGGGACAGGCTCTGCCTTTCAGAGATGCGCTGTGTTGGAAAGGACCTGCCTGCAGCATAGATGGGTTCTTGCATCTAGACGGGGACAGGGGACAGTCCCTGGAGGGTGGGTAGCGGTTCCCACACCCTCTCTCCTGAAAGGTGGGGTGCTGGGTTACGTGACAGGAGCTGTGCTCCATGACACCTGGCTGATGAAGCATAGCCCCAAGGGAGCAAGAAGCATCCTCCTCTGTTCTCTGGAGCTTCAGGGACTCTTGGAGACCACAATGTCTCAAGGAGGAAGCTGCATAGGTCCTGCCTCTTTTCCTGAAGCATTGACCAAATGCCCCCGAACCCAAGCCACACGAGCGACTCTCCATAGGTGATGCTGGCTCCCAGACAGAGAGTGAGTGGTTTGTCAGACAAAAAGCCCAGGCTTTGCTCAAAGCCCGATGACACGCCAGTCTATCTTTCTGTCCATGTTCTTTTGAAACCCACACCAAGAGGTATACATTGCCTCAGGAAACATACCAACTCTGTTAAAAGGCACAGAAAGTTCTAGTTGCTCCCACCTCCTCAAGGTGTAGGAGACTCCTGACCCCCGAGTGTGAGTATCCCAGCTTCAGCCATCTGTTCCTCCAGAGGCCTGGGAAAGGCTCTCAAGAGGTCTGGAAGCCTGCTGCTGGTGCAGAAGGGGTCAGACATACAGCGGAGACCAGCTGTCTGGTAGACGTGGTGGTGCAGTGGAATTACTTAGAATGTGAGCCACAGTCTCTGGAACATCCCTTCTCTTCCCTTGCTGTTTGAGTCATTCAGAAAGTTTTCTCTCCTTAAGAGTTGGGAACTCCTGAAAGAGACACCTATGGGTTTGCTCAGCTGTGGGTGCTGGTCTCCCACAAGACACGTCTATGCTTGTAACACAGCTTGTCCGTGACCTCTCTCAGAGCCCCCATCTTCCTCTAGGGCTGGGATGTTGAGAGGTAGGCTTGACCCCAGAGTGTCTGAAGCCCTGTTGTGTGCCAGTGCATGAGATAAAGCTGTAAACATTGGGCTACCCCCAGTGTCAACCCCTCAGATCCTCACAGTGACGTGTGACCTCTCAGGTGGCTAAGACACACTCTTAGTCTGCCTTTATGTGTGAACATTGGCACTGCCCTGGGGCATGACTGAAAATGGGGAGTTCGTTGTCGTTGTTGTTGTTGTAAAACACTAAATGCTGAAGAGGTGGGAACGGGGGTGTTTGGTGAGAGGGCTCAGCTCTGAGCTGCAGCACGGCTCTTGGGGTACTTTGATGTGTGGGGGCTTTCTGGAGGACAGCCCTTTAGCAATTGGCAGTTAGTTCAGTGCACGAAGTGGTCTCCATTATCTCCACAGGCTGCCGTTTGCAGAGGGTGGTCACTCGCCTCCCACTGCATGTGGAAACCACACCAGGGCTGCCTCAACCAGGCCGATGGGGCTCTGGAAGTGTGCTCAGCTCACCAGCCATGACCCAAGCCCAACAGACTCTCCTTTGGGGTGGCAACTGCACCGTCTCCCATTTCTGTTGTCCTGTCCCCCATGTCCATCGCAGTGGTTCTCACCCTTCCTGATGCTGTGACCCTTTCATACAGTTCCTCATGTCATGGTAACCCCCCCCACTGTGATTTTGCTGCTGTTACGAATCATAATTCAAGTATCTGCATTTTTCTGGTGGTTTTAGGTGACCCCTGTGAAAGGGTCGTTCGACCCCTCCCCCCGCAAGAGGTCTCTACCCAAATGTTGAGAACCGCTGTCCTAAGGGACGTGGGTCTCTCACAGCTTAGGACAGCTGCTATAGAAAATGCTCAGGCACTTTTAAACAGGCTGTAGAGCCCTTCCAGAAGCCTTGACCATCTAAAGCCACCAGCGCTTCCTGCAGGAGGCCCAGCAGGACTGGTGTATGGGAGAAATGGCCACAAGGCCTGGAGGGAGAGGGTCCCATGGTCGAGTCTCCTAGGTAGGAGGATGTCCCAGCCACGGGGCCTCAGCAGCCTTATCTGCACGCCTGGCCCTCGACAGGCCCCTCAGCCTCACCCAGCGGAGCCTGCACAGCATCAGCAGCAACGCTGCCTGTCCGCTGAGCCTGCTGCCTGTCACCAGTTCTGTCCCCGACACGTCTGGACACCCGTCTGGCAGGAAGCGGCCCCCGTCCAGCCCTGTTTCCTCACGCTCAAGTCAGGATCTGAGGCTAAATCTCCAGTTGACATGACACTATAGATAATGCTTCTTAGCCCCTCCCAGGGTTATCCGGCCGCCAAGCCTCCCCTGACTTCCCAGCCCTACTCTGAAGTATGTCCCCGGGGCGAGGACACAGGGATGTGGGGATCCTGTGGCGCCACTAGGGTCTGGGTGACTGGGAGATGGATCATCACTCGGTGTCCTGCCCTGGGCCAGACACTGCCACCTCCCACAGCTCGAGGGGAAACAGCCAGGAGCGGATGACCAAGCCAGGGGTCCCGCCAAGGGAAAGTGGCCACACAGGCTCAGCAAGGGCAGAGGGATGGGGTAGGGGAGAGGATAAACCTCAGGGCCTTGGCGAGCATCACCCAGGCATGCGTCATTCATTCATGTGCTCATTTATTCACACACATCTGTCACCCAGCAGCTGTCAGTGAAGACCCCTCTGCCAGGCTTGCATGTCACCAGCTCCCCCCCCCCACTGCAATGACAGCACCTACTGGTGGCTTCTTGGTGCTGGGCACCTGCAGATACCACTCACACATGAACTCATGCAATCCGCTCAGGACAAGGTGCATCTCAATCACTTGACAGATGAGTAAATGAAACTCAGAGAGGTTAAGCGACTTGTCTAAGGCCACACAGCACGTGGATAGCAGGTGCTAGACTAACTTGGGTTCAGGTGACAGAGCTCTCATCTGTCTGCTGTCAAGAGATGGGTGTGAGCAATTCTGTGATGATCAGATGTGAAGAAGGTGGCTGTCTGTGTTGCCTTAGACTCACAGAAGAAGCTGAGCCCTGCCTGAGTGCTGTCACAGCCTGGTCCCCTCCTCCCATGCACCTGTGTGCTGGACCGGGACAGTCACAGTTGGCTTGGGTTGGCTGGATGTCTCACTTGAACTTTTGGAGACTCAAATCTTCTAAGATTCTCTGAGGAAGAAGTGAATGGTAGCCCACAGTGATGGCACTACTTTCCCAGAAAACTCCACAGAGTCCTTGCTGTGGTCCAGAACCCTGCTAAGGGGGCATCTACTCACTGTGTACCTCTGGGAATGTTCTAATAGCCCATTTAATGGAAACAAGGAGATCAGCAAGGACTCCCGAGATACTAAGCTAGCACATTGTCATGTTTTCTGGATAAATCTGTCTATTGGAAACCTGTGACATAACCTACTGGGTATGAGATCTGCCCGTTACCTAAGTAATGGTAGCAGCTATTCCTATTTGTTTATTTATGTATGGGGATGGATACGTGCAGCACAGTCATGTGTACAGTGGTGTGCAAACGTATACACTGAGGCCAGAGGACAATGTCGGGGTGTCCTGCTCTCCTGCTCTCTGCTGATCCTCTTAAAACATGGTTTCTCACTAAACCTGGAGCTAGACCGACAGCCAACCAACTCTGACACTGTCCCCCAAAGACCACAGGACTGGGGTTACAGGCATACCCAATCCACTTTGTAAGAGGGGTCAGGGGATTCAAACTCAGGTCCTACTGCTTGCTCAGCAAGTGCTCTTCACTCTGAGCTGTCTCCCTAGCCAGAGACTGTAATTCCTTTTAAAGCAAGAAAGGGGGCCTCAGGGGCCAGAGACTAGACAGAGTCAGGCTGATGCCCGGTTTGCACTCAGGCCACAGCTTCTGTGTCCATTGGTTCCCCTTCCCTGCCTCACAGGGTCTGGATCAGTTTTAGTTTTAGCTTTGGAGGCTTTTGTTACTTTGCTAGTGTTCGTCTTTTGATCACCCTCCCTCTTTCCCCTCAATGGGCTGTCTGGACTGTGCCGAGTACCTGCTTTGTGCTGAGGCCTGTGCTGGGCGGTGAGGAGGAAAGAGAGATCCCTACCCTCACAAAGTGCACAAGAGTTGGTTGAGAAAACCAGCGTGTCAGTCAGCTGCCAGCTCCCTGGTATGGGAGGCAGGATGGGGGGCAGCAAACCTGAGGCAAGCTCCAGGCTCTCTCCTCACGGTGGACATGCCATACGCTCTTCCCCTGGCAGGACAAACAGATGCCTGTAGAGATAACACGGTGGCTACTGCTCCTCCCAGAGAAATAGTGGGATTCTTTTGCTTCAAGAAGTACAGAAGTTTTTATTGGAAATTGTTTCCTGGGGCTGCGGGCGTCGCTCAGTGTGGAGGTGCTTGCTGAGTGTCTGTAGGGAGTGGGGTTCATCTGCAGTGCTGCATAAAAAAATCATTTCTTATTTACATTTCAATGTTACTGTTCATAAGCCATAAGTGACAGACAGGTCAGAGCAGGAGTAGCCCTGGGAAAACCGGTTATCTGGTCAACTCCTTGTTGCACAGAACCAGTGGGGAAATTCACAACCAGCTTGACACAAATGTGCAGCAAACTGAGTATCTGTGCATATGCCTATGTGTGTGTGCATGTGTACATGTGTGGACATATATGTATGTAGGTATATATGTATATGCATGTGCATGTGAGCATGTATATGTGTATATGTGTGGATAAACATGTATGTATGTGTGCATGTATTTGTATGTGCATGTGTGTATATATATATATGTATTGTGCTAGTGTACGTGCAAATGTGTGGATATACATGTATGTATATATGTATATGTACATGCATGTGTGTATGTATGTATATCTGTATATGTATTGTGCAAGTGTATGTGCATATGTGTGGCTATACTTGTATTGTGTACATGCATGTATGCATGTGTAGGGTGTGTGTACGTGAGTGAGTGAGTGCACTTCTGATGATTTTAATTAGCGCCATGGTTCCCCTGTCTTACAGTAATAGTTTTAGTAATTTGTGTGCACTGTGGGTGTCAGCATAAACCCCTATAGAAAATCATTCAGCAGCAAGAGTGAAGTTGGAAATAAACACACATGTAAAAATACTCCAAAGCGCTCAACTCAGTGTTTCTATAAAGAAAGCCACATGATGACACTGTCTCCTCGGTGGAGCAGTGTACAGATACACAACACTTAGTGATTATATATGTGGCCAATTGTTGGGTTAATTATTCTGTGTTCCCTTAGAGACTGTCAGGAATTCACCTTCCATGGGATTAGGCAATGCAGACTCAGATTCCTCGCCAAACCCACTTCTCAGAAGGGGCCTGAAGGAGTCCTGGTGGGCAGACCAGGACAATCTGTCAGTGGGACTGTGCATGTGTTGCTGGGTTGAAGCCTGATGTAGAAAATAAACATCCAGCAGTGCAGGCTGACAAGAAGGGAGGGGAGGTCAGCGTGAGGGGAGGGGGGAGGTCAGCATGAGGGGAGGGTGAGGGGGGAGGTCAGCATGAGGGGAGGGTGAGGGTGGGAGGGGGAGGGGAAGGAAGGGAGGGAGAGAGGGAGGGAGGAAAGAAGAGAGGGAGGGAGGGAGGGAGGGAGGAAAGAAAGGAGGGAGGGCGGGAGGGAGGGAGGAAAGGAGGGAGGGAGGAAAGGAGGGAGGGAGGTTGAGACATTGTCAGAGACAGTGCAGGGCAACCCAAGGATGTCGCACATCCAGATACCCTGTGTGATAGAATTCAGTGGCTCTTGAGGATATCTCTTCACCTCCATAACCCTGGAGGCATTTTCCTGGCCTTCCTGCATAACCCTCTCTACCTCTCCTGCTTGACTAAAAGGACTAAAGGGGGGAAACGTGCCACCCCTTCACAGCACACCACCCACCTGATAGGGATGCGGGAGAATGCAGTATCAGAAGATGGTCCCTGGAGTCATGTTGGCTCTGCTCACAGCCTTCTCAGTGCTCAGGCCTCGGCTGTCCCTGAGCCAAGGGGACTGCTCTTGCTTGCTGTGTTGGAGGGTGTTCTTTCTGCCAGGAATTAATGATGTGGTAAAAACAGTGTTTCAGTGGAGCCAAGGGAGGGACACAACCCTCCCTCAGGAATGGAGCCAGGGGACGATGGAGGCTAAGAGGGGAGCAGGGCAGGGTCCACCCTATTAGCTCACACCAGGAAGTATGGTCCCAGAGCCACTTGTTCAGTAATGCCTTGTCCCTCTCAGAATGTGATGTGTCCTGAGAGCGGCTGTGGAAAATGCAGCTCTGACTGGGCTATAGCTGTCGTAGGAGGCCACCGGCATGATGCCTCGGTTGTCCTGGGGGTACACTCAGACCTGCCTCTACATTCCCTGCCCAGAAAGAGGGTTGCTGGTCTATCCCAGACCTCAGGAGAACCCGTGAAAGCAGTTTCACTGTCCCTGGGGCTGCCAGCGTGCATGGGGGACTCATGAGGTCAGCGGGCTCAGTCAGATCCCCAGGGTCAAATGGGCGGTGGCAGAGCCATGGTGGCCTTTCCCTTGGACTGCATCTTCACGTAGTTCCCCTCATTGATTCTCACAGTAACCTCAGAGGCGGGAGCCTCTTCCCTTCATTCAACAGGAAAGGAAACTGAAGCGCAGTGAGGGCACCCAAGGCCACTTCCTGTAGAAAAGCCTGAACTTGAACCCATCACGTCTGTAAAGGGTGGTTGAGAGAGGCACAATGGGGCTGTGGTCCCGAGCAGGGATGTTTGGCTCTGTGGAGTGTCACTGGGAGAGCCAGTGTCTGGTCATGATTTGACAATTAAACATCCTCCACACTTCAAATGCTTTGTTCGCAGCTAGTGGAGCTATTTTGGAAGGTTCTGGAAATCTGGGGGTGGGGGGAGACTTTGATGGAAGTCATCAACCGGAGTACATTCTTTGGGAGGGTTCTTATACCTGACCCCTTCCTGGCTGGTGAAGAAGTTCTGCCATACATTCCCATTACCACGATGTTTGCCTCAGGCAGTTATGAGCTAAGCCCCCGGAGACCATGAGCCAAGATGATCCTTCTTCCTTGTCTTAATTAGGATTTCTACTGCTGTGATGAAACGCCAAGATGGGGAGGAAAGGGTTTACTTGGCTTACACTTCCACATCACTGCTCATCATTGAAGGAAGTCAAGACAGGAACTCACTCAGGGCAGGGCAGGGACCTGGAGGCAGGAGCTGGTGCAGAGGTCATGGAAAGTTGCTGTTTACTGGCTTGCTCCTCATGACTTGCTCAGCCTGCTATCTTGTGGAACTCAAGCCAGCCCAGGGATGGCTCCACCCACAATGGGCTGGGCCCTCCCCCATCAATCACTAATTAAGAAAATGTCCCACAGGCTTGTCTGCAGCCTGATCTTAAGGCGGCCTCTTCTCAACTGAGGTCCCCACTTTGCAGATCACTATAACTTGTGGCACATTGACCTAAAATCCAGCCAGCACATTGCCTTCTGCTGCTTCTATTAGATGGCTCACCACAGTGGTTGACCATAACCAATGCGAACAGTGACTTTGAGACTGTGACGCACAGGCTTTGGGGCAGGCCTGAGACCCTTGCCCCGCCTGCTCAGGCAAAACTCTCTCCAAGAAGAAAGCAGGCCACTATTGGCCTTTCTCATTGTGCTGACTCTGGCACTGATCGTCCAATAGCATTAGTGAGTGAAACTGCAGGTGTCCAGGTGTGAGGCGAGGGGGGCACAGAAATGGGATGGCGGCCCCCACCACCTCTAGCCGGACCAAAATTAGAGATGGCGTCCTGTCAGTCTCAGAGCCTTACCCTTCATTAGTATTATTAAACCCCACCTCTTGGTGACCTATCTTTGTACCACTCCATGTGAGGAACTTGTGGGGGGGGGGAGGGAGAGCAGGACCCCTGATGTCTGCAAGAGCCAGAGCTGTCAGCTGATGAGGCTGCATTTTTATCGGTTTATTTATTTGTGTGTGTGTGCACATGCGTGTGTGTGTGTGTGTGTGTGTGTGTGTGTGTGTGTGTTCACTCTCACATGCCAGGGCACATGTGTGAAGGTCAGAGGGCCATTTGCAGAAGTCAGTTCTCTGTTTCCACCATGTGGGTCCTGGGTATCAAATGCATGTCAGTCAGGATTGTCAGCAAGCATCCTTAGCATCTGAACCACCTTGCTGTCCCTCTATGCAACTCAGGATAGCTGGTGAGGAAATTGTGGCTGCTCAAATGAGATATTAGCTCAAGAGACAAAAGGGTTGTGCCCATTAGTTTCTGTGAAATAGTGGACAGTCATTATGACCAGTAAAAACCCAACTTTTCAAGGGAAGTATGGTAGTGTGAATATTTTTGGCTCCCATGAGCTCATAGGGAATGGCACTGTTAGGAGGTATGGCTTTGTTAGAGTAGGTGTGGTCTTGTTGGAGGAAGTGTGTCACTGTGGGGGTGGTCTTTGAGGTCTCCTTTGCTCAAGCTTCCCTCAGTGTGACACTCAGACTACTTTTTATTGCCTGCAAGTGGCAAGATGTAGTAATCTCAACTCTGTCTCCAGAACTATTTCTGCCTCCATGACAGCATGTTAGACCATGATAATAGGCCAAACCTCTGAATATATAAGCCACCCAGTTAACTGTTTTTCCTTTATAAGAGTTGCCATGGCCATGGTGTCTCCTCATAGCAATAGAAACCCTAAGATAGAAAGTTTAAATTTTAATAAATTTGTATTTATAATCATGGAGTTTCTGAATACTTACAGACTTTTAAGAAGTGAGTGGGGTGCTGGATGTGATAGTATCCACCTTTAATTGCAGCCTTTGAGAGTCTAGTAGAGGCAGGTGGAGCTCTTTGAGTTCAAGACAGCCAGAGCTACATCGTGAGAGCCTGTCTTGAAGAAAGGAAGGAAAAGAAGAAGTGAGTCTGGACAAATTAATGAGGAGAGCATTTTGTAACATGTTATGCTTGTGTCAGCATTTGGAAGATTTGTTCAGTGAGTCGGAGTCCTCCAAGTGACTAAGGCACAAGGCTGGGTCGCCATCATAACATGACAGATCTGTGCAAAGCTGAAGACGTGCCAACAGCTTTTAATAGAGCAGAAGGCAGGTTTCCTGGCTCCAGCTGTGTGTTGAAGCTCCTAAAGAAACTAACACTTGTCAAATGATGGTGAGCTCACTCAAGCCAAAGAGCAGCAGAGCTCACCCCTTACCCATCTGGCAGAAACTGGATTTCTTTGCATACTTCAATCAAAGTAACTCATCAGAAGCTGAGGAGTTGGCACAGCCTTGAGTATTTCTGTCTTAATTATCCAGTGAGACTTTAAAGAGCCTTGTGAAAGTGTAAAACACAGTCATTCTCCTCACTGTTAGATAATACAGGCTATTTTTTCCTTATTAAAAATATCTTATAGTAGCACATTCATGTTTAGGGCTTATTGAAGGGAATGGATAAATACTTTTTTCTTTTTTACTCACTGGTCGTTTATTTCTTGAGACACCATCTACTACGCAACCCTGGCTAGCCTACTATCTACATGGTGTAGCATCTGGGTCAGGGATGCGGGTATACATTCACTTCTCTCAGCTGTGGAGCCCCATCTGCAGACCCATGCGAGCCCTGTGCTTGCTACCACAGACTCTGTGAGTTCACTAGTGCACTGGTTGGGCTGCATTTAGAAGGCCTTGTTTTCTTGGTGTCTTCCATCCCCTCTGGGTTTTACACTTTTTCAGTCTCTTCTGCAGGGTTCCCTGATCCCTGAGGGGAGGGATTTGCTGGAGACATCCCACTGAGGGCTGGTTGTCCCAAGTTCTCTCGTTCTCTGTGCATTGTCTAGCTGTGAGTCTCTGTACGTATCAATCTGCTGTAGAAGGAAGACTCTCTGATGATGGCTGAATAAGGCATGTATCTATGTGTAAAGCAGAACATCATTAGGAGTCATTGTGTTGCTACATCCCTTTAGTAACAGTAGTGTTTGCTTTTCCCCTAGGTCCCAGGCCTATCTAGTCTTAAGTTTGGCTCTCCAAGCAGGGGTGGGTGTGGGTTCCATCTCATGAAATGGACATTATTCCAGTCAGATGTTGGTTGGTAATCCACAAGCTTTGTACAACTATTGCAGTAGCGTATCTTCCAGGCGGGTCACCATTGTAGATTGGAGGGTTTATAGTGGGTTAGTGTTTTCCTTTCTCCTCGTGGAGAAGGGGCAGAGCACACATGATCACAAGGGCTTGGTCCCAGCTGGTTCCATCATCTCCCTGGGTTTGATCACTCTCATCCATCCCCCCAGGTCAAGCTTTACTGATGTTTTTGCTTTCTCAAACCTGCCAGCCTCGATCTAAGCATAATCTCCAGAGGGCCTTTGCACAAAGCCTCCTCCAGATGCCTTAGTCTTTCATTTGCTTAGCATCTTTGTCCAAATAGCACCTTCTAGGGAGGCCAACCCTGACCACCAAGGCTGCAACTGTCCCCTTTCCAGCACTGCACACCATCTTTCCTTGCTTTCTTCTTCCTTACAGTATGTATCACTTTATAATGTGCTGAAACATCCACTGTCACTCACGCTATAATGTGCTCTGTTTTCTGTAGCATATACAATCGCACTCACCATGTGGTTCTTCTGTCTGCTTGTTTATTTGACTTGTGTGTCTGGTGCTGTTTCCTCCATCCATGATTGTGTCTCTGATGCCTGTAGTCATATTTGAAACCCAGGCGCAGCCCTGTAAGGGCCTGTGAGGTGTGTGTGTGTGTGTGTGTGTGTGTGTGTGTGTGTGTGTGTGTAGAGAGAGAGACAGAGAGAGAGAGTGCAGTTCTAGATGAGTGTACATGTGTGTACAGATGCACATGTGTGTACATGTGTGAAGGTCATAGAACAACCTTCGGTGTCATGCCTCAGGGGCCTTTCACGTATTTTGTTTGGCTTGGAACTTTGCTCACTGACAAGGCTAGCTGGTGAAGGCTAGCCGGCAAAGAAGAAGGCTAGCCGGCGAAGAAGAAGGCTAGCCGGCGAAGGCTAGCTGGTGGGTAGGCTTCCCAGACCTGCCTGTCTCCACCTCCCATTCTATCATGCTGAAACGATAGCACGTTACCACACTTCTTTTTTTGTGTAGGTTCAGGTCCTAAATGGCTGGAGGCAAGTGCTTTTTGCTCCTTGAACTGTCTTTCTTTCCCACACAAGGTTTTTGTAAAGTCATCAAGATGCTTTGAAGAAGGACCCTGGGTCCCACATTTCTCTGAGGAATGAAGAAGACGCATGCCCCAGGAACCTCCTCCATGTCCCCCACCCCTGGTGGAAGCACACTGGTACCTGCCTACAGCAGGTTTCCATCAACCACTGACCAAATGACAGCAAACTTGTAGTCAGGAGAGAGGGCCTGGTTCCTGACCCAGGAGCTGCAATGACCCTTCTATCTGCAGTGGCTTTGATTCAACTCAGAGCACCAAAAGAAGGGCAGGGACCTTCCACACCTTGGCCACCGCTCTCAGGAGTTTATTACCTCATGGGGACGTCATCACACAATGCAAGACATCCACTTTCGATGGCTACTCTGGGGTTACAGAGTGCAGTGGCTCCCTCCCTGCTCCCTGAGCCCCTCATTCCCAGAAGGACCAAAGAGACAGGAATGAGTGGGTGAGGTGGGGAAGGAGAGGGAGAAACTGGGACCCTTACTTCATCCAAAACCTGACAGATTCTGTCTGCCTTGAAGAGGGGCCGCAGCCTCCACACTGTCTCAGGCAGACTTATCTGTTCTGAAATAGAGCTGCTCTGGTGGGAGAGACAAGGTTGACCAGAAGGCTGATTAATATCCTGTTAATTCCGCTTTACTGGACTGTCCCCAACAAATACAACTGCGTCCAAAGAAGAATCTGTGAATAAAATGTCTCTACTCTACTTGCCATGTAAGAGTGCAGCCATAGGTCCTGTGGTGGGCAGGGGCTGCAGGGGAGGGGACCCTCAGGCCCAGCAAGTGACTGGGATCAGATGGGGAAATCCGAATTTTCCTGATAAAGACAAGGATAGACACTCCGGTCTGCAGACCCCAGCCCAGGCTTCTGGCATTGTCCTGCAGCTATGAGGCCCTGTGCTGAGTGAGCCCTGCGAACCTCAGTGACTGGGGAGGGTCTAGCAAAGCCTGGACTACACAGAGTTGGGAGAGGTCCACTTGGCTAATCCCCAAGCCTCCTTTTCTTTTGTGTCTGGATCCTTAGGGAAAACATGGGCTGAACTTGGCTGGGCCCTTTCCAAAGTGCTTTTCCTTGATGAAGCCTTGGAACCTCAATGCAAAGCAAATCCCATCACACAACTGGATACAGCAAAGCTCGGCGACCTCCCAGCTGCTAGGCTTCTGTCGTGATGGGGTCCAGAGCACAGTGGAGTCAAATTCTCCCTCTTGGAGCTTGGTACTCATGACATAGCCACAGCAGTTGGATATATATATATATATATATATATATGTATATGTGTGTGTGTGTGTGTGTGTGTGTATGCGCGCGTGCATGTGCGCGTATTCTTGCCATTTCCCCCACCATTTGCCTTCTTGCAGCTGCAGTCCAGACCAGAGCCCATCATCCACTCCAGAAGAGAAGCTGTGCAGAGAACAGTGGGGGGGGGGAGCCCCCTGGGATTTCCATCCTGACAAACAGCCAGTGATTTTTTTTTCCAGGCTCCAATGTAGAGATTTGGACTCTGCACCATTTTTTGTCAGCTCCCGAGTGAAGCTCAGGAGAACACCCCCAGAAAGCCAAGCTCCTGCCAACTTCAAGTGATCAGTCATCCTGAAGACGTCACCTAAGCTTTTGTATTGAATGATAAGAATTCTGTGGAGCCAACCAAAGACTTAGATGGAGTCCCTGCTGTATTCGCAGGGTGGGCACTGACATCACCACTGTTCTTACTTGCCACTAGCATAAATTATGACGTGACACAGGGTCACATGCAGCCCAGGCTATCCTTAAACTATATAGCCAAAGACTTCAACTCCTGATCCTCCATCTTTATAGCACTGAGATTACATGTATGTACCAATATGTTCTGCTCTGTAGTGCTGGGGATGGAACCTAGGGAGTCCTACATGCTAGGCAACCATCCTCCCCACTGAGCTGCATCCCTGGCCCAGCTTTATTTTCTAATGACAGAAACTTGCCTTTGAACCTGCACACGCATGGTGGGTGAAGCTGGACCAGAGAAGAGATGAGTGGGTGGGAGCAGAGAAGGGTGTGACTCATCCCCATAAGTCTGCATAGTGCTCCCTGGTGACATCTACTCCATGGACCCAGTCTCAGCTTGCAGGCAGATGGGAGGAGGCCAGAGGAGGGGACTAAGAGGAATAGGAGAGCCCAAGTCCTGTGGGCCATGGAGCAGGTCATGGGGTCATTCTGTGAGTGGTGGGATCAGGCTGACTTCACTCACCATAGTAGACACTGTGCCCAAAGCTCACAACAATATTTTAATTGCCCCCCCTCTGTGTGTGTGTGTGTGTGTGTGTGTGTGTGTGTGTGTGTGCGCGCACGCCAGAGGACCACCTCTGGTGCTGGTGGGGTTTTTTTGTTTTGTTTTGTTTGTTTTGTTTTTGTTAGGTGCTACCTGCCTTTCTGGTTCATCAGGGTCTCTCACTGGCCTAGAGCTAGCCTGTAGGCTAAGAAGGCTGGCAAGTGTGTCCCAGGGATCTTCCTATCTCTATTTCCCTACTCCCCCTCCCCCCCGGGTTGCATGCGCATGCCTTTATTATAGAGGATCAAAATCAAGGCCTTGTGCTTTTGAGGCAATGATGTTACTGGCTAAGCCATCACATTAGCCCTTAACTGCACTTTTTAAGTCAAAAGGAAAATATGAACATAGTAATGCACATAGACCTATGCATCATCACAGACTGGATCCTGCTTTGTACCGATGCAGTTGTGAAATATGCTTTCAAGTGTTTTATGCACCTAGGAGACCATGCCTGCAAAAGTAATAGGGAGGCTCAGAGCAGGAAACAGGAGGTGGGCATGGATGGGATGGGAATAAAGGCCACCTGTGGTGAACTATAGTGGTACCCAGCACCTTGGTGCCTCAGCTTCCCTCTTACTTACTCATGGGCTGAGATAAATTAATCCTGACTTCGCTGCAGTTTGCCGCACTGCTGTCCACTCAGCTTTTCTGCCATAGAACGGCCTAGAAAGCCAAGGGGGTGTATGCAGGCTGCAGCGAGGGTAGGCTCTCCATGTAGAAGTTTGCATCCTGGAAGAGCCTTTCCCAGGGTGTGGGTCACTGAGCTCGTTCCCGTTCTGCTCAGCTTCCTGGGATCCCCTGGGACTAAGCGCAGGCTGTTCTCGGGAGCAGTGACAATGGCGGCCCTTTGACTTCTCTTGCTTTATCACCCCACTCCCTTCTCTCATCTACCAAAATATTGCCTGCTCCCGAGTCCCAGTGTCTTATAATAGAGCTCTGACTTTGGGCGAGTCAAGCCCCTCACTGTCACATTCGTGTTAGGAGGCAGTGGCACGTTGGGTGACTTTCCCGAGTTGCTCTAATGGGGGAGACTGTGAACCCTGTGCCTTTTGCAAGTGGGAGAACACAGACTAGACCAAAGAGCAGTGTCTCCTGTGGTGAGGCCACGGGGGGGGGGGGGGAGGAAGGTAACGCCACCCCATGCAGGTCACAAGGTCCTCCTGCAGGGGAAGCACACAGGCCTGCGCTCACCCAGGGCACCTCTAATCACTGTGGCCAGAGGTGGGCACAGTGGCATCTGTGCTGCTGAGGAGGGCAGAGAGGGGATAGGAAGGCCTCTTGGGAACAGCTACCTTGCTCACAAAAGAGCTGGCCCCTGCAAGGAGTGGGGAGAGACCCCAGCCTTCCCACTTACTCCAATAGTCCCACACTCCTCATTGAGTTATCTGGGAGGAGGTCCTGTTTGTACATCCCTGGACACTGGGTTTTCCTGGTGCCCTTAATGGGTGGGCTCCAGGCCTTCTGGATCTCCCTTTCTAGGATACAAACAAGCTAATGGATGCAGGACTAAGTCCTTCTCATACTTGAGGAATGGCCTGGCCATATGTGTTATAATTTTAAAAAAAACACAGGAGACACACACGCGCGCGCGCACACACACTCACACACACACACACACACACACACACACACACACACACACACACCCCAGAGCTTGAATAGAGGGCTTTTTATTGGGAGAAGGGAGTGGGAAAGGAGAGCGGGGAGGAGAGAGACCGGCCTTTAGAGACAGGAGTGGTGAAAGAGAGGAGAGACAGTCAGAGAGAGGGAGGCACAAGACGCCTCTCATGAGGGGATGTAGCTGTAGCGGCTTAGCTGAAGCCATAGTCAGGGCCCTGAGCAGGCCAGAGTACTGCCTGAATGCTGGCAAGCACATCCTGCCAGGTGACAGGGGGCAGGTCAGCACAATGCCTAAATGCTGACCATGTATTTCTGGTAAGCAGAGAAACTGCTAGGCCGCAGAGCAAGGAAGCCTCGTGGGCACCAGGCAGCATGTGGGCAGAGGACAGATGTTCCGCGTCAGGGAGTTCCGTGTGAGAAGAAATCAAGCAGAGCACACTCACTGGGCTAACAGCAAGGAGCATTGCCCTTGGCCAGCGCTTGGAGTGAACCTGGCATGGTGCTGTCAGCCATAGTTCACATCAATCGACAACTTCGGCGGGCATTTTTCTGAGAGTTTCTGGGTGTCAACAACCGGGAAAATCAGCATCACTTGAGAGCATTTTAGAGAAAGAAAGATGTTCTCATTAAATATGTGATAGCATTTGAAATGGGGCCAGACTCCTATGACAAATGCAGATCTATTGTTTGTTCCCCTTACAAGTGAGGGATTGGAAGATCAGAACAGGCCGGTCACTTGCCTTTTCCCCCAGGTAAGGAACAGTAGAGCCATGTGATCCTCGGGTGGCTATCCCTGGCTCCAGCTCTTATTCCTGAACAGGGCTAAGAACACTGGAAGCTGATGCAGAAGGATGGACTTGTACAGCACCTGAAGTCTGGCCTGTGGGTTAGGTACGATCTCACAGAACTACTGACAGCATCTCGAAGACTAGGCAGAGTTGACCGTGAGAATAATGGTTCTGGGTACAAGGTAGAAGCTAAGGATATGGACTGTGAGCCTTCTCCATCAATGGTCCTCACATCCAGGGCCATCTATGTTGCTGTTCCTGCCCCTGACCATGTGTGGCATGTCTGTGTGTGCTGAAGCTCATTGCCAATACCTTAGTTTGCTCTCAAGTGTTCTGGTCCACACCCTAACTCATGGGGGAGACTCACCCACATCTCAGAGGGTTGTCAGCCTACCGAAGGTTGAACTCTGGCTATGCTGCCCCTTCTAGAAGACTCTGTGCTCTGTCTCTCCTCACAAGAAACCTTCAATCCAAGACACAATCGTAGTGTGTGGTGAGTCTATGTGTGGACACACACATATCTGCCATGCATACAGTCATTCACATATACACTGTCCATGCCTAAAGAGACATATGATGTGCCACAGGCACACCTCACAGGTATTTCTGGGTGCCTCCGTGTTTACACAGACATGTTGTGATGGTCATTGTTACTATCAACTTGCCACAGCTCTGAGGAGACAGCCTAAAATGAGACGTGGTCCAGGTTGCTTTCGTTGACAGAGAAAGCCCCATGCCAAGAATGGACAGCACCTTCTGGTAGCAGCCTCATTGTCGCTGTGGCTGATCCTTTCCCTGATAATAGAACCATCATGTCCAAGCTTCCACTGTGGACTAAGAACCAGAGGCTCTCCAGAACCTTCCAGGTTGTTAGCACCAGAATGGGACTGCAGAGACACTAGCCTCAAGGGTCAAATACCTTATAGGGTTCTCTCAGGTGTGAGACAGTTTACGTTTTGACCTAAGCTGATATAATAAATTGTGTGTGTGTGTGTGTGTGTGTGTGTGTGTGCGCGCGCGCGCGCGTATTCATACATTGGTTCTATTCCCCCAGAGAACCCTAATGCATACATATACCACATGTCACGTGAATACATACACCTACACTTTACATATCACATGCATCCATACAGAGGTACCACACACAGAGACACACATAAGCACACACCTAGATGCACCCCCATGGACACACATTGATACACACACACTCACACACGCATGCACCCATAGACACACATGGCCCAGGAGTCCTGAGCAGGCAGCCCTGGCTGTCCACAGCCTAAGTGTTATTGAAACTCCTACCCATCCACACTGGCCTGCAGTTTCCACACTGACCATGGCCCATGCCCCTAACTGCTCTTCAACTTCCCCAGTAAATGTGAGCCGTCAACATAGTCCCTGCTTGATTAAAGTTCAGGGGTTTAATAGATCATTTAAAAAAAAAAAAGCCAAATTACTCCTACCCGGGGCCCAGCCACCTGGCCCACTGCCCCTAGTGCACGGCAGCACTGGTCCAGGCCCGCCAAGGCCAGGCTGGCCCGAGGTTCCTGCCTATTCCCGGAGGACGCCTGCAGCCAGCAGGGCCGGCATTCTCAGCTGCATTTAATCTGCCCTGAGACAGGCTGGCGATGAGGAGAGGAGAGGGGCAAGGCACCGGAGGCTTTGTTCGCTGGCTAACCTGGAGCAGGGCCAGCCTGGAGGCGCTCCCTGGGCAGCAGAAGTCTGTTCCAATTAATCGTGTTTAACCATTCTAATCACACTTTAGCACATTAATCCTATTTTCAATCCAAAACACATCTGAAGCAGCGGCATGTGGGCCTTTTTACGGCAACCGCAAATCAGATGTAACGGAGAGACACGGGGCCCTCGTTTGCTCTGCACTTTCACTGAACTTAAACTTAATAAAATATGGGACTGGCTTGTGGTTGGATTTACTGCGTGATGTTGGTGTCTCGCATATAAAAGATCCCTTAAGTGACTTAAAGACCTGTCAGAGAGCACAGTGAAAATTTGATTAGAGTCACTCGGGCTGTGCCTTCACCCCCCTCCTGCTAACAATGCCAGGGTGGGTGTGATCGCTGAGTGGGTGGGGGGGGGCATCTGGCCCTAAGATCTTCTGGTCATGTCTACCAGAGGTTGCTGCGATCTGCGGGGAGGTTTCCAGGCTGGCGCTGAGTGACCTCATAAAGGGGTTTATGGAGGTGTAATCGTGAAAACTTGATAAACCTCAAACATTTCATCCCTGATGTCAAGTGTCTCAAACGCTTTTGGGGCAAGACTGGTATGCTGTGGATCTGCACACAGTGGACAATGGGATGGCCTGCAAGCAGCCAGGTCTATGACTGGAGAGGGTGTGTGCCCCAAGTTACCCACAGCCAGGGGGAGTTACACCCAGCCCAGGACCTGGATTTTCTAGAGGGAAATGAACCCCAAAGAGAGGTAAGTGACTGCCTGAATGCAGGATTGTAAAGTAGGGGTAAGAGCAGGGCCAGCACCCAGTCTCCTCTGCATGGCCAGCATCCATTCTCCACCACTGAATAGCCAAGGAAGCCACGACCAAGCCAGCGCCCCCCCCCCCCAGCTCGAGGGTCACAGCCCTTATCCTCTTCTGTCTGCCTAGGCCAGCAGCGGTTCAGCTTGGTGAGGTCTGCTTTGCTGCTGTCCTTAGCCCAGTCCTAGTGAGAAACCTATGGGAGGATCATTTGCGTATGCGTGGGAAGCTTGCTCCAGCTCTGGTCTGAGTGCCCTGGTCTGAGAGGGAAGAGCATGGGGCTCAAAACTCACCTCAGGCACACTTCCCAGCTCTGTGGCCTTCCAATGACTGCCTTGCCTCAAAAGCCTTGCTGTCTTTATCTGCACAATTGGAGCGGGGTGCCAGGATTTTGTTCATTTGAGACAGGGTAAGCCTGGTTCCTATGTAGCCAAGGCTAGCTTTGAATTTATTGTGACCCTCCTGTCTCAGTCTCTTGAGTGCTATGTTCATAAGTGTAAGCCATCGTGTTTGGCTTTCTTTCTTTTTCTCTTTTCCTGTGTGATTATTATGCTTAGTTGTATGCCTCATACTTGGAATATAGTAAATGCTATAAAAACTACTCAGCTACCTGCTTCTCTAAACATGTCAAATAATAATAATAATAATAATAATAATAATAATAATAATAATAATCCATGCCTACTACACAGAGAGCTGAGTTCCAGCACACAAGACTGCAAGCAGATTAAAAACGGTCATGTTCAAATGAATAACACTGGCTCAATTAGACGGATGTCATCTCTAGTACTTGTATTAAGGCAGGCATGTAATTCATTTGTTTAAATAGAAATAAAAATTTATTTTAAAAGAGTGGAAGCAATTAAGTAAAAAATCTGAGCTAATATGGTTAACTGTATTTAGATGTAGAATTTGGCTCAGGGTTTCTGGAAAAGGGCAAAGAGGAAAGACGAGCTTTGCCATTTTATTAATTTATTCGGCTTGTCAGCTGAAGGGCATTCTATGTGCCAAAAACTGCTTTTGGCAAGTGTGAAAGGAACGATTATTGATTCTGCAGGTCCGAATCATCTTTCGTGGGCGGAGCAACCTCCCTCCGGGCAGATCTTTAAGTGGACCCTTAATCCTGGCACTTCCACCAACCACGGCCTTCTGACATGGGCACAGCTTTAAAATCAATCTCCAGACATGCAACTCTGAGTCTCTATCTGAAACAGTTCATAGTTTGGGGAGAGCAATAGAAAGAAACACACCAGGAGAAGCAAATCCTGTGCCTCAGCGAGCATTGGTTTAGACCTGAGGTGGGAGTTAATCAGTTCACGCTAAACGAAATGTGCGACAGCTCATAACCTGGTAGAAATGCGGGGGAAAAATGTTGCAATGAACTTGGATAGGACCCAGGATTAGGGTCCTATGTTTGGCTTTCTGAGTAAACATGTCTAGCTTTTTATTTTACAAATAACATTCTGGAAAGGTGCATTAGGGAATCTAAATGCAAAATAGAAATGAGTTTATCCAGGTAAGTAAGGTTTTATTAAACAATTTAATTCATTCCAGTTCCTTTGGAAGAAGCTGGGTTATGGTTAATGTTCTGAGCCAGACAGAAAGTGCATTCACAGAGCCACCTGCATCCAATATACAACTGTCAGAAAGGCCCTCACAGTCCCTTCCTGGAGAGGAGCAAGCTGAAGTGTGGTTTATTTGGGTAAATGCATCAACAGTAATGGCCAATGAATATTCAAGGCAAGGAAAATCTCAGACCACAGTGTCAGCAGCTGAGAACACAGACAGGATTTCAGAGAGTCTAGGGAATCTTACAATTCCAGCTACTCCAAGTACAGAATGTCAGAGATACTCATGCATGATACAGGGAAACACACACACACACACACACACACACAAATCCAACTACAATTAAAACACAGATACATGCATGTACTGTTAAAAAAAATAAATAAATCAACTTATGAAATAAGTCTATAACAGCCAGGCTCAACCAGGAAATTCTTGGAATAAGCATAATCGTTTTTATGAACACGTAAAATATCCTCTGTTTCTGTAATTGTCCTTTATTGGAAAAACTAGACGAGTGTGGTTGGAGTCCTTGCTCTCTGCTTGCTATCACTATTCATGGTTTCAGGGTAGGTATTTCCCAAGCCCGCTGGCAAAGGAAAAGTGATTGTTTTCATATGAAGGGTTTACCAGGCATCTGGCAAAAGTTCATGTAATCACCCATGATTCAAAGTGCTCGCCAAGGCTCCATCATACGCATCGTGCACATTGGTTGGCGAGGGTACAGGCCCAGTGTCACTTCCCTGAATGTCTCCGGCTTTCTCCTCTGCTTTTTTTCTCTCAATTATCATGTTGCTCCTGGCCTCCCCTTCTCTCTCTCTCTCTCTCTCTCTCTCTCTCTCTCTCTCTCTCTCTCTCTCTCTGTGTGTGTGTTGGGTGCGGTGGGGTGTTTATGTATGTATATGTGTTGGGGTAGTAGCGTGGTATTTATGTGCACATACGCTCATGAGATCAGGGGACACTGGGTGCCCTTCTCTATCATTATCTGCCTTATTCCATTGAGACAGGGTCTTTCACTGAATCTGGAGCTAGGTTGGCAGCCATCCAGCCTCAGTCTTGTGACCCTCTTGTCTCTCCTCCTCACCCCCTACCCCCAAGACCGGGTTACTAGCACATTGGAGGTTACCAGCACACCCAGATTTTACCTAAATGCTGGGGAGCTAAACTTGTACTCTTATGCTTGCTCAACCAGAGCTTTCTTTTCCCCTGGGCCACCCTTCACCCCTCACTTCGTGTTTTGAAACGTGACCTTCTATGTGGGCTTTTAACAGCTTTTAAGCCATTCACAAGACAAGCTCTCAGCACCCAGAGGCTGGGAAAGAGTGAATGAGACTCTGCACCTTAATTAGAAAGCAGGCAATGTTAAGAGAACCACGCAGGGACAGTGAGTTGGCCCAGTGGGTGCAGACACTTGCCTCAGAGCCTAACTACCCGAGTTTGACAGCCAAGGACCCACATGGTAGAAGGAGCGTCCTCACCCCGTTAGCTCTCCTCTGAGCTTCACATGCACACCAAGGCATGCAAACACTCACAGTCCTACACGGACGCGCAAATTATACAAAATAAAATGTAAAAAGCACATGCATGTCGAGTGATTTTGTGAAACTTCAATGTGGCATCTGCTGTACCCACAGGGCACGGGGAGCCAGACTTGAACCCAGATGCAACCCTGTTCACCAAAGTTTTACTCAAAATGACTGAAAGATGAAATCCACCCAAGTGTCCACGGATAGATGAACAGGAAAATGAGACAGGGTCTCTCCACACTGTGGAGCGTCACTTAGCCTTAGAGCAGCAAGGAATGCCAATGAGTGCTATGGCACAGGTGAACCCTGTGCTGAGTGAAATAAGCCAGACACAGACAGACAGCAGCGAAGGATTCAGCTAACGTGGCCCATGTCATAGATGCAGAAAGAATGATGGGTCCCTGGGCCGGGAGGCAGGGCCCAGGGCTCAATGGGTACAAAAACGATCCTGGGGAGGAAGAAGGACAGATGTGATGTACCTACGAACAATGGCTCACAGTGTAGAGTGTAGGCATCCTCAGCATCCCTGAACTATGCATTACAGACAGTTATGCAGACGTGCCATACAATGCATCAAATAAACACACATACACACTAGAGAGAGAGAGAGAGAGAGAGAGAGAGAGAAACAGACACACAGGCACAGAGAGACAGACAGACAGACACACAGGCACAGAGAGACAGAGAGAGAGAGAGAGAGAGAGAGAGAGAGAAACAGACACACAGGCACAGAGAGACAGACAGAGAGAGAGAGAGAAACAGACACACAGGCACAGAGAGACAGACAGAGAGAGAGAGAGAGAGAAACAGACACACAGGCACAGAGAGACAGACAGACAGAGAGAAACAGACACACAGGCACAGAGAGACAGAGAGAGAGAGAGACAGAGAGAGAGAGAAACAGACACACAGGCACAGAGAGAGAGACAGAGAGGCACACGCACAGCCGTCTTGAGAAAATGGAGTTTCTCAGATCTTTTCCCCCCTCCTGTTGTTTCCTCCCTTCCCTCCCCATCCCAACCTTGTCTTTTGTTTTGTTTTTTTTTTCTTATTTTGGTTTTGCATAGTGTATGCGTGTATGTGCATGCATGTATGTTGGTACATGCGCTCATGTGTGTACATTTGGAAGTCAGGGGGCATTGGGTGTCTTCTCTATTGCTTCTCCCATTATTCCCTCTGGAGACAAGGTCTCTCATTGAGCTGGAAGCTGGTCAGTGTGGCTAGGATGTCTTTCCAGAGAGTTTTTTTGGGTCCTCCTGTCTCTGCTCCCCAATGCTGGAGTTATAAGCACATGTGTCCATGCCCAACTTTTACATGGGTGCTTGGGATTTGAATTCAGGTCCTCATGCTTGTCTGGCAAGTGCTTTCCCCACTGAGCTGTTTCTCCAGCTCCTCCCTTCTTCTTAAGACAAGATCTCAATATAGAGCCTCAGACTCTCAGGTATAGGCACATACCACTATGCTAGTTTTCATAAAAGTGCCTTTAGCTGGGCCCTAGGTGATGACCCAGGGCAGGGTCAGAACTCGGGCTAAGGGAGCAGATGAGAACATCAGCAGGACCAGAGTCCTGGATTTCTGCAGGATTAAGCAACACAAGGTCCCCGCAGTGGCCGCAGCAAGGCTGCCATGACACCTGAAGCTGAGGACAGTAAGAGAAACTTGCATGCCACTCCACATTGCCAACAGTTCATCTTTACCTTTGAATGACCCTGTGAGAGTCACAGTATTGCTGTTCCTCCCCATATACACTTCACAGAAGAGGGCAAACTAAACTTGTATGCAAGGATACGCCAGGGTGGAGGGGATGCCTGGATACAGGGAGGTACCACCCTCAGGGTTTCCTCACCTGCAAGAGCGGATGGGAATTCCCATCCCTTTGCAACCCTTTCTTCCAGGAGTACACACCATTCAAAGAATACCCCCCACGGGGGGGGGGATGCCACCGTGTGCAGAGGCTCAACAGCCCCGTGCTAGTCCTGTATGGATAGTGCCTCTGTCTTTCCATGGATGGGTGGCGTCTTGGTTAGCATTGCATCCTCAGTGTGCTCAGGCATGTGGCTCGCAGCCTGTGCTCAGCAAGTGGTCAGTACGTGATGAGAAGATATTTGACAGCAGATTAATGTAGCGAGCATGTTCGGAGCATGCACTACACGCAGGGTCTGCGCAGAGGACAGGAATGTGCGTCTCAGGAGGCTGGGTCCACATTTTCGCAGCTGACTGCACTGGCCGGAGGGAAATCTTGGGAATCTGGAGTAAGCAGCTGCAGGCTCTGCTGTGCCGCGTGCTAACTCTCCACTTCTTTGTTAATGGAACAGGGATCTTAGGAAAGGGTTTCCCCAGCACTGAATGAAGGGAGGAGATGGGCATCAGGGGGTCGACACAAAATAGACACCAAATAAATGATAACCTGATCGTGTACAAATAAAAAAATATTCATGACGGTAGCCAGGTGTGGTGATTCATGCCTTTTAGTAGCAACAGAGGCGGAGCTCTGTAAGTTCAAGGCTAGTCTGGCCAATATAACATGCTCCAGGCCAGTGACGGTTATATAGTGAGACCAAAAAAAAAAAAAAAAAAAAACCAAAAACAAGACCAAAAAAAACCCCCCAAAAAACCAAAAACCAAGTTTTTAAATTACGTACAGTAGCATAGCAGAGGACAGGTCAGAGGGCCCAAGCTTAGCTCATGAGCATCCAGGGAGGCTTCCTGGAGGAGGGAACCCTGGGCTGAACTTTGGGGATAAAGATTGGTCTGGGACTGGAAAAGAGATGTTAACAGGGTAAGGCCTGGGCTCTTCCTGGACCCTATGAGTGGCTAGGCTCAGGTGAAGGCCTGTGGTATGGATATGAAGAGACTTCCTTTTGTCTTGTTTTTTGGTTTTTCAAGACAGGGCTTCTCTGTAGCTTTGGAGCCTGTCATGGAAGACACTTTGCAGACCAGGATGGTCTTGAACTCACAGAATCCACACAACTGCTTCTGCTCCCAAGTGCTGGGATTAAAGGCATGCACCACCATGTACGGGGCTTCTGTACACTCCTCCCCTGCGAATCCTCACCACAGCTTTGGGTCAGGGATCCCCTCCCTTATGAGGAGGCTGAAACCAAGGCTCAAACAAGGAGGCTTATGGGCCAGGCCACCCCAAGGCCCCTCTGGCCAAACATGTCTGTGCTGCCAGAGTGATGGGGATATTACAGGAGCTTTTAGAATCCCAAGGGTAGGTCAAAGGAACAGGCCTGGAAATCCCTTCCTACAGCTGGATCATGGTGCAGTGGGGGTGGTGATGGGGAGTGATAGGCCCCCACATCAAAGAAAGAGTCAGAGAGATATGCAAACCTTAGTGACCCAAAAGGCCAAGTGTCTCTGGATTCAAACTGAGCCTCAGTATCCCTGTTTGTAAAATTGGACTTAATATCACCTATGTCCTGTTGTGGGACATTTGTGAACTGTGTGAAGGTGTGCCACTGTGATGAGTTTAATAAAAAGCTAAATGACCAATAGCTAGGGCAGGAGAGGTTACACAGGACTTCTGGGCAGAGAGAGGAGCTTGGGGGAAGAGTCTAGGTACTCAGCTTCACCAGTGAACCACAGAGGGAGTCAGAGATACAGAATGCAGGAGAGGTAAAGAGCCACGTAGCAGAATGTAGATAAATGGAAACAGATTAATTTTAGTTATACGAGCTAATGGGACAAGTCTAAGCTAAGGTCAAGCTTTCATAATAAGTAATAAGTCTTCCCAGTCATTTCTTGGGAGCTGGGGGTCAAAAGAAAGGCCAACAAGAAAGGCTTGCTACAATCTTCTCCTGGAAAAATGAAAAAGTGGTGTGTGTGTGTGTGTGTGTGTGTGTGTGAGAGAGAGAGAGAGAGAGAGAGAGAGAGACAGAGACAGAGAGAGAGCTTAATGCCCCTTAACATGTCTCAGGGCATGGTGCTACAGGAAAGTGCTTGCTGAATGACTTAAATAACCAGACACTCCGTGAAAAGGCTTGGTATACCCATGACCAAGACCACTCCCCCAGGAGGCAGAGCTTCACAAACATTTGTCCATCTCCTTCCTGGATGCCTGGCAGGTGAGAAGATGGCTTCCCACACTGCAGGTGAGGAAATCGAGCCCGGAAGGACCGGCATGCAAGGCCTCTGCGTTGACAGAGGAGGAACTCCACACCTCTCTCTAGAGATGGGTCTCTGTGCCCTTTCTCTGTTGGGAAAGACCGGGCCACCTTCCCCCTGAAAAGCCACAGGACATGGGGCAGGCGGTGTAGGTGAAAGGGAAAGGTGAAATTGCGTGCAGCCTCTCCTCCAGAATGCACACGTCTGCCCTCTGCTCCCCTCTGAGTCCTGAGAAGACACCTGCCTCATGGGATTCTCTGTCCTCATCTGAGTCCCCAAAGTCCTCAAAGATAGCATGTAGCATGTAGGTGCCATTCTTTCCTGGACAGCTCATTGCCTGGCCCATTCAGTACATGCTCCATCAGTCAATCAATGAAGGAACAGATGAATGAATGGATGAATGAATGAATGAATGAATGAATGTTGGCCACAGAGACAAACAAGCCCACCTTTGTTTGATACATTTTTCATCTGCAGAGGGAGACACGGGTTCTATGTTCAGGAAAGGGCAGCGAAGGAGTCACTTCTGGCAGAACAGCTTTGGGCAGCTCCCCCAAGCACTGAGGTGGACAGAAGGCAGCAATCTAAGCAGAGCCTGTGTTACAGGCCATGGCCCGGGCAGGGGCTCAGAGCCTCACCAAGGCAGGCAGAACCCAGCACTTGGATTGATTGTTTGCTGCTGCTGTTGGTTCAAAATTCTTCATTTCCAAATGAGGGCTGGCATTCGTATTTTGTACGTAGTTCCTGGAAGGGCGAGAGGCACTGTGCTGGTACTTCTGTCTTCCTCTCCCACACATGTCTTTAGAGGCATGTGTGCCCAAAGCCAGTTTTCCCCAGAGGACATGTGGTACTCTTGGGAGGAAGTACCACAAAGTTCTTTACCCTCAGAGAGCCTGGGTTAGGGTATTGGGTGAGGCCCCTGTTTCATGCATAGACATGGTAAGATTGCTCAAAATACAGTAATCAACACAAATCATATTTCCATGCATTATTTTTTAAATCAGAATGAATGCCAAAACTCTAATATAACATATTTGTGTTTACAAGGTCGGTAGCAGAGACGTGGCAAACTGTACTGGCGCAGAGGCAGGGGGAGAACTGATTTCATCTGCTTTTGAGGAGTACGTTGGTCCCCAAACACTAAAGTGACTGAAAACCTTACAGAAAAATTTAAAAAGTAGGTGCACTGAAACCCGTAATAGAATTTAAGTTTGACTATGTCATTGCTATCTCAAACTTAGCTTGATACAAGTTTAATTTCTTGGCCTTAAAGGAAGCAAATTCATCAATTTTTTTTCTACAGAAATGTGAACTCCTTGACTAATACCGTTTGCAATCGAGAGAATTGCTAAGTTTGACTGTTTATTCCAGCCATGAAGCAATCTTGAAGAATTTGTAATTCAGTGATCCATTCCATCTTTCTGTAAAGTTTTAAAATGTCCCGGGTTTCTGTGTGTGTGGATGTGTGTGGGAGTGTGTGCCACGGCATGGCGTGCAGGTCAGAGGGTAACCTGTGGGAGGCTATGTGAGTCTAGAGGGTTGAACTCAGGTAATAGGTGCCTACACAGCACCTTCACTGGCTGAGCCATCTCAAGGGCCCTCTTTAAAGTTTGAACACTTCCTTCACAAACAACAACTTTGTGTAGATTTTGACTTTTCAGTAGCGCATCTAAATTCTGCTCTCAGGAACTGCCACCCCATGGGTCCAGGGTCTCCACTTGGGAGGTGAGAAGGCTACGGAATTGGTTTGTAATGCTGGCCTCACAGCTCTGTAATGTACGATGCCACCGACTGTAGGTTAAAAATGGCTGAAATGGCAGCCTCATCAGACAGACACTGCGACTACACACATGAGTACACCCGTGTGCCCTTGTGAACTCTCTTGGTTATTCAGGTTCCTGGTGGCCACTTCGGTTTGTGCCAAAGCCAGGACTCTTCCACCATTCTATCCCCAGTTCTGACCAGTGTGCTGACGCCCCAAAGCTGAGACCCAATACTCATTTGCTGCTTACATTGCTAAGGAGGAGAAGGAAGAAGAACATGAATTTGAGCCTGAAGGTGTACAACACTTTGAATTGGACAGAGGGAAAAGGAATTAGGATTAATAAGGTTTATAAAGTGGGAGATAGCTTCCAACTTCCAACAATACTAACCAGTGAGTGAGAATCGTCTACTGGGCACTTACCATGTGCCAACATACCATGTATTAACATACCATGTGCCGGCATATCATGTGCTAACTAATGTACTATGTGTCAATGTACTATTTGTTAACATAGCATGTTCTAATACCAGTTGCTAATATAAGCTGTGTTCTAATATACCACATGTTAACAGACCACACATTAATATACCGTATGATTAATGCTGCATGTGCGAGCATGCTGTATGCTAATGTACTATGTTTTGGAGATTCCCACCCCGGTAAAGCAGTCGTCTTCCTTCTGGGTCTGCTATGAGGAAGCACATCTCACCTCATCACCAGGAAGCAAACAGAGAAAGAAGAAGGGACTGGGGTTTCGAGATCCTCTTCAAAGGCAAACCCCAAATGATTTGGAGTCTCCTCACTAGGCCACACCTCCTGAAGGTTCGAATGCCTAAAATGCCCCCCCCCCAGAAGCAAGTCTTCAGCACATAGGCCTTTAGGGAACACCGTGGATCTGAACACAGTATAAGACACGAAGGCCTTCAACTTCGCTAAAAGGAAGGACCATTAGCAGAGGGGGTGGCAGGCATCATGCCAGCCCACGTGTGGAGAGAGCCCAACAGGTCTGCCTACAAACTTCCCAGTCCTTTCCAGAAGCCTATGCAGACATTGTCAGTGAGTCGGCTGAGACTCATTTGCCCCATCCAGGTAGCAATCGTGGCAGTGAAGGGGCAACCTTCTGGTATTAGTAGATCCAGGCCCTTGAATGCCACTGCTCCAGTGTCTGGGTCAAAGATCTAGAAACCTATGGCTCTAGATTCCAAGAACGAGAGGCCTAGCTAGCTCTCTGGGGATTAGGCCAGCCTCTGCAAACAACAGTCTTATGGTTTCTGGTGCTCAGGTCACAGGCCTCTCTCTCTCTCTCTCTCTCTCTCTCTCTCTCTCTCTCTCTCTGGGCTTTGCCTGTCAGTGGTCCCAAACTCTCCAACATCAGCACCAGCAGGTGATGGGCCAGTGTTCCAGTGCCCAAGCCCTGGGGGACGGCACTCCAGGTCCCTAATAGCAGGTAATGTTATTCTCTCGGGCCTCAGGATTGTAGCCTTAGCCTTTAGCACTTGGCAGCTCCCTGTGCTGTTTCCAGTTCCCCGGGCTGACAGCCTCTCATTAGGCTCCTCTCAGCCCCCACTTTTCTTTGCCTTCTCTAGACTTTTCCCACCATCTCTTCTCCCCTCCATCACTTTCCGCATCCCTGTCTGGAACGCTTGGGTTGATTTCTTGCTGGTGCCATTACCACTCCTGCCGCTTCTGCTGGCTCTGCTGCTGGTTTCAACACTGACTGCCACCACATTGACATTAGCATGCCAGCTCAGCATGCTATCGGTGTGAGAAGGACCACAAACAGACAAAGGATGATGCAGGAAGAAGTTTGTATAAGGGACTAATGTTAGAAGACTGAGGGGAGCACACAGATGATGTCACTAAGACCCCCAGGTATTGTCCTGCCTAGAGCGATGGTTTCCCGTGCTGGCACAGGCTGTGACTGCCTTCCTCGCTCCGGGAGCAGGAGTCACAGCTTCGGCACCATGAGCTCTACAGCTGGGATACAGAACTCTAGGCAGTCCCCTAAGTCATAAGGATGTATAAAGAACAGACTCTCCAGACAGCTTCGTCCATCCACAGGAAAGCACCAAAGCGCGCTTGCAAGACAAAACTCAGCTGGCATCCCCGTGGCATTTGACTATGCTCAGTGGCACTTACGAGGGCTTCACCCCCGTGCCTGTGCTCCAGGAGGAGCTGTCCCTATTATCTGACTCACAGCTTGCCCACGACCCCACCGGGGCCACAGTAAGAGACAAAGAAGGGCACTGACTGAGAGTGTGAGCCTGGACTTCTTCCTTCCTCCTCTCCTGAGCCCCTGAGCCGTGCAACCTCCCAGGCCTTCCGGGCTCGGCTCTCTCGTCAGAGGAAGACACTGCAGGCTAGTGCATGCGACTGGCTTTCTACTCAGAAAGGGAAAGGAGAAAACATACTTCAAATGTCCAACAGATGTGTCAGAGAGTAAAATATTTTGGAACTGGAGATGAAAACAATTGTGAGTAATTATAGGAAGGTATGGAAAACTGCCTGGAGAGGGCGAATGAGCGTGCTCTCCTGGTTATCATGCCAGGTCCCCCACCCCAGCCCAGCGTAGCTTAAATATTTGCTCACTATTTATTTTGAATGGATTCCTTTAACATATTAGTGGGTCCCCTTGATTGTAAAAATAATAAACCAAGGAACTTCATAATCAAGAGAGGTCCTTAAAGATTTGAAAGGGGCTTGTCTCTATCCCCTGGTGCTTTGACAAGCCTGAGCGGTTCGTGTCCTTCGTGGTAAACTTCTACGCTTTTCTCTCTTGCCCAGGCCTCCTGCCCTGCAAACTGCCCTCCGCGGTGTGTCTGAAGAGTTTAGAAGTTCTTGTCTAAACCCCGTGTTAGTTCGGCGCTTTGAAGTTGCTGGACCAGAAAAAGCTAGCTCCTTGAAGGGGATGAGGAAAACATTGGTGCCATCCTCAGGCCTCTGCACGGGATCGGTGAGATAGAGCAGCTGATGGTGTCCCCGGCCACTAGGCTCCCTCCACCCCTCCTCCAGCATTGCACCTGCAGATGAAATGGCTCAGACCTACTAAGAGGCAGCCACTCTGATGGATTGGCCGATTGCCAGCCAATAGCCTCACAGAGAGTTGTCTCCGGTCCAGTCAGCTGAGGCCCGTGGCTGTGATGGTTGATTCTCTGCCTCAGAGGTGCCTGAACCTGGACCAATTAGTCAAAGCAGGGATTCACTAGTGAGTATTTGCCTAGGAGGTGGGACACAGGAGCCTGGTCCCATCAACCAAGGTCAAGGTGGACACTGGGTGTCCTCTGAAGTGGCCTGGGCCATAGCAAATGCATCTTCCTTGGTCCTTTAGAAAGGAAGCTGCTTCTGGCCATTCCCTCACCTTCCCTCAGAGCAGGCACCGGTGAGGGGGGGGGGGTTAGGGTGGAGATGTTACTGAACTCTTTTTGTGTGACTATTTTGAGATGCCCGCGCTATGGCTCGGGCTGTTCTTGAACTCACATTTAGACAAGGCTAGCCAACTCACGCCACTCTCCTTGCTTCAGTGTCCTGAACCCTGACATTTCAGGTGTATGCCACTTCCATCGACCTTCACTGGACTCCTAGTTCATTCACCCCAGGGTACTGGGCTTTCCATGTCTTATCTTCTCTGATTTACAGAACCCCTTATGTCCTGCAGACCCTCCCTTGACCTGACTCCAGAGTTTCCGGGGAGGCTGGCTCGCTGATTCCCACACACTATGCCACGTAGCACTGTAGGATTTTTTTCCTTAGGGCTTCAGTAACTCCCTCTTTGCTGCCCATTGCCCAGATTTCTTAGTGTCTGGGTAGTTTCAATTGACTGCGCCCTGTATGTATAAACTCCCCTTGAATACGCCTAGCACTGACCTATTTCAAAGTCGCCACCTTCTTCTTGTGAGGTCCTCACAGGTTGTAAGAAAGTGACTGAGCTAGCTTGGCTGACTTGAGGCGTGTCTGGAAGGTGTGCTAGCCTCTGAGCTCAATAATGAGTCTCTGCCGTGGAAGGGCATGGGCGGGAACTTTGTGTGGATGGGGAGCTCCGAGAGAAGAGGGAGGAGAATCACAGAAGACATACAGCTTTAACTGCAGACACTCAAGAATGTACCTGGGGAAAGATGAAGGGGATGCAGAGAGTCTGGGGAAAGATGGAGGCCGACAAGTTAAGACAGGACTTTACTGGGATTAGCTGGGAGAGAAAAGCGGAGGACAGGGGTTCATGGGGAAGCACCTGATTGCTTCTGCAATGCTGCTGTTGACAGGGGGGAAATGGAGGGTTTGGGCCCCAGTGGAATTGTTCCTGCAGCAGATGGCTTGGAGCTGCAAAGAGCAGAAGACTCGAGATTTGGGGGAGGAAGCAGCAGCTCTGCCCACTGAGCTGTGGGGACATGGGACAAGTTGCACCCCAGGGGATCGCAGATGATGACAGGAGGTCCTGTGGGTGGGGAGGGATGAGGGGGGTGAAAAAGATGTAGAAGTTTGAAGGAATAGGAGAAATCATAATTGCTTTGAGGCCACAAGAGCGCTAAAGGACATTTGGAGGAAATAAGGGAATGAAGAGCCTACCACCTTGCAAACTTTCCCATGCTCGCGAGCTGAGTGGCATGTCCCCCAGTGGGATTTACTGAACCTTTGGGGACACAAATTTTAATTTTGCTTTTGAGACAAGTTCTCTAGCCTGGGGTAGCCTCAAAGTCATGTTCTCCTTGCCCCTACGCTCCCCCTCTTCCAAGTGCTGGGATGGCAAGTATATTTCACCATGCCTGGCTCCAAACTATATACTGGGAAGATTAAGTTAGAAATTCAGTCATTAGCATGATCCCCAACTCAATATTTTGGTGTTCTTACAAGAGGTGGCTATTTGAAGCTGTAAGCTCGAAGAGAAGCCCCTCGGTGAGGAGACAAGTGTGAATTTCTAAGATTGATTGGATGCGTGTGTACCCCAAGAAGGTGAAAGGGTCCATGGAGGGGCTCCCCACAGCTCCAGGGGAAGCGTGGGCCTGACCACATCTTGATGGTGCATTTCCAGCCTGCAGAACACAGAAAAATAAACACCCTCTCAGTTCTGGGTGTTTTGTTGCAGGAGTTATAGGAAGTAAGCAGAAATGTTTGGGAAGTCTGTTTGGGGGTGGGAGAGTGATGGGAGTCTAGCATGGCCACCCAGGAAAGGCAGGTCAGATCCGGGGAGTAAGGTGACCTGACCCTGGGGGAGTTGCCAGCCCTGGAAGAAGGCATAGAAAATACCCCATCAGTATCTCCCTCCCTGCTGAAATACCCCAAACTCTCTGCCCTTCCCTTTGTGTCAGGTTTCTCAGCCTCTTTAGCCTCTTTACAGTAGAAATCCACCCTCCAAACCTCCTACACACAGCTCCAAGGCCGGGAGTGTGTGTGTGTGTGTGTGTGTGTGTGTGTGTGTGTGTGTGTGTGTATGTGTGTGTGTGGTGTCTCCCTCTAGCCTGCCGAGACTTAACCTGAATGCACCTGACCGTCTGTCCTAGCCTTCCACCTCACTGCATTGACACATCTTTGGAAAAGCACTCCGGTGACCTCAACTACACCTGGATGCTCTCTGTCCCTCCCCGTGCTCCTTACTGCTGACCGCCAGGCTGGCTTTTATCTGCTCCTTTGTCTCCAGCACCATTTTGCACACCAGGGCTAGCCTGAGTCTCCTCCATCTGTCAATTAGGTCACATCAGGAGTAGGAAGCTCAGACAATGCTGTTTTTATCCGTCTCAGAACTGCTTTAAGTGTCTCATTAAGTAATCGCGTGCTTCATATTGTCGGGAAATGGTCTCCGAATGCCAGAGTGGGAGAGAGCATTTTTCAGCATACAGGAAATGATACAATCTTTTCTCCAGTCTCCAGCTCCATTCTAAATGCAGAAACAGAATATTCCCAATCCATAAAAAAAGAATTGATAGATAATGCAGATGTTCTTTGCTTTTTACAAAATAGATGGTCTCGGCAATATTGGGTGTAAATCAAATTTCTTAAAAATTGAATTACGTGGAAAATGCACTGTGGGAATGTGCTTTTAAAAGAATCCTGCGATGAATTCATTGGTAAATCAAAGAGACACTCATTCCTTTGGTCATCCAGTCATTTATTTATTCCAGCAGTTCTTGGGCCTGGCCAAACATCAGAATTACCTGGGGAGCCCTTTAAATCTATACTACAGTGAGGTCCCATCTCTGGGGAGTCTTTTTTAATTGGTCTGGGGTGGGGCCTAAGCCTGGGTATTTTTTAAAACTCCCAGAAGATTCCGATGTTCAGCCAGGCTCAGGAACCACTGGTTTATTCAATAAACATTTATTAAGAAAACTCCAAGTTAGACCTGAGCTAAGTGACTCTTAATAAGAGCCAGCTTGCTTCCTCCCAGGGCTTAGCGTCTAGTGGCCAATAGAGATACATTAACAGACAATTTCCCCCCAAACACGTAGTCTGGGGCTAATATACTGACGTTCGTCTATTTTACAACTTCAGGGGTTTTTTTTTTTTCTTTTCATACAGCTGATTGGATTGTGTGTGTGTGTGTGTGTGTGTGTGTGTGTGTGCATTAGCTGAGACATGCATGGTTAAATACTACATTTCGCATTACTTTGTCTGACACAAATATTGGCAGCCCCAAATCTCTTTTAGTTAGTATTCATTTGCCTGCTGCATGTTTCTCTATGTCTTATTTCTGTGGCTTTGCAGCTTAGTTATGTCCCTGAATATTAGATAATTAGCCTTAAAATTTCAATTTAAAGGGATCTCAGTCCTGGGGCTGGAGATGTAGCTCAGTTGGTAGAGTGCTTACCTGGCCTGCACCAAGCCCTGGCTTTGGTCTCCAGCACTGCCCAAGCCTGGTGTGGTGGTGTGTACTTGCAACTGTAGTTGCAAGTGTTATCAGTTCTACACCATCCTCGGGTACACAGTGAGTTTGAGGCTGGTTTGTGTTACATGAGACCTTATCGTAAACGGAGGGCTAGAAAGATGGCTCTCCGGTTATGTGCATTTGTTGCTCTTGCTGAGGACCCAGATTTTGGTTCTTAGCATCCACATGGCATCTAACTCCACCTAACTCCATTTCTTGGGGGTTCAACACTTTCTTCATGCCTCCATGGGCACCAGTCATACAGATGTACATGCAGACAAAACACTCACACGCATAAACCAAAATAAATAAAAAGTTGTAAGTAATAAAAACGAAATTCAAAAAATTAAAAATGCTTCCGTCTTTTTCAAGATGAGTTTAATACATCTACATATAAGACTCTGTGTGGGTGTGTGGGTGTGTGTGTGCGCACACGTGCGCGCGCGCATGTGTATGTCAGAGAGAGAGGGAGAGAGAGATCTGTCATTTGGGGCTGCCTCTGTACTTCCTGATTGCTGTGAAGGCTGCTGTATCTTCCTCTTCTGGCACTGCTTTCCATTATCAAACCAAGCCCTGGTCTAGTTTCTTTGCCGCCTCTTATTTGTTTCGAGATCGTGCCTTGTCCACAATTCTGTAACTTGACTGCTCAGCCTCGCACTTTTCTATCCTAGTTTCTAGCATGGTTCATTTGCTGAACGTTTGGCCTCTTCCGCTGGTGGCAGAATTTGGCAGAGGCTGTGGAAGCGTCCAGAGGTGGTGCCGAGGAAGTAGAGGAAGCAGGTCCTGGGGATATCTTATCCCTCATTCCTTCCTATCGCCTGTTTCCTTCCTGTCTGCCCTGATGAAGCCACTTTACCACATCTCCCACTGCTATGAGGTTCTTTCTGCTCCTGCCCCAGGGCCAACAACCGTGTAGTGAAATCTCGGAAGCTGTGAGCCAAGATCAACCTTTCTTCTCTTGTGTTGTTCTCGTAGGCATTTTGATCAAGGGGCCAATAAACACAACACAGCTTCTAGCTTTAAAAGCATTTTAGTTTCACACAATGTGCTTCTCGGGTTGCTCTCACAATTCCTCCTGTTCCCACACCTGACTCGAGTGGTTTTCTTCCTGTGGCAGGTCCTGCATTAAGCTCTACAACCCTGTCTAGATTTCTGACAAAGAGCTTTGATAACCAAAAATTATCAAATATTGGTGTGTTTGGTTGGGAGAAGCTGCATCAGATTCTAGCAAAGAATGATGTCCTTCTAAAATCAGAAAGGTTCTGGCTCCCTCTCTGGGCTAGCTCTGGCCGGCCGCTCTCATTGGAAACCCTGACTCTTTGTTCAAGCCAGCAGAGGCAAGTCCCCAGACAGCAGTCCCAACTTGAATGTGACACATCTTCCCCTAGGGTTTCCAAGTTCCGCTCAGAACCGACCCTTCCTGCTTATGTGCGCCTTGCTTCCCCTTCTGCAATGGTATTTGCACTCATGTGTTCCTACCTGTGTGAACCTAGGAGGCTGAGGGCATGTTGTCCCTTCCCTGGGGGGTCTGCAGCCAGTCACACAGCTCTTCTGAAGTCACCTTTATGCTAGATTTCTAGTGAACTTTGGCTCCTGAGTCTTGAGCCAAGATCTTGAGAAGTCCTGGGAGTGGGGACCCTTTTCATCTGTCATCTCTTTATGGGCTGATAATTGAAAAGTGGAAAACATGTAGGGTAGTGTGGACAGTCTGTGGCAGTGTGAAAAGGCAGACTGTATGTACAGGAGACCAGAGACTGGTAATTGTTCTTAATTCTGGGTGCAGAAAGAGGCTGTTCTTGTAATATTCTTAGCTTATCTTTCTTCTATCATGTACATCAATTGTCTTCCATTTTAAAAACTATTAATACAAAACCAAATAGCAACATTAAATAGTCATTTCTTTGCCCTCTTACAGTCAACCTCCTCTACCTGTTTTAATAATGATGATTATTTCTTTTCAACTACTTCTAGTGTGATGGAGGCCTATGAACCATGGCTTTTTTTTCTTTAGATTTTATTTTTAATTATGTATATGGACATGTGTGTCTAGGACGATGGTATATGTGTGTAGTTTCCCACAGAGTCCAGAAGAGGACATTTAATTCCTTTGGAACTGGAATTGATAGGCAGTTGTCAGCTGTCATATGGGTGCTGGGAACTGAACTTGGGACCTCTGGAAGAGCACCCAGCACATATAACCACTGAGCCGTCTCTCCAGTCCCGCTCTTTCCTCTAATGCCTTTGAGGAGATGGTCATGGAATGGGCACCTTTTCATCACTCTGGGTTTTGGATTGTGCCCCGTGTAGTGGGAGACAACTCCACTTCAGTCAGTGTTTGGAGCCCTCAAAGATACCTCCAGACCCATCATCTACAGGTCGCAGCCTCCGTTTGGCATTGAGCTAGAAGAAAGAGAAGTCACTGGTATCATCTGAGCCCAGAAGATACTTAGTCATCCAGAGTACTCAATGTAGACAAGAGGCCAAGGCCACCACTGGCTCCTCAGGTACCACGCCGGGGCCTGGAGGGCTGGGATGAGTCTGGAGGAGCTATGCCACTGGGCAAATGTACAGCTCCAGAGCCCAGGCTGCACAGAGAGAGCTTGGAAGTCAACCTGCAGCAAGCAGATCCCAAGACTGCAAGGACAATCTGTGCAGAGTGGAGCTGACCTTCACTAGATGGCTGGAAGAACACAGGCAGAGCACGTGTGTCAAACATGGATGCCTGCCGAGTAGGAGCATTTGAGAGTGTCCCCCATCCTTTCTTCTCCATGGATGCCTGCCGAGTAGGAGCATTTGAGAGTGCCTCCATCCTTTCTTCTCCTTGGCTGCAGCCCCACACAGCCCCAGCATCTCTCTCCCAACTGTCTGGTGGTCCACCACCCTTTCACTGGCCTGTCTTCTCCTTGTCTTCAGCTGTTCATGTACAATGAAGACCAGGATCCTGGAGGAAGGGTGTAAGAAAAGTAAGCCTTGATTTTGTGGGTGTGAAGGAGACAAAGCTCACCTGGAGGATAACTTCTCTTCCCTTCCTCTCTCTCCTCCTTTCCCCCCTCCCTCCCTCCCCTTCTCATTATCCTTCTCCCCATCTTTCCCTTCCTTTTCAACCTCATTTTCTTTCTTCTTTGTGAATTTTCTTACTATTTTATTCTTGGAAAAAACACATTATAATATAAGTATGTTCCCAATGATTCCAATAAAGCTAAATAAAGTCATGTTTAGCCCTCCTGCCTTCCCCCATTCTGTTATCCTCCTTGGAATTAAGCAAGGACTTTAGCTTGATGCATCCAGGCTTTGGACTTTTTCCTGCATAGTGCATCCTCCAAGAAGATCCCAAAGAAATGCACAGCACTGTTGGGCATGTGCATGCTTGCACACCTGTGTGTGCCCGAACACCTGTGTGTTACTTCGGTTGCTTGTTGGAAGTGATCACACTTCGAGAGTCACTTGCTCAGCAGCTTGCCTTTCTGCTCCCTGTGCCATCCTGAGCTGGCTTCTACCACAGCCCTTAGAGCCATACTTCTCTCTTCAATGTCACTGAGCATTGCCTCGCATTGAGTGACACAAGCTCTTGAGGCCCATCTGATATCTGCTTTGGTAGCAGGATCTGATTAAACTGGTGTGTTTGTCACCTTGAGCTGCTAGGACAGAACACCACAGACCAAGCATCTCAAACAACAGATGTTTATTTTCTTACAGCTCTGGAGGCTGAAGTCAAGGTAAAGGTAGATTCTGTCTCCAGTGAGGGATGCTTCGAACATGGTACCATTTCCATTTTCTCAGGAGAAAGATTCTGCCCCCTCTCAGAAATCCAGGGCTCCCACATATGCTCTGAGCATCATACATTCAGCCCATAACACTGGAGGAGTCACGTGAATGTCCTAGAACAGCCTCTCCCCTTTGCATCTTGTCGCCTACTCTTTCCACTGCCTGCTCCACAATGGTTGACCACTGTAACTCAGCAACAGCTCATGACAGACATGGGTGTTGACGGGTTGGTTGCCCTTGGGCCAGAGGTGTGTGTAAAAAAGAGAAGACACAAGAGCTTCGGCCCCTTGACTGACATAGCATTGTCTGTGAGCATCCCAGATTCCTCCCAGGAGGTAGGGTAACTATTTGTCTTGTTTTCCAGTTCAGGAAACTGAGGCATAGGGAGACAGAATAGGTCCCTCCTGGCTGTGCAGTGAGAGAGCTGGGTGAGACCTGAGAGTGTGCAGCCGTGTGAGATCCCAGCTGGGATGCTGGAGTGCAGAAAAGGAGAGGCGGGGACAAGCTTGGCAGTGTTTGGGCTCTGTGGGACTCAGGCTTGCTGTGGGGTCTGCTACTCACTGCTCTCTAACCACTGCCCCCAACTCGGCTTGACGTCGAGTCTTCTCTGGGCTGTGCGAGCATTTCTTAGAGCAAGGTTTCCAACCTGCCATCTACTCGTTTTGTGACTTTGAACCTCTCTGCGAGTAACCCCTTTTCCTTAAGCTATAGAAAGAGTGGGAGCTGAGAAATGGCCAGGGGGGGGTGGGGGGAGGATGCTAACTATTCAAGCCTGACAACCCAGGTGTGAGTCCTGGAGCCCACGTGAAAGGCCAGGCGTGGTGGCACACATCTGTAATCCCAGCATTCCCACAAGGAGGGGAGAGGAGGAGACAAGAGAATTGCACAGGAACTCTTGGATCAACTAACCTGCAATACATGCACAGCAGCAGGAAGAAAGACCCTGCCTCGGCACGGAGGAGGTGACAAAAATAAGATCCTGAAAGCTGTTCTCTGACCTTCATGTGCATTTATCTTAGAACCCAGACTGATCCCTGGTCCACCACCCTGCTGAGCACTGCATACTGGCCCCTGATCCACCACCCTGCTGAGCACTGCATACTGACCCCTGACCCACCACCCTGTTTAGTGCTGCATACTGAGCATGCTTACAAACTGATATCTCTGTGTGTGTGTTTGTCCATTTGTCTGTCTCTTTCTCTCCTCCCCCATCACCACTAAAATAAATTAATGAAAACTTTTAACAAATAGAATGTTTTGTTTACCTCTCTCTAGAGGGTGAAATCAAGTAACCCATCTGTAGACTGGCACACTTTTCCCCAGGGCAGGCGTGGAAATGATTGTTTGCAGGTAGCAAGAGATTAGGAGACTAATCAGGTAGCAAGAGATTGGGCATTTAATATCTCACCTCAGGTCACAGCATACGCAACCACGGAAACATCATGTGCAAGCACCTGTGTTTCACAACAGTCCTCCAAGTGTCCACTCCTCAGAAGAGAAGTTCCCGATGCTTGGGAGCTCAGTGGACCTGCCCAAGGTCCCACTGAACAAGAGACAGAGGAAGGGCTCCTCAGAGGCTGGCTCATCTGGCGCCAGGTCTCTGTGATTTATCTGTAAATGCTGCAACTGCGGTTTGCCCTCTCCTCTCCATTACCCATTCAGGGAAGCTGAGGGAAGCAGGGCCAGCGAGTCTTGCTACTTTTCAGACCGCATGGAATGAGCTTGGGAGTCCCAGCTGCAGCCCATCTGACTGAGGAAGCTGCCCTGGAAGTCTGCAAACCGGTGCTAGCTGGGTGCTTCCACAAGGTGGGAGGTCTGGAAACACAGGGTGCTGGGCAGCCAGAAGAATGGGCAAAAAGCAAAAGGGAAGCAGCTGGCCAGTACTCCCTCTGGGGTCTGAATGCACCCCAGAATTCTGTATTATACAGAGAACTTGGGGAGATGAGTTAGGGTGCTCACGGGGCTGTGTAGCGGGGTGCTCTAAAGAGTCAAAGGGTGGTGTTCAACATAGGTATCTGTCAATCAAGTCAACCCCAAACTAAGCATCCTTTCACCTTAAGGAACCCTCCATGACTACCCTGCAGGGGACTGCATACTTGCCCCTGGTCCACCATCCTGTTAGTACTGCATACTGATCCCTGGTCCTGCCCCCTGGTCTCCCCAATTCTATCCTATTTGTCTTTAATCGCAGCCTTAGATGGTGATGGGCAGAGGGCTCTCCCTTAAATTGTGTTTATTCTCTATTTCCATCACTTGTCTGCACAGAGAGCAGACTTGCTCTGTGTGTGTGTGTGTGTGTGTGTGTGTGTGTGTGTGTGTGTGTGTGTGTGTGTTAGGGAGTAGAAGGACTACATGTAAAGTGATCATAGCAAAGCCAAATGCCAAGATCTGGGCGAGGTGAGGGCAAAGGAAGAATGGAGGAATGGAGGAATGGAGGCAGTAGGAGGGAGGATGGGAGGGAGGGAAGGACGGACAGATGGACGGACTGACAGAAGAACGGGAGGAGGAGGGAGGGAGGGAGCTCTACCTGAGGCAAGCCTTGGTGTTCAATGTATTGAGTTTCAGCACAGTTTCATCTCAAAAACTTTTTTCTCATCGCAAGAACTTTTAAAGTCAGTATTTGGCATTTGCCATCTGAAGACTGTTTTGTTCATGCCAAGGTGTTCTGGGTACTCCCATTCTGACAGGCATGGTTGCTAATTAAGTCTCTGACTGTGATGTTCTCTTTCAGTTGTCTGTCTCTGTGTGGGCCAAGCTTTTGACAGCCGTGTGAACTTTTGCTTCCTAGATCACACACATCGGGTAGTTGATTCAGTTCTCTGTTAGCTGATCTCTGCTCTGGGGTTGCCCTTTCTCTAGATGTACTACAGAGCTATCATTCTGGAAGTTTCCCTAGTCTCTCTCTCTCTCATTATAAACTGCCTGTTTCACAGGCTCCAGGTTACCCTGAATAGAAACCCTGACATTGAATGTGACTCTGTCTGGAGATAAAGTAACTAAGGCAGGAGGAAGGCTTGGAGGCGGGGTCCTAACCCATTGGATCAAGCAGCTGTATAAAGGGAAATGTCTCTGTTCTTTCTCTCTAATATGTCTGTCTCTCATTCCCCCACCCCCAGCCCCATTCCTCAGAACAAACCAAGGAAAGGTCAAAGGAAGGGACAGCGTGATGCCGCTGGTCCACAAGTCAAGAAAAGAGTCCTCCTCAGAAACCAAATTGTCTGCTGCCTTGACCTTAGACTTCTAGGCTTCCAAAACTGTGAGAAGTACATTCCTTCCTGGTAATGCCCCCAGCCTGTGGTGTTTTATTACAGTAGTCTGCAAAGATGAAGACGCACACCATGCTCTTCGATGCCTTACTCCATTACTTTCGGGGAGCACGATCTCTGGCACCCTTTTCAGACATGCTTAACAAAAGTAAATCTTTCGATATGCTCCACATCTGAAAGTGTCTTTAGTCTGTCCCCATACTCAATTGATAATTTCTCTGAGTATCTAATTTTGGGGTTGGAGATCATTTGATTATCAATGTTGAAAGTATTATTTTTATTGTCTTCTGACTTTCAGTTATTGAGAAAGTAGATGCCCATATGAATCTTTGCATGTAATCCAACACCCATCTGGAAATGGTAAGATTGTTGTACCTGTATTTCGGTATTTAGAACTGTGAACTGTTTTTGTTGTTGTTGTTGTTTTTTTTTAATCTCAAAAGCATCTGTGTGGGGCCTGGCAGGGCCTTTTATTCCTACCTGAGTTAGGACTTCAGCTGGCCATTTTGATCTGGAAACTCATTCAGTTGTGTTCTGAAAAACTTCATTACTTGATAATTCTTGTCTTTTGCCAATTCGCTGCTTCCCTGGAAAGTCTAATGATTTTATGTTAAACCTCCTGGATTGAAACTCTAATTTCCTCACTTGGTCTCACTTCAAGTCCTTTGTCTTCCCACAAATCTAGATTACCTAAACAATATCTTCCACCTCTTTTCTGAATTTTGATCTCCAGTAGGCTTTAGCTTCCAAGAGCTCTGTAAGTCAGGTCTAGTTCCAGAATGGACTAGTTATCTCTCTGGGGATATTAACTAATATTTTTGATGACTATTCTCTGCAAGTTCTTTTGCTCCATTCACTGGGTGATTGCCAGCTCTGCTGATTCCCCAAGGTGTCATGGTTCTTGATCATTTATTCATATTTAATAACAGAGCACTAAGGAAGTTATGTGGGGCCACAGGATGCTGGGCTGGGCCTTAGTCGCTGGTGGGCTTTAGAGTAATGGTTGTTGACTTTGGCCTCTTGAATCAGCTGGATATGGAAGCTGCCTCGACTGCCCTCCAGGTCCCAGAAGGCTGTCTCCACTGCCAGAGCTATTTTTCATCCAGTAGTATCTAGTCAATTCTGGAGCCTGTCTCTCATGAGTCCCTCAGATTTGTGGGTTGTTCACAAGGTTTTTAGGAAGGAATGTTTAATTTTCCATTTGTGATAGTCTATAGATACTTCCTTTAGATGAAACATTCCCTCTGAGCAGGAAGGGGGAAACTCCTAAGTCTCAGGAAGTAAGTGAAACTTACAAGGCTCAGTAAAGTTAAAGTCCCTACCCCTATCCCCTACCCATACCCCCAATATTAACTGCTGAGGAGAAATGACTCTGTCACCAATCCAGCGGCCTGCAAGGCATGCTAGGAAGTCCACTGATGCAACTTTTGTGAGTACACACACACACACACACACACACACTGAGACGAAACTAAAGAAGAACTTGGGAGGAGGGGTTGCATGGCTTTTGCAATGGATGGTGAGTTGTGCAACTGAGTCTGAGTCATGTGAAGACAGGGCACCCAGGGGAGCTCTCTCTTAACATGGCTACCTTTCCCCACGTGGGACAGGATGACACACCACTATACTGTGGTGGTGATTTCCTGTCCCCTGCAATGGGATGCAGTCAAAGCCAAGCCAGAGTGGACATGTTCCTCTGGTGGGTAATGAGGTGACATTCTTCCTCTTTGAAAGGGATCCATTATGAACATTTTGGGGCGCCTCCAAACCACTAATGGACTAGAGAATATATTGCAGTCTCTGAAATAGCACACATGGGACTGGCTCTTTTCAGCAGGCTGCAGTGTCTGTTGAGTGGCTTTTGTTGTAGGCGATAAGACATGCAACTGAAGCTCATCCGCCTTCTCAGGCGTATAAGGGAGTGATTACAACAGAAAAAAAAAAGAGAGACAGACATGTGGCTGCCATCCTTTCCTCTCTTTGGGCGGGGAAAGTAGGAGGAAGGGGAGATGAGTGGAGAGGTGCACTGCCTTAGCATTTCTTGCAGCTGTTGGGTAGAAGCAATAGAGTATGCAATGGGCCTGTGCTAAAAAGCCATTCCTGAGAGCAAGGACTTAGAATCATGGGGAGAATCCTATAATTAACTGAGAGAAAGAGAATGAAGTAGAAGTAACGTGTTACCTCCTGACAAGAGAAAACCCATGATGTCGCACACAGGTGGAGAGAGGTTGGGTGTATTTAATAATGTCCCGGTCCAGGAACTTATATTCAGGCTGCACTCTGAAGCTGAAGTGCTTGCATTGGAAAAGACTTCTAAACAAGCGATGAAGTGCCTTCTTGAAGCCCAGGGACACAGGATGGCTGGATGGCTGGGAGCAGTCTCGATGCTAGGAAAGCAGAGAAAATATAGCTTCTCATCCCTCCGAGGCAATGTGAGGGACTCAGTCTCTCATAGGATGCCCACTAGGACCCAGGTGTGTCATCTGAGGTCCCCGTGAATATCAGGGACGAGAAGACAATAGTGAAGGACAGGCCCTGCTGAAGGAGGTGGACATGAGAAGGTGGTGTGGAATGACCAGTTCGTAAGATCTGACAGGACTGTGGCCACAGGGCAGTTAAGAGAGGCTGATTCAGCGTGGCCCTCAAGACTGCCATGGGTCTTGCGTGCTTATGTTGAGTCCCATTGTGGGGTGATCCCAACACTGCTGATGGGGGGGTGTCTCTAAGGAGCATTAGTGGAGTGAGAGAAGGCCCAGATAGGGCCTGACCTCAGGGGTCTCCTTTTCAAGCCTCTGGCTTGGCCTTGGGGAATCACAGGAGAGGTAAGCTTGCCTTAGGGAGGGGTTTGGGAGTACTGTGCCAGTACCAGCTATCTTCCTGGTGACAAGCCAGATAGGTGCTTGTCACTCGATGACACTGAGGGATGTGCTGGAGCAACCCAACTTTGACCAGTCAGGCCAAGCACAGAAGGCCACAAGAGGGCCCGACTCGCTTGCATCTGGAGTGCCTGCAGGTCGCGCCTCCTGACCGATGGAAGGCCGCACCCGGTCACGGCTGACTTGCTGACACCTTGGAATATTTGATAGGGTTTGCATATCGCTCTCCCTCTCCCCTGAATCGTGACAAAAGGAAAGTATTTATTACCAGGCAGACAGAGCCCTGGGGCGAGAGCCGTCATCTCTGATTTGCCTGTGAGCCTGGGCTGTGGAATTCAATGCAGGTTTGTTTTTATCTATTTGCATGGAATTTTTCCAGAGAAAACAACGATTTTCTGACCTGCGCACTTTGTCTCATGTTAATTAGGTTTGAAAACTCATATATTGTTTTCATAAGGGCTATTACATTTTCCCTAATTAAATTAAGGGAAAAATAAGGATGCACGGCAATAATATTTATTATTAATACCAGACTCCAGAGGCGCCCAGCAAGTTAAATCGGAGGTTTAAAAAAAAAAAAAAAAAAAAAAAAAAACTTTGAAGACAGCCTCTACTTCAAAATGCGGCATAGTACAGATTTTTAGTAAGTTGTTACTCTGAACATTTGGGGGGAAATAGAAGTAAAAATAGACCCATTTGGAGGGAAAGGGACTTCTGGTCCCCTTCACACCGAGGACTTGGGGTGGGGGACATTTCCTACTGTTTCATTGCAGGGTTTCACCAGCCTTGCATCTGCTTTGCCGAAAGGGGAGCAGAAGACTTGGGTTTCAGTCAATTCAGGGGGTGAAGCCAGCTGCAATTTCAGTCTGGTTCTGAGCAGGTTGCCGCTGTTTGAGGAAGTCAGTCAGGCCAGGAGATCAAGGGAAGGGAAGGAGGTGTTAGGACAGGAAAATGGGGGGGGGGGTTGTCACTTGACATGAACACATCCACCTCTGGATGATGGTTGAGTCTAGGCCAGAGTCCAATTGGTCCCAATAAGACAGTGACAGAACAGAACCTCAGGACTGGAGGGGGGGGGTGTGATGTTTGGAGCCACAGCCTTACACCCATCTGCCCTTCCTCACAGCACCCTGGTTTCCTTTGGAGAAACTCCAGGGAAGGGTAGGGTACTAAGTCCTGCCCAGGCCCTCACTCCATCCTTTCCCATTTATCCTTGCCAAGAGTCCAATCAGGAATCATTCTGAACAGGTGGGCCTCACTTCAGTGGGTTCGTGGAAAACTTTGCAATCCACTTATTTACAAACCCGCCTCTGGTGCCACCAATATGCAGTTCCAGAGCATCCTCAGGCAAGTCCTATCCTGGACCCTCAGCTTTCTATGTGGTCCTTGTGCTGGCCCTGTACTTGTCCTTTCTCTGTAGGGGGCTGGAGCCTGTTTCTGTTGCTTACATCCATGGAGCTCTAACTCTTGCCAGGGCTTTTGTACTAAGTGTGGGACAAGTTGTGGGTCCTTCAGTGTGGTCAGTGGGACCCGATCAGGTGGAGGTAGGACGGGCAGGGGATGAGGTGTCCGGATTACAGCTCTGGAATCCTAGCTTTCTACCCTCACCCACTGGGAGACAGAGGCCAGTTGGTCATTCTGCTGGGTTGATCGGTAAGATGAGGATGGAGATTACGGCACTACCATGGTTACTCCAGGTAAAACAGCAGTGATGATGCACTGATTGCTTAGCATGCCCATCAATCAGCTCATTTAAGCCTCAAGAGAGCCTGGCAGACCTAATTCCCTGTTTTAAGGAACAGAGAATTGGTGCTCAGTTGGCTAAGGAGACAGATCAGTTGGTAAAGTGCTGGCTTTTAAACACTAGGACCTGAGTGCGACCTTAGTACCATCTATATCTATCTATATCATATATATCTGTATCTATATCTATATCTATCTATCAATCTCCGGGTGTGAGGGAGCATTCTTGTCACCCTGGGCTGGGAGTGGGGTGAGAGAAGGGGAGGGGAGACAGGTGGATCCCTGGGACTCACTACAGCTACATGCCAAATTTCCAGGTGACAAGAGACTGATGCCAAAGGCAAGGTGGGCAATGCCTGTTAAATGACAGCTGAAGTTGGCCTCTGACAGACACACACACACACACACACACACACACACAAAAGGAAGAGAGAAAGAAAGGAGGGAAGGAAGGGAGAGAGAGAGAGAGAGAGAGAGAGAGAGAGAGAGAGAGAGAGAGATGGTGCAAGGAGATACACCCCTTGCCTGAAGCCTCAAGGTCAGGACTTAGAAGTTCCGAGGCCTGAAGATGGATTTACCTTGTTTGTCCATTCATAATCTCTGGAAACTTAGATGAGTGTCCCATTTTGTTTAAAACTGGAGATTTTAGGGCAAAGGACTTGCAGTGCAAGACCAGGGAGGCCTCAGGCAAAGTAGGATGGCCACCCTGCTAAAGACCTGTCTGGCCTCAACACTCTGAGGTCCTGGACCAGTGGTGGAGTCTGTACTGGGGCAGCCTGGAAACCAATGCTTGCACTCCAATGGATTTCAAACCATGGAGTAACAGCCTTCCCCAAGTGGGGCTTGGCATGCCATTTTCTATTGCCTCCAAACCCCATTACATTGGGTGAATTCTAAATTTTCCAAACTCCTGTTTACATAAGCCAGTGCCTCAATTGCCTTATAAATGGCCCATCCCCTTACTTTTCTGTCCCCAGACCACAATACCCCTTTCTAGCCGACATTAATATTTCCGGGCATGAAATACCTGGAGCCCGACAACATTCTATAAATTTTTACAAACTTGAACTTTGTTTGCCAATTGGGCTATACTTTAGTTGTGTTCTGTCAGACTGGGCTGGCAGAGGCCTCAAACTTTACCGACATCTTCCCTAATCTTCCCTAATCTCACTCATTTGTTAATTCACCAAATATCTACTGTTATGGTTTGAATGCAGAGTGCCCTCCACTATGTTTGGGAGCTTGGATCTCAGCTGGTGGTGCTGTTTGGGGAGACCTGCTGATGCTTTTATATGGAAGTAGGTCAGTCAGGATGGGCAGTGAAGGGGTACCAGACTCTTGGCTGCCCGATTTGCCTGTGATGTGAACAAGCCATACCACAAGACCCTGCCACTCTGGACTGAGTGGACTCAGCCATCATGCCCTCCCAGATACCGTGCCTACCCAGCCACCATGCCTACCCAACCACCATGTCTACCTAGCCACCATCCCTTCCCAGACATAAGGATTTTGAGATAATTATTCTAATTCTTCCCTTATATGGCTTCGACCAGGTTTTGTTGTTTAGGCATTTTAGCTTCATTGTTATTTGTTGTTGTTGTTGTTGTTGTTTTACACTAATGTAAATCCCCTCCCATGTCCTGCCATGTATGTGTGTGAGAGAGAGTGGGGGGGAGAATCTCATGTATTAGCTCAGGCTGCTCTAGAACTCACTATGCATCCCAGTCTGGCTTTGAGTCAGCCTCCTAAATCCTGGGATTGCAGAAACAAGGCCACTTCCTAGCTTCTGTCAAGAATGTTATCACAGTGATGAGAAGAGTTATTAATACATCTACCGGACCCCTCTGGTGTGCCAGTCACCAGCTGAGGGCTGGGTCCACGAAAAGTATGCCGACCACAGACTGTGGGTTGCTTCTTTCGTCCCAGCTCTCACTATTGAGCTGGACTTGTTGACAGGGGAGGGGCACCAGCTGGGAACTGGAGTTTTGAGGCCGTAGGTGATAAATTGTGGCCCCGGGCTCTTCGTGGCCTCGCTGGTGCCCACCTTATTGTCATCACAGCCCTCTCCCTGCTGCGCATGACACCCAGTAGGCATGAAGTTCATGACGTGGTGGTCTATTTCTCCAGTGACACAGCACGCTGCAGATTAGGGCAAGCTCTGCTGGAACGGGGATCCTCAAATGGTGGAAAACGTGGTTCATCCTACGTGGCTTATGCTCATACTGTTGTGTCACGTCACGTCAATTCTCCGCTGCGACAGGTGGGAGTAGTGGGTGTGAACAGGTGTGTGTACCTTCTTCAGCAGTATCCAGTCAAGGAGCAATCCCCACCATTAGCATCCTACAACCAAGACAGTGCAAACTTCCCCAACAACATTTTCTTCTTGACTCATTTTCTTTTAATCACATTTAGTAATTCATTATGGTGGGGGCATATGCATGTGACACAGAGAAGATAACGCTAGGGAGTTTCATCTTGGTTCCCATCTTCTACTGTATGACGCCAGGAATCAAATATGGGTCCTTGGGCTTTGCAGCAAGCACCTTTACCAGCTGAGCCATCTTGCTGGCCCTGACTGGAGCTGATGCTCAGCTGGTTGGTCTGTGCCCACACGGTTCAGGCCAGGAAACTCTTTGAACACCACTTCTGTTGGGAGCCTCTCCACTCTCCTTCTTGCTATCGTGTTCTGCCCTACACCATCCTACGTGCTCTAAGGAATAGAGTGGACCAGTGGAGACAGCTTCCTAGCTGACGTCTACGTCCCTGATACCAGATCCCTCTCACCTCCTGCCCCAGCTGCAGCAGCCTCCCTTGGCTCATCAGAATCAAGTCAAGCTCAGCGGTTTAACTGAACCTGGTACTTTCCTTTCCCACTCTTCATTCATATCTGCCCTTCCCAAGCCCACCACAGAGACTCACCATCCATAGGAACGGGCTCACAGGCTTGCTTTGTGTTCTGTTCATGATAGCATGCTCTCCCTGAATTGCTCATGCCCTGCCTTTCCATCCCTTGGTGACCTGTTGGGCCAGCTCTGGCAGAATGAACCCTGCACCCTTCTATGCTTTCTTCTCCCACAATCCAGTTATGCATCAAAGCCTAATGACCTGAGATCGATCTCTGAAACCCACAATGGAAGGAGAGAACTAACTCCCAAAAGTTGTCCTCTACGTCCTAGATGTATGTCATGACACACATGCACCCTCACACACAATAAATAAATACTTTTTAAAGTTGGGTATGGTGGTCCATGCTTGGAATCTCATCCTAGCTCTAGGGAGACAGGGATAGGATCCCTGGAGGCTCAATGGCCATCTAGCCTGGGCTATTTGATGAGTTCTAGGCCAGTGAGAGACACTGACTTTAAAAAAAAAAAAAGGCAGAAATAATAACTGAAGTTGTCATTTGACTTCTATACCTGCATGCACACATGTTCAAGGATATCTGCACACACACACATGCATATACATGAACATGCATGCATGCATATATGTACCACATGAACACATACATGCTCTCCCACATGCTCACATGTTCTATACATACACACTCACACATATAATTGCACACACTCACACACACCACACATGTTTTATACACTGGGCTGATGGGAAGTAGAGAGGGCTGATTTGCATTTCTTTGGCTCTCAGGCAAGGGCTTGATGAACTCAAATATTTTTGACCATGCTGTTCTTTCATATCACAGGGCATAGATAACACTGAGGCTCCTAGGAGGGAGATGCCTTGGTCAGAGACACCTGTTTACAGGTCTGATTCCCAAACACAGTGTGAGCTGGTCACAGACTGTGTGTGGCTTCTCCATGTTTGTGTGGCCTGTGGCCTGGTTATGGTGCTGGGCACCCTGAGATTCTGAGGAAGACATGCATCTCCAGTGCTAGATGGCCCCATCACATTGTTAAGTAGTTCATGAAAGATAAAACTTTTTCCTGGCAGCAGACTTCAGGCAGTGGCTATCTTCTTCCACACTCCAAATAGCTGAGCGAATAGGAGGGGTTGTAGAGATCTGGGCTCTGCTGGCAGCCTTTTAAGCCCTCTGGCACAGATGTCCACCCTCTTAAGGAAGCACGTACCCAGATAACAACCATCTGTACCCTGATTTGCAGAGCACGTCTGTGCATGCTCCATGTGCGATCTCTGGAGACAGCGTGGGCCATAAATCTGCCCGCTCAACGAGGAGAGGACATGATATAGGCTCAGACTCTCCAACACACTTGCCGCAGCCCTCCAGCTACTGTGGGGGCAGAAGTGAGTCACAGGCCCAGGGCCAAGTCTCAGAGCCTCCCTCAAACTGCCTGGGCCCTCCAACAGCAGATGCTTATGGCCCATTGCATCTGAGCTTCCTCCAGGACAGCAGCCACATCTCCCTCCTCATCCTCCATCTCAGATTTTATTTTATTTTATTTTTGCTAACCATTTTGGGACTCTTCTGGAATGTTCAGATGGGACAGCTACAGAGAATGTGTCCCTCCTCAATGCTTTCAGCCTGGAGACACAGCCTTCACCGTGGGGGGGTATCCTGGATCAGGCCCCCTGGAGGCCCATCCTGAAATCATGGGTGAATAACTAACTTTACTTGGTGAATCCAGGAAGTATGGCCCAGGCAGAGACCAGGGGAAGAAGGGAAACCAGGAGGTGACCCTGTACCAAGTAAGTTACCACTGTGGCTCTTGAGACCCAAGCCTGCTAATGGACTGGGGCCCTGTTTGAGGGTTTTTCCCTCCAGGGCTTTACTTCCCACCTCTCATCCATCTGTCCATGCAGGCTGAAGCTCTCCAAGGTGCCTTTTCACCTTAAGCCTCCATGTTCTTCAGCTCGTGCAACACTAAGAAGCCCCAAGGCGGCGTGTCCTCGCTATTTGCAATAGGATGCTGCTAGAATATGCTGGGACTGGAAAAGCTCAAAAGTGGGTGGGGACATCAGAGTGCATTCACCATATGTGCAGGGTCCCAAGACCCAGGAGAGGAGATTATTACATTAGAGGGTACCAACCCTTAGACACACTATAATCCTCCAATACTTACACACCTGTGATGAAGTTCAATTCAAAGACTCGGCACAGGAGACTCCCATCAATGTCAAACAAAAGAGGACAATGAAAACAAAGTGCCACAATGAATACAGTGTCGAGAATGGTGCCTCTGTCCCTGAAGAGTCAATACAGGTAACCACACTTTTGAGCTGCACCGCTAAAACTTCAGAAAATGGAGTCACAGACAGGGCTGTGGGGTGTGGGGGTCGGAAGGCAAGAGGGCTCGATAAACACCTGGGTTTAGGAAGTCTTGACTGGCTACAACACAGTTTTAGTTTGTGATGTTCTAATGTAAAATATATACACCACAAATTTTACCCATTAGAAAAAAAAATTGAGGTGAGGTCTCATATAGCCCAGCCTAGCCTTGAACTTGCTACGTACCTGAGAATGACATTGGTACTCTAATTCTCGTGTCTGTATCTCCTTTGTACCAGTCTGGGCCATCAAACAAGTTTGCTTTACAAGTATGGGCCACCATTCCCAGTTGTATTTAATGCTTGGATTTGAACCGAAGACCTCCTGCACAGTAGACAAGCATGCTGCAGCCTAAGCCGCATCCATCCCCAATTCTCCGTGCTATTTTTAAGTATACAGCTCAACAGAATGAAGATGTATACACTATCGTGGTCTCTCTGGGCTCTTAGGTGCTGGCTCCCACTCCCCCCTGACAGCCTCCCTCAAAGCCCTGTCGGCCACTGTCTACTCGTCTGTCAAGATGCAAAGGGGAGAGGCTGTTCTAGGACATTCACGTGCCACGAGTAAGTGGAACCACGTGGTATCTGTCCTTTCGCGTCTGCCTCGGATGGCTTGAATGCTAGAATGCGCATGCCCTGTGGCTTAGAATCGCCATCCCGAGACCCCATCGCCAAAGAAAGAAAAGCAGCTTGGCTGCATGGCCTGGCTCTCAGATTTTTCAGGGTGGCGTTATGTGCTGAAGTGTAAAAGCTCCATGGGAAGAGAGCTCGGGGAAGATTCGGTTACTTCAGCGGTCTGGAATATGAGGCATCTGTTCCGCAGAACAATGTCACCCAGAGCAATGACCAAGAGAGGTGAAGTTTAAGAAACAACAAAAACCAAACCCTTCAAAAGCCAGCTACCCGAATCCCCAAAGCAAAGGCAAGAGGTCCCAGCACCAGTAGAAAAGACCTCATTTGATTTAAAACAGAAGCCATGTGAGACAGTGCACACTGGTTATGCCAGCACCAGCATCGTCAAGGCTGCGGCAGGACAGAGCTTGGGTCCGAGACTAGTCTGTGCGACATTGTGAGATTCTTGACTCAAAGAACATCACAAATGGGAGAACGGGGGTAAAAGTCAAAGGAAACGTGTGTGTGTGTGTGTGTGTGTGTGTGTGTGTGTGTGTGCGCGCGCGCGTGTGTGGAGTCAGCGTGTGTGTGTGTAGTCAGTGTGTGTGTGTGCGTGCGTGTGTATTTGTGTGTGTGTGTAGTCAGTGTGTGTGTGTGTGTGGAGTCAGTGTGTGTGTGTGTGCGCGCGCGTGTGTGTGTGGAGTCAGTGTGTGTGTATTTGTGTGTGTGTGTGTGTGGAGTCAGTGTGTGTGCATGTGGAGTCAGTGTGTGTGTGCGCGCGCGCGCGTGTGTGTGTGGAGTCAGTGTGTGTGTGTGTATTTGTGTGTGTGTGCGTGTGTGGAGTCAGTGTGTGTGTGTGTGTGTGTGTGTGCGTGTGCATATGTGTGTCGAAGCTCTGCATGAGCTTGCAGGCCAGCATGTGAAATATGCTGTGAGGGAATGGATCTAGCGGAAGCTGACTTTAACATATTGTTTTCACCTACGCTTGTGTAATAGTATCTATTTCTCCTGAAATATAGCTACTAACAGTGAAGGGAAACTTCCCCTATAGCATGATCCCAGTAATTCTACACTCAGCTGTATACAAACGTGAATTGGCTGTGAGAGGGCTCAACAGTTTAGGGAACTTGTTACTTGCTTTTGCAGAGGACCCAGGTTTGATTCTCAGCACTCACATGGTGGCTCACAACCATCCATGACTCCAGTTACATGGGAAGCAAAGCCTCCTCCTGACTTCTGCAGACACTAGACACACACATGGTGCATATATATATGCAAAACATTCACATGTAACAAAATAAATAAATCTAAAACAAAGTTTTCAAGGTGGACACAAAAATACTCACGGTGACATTAAATATGGGTTAAAAGTTTGAAATACCTGTCTATTAAGTATATAACGGTTTGGGTCTGGGATGCTGCTGTCTAGCATGTACAAGGTTCTAGATTCCGGGTTCCACTCCCAGCACGGAGTAGATAGGGAGGAGGGGAGGAGGAGGAAAACATGTTGGAGTGAGGGACAGGAAGGAAGGGAGGGAAGAGAAACAGGAAAGGATGGGAATGGTGAGGAGAAGGGAATACAAGAGAGGAAGGGAAGGGGGCAGGGAAAGGAAGGTGGTAACATGGCTGTCCCCAGGAGAAGAACAATGTCTGCTTAAGCAAAAGGGAAGCTGAGCTGGGTGGGTGAGGGACCACCCCTCCCCCAGCCCATCTCTGCATATTCCCAGGCTGAAGTGGAGAAAAGACCCTGTGCAGGGGACTGTGTCCTGGGCTCAGGCTTAGGCCGAGTGCTGGCTCTGCCTTCCCTGGCTGGTGCTCCTTGGCCAGGCTCACTGCCTCTCTGAGTCTGTAAGTTGTCCCGTGGCCCTGGCTGCCACTCAGAGAGGCCAGCAGGAGATGCCAGATGTTCTGGTAGACACCCACTCGCCGTGGCCTCCTTCCCCTGGCTTTGCAGAATGAGACTGGAGGGTTCTGCTTAGTTTCTGGACAGAGGGCTTTTGACAGGTGAAAGTATTTGAGAAAGAAAACCCTTCTGCAGCAGAATGGATGGAGAGAATTTCTTTAAAAAAAAAAAAAATTAACCTTTCAGCTCAAGTGGGCCTTCAGTGAAATATAAGAATTTCTCTGATTATGTATCTAATATTGAGCAGAAAGGGGAGGAAGCAGATGAAAGATGCTTCCCCACTGAACTGGCTCTCTCGATTTCCCACACGCCGTGTTTATGATTATGGGTTTAGAGTATTTTCCTTCTTGTGTTTCATAAAGGATGGCATCCACTCACATGGCTCACCCTCTGCCCTAACCCTGATATTTCACAGCGGGGCAAGGAGGGAAAGGATCAGATGAGCCTCAGGGTGGCTTTTCCACTCCTGGCAGGCGGCTTGGTGCAGACTCTGACGCCAAAAGACTCACCAGGAGCCAGGCTCCACCACATTTCCCAGAATTCCTCCATGCTTCAAAAGTTGATACTGTCCTCGGGGAGGCAGGCTGCTGAAAGAAGGGGTGTGCACTCAAGTGTGCTCGAGTGTGTGGGTGTGAATGTGTGTAAATCTGTGCATATATATATAAGGATGCATACGTGCAAGGGTATGGTGTGTAGATGTGTGAGTGGGTGTGCATGTGTGTGAGTGCTCTCCACATATTATTATTATTATTATATCATCATCATCATTACTAATTTTGAGACAGGGTCTCTCTACACAGCCCTAGCTGTTCTGGGAATCACTATGGAGACCAGGCTGGCCTTGAACTCACGATCAACAAACTCAGGTGCCTGCAGTGTCGTGACAGGGCAGCAGGTTCAGGTGCAGCTTCTCAGTAAGGTTGACTGTTGACATACCGTTGTGGGCCTGCTCATTTGTCACAGCTCCTTAGAAGACAGCCTACAACTCCATCGTAGCAAACAAATTGCATCCACAGAGTTTCCTGATTCAGAGCCTCCTAGAACACTTCATGGCATCAACTCAAAGCAAAGTAAGGGAAAGTTGTACTTGAAGCCACTCCTGTGTGCCAAGAATGCTCCCCATGTAGCTCTCTATCCTTCAGAGTCCTCCACCTATGGGTGGCTACACTGGGCCCTGTCCTTCTCAACACACTCCCTGCAGAAGTGGAGGGGTCAGATCTGGAAGACTTTTGTGTGAAATTAATAAAACCCTTAAAAAATCATCAGACCTTGGGCTTGGCACATGCACACCAGTCCATCAATGAAGACGAACTGTGTTTCCCTCCCCCCCTTAACACCCCCCCCCCATCTTTAGCCAGACTTAGACTCAGGAATCTGGTCACACTGTGTGTGACCTGGGAAGCTAGGACCCTAAGCTGTGTTGTTGCAGGAAACCAGCTGTGCCCAGATGTTTGGGAATCTGCCTGGGTCTATTCAGGGCTAAGTCCTATGCTATAAAGGGGCATTGTGTGGAAGCAGGCCCCCAGCCGGAGTTATTAATGAGCAGAAGGGGTGGAGACAGCCTCTTAGCTGGGGGAGGCCAGGGTGCATTAGGGCCACACGCTGGGGCAGTCTAGGAGTCCACTGGTCTGTTGGTGGTCTGAGCTGACTCCCAGCTCTGGCCTACAGAGACCCCAGCAGCCCTTCAGATAATTATCTCCTTCCAGGGAAGGATTCTCTCCCACCAAAGTGGGGATTTGGGACAGAGAGCCTGTGCTACTAATTGGTGTCTTCCCAATACCTCCCCCCACATTAACGCTGGGAGGATTACATTAAGACGGTGAGGAGGTAAGACCCAGAATAAACACAAGTGCCCCTCCCAAAATGCATTCTTGCCACAAGTTAAATCGCGTGGCCCCCCAGAGCCTGCTCCTGGGAGATTTAAAAACTCATTCTGAAGAAGAAGGGGAGGGGGTGTATACTTAGTAGACTTCTACGGATTCTGACTTCCTCTGGCATCTTCTAGGGGCTTCGTTTCTGAGCTGTTTGATTCCCTTTGACGATTGTCAACTTAGGTTTACTAAAAAAACTAGAGAAGACTTTGTTCCGGGGTGTGGGGGGGAGGGTCATGGCTGGCTTGGAAACATGAGCCAATCCCGGCTTGTCCATCCACCCTGGCATCATTTTATTCCTGTGTTTCTGAACCACTCGGGGTAATCAATTCCAGAGGCTGGGAGAGGAGGACCTTGGCAAAGGAGCCTCTCTCTCTCTCTCTCTTGGCCATCACTTTGAATATTTTATGCAACTATAGCATCTTGATGGGACCCAAACTGTGGACATTAGGGCATCTACACAGTCCCCTCTGTGTTGGTATTTATTACATGTGTCCCCCTGCCCTTTGGAGAGCCATTTTAGGAAGGCCCTGGAACAATGAATTAGCAATGTTCAAGTTCCAAGCCAAGAGTTCTTCTGCAGGATTTTTATAAAAGTCTGGAGAAGTGACTGAACCGAGTTCACTTTTATTGACCATTTATTGTCTGCCTAGCTGGTGCTAAGGGCTGGTGACCACCTTTGTTTTCAGCAGAGATAACAGCCCAGTGAAGAAACCAGTCATTGTCCCGAGCTCCCAGGCAGTTGGGCACAGGGCAGGGTTCACACTCAAACACCACTCTGCTCTGCCTCTGATGGAGGGACAGCTGGGATGTCACTGATAAGGCCCCTCTGCAGGAGCCAAGAGCTGCACCAGGCTAACTCCCTCACCTCTGAGAAGTGGGGATGCTGTACCCTCCCTCCTTCTCCCCACCCCAAGATCCAGTGCTCACTGTTCTGTAGAAACAATCTTATTGCTCCCTCTTGCCTCACTCCTCCGTCCACCCCCCCCCCGCCACCCCCAGGGCTATGCTGCCCCACAGAGCCTCACTGGACACTGGGTATCTAAGTTTGGTAGGTTCTCTCAGCCTCAGAGGAGGGAGGCCCCCACCTCCTCTCATGCAGAGACATGCCTGTGTCAGTCCCTCGGCAATCAAAGACAGTTTCCAAACCACTGCATCTTACTGACAAACGGGTGTACTCCAGCTCAGTAACAGAAAACAGGCTTTCCCTTGCAACTCACGGAAAACCATCTTTGAGCAGGACCTGGAAATATTCTGCTCCCCTCTTTATCTCAATGCAGGACAGAAGCTTTGAAGGTGGATGGGGGGGGCAGGGGGAGGGTTGGCAGCCGGGCTTTGCAGGTCCTGCAGTGCTCTGGACTCTGTGTCTGGACCTGGGCTGAGCTCAAGCTGCACTGCCTGCTCTCTGATCCTGGGCCAGCTGTGACATTCCTCTCCAACTCCCATAAGGTTGCTGGGAAGGCCAGCGAGCTGAGGGGCAAACGGCCAGGTGCAGTGGAGAACCCGTATGGCCTGAGTGCTTTCAGTCCATACATGCGGATGCTTAGGGCTGCCAGGACCACGAGGCAAGCCAGGATTCAGTGCTGCTCGACTTGGAATGTTTTTTTTTTTTTCCAGTGAATGAAACAGAGATCGAAACATTTCCAGGAAACAACTGTAGGTGAACTTGACCACATGCTTCACTTCCCGGGTCTCAGTTTCCTCTTTCTTGTAACAGGCATGCACCTTGATGGGTATGAAGTGACAGAAAGGAGAGAGCCGAACCCTGGGGATGTAGGAGGCATATGAATAGTAGCTGTGGGCTACCACTTAACTCAGCTGTGGCGTGCTTGCCTAGCAAGGCTGAAGCCCTGAATTTGAGAACCAGCATTGTATAAACTCATGAGGTAGGGAACTCACCTGTAACCCCCGTACTGGGGAGGTGAAGGCAGGAGGAGCAGAAGTTCAAGGCCATCCTGAGATGCATGAGACCCTCTCTAAAATCAAACAACAAGGACAAAGTAGGTAGGTCCTCACCGTACCTCAGCTCGTTTCTCTTGAAGAAAACAAAAGAGAACCCATACAGGGTTATTACTCTTTTGTAAAGAGACTACCCACAGCAGGGGCATCCTCAAAACACTGGCTGTCACACATTTGAGGCAATGTACGTGTCACTCCATTGTCGGCAGGGTTAGGTGTCCTCCAAGTGGCTTGTGTTCTGGTAACCTGATGTTGACGGCAATAATGCAATTTCCCTATGGCGATGTTGTTGTAGAGGGAGTGTGTCCATCCCGCTCGGGCCGCTGAAACCCAATCTGCAGGGAAGGGCATTCAGACTCAACTGGAGGTTAAATTTCATTTGCTGATTTAATAAACACTAACAGGATGGATTTGGGGATATTTCATTAATCTGTCTTTCCTTCCAGTGCAGAGGAGATTAAGTTCACTGCAGTTCAGCCCTTGCTGCTCTCATGCAGCCGGCTGCAATGTCCAGTTTCTCTCTGGCAAGTTAAAACCGAATTAGTCACACACAATTCTTGCCTGACCCTGTCACCGCTGTCAGGAGAGCACTGAGCAGCAGGCGTGAAGGTACACATGGAAGTGTGCTCATGCACAGCACACGCAGCACACACTAGTATACCACACATGCTCACCACACATACATATCACATATATATCACATACACACATGTACACACGTAGCATACATATGAATCTCATGTACTACCACATATATAAGACCACGTAAATACATCCTAGATCACACACATAAATATCACGCACACATATACACACATGCATACACATATCATACATATGTATAACAAGCATGCCACACACATATACATATATATATGACAAATATATGATACTAAATGTCTCACATATACAAGCCACATGTGTACACAATGCACTCAATACATAAAACATAACACAAATGTATCATATAAACTCTATATATCACACATATGAATCACATGCAGATACCACACACACATGTATACACCACAACAACACACATATACATCACTCAGATTATACCACATCACATATGTGCATACATCTATACATGATTGCAGAGAGGGTGTAAGGGGAAAAGGATTTTAGGTTTGGGGTCCCAGGAGCTCATGGTCAAGTCAGGACTCACCCTGCACATGGAAGTCAACCTCTCTGAGGCTTTCTCTCTTTTGTAAATTGGGAACCAATAATCCCCATCCAATTGCCTACTCCGAAAAAACACAGAGGTACAAAATGCCCTTTTAGGCTGTAGTCTTCATGGGTGAAAGGGCCTCAAGGTCCCCCTGCCTGAGGCAGCCCAAGAGCTTCTCTGGTCTAGGATGTGGCTCTGGGGTAGAGCAAAGCTATGGGCTTCATCCCCAACAACACAAAAAAAGCCTCACTCCTCAGACCCTTAGCAAAAGTTCTCATAGGGACCAGGGGTGCATTGCCCAGTGCAGCAGGGGACATGAGATCTCAGGGTGAGTAACACTGTCCTTACTAACACAGTATTACAGGCCAGGCATTGGGCTGAATCTTCAGTAGTAATGAGTCTCTGCAAGAAGAGGGACTGTGAGCTGGACGGTGGTGGCACATGCCTTTAATCCCAGCATTGGGAAGGCAGAGGCAGGCAGATCTCTGTGAGTTCGAGGCCAGCCTGGTCTACATAGTGAGTTCCAGGACAGCCTCCAAAGCAATACAGAGAAACCCTGTCTCAGAAAAGAAAGAAAGAAAGAAAGAAAGAAAGAAAGAAAGAAAGAAGGGAGGGAGGGAGGGAGGGAGGGAGGGGGAGGGAGGGAGGGAGGAAGGAAGGAAGAGGAATGGAGGGAGGAAGGGAGGGAGGGGCGGGGAGGGAGGGACTATGTCACCACCCCCCTCCCACAGGCTGGGAAGCTAAGGCTTAGAGGTCAGGGTTGTGGCAGCGGTGCCAGGGTCTGACCTCCAGTGCTCATGGGAAAAAAGAGTGGGCATGAGGAGGCCCAGTGAAGGGCTTTGGGACTTGATCTTGGAAAGAAAATGGCATTGGCTATTGAGTGTGGGCAAACCCAACAGCACCGTGTGGTAGGGCAGCAGAGCGTGATGGTAAGGCCTGGCCTGGCCTGGCCACAAGAAGAGTATGCAAGGATGACAAGGAGAAGGAAGCCAGAGGAAGCAGAGGAAAAGGGGGCAGTGGCCAGTGCTGGTCAATCCGGAATGCCCCAGGTCCTTGAAAGGTCCTACCAACGGCTGTGTGTCCAGGGGACACCTGCCCCTCCCCTCCAGCCCCACTTCTGTGTATCCTACTGTAGCCATGTCTCTGGCCACCGTGTTTACTAACTGACTGGCCTTTTGTAGAGCCACCCAGGGCTCTGCTCCCAGAGCCTGAGCAAAGAGAGAGCAGCCTCCTCCAGAAAACTCAGCCCCCGACCCAGACTGTCTGCAGGAGAGGGCCCTAGAGTCCCCCTTGTCCAGACTCCACACTGCAAGAGGAGGTGGTTGGTCTCTGCCCTACTAGCCTCTGTGAAAATATGTCTGCCCTCTGCCAGGTCTGGCAGTACTGGTTATGATTCCAGCATTTGGGAGCCTGGAGCAGGAGGACCGGAGTTCAAGGTCAACCTGAGCTAACTAGGAGACTCTGTTTCTGAAAAGAATAAGAAGGAGAATAAAATTAAGAGGAAGAGGAAGGGGGCGGCCAGGAAGAGAAAGGAAAGGGGCGGGAAGAGAAAGGGAAGGAACTATTGCCTTCCCTGTCCACTAGAGCAGTGAACTCCAGTACACAGAGAGATTCCCATGGACCTGCAGCCTGCCACAGCCTGGATGGGCACTCCTTGGCTTACCAAGTGATCACCAAGTGCACTCCATATTTTCCTCATCACAGCGACAGAATACTTGACAGAGGCAACTTAGAAGAAGTGCTGGGGTTGTAGCTCAGTGATAGAGTGCTTGCCTAGCTCACACAAAGCCCTGGATTTGGTCCCCAGCAATGCATAAGCTTGTCATGGTGACATATGTCTGTGATCCCAGTACTTGGAAGGCAGAAAGATCATAAGTTTAAAGGTATCGTCACCTATCTAAGAAGTTTGAAGTTGGGGTGTGCTACATGAGACCACACACACACACACACACACACACACACACACACACACATGCACATGCACACGCACATGCACATGTGTGTCTTAAAGGAGAAGTATATGTTTGTGCTCAGTGTTAAAGGCCATTGTCCACCGTGGGGAGGTGGTGTGAACTGGGAAACACACACACACTACCCCTGTGGGATTCACAGTGCAAGCATAGCTCAGGGGAAACGGGCAGCAGCTCCCACACTGCAGCAGGGGCCAGAAGCAGAATAGGGACAAGAAGCATGGCAGAGCTTAACCCACAAGGCCCACCCCTCATGACCTACAGCCTCTAGCTATGGCCCAAATCCCAAAGTTACATACCCCGCCCCCAAGACAGCCCTGTAGGTGGGGACTATTCAAATTCATGGGGGAAATGTCAGGCTCAAACCATAACACCTTGCCAGCCTACCCTGGAGAGGGTTCCTCCACAGAACCCATGGCATGACAAGGAAGCCCCTACCGGACTCTGTCCTGTCGCCTCCCCTCCTATCCACTGGTGTGGCCTCTGCCCAGGACAAGATGAATGGAAAAGATGGAGGCAGCAAAGGAAAGTCCAGGACAGCGGCCACACACGACATCCATGGAAATGGATGGCTTCCTGCATCAGAAGCTGAGTGTCAGTGGAGGTGGCTTGGTCTAGAATGATGAGCACATTCCAGCTCCTCCTGGTCCCTGTGCTCCTTGAGCCTGGGTACCGCCAGCAGGCACAACAGCACCTTTGTACATAACTGCAATGACAAACACACCACACATGGGCTAAGCCTGTGAACCCTCACACAGGGGAAAGCAGGTGTTAGGCAACTTGCCTCACATGACCAGGGTTGTGTGTGGCAGGGCTAAAGGGGACAGGCACATGCAGAATCTTGTCTCCTAACCATTTCTCAACCGGAGTGGGCAAGTGCAGGGAAATGCATCAGCCATCCTTAGATTCGGTTATTAGTACCCAGGCCTTTACCCATCCCTTCTTCCTCTGTTAATATTATCAATTTGATAGGCTCTAGAACCACCTAGAAGACAAACCTCTGAGTAGGTCTATGAAGGAGTTGCCAGACTGGGTTAGAGTAGGAAGACCCGCCTTAAGTGTGGCATCATTCGTGGCCTGAGGTTGTGACCGGGCACCAACATCATCTCCCTGCTCCCTGGCCACAAGACACTGTGGCTGGCTCCTCTGCTACAACTTTCTCACCTTACAGACAGTATCCGCAATCTGTGAGCCAGGGTAAACCCTCCCTTCTTCAAGTTTCTTTTATCAGGGATTTTGTCCCAGTAGTGAGGACTTCCTCCTGTAGGCCTGGAATTCACCATGGCGCAACGATGACACCCTGAGCCATTCCCCCTAGCCTTTCCCCCTTCTGCTGCTTTCACGGTAAGGAGTAACGGCTCCAAGGGCTGGGTTAGGGACTGCCCTCCATCGTTCCTCCTGTCTGTGCTTCTGATGCTCAGGCTAACTTGAGCCCTCCTTGGGGGATTCCTCAAGAGCCCTCTCGTGGCCTCTGACCACAAACTCTAGCTGACCACCCTCCCCCTGACTCACCAGACACTTAGCTCCTCCCAGGGTGCCCTCTATCTGTTCCCAGGTGCCCCAATGACACTGATGCCATATGTAAGCAGCACAGATGCCATGACACACGTAGAGTCATCTCTCCAGAGGGTGAACCCCTAGGGGCCGCACCTAGGGCAAGTATGTAACCCACCTCTGTTTGGTGAGCAAATACTTGAACAAATGTTGTCCAGAACAGAAGCAGAGCACATTTCCAGCTCACTGGTGTCTGTCTCGGCTGGACACTACTAGTGTGGGCCACGGTCACTCACTGCCTCCCTTTCCTGCCTTGAGGTATGATGGGTCTCTTGTGGGAAACAGACCAATGTCCTTGGGAAGTCACCTTACTGAAGCTAGCAAAGCTGATGTGCTTGGGAGCCTTTTGTGACTGGGGGGGGGGGTGCATTGCTCAGGACATACTGCTGTGGAAGGTATTAGCATTCCGGCCGCTCTCAGATTTGATTATAGCTGATAACTCTCACAGCACCAAGACAGCAGCACCAGAAGCCTAATTCAATAGTCTGAGGCTGGAGTGCCGTTCTCCATCTCAGGTACCAGGGTGGATGCCAGCAGGAGGGTGCCCTGGTGTACAGAGACACACGTGTTGCGCGGCAGTATGGCTGTGGGCTGACATGTTCTTAGCAGGCTGGCCACTTAGGAAGGTGTGTGTCTCCTCTACACACAGCTGGTATGGCCATTTGCCTACTTCCACTAGTGAGCGGCCGTCTATCCCGTGTGCCTTGAATGCCCCTATTGGTGCAAAAATCACCAACCCACAGGTCCAGCTCATGCTGGCATACACCATCATCTGCTTTCCTGTCTCTTTTGGAGGTTCAGAGGGGAGGAAACTTGGCCAAGGTCACAAAGCTGGACAGAACCAAGCTCCAATCTCAGCCCCCCCACAAGACAAGGAACCCACTGGGTGGACAGAAGGCGGCTGAAATAGTGCCAAGTTCATGGTCAGGCTCATCCAGCAGGCTCTCGCTCCCCCTCCAGGCTAGTTAGAAAGCAAGGCCATTCTTTGAAGCCTCTCCTGATCCTCCAGGCAGGCTGTCCCTTCCCCTTATCCTCTCCTCCCCCTGCAAATCACAGAAGCCTCACCAGCTCTGTCCACTTCTCTTGGGTGACACTCAACTTAGGCCTCACACACAGACAGACAGACAGACAGACAGACACACACACACACACACACACACTCATTCATGTACTGACACATAGACACACAGAGACACATTCACTCCCATACTGACACACACACACACACACACACACACACACACACACACACACACACACGAATGCACAGCTCCCCAGGGGGAGGAGTCTAGGTTGCCCAGGCTGCCCCCCTGTGGATCAGATCAGGAGAGCTCTTTGGCAACCCTACACTTCAGGCTGGGACCTCTCATCCCACAAGCCCCAGGAACATGGCTGGCCCGAGTGTGCTCACTCTCAGGGGATGCTGAAGGGAAGAATGTGGTGGGTAAGTCAAATGCCTCTTCTTCCACTGCTGGGTCTCTGCCAGGAGACTCCAGAGAACTGTCTTCTCTCCTCAGGACCGGCACCAGCATCCATCGGGGCAGACTGAAGTTGGGAAGACAACATCAACCTTTAGGTAGCACCTGCTGTTTACTTGGTGCCCTGCACTCAGGTTTGCCTGGGGCCTTCCCTTTAGGGATAAGCACAAAATGAGAGATGAGTGTTGGTTTGCAGGATCTCTGCCTAACTTGGGAGCCAACTGCATGCACTCAAAGACGTTTTGAAGAACACTGAAAACATCGAGATCGACATGTGCCAAGTACCAGTGATTTGACCTCTGACCTCTTTGGGAGGCATCTCTGCAGGTGTGCAGGGCGACTGAGGCCTGAACTATCAGGGATCATTTGCTGATTTGCTGAGGCCTTAGATGACGTCCTCCCCGGGTGTCTTTACCTCCACCGTCCTCTATGAATCTGTGCCCAAGCCTCTTCTAAGATTGCCAGTTCCATTGAATTAGGACCCAACCCCTGACCCCATTTTATCTTAATTGCACCCTTTAAGTCCTGTCCCCAGAGAAGGTCACACTGGGGTTTAGCTCTGGGGTTTAGCACTCCCACACATGCAAGGAAAGAGGGTTCAGCTCAGCCACTGTGGTCTTGTCGTGGCTTTAAGGGGGCCACCTGGACCCAGAGTCATAGGCCTGGTCCCCTATCCAGAGTGGCTCAGACTCAGACCCTGAGCTCCTAACACCCCAGCCCAGCACCCTCCACACTACTACCCCCTCCCACACACACACCATGGCAGAATCGACTGCCCCACCTCTCTCCTGGGGTGCTGGGAGAATCCAAACAGAAGAAGGCTGAAAGACAGTTATGCGAAATGGAAGTCTCTCTCGGGATTATATTAAATTATCCCTGGGCCAGGGCATCCTGGTGAGTGGGTGCAGGCAGGGTCCCAACCTGGCTGGAGCAGAGGACGCCCACATGTGAACTTGGGGAAGGCCTGGCTCACAGATGAGCTAGGCTGGGCAGGGACCAGGAGCATTTGTGGTGAGGAACTGAGGCTGTGGGAGGAAGCCAGGCAGGGCAAAAGGCAGAGGTGGAGAACATTCTGCGGAGAGTGGCTTTGATGGGAAGGAATGGCTCATGGAAAGCAAAGTGGTCACCAAAGGTGGGTGATGGGATGCTTTATAGGGGTGACCTGAAGGGGGCAGTGTGGAGCTAGAACCTTCTCTTAACTATTTACTATGGCCTGTGGAATGCAAGACTTCACTTACCTGAAAAAAAAAAGGGACTTTTTCCTCCAAAGCAAGTGGAGCTTCTGGAGGGTTCTGAAGGTCACTCGGAGGCCTTGATGGGGACACGAAGAGGTGCAAGCTAATTCCAGCCTCCAGCTGATCTGCACATCCTACAAGCTCCTCTTGTCCACCTAACCTTGGCCTTCCTCTCCAGCCGGCACTTCCCGCCGCTGTGGCTGTGTCAGGAATTACCTCTCTTTTGGGCCAAAGACAAAAAAGAATGCAGGCTGCTTTCCAGGCTTATTAAATTACACATGGCGTATTCTTCCCGAGCGCGTCCCGTCTTAGTAGGGCTTAGAGCTGTGCTCAGGCCAGCAGGGCTCCGGTTACCTGTAATGAGTCCAGCGATCCGGGGCTTAGCGATAATTCCGCGCTGATTCTCTGTGCTTCGGAGCCTTGTTGGCCAACTTGGACAGCAATGAAGATCAACACAAGGCCCCTTCCACCCAATGTCACCAATGTCACTGCATTCTCCTTGGTCCTCAGGGGGCCAACACCACCCTCCTCTCCTACTTAAGGATGGCTGAATGCTCTCAGGACAGATTAGACACCAGTTTACACCCCCTTGGGGAAGAAAGAAAGTTGGAGCAAGAAATAAAAACCCAAACCAAAAAAAAAAAAAAAATGTAGCTAATTCCATCCTGTCAGCAGTGGATATTAAAGTCACAATAGCACTACTGTTGAGTTTTAATTTAATTTTCAGAAAGGTAAGCAAAGCCCCCAGTGTAGTCTATAGAGGAGGTGCTAGACGATTTTTTTTTTCCCCTGCAGGCAGTCTGGAGTTTTCCTGAGGCCTGGCTGGGAAGATTCCCAGCCTCCAGAAGAGATGTCCCAGTGTCCAGCTCAGTCACAGCTGTATTATTGAGTATCTACTTTGCGTCTGACTTCAGTCATCGTCTGCAAACCATGCAGTAGCTCAGAGGTAGATGTATGTGGTCATCTCCATTTCATGGAGGAAGAAACTGAAAGTTAGAGAGGCTGGGTGATTTTTGCTGAGGGTGTCCAGCCAACAAAGGCAATGCCAAGACTCAGGCCTGGGTCTTCCCTGCTCTACAGTTTTTCCTAAACAAACCAGGCTCTGTTCATTCTCTGTTGCCACTCTAACACTGGGGACCTGAGGACTGGAAGGTCACCTCATTGGCTGTGCCTCACAGTGATTCTTGGAAGCAGAGGGCATTGTTTCTTATAATTTTGGTTGTGTGCCTGGCCTTTAATGGCTGAGCTACATCCCTCCAGCCTGAGGGCTTTGTTTCTTAACCATCAAATGGTACTCAAGCCAAAGCCCCTTGAGATGCTGCCTTCTCCTCCCCTTGAAGCTACGTCTCTTTGCATTTGTGGGGCCCACCTTCTCTGGCGCTGGGACTGGGGTTCTACATATGTTGCCAAGGACTATCATTGTAGTTAGCCTGCCAGTCTAGAGCTCTGCAGGGGTGAGGCAAGGAATGGAATCAGTCACCTGAAGCAGTACTCACCACACCCCTGGAGTGCCTCCCTACTCCCCAAATCCCCATGACTCTTCAGTAGACACAGAAAGGACAGCAGGAGTGACATGGTGACAGACAAGTTGTCCCAGGACCAGTCAAGCACTTGGAGCCACACCAAGCCCCCTCCCTCAACAAAGGCTTCCATGGCAAGTAGCCTGTGAGGCCAATTGGAAGTGCTAATAGACTGCCCTTCTATTGGGCAGCACAGACAGAGGACACCAGAGGCCTGGGAACATGCATTTCAGGATCCTTGGGACATTATGCAGGTACCTACAATGACTTCAGGGAGAGTGAAATCCCAACTTAATCACAAGTATATACGGTACCTGGGATATTTTTCTTATCACTTTTGGCCCAAGTTTCTATACACACACACACACATACACACACATACACACACCACTTCTACCACCCCATGCCAACAGAATGTCTGGATCTACATTGGCAAGGGTCACTTTGTATTACAGATCAGGACATGACCTTTTGCAAACATGGCTCTCACACACACTGGCTTTATGGTTTAGGGAGTTTTCCCTCCATTATGAGAAAAATCAGGTCTCTGTTTTTCAGCTGAGAGAGCAGAGAAGCAGCTAGAGTGAGCATCCTAGAACTCAAATTTGATGACACCATGCCTGTTTCAAGGACTCTGCCACAGCTCTTTGGATAAAGAGATAGTGTGTGTAACTACTATGCGCAAGCACATGTGAATTTTATGTATGCTTATGATCATCTCTGGATTTATTCATGTGTGTCTACATGTACACAACCATGCATTGTAGGCACATGTGTGTTCACATTCATGTGCACATTTCACTGGCATGACTGCATGTTTGTGCAATATATGTGTAGGTACTTGTATGCATGATTGTGCAACTCTCTGTACATATATGTTCATGTATTGGTGTGGGAATCAAGATTCACTAGACTCAGTACAGGTGAAGTTTATTCGGGGAGAACGCACTTACACAGGAAACAGATGACTGCGGTGGATTCCTGCTCCAAGGATGCTGACCTTGCCACCCGGGTGCTCTCCATGACCCGACCAGGAAGCAAGAGAGATCCAAGTCCCCAAACCTAATTCTTATCACGGGTCACGTCCACACCTGTAACCATGGCCAAAAGGGCGTGATCAGTGCTACAGGTGTGGAGGTGGATATCACTACATTCATGTGTTTGTGTTTACACACATGTGTGGGCTATGGGTGCATAAGTGCGCATGTGCATGTGCATGTGTGTACGTACAAGCTGGGCCTCCCCCCCCCCACTCCTGCCTGAGGTCTTTTTCTTTCCTTCTATCCTCCACCCCACCCCCACAGTACCAGGCAGCCTGAGATCCACTAAGGCCCCATCTCTTGTCTGCTGCCCTCGAGGGGCGTTGTCCTGACTCTGGAACTAGACGACCTGGGTTTAAGCTCACATACTTCTTCCTGGGTGTCTCAGTGTATTCATCATGTCGTGTGTTTAATGACACCTGTGAGACTTGAATGAGCTTCGGATGGTTCATGACACGTTTTCAGAGCTCAGAGACTCAGAGGAATACAAAAGTGGGCTCCTCTCCCCAGGAAGGGTTCTTACTTCTGCACTGGGGGCATTGGTGGAAACTTCCTGTTCAAGAACTGCCTATCTCACAAGCTGTCTTTGGATTCTCAGTTCCCAGCACAGTTCCGGCACTCAGGAGGTAATCTTGTGACTCAACCAGTTAAGACAGTGTGGCTGACTCTTAAAGGCAATGTTCCCGGAGACAATTTCTCTAGAAGGCAATAACAATAATGGTTGTGCTAGCAAAACCTTGACCATGGCAACAATAGGCAGTGGCTCTCCAGATGATTCCTGCTCAATGTACAATTATTTTTAATTTATGCCATAAGCATCTTCAGCAAACAGGTGCGCCAAGGAACCGAAGGCCGTGCTGGTGACCTGTCTCCCACCAGGATCAGCTGCAGGGCTCCTGGATCTTGCCCCTGTACCCAGCCAGCCCATCTAATTGAGCATGTGATGGTTTTCATCTCAGGTGGGAAGGAAAGGGAAAGGCCTCACCCTCCTGGGGAAGGACATAAGATGGGGAGGTATGACCTAGTCATACCAATTCAGTGACAAGGAGGGCCTTTGGAGTACATTCAGATTCAGACTTACTTGCTGTTCTAGTTGGCTTTAACTGGCAACTTGACACAGATTTGAGTCACTGAAACAGGGAGTTTCAGTTGAGGGTTTGCCTGTGGGCACATCTGTGGGGAATTGTATTGATTGTTAATTGACATAGGAGGGCCCAGCCCGCTGTGGGCGTACAATCCTCAGGCAGTGGCCATGGGCTCTACGAGAAAGCTAGTGAAGGGTGGGCATTCATCCATCCAAGGTCTCTGCTTCACTTCCTGCCCTGACTTCCTTCAATGACGGACTGTGATCTGGAAGTGTGAGCCAATTAAATTCCTTCCTCCCATAAGTTGCTCTTGGTCATGGATTTTGGTTACATCAACTGAAAGGAAACTATATATAACACTTGCCCTAGGGATGAGGCCCAAGGGCAGGGCTGGTCTAGAACCCTTACACCCTGGCTCCTAAGAACCAGGAGTTCACATTTTAAGGCTGTTTTAAGCAGGTTTGCTAATACAACCAAGGCTGCAAAAGAGACCACCCTACAAATATTTGTGAATGTGTTTTTGATGGGAGATGTCATTCTGTATATGTTTCTCATACTGGTTAATGAATAAAGCACTGTTGGCCAATAGGAAAGGAGGATAGGAGGGACTAGGAGACAAGGAGGAAGAGGAAGTAGTAAGGAGGAGCCAAGATGGAGAGTCTGGAGAGAGCAGTACGCAGCAGCTGGCTCCGGGTAAGAAGACCACGTGGAAATACATAGATTAACACAAATGGGTTAATACTTAAGACAGAGCTAGCCGATAAGAAAGTAGTAACTGGCCAACAGTATAATATCAAATACAGAGTCTCTGTGTGTTATTTGGGGCTGGCTCGGCGGCGGGACAAGAGTGGCGGCAGGCGGAAAACCGTACTTGTTACATGTTTGTTTGTTTTTAAAACAAGGTTTTGTTAAGCAGCATCTGTCATTTGTCTGGGTGGCTGAGGCAAGAGGACAAAAGCCCAAGGCCTGTGGGCTGTGGGAGTGAGCCGGTCTTGGCAATTAGTGAGAACACATCTTGTAAAAAAGTAAAAAGACTGCTTGGGCGGTGGTGGCAAAACCCTTTAATCCCAGAGGCACGAGTATCTGTGAGTTCGAGGCCAGCCTAGTCTACAGAGCTAATTCCAGGACAGCTAGGGCTGTTACACAGAGAAGCCCTGTCTTGGAAAAACAAACAAAAACAAAAGAAAGCTGGAGATTCTGCTGAGTGCAAAGTACTTGCCTAGTGCGTGTGAGGCCCTGGGGTGACACACCCAATGAGGAGGGTGTGAGTGTGCTGTGTGTGGGACTTCCGATACACCCGAAACACATCATGTGGACGGTCAACTGCTCAGAGCACTGAGAAGAACTGCTCAGCTGTCCACAGAATGTCTCTATTAGCCCCTCCCCACAGGGGGCAGGGACCATTACGGAGGAGGGGGCAGAAAGAAGGTGAGGGCTGGAGGGATGGGGAGGAGCGCTGTGAAATGCTACCCTCTGGACAAGGCAGGGCTGTCACACTCTGAACTCCCAGAGGCTATGGTTACCTGCACAAAACCAACCCAGGCCAAACTCCTGCAATGAAATGGGAGGAGCTCTCGAGGCCCCACCTCTAACTGATTGAGCTCTTGGCATTGGAGGCTGCTGGAGGAGGAAAAGCCATCCCTCTTTAGGGGTTTGAGCGTGAATGGTCTCACACCTGTGTACCTATGGTCAGTGCTAACAGGAAGGACTTCATGGATTATTTTGAAAGAAGAGGAGGAGATGTTGGGGTGACAAGAAGGGAGTTGGAGTGAGGAAATGGATGTATAATAAACAGTTCCGGGGAGAAGGAGGGCTGCTTAGGAGACAGTATGGAGAAACCTGGGTAACTGCATATAGATCAGATCTCTACCTGCTGACACAGCAAAGGTGAATTTAGATGGGTTAAGATGTTAAGTGAGAAAGACAAAGGACAGTAGAGTCACAGGAGGTCGTCTTCCTGACTCGGGCCAAGAAGGATTCTTGAGCTGGGTCCCCACAGCACAGAACTGATGGTACAAGGTAAGTACATTGAGTTTGCTCGGATGAAGGTTTCTGTGCAGTGAGTATAAACAAAGCCAAAGACACCAAATGCCCTTGGCCAACTGCCATGAATATGGTGATGTCTCCTGATAAATGACACAGATACAATACATAACATGCCTATAGTTAAAAAGTAACAGACACCCTGGAATATATATATATAGAACAAAGCTGAATATCTATGAGAAGCCTGTCAAGAAGGCAGGTAAACACCAGGCTACGGTAGACCAGTGGTAATTACAGAAAGAACTTGGACCTTCTGTGGGTCAGAGTAGAGTTCTTCAGTCCAAATGACAAGTACCTCACCATGATGGCCAAGCTGTGGATTTTGGAGCCTAACAGTCAGAGCTCATGTCCCTGTTGTTCAATGGTCATAGAACCCTGCACACTATTTGTGGGAAAGTGTTTACAATGTACATGGAGGTCAACTTGGGTGTCATTTCTCAGGTGCCATTCACCTTGTCTTATGAGGCAGGGTCTCTCTGCCTGGTCTGGCTCTGGCTGATTGGGCTGGGCTAGCTAAGCAGTGAGTTCCAGGGACCTGCGACTCCGCCTCCCAGCCCTGGAATGTCTCACATGTGCCTCCTGTCACCTGTACTTAGTTTTTTGTGTGAGCTGACTGAGCCACCTCTCAGCACTTCCGTGAGTCTCTGGTGTGCTCAGCACAGTGCGATTCACTGGAATCAGGAAGTATTGAGTTATTGTCTCTCCTCCAGCATCCCAGAAACTGAGATGACCATGTCTCCTGGAGAGGCCAGAGGTTGGGAAATGGAGCAGAAGGAGGTAGGGCACAGGTGTATGCACCTGACATGAAGCCACCCCCCCCACACCCTCCCACTGACTGGTGCATTGCCTATGGGGGTCCCCTCGCAGGCCCCCAGAAAGGCCTCGTTCCATTACCAGGGGCATGAGTGTGTCTCATCGTCATCTGGGAATGATTTGGGACTCTGGGCTGCAGGGTTCTTGGGGCAGGAGTAGGCTAAGATTTCCATAAACACAGGGACTGAGCCATTTATGGGTTTTACTAGAAATTTTATTGGCGTTTGGTCGTGTTGGCATTGTGTGTGCCTTCAAATGTAAATTAGATTACTGGCAGTAGATTCAATTTAGCGGTAAAAATGTAAAGGGAGTCGATTGGGCCGGGATGAAACAATGCAGGGACTGTTCCTGGGTCGACAAAGGGTGAAATGGCTGAGGAGCAGTGAGGCATTGTCCAGAGTCCAGAAGAAGCATGGTGAGTCCTTAGCTCCTCCACCACTTGGAAGTCAGACGCACTCTGTCCCATGGGCCACCTGGGTTTCCTGCTCCTAGGGGAAGGGCAGGTTCCCTGGAAATACCATCATTTAGCTCCATAAATGAGAAATACCCACCTCGCAGACTTTTGAGGAAATATAGTAATTGCAAATTTGAAAAATAAAGCCACAGATTCATGGTCCACAAAGGTTTGGCTGCTGAACAGTACCACTGAAAGCTGACATTAATTGAGCACTTACTATGTACCTGGCACTGTACTGGCGATCCTTGAGTGAGTGGTTTCCTTTCATTGGTGAGGAGGTGGAAGCAAAGATAATTAGAGTAATTTTCTACCCAAGATAACCCAGCTAGTAACAGAGTCAGGACTTGAGCCCCGAACCCAAGCATCTGCTACATTTTAATTCTTACTAGTAAGTCTAAGTGTACTGTGCATGTGTCTTTCCATGTGAACTTGCACCATGTGTGTGGGGGAAGGTATGGAGGGGGGTGTTGTTTGTATGGGTAGGCATGTATGTGTGGGTTAATGCACCCATGAGTGTATGCATGTGTATGTGGGGCGAATGGGTGACCCAGTATACACAGTATAGGGACACACTCATTGGACCATGTGTACACCCAGATGGGTGTTACAGTGTGCATAGTGTGGTATGTGTGCACCTGCACAGGTAGGTGTGTATGTTCAGATGCTGGAGCAGGTATGTGTTGGTGGACAGGCAGGTGTGTGTAGGTCAGAACAGAGTTGCGTGTGGTGGTGCACATCTTTAATCCCAGCACTCGGTAGGCAGAGACAGGTAGATCTTTGCTGGGCCCCTAGTTCATTCACCCCAGCATATTAGGCTTTCCATGTCTTACAGAACATGGTTTACAGAACTCCTTAGCTCCTGCAGACCCTTTCTTTGTGCCACTCCACTTCCTCTTGCGTTCGGGCCACCGTGGTCTGCATAGGGAATTCCAGGTCAGTCAGAGCTACACAGTGAGAAACGCATCTCAAAAATAGAAACAAAACCAAATCAGGATGGTGACTGTGCACCTGCACAAGCAGCTGCACAGGTGAGTGAGTGTGCACCTGCACAGGTGGGTGAGTGAGTGTGTGCCTGCACAGGTGAGTGAGTAAGTATGTGCCTGCACAGGTGAGTGAGTGTGCACCTGCACTGGTGGGTGAGTCAGTGTGCACCTGCACAGGCAGGTGAGTATGTGCCTGCACAGGTGGGTGAGTGAGTATGCACCTGCACAGGTGAGTGAGTATGTGCCTGCACAGGTAGGTGAGTGAGTGTGCACCTGCACAGGCAGGTGAGTAAGTGTATGCCTGTTGGGAACTTGGACTGGCTTCCTGGTGCCCTGGAGGCAGGGATAAATAGACTTTCCCCAAAGACACCTGAGAGGGAGCTGTTGGGGAAATAATACCCTGGGAACCCAGAAGCTGTGCAGTTCTTTCAAATAGCACATGACCTCCTCGTTCAACAAAGGAGGAATTCCAAGATGACAGGCATTAAGCTGAGTGTGGGCATGCACCACACATGAAGAAGGTCCACAGGCTGACTCTGCCAAGGACACAGTCCTCAGCTCCTAGATAGATGTGTCTTCCCAGTGACAAAAGGCAGTTTTCACCAGGGCAATGTTCTGTCTGTCTACTTGTCTCTTCCAGTCAAAAGGCAGAAGATAGTTTTAACTCTGAATAGCAAAACCTTTTTCTGGACATCCTGGAGGTGTGTGTGTGTGTGTGTGTGTGTGTGTGTGTGTGTGTGTGTTAAACTGTGCACAGTAGCACACACCCAGCATCTCATCACTCAAAAGACAAGAGGATCTTACAAAGATCCACATTAGCTACTTTTGCCACTGCTGTGACCAAATACCTCTCAAGAAACAATTTAGGGAAGAATTTATTTTGGCTTGTGGTTTGAGGATGCACCATCATGGTTGGGAGGGTCCTAGGGGGTGCATGTGAGGTCACTTGCTTACATTTACATTTCCGAGGACTAGAGAATGGAGTACTTATGGGTCTTTCCCATTCAATTTCCCTGCTTTTCTTTTTTTTTTTTTTTTTTTTTTTCCTTTTTGGACTGGATCTCATGTTACCAAGGCTGATCTTTTTTTTTTTTTTTTTTTTATGCATATAGAGTATTTTTTATTTAATTTTATATAACAAAGTCCAATTAAATGAAAACAAACATTTATACACAAACCAAGGCTGATCTTAATCTTGCTATGTAGTTTAGGATGACCTTGAACTTCTGATCCTCCTGCTTCTACCTCTCAAGCGCTGGGATCACAAGTGTGTGCCAGTTTCTATGGGACTGGATATTGAGCCTGGGCTTCACACATGCTAGGCAAGCACTCTACCAACTGAGCCACACCCCCAGCTTCTCTGGGGAAGCGCTCACAGACACATCCAGAGGTGTGTCTCATTGCCTAAAGGGGTATTATTATTGTTATTATTATTATTATTATTATTAATAATCCAATCAAGTTCACGATAAAAATCACTTATCACATAATCTATGCAAATGTTCCTCATGCTTTCAATCACCTCTCAATGAATTCTAGATAGTTTTATGCCACATTATTTAGGGAATGGCAGGGAATGAGTCCGTTCTTGCTCAGATGCAACTCTTTACTTTTTAATGTTTTGAGCTCTCTTTTGAATCTGCCTGTGTGCAACCTGCAAATACAAGGAGCTGGATGCTCCAGACCGGCGGTTCTCAACCTTCCTAATGCTGCATCCCCTTACTACATTTCCTCATGTTCCGTTGACCCTCATGTTCCTTGCTACTTCATAACCGTAATTTTGCTACTGTTATGAATCATAATGTAAATATCTGATATGTGACTCCTGCAAAAGGGTCATTTCAGACCCACAGATTGAAACCCACTGGGCTAGAGTGAGGTGTCAATCAATACACCAATGCATGCAAAAGGTGGGAGCTCATGACGCTGGCAAGATTAAAGATAGGTCTAAGGAGTGATGAAGAACATGGGAATCTGGGAGATGCTGTCCTGTGCAGGATGTGTGAAATGAATCAGATTTCACACAGAGCAAGGCTACAGAACCTCTGCACATGGTCCAGAACAGTGAAAGATGGTGTGCGTGCGCGCGCACGCGCGTGCGCACACACACACAGATGCTGACATCATGTGGATGAGTAAACAACAGGTGTAAAGTCATACATGTGGCATAATTCCACATGAGGAAAAAGACATTTATTTATCATCTAGAATTTTTCACTCTGCATAGCAATAAAAGATAAGTTACCAAAAAATCCTGTTTATTTGGGGGAGTAATGTGTTCATTTTATTTTATTGAGACAGGGATTCATGGTGTAGCCTCTGACTGACCTGGAACTTGCTACATGGCCCAGGCTGGCCTCAAACTCAGGCTGCAGCCTCCCTGACGCCAACAGTACCAGAGTGTGCCTCTGTGTGCTGTTGATCTTTGTTTCCCCCAAACTGCTTTACACTTATTTTGACTTATTTCAGGGAGCTGGGTAGTATGACAGTACATGTGTGGAGTGTTCTCTCCTTCCAGTGCGTGAGTTATGGCATTGCGCTCAAGTCCGTCATCTCGGTGACCCTTGCCAGCTGAGCCATCTGCTGGCCCATTTAATATATATATTTAATATATATGTGTATACATGTACATATCCTCTATGTGTTCTTTTTCACATATCTATACACTCTGTCCTGGTGTATGAGTGGACAGGGATGAAAGCAACTCTCTGTGGAAGGGGACTAAGCTGTTAAACAGCTGATCTCTCTCAGCATTTCCCACACAGACCCACTTACCCCAATGGCCCCAGCTCTTGCAAGGCACCTGCTGAGGCAGACACCCTAGCCAGCCTAGCAAAGCTCATGGCTCGACAGGCTTCAGCCACTGGCCCCAGGCAGGGTCTCTAGGACTGGGAAGGCAGTGGACCCCTGCTGGGCCATCCACCTGAAAGAGATTAGCAGGGACCACCAGAAGCCTGAAGTCCTAATCGCAGGGATTTAGTTTCTGGTTTCTTCCTCCAGGTGTTTCTGCGATTAGCTGGGGCCTGGATGGCTGGTCACTGTAACACCATTGTGTCCTGGGCCCTGTTTTCTCGACATGTGGCCTTTGGGAATGACCCCAAATAAAAACAGCAAGAGCAGACTGATAACTGTCAGGACCGTGCACAGGCTAGACTAGTGAGGGCTCAGAACACACTTGGAGATTTGAAGTTTCACCTCGGGGGCCCCTGAGGCCTGCGTGCTGAGTGGAGGCCTGCGTGCTGGGATGGCACTTCAAGGAAGCTGCCTGGTTTGGGGATGCATTTGTGGGCAGAGGGAGGGGGGTGGTATTCTCCTGCAGAACAGCCTCGGCTAAATCCTCCTGATTGCCACCCGGCTTGGATGAGATGGTCCGTTGCACAGGCAGCGGCCGCCAGCCGGGCAGATAAGGTGGGGAGGCCTTCCACAGCATCTTGGGTTTCTGCTGCTGTCTCCTCCTTGGCTTGGATTATGTCCACTGTGTTTCTCGTAAGCCCGCCCATCAGGATAGAAGGCTTTCTCTGAGCAACAGAGGATGCCAGGAAAGCCGCAAGCAAAAATTGGGGGCGGGGAGGTGTCAGCCTTGGTCCCCTCCACTCTGCTATTGGGTATTTCTCTAACGCTGTAGTCATAACAGGTTTCAGAATCAGGAAAGGAAGGATGAGAAAGGACAAGATGTGCGGACAGGAGAGGTATTTAGAGTTGTCTGCCTCTACCTCTCCCCTTCCTGACAGAGCTGGAGGGAGGCTGGGGAAGCCTGTGTGTTTTAAGGTTCTTGAACTCTAGGCTCACCCTCACCAGTGAGCCTTGGGGTTATAGAAATGCTCAGATCCCTCCAGATAATGATCATAGCTTTCCACAGATTCCCAGGGACTCCCAGCCGGTGTTCGGAGACACCCAACTAGCTCGTTCTTATCTCATGTATTGGAAACTGAGTCACAGGGTATGGAGTCAGTTACTGACCCAATGTCACAAGGGTGGACTAGAAGCAGACCCAGTTCTATGCAGCCCCAGTGTTAGATGAAAATATCACTGGGAGCAGGTGCCAGTTGGAGGCCCTGCCTGGCCTGGCCAAGTTGACAAAAGCCCAGGACACAAAGGGGACTCTCTATGTAATGTCAAGTCTCAAAAGGGAAGGTAGTGTGACTATCCCGTGTTATGGCTGCACCAGTCCTCAGATCTGCAGTACACACCGCTGGGCCAGTGTCATGTCTGCAGTACACACCGCTGGACCAGTGTCCTGTCTGCAGTACACACCGCTGGGCCAGTGTCATGTCTGCAGTACACACCGCTGGACCAGTGTCCTGTCTGCAGTACACACCGCTGGGCCAGTGTCATGTCTGCTGTACACACCGCTGGGCCAGTGTCCTGTCTGCAGTACACACCGCTGGGCCAGTCCTCAGGTCTGCAGTACACACCGCTGGGCCAGTGTCCTGTCTGCAGTACACACCGCTGGGCCAGTGTCCTGTCTGCAGTACACACCGCTGGGCCAGTCTCAGGTCTGCAGTACACACCGCTGGGCCAGTGTCAGGTCTGCTGTACACACCGCTGGGCCAGTGTCCTGTCTGCAGTACACACCGCTGGGCCAGTGTCATGTCTGCTGTACACACCGCTGGACCAGTCCTGATGTCTGCAGTACACACTGCTGGGCCAGTGTCAGGTCTGCAGTACACACCGCTGGGCCAGTCTCAGGTCTGCAGTACACACTGCTGGGCCAGTGTCATGTCTGCTGTACACACCGCTGGACCAGTCCTCATGTCTGCAGTACACACCGCTGGGCCAGTGTCCTGTCTGCAGTACACACCGCTGGACCAGTGTCAGGTCTGCAGTACACACCACTGGGCCAGTCCTGATGTCTGCAGTACACACCTCTGGGCCAGTGTCCTGTCTGCTGTACACACCGCTGGGCCAGTGTCATGTCTGCAGTACACACCGCTGGACCCGTGTCAGGTCTGCAGTACACACCGCTGGGCCAGTGTCCTGTCTGCAGTACACACCGCTGGGCCAGTGTCCTGTCTGCTGTACACACCGCTGGACCAGCAGGATCCCGAAGAGATAGGATGGCCCTATACAAGGACATCAACCAGATTTAAGAGTGCTGGGTTTTTTACATTAAAAAATGATAAATATCCTCATCAAGGAAACCTCTCATTGCAACAGACAGAGACCACTTATCGGAAAAACACAAGCAATCAAAGTGAGGAGCCCAGCCCCAGCTGAATCATCTAGAACATGGCTCCTGCACCTAAGGCTCAGCCATCATTGTGGAAGAGGGGACTGTAAGAGCCGGAAGAGCAGGGAGTCTGCTGTGAGATGGTGTCTCCTAGCAGTGTCAGAAGCATCACCAAAATGGCTGCTTAAACATGACCTGAGTAAAGACAACACCAATAGACAAATGGCTGTGCATGAGGAAAGCTCATGAGGCCTCGGCCATAGACAAAGAAGTAAAGGCAACAAAGGGATGCGAAGAGAAGGAGCCATAGTCTTCCCCAGGGAAGAGCACACCAATTTCAGAGCCAATGCCCAACGATGCTATGAAAACGTATACTTACAAGTAACATTATACAGACTGAGAATTATGTATGTATGACTAGACACATATACACATATATATGTAACAATTACAGAACCTGGCATGAATTTGAAAGGGAGTGTGGGGGGGAGTACACATGAGAGAGTTTGGAGGGAGGAAAGTAAAGGGGAAATAGTGTAGCTACAGTCTCAAAAATATTGAAAAAAATATTAATCATGATCAATATTTTCTTCTCCAATGCCTATCCCCGCATCAGGTATAAGGGGGAAATGGTCAAAACAGTCACAGTACATATGCAAAAGGGAGAGCAGGGCAACTGGAGGGAAAACACTCACATCCAGGCATCTCCTCAGTGTGGGGGCAAGTAACAACTGTGAAACAGCACTCATGGCTGAGCCGGGGGGGGGGGGCACGCCTGTAATCCAGCGTGGGGAGCTGAGGCAGGGGGATAGAAGGGTCAAAGTCCAGCCTGGGCTACGTAGTAGGACCCTGTCCGGAGAAAGGAAAAAGTGGGGCTGAGGAGAGGACTCGGCAGTTGGGGGGGGGCGCGGTACAGCTCTTGCAGAGCACCTGAGTTTGGTTCCCAGCACCTACGCTGGGTGGCTCACAACTGCCTGTCACCCTAACTCCAGCCGATCTGGAACCTTCCGGCTTCTGTAGGCAACTGCAAGCATGTGTGTGTTACACACATACTACTCCTAAATAATGATGATGATGATGATGGTTGCTTTTTAAGGAAAGGAAAAAAGGAGATGGGAGGGATAAGGGAGAGGGGAGGGAAAGAGGGAGAGAGAGGAAAAAAGCTGCCAAGGACAGGACTCATGAGTCACACTGTCCCTAGAAGGAGCCTGTCCCTGAAAGTCTCCCCACCTCTCCCACCCCGAGGGCAGCAGGGGGTTTCGAGAATGTCTCCTGGTGCAGGAATGTCACCTTGTTCGGGAACATTTCCAAGTTCCAAAGGCCCAAGTGTCAGGAGAAAGGAGAAACTGAGTCAGTCTCTGGCTGTCACTGAGGTCAGAGAGCAGGGGAAGCAGCCCTCACTTGGGGAGCCCTAGACTTGAGGAGGCCCTCAGCAACGCAGAGAACTGGCAAAGTCTTTTTACAGACTAACGGGAATACAAGTGACCAACTCCCTGGCAGAGGCCCATCTTACTCATCTTCCCAGGCTCTGGTAGGCACAGCAGGATACAGGGCCCTCTGCTGTGAAACAATCCCTTTCTACACTATGACTATGTCTTGCGCTCATATGCTAATAAAAAGCTGATTGGCCAATAGCTGGACAGAGAGAGGTTGAGCCTGAGAGCCAGACTAGGCAAATTCTGGGAGGGGGCAGTGTGGAGACAGAGTCGCCAGCAAATGAAGTGAATGCCGTACTGAGAAAAGGTACCAAGCCATGTGGCTAAACATAGGTAAGATTTATGGGCTAAGTTAAGTGTAAGGATTAGTTAGTAACAAGCCAGAGCTATTGACTGAGCATTTATAAATAATATAAGTCTCTGTGTGTTAATTTGGGAAGAGGCTGCTGGGTGTTTGGGAAGAGGCAGTTGGGACAGCGAACATCCCATTACAGCCCTCAGTGAAAGAATGAAGGAGGAGGCTGGAGACATGACTCTGAGGTTCAGAGCACTTGCTGCTCTTGCAGAGGGCCATGGTTTGATTCCCATCACCTACATAATGGCTCACAATTGCCTTTAATTCCAGGGGATCTGACACCTTCTTCTCGCCTCTGAGGGCAGGCATGTACATGGGTGCACATACATACATACAGGCAAGCACTCATACACATGAAAAGAAAGAATATAAAAAAAAAAAAAAGGAGGAAGGAGGAGGCAGGAGATAAAACTTCTCCTTGCAGACAGGAATCATAGACCAAGGTAGGACGGCAACCCTGCCTAAGATCTGCCCTTCTTGAGGGCTTTTCCATGCAGGTGGCCAGAAGCTGGAAATGGTCTGTCCTATGATCTGTCTTCTTATATCTCCTATGATTTCAGAAAGGCAATGGCCTTTACATAGGCACTGGCAGGCTTTCAGAGGCTGGGGAGGGTTGGGGGGGGGATCTTGAAAGGACCTGGTTCTCTGTGGTCACACTGTGTAAGTAGCTGCTGCTAGGTAAAAGTCTGTCATTCCCTCTGCCAGCCTGACCTGGCACCACAGCTGCCCAATGCCTGACAGGGTGACTTATACAAAGAATCAAAAAAGCTCATGCAGCTTGGCTGTCCCCTCACATTCACATCTCGGTCCTCCCCACTTCCGTTTGGATGACTGCAATGGTCCCTCGCTGTCCTGCTCTTCTCTGATCCATTTGCAAATGGAACAGGTTCCTGTTTTTGCCTCTGCTTCCACCTTTTCTGCCTCCTGACTTTAGAACAAGGAAAATACCCGCTCTCTCCCATTCCAAGTCCACCTCCTGCTCGGCACCTCCCACTTTAGCCCTACAGTTATCTTCCACATACTCTTCCATCACCAGGACAAGCTCTCCCCTTTGTCAGGAATCCTTGCTTTTCTGCTAACCATCCTGTTCCCATTCTCCCGCTTCAGGTCTCATCTCAAAGGTCTTTTCTTTAGAAGCAGTCTTACTGCGTCTTAAAGGAGAGCCACACGTAGTCAGGATTCAATCTAGTCTATATTGGGTCATTATACATCAATTTGTTTGTCTGTGGCTTACAAAGTAGCCCCTCTTCCAGCCAGTAGACTGAATATATGCCTGTGCACCGTGTGTGTGTGTGTGTGTGTGTGTGTGTGTGTGTGTGTGTGTGTGTGTAGTACAAGGAGATGGGAAGAGGCACTGGATCCTTAGGAACTGGAGTGACAGGTGGTTGTGAGCCACCAGGTGGATGCTAGAAATTGAACACAAGTCCCGTGGAAGAAAAGCAAGAGCAGAACCATGCTCTCCAAAGTTTCTATGGTAATCATGCAATGAATTTATAAGATAAAACAATAAGTAATTTTCAGTTTTAGGGGATTTCAGATGGGAAACCAGGAGGATTAGAGAACCGATTTGGGGGGAAATGTTTCCATTTGGCTGGGCTCTGATGTTACATTGTTGCTCTGTGTAAGTCCTCAGGGTAGGCACTGGGGCTGCTCTAACAGAAACATCAAAATACAGTGACCTAATGGACAGGGACTTTGATTTGTCTTTCTTGTATCAGCGCAGAGGTAGACCAGCAAGCTCCGGACCACTGGGTGATTTTATTCCATGGGGTCATCAGTCAGCCAACTAATGGGACATTTGGTTCCGGCCCTCCTTCACATTTGGTCCCCAGACGTATATCCCAGTAGCTGTGGGAGCTGTTAAGGTTTGTCTTCGCCCCAGGAAACGAGAAAAGAAAGACTAGAGGCAAAGCTACTTTCTTTCCAAGAAAGTGCCTGGAAGTTGCAAACTTCTGCTCAGAATTCATGGGCTGAAACTTAATTCCAAGGGCATGACTAGCTGCAAGAGAGGCTGCCATGACAAGGTTGTACTGTCTGTTTTCACTGCTATTGCAAATGCTCAAGGCTTAGTGACATGTAAAGAAGAGGGTTTATTTAGTTCATAGTTTTACAGGTCAAAGTCCAAGACTGATTGCTCCATTGTTTGGGCCTCTGGTGAGGGCCCCTTGTCTGTGTCACATCACGGAAGATGGGCGAGTGTGGCAGGAATACATGCGACAGGCTGTCATAAGAAGCCAGAGAATGGCTGGTGGCATGTGCCTGTAATCCCAGCACTTGGGAGGCAGAGGCAGGCAGATCTCAAGTGAGTTCAAGGCCAGCCTGGTCTACAAAGCAAGATCCAGGACAGCCAGAGCTATTGCATAGAGAAACCCTGTCTTTAAAACAAAACAACAACCAGAGAATGATTCAAGGGTCACCTGCAGAACAACTTACTCTCTTGGAAGCCAACCAAAGTGGCCCCGAGAACTCTTTTAATCCCTCCTAAGGGCCACGCCTCCTAACCACTTTGCTCTAAGACCCATCTCTTAGAGGTTCTATTCCCCTCCTTTCCCCAACCACCACCCTGAAATGTTGGGGGATGGGCCATGGCCACAGCAAGGGTCTAGCCAGGTATGAAATCCCTGCTGATGAGAAGGTCCGTGCATGTAGGGTGGACGGTGGTGGGTTACAGAGTCCATAAAGATAAGAGAAAGGAGGAGAGACTGTACAAGGCGTGGCTTTCAATATGGATGAAGCAAAGCCAGCAATCAGGCACAGGACACTTAGTTGCCTGTTGGGAGTCCGCATGAAATGTACAGCATCCCTCTACGTGGCTGTCCCTAAAACCTCTGGACCCCCTCAGGCCTCATTCTTCTGTCCTCACACCCACTGCTAGGCTCCCCGCGCACCGTCTGGAGGGAGCCCTACCTGCTGCGGAATATCAGCCAGAAGTCTTCATCACTGTGCCAAATACCTGGAAGATAATTTTCAAACAGAAAGCATTTGTTTCGGCTCACGGTTTCTGAGGCGTCTGTCCATGGAGGCTGCCTACTTCACAGCAACCAGGAAGCAGAAAGACACAGCGTGCAGGCTCTGAAACCGGAGGGAGTTTCCTGACAAGCCTTCAGTGGCCCACTGCTTCCTCCTGGGTCCCACTTCTTAAAGATTCCAGAGCCTTCCATCACAGGCACCAAGTTACAAATCCTCAGTGGGTCAATTCATTGATAAAGGCCAAGCCCTTAGGATGCAGTTATTTCCTCAGAGTTTCACCTCCTAGCACTGCTTATACTGGGAGCAACATGAGCCTTCATACCCAACCCAAACAAGGAACTTAAAAAAAAAAATTCTTCCTAGAGTTGGGATTGTAGCTCATTTGATAAAGTGCTCCCTTAGCATGTACAATGTCACGCGTTCAGGCCTCAGTACCACATAACCAAGTATGGTAACATATGCTAGTAATTCCAGAGCTGGACAAGAAGGCAGAAGACCAGAAGTTCAAAGTTAAGTTATCCTCAACTGCATACTTTTCCTGAGGCTAGCCTTGGCTACATGAGGCTCTGCTTCAAAATAAAGAAAGGGGGGCATTGATCTCACTATGGTTTTCTGCTTCGTTCTACTCTGGGCACACCTTCTTACTTACTGTCATTGTGTTATGATTCTGTGTGACCAGTTTTATGTTAAGTTATCTCAGGCTAGAGTCAACTGAAAGGAGAGAACCTTGTTTTTTAGAAAATGCCTCTATGTGATCCACCCGTAAGGTTTTTTCTTAATTAGTGATCAGTGGCAGAGGGCCCAGTGGCTGATGGCCCCAGATTCTAGAAGAAAAGAGTCTGAGCAAGCCATGAAGAGCAAACAAGTGAGCTCCTGCTCCAGGGTTCTGCCCTGTATGAGTTCTGTCCTGACTTCCTTCAGTGATGGGATATGATGTAAGCTGAATAAACCCTTCTCTCCCGAACTTGATTTTGGTTATGGTGTTTCATCCCAGCAATAGTAACCCTAACTAGGACAGATTCCTCACTTTACCCATGAGGAAACAGAGGCCAGGTAACAAGAGGCAGAGCTGAGACCAGAAACCAGGCTTCCCAGCCACAGTGCTGGCAGGGACCCTGCCTCAACACAGATGCCTTTTCTCCCAACCCCTGGAAAAGCTGAAGAGCCCCCAAACCTTCCGTGAGGCTCCTCCACAGTGAACCACCAAACCCACTCATCCAAACTGTGTGTGGGCCTCAGCTTCCAGAACAGACTCTATTAAGCCACCTTTGTTTCACGGACGCCAGCTTCACAGCGCTCATAAATCATTCTCCAGCTCTTTCTGCTGGGCAACTGGACTTGAGAGATGCAATGTCCCACAATGTCTGGACACTGTCGTGGCAGCAAAGCGAAACCAGGGATGTCGTGTGAAGCTGTGAACCTAAAATAGTTTACAACAAGACCCAAACACAGGACCTGGAGAGGAGCTGAGGGGAGGCCACTGACTCAAAGTGCAGTTGTGGGGTTTCCTGGGTAACAAATGAATCAGGCAGTGTTACTGCCTGCCACAGGCCTCCTTAAGCCTCTGTGCTGTGGGAGCTACTTCCCATCAGTCATTTTTGCTTTTCAACTTTTGATCAGAATCTGTATGGGGCATAAAATCGGTCCACCCAGGACTGATGTCAGATGCCACAGTGATGAGGGAGAGAGGGCACCCAATCTCCACCCTTGATCACTCTGATACAATGTAGTTAAAAACAATATTCATTTGTAAAACAGCCTTCCCCCCTCTTGGGATTGTTCTAGACAGCATCTCACTATGTAGCCTTAATTTGCCTAGACCTCACTATGTAGACCAGGCTAGCCTTCAACTAAAAAAAACAAAAAACAAAAAAACAAAACAAATAAAAACAAAAAAAAAAAAAAAAAAAGCTGCCTCTGCCTCCCAAACACTAGAATGAAAGGCCTGCACCACAACCCTTGGTCTGAAATGTAGTATCTCTGGGAATAGACACTAATAAAACAAGAGAAGATGAGGGGTAGGGAGTGTTATTTATTTAACACCTGCTGTATGCCATGCACAGCTTAGGCCCCTCATGAGTGTGGTCTGATTCATCTGGGTGATGATGTCTTTATTTAACCATAAAGGAACCTGAAACTGCTAACGAAATGGCCAAGTTCATCTCAAACCTGAAATCTCAGCCCCAGGGAAGTGGAGGCAGGAGGATCAGGAATCCAGGGCCAGCCTGAACTACATAGTGAGGTCCAAGCTATCCTGGCTCAATGAAACCGCATCTCAAACAGCAAGAAAGGACAAAAGGCGTGGATTTTACTTCAAAACTCCTTACTACCTTTTCGTGAGCCTCCCTGCTTTCCTGGATTCTATACATGCTCATACCCACATAAATGTTCATACATATACCCATTGCCATGAATACTTGATAAATCCTAATAAAAATTTTTGCTTTGTTTTGGTGTGTGACAGGGCCTCTCTATGTTACCCCAGCTGACCTGGAGCTCACTATATAGGCCAGTTTGAGCTCACAGAGATCCACCTGCCTCTGCCTCTGGAGTGCTGGGATTAAAGCTGTCCATGCCAAGCAAAAAAAATTAACAAGTATTTGTTAAAATACAAAGGCCAAAACAAGCCCCTCCAAAAAATGTACAAAGAAATAGATGAAATGAATTAGAATATTTTGTTTAACCCAATGCATACAAAATACTGTTATTGTAGCCAAGGATGGACATAACGGTTGTTAAAGTGATAAACCCTGTTTTTCTGATCCCAAGTCTTTGAGACCTGGCGTGTTTCACACTTACCATGCATCTCAGGATAAACTGTTCAGTTGCTGCATGTGGTCACAGCCTAGGCAATTTGGCACTGGGGGCTTGTCATTCAAAGACCCAGCGGCACTGGCATCAGCCCATGGGATCAGATGGGGGACACAGAATCTAAGGGAGCCAGCAGCAGAGAACATCTTCAGCAAACAACCCAAGATGCTCCTGTGTCTGAGGCACCACGCCTCTTCCCTTCCTCCAGGGGACCCCAGGAACCCTTTGGGATAGCTGGAAGGCTCAGGGTCCCCTTCCCAGGGAAAATATGAATATGCAAATGTACACAAAGTTTAACTTACAATCCCAGAGACTCCCCCTGGCTCTTGGAAGCCCCAGCAAGGCCCTTTGTCATGAAAGACCCTGATTCTCAAGGCACTGGGAAAGAAACACAGGCAGTGCACCCACTCTGTCATTAACCAATGAAACCCTGTTCTGCGGCTCTGTGTTCTGTGTGGAAGACAGGCTGGGTGAGCAGCTGTAGCTGCCTGAGGAAGAAGCCAGGCTCCTGGGTTTCGTGTTTTTCCCTTCATGCAGCCCTGCAGCCTCCAGGGGAGGAACAGAGTCAGTAAGACACACAGACACACAAGGAGATATGGACACATCTAGAGAAGTGATGAGGGAATGGCTCAGTGGTTATCCAGGCTAAGAAGGCTCACAATATGCTGTCTGTCTGGAGACCCAAGATGCAAGTGTAGTTTAGCCCGGGTCTGAGGATAAAGTTGATAGTGAACCCCTGGTCTGAGGCTGGGGAAGATGAGGAATGATGGTCCAGGGGAAACAGAGAGCAAGGGCCAACCTCCTCTTTCTTTTTCCTCCTTTCTCCTGAGACTGTCAGTAGCTGGGGTGATGTCTAGCCATGATGAGGAGGGTCACCTGCTTCACTGAATCCAGAGACTCCAAAGACACACCAGGACTAGCGCTTAATATGGGGACATGGCAAGGTGACACACAAACAGGCCACCGCAGGCCTTACCCTTCGGCCCTCACTCTGAGCTGGTCCCCTACTTGTGCCCTGCTGAGTCTCCAAGGCAGTTCAGATCCCCACATCCCACCCTGGAGGTCCTTACAGGAGCCTCCCTAGCACACAATTCTGCATCTCCATCGGGAGATGCTCCCAGGTTTGGCAAATCCTTCTCTCTCCCTAGACGGGCATAGAATGTTTTTATTTTAGCTTCTACCTCTGCCTACCCTGTGTTGGGGTTACAGGTATGTACCACCACCCCGACTTACTATTGTAAGATACAGTGCAGAGCAGACAGGTCTTCATACAATCCAGCAATGAAGGAATGCCTGCCATACCCAATGAATGTGTGTAGACGTATAGTGAATGAGAGAGGTCAGTCATAAAAGCGTGACTGCAGGGCTGGAGAGAACCAGTGCTTAACAGTGCTGCTGTTCTTCCAGAGGACCTGAGTTCAGTTCCCAGCACCCACATCGGGCAGCTCATAACCACCTGCAACTCCAGCTCCAGGGAATCCAACACCCTCTCCCCCCCTCCAGGGCACTGCACTCATGTGTCATACACCCACACAAACACATACACATGAGTAACTTTTTTAATGATTGTATAAAATCTTATTCATAGAGTGGTTGAAAGTGGAAGGCTTGATGGAGGTCAGAAGAAGAGGTCACCCTTGAGAGAGGTGTGTCACGGGAACTCTGGTTCCCATGGAGATGTCCTACTTTCCCTCTCAGACGATTGTATGGCTGGTCATGCATTGGCCTTTGAACCGTGGTGAATGCAGACAATGGACTATTATTCAGTGGAGAAGATAAATAAGCCACGAAAGACACGGGGGAAGCTGACATGTGAGCTACATACGAGGAGGGAGACGTGAACAGGGAAACACTGAACACCTGTAGCTCTCTGATGCAGCTGGACAAAGATGGTTGGGGTTGGGCTTGGTGGTTGGTGGCACACGTCTGCAATCCCAGCACTTGGGAGGTGGAGGCAAGAGGATTCCCGGCTACACAGTGAGTTCAAGATCACACTGGACCATTTGAGACCCTCTTTAAGAAAACAAAGGAAACGGGGTTGGGAGAGGCTGGAGTGGGGATGGTTGATTGAACATGGGGACTGTGGGGGCAATGGAATCACTCTACATGAGACTGTAACAACAGACACAAGCCATTTTACACCTATCCAATGTCAGAGACTGCCAGAACGATTAGTCATCAGGGAGGAGCACTGTTTGACAGGGATTAGGAGGTGTGGCCTTGTTGAAAGAAGGGCTTTGAGGTTTTATGAGCTTTGAGGTTTTATGAGCTTTGAGGTTTTAAAAGTTCAAGCCAGGCCCAGTAGTGCGCTCTCTCTCTCTGTCTCTCTCTCTTTCTCTCTCTGTCTCTTTCTCTCTTCCTGTGTGTGTGTGTGTGTGTCTCTGTGTGTCTGTCTGTGGTGTCTGTGTGTGTGTGTCTGTCTGTCTGTCTCTCTGTGTATGTATGTGTATGTCTCTCTCTGTGTCTCTGTCTCTCTTTCTCTCTCTCATTTGCTGCCTATGTATCCAGATGCATAACTCTCAGCTTCTCCAATGCCATGTCTACCTGTGAGCCACCATGCTTCCTGACATTATAATAATTGTAATATTTTATAAGTATATATAATATATAATAAATAATATAATTATTATAATAAAAGAATACTTTCTTTTATAAGGGTTGCCTTGCTCATGGTGTCTCTTCACAGCAATGGAACACTGACGAAGGCAGCTGGCTTTAGCATTGTTTGCTAATTCAATCAATGTTACATGTAAATTATCTATTACAGATTTGACATGGCTGACTACTTTCATCTATTGGTTGACTGCTGTAAGTTTCTATTAACAAGGCTCATTTTATAAAACTTTACAGAATGAATCATTTACCCTTGATGCGACAGTTCACTCTCTCAGAACACACTTATAATATAAAAAACTAATACAACTTAAATGTAGATTGTCTTGTTATGTAGCCTGATTATACAAAATATATTTGCTGTATAATCTTGAAATACAGGAATAACAATTTTGATGTTAACAAAGACAAGTAATTGTCATGCTTCCAAATACTAGATATAAGATTATAGTCCCAAGTTTTACATTTTTACCTTGTCAATTTTTTCTAACCAAAATTTGTGTTTTCCTTGAGATACTGTTTTTGTTCGTTAAATGATATCTGATGTTGTTACTATTTAAAACAAATATGCAAAGTTCAGCATACTTGGAAGCAAGGAATGTCACTTAGACACTTGCTGTTGAGATTCATCCCTTGAATGCGGACTTTGACTGACTTCCAGGTGCTGTCCCCTTATGCAGGGGACCAATATAAGCAAACAGTCACCTCATCTAATACTCCTCACCGTGTAACAGCTCGCCGGTTCCTGGTGTATTTACAAAAGACCTTTTAGATGCTGTGAGGGAAAACTGGCCAAGAAGGACTTTCATCCCTTTCGTCCCAGGCCAGACACAATTCTTTCTATTAGTGCTCTCTTTTCCCCCATCCCTCCCTTTGGGTCTCTGTCATCCCCGCTACTTCTGCAAGGGTAGCAGGCACTGTCTCCCTAAATCAACGCCATGCCCACTTCCTCTCACCGGCCCACTCCGTTTCTCCCACATCTGTTCCTCCCTAACCCTCAACCTTCCCAGAAAACCTCTCAGTTCTACTCTGTACGCTGATCTTCTGCTTACAGCGCCTCTAATAATTATTTTCCAAATCTCTTCGGGAATATAGAGCTGTGATCACCTGATCCTCCTCAGCTGACCAGGTTGAGACTCTACCCCTGCTACATGACCAGAGGACAACTTCTTCAATGGACCCAGCACTTTCTCTTCTGACAAAGATCCTCCTCAGCAGAAAACAGCTATAACACCGTGTTCTGCATTTTTAAAAATATCCCCTAAGTTAGGAATAATCATTTCCTGCCAAAAGACTACATTTCCCAGTTTCCCCTGAAGACTATAGAAGTCATTTCCATTCTTCTAAGGGGGCTGCGTCTCATCTTCTGTAGGCATTTTGGCCATCCACACATGTGGGTGAGGAAAGTACCCTCCCTGTGAATAGACATGGCCCTGCCTAAGGTCGGACTAACCCTCTCTTTCCTCCTTTCTTCTCTCTACAGCTTCCCTAAATAGTCTAGAAGGAATGGCTAGTCCTCTTGTGTTACAGAAGAAAAGCAAACCTCAGAAGTAATCACCTGGCCCAAGGCCAGGAAAAGTGTCAGAACCAAGCATGGGACCTGGTTGTCCTGTGCCCAGCTGAGCCCGATAGTGTTGGAATTGACTGGTAGCAAGGATTCCCAGGCGCTGTCACCCTCAAATGCTTTCCCTGTGTTAACTGCTATTGTCTCTGAGCTGCAGCTACAAAGCAGCCGTATTGAAGCTGTGATAAATAACAGTCCAAGCTCAAATTCAACCTGCAACCCATCAACAGTTTTGACACCTTGATTCCCAGTCATCTGGTAACTACTAAAAGGTAGACTATTTTGAAGCCTTAATTCTACCTTTCTCAAGACAGGAACATTGATGGGAGAAAGGTGGGCTACCACTGAAGACATGTACCAATTACCTCTTGGCTCTCTTGTTTCATTTGCATTGAATGTCCTCCTGGGCAAGGAGCCCTGTCTCCTGGATGAGCCAGGTTGACTGCCTAGCTCCGCCCTGCTCTCCCACTTTGAGAGATGATAGCTTGCTTAAGGTTAGTGTTGTGTCAGTCTAAAAGTTTCCAGTATCACTCAGGAATGTGTGTGGGGACAGGGGGACAGAGAGAGAGAGAGAGAGAGAGAGAGAGAGAGAGAGAGAGAGAGAGAGAGAGAGAGAGAGAATGCACCTGCTCACGCCCTTGTGGCATGAAGCACACACACTGTGATAATGCCTGGGAGAAGGGATGTGATCTAATAGAACAAACTGAAAAACCCTTGCTAGCAGGGCCCGCACTGAAGGATGGAGGTTAGGCAGAAGAGCTTCATCAGGTAATTTGCATGGAGCGTTTTTTTGTTTGTTTGTTTTGTTTTGTTTTGTTTTTTGGCCTGGGATGGGTAAAAGTCCCGGAGAGTTTAGAAAGGTTGTATTGTGGTAAGGTACACTCAAGAGTCTATCATTTAACGTCTACATGCCCATCTGCATTAAATGCATTCCTGGTGTTGGGCACCTGCAGACACCACTGACTACTTCCCAAGAAGGCCCTGTGCACTCTAAGAAGCATTTATTCCCCTGCACTCACTCCCCCATCCCTGGCAACAGCCCACTGTTCTGTCTCTCTGGATCTGCCAGACCCGGACACTTCATAGAAAAGGAGTAAGACAGCCAGGGGTAGTAGGACACACTGTGAGCAACATTTCACAGTTGAGGCAGGGGGATTGAAAGTTTGAAGACAACCTAAGTTGTATAAACAGATCCTGTGAAGAAAGAGGCTGAGTGGAGGGAGGGAAGGGAGGGAAAGGGAGGGAGAGAAGGACTGAGGAGGGGGCATACTGCGAGACTGTCCACAGCAGCTGTGACCCCCCCTCCCCACTGGCAATGCAGGAGCTTCCTCCTCATCCTTGCTCATCCTCGGTGTTGAAGTTTTTCTTTGTAACTGGAGGTTTTTCTACTGAATGTCCGGTGTGCACTCCCTGGGTCCCAGGGAGATGAGGCAGGAGAGACACAGACAGCCTGGCCCTCCACCTGTGCAAGTCAGTTAGTTCTCTCTTCACCAGGGGGATGTGGGGCTTTGAACTCAAATCAGGTTTGGTAGGAGGGCCTCTACCTACTGAACCATCTCACTGGCATTGTCCTGTGTCTCCCCACCCCCACCCCTGAGCTATTTGACCTTCCTCTTGTGAAATAGGGAAGTTATGGGGATGTTACTACATATCTATGTGCTATACCTGTGGGAGACAGAGAAAAGAGGGCCCTATTAGATCCCAGGGTGCTCGCCAACAGAACTCCCTCCCTTAGGATCATGGGAGGAAAGAGACAAGTCCAAGCAAGGAGAGCAGCCATTTCTTGTTAGTCTAGCCTTGTTTGGGGGCATGTTTGCTAATGGGAAGGCCACCTCCAGTGTGGGCCGGGACTTGCCACCAGCATGCTCCCTCTGGTTGATCTGGGTCCTTGGTCATTCTCGGCTTTCCCAGGAATTCTTGTGTTTGGCGTGCCTTGGGAGCTACAGACCTTATTAGTCCTGTGGGGCTGCTTTAACAAAATACCGCAAACTGCTTGGACCTCCCCAAAACCAAACTTCTTTTCTACCTATTCTGCTGACCAGACTCCTCAAATCAAGGCATCACAGCTCTTTGAAGACACTGAAGGTGTCTTCCTCGCCTTTGCATGGCTTTTGGTGGCTGCAAATAACCCTTGAATGACAGAGCCACTGTTCTAATCTCTGGCCATGACTATCACCAAGCCTGTACTATACAAACTTCTTTTTTGTAGAGTTGCCAACAAGTAGATTACAGCCCGCCCTAATCCCGTGGGAGCTCACCTTGCCTCTTCTGTCTACGGTGGCCTTATTTCCTTTAGAGGAGCTGGGTCACATCTTTTTAAGGCGTGGAGCACTGGTTCAGCACAGGCACAGAATCTGGTTTTGTGAAGGCAGCAATTAGACAGCCAAGGCAGAACACAAAATCATGGATATAAATTCAAGCAAGCGCCGCCCCCTGAACAAGTGAGAGCCTTCAGAGGAAATCTGCCTTTGGATAAATCTCGTTTGTCCCCATTTATTAGGAGCTAGGACACAGCTCAACGGGAGAGTGTTTGTCTAGCATCTAGCATGGTGGAGCCCTGGGTTGACTCCCTTGTTACCGGGAGCTGAAAGACTATAACAATTTAAAATGACAAACAGGATAAGCTATAGAGATGGCTCAGTGCACGGGAGCCCTGGGTCCTTTTCCAGAGGGCCTGGGTTTGATTCCCAGCATCTACATGGTGGCCATGGTGGCACCTAACCATCTCTAACTCCTGTTTTGGGAGATCAAATAACCTTTTTACCTCCATGGGCACCAGACATGCACATGGTGCATACACATTCATAGAGGCAAAATATTCATGCACATAAAACAAATAATTTTTTTTAAAGAATTATGTTTGAATGACAGACCAGGACTGGAGAAGTGGTTCACTCACTAAAGTGCTTGCTGCCATGTAAAACTCGGGTACAGCAATTGTACATTGATGACCCCAGTCCTGAGGGAGGAGTCTGGCTAAGATAGGTGATCCCTGGAGTTCACTGGCCAGACAGACAGAGCAGCGTAATGGAGAGCTCCAGGACAGTGAGAGACCCTGTCTCAAAAAATAAGGGAGAGAGCCAACGTCTGGCCTTCACACAGATATACATACATGGTCCTGCAAACACGTGTGTGTGCACATCCACACAAGCCATTAAAGCACACATGTTTTACAATAGATACAACTTCCACCTACATATTACAAAAGGTCTGTGTTGGACATATGCAAATTTCAACTAATCATATATGGCTGATGGAGTTGGGTTTGATTTTTTTCTTCCCCCCTGTTTGCTTATCTGAGTTTTCTAGTCTTCTGGCAATAAGCATATATTGCCTTGATAAAAGCCGTGACCATCTTCTCCTTGCTGGCTCGATGTGTTGATTAGAGCCTGGATGTGTGGAGCCACTGGCTCACAGGGAGCTACCGGCTGGAGGCTGTCACAGATATCTTTCCTGGGAAATGCTATTTCATCCATGGCTCCACAGAGCCCACATCATCGCCCCCATGGCTCTCTCTGCCCCAGCCCCCAACTGCTGCCTGGCTCAGATGGGAAAGGTACCCTGTGAGGCACTGGCCACTGTGTGCGCAGGAGAGGCCCTAGGATGGAGAATGAGGCACCGTGGCTCCCGATCGCTTTCCCTGATTTACATCAATTTACATTCTGCTCTCAGTAATCTACATGACAATCAGGCGGCCGCCATCTATTTCACTGGTTTACAGTGGTCCAAGGAGGCTGGAGCCTGGGAGAGGGAACCCAGCGGGCCTCCTCACATCCCAAACCCTGGGCAGATTAATTTGTCAACCAAAACAAGAGCTGGCATTGTAATCAGGGCTTCCTAGCACTCTGTTCCTGACCCCAAATTGGATAGATAAATGGATATTTGTGGTTTATTAACCTGAATGTGTTGTCTGCCTTCATTTTCTGTTTCTTTCCATGAAGAGTCTCAGAAGATGGCACTGTCCTTTCCATCATTCCTCCAGCAGCAACTTGCTGGGGTCTCCCACGTGCCCGGCCTCTGGGCACAATACCCGGAAGAGAAGCAAAGCGCCTCTGTGCCCAGCTCACACTTGGCCTTGATGTTCTGGCTCTTGGCTTGTTCTTCAAAACAAGTTTCAGGGTAAGTTTCCAGTGGAAATTCATAATGGCCTATACCCAGTGGCTTGAGTGCAAAATAACAGATACTGGCCTACTGTCCCTCAAACCTCCATTATAAGGTAGATAAGGGACATTTTTCAGGGACCCCAGAGGTGTCCTCAAGCTCTCACCCAGTCAATATCTCCAGCCCATTGGACAACCATTTTCTGATAACTTTCTCCATTCTGTACCAGGGGTTACCCATAAGTAGACACGAAAGAGAATACCCAGAATTCCATGCAGAGGGTATTCAAACACGATCTGAATGTAATTGGGCATCGCCATATATGGGAGTTTCCTCTGTGTTGTATAAGTCAGTAGCTGGTCCTCTTCTACCTCTGTGTAATATGTAATCACATGTATGCACCATGGAGTACTTTCCCACACCTTGGTAGATGGACATTCTGCTGTTTCCAGTTACGGACAGCTCTGAGCACTGGGCTTGTGGCTGGTACACATCCAGAGATGCCACCATGGCATTGAGAATCAGCCTGTATCAGCCTGAGTCCCTGTTTTCAGAATTCTGCCTCTTTGGTTCCTAAATCCTGGCTCCTTCTTCCTTATCTTCCCCTATCAATGTGTGGGATGGTGTGCCTGATTCTCTTACAGCCTCCTCCCTAGAAACACCCCCCCACCCGGGGGGTGTCACCCACATCTCTGCTTCTCTGTAGAGCCAGCTGAATTCAGTCTGCAGTTTTTCTAACATCAACCGTTTCTGCATCCCAGGCCTGGCCCAGGATGGGCACCTATGGAGGTCCATTTCCTATTATCAACTTGATTAGATGGAGAAGCACGTAGGACATATTTGAGGCACAGCCCCTAGGAATGTCTGTGAGGGATTTCCCAGAGAGCATTAAATGAAGACTTATACCTGTCCTGGATTATAGGCCACACCACACCCACAGGCTCTCCCAACCCAAATGGACTGAATCAAAGGGGTAAAGGGGGGGTACCAGGGGTCCCTCTTCTTCCCGATCCCCTTGCCTTTGCCTTACTGGTATTGGTTCTGAGTTACTCACAGTGGCGTGGTCTGGCTGCCTTTGAAACGAATCCCTCTAGCTTCTTCATGGAGAATGGGCTGTGTCTGCTTGTCCCCAGGGAGGACCTTCAGCAGGGCCACAATGCAGGCACCAGGGGACTCCTCAGGGCAGAGCAGGGTGGAGTGGAAGCTGCAGACTCTTTGGCATGTGGCCCTTGTAGGGAGGCAGGACCACTCTGTGCTCCTGGCTTCTATCTCCCTAAAGATGCGTCTCTTGTGAATCAGACCGTGGACACAGTAAGTGGATACTCGACACTTACAACCACAACAGGAAAGAGCGAGAAGAAAGGGAGTGAGTGCTTTAGAGTTCTGTACATTCACACTGGCAAATCAGACTTCCTGAACTGAAGCCGTGGCCCAAGCCCTGATTCCACCTCTGAACAGGCTCGAGTACAATTGTCCCTGGCTTCCCTGTCCTCCCTTGGCAGCATAGAGCCAGGTCACCCTCTGAGGGGAGAGCCCTGCTGTGAAAAGCTCCTAGGCTGTGTAGTAATTAGATTCTCCACCATGACCCACATTTCTGCTCCCCTCTGACCCAGAGAACGCCTGGGGAACATCACATTGCCTTCCGCAGTGCTTCCAGAATCTTCCAGTGGGGTGGAGTCCTCCTCCTTATCTCCCGATATTGATTAAAACTTGCAGAACACTGAGATCTGGCTGGGCCTCTCTCAGCTGGGCTGCTGAGACATTCACAGGGAAGTACATCCTACAAAGACTTCTACATCTTTTGAAGTGTTTAAGGATGGAAAGGGGGAAAACCGTCTGTGTTTACATGTAAAGTGGTCCCACATTCCTGCCCTGTGGAACACTGAGAGTTCTGAAGCCGGCAGCTACCTGGCCTCATTCCCTGCCCCTGTCTTATTACAGAGCAAGGAAGCCAAGCTTCCTCTCATGTCTATAAAGTGCTTCGTCCACAGGCAATTGGGTGGAAGCAGTTTTCCATCCAGTGCATATTTGAGTTGCATTTCTCCTCCAATGCAGAGGAGATGTGAGTTAAGCCCACAGCTTTGTGCTGTAGTGGTCTTCCCAGCACCCACTCTTCAGCCCCTGCCTCAGCCTGGCTTTCATGTAGAAATTCTACTTACGAATAGGTAGGCACAATCCAAAATCAATCCTTCCTTCCTTCCTACCTCCCTTTTTCCCTTCCTCCCTCCCTTCCTCATTCATTCATTCACTCACTCGCTCCCTAACCCCTTCCTGTCTTTCTTTTCCTTTATAAAATTTTTAGATTTTTGAGGTAGGTTCTCAGACAACCCATGACATCCTGGAACTTACTTTGTAACAGAGGTTGGCCCTTGAGTTCTATTTCCTTTGCTTCTACCTCCAAATGCTGGAATTACAGATTATAAAACCACCCTCCTGGCTCCGGAATTCTTTTAATTCAAGTCCCACTGAAGGGTATGGGGTTATTTCTGGTCTTCTGGGAGGGGTGGCAGATTTCATTTTCCTTTTTTTTTTTTTTCAAAAAAAGAAATTTATGTGTATGAGTGTTTTGCACGCGCGCGCGCACACACACACACACACACACACACAAACACACAGCATGTGTGTGCTAATACTTGAAGAGACCAGAAGAGGGTGTTGGATCTCCTGAAATGGATTTACAGATGGCAGTAGCTATCATATGGGTGCAGGGAACCAAACCCAGATCCTCTGCAAGAGCAGCAACTGCTCTTAATCACTGGGTCAGCTCTCACGAGAGAGCTACCCCCCCTTTAAAGTATATTAACAGGCATTAATTGTGCAGATTATATAACTCACTTATCATTCTCTGTCAAGCCACATTTTGGTTTTTACCTAGTCAGCTAGGCAGCTCAACACCCATGATTAGTGCCTAGGAGCCCTCTATTTTCCAAAAGGATGATTTCACCTTTGATTAACTATGCTGAAAATGGTTTCAACATAAGCCTTGTCAGGATCCAGGAGACAAAATCAACAAGATGGATGTGAGTCTGAGTAAAACCCTTTCCTCCCTATTCCCCAAACAAACAAAGCGACAATAAGGACTTAGGTTTTCCTGTGTTCTCTTCAGAATGTCTCACAGCAGAGAGATTGCAGCATTGGACTGGCTTAGCAGCTCAGGCACAGCATGTGTGATGGATCCCCTGCACTGGGTCACAAAAGCAGAACCTTGAAGCCATCTTTCTGTTTAGTGGTTGCCACTCTCAGAGTCAATGCTTGGGATGTGGAGTGACAGAAAAGACCAGAGTGCTGAAAAGATGGGAGGAAGCTGACCTTCCCTCAGCGAGGACTGTGCGCCAGGCATTACATAAACCCTCTCAGAGACTTCTGTCTTCCTGGTTTAATTAGGACAACAGATCCTCGGGGTGGATGGTTGGGTGAGTTGGAGCTAAGTGTCTCAGCCTGCAGAGCTAGTGTGAGCCCCACACTGTCACACTTCTCTGCAAATAGCAAACTGGGAAAGGCCAGCCTGAAGCAAAACAGACTTGTCAAAAGTCCTCCGAGGGAAAGGCACATACTGGTTTGGCCAGTGTTCACAGGAAAATCCAAGGAAAGTAGACTTCAGTGAACAGGTAATATAAAGAAGCCCAAGGTACTGTCTGTCTGTCCATCCATCCATCCATCCATCCATCCATCCATCCATCCATCCATCCAATACTTTCTAATTCTACTGCACAATAAGACCCTTCATTTTCCTATGTGGCACTCTAGAGCTTGGGTGACTGTTATGAGTAAGGTTTACCCCTGCTGGCCTGGGCCCACTACTGCGCCAGCCCCAAATAACACACAGAGGTGCTGTAATTGATATAATTCTGTTGGCCGGTTACTAGTTTCTTATCAGCTAGCTCTGTCTTAAATATTAACCCATTTCTATTCATCTAAGTACTTCCATGTGGTCTTATCTTACCGGAGAGAGGGACTGGCTTTCTTCTCTCTGTGTCCTCCATCTTGGAACTCCTCCCTACTACTTCCTCCCTCCTACTAGTCTCCTAGTCCAGCCTATCTTGCTTTCCTATTGGCCAACAGTGCTTTATTCATTAACCAATAAGAGAAACATATTTACAGAATGACATCTCCCATCAGGTGACCCATTCCTAATTTCTCTAAATTGTTTCCCACATAAGCCAGCCATTGGACACCAGTGCATTTGGAAATGAGGGCATTGAGCTGAGAGAGACTCAACTGAGGGTCTCTGTCCTCCAATGTTGCTAATGGACAAGGGGACAAAGACCAGCATGTTGAAGAACAAACTCCTAGCTAAGAGAGAGAATGGGGGAGGAACAACCAGCCATGTTGGATGAATGCTCACCTTCATAGCTACATTTCAATTCAAATTATCTCCTTAAAGGCCCCATCAATCAAGTGTGTACATGACTGTAATCCCAGCATTCTAGATGCTAAGGCAGGAGGATCAACTTGAGTTACAGGTCATCCTGGGCTAGAAAATAAGACCCCATCCCAAATAAACAACAAAAGGTTCCACTTCCAAACACTGGAGGCCTCAACACACATTTTTAGAGAGTACAATTCAATCCCCACCAGTGACGGCAGCCAGTGTCATCTAGTGCTTATTGACTGTAAGCAGAGTGATAATGCCTTGGTGTGAGTTACTCATTTAGTCCACAGGTCAACCCCAAGGTAGAGACCACCCACCCTGCTCTGCAAGGTTGGAACAGAGCTGCTGTGGCTTGCTCCATGACACACAGAGAGCAGAGGAACATGCACAGCCCATACACACCATCCTATGCACGCCTTCCCAAAGCCACTCCATCAAGAGCCGGAGGCGCTCGTGTCTGCTTCATGGATGCTGATAAGACAGGAGACCCCAGGGTCAGCAACAAAGAATTTTACTCCGGAAGTAGAGCGGGTTGTTGCCACGTTCCCTCCCTTCCCTCAGTGTCCCACTGGCTGGTGCACATGGTAGGTCCCTGTGCAGGAGAGGGACCCTGAGCTTAGCTTACGGGCAACCCTTTTATAGTGAATGAGAGGGAAACTGGTTCTCATCATGGTAAGAGACAGAACTACATCCTTTGGGCTGGCCCACTGAAAACTCCACTCTGAAGAGAAAAAAGGATGCTCATCTTAAACAAAACCCACACTTAAAAAGGAGCTCTCCTTGTTTTCTTCTGGGAGGGCCAGGACCTCACCTACCATGGTCCCTGCTGTTATTTATTTATTTATTTTTGGTTTTTCAAACAGAGTTTGGAGCCTGTCCTGTCCTGGAACTCTCTCTGTATACCAGGCTGGACTGGAACTCACAGAGATCTGCCTGCCTCTGCCTCCTGAGTGCTGAGATTAAAGGCATGCACTACCAACGCCCTGCCCCTACTGTTATTCTTAAAGCCGACAGTAGAGTTCAGGCACTGAGAAATACTTAGGGACAAATAGATGCAATGCAAGAAGGGTCCCAACTCAAAGGACCAAAGGCTCTGATGGGGTGTCCCTGGTGGGAAACGCCAGCCAAGGAGCTTCCCAATGCTCTGCAAATATAAAACTTGCTCTTTCTGGGATGAATACCAGGGCACAAGGGTTGATCGACTCAGTGCTGTGTTTCTAACATGAGGCCATTCTTTGTAGTGGCCTCTGAGACCATCAATGGGACACCACAGTGAGATTGCAGGGGAAGCCCGTGGTTTTCATGATGGAAAGTGTGTGTGTGTGTGTGTGTGTGTGTGTGTGTGTGTGTGTGTTTAAAAGAAAAAGAAGAAGAAAAGAAACCAACAACGAATGTGTTCCTAAGCAGGAAATAACCACTCTCACTGAATGGTCAAGGGCTGGCTTAAGTGTGTGACCATCTGGGATCTCAGTCTTGCCACTATCTGCAGCTTCACTGGCCTGAGCAATGGGATTGCTAGTGCTCCACAGCAGGGGCAGGAAGGTGAGCAGGGATTGGGCTCTGTGGCAGCTTGAAGTAGTTCACAGACTTTGCAAGGAAGACCTGATCCTCCTGGGGTGCTGAGTTCAAGCCTTGCCTGAAGGCTTGAGGCCAGGTTGCATGATACCTGTGGAGGCCTCTTAGTCCTGGGAGCACCTACCACAGGAGAGGGATGTGGAGCAGAGGTGAGACGGGAGCACTATAGGGGTTGAAGGTGGGACAAAGAGGCTTCTTCCCAGAAGATAACAGGGGAACTCGGTGGCCAAAGTGACATTGCTGGAGTGGGGCTCTAGTGCTGGCAGAGATGCTTGGGAGCAAGAGGCTGCCCATTAGCTGAATGAAAGGGGACACATTTCCTAACCTCTGGAACTTGCCTTAGTGACAGACAGTGACTGTGGAGATGACCCTGAGGACAATGGGTTCCTTCCCTAGGCTTAGTTGGGATATCTTTTTGTTTTCTTTAACATTTATTTATTTACTGTGTGTTTGTATGTGCGTGCCATGGCTCCTGTGTACAAGTCAGCTGTTAGTTGGTTCTCTCCTATCATGTGGCTCCTGGGGATTCTGGGTCAGAGAATGCATACTCTGCCTTTTCTTGGGAGGAGATACACAGGGAAGCGGACAGACCTTGTGCTTGCTGGAGTGCTCCTGGTGGGGCCCCCACTACCTCCTTGGCTTGTACTGGTGCTTGGAGTGAAAAAGAAAGGAGAGGCCAGCAGCGGAGGCTCAGTGGGCAAAGGCCTGCAGATCTGAGTTCAATCCCGGAACCCAGGGATTCCGAAAGGAAGGAGGGAGGGAGGGAGGGAGGGAGGGAGGGAGGGAGGGAGGGAGAGAAGGAAGAAAGGATGGACTGACAGAAGGACAGACAGACAGGATACCCAGAAAGAGTGCATGGAGAATCAGCAGCCCTACTCTGTACCAGCTCCCAGGCTCTGCTGCAGTGATGGGATTCCTCTATCTGAGCTCCTGGGCTTGTTCAAGGAACTGGGCCATGGGGGCCTCTTGGGAACACGGTCTCCTCTGGACCACTGCTCTGGTCACCGCTATCTGTTTGTTCCCACAGCAAGAGCATAGGAGGGCTGTCTGTTGTAGAGATGGACTGGCCCGGTAGGGATGCATTGTGAACCCAGAAGCCCGCCCTACTGCTAAGACGCCTGTGCATGTTTCGGTCCTGGTATCCAGGCTGCCCCTTGGAGAATGTGCCATTTCAGACTCACCCAGAAGACAGCCAGGCATCTTCACGGTGGGCTTGTCAACTGCAAAGAGCTAGGGACGGCCAGCTCTGGCCATCCTACAGACTTCCTTCTGCTGCCCCAGGAATTGATTAGGATGAACCAAAAACAGGAATTTAATTCCAGCACTTGGGAGGTGGATGCAGGAGAATCACAGGTTCAAGGCCGCCCTTGGCTATATAGGTTTGAGGCCGACCTGTGTTACACGAACCCCTATCTCTAAAATGATGACTCATTAATTCAAAAACATTAATGTTTAACACATTAAAAAAGTGAACCGGGCTGCTCTCGGGCTGGTGACAATCACACTTCTGTTTATTCTTGCGCAGAAAGTGGAAGTGACTGCCCCAAGGTCACCCAGGCACACTAGATGAGAGGGGAGTACAAACCTCCAGAGGCCTTCCGAGTGAGCGTCAGGGCATCAGCTGGTTGGCTGTTTGCTTGGCATCCCCTCCTCTACCTCATGCTTGGGATGGAATCCAGGGCCACACTCAAGCAAGGCCTGAGCTCCAACCCTGATGCCACCGGCTAGCAGGCTACGCAGCAGCCCTGAGGTTTCAGGTTCTAAGCCCCAGGTAGGGGCATGTGTGGAGGCAAGCGTGGGCCTCTCTGCTTCACTTCTGTGAGCGTGCTCCACTCACCCTCTGGGTCACATTTCTGGTCCTCAACTACTCCTCAGTCACCACTTCTAGCTGAATTTTCCCAGTGGAGACAGGAGATAGAGGGAAAATAGTTAAGTCCAAACCCAGGACAAAGGGCTGAAGTGTGTATTTAACACATCAATGCTGGGCCTGGCCTCCAGGCTCTCCCAGCCTCTCTGGCCCCACCCATTGATGGGTATGACAAGCATACCCTGCCCTCTACCGTGAATTCTCCCACCCAGGGGCTGGGCTGCCCTTCCCCTACAGGCTCTTCCCTGTGTAATCCAGACATTCTGGTTTCCCACCCCTTTTGTACCTTTGACCTCCTGGCAGGTGTACCTTGTTCCTGCCTCTCCCGTTTTCCTTCCCCTCCCCTTCTCCCCACATGGTCCAGCTCAGTTCATGCCCACTCTGGACTCCCCCAGATGTCCCTGCCTCTGGCTATATTCTCCCTTTTATCTGCAATAAACTCTCTCCCACCATACCTAGGAGCGTCCATATGTCCCTCGTTCAGACACATATCGCTGATTCACGCTCCCCAACTGCTGGGGCACAGGCACAGCCATGGTCCTGTTACCCTCCTTTAGAGTGGCTAACTCTCCCGTGGATAGTGCCAATCCCTTCTCTCGTCAGGTACGCCAATCCGTTTCCTCCCAGCATCCTGCTCATGTGTCCTGCCTTCTCTGCAGCCTCAGGGGAATCTGGATATGATGGGGTTCAGGGGGAAGCCACTCAGTCATCGTGGAGGGTAGAGGCAGGGAGCTCCCCACACAGAGTGACCCCTGGGCCTTGCCTCATAGAGGGTCTAGATTTATGGTGAGTAGAAGACAATTAACAGAGAGCCCTCAGGAAGACTAGCCGGGAAGGACCAGGTCGACCACCTACCTGCCTTCTGTAGGAAGGGTATGTCTAGAAGCATCGGATGGCCCTCTGTGGTGGCTTGGATGTGACACGCACCAGGGTGTTTGAATTCCTGATCCCCCAGCTGGTGGCACTGCCTGTAAGCTTTCAGGACCTAGCTGGAGGGGGCAGTTGCTGAGAGGGGGTGGGGAGTAAGGGCTATGGGTTCTAGGCAGCCTCTACATTTATGTCCCGGTTCTCTGCTTCCTGGTTGACCTTGTGACATGGACAACTGCCTGGCGCAGTCACAGCTTGTAAGCCACCATGAGCACCATGCTTTGCCATGATGGATTGTGCTTTCTCGAATCCTCCCTAAGTCTCATTATTCGGGTGTTTCATCAGAGCGTGGAGAAAGTGACACATATGCCCTCCTAGCAACTCACACCTTTTACCAGTCAGGGAGTGACAATCCCACCTGGCCCTCCCTGGACTCTAGGGACTTGTGCACGTGAAAGTGCTCTGCAAACGCCAAGTGTGGGACAGTTGTGACTAGCTCTAGGCAAAAAAAAAAAAAAAAAATGCTGAGAGATGACCGTTAGTAAAGTGATTTGCACGCAGCACGAGGACCTGTATCAGATATCTTCAGCAATCACACAAAAACCCAGACACAGCAACATGCACCAGCAACCTGAGTGCCGGCTGGGTAAAGGAAGAGTGGTTCCCGGGCTCACTGGCCAGCCAGTCCTGCTGAATCACAGAGATCCTGTCTCAAAGAATAAGGTGGGGAGTGATAGAGGAAAAGAACCCGAAATATAAAATATGCACATATTCACACTCAGGTACATGTGTGGGGTGTTCATGTATAGATATACATAAGTGTACAGAGGCTGAACAAACATAAGTGTTATTCTCAGGAATACAATCTGCCTCCTTTGGGACAGAATCTTGCTGGCTGAAGCCCAACAATTAGTTGAGGCTGGCTAGTCAGCGAGGCCCAAGGAGCCTCCTTTATTTGCCTTTCCAGCACTGAGATTTTAAAGTGCATGCCACCATGCTTGGCATTTAAAAAGATATATTGATTTTATTTTATGTATGTGCTTTTGTGTATGCAAGTGCCCATGGAAGCCAGAAGAGGCTATCAGATCCCCAGAGGGGGAGTTAGACACTGAGCCACCTGTCTGGGTGCTGGGAACCGAACCCTGCTCCTCTGAAAAGGCACCATGCACTCTTAATTGCTGAGCTACCTCTCCAGCTCCATGCTTAGCATGTAGGTGGGTTCTGGGAGCTGAACTCATAATTGCAAAGCAAACTCTGATAGCATGTATTCCCCCCCCCCCCCGCCCCTCTACTTCTATATTTTGGGTAAGAGGACGTAAAAATCAGGTCATTTATTTCAGAGACAGTGACAGATCCAGGAGCAATGCTAAACTACTGATACCACTTCTGGCCTACTAGGGCACAAGGACTCAAGGACCAGCTGATGCCCAAGTCCTATGCCTGGAGTCCACCCATTTCTAGTCCTCAGCCTCATCCAAATACCTGCACATGCAAGCCTGGGCGGCCACTCCAGAATATTTTCTGCCTTCAAGGTAATCTCTTACTTCTTTGTACTAACCTTTGGACCAATTTCCAAAGGAGACAACTCCTGTTAACGTATATTTTTTCTTCTTTAAAAACTAAATTCATAACTGGTGCTTGGCAAAGCTGTTTACTACTTGACTTTAACGGCCTGTTTATTACCTGCATCTGTTAACACACCCCTCTTCCTTCTCCCTCATTAACTATCAATTTGGAAGCCAGTTTTGGCATTAACCATGCCTAGACCTAAATGGCTGCGGACAGTTCATTTTATGGCCAAGCCTTGCCTTGTAAACGGCAGACCTGTCATCATAGAAGAGGGCTGCAAAGAGAGGGACTTGGGTGTACAGCAGGTAATGTGGGGTTGCAGGAAGATGGGACTTAGAGCCTGGATGCAGGGGCATGCTGAGTCTGAGACAGACCATGCTTCTTTTAGCTGCAGACAGACAGTGAGGGAGGCCTGGAGGCTTCTACCTGCTTTCCACCTATCCTGTCTCCTGCCATCTTCTCCCCAGAGCCCCCGGAAGTCCAGCCTCACCATCTGGAGGGGGGATGTAGAGCACCCTGGGAAGACACGCCCCCTTGGGAGCTCAGGATGTGACCTCGTTTGGAATAAGTGTTTGAAGGTATTGTCACCAGGACTGAGTCAGACTGGAGCGGAGTGGTCTCACAAGTCGGAAGAAACAAAGGTGAACACAGGAGAAGAGCCACATGGTGATGGGGACCAAGGGGAATCAAGCCTGCTGGTCACTACCAGAAGCACAGAGGGGTGAGAGAGGATTTTCCCAAGAGCCTCAGGGATAGCGAGCGTTCCATGCTGCAAGCTTTCAGAGGCCCTGCCTCTGCAGCCAGAGTAGAATAATCTCTGATGCTTTAACCCGCCTAGTTCATGGTGCTTCTGTCAGGTCTGCCCTGGAAGGGAAGCTGCCACACTGCCCCACCCACCCCACCCACGCTGCTGACACATGACACACCACCTGCCCGGGACCCTGTCCCTCAATGTTTATTTAACCGCTTTGTTGTCAGAAGCCCCAGCCAAGAGATTCTGTTTTAAGAGGGTAGTCTTAGTCCAAGCTTCTAAAGCCATTCCTTTAAGGAATCCCACTTGGTTGGAGCTGGGGCTCAGTCAGTACAGTGTTTGCTTAGCATGTATGAGGCCATGAGTTCGAGTCTTAGCACCATATCAACTGGGTACGTGGTGCACGCCAGAAATCCCAGCACTCAGGAGTCAGAGGCAAAAGAAACAGAAGTTCAAGGTCATCCTTGGCTAGAAGGCATACGGTTGAAGCCAGCCTGGGCTATATGAGACCCTGACTCAGAAAAAAACAAAACAAAAATAGCAAAGAGAACCCCATTTGCTTCGGCCAAGGGAACTTTATATTGAGTGTGTGTGTGTGTGTGTGTGTGACACTCATGCGCCAGCCACAGTGTAAATGTGTGATCAGAGGACAATCTGAGGGAGTTTGATCTCTCTTTGTGCCTAAGTCATGGCCCACCCTCCTGACACTACCCCCTACACACACACACACACACACACACACACACACACACACACACGCACGCACACGCACGCACGCACGCACGCACACACACACACACACACACACACACACACACACGAGACTGTTAAAAGAAGTTCCTACACCGGTGGGGGCCAACGGTATGGAGGTGGGGTCTCAGTGTCTCTGTGCTGGCTGCCTCTGTGACCCAAGGCACACTTCTGTGCAGGGTGTCATCGCTATAGTCTCTAGTGCCAAACTGCTGCTGTGGTAAGTCAGGCCTGGCCTTGCCCTGCCCAGCAAAGTGAGATGAAGACGCTCATGTCAACCCAACACCTTGCTACTTGCACCTGGAGCCAAGAATGGCCTCAAACTTCTGACCCTCCAACCTCCACCTCTCCAGGGTTCCACACATGCTTGGCAAACGTTACCAACCGAGCAACCTCCCATCTGCTTTTTCTTACACATAAGAGGCTGAACGGCAGGTAACCCAAGCAGGCCTCAAGATTGCAATCCTCCTGCCTCTGTCTCTGGAGGAGCTAAGAGTATAAACCTACACTGAATTTGATTTGTTTAGTTTTTGTCCTTGAGCTTCAACTCACAGCCTCAATAGCTTCGGCTTTCTCATCTGCAAGATGTCCTGAGTGACCCTATCTGGGCACCACAGACAGAAAAAGGGTGCATTGGCCCCTGCCACAAGGTTAAATGGTGGTTAATCACAGCGTATTTCACTTTATGATGGTGCATTGCGTTGATGTTGATGTCCCTCATGATCGTTGACTAGGATTCCAAAGGGTTCCCAAGTGTAGCAGCTTTGGCAGCCGTGTGCCCTGTTAAGCATTCATTGGCATCCATTTGAGATTTGGAACTCAATGTCACCGTCAGTTACCAGATAAATACAATAGGTGTAAAGGAGAAAATTAGGGGAAAGAGACCCAGCAGAGAAGGCTAGCTAGTGAGAGGAAGGAATTAAAGTCTCAGCAGGGACTCCCAGGAAGGAGGGGGCAGAATGTGACTAACTGTGGCCACCTCCTCTCCTTAACACGGTGGTCTTGTAACACCCTGGTGAGAATTGAGACACCCAGTGGTAGCCAGGCCTGCCCCTGTGGCTACCATCTTGGCCTGTGGACTGACAGCTGGGAGTCAGTTCAGGTTCCTATCTCAAACAGGGACCAAATTATAGATGCAGGATAAGTGATGCTGGCAGCCTACCATTGATAAGATCTGCCTTTGTATGGTAACCCTTTCACCATTTAATACGTTAATCCCATTAATTTATCTAGATAACAGTAACAAAACTGGAAGGAAAAATTTTATGTTGCATTTTATTTACTTGTGCACGTGCATGCATCTCTGCTATAGCCTGGATTATGGAGGCCAGAGGACACCTTTGGGGAGTTTGTCCTCTCCTTCCACCATTCAGATCTGAGGCTGGATCTCAGGTCTTTAAGCCGGGAGGCAAGGACATTTATCCACTGATATCTCTCCCTGGCCCCAAATTAGAACTTGAGTATTCTTATTTACAAAACAATGTTGCTTATCTCAAGTGTCCACCCATAGACTCTCAGGTTCTGCTCTCCTCTTCAGCCTGGAGTACTGATGGTTCCATGCTGCCCCAACCCCAAATCTCAAAGCTCCTGGGACTGGCCCTTTCTCCTTCCCTTCCCTCTCAGAATAACCCAGGGCCTTGTACATGCCAGACAAGGCAAATTCTCTATGCCTCTTCCTTCCTTCCTTCCTTCCTTCCTTCCTTCCTTCCTGCCTGCCTGCCTTCCTCCCTTCCTTCTATTCTTCCTCCCTCCCTTCCTCCCTTCCTTCCCCCCTCCTTCCCTCCCTCCCTCTCTCTCCCCTCCAATTCTTCCTTCCCTTTCTCCCTTCCTCTCTTTCTGCCCCATTCTTTACATTATGGGTAAAGGCCCCACCATGGAGCGGCACACCTCAGAGAACAAGAGCTCTTAATTTTGCTGACTTTTATTTTGTAAGGTATTTGATATTTGGAGATTCTAGCCCAGGCTGGCCTGAACTTACAAACCTCCTGCCTCAGCCTTCTGTGTACCAGGGTGACAGGCCTGGCCCACCACTACACCTGGCCAGTTAGTCCTTAATCCTATCATCATTGTATTTGCCAATCTTATCTTCCACAGGCTGCCTTTATTTAGAAAATGCTTACTTATTGGAGGCTACACAAATCCTCTCTTTAAAACACTAAAGCTGAACCTTTCATTTACATATTTCCTTATCTGGGGTTTGGATGTGATAAAAATGGAGACAAGGGCCCAAGTTCATTTCCTCTATAGATAAGCAGAAGCCAGAGCACCACCTACACACCCAGCCCCTCCCTCCTCCTGCAGCCGGGAAGGCATTGGGTTACCCGGTGTCTCTGGGTTTGTTCCCAGGCTGTGGATTCTGCATCCCTGGTCACTTCCCTATGCCAAGAACACCATACCGCAATGCAAACAGCTGTACAGCAGATCCCAAACCTTCCAGGCACATTGCCACACTTCATGCCTCTTCAGGAATGTCCTAGACATTCTTGGGCCTTTGTTCCTTACATAATTTTTAAGGTCAGCTTGTCCAGCCTTCTTGAAAATTCCAGTTGGGATTTTGATTGAAATTGCTTTATGTCTGCAGCTCAATTTAGAGATAGATGTGTGAGGTTGCCGGCATTCAGTAGTTTCTCTCTAACATATAATTTTCTTCACAAAAGTCTTCAATGTTTAAAAAAACATAATTATCCCCAGGTGCCTTTTATCTTCTTTTGCTATTATAAATGGTGTCACCTTGGAAATTACATCTCCAACTGTTTGTTACTGATGCATAAAAATATGATTTTTTTTATTATTGGTGTTTTATCTAAAATATACTTTAGTGAACTCTCGTTAATTGTAGTAATTTGAAGACTCATAGTTCCTTTCATAGATATATGTATGCACATATGCCTTTTAACTATTTTAATTTTTTAAAGTGTGTGTATTCGCGTGTGTGCCTGTGGGTATGTGAATATGAGTGAAGGTGCCCGAGGAGGCCAGAAGAAGGTATCAGACCCCCTAGAGCTGGGTGTTCAGGAAACACTATTAACCACAGAGCCATTTGGACGGGGTCTCTCGTGCTTGGGCTGAGTCAATATTTCCAGGATGCTGACCTTGAACTTGTGGCTCTACTGCCTCTACCTCCCAAGTGAGAACTGCTTGCAGAAAAAAATGTAGCTGTACAAAAGCAGCCTTTCAGCTTTTAGTTGGAGGGGATGACACAACAGGCACAAAGGGCTGGAGACACGAATGGAATGATCTAGATTTGCCAGAGGAGATGGGTAAGTCTCCCTTGCCAGATCTTTTACAGAGGTGGTCCCCCTCCTCTGCTAACTCCATTGTCCAGCAGTAGAGTTGTTATCTGGGAAATTTAAGCTGAGAGCCACACCCGGTTCTCTGGTTTACCCTACAGGGCTGGCTTCCAGGAACCTGGGCTCTGGAAGACAGAGCTGGGCCAGGCACTCTCCTGGCTGCCGTCGCACTTAGGAGGCTGAGGCAGGGGGATGAAGTGTTCCAGGGTGAGGGAGCTGAGGGAAGGGAATAAAGAGTTCCAGCTGTACTGGGCTGCAGGGTGAGATCCAGGCCAGCAAAGGGAGACTAGTCTCAAAAGAAAGCAGAGAGGAGGCTGGGAAAGAAAGAGGATAGGAAAAGAATAAAGACACGGCTTATTCTAGCTCTTCCTTTCCCCAGCTGAGACCTAGAGCAAGTTTCTCCAACCAACCATTATTATCTTCCACTAAGGGCAGCCTATCCCAGCTCGAGGGCCTCTTCACCTTCTTAGGAACTGGGAGCCTTTGGCCATTTTCTGGAAACTTGATATAAAGAAGCCTAAACTCCACCTCTCCCTTTTCTGGGCTCTGCCTTCTGTCTGCAGCCACACCCCGTGTCCCTCAACGCCATCCTGGATGCTACAGAGCCCTTTCTGGCAGCTATGCAGAAGCACTTCTTATGACTGCCTCCTGCTTCCTTCCATTCAGTTAGTTAGTGAATTAATGGTACTGGGGATGGAATCCAGAGTTTGCTTATGGTAGGCAAGCGCTCCATCACTGAGCCCTGTACACTCCTTATCCTTCTGTGTGCCAGAGCCTGCTCCATTTCCAGTGCACCTGAGAAGGGAGCTCTCTCATCTACTTGCCTGGCCCCTTGGTCTGTTGTACATCCCCGCCCCTCAACCCGGGGCTCTGTCCTGTTTCCCTGGCAGCCCCTCTCCTGCTATTCTGTTTACTCCTATACCCATTTCTGGTCTCTCACATCTCCAGTTTCCAGCCTAGCTCACTTGCTGGTTCTTCATGCTGGGCCCTCCCAAGCTCTGCCATTTCCTATCCATACAGCAAATGCCTGCAAGAGAAGGGAGAAGGCAGATAACCACGGCCCTTGGCACTCAAGCAATGAGCTAGGTCCCATCACAGCCCTTTCCTGCATCCTTGGCCCTTGCCTTTCATGAGTACAGCGCTGTGTGAACTTGTCCTAGTCTATTCTGATCATCATAGCACGCGGTCATCCTAGCAACTGCGGGGAGGGCTCACTACTTGCCAAGAGCTCCGCTTGGAGTGTAGCCAGCATTCCTCCAGCAGTGGACGAGTGACAGATGAATAAACAGAGATCTCATAAAGCACTTTACACAGCTTACTACCTTTAATCATTCTTCCAAGCAGCCCTAAGAGATAAATCCCATGGCAGAGCCTAGCTGGTAGCTCAGGGAACATTTGTGCAAGAGCAGCCTAGGGATTATTACCTCAAATGATCAGAACTGGTAAATGGTGAGCCTGAGACTCAAACCCATATCTGTAGTGTGTGATTTGCTACCCAGTGCTGTGGTGTCCTTTGTGGTGGTTACTAAGGGTGGCTACTGAGGACTTGGAATGCAGCTAGTGCAAATTCAGATGTAATGTCAGAGGTAAATGTGACCTGGATGGTAGGGCATTTCTCTGCCTAAGAGCATGGAGAAAGCTGGGCTTGTGCGCATTTGTAATCCCAGTACTCAAGAGGCCAGGAGTTCAAGGTCAGCCTGTGCTTCACAGTAAGATCTTGTCTCAAACAAAATAAAACAAAAGCACATAAAACCAAGCAATGACAACAAAAACAAAGAAACAAAACTAATGATTTTCACTATTAATTATATCTTGATGACTTTCTTTTACTTTTGGTAATATCTTATTATTATTATTGTTTGGTTAATGCTTTGCTGATATTTTATTATTATTATTAACGTTTAGTTACTATTTTGCTGATATTTTACTATTATTACTGTTTGGTCAATGTTTCAGTGATATTTTCTTTTTTATTTTATTTACTTATTTTGATTTTTTGAGGCAGGGTTTTTCTGTGGCTTTGGAGCCTGTCCTGGAACTTGCTCTGTAGACCAGGCTGGCCTCGAACTCACAGAGATCTAACTGTCTCTGCCTCCCCCGTGCTGGAACTAAAGGTGTGCACCACCAACATCCTGCTGATAGTATTATTACTGTTTGGTTAGAGCTTTGGTGATATTTTATTATTATTGTTGTCGTCGTCGTTGTTTGGTTAGTGTTTTGTTTGGAGATGGTGTCATACTATGAAGTACTCCTAGGACAGCGAGAATGACTTCAGGGTCCCATGTAGCCCAGGTTGGCCTTGAGCTCCTGATTCTCCTGCCTCCATGTTTCCAGTGTCACCATACTCGCCTCTGGTCAGCATAAATACCAGAATCTATTGTCTGATAGTTCCAGTGACCACAAGTTCAGAATCAAGGTGCCTTCAAGGTTAGTTCCTTTCTTTTCATTGACTTCTTTGTTTTTGAGTCAGCCCTTGCTCTGTTGGTTGCTTCTAATTTGTGATCTCTCTGTCTCTGTCTTTTAAGTGCTGAGGTTAAGAGGGTGAACCCATCACCAAGCTCAGGGCTGGCTCCTTCGGAGGCTGGGATGTCTACTCCAGGCTCCTGTCCAGCTTCTGCCAGCCTTAGGCATCCCCAGGCTTATTGATCATGTCACTGCCAGATACCCCAACACTCCACCCTGTTCCCAGCATTCCCAACTTCTTTTACCCTGCCCCTTCCATCCTCTTTCCGCCTTCTCTTCCTTCCTCCCTCCATCCCTTCCTCCCTTCCTTTTTCTCCCTCCCTCTTTTTCTTTGAAAAATTAGACCATTTTATATGTATGAGTGTTTTGCCTGCAAGCATGTATATGTCCCACAAGCATGTGGTGCTCACAGAGATCAGAAGAAGGCATCAGATCCTCTGGGACTGGAGTCACAGGTGATTGGGAGCTACCACATTGGTGCCCGGTTGTCTGCAAGAACAGCAAGTGCTCTTAAGCAGTGAGCCAGCTCTCCAGCATGCCCCATTCTCTTTCTTTACACTTACCCACTGTAAACACATCATAACATCTGCATGTATTTGTGCTGTGTTGAGCCACATACCAACACCACCATTGGTTTAGTAATGACACTGTAGGTTGTGGGCTGTGAAAAGAAACCTAAGGCCAGCCCAGGATGAAGGGCAGAGCCTAGAAGAAGAGGCCCAGTTCTACACCTACTACTAAGGGGTTTAGGAAAATTCCAGCCATCTCCAGCTCTGGTTTCTCCACTGATCTGGGTGACTGCAGGGGTCTCGTAGGACTGCCACCACCCACACTGGGGCCCTTGCATGCTACTGTGAAGGCCCAGCAGTGTGCTGGCTCCAGGATTCCTTCCAGGGCATCCTCTTGCTGTGGTAACTCAGCTGGTGCAGCCAGCCTGTGTGGCCTGCTGTGGAGGCAGCAAGGACCTTCTGGGTAACTTACAGCCAGATTGCACCAGGGCCGAAGCTGGGGACGCTTCTCAGCTGCCCTATCCCAGGCTTTCCACTCCGTTTTTTAGCTATGGGATTGCCTGTCTAGAGGGTTATGAGTGGCCTTCCATGACTCCTGTCTGGGGAAAAAGAAATGTGAGGTCAATGGACCCCAGCACTTCACCCTGAAGCCAACTATTCAAACTTTGGCTTTACCCTTGGTTGGCTGTGTGCCCTTGGGCCATTTCCTAAGCCTCCCTCCCAATCATAGGGTGCCCTGGAAAACTACAGTAATAATTTGGCCTGGGGTTGTCCTAAGGATTAGATAGGGCCAGAACAGAGATCATGCCATAAATGGTATCTATTTTTTTGCTCTCACTTTTTGGCTTATCTCTCCCAATTGTCTCTAAGAGCCAGATTTTTGGTGCAAGAATAACATAGAATCTTAGTTTGGAGAGGTCAAATGTATCCTCAGTTAGAATTGGGGGCATCAGGACAAACATGATATGTATCATGTTTAAGACATATTGGGGGGCTAGGCTGTAGCTCTCTTAGTGGAATCCTTGACTACTGTGGTTAAATCTCCGAGTCTGGCCTCCCACACCATTTGAACTGGGCTTGGTGGTACATCCTGTAATCTCAGCACTCTAGAGATGTGAGGATAGCCTGGACTACAAGGCTAACCTGGACTACATAGTGAGATTCCTCTCCCCCCCACACACCTAAAAATCAATTACAATAAAATGGAGTCAGGAAGATCAGTGTTCCAAGTTCATTCTTAGCTACATATCAAGCTAGAGACCATCCTGAGACCCAGACTTTCAAACTTGTGCTGTGCATGTAAACATACACAAATACACACACACACACACACACACACACACACACACACACACACACACGAAAAATAAATTAAGGGCTGGAGAGTGGTTCTCAGTAGTTAAGAACGCTTGCTCTTCCAGAGGACATGGGTTTGATGGGTTTAATTCCCTACACCTGCATGAGATTTCACAACCCTCGGTAATTCCTGTTCCAGGGGATCCTATACGCTCTTCTGACTTTCTTTGGCGTCAAACACACATGTAGTACATACACATACATGCAGGCAAAACACTCACATATAAAATAGAATGAGTAAATGTTTAAAAAGCATATAGAGGGGCTAGAGAGATGGCTCAGTGGTTAAGAGCACTGGCTGCTCTTCCAGAGGTCCCATGTTCAATTCCCAGCACCCACATGGCAGCTCACAACTCTCTGTAACTCCAGTCCCTTACGCAGACATGCATGCAAGCAAAACCACCAATGCACATGAAATAAAAATAAACTTAAGAAAAAGAATTTAGAAACAAATCAGTAGCAAAGAGTTTCTGTCTGGTTCACCACACCCAACCTAAGCATTAGCTTTTCTGTTTCGGTTTGGTTTAAGACAAGGTCTTACATAGCCCTGGCTGACCGAAAACTTGCTGTGTAGCTCAGGCTAACCTTGAACTCCCAATTTGTCCTGGTGTACTTCCCTGTGGCTGAGATGGTTTGTCTTACCTGTTTTAGTAACAATAGCTTTTCGTTCTTGCTAGAGAAAGTTTTATTGTGTGGCTGACCTTGGATTTGAGAGGTCCTCTACCTCGGTCTCCCCAGTGCCGGGACTGCAGGTATGAGTCACCAGACAAACTCCCTGATAATAGCTTTTCATTGTTGAAAACATTCGTAAGGGTATGCTCCACGAGGACATGGTTTGGATTGCTCCCCATTGCCCATTATTTTCCTAGAAGGCAGCACGATGTGTAGCACTCAGAAGGGGGAAAAAAACGATAACAATGTGAACGCTCTGTGAATGTGAACTCAAAAGGTCATCTCCGAAACAACACCGTGGGCAGAGACTACAGCCCAGTGGTAGGGCGCTTGCCCAAGTGTGACGCTGAGGTTCCATCCCAGGCTCTTTCAAATAAAAGGAGGCTGAGGCAGGAGGCCCAAAAATTCCCAGCCGGCAATGAGGAGGCGGTTCAACAGGTAAAGGCAGTTGTCAGGCAGGCCTGGTGACCTGAGTTCAATCCCCAGAACTCAGAACTGGCCTCTCACCTGCACACATGTGATTGCCCAAAATTAATACTAATAAAAATATTTTAATTAAAAAATAAAAGAGCTCCATGACAGCCCGACTTCGTTGCAAACAAACCAACAACACAAAGCACAAAGCAACAGAACAAATGTCTTGGTTATTATTTTAACTCCGTATAAATGAGTGTTCCCTGAGTTTCTTGAGCATCTGCTGTGGCTAGGTGCCTACAGTGCAGCAGGCATTATTAGGCAGTGCCCAAGGACAAGAGAGTCACAGGCCCAACTGTGCTCGGGGACATCCTATGTGAGTGCCAGGAAGATCAGACTAGGGTCCCCACTGCAAAGATAAGAAATTGCCACTTGCCTCCTCTAGCCAGGTTTGCAATCTGATCCAGCCTTAAGCCTTTAAACCCCTAATGTGTCCAGTGGGGAAGCCCCTCCTCCACGAGGTCCAGCTGCTGTCTGGGAACCCAGGGGAGTGAGCCATTAGCAAGTGGGACTCATTTCCAAGGACCTGTTTGCCAATGATGAGGTGTGAGCTGAGGAAATGAGGGCCAGACAGGTGAGCCCCTCCGCCCAAGTTATTTGTTTGACCCTGATGCTGTTTTCCTCTCACTCTGACTGTGTAGAGAAAGGAAGGCATTTCAACTTTGGAGATGTGTTTTAAGCCCGGATGCATACCTAATTTCATGGCTGGCACAAGGAAAACACAAATCGTTTCAAATAAAGGTAAAACATTAGAGACCCTTCTAAAGACCAGGACTTCTGCCAGCCCACCTAGCAAACCCTGGCGAGTACTGTGACTCTGGGACACCTGGAGTCCTTCCAAGCCTGTCCTTCCTCTTGTTACTCAGTCCATTTCTCATATGAGATACAGAGCACCTACCATGAGCCAAGCAATGCTCAAGATGCTTTCGGATGCCAGCTCATGGCTGCTAGCCCATACATCACGGAAATGCCAACATGTGCTCTCACAAACCGGTATGTGCTCAGAATCTCACTGCTAGAGTGTAGTTGCCCCTCGGCCACAGGTCTTGGAGATCTGTCTGGATTACTGCACATAACCAGATAAGCTAGGGATTGAGGGTGGAGTACTTGCTGTAATGCATGAGGTCTTGGGTTCCATCCATCAGCTGATGGATAAACAGTTGCCTTATATCCTAATGCACTTAGCTTGCTTCTTTTCCTTTTTCCTTGGAGACAGTCTCCTTATGTAACCCAGACTAGACGACTCCATCTAGATATCTTCCTGCCTCAACCTTCCAAGTTTGGGGATTACAGGTAGGCATACCACACCTAGTATCCGTTAAATTGTGTTAAAATGTATGTGTGTATGGTTGAACCCTAATCCTTAGCTCTCTAGTCTAAGAATAACATGGGCTGCACCAAAATGGGCTTGGGGCAGAATTGCCAGTGGGGGATGGGAGGCAGGAGAGGGAGGTCTGCAATTAGGACTGAGGAGAGGGCAGGCTGAGGGTTGACCTCTGCCTTGGGAGGGGGCCCAGCTTTTCCACAGGACTCCACCCAGCTTTCTTGGTTCCTCAGCTGTTAGACAGGACAATGCAGGCTACCTTGGTCTAGACCAGAGTCAGGCTGGAATGCTTTCGGAAGGGCACAATCCCCAGGACTGTCAGAAGGCTGAGCAAAATATGTCAGAGCCCTGGCTTCCAACTCCAAGACCCTAGAGATCACTGGATCCTGGACTCTTGAGTTTCTTAGTCCCTTCCATAAAGCAGTCACCCCATGCGGTGACCCTCCCTCAGCCTGTCAAATGCTGGAGAGAAGGCCATTCTCCAGGGAAGCAGCCTTTTTCTTGGAAATTGGAGATGGGATCCGAGCCTTTGTCACAGCAGATATCCCAGGGAGCCTGGGTAGCCAGGTCCTCCATTTCTTTCCTTTTCCTTTTTTTTTTCCCCCCCAAGACAGATTTCTCTGTGTAATAATCCTGGCAGTCTGGAACTCCTTCTGTAGACCAGGCTGGCCTGGAACTCACAGAGATCCGCCTGCCTCTGCCTCCCGAGTGCTGGGACTAAAGGCGTGTGCCACCGACGCCCAGCTGAAATTTCCCTTTCTAACTGACCCAGGCCAGAAGAAGCCTTCTAGACTCAGCCCTTCAGCTGTTTGTGGCCAGTAGGCTCCCTGGGTGCACGGGAACATCACAGGCCGTTTCTGCTCCTTGGGTTGTCCCACCAGATGAGGACTTGCCATCTCTCAGCACCTTTAATGGACTAGCAGCTATCTGAGCCATGAAGAGACTTGCAGTTTGTTTTCCTGAGTTCCCTGTGTCCTAGATGGGAAAAGGAAGCCTCTGACAGGGACACAGCTCAACAAGACACAGGTTCCTGAGATTTCCTTCTTCAGGACTCTTCCTAGGACTATGGGTCCACAGGTGACAGACAGGTGGCCGGCTTATGTAGGCGGGGCTAAAAGGAGGGCAAAGCAAGCCCTTCCTGCAGGGCAATCAGTTGTGTGCTCTGATTCACAGTGACTCCAGCAGCACTGGGGGGGGGGGGCTTCTGAGGTCCCCCCCATCTACTTCAAGAGAACACTCACTGGGTCTCATTATACTTCCCTGCTAATGGTCTTTGGCCTGGAGTTAGGCAGGGCTGTGTGTGCTAGCCTTGAATTCAGAGATCCAATTGCCTCTGCCTCCAGAAGACTGGCCACCACCACCCAGCTAAAAGCATCTTTTTCTTAGGCCAAGAGTAATTTAGCACACTCAGAACTGTGGCCCACTAGTCTAGACAGGAAATGGAATCGGAAAAGAGTCTCATTATGAATCCCCTGGTTGGCCTGGCACTCACTGTGTAGACCAGGCTGTCCTCAAACTCACAGAGGTCTGCATGCCTCTGCCTCCCAAGTGCTGGGATTAAAGGTGTGTGCCACTGTGCCCAGCTTCATAGGCCTTCTTCCTGTGGTTCTGTCAAGTACCTTGCCTTGGATCATAGAAAAGCCTTGACAATTAATTACCCCTGATTGGCTGAGGTGTGGATGACAAGGACCACGCCTTTCCCTCACAGGAGGAGGCTGAGCTGGAGAGAATAGAGCCTGGAAAGGTCAAGAAGCTGAGCAGCACAAAGCAACTGCCTTTGTATGGTCAGTCCTAATTGGGCGGGGAGGAGGAGGGGTGATGATAAAAGGTTACTAGGTACCAGGGATGACAGGTCTTGCTTGCTGTATTGTGGAATGAACATCACATTTTTTTTTTTAATAGAACTGAGTGTGGAGTAGAGGCAGAGTTGGAGAGATGGCTTAGTGGTTAAGAGCATCTGCTACTCTTGCAGAGAACCCAGGTTCTGTTCCCAGCATCCATAGGAATGGCTCACAGTTGTCTATAATTCTAGATCTAGGGAATCTAATGCCCCCTCTGTGGGCACTGAGCATGAATACGGTGCACATACATATGTGGGCAAAGCGTTCATACAGGTAAAAAAAAAATTAAACTAAAAAGCAACAATAACTGTGTATGTTTTGATGGCAAGAGATTGGCCTTGGGAGCCAAAGAGAAATGAGTTCAAATCAAGATTTCTGCTGGACAACTGCTGGCAGAGGACAATCCCTTTGCCATGGTGCTTTCTCCTGCAGCAGGAGAAAGCAACCAGCCCACCTCCCGGGAGTGTGGAGCTATCTGCAGAATGGCCCTTTCCATTTCCAGCCCTTTCAGGCCAGATCATAGGAACTCGGAGCCAAGTCCATGCATTCCATTTTGTAGAGCTGGATGGGTCGTGTGCACTGATTTAGACATGGTCTCAAGCTTAACCACAATGCCAGCTAGCTGTTGCTGCTTGGTGCTTCAGTATGAGGATGCTGGGTCTCATTCAGAGCCCGAACCACTAAAAAGGCAATTTGTTATGAGGGTGGGAGACTGGGTCAGCCCGGACAGAGATGGGTGGAGTGAGATTTCACAGCGACTCCAGCTTTGTAAGCGAGAAATCTTCAATAAAGAGTTTCCCTGAAATACGAAATGGTACCCATTCGCCACACATATTCAATATCCATTTTTCATCGGAAGTGCCCAGTACGCCTGCCAAGTAGGGCACTTTTTGAACAGCGGATCGTTTCTGCTGCTCCTCTACTTGATGGAAGCATTTGAGCAGCGAACCAGTGATTTCTACAAATTATTTCAAGCCAAACATTCACTTGATCACCCTAGTTTGACTTGGAAAGCTGCTTTCTGAGGGTTTTGGAAAGAAAGAAAAAGGAAAAAAAAATAAAATAAAAAAGAATGGCCATGGCTTAAATCAGAGTGTGGGATAGGATGATCAAAAACGTATGTTCTCTTCTCGGAGCTGACTGAAGAGGCTTCAGATACCAGTGTGTCCAGAGTTCTAAGGTTTCAGAGAAAGCTCCGCCATTGGCTGGGCAGGGATGTGTCTTGACATCACTGTTTCACTTGCACATATTATATGGACCTACCAGGCAGAGCTGGAAATAACTGCCTACCAAGCTCCCGGAGAAAGAGTGTTCTTTGGAGACCCTGTTGAAAAGACAGCCCTTCCTAGTGTCTTATAGACAGGGTGGTTCCTTTTACTTGAACTGTCCCATTTTTGGCTTCTGCCATATGCCAAGTCCCTGCAGGCTTCACTGATGAACTCTCTCTCCTGAGGTCATAAGTTACCCAACACCCCATGACACAGGAGACAGACTTGAAATCCATGAACCTCTGCCTCGACAAAAGGATCTTTTTGTTTTGTTTTGTTTTTTGTTTGTTTGTTTGTTTTTCGAGACTGTAGCTTTGGAGTCTGTCCTGGAACTGGCTCAGTAGACCAGGCTGGCCTCAAACTCACAGAGATCCACCTGCCTTTGCCTCCTGAGTGCTGGGATTAAAGGCATTAGCCACCTCTGCTCAGCTTGCTGAAAGAATCTTACACAAAGTGAATCTAAATTCATGGCAGAGGTGAGAACACCATTTAAACCTTCATCCCTGACCCTTCTGGAGATGGGCAAATGCCACACCCCTGGCCAACAAGAAAACAAACAGAAAATCCTAAAAGGAAGTCACCAGAAAACTCATGCTCAGATAGACTGGCCTAGAAAAGCAATTGTGGAACTGTACAAAAGAAGGAGTAAGGAGTGTGTGTGTGTGATTCTAAAATTGTTGGTTCTCTGGCTAAGAATCAAACAAATGAAAGATGAGGTTGTCTCTGCTTTTTTTTTTCTCTCTCTCTCTCTCTCTTTCTCTTTCTTTTTATTCATCAGACACGGGTGAGGGAAAGTGGCCAGAATTGTCCAGAAAGGCTAGAAAATGGTCCAGCATCTTTTGTGGTGGCAAAGCCAAGGCAAGGCTAGATCTGAGGCTCAGACTAAGAGCCTGTGATGGTAGGATGGAGGCTGTGACAGGACTTTTGGCCTCTGAAATGTCCTACTCCTGAATGCTCCGCTTCTTTAGGAAGTAGAGAGGTGTCCACAGGTCCATCAGTGCCCTATGAAATGCCCATTGAAGGGAGTCTAGAACCTATTGCAGATCATGGCCCAAAGTCCCTGATGAGAACACACTCAGCTTTTTTGGTCTCCTCATTTTGATGTTGAAAAAGTATCAGTAACATTGTTTGGTGTAAACTAAATCTCAAGATGGGAAGATAAGGAGGAGGTTGTAGCTTAGTGGGCACTCTGTTGGCATAGCACAAAAGAAGTCCTGGAATACATCTCCAGCTCTGCCTAAACCTAAGCCTGCAGCACATACAAAAAAAAAAAAAAAAAAAAAAAAAAAAAAAGGTGGAAGCCAGCCAGAGTGTTAGACATTTCAGTTCTTCTATGTAGTGAGTTTGAGGCCTGCCTTGGCTAGGTGAGACCTTATCTCAAAGGAGATAGCAAGATAATGAATGTTAAAGGGAGTGGACATTTCAGCATGTCTAGTTTTGAAGAAGTGAACACACTAGCAATGCTACCCAGGCTTTCTTCACTGACACTGCATCTCTAGAAATGTAAGTCACCTAAACAGTGGTGGCACATGCCTTTAATCCCAGCACTAGGAAGTTCGAGGCCAGCCTGGTCTATAGGCTGTTAAACAGTAAAATCCTGCCGAGAGAGAGAGAGAGAGAGAGAGAGAGAGAGAGAGGAGGGAGGGAGGAGGAGGAAGAGAAGAAGGAGGAAGAAAGAAGAAGAAAAGCCAATCTCACAAAGTATCCTTCAAATATTAGTTGTCTTTTCTCTTACCTGAAATACATACTTTTCCCAGTTAACTGATCCCAAACAAATTTTAGGGGATAACTCTCTCCAAGTCAAACAGTCGAACAGCTGAAAGTTATAGAACTGTTCTATTAGCAAATCAATAGTTTTTCTGAGAACTTTTCAATGACAGCTAAAAGAAGAAAAAAATGTTTTGCTTATTTATTTATTTAACTTTCATTCGTTTGGAAATAGCTGGACAGGTTAGACAGAGTGGAGTGTAGAATGGTTAGAGAGCCAAAAGAACAAAAACAGCCTTGAATTTTTTTTCAAGTCCTAAAATGTGTCCTTTGCTTTCTGGGTTGCTGGATTGGAATGCAATGCATGAGACCGGTGAAGGAGCCGCCCCCATCTTCCCTGGCCAAGCAGTTTTTCTTAATTAGATTCGTGCCAGCAAGGTCTTTTCAGAGAGGGGTCTCGGTTTCCTCTGGCAGCCCCCTATGCACAAAGAAACCGCTCTTCCCAGCCTCTGAACTCTGCTTCCCTACTCCTTCTGAAATTCTACCGAAGGCCGGTGTCACCCAGAAAACACACAGGACAAGCCTGCTACACTGAAAAATGCAAGCAAGACTAAGAGCAGAGCCCACGCTGGAAGTCAACCTTAGTTCCCTCTCAGGCTCTAAGGGACTGCTCTGTCTCCCTCTTCCTGGCTATAGCGGACTCCACATTCCCAACTTCAGCTCCAAAGGAGATACATTAGTAGCAAATAGGTTTATGTAGACTTGTGGTTCAAAAACCTCTAGCAGTCACAGAAAGAGCTCTGCGCTGTACCCCCGAGGGGACTTGGAAGGCTCCACTAGCAGCCCCCACCCTCAGATGTGTCATTTTGTATCCTGAGATTACTGCCTTGGAGGACTCTCTTCCCAGATTGATTTCTGCATTTTAATAGGTTCTGTGACATTGGAGCCATTTAGCTGGTAAGGTCCTGAAATGATACCTAGGTTTTTTTAACACCCATTTTTGTGTTGGACTGACTGGCTCTGCCCTAAGACAAGCATTTAATAACACACCAGTCATTCCTGAGCCCTGCTTAAGTGTCCCCTCCGATGGGCTGGCTTAAAGAAGAGTGACGGAAATGTTCTTTAATAACTATAGTTTATCCACGTCTTTCAGATAGTAAGTGGTGCATTCTCACCTCATCTGCAGCTTTTAATCGCAAATGGACATTATTTTTGAAATTTCTTTCTTTCTTTGCTTTCTTTATTATTTTTTTTTTTTCCCTCTCCAAGGCTGCCAGTTGAAAGTTGAAATCCAGCAAGAACGTAATGGTAGGTGCCAGCTTTCTGAATTACAGGGTGACTGTCTGAGCTGATCCGAAAAGGCAAGTGTCTTTTTTATACCGCATAAAAGGCTGCAATGTTTACATATCAAAAGGCTATAGGCCAATTTCTGTCAAAATTACACATGAAGTTAAGCAGTACAAGCAATTTATTTAAACACTAGTCATTGTAGAAGAATTCAAAACCATATGCTCTTTTAGCAGTTTTTCACAAACGCATCTGACCCATGACTTGGCTAGACATACAAGCTTCATAATTTACTCTAAATTTCAAATCCCCTTGACGTTTAAATAAAAGATCTTCATTAATGAGGTTTACATGAGTGAAAACGTTAGAAGCTGATACGGGTTAGCTAGGGGCTGCTCTCATTTTCAAATGACTGACTTTGCTAATCATTTCAAGAGAAAGTTTCTTTGAGAACAAATTATTCTCATTTGCATTCGGTGATTTACAAAAGCCATGGTGCAGTCACTTTGAAACAAACTTTGTAAATAACTCAGCCGAAAGCCGATTTCTGCAACCCGGGAAGCCCACGCTATTTTCTCTTTCTGAGGCCTTGGGAAACACGTCATTTTGGGGGACACCCCTTTCTCTCCCAGGATTAAGTGGCTCTTTCCTAACGCTTTGATTAGTGGCCACTTTTATTTCGAACTTGCAACACTTCTAACAAAAATCAGCCAGTAAATATCTTAGGGTCACAAGCTGCAGACCCTACATTTTGCTGGCGGTGCCCTACAGTAGGGTGGTTCTGTAGCTCAATTGCACGGTCCCAGTCTCGGGAAGAAGATAATTTGGAGCTTCCTGAGACACTCTCTAGGAGTAGTAGAAACAGTCAGGGAACTGGTTTTGAGACAGGTTTTTTTTTTTTTTTTTTTTTTTAAGCCAAAAGCAAACAGCAAAACCAATTTGCCATAGGAAGTCTCTCCTGCCTTCGGGGATTCTTGTGTCTTTATTTTTGTGTCCTTACAAAACTCTCCAAACTTTTCAAAAGGATGCATCAGCTTTTTCACATAACTCAGGAACTTCTGCCTAAATCGTGTGCCTAAAAATACTATCTAAAATGCCCAATTAAAAATTACCCCATGTATAGGCAAGACATTGAGTGTTAAGATAAATTCTGGCTGGGCAGTGGTGACCCATGCCATTAAACCCGGCACACTCTGGAGGCAGAGGCAGGAGGATCCCTGAGGCCAGCCTAGTCTATATAGTGAGTTCTAGGACAGTCAGGACAACACAGCAAAAACCTGTCTCAAAAAACATATAACAACAACAATAATAAATATTCGAGGAGATGGGACCTAGGGCCCATTTTTCGGGGCAAGGGGAAAGCTATGAGACTGGGGTGTGAGGGTAGCGGGGAGACAGCCCTCTCAGAAGATACCCAGATGCGCACTCCAAACGTAGGCTTTATGTTTTAAATCAGAAAAGCAATTTAATCGACACTCTGAATCAGTTTGCAGAAGATGAAGATGGTGGCGCAAGAGCGGTCTTTGATAGATGCCTAACAACAAATACACCTTATAGATGTGGAATCCACTGATCCAGTCTTTAATATCTTAAAAATGAGGGCTATTACGGGGGCGAGTGACTCCTCAACAAACACATTTTCATAGACTTCTGCATGGTGATTGCTTTGTGTGAAATCGTGTTTGGGTGATAATAGAGAAAATCAACAACGTGTTTACTTATTTCTCACCGAAGCCTCGCTGGCTGCCTCCGGACGCTCTGGTCCTCTCATGCTGAGCCGGGCATGCGGGGCGACAAACAATCGCTTAGCAACTGGAGGGGGAACAATTTGCGTGCCTCGCATTTGTTATTTCAATTGCGCCCGGCTACTCAGGACAAGATTGTTTCTAGTGCGTTGGGGACACTTCATAGTTTCCTCAGAGAAAGCACAGCAAGGGAGCCGGCCCCTGACTGCCTTCACAGTCTGCCTCCCCGCGGACAAAGTAGAACAACCTTGGGCAGAGGGGACTATTGTACCGGGGAGGCTCCGCCACGGGTGAGCTCTCCCGGAGCGCGGCTGTTAAGCCAAGGCAGCGGTGTGGTTCGGGTCCGTGAGTTCCCTTCTGGGAAAGTGCTGTCTTCGAGGAAAGAGCTAAGGGACTTTATCTTGCTGAACAAGCTTTAGGCTTTGGGCAGGGTGGGGCCAGCACAATCCTTTGTCCCCAGGAAAAGAACAGAAACAAACCTCATTAAATACTAAGGTTTTTAAGGGATTTAATTAGTGTAGGATTCGGTTAGATTATTTAAAATCCTGAGGTCTCCGAAGGAAGGATTGTTTGCAAGGTGTTGGCAATGTTAGGTCTTGAACTCTGACTCCCTGGATTCCAGGTGGAGCGCTTTTTCCTCCTAGGGTCCCTGATGCAGTTATATAGGACTTGCAGGGAATCAAGCGTCGCAGCGAAATCCATGGCTGGCTAAAATTGGTCATTAAGTATCAAGCTGAAGCAGACTCGAACGGGTGGGTGTGAGTTGGTTTAATCTTTTCAAAATTCTCCGCGGTCCTTTCAGATTGGTGGATGGTTACCTGTCAGGTCTGGGTCTGAGATTGCAGGGGTCCAGGAATCTACCCCAGGTGTTCTACATCCCCCCTCCCCCGTCTCTGCCTGGCACCCCTGCGAAGGTCCTCAGAGAGCTGACCGCACGCGCCTTACCCCCTCGCAACCACACAAAGCAGAGACATTACCGTCGGAGTTGCAGCCTCTCCTTCTTGTCCATCAATATATCTCTCTTTAGAATTGAACGTGGGAAAGGTTGATGAGCAAGCAGTCTGTGTGTCCGGGAACCTGGTGACTGGAAAGCCATTGTAAATGGGAAGTTCGCTTCTCTAGAAAGGCTTAGCCTTCCCGAAGGAGGGTCACCTTCTGAGAGACTTTATTGTTTCTCTTAAAAACAAAAATAACCCCTCACCATTGAAGCCGGTTTCTATCCAGTCCTATGATTCTCCCTACCACCACCTCCAGTTTGCGAAAGTAAGCAAAGAGCCAAGTGTCCTGGGTCATGCGCGGGTGGTCTGAAGGGCGCCGAGGTCCACGCTCGGAGGCCTAGGAGGAGAAGCTCACTCTTCTAGCTCTGGGTGGCTGCTCCCACGCACAGCCCGAGTTCTGCGTCCAGGCTGGACCAAATTTACCGCTACTTAGCATTTATTGTACGACTTCAGACAGCTTTGAGGCTATCTCGGGCTTATCAGTGACAGAGGGAGAGACGTCTCCACAAAATGGAATGACCCTGCAGGCGGTCCTCCACTCCGGCCTTGACTGGAGAAGTTGGAGAGTGGCCCCCGCGCGAAGCCGCGAAGATGGACCGCTCTGCAATTCCAGACCCGGCACCTGGACCACGCGGCTTCGGGCCTCTGCTTTCGTTCTGTGCCGACTGTCGTCTGCTTTCCCGAAGTTCTCCCAGCCTCCTATGCGCAGATCTGGCTGGCTGCGCCTCCCGAGGCCTGCCCATGCCTCACGGAGAATCCCGCATATCATATCAGCCACCCGCAGTGGCTCGATTTTGGTCCAGGCCGCTGAGGTCCTGCGGAGGCCAGCGTGGGCCTGGAAGGACTAGAGGCCTTTCGGAGAGCTAGCTCGTTGAAGAGGGAAAATGTCACAATATGCCGAGGAAGGAGGCAGGCAGTCCCCTTGGACTCCATCCGAATTAAAGCCCCCAAATCATTTTGGGGAACACACCCCCTTTCCAAGAATAATACTAAAAGAGGCACAGAACCTACCGGCACCCACGCGGGAAGCCTCTGCAAGCATCGCTTCAGAGCGCTCCTCTCGGTGGCAAAATTTAAATAGTGGTTGAATTTGGTCTTCAACTGATGTGTTGGGAGCTAGGGAGAGTCAGGGTAGTTTTCAGACCCAAAGTGACCGGAAAAAAGAGAGAGAGCGAGCGAGCCAACTTTTACGGAGCCCGACTCGTTTCTTCTTTCGTTGTTTCCCCCCCCCCCCTCTGAGACAATTTGGCTTTCGCAAAAACAAAAGATTTTGAGGAGACTAGAAAAGCAAGTGAAGCTAGGCAGCGAGTTCACGGGGTGGGGGTTTGGCGGCGAGAGGGGCGGTGGAATTTCAGTCTTACTTGAGGAAAGGCACAGACACCCTCATTTCCTAAAGGCAGACAAATTTCGAAAGAGAGTAAAAAGTAGTCCTAAAGTAAAATTGGCTACAATGAATTTCAGCTACAAGCAGAGGAAATCGCACCCCATAATAGAGAGAAAAGGGTCGGGGCGGAGAGGTCGGTGGCGGAGCTGTTAACGGCGGCGGGACAATGGTATTAATAAGATTAACCTGGGCAATTAGGCCGCCCGCCCAGCTAGGCCGGGGCCTCGCCAGGGCTGCCGAATGGAAAAGATTAGGTTAATTTCATTAATTCTCAATCCACAATCTCTTTTTCAGGCCCTGTAGCCCCCCTCCCCTTGGCATCTCCCCTCCTCCCCTGCAAGCGCTCACCCCCCCCCCCCCCAATTCCACACCACCCAAAGGAAAAGCAAAGGACCAAATCTGGTTCTGTTTGTCATCTGCATATTACCAGGAACTAAATCCAGGATGACGTCGACTCAGTATAAAACCAACAAGAGGTTGAGCCGGTCGAAGCTGCGTCCTACCCGCGGGTTGAGTTCAGCTAGGCGGCGGCGAGGGGAGGAGAGGGCGGGAGGAGGGAGCGCGGACGCAGGGGGCGGGGAGGGGCGCGAGTTGCGCGCTCGCCCGCGCTCTCTTTCGGTTTGCTCGGCGGCAGGAGAAAGAGTGGGACAACCCCCAACCCCCACCCCAAACAACACCACTTGAGGACTTCTCCTTCTTCGGCGCGTCCCCGCCGCCCCCCGGTCCCGGCGCGGGGCTCGGGGATGCCCGCCAGCATGTTCAGCATCGACAACATCCTGGCCACCCGACCGCGCTGCAAGGACGCGGTGCTCCCGGTGGCGCCCAGCGCCGCGGCTCCGGTGGTCTTCCCGGCTCTGCATGGGGACTCGCTCTATGGCGCGGCCGGCGGCACCTCCTCGGACTACGGCGCCTTCTACCCGCGTCCTGTGGCCCCTGGAGGCGCGGGCCTCCCGGCCACGGTCGGCGGCTCTCGCCTAGGCTACAACAGCTACTTCTACGGGCAGCTGCACGTGCAGGCGGCGCCGGTGGGCCCGGCCTGCTGCGGGGCCGTGCCGCCACTGGGCGCCCAGCAGTGCTCCTGCGTCCCGACGCCCCCAGGTAGGGTCGTGATCGCGTGCGGGCCTTCCCCACAGTGGCAGTCGGTGCCTGCCGGGCGTGGACGGGCGGTGCTGCTTGCTTTATTTACCTGGCACCAACTTTTCTCCCTTTGCAAGCCTTCCCCTCTCTCCCATTTATTTGTTTATTTATTACTATATTTTGGGCACCGGGTACGGTACTTTACACACGTCTGCTGCAGACTTTAGGCTAGAGCTAAAGAAACCGAGCCACCTGGATGGAGTCTCATGGAGATTCCAGCGTGCGCGTGTGGAAATTAAGTGCGGGCGCCGGGAGACTACGATTCTAAAGTGCTTGAACTGGCTTTGGAAGTGTGCGGGAGGACGCTCCATTCCGCGTCTCCGCGCTCCCCAAACACCTAGCACCCTTGCAAGACCTTTTCTAATTCTTAGTGAGAGAGGGCAGTGAGCGGGTTGGCGTGCGGTGCGGAGGGAGGATGACTGACCGGCGTGGTGTCCTTCCCTCTGTTGCAGGCTACGAGGGCCCCGGCTCAGTGCTGGTGTCCCCGGTGCCGCACCAGATGTTGCCCTACATGAACGTGGGCACGCTGTCGCGCACTGAGCTGCAGCTGCTCAACCAGCTGCACTGTCGGCGGAAGCGGCGGCACCGCACCATCTTCACAGACGAGCAGCTCGAAGCCCTGGAGAACCTCTTCCAGGAGACGAAGTACCCAGACGTGGGCACTCGGGAGCAGCTGGCCCGGAAGGTGCACCTCCGGGAGGAGAAGGTGGAGGTAGGCATGGGGCCCTGTGGTGCCTGGGAGCGTCTAGCGGTCTTCCCCTGAACGCGGGGTTTGCTCGGTCCTCCGTGGGGCTGCCGCCACTCTAAGAGCATCCTGGAGGCGGCAGCCTGGAGGCTGCTGGAAGGCGCTTTAGGCCCAGGAAGTGGAGTGGAAATGCGGAAGCGCTGTGAGTGTTCCCACTCCTTTTGTTGGCCGTGGGCGCAGCGCTTGCTTGCAATTCCACGCGGCCAGGCTGAGATTCCACGGCCAGGCTCCCTCCTGGCCACGCGGGACCACCCGGATGCCCTGGCGTTGGTGGGCAAGAGGCCTTTTGGTCACCACTGTTTTGTTGCTCCCTTGCGCAACAGGTCTGGTTTAAGAACCGCCGAGCCAAATGGAGACGACAGAAGCGATCCTCTTCGGAGGAGTCGGAAAACGCCGAGAAGTGGAACAAGGCGTCCTCGAAAGCCTCACCCGAGAAGAGGGAAGAGGAAGGTAAAAGCGATTTGGACTCGGACAGCTGACGGCCGCGGGCCGGCCGGGGCGCTTGCCTGACGCAAGGACTTGCACAGACAGACGATGCTACTTGCACACGCCCTGCCTTGCAGGAGGGGGTCGAGAAAGCAACGAGGAGCTAGCTGTAAATAATGTACAGGCCCGGGACCGCCGGGGACCGGCGTGGGGGGACCGCAGTACCGCTGTCCCAGGCTGCCTGCGTGAGCCGCGTTCCCCACCGTAGTATTTATAGTTAAGTTAACAGTGATAATACAATAAAGTGATGGCTATGTAGACCAGCCATGTTGTATTTCGTACCCTAGTGCCATCCGTTGAGGCCTAGAGAAGAAATCTGTTTAGTTGCAACGTGGAAGACAATTTAAAACGCAGCGAAGTGGGGGTGGGAGGGTCGGAATTGATCGGGTTGAGTATCTTCTGGAAGGGTTGCTGGTTTCTAAAAGCTTCGTCTCCCATCATTTTTTCCTTCCCTGAAACTTCTTCAGAGCACCCTCCCAGCCGCTCACTGGGGCCTTCACTAACTCCCCAGGCCTAAGGCCAACCAGGAATCAAATTCTTTTGCCAAAAGGCAGCTGGGATGAGCTCCCCTGGGTGTTGTCCCGTCCTTCCTGTGAGTCTAGAAAGTTTGTTTCTGCTATACAGACTTGGTGCTGGCACCACCACACCAGAGTGCCTCCTAGAGTTGTGTGCTGGAGCGCCAGCGGGAAGGGGACTTACTTCCTACCACACTAGGTCTTCTGAGTTTTCTAGCTAGTCTCGGTGAAGGTTGGAGAGAACCAAGTCTGTCTCTGTCTACCGCTTTGTAGAACTCCCTGTCAGAGGAGTCCCTTGACTTGAAGTTGGTTGATGCTCTCTCATTCAGTGAGTACTGTCAGCCCTCAACTTTATCCACCCCTGAAGGAAGGAGGACTCTTGATGGAAGGAGCACTCCCGACCTACTGCTTGTCTGAAATTTACATCCCTTTGGAATGCGGAGTTTGCTGTGCCTGCCACCTGTGACAAGATGGCTTTAATATGTTAAACTCCTAATTGGTTCTACCTTAAGTGTGTTTATCTGTCAGGAAACCAAAGCCCCACTCCTTAGCTACACTACGGACCTGGGAGGGGGGTTGGATATTTGGAGCAAGATCTCTTCAGGGCTGGACACTGGCTAGAAAGAGTGCAGGAAGAAAACCAGTCATTTACAGGAACGACTTTTCTCAGTTTGTAGGATTATAAAGGCAATATGACTAAGCTCTGGGGGAAATGACACAGAATATGTAATAACCTCCAGTAGAGTTGTTTTCCTTTAATTTGGGATCTCAGGCTGGCCTTGGACTCCAGACACCCCCTGCCTTCACCTCTACTGGGATCATAGGCATGCCACCAGCTCCCAGCACTGCTTTTTAAGTGAACACCCTTGTGTAAATGCTTTATGCCAAGAGAAAGGGACAAGGGTTTGAAAGACAGATTTATCTACGGGGAAGATCTCTGTTGTTCTTACCTGGACTCCATCAGTTTGAGCTGTTTCTGATACTGGCCTCCTTAGCTGTAAAATAGGCACAGGTTGCAAATGCTTCCAGGCTCTAATTTCAGAGTGGCATGTGGCATATAACAAAATACATTGATAATAATGATGATGATGTTAGCATGGCTTTTTAAAATAGGTCAGAGCTCCTTTCATCTTCCAAGAATTCTGTGAGCTGGGGCATAACATCAGCATTATTCAAGTGAAGAGTTTCTGAAGGCTTGCATAGTTTCACATCATGTAGCCCACAAGAAATCAAGGGCAAGTGGTTTTTACCCAAGTCAATCTTGTCTGCCATTGGAAATATTTCTGATAGGTTTTTGTGAGAAGCATTCAAAGAAGCTGGCCAATTCTAGGCAAGTCTCAAATGGCTTTTAGTTTACCTTCACTTTGGATGCTAGACTTCCATGGTGACTGGGCACTGGTTCCATACACCCCAGGTGGTAACAGTTAGGGTGCCAGGTGGGGTCATCTGTGTTGTTGGACAGAGTTGAGTCTGCAGAGGCATCCCCACAACATGCTAACAGAGGATAGCATCATTCCATCCTGAGTACTGCTGTCTTTTTTTTTTTTTCCCAATAATCTCCGGTATCTCCTTGCATCTGACCTGTCCTCCAGCTAGCTATAAACGGGAATCTTATTTTAAAGGACATTTCCATTTTTTCTTTCTGATCTGGAAAGAGATAGATGGTAAGTGTTAGGGAGAGGGTTGTTGAGGGAGTCCTCAGGTGAGAACATCTGGTTAGAAGTCACCAATAAGTGGAGGAGGTGTGTGGATGAAGAACCTGGCACCAGCTAGCTATACCTTGCTTGGCTTAGGGCAGACCCAAGGTGGTGAGAGGCCCCTCTCCCCAGTCCCCACGCCTGAAGTTCCTTGTGAAATGCTGTAGCACTCACCCAATTCGCAGGGAATAAGTAAGGCAAATGTCTGGAGTGAAGTGAGAAATGGCAGCAAGGTTGGCCTAATTATAATCTGCTCTCCCTTCTGCATGCCCCAGGCAGCTGTGGGACTCAAACCTCTGTTATAGCTGGCTGCAGTGTCAGGCAGGGTCAGGTGGGGTCACAGGGCAGCAAGTGATTTTCTTTAGTGGGACTTTGAGTCATACTGCTGCAAAGCCATGCCTACATGTGGGCACTGTGACTTGTCTGAGTGGTTTTCAACTCACACCCCTGCGCCCTGCCCATTTCAAAGTGAGCACATGGAAGCTCAGAGCTGACATCAGCCGTTACCATGGGGACTATGGGCTGCAAAGCTCCTGGTCCTTGAGTTTTGCTAAATCAAGGTGCCTTGAGGAACCTAAGCTGTTCTTTTGGATTGTGATGTAACCCGAGCAGAAGTTCACCAATAACAAATGTCCGTGGGAATGAATGAGCTATCTCAGGGACACGTAGGAATTAATGTACTGTGCTAAGCACAGTGAAGAACAATAATAGTAAGCATTCTACTGCCAACTCTTCCACACACATCTAGGCACACATTAGCCCCCTTTTTATTTATTTATTCAAGGCAGGGTCTTACTTTGTAGCCCTGGATATCTTGGAACTCTTTATGTAGACTTACAGATAATCTGCCTGCTTCTACTGCTGGGGTTAAAATGTATGCCACCATGCCTGATGACATATTTTGCAGGTAGGAATTTGGAGACTCGGGGTCACTGAATAGTAAGTGACAGAGCAGGCCCCGGTCCCCCCCCCCCCGCTATGTCCCACATACCTCATCATCACTGACAATGAGGGATATATCCCTGGTCACTTCAGCCATGGCTGGAAGGAGTTGAGGGGTGAGAGGTAAATGTGTATAGGGAGATGGGGAAAAACTGAGGGCCTTCAGATTTTTATCTTTTTTCCTGGAAAACGTGCAGCCATTCTTTGTCGCTAACTGGGCAGGGTTGTGGTGGGTGTTGAAAATTCCTGCAGACCAAGCAGTTTTCAGGGAGCATGTATTTTCATTATAACTCTTGGGTCAACGTGTATTTTACTGACATTTGAACTTTGAACCCAGAGGCTTCATTTTGCTTTTCTGGGGACAGGATGGCCTTAAATTGTGGCAATTGAGTGCTGGGATTAGAGGCCTGAGCCACTTTGCCCCACTAGAATGCAGTGTGTGTGTGTGTGTGTGTGTGTGTGTGTGTGTGTGTGTGCATGTGTGCATATGTGTGTATGTATGTATGTACATGGACTGGAAGTGGGCACATTCTTGTTCCACTTCACTACATGGTGACTGTTGAGGGCCAGGAATTAGGAGTGACAGGGAAATCTTTTTCCAAGTAGTAGATGGACAGTTGGGTCACTGTTCCAAATTTCTATCAGAAGGGGACCTACAGCAGGTTAAGCTGTCTGTCAGCCACCTTCCCCACCTGCAAAATGGGTCTGAGGAGAGGCTGGTGATAAAGGAAGGGACCCAGCTGAGCGTCTGACACGTTTGTTCACTGCTCCTGGCTTTGATATCACCCTCTGGCCAGCTGATCAATGCCCGCTTAAGCAGATTAAGGGGTGCTCCTTGTTTCTAATCATTGTTGGTTTAGGAGCCTATGCACGACCCCAGGACAGAGTGGATTTAGATGCACCCCAGAGATGCAAGCTCTTGTTCTCCCCAGGGCCCCCGGATTTAGAGTGAAGAGGATTTGCCCTGTGTGGGTTTGGATTGGATTTCAAAGTTTTGCAAAATGACCTTGAAGTTTTTCCGGGAGTAAAACCCAAACAAACCAGAGCGGCTAGTTCAGAGACCCTTGAACGTTCTGGAGGAAGTAGATCTGGGTTGTTTGGCAATGAGGCCCTCTGCTGAACCGAGGACTGGAGGCATTCCCCCAGTGCCTGTCCCTACAGTCATGTGCCCAAGTGGACGCCCTCCACTTATCACGGCTTGGTTGTAAATCTGGGGAAAATAAAAACGCTTCATCTTTGCAGTCCGAGTGGTCCATAGAACCAGTGGGGGTGAATTATAGCTTATTATATATAGCATCTGGAAGTGGACCCATAAGTTTCGGATTCCTGACGCCTCCATCTGTTCCCAAGTGTGCAGTCCTGGGAAGCATCAGCGAGGGACAGTCCTAGGAGTCCCTCACCCACTCTCTCCTTCCTCGGAGAGTCCTTCCACTTGGAGCTTCTGTTTCCCTCATCTGAAGTCCTCAGAGTCTGCTGACCGTGTCTAGCAGTCAGGGTTAATGGCATCAACTGCATGCTGCCCAACACCTCCTCGCGCTTCAGAGACACCACAAGCTGATTTATAGAAGCTGTGATTACTGGGGCAATTTTAGCCACCCTCCATGCAGAGTTTAAAAGCATCCATGTCACTTCCTCACCTGATTTGCTGGCAGTGTAATGTAGGACATCCTACCCGCCGCTGACCCCAGCAAAGGACATGGCTGCAGGAGGGAGGCCTACTCCCAGACTCGGAACTGGTACGTGGGAACTTGGTTTAATTTTCCTCTTTTGGAAGGTTGGGATGGAAATATTATTAAAAGTTTTAAAAACAACAAAACAAACACAAACAAAGACCCCCTAAAAACAAAACCCCCCAAAAGCCCTGTGTTGTCCAATTTCAAGGTTGCAGTTGTGAGTAAAGGTAGTGTCACTGTCAGGCCACACGCAACACAGTGGGGACAGAGCCCTGTCCGCCTGGTGGCAACTGACAGATTGGCAGAGCATCCTCCCCTGGGCCTGAGGTGCCATGTGGCTCCAGAGGCTTATGCCACCAAGTGGATAGCCTGGGGCCGCATGGATCTGACACTTACAATGCCCCTCTAATCCTGCCCCACACAAATCATCGACAAAACTTCATGGGGCCAAGTGAGGGTGTTTCCTTCCAGATGGGGTATGGAGACGCCTCCTTTGAAATTCCTCTAAGTGCTAACTATGGGACCAGAAAAGGAAAACCACACTGCTCCAAGAACAGGGAGGCCCAATGTGTCTTTCAGGCACACACCCCTCTGCCAGGAAGACTCAGTACCCCGTGAAGCTGGAATCCCAGCTGGCCCTTTCATGTAAAGACATCTCCAAGGCCAGATGGCTGGGCCATTAGGGAAGAGGCACGCTAAGCATTGTTTTGTGTTTGAGGAATACATATTTAAATCAAGCCAGGAGAACCACTTTCTACTGAAGTGGGCGTGGCTGCACATCCCATGAGTGGTGATTTTCCCCACGATTGGCCTAAACATAGTCTTAGCCTGCATGGTTCCTGTCAGTCACACCAGGGGCCTGTGAAGAGCTTGCCCCCCCCCCAATGATGCGGGGTGCTGGCTGAATATGAGTGACACTCAAGGCTGAAATGGAGGGGGCTGTGTCTTCATTCCTTTGTTCGCTTTGTTTTTCCAAGACAGGGTTTCTCAGCAGTTTTGGAACCTGTGCTGGAATTTGCTCTGTAGACCAGGCTGGCCTTGAACTCACAGAGATTCACCTGCCTCTGTCTCCCCAGTGCTGGGATTAAAGGTGTGTGCCACCACCACCCAGCTATCTCTCCATTCTTTATGTAGCCTGGCCGGCCTTTGCCTCGGCTCCTCCATGGGTGATTGACCTCAGGTACAAAGGTGAGCGGAGAGAGCCATTTTGAAATTGCACTTGAAGTTCTGGAAAGAGCTCAGGTCTTCCTGACTCAGCCCAGGCTGGCCTTAAACTCTGTCTTCCAGTCTCATCTTCTCAGGTGCTGGGATTAAAGATCTGAGCTAACGTACCCACCCTACTTCTATAGATTCAAACAAACAAACAAACAAAACAAAAATAAAATAGGCTGCTTGTGTGGGTCACACCTGTAATCCTAGCACTAGGGAAGCTGAGCAGGGAATATCATATATGAATTGGGGACCAGCCTGGGCTACATTGTTATGTTTTCAAGCTATCTTTGGACTATAAAGTGAGACCCTACATAGGAAAAATAAAGTCAAAAAATTTTAAAACATAGGAAATGTTTTTCTGCTGTGCTGAAGGATGCTGTGAAAAGTACGTTACATTTGTTTGGGGGTTTGGCAGTTGAGTTTTTAGGACAGTTTCCCCAAAGAGGTCCATGTAGAATTTCCCTCCTCTGTCTGCCAGAGGCACGGTTGACATGGCTGCCGCCCGATTTGTCTTGTGAACTAGCTGCGTGGATGGTGTCGTTGTGTCTGGGTGGTGTCTAGGGTTCTTTATCGTCTGTTATGTTTAATCAGCATGCACTTCCTTGTTCTCAGGGCTGGACATGGGATCCAGGGCATTGTGCATGCCAGAAGGAGCTTTGACTCTAAGCTGCACCTCCAGCCCCAAGGTTGGCCTTATTATTGTCATGCTGTGCAGGAAGGATGGTGACTTTAGTCAAGGAGGGGCAACCGTCAGACCCCACATCCCAGCAAGCTCCGGTACTGTTTGGACTGCTTTCCTTAGCAAGGACCAGCCAGGGTACCTGGCTAGAATGCCTGCCTGGGGCCAAGAAAGCAGTGTCACCTTCAAGCTTCAGCCTCCTTCTTGGGAGAATTATAACCATTTTGTGGTTCCTATGGGGTGGTTAAAGTCTAACGCTATAATTTCCGGCAACACATGAAAATTACATGGGGTTTTGCAAACACAGATCACTAATCATGGTAAATATATCAGCACATTAAAAATAGCCCCAAGCACATAGTCAAATACTGTATGAGAGCAGCCTCCATACAGTCGACAAATATCAAGATGTTGCCTGGTGTGTGTCAGAAGTTGTACCAGATGCAGACAACACAGCCATTGCCTTTCTGGCTCTCTTCTCTTATCTTCTCCTCCTCCCCTCTCTCTCTCTCTCTTTGAGACAGGTTTCTCTGTGTAGCCCTGGCTGCCCTGGAACTCCTTTTGTATACCAGGCTGGCCTTGAACTCATTGAGATTCTTCTGCCTCTGTCCCCCGAGTGCTGGGATTGAAGGTGTGTGCCACCATCACCTGGTGTCTTTTTTCTCTTACTGAATGAGAAGCTCCCTGGGATGGCCATTGAGTTCCTGTGATCTGCCTGTCAAGGTTTCCTGAGGGCCGAGGTTATAGGTTTGTATCACCATGCCCAGTTCTCACTTGGGTGCAGGGAGGCGAACCAAATTCAGGTTTCTTTTGCACAGCAATCATTTCACTCTCTGAGCCATGCCCCCAGCCCCTTCGTGTTTCTTCCTCATACTTTTGGTTTTGTTTTCCAAGACAGGGTTTCTCTGTAACTTTGGAGGCTGTCCTGGAACTCGCTCTGTAGACCAGGCTGGCTTCAAACTCACAGAGATACGCCTGCCTCTGCCTCCCGAGTGCAAGGATTAAAGGTGTTCACTAGCACCACACGGCTCTTCATTATACAAACCTATCAGGTTTGTAGTGGCACACAGCTATAATCCTAGTGTACAGAAGGATGAGGGAGGAGGGTCATGAGTTCACAGCTACATAGAGATGGAGGCAAATCTGAGACCCTGTTTCTAAACACCAAGGCCTGTGAATGTAGCTCAGGGGTAGAACGTTTGCCTGTGGCATGTCTAAAGCCCTGGGTTTTATCACCAACATTGCAAATAAAAAATGAAACATCATCTGGGTGTGGTGATGCACGAATTTACTCCTAGCACTTGAGAGGCAGAGGCAGATGAATCTTTTGAGTTTTAGACCAGCCTGGTCTACAGAGCAAGTTTCAGGGCATCCATGACTACACAGAGAAACCCTGTCTCCAAAAACCAAAATAATAACAATAATGCAATAATAATAACAATAAAGAAGTATCTTCTTTACTTTCTTAAAGGACCTACTTCCAAATATAGCCACATAAGCATTCTAGGTTTTAGCCCTTGAATCTTGGGGGACCATAGCCAGTCCCCAATAGCCTTTGCTTTGTCAATAGAACCAACATCTTTGCAGACTTAACCCACCATGTGCTGGTTTCCCAGGTTGTCTTTTCCAGTTTTTGAGTCAATACTGCTCACTCCAGCTTGTGTGGATCACAGACAGTTCAGTGGGGTCTTCGTGGGCCTCTTCTGAACATTGCTGTCATACTGTCACAGAGCTAGCCAGTGTGTAATGCATCTAGGCCTTCCTTTATCCTTGACCTATGACTGGGGTCAAGTGCTGTTCCTCCCCTACTTATTTTTATTTTGAAACAGGAGCTCACCTTGCTCAGGCTGGCCTTGCACTTGCTCTGAAGTGAAGGATAAACTTTGAACTCCTGATCCTCCTGCCTCTTACCTCCTGAATTCTGGGTTTATAGGCAGGCATCACCACACTTGGTTTATGCTGCGATGGGGATTGAACCCAGAGCTTCCTGCATACCAGGCAAACACTCTACCAACTGAGCTACATCCCAGCCCTGTTTGATGCCAGTTAAGGCCTGCTTTCCCTTATAGTACAGCCTGTCTACTCGTATGGCCACCAGCCTGCCCAGATAACCTAGTCTTTTTAGAGATCAAAGCCACTTCTGAGGGGTACTGCTGGCACTCTGACTTCCCATTGCCTGCTGTCTCATCCAGTGCTTAAGGGAAAAGTGTTTCTACACCAGCAACATTCTCCAGGCCCTGCGGAGCTGAGGGGCTTCCAAGTAGAGGGGTCATTTGGATACTGACCAGCATCCTCCAGGGATGGGAGTGACCACCAGGCAGCTGACCACACAGTGTGGGTGTCTTTTTTTTTTTTTTTTGCAGCAAGGGCTGATTGGCTACAAGGATGCTGCATTCTTCCCAGTGTCTTGCCTTTCTCCTCCCTGAGCCAGGAGGACAGCGCAGACCCTCTTTTAAAAAGACTACTAGTTTCCAGAGCAGAGATCAAGAGATCTGGTGGGCTATGTCGCTTCACACTCATTTTCTCTAGAAGCATCTATTGCCAGGATGATTGTTCCTGGGCTGTTTTTCTTTCTTTCTTTTTTCTTTTCTTTTTCTTTTTTTTCTTTTTTTGTTTTTTTGTTTGGATCCTCAGTGGACACCAGTGATTTTTCAATCATTTCGAACCTATTCGGTTAAATCGTAGAGGCAGTCTCTATTTTCTCGGTCCTGAGGGGTTGGTCTGCATTTGGTCCGAATTATGTGGCTGTCGACAGACGGCAGTAAAAGTGCTTTTGCAGGCAGGACAGAGAGCTAGGGTGTCTAGAGACAGAGTGGGCAGCTTGGCTGTGTTTCCCAAGCCCCTCCAGCCCTGTGACACAGGCAAGCCGTTTAATCTCTCAGAGACATGTTTGCTTCTAGTATAAAACAGAGTTGATAACTCAAGCCCCTTTGTTCTCTCTAGGGCAAATTACACAGCTCTTGGAAGCCTAAAAGCAACTTTCTTCCCATTATTTCCCCTGGAGAGGCAGGGATGAGTGGAGTCGTCCAATGAATTGGACGTGATACGGCAGAATATGATGTTGGTAGCAGTCCATATTTCTTGCTTGTGGAATATTGCAGGGAGGATTATCTTCTAGACCCAGAGAAGAGCATCTGAGAGGCCAAAGCTATATGAACACAATCTGGTTCTTGAAGGAAACAAAACCAACACACAAAAGCACACCCCATGCTGGGTGCCTTGGCTTTGCTGGATGCCTCGGCTTTGCTGGATGCCTCCCCCTGTACAGTGTGGGTGATAATAGATAAGCTGGGTAAAGCAGGAATATTCCAGAGGAGGCATGATGAAGGGCTTGGTACCAGGCAGGTCACACTCCTATCAGACTCTGATGGTAACTTGTTACTGTGAGGCAGGGCCAAGCTCATCACAGACTGCTCCTAGACCACCCAGAGCTCTGGGAGAAGGGAAAGGTTGCTTGGGGGGCAGCTAGTGGTGGTGGTGATAGAGCTTATCTGAGATACCTGAAATGTAGTCCTTCATCTGAGGGCTTGAGGGTGAGAAGAGGCTGGGATCCAGGTTAGCAGGATCATGCTGATGGGAACAGCCCTGAAAGTCGACTGGCTGTGGGATGGATATGTTAGGGTATCGGACAAGTGGTCCAGAACGGTGCTTCCAGAAGGGCCTACTCTAGAGGTTACAGGAGGCCTGCAGAATTGAAGATTCTGGGCCTCAGGATGCACTCAGGCAACAAATGTGGGCCTGAACTGACATCTGGGCCTGGGAACTGAATTTGTTCCTGGGAGTGTGTAAACATCATTTCTTTGGGACCAGCACCATCCCCCTTAGTGCAACCCTTCCCTGCCTCCATTCCAGATCATTCCGAGGACCCTACCTGGCATCTTCACCTTCTTATGCCTCCATCCGTTTTCTTCCTGTTCCAGCTTCTTGTAGTCTTGCCTCTTCTTCAGCCTCACCTACCCCCATCCAATGTCTTCACCTTTTGCCAGGGCCAAAGGATGCAGAGTGGCCAAGGCAGCCCTCCTCAGGGGCTCCCAGCAAGGGAAGCAACAATCTCAGCAACAGCCGCTCAGATGATGGTGACAAGAACCCAGGCAGCAGCTGGTGTGTGGCAGAGTGAGGACACGAAGGGTCCATGCATCTCCATAGTCCCTTCTTGACCCGCCTCGGTTTCTACATCTGTTACTGGGTCTGCAGAAAAGAGGCCGCTCCTGGGGCAGCCCAGAATACCATGGGATAGCTTGTGCTCACAGAGTGTGGCTCAGTGCCACATGCCCAGCTGACTGGAGGAATGGGACAGGTGCTAATTGCAGTTGGCCACCCTCCTCACAGAGCTGTGGCATACTATACTTTTTGATTATTACACCCCCCTGCCACCTCCCCCTTTTGCGTTGTTTTTTAGCTAAGGCTTCACTTTGGCCTGGAACACACTAGATATTATGAGCTGGCTTCCAACTTCCAGACACCCTCCCGCTTTAGCTTCTCCAGTGCTAGGGGTACATCCGTGTCCCTTAGTCTGATTTTGAGTCATGGTCTTACTATGTAGCCCAGGCTGGCCTTGAATACCTTATGTAGCTGAGGATAACTTTGCTCTCTATCCAGATCCTCTTGCCTCTGGGATTACAGGCATGTACTGCCATGCTGGCTTTTATGGGGGCTGGAGGGTTAACCCAGGGCTTCCTTTATGCTGGGTAAGCCCTCCACTTGCTCACCCACACTCTTTGAATTCCTAATCCTTCTGACTGGTCATGATAGGGAAAGCAACTCCCTCCCTCCCTTCCTCCCTCCCTCCCTTCCTCCCTCCCTCCCTTCCTCCCTCCTTCTCTCCCTCCCTCTCCCCTTCCTCCCTCCCTTCCTCCTCTCCTTCCCTCTGTCCCTCTCTCCCTCTGTCCCTCCTTCCCTCCCTCCCTCCCCCCTCTGTCCCTCCTTCCCTCCCTCCCTCCCCCCTCTCTCCCTCTCTCCCTCCCCCTCCCTCCCTCTCCCCCCTCTCTCCCTCTCTCCCTCCCTCCCTCCTTCTCTCCCTCCCTCTCCCCTTCCTCCCTCCCTCCCTCCTCTCCTTCCCTCTGTCCCTCCCTCCCCCCTCTCCCTCCCTCCCCCTCCCTCCTCCCTCTCTCCCTCCCTCCCCCCTCTCTCCCTCCCTCCCTCCCTCTCTCCCTTCTTCCCTCCTGCTGCCTGGGCTCCTCCCTAACATCTTTAGTACCATTTACTTATGTCCTGGGGAGGGAGTGACACATGCCATGGCATGTGTGTGGAGGTCTGAGGACAGCTTCTGGCTGTTGTCAGTTCTTCCTTCCACTATATGGGGCCCTGAGATTGAACCAAGTCACCAGGTTTGATGGCAAGTGCCTTTATCTACCGAGTCATCTCACTGGCTCTGACTCTGAGTTTCTTTCTTCCTTTATATCTGTTTTAGCCTCCCTTCCTCCCTCCCTCCCTCCCTCCCTCCCTCTCTGTCTCCCTCCCTTTCTCCTTCCTTTTATCCCTCCTACTTTGGGCATGGAATCCAAGGCCTATATGTGCTAGGCAGATGTTTTACCTCTGGGCCACACCCCCAGTCCTTTCTATCCATGTATCTGCTTTTTCTTGTGATTTGATTTGTTTGGCTCTTCTTTCTCCAGCTCCATGGTGTGTGACTTTCCTGCAGTTTCAGTGCTTTTAAGTATTTTGCTTTATTTATTTGCTTGTACGTGTCCTGGTGTTTTACCTGCACGTATGTCTGTCCACAGAGGCCAGATGAGGGCATCAGACACCCTGGAACTGGTTGTGACCATGTGGGTGCTGGGAATCAAAGCTGGGTCCTCTGCAAGAGAGGCCAGTACCCTTAACCACTGAGCCATCTGTCCAGCCCCTGGATACTTCTTAATATCTATCGAGGTTAGACCTTTTCTTCCTCCAATAGCTTTTCCCAAAATTTCAGTGGCTAAATCGGCTTTATAATTTATTTCCTTTTAACTGTCAGAGAATTAAATATCTATTGTTTTTATTTGAGTTATACTTCTTTATAGGGTACTTTGTCTGGATGCACCATGTATGTAGTGCAGGTCTGTTGAAGAAAGAAGGCACTCCCAAGATGAAATGTTAAGGTCTGTGTGGCAGCAGGAGGCCCAGCCTTTATGATGGACTGAACCCCAAATAGCCATACAAAGGCATATTTATGGATAGTTACACAAAGTATTTCCTCATACTGAGGTCCCTAATCTAATTTATGTGTCTTACTGAAGGAGATTATCACTTGCCCCTTGACACTAGTCCTTTATTATGTGTCATTTGCAATACACAATAATACAAGAGCCTCAGGTGTGCCAGAGGCATCTTGTGACCAAAGCCATGGGATGGTTACAATGCCCCTTCAGTAAAACAATCACTGTTTTCCACAAGGATTCTTCAAGGCCAAAGTACTTCTGAGAAACAACGTTTCATTCTAATATCTACCCCATACAATTCTGCTAAATTTCTACAACAGTAATTTGTAGGGAGTGCTTATCTTTCCAGCATAGAGTGTCCCTACCTAGGATTATGATGTTTATAGTTAGCTTTTGTTGTGTAAGAAACTAGCCCTAACCTTAGTGGTTTAATATGCATCTATGTGTCACAGCTCACACGTTTGTATACCAGCTGTAGACTGGCTGAGAATGGGTGTATGTATTAGCTGGTTTTCCTATAACTGCAAGAGCAACTTAAAGAAGGAAGAGTTTAGTTTGGCTCATGGCTTAAGAGACCAGTTCTTCATGGCGGGGAAGATACAGCTGGAGGAACCTGAAGCAGCTGGTCACATTGAACCAAAGAGAGGCAATGCTGGTGCTTGACTTGCCTCCTCCTTTTCCCTCTTTATCTTTCCTCTCATCTCCAACCCAGCTGTTGGCGCTGCCCACACTTAGGGTGGTACTTCCCTCTTCTGTTCAACCTCGGGAATGTCCTCATGAGCATGCCTAGAGGGGGATTCCAAATCCAGTGGCATCATCAAGGAGGATCATCACAGAATCACTGAGTAGCTCTGCTCCAGGCTGTGGGTAGATCCAGCTGGGCTCTTCATTGAGGTTGAGGCTGAGGTCTGTCCCTTGCATTTCGATTGCATTGTAGGTCTGAGACTGGACCATCTAATGATAGAGGAGGCAGAAAGCCAAGCAGAAGTCTACAGTTGTGGCTCAGAACTCCTGCCTACTTTATACTGGGCAAAGCAAGTCATATGGTCAAATCCGAAGTTGGGGACAGAGAGTTGCACTTTCCCCTGAGTTACAGACAGGGATGGAGAACACTTGACCTCTACATGGTCCCCAGCTGTGTCTTCATTTATGTTCCTTAGTAACATTTTATGTAGAGATTGTAGAGTACACATTAGGTTTATTTTCTGGTTCTCACTGCTTTTCCTTAATGGTACATTTCCCCCATTACATACAGAAGTTATTTTCCATTTATACGCAGGTGAACAATGGACTTGGTTGTGTGTATTATGTCCAGGTCCCATTAGTCCTCTCTAATCAGTTCAACTTGTTTTCCAGTTGACTTTGTGTATTGACCAGGTGGACCAGCCTGCCACCCAAGAACTGCGTTAAGTTTCCCTTTCCAGTCCCTTGCTCCTATCATCCATCCCCTCCCTGCACCCACTACACCCACAGAGCCCTCCATGACTACAGCAACATCCTTGCTATGACCCTTAAAGGAGCAGCTGCCAACTTCACTGATCTGCCTGGATCCTACTTGTATTAAGAATCGTGGTTATGAGCTGGAGAGATGGTTATGGGCACTGGCTGCTCTTCCAGGGGGCTCAGCATCCACATCACCATCATGTCTAGTTCCAATTGCAGGGTATCGGACACCCTCTTCTGGTTTCCATGGGGACTGTAGGCACTACACACACACACACACACACACACACACACACACCACACAGATACAAAATAAAATAAGCAAATCTTAGAAGAAAAAGAATCATGGTTGCAGTGAGCATGGACACGGGCAAAAGGCTTGCTGTGAGTTTAGCCTGGGGTGCAGAGTGAGACACAGTTGGTAGGGAGAAGAGGAGAGGTGCACCCATATGCTCACATATCATTAACTCACATTCCTGTTTTGGTTTAAAATATCTGCTTATTTATTTATTTATTTTTATGTATAAGTATGTGCAACTGCACGAGTTTTTATGTACTTCATGCATGCGTCAAGACCAGAAGGAGGCATCAGTTCCCAGGGAACTGGAGTTACATGTGGCTGTGAGCTGCCATGTGGGTGCTGGGAACTGAACCCAGGTCCCTGCAAGTACAGCCAGTGTCGGTAGCTGGAGCTTATATCCTTTGGCCTATAGTAGCACCATTAACAAAGGACAGCTCTACACAATACCAACATTCCCCGGATGTGGGGTGAGAACACAGCTGGCCCCCTTGTCAAGCTCAGGCCGCCATGCCTCTGGCCTCGGTTATATCCCATGTCTCTTTATTTTTTTCCCCAGAGACAATCTTCTTGTACCCCAGCCTTAGGGTGAGTGGGTATTTCCCAAGACTCCACGGAGCCACTCTTACTTCTTCATGGCCCAGTTTTACATTCCACAGAGGGCCGCTGGCCAGCCCTGCTTGGACTGGAATTCTTCAAGGCGTCCGTGGGCAGGGGATGGCAATGACTATAGGGACAAGAGGATCCCCCCTCTAGTCGAGGACAGACCCATCCCACAGGCCCTTCACGGTGAAGTGTCCTCCACTCAAGGGAGGGACCTGGATTTCACGTTGAGAGCTCTGAGATGAGGCTTGTGTCTACACTGGACTTTGGGGACATTAGCAGCCCCAGAGTTCGGCTTCCCATTTTTTCCTTTACCCCGGATGAGGCATGCTGCTTCCTTGTAGGGTGGTCAGGAGAGAGCCTCACTCTGTTTGATGGAAAGGTATTTTTTAATCCTGTAACATTTTAATTGTGTAATTGCTGCTCCACCCCCTTCTGTTTTCTCCTCCTCCTAACCCTTCTACTTCTTAAAATACAACTTGTTCCATCCTTATTAGGAAAAAAAAAACATGTTTATTCATCCCAGAAAAAAAAAAAAAAAAAAAAGGATGAATAAGCCAGAGCCAAAATCTACAGTCCTGCTGTTGACACCCTATGCTATGCTGGTCTGACTTTAAAACCCTCATTTCCGATTTTTTTATTTGCTGTTGTTTTGAGGCAGGGCCTTGTCATGGTGCTCCGACTCAGGATTCCTCGGCCTCAGCCTTCTGAGCATGTAGGGATGGGCCACCATGTGAAATTTGTTCTTACCACCCCTCCCTTCCTGCCCTACTCCCTCCCTCCCTCCCTCCCTTTCTTTTTAAAGGGTCCCCAAGTCTTCAGTCCTCTATATAGCCAAGGCTGGCCCTGAGTTTCTGATTTCCCCGTCTACATTGCCCAAGTGCTGAGATTACAGGCATAGACCGTCATGCCCAGTTTTTGTTTTTAAACTATGAGACTGTTGGCCGATGGCTAGGGCTTCTTATTGGCTAGCTCTGTATTAATTATTAGCCCATCTCTATCAATCTAAGTATTTCCACGTGGTCTTATCTTACTGGAGAGAGGGTCCGGGCCCCTTACTCCTTGGGTCCCACATCTTGACTGCCCTCTGCCTATCTTCCCAGAATCCTCCTTGTCTCGTAGTCCTACCTATCATCCTGCCTCATTGGCCACAGTGCTTTATACATCAACCGATAAGAGAAACGTGTACAGAAGACATTCCCAACATCTCCTCTTTTCTGTGTAAATAAAAAGAGGGGTTATAACTTTAACACAGTCAAATTATATATACCAAAACAGTTGTCAAGTAAGAACTATAGTTACAGTATTTAGTCCATTAACATTTACATGCCCAGTTTTTGATGTGCTGGGGATCAAACCCAGGACTTCAGGAAAGTTAGACCAGTGCTGCTCTACCAACAGCCCTGGATTTCCCCCCTCCTGGCCCTGTGTGCGTTTGTTTATGTGCGTGCAAGATGTGCTCATGTGTGGGTGTGTGCATGGAGGCCTTGGCAGTGACTTTTCAGTTGCTGCCCACTTCTTGACACGGGGCCTCTCATCGGACTGGAGGCAAGGCTGGCTAGCCAGCAAGCCCCAGGTATCTGTCTCCACCTACCCCAAAATGAGGTTACGGGCTTTTTAGTGGATCCTGAGGGATTGAACTCAGGTCCTCTTGCTTGCAAAGCAAGCATTTTTACGCGTTGAACTGACATACAGCCTCTCTTGCTCTGTTCTTCGGGTTGGTCTTGCTGTGTACCCCCACTAGGCCTGAAACTGGCAGCAATCCCCCTGCTTCTATCTCAGAGTGCTGGGATCCAGGTGTGTACCATGGCGCTGGTCCTTGTTTACTTAATTTTTAAAAATTTAAGTATATGTGTCTGTATGAATGTCTGCCATACGCGTGTGGGTGCCAAAAGAGGCCGGAAGAGGGTATCAGATCTCCGGGAGCTGGAGTTACAGGCAGACATGAACTGCCCCAAAGTGGGCATTAGGGACCAAACTCAGGCGCTCTGGAGGAGCAGTTAGTCCTCTCAGCTGCTGAGTCATTGTTCCAGTCCACCTTAATATAAAGGCAACCATGCCTTGTTCTGAAGCATAGCCTCCTCTGAGGTGGAGGTACAGGGAACAAAATGGGGCCAACTTCATGGCACCTGCGCATTTGTTTCAACTGCCTGTGTGTTTCAGTTGTTGGGACAGTCCATGGGAAGCCCAGCAGGAAGCTAGACACAGTGGCCCTTAGCCTGCTGTTTTCCTTCTGCTCCCAAACTTCCAAGTGTTCAGGTTGGTGTGTCTGCTGGCTGAAACAACTACTGCAGAACATTCCAGGCACTGCTCTTCTGGTGTGCCTAACCCCACATTACATTTGTAGAAATATAGACCCAGTGGCCCTGGCTGATGGCCTCTGACTGTCTCAAAAAACAAACAGACAAACAAACACAGAAAGACTGGTGGCCCTACTGTGATGCCAAGATGTCATCCTATTCTTCCCATCTTGGCTTCCTTTTCTTTTTTAACATTTTGTTCTTTACAGTTGACATTATATTACAGCCATTTTCCTTCAGGAGGTGGTCTCCTAAGCAATGGGAAGGGAAAGCTGCCTCTTTCTGTGTGCCCCGGTGGCTGTCCAGTAGGTGTCCTTCAGCTGTCCCCATCTGTACTGAGCACTCCAGGGGAGGCCTTAAGAACCTCGTGTTCAGCCCATCTCTCACACAATTCTGGAAAACATTTGTAAAGCATTTTCCAATTTCCATGGTGAATTCATGTCGATTATGGCTTCCTACTTTCCCTAGGAGCCAGGGTCCTTAGAAAAAGCCCCAGCAGAGGCCAAAACAGGGCAAAAATAATGAACATTTTTATTGGCTCTGTGGACAATTGCCAAATTGTTCTCAGTTCAACAGTTTGGCAAACATCTCGAGAGGCTACTGTGTGTGGTGGCTTCTAACCAGAACCAACCAGTGGGCCCATTACAATGCTGCCAGGACACCAGTAGCACAGCACCGAGTCTCGCGGGGACCCGTCCTCCCACGAGAGGTCTGTCCTGAGTGTTCCCCCTGGTATTTGATGCCTAGAGTCTTAGCATTTGGGAAGCAGAGTCAGAAGGAAAGATCTTGAGTTTGAGGTCTCTTTGGGCTACATAGGGAGACCCTGTCTGAAAAAAGACAACATATAACTATTTCACTTAATAATGCAAAATACCCCCAGTAAATGTGAGCACATGGAATCCAAAAGCCTTGGAAATGAACAGTAGACTTAGTAGCTCTTTGTATCTGTGGAGTCTACCCTCATAGATAAAAAAAATATTTGGAATAGCTGGGCGGTAGTGGTGCACACCTTTAATCCCAGTGCTTGGGAGGCAGGCAGATCTCAGAGTTTGAGGCCAGCCTGGTCTACTGACCGAGTTCCAGGACAGCCAGAGCTGTTAAGAATAGAAACCCTATCTCAAAAAACAAACAAAAGTACAATGGGCAACATGAGCTTACAAGCCAACCCTACAATCACAGCACTCTGCAGCTGAGCAAGATTGCGGCTTGAGGCTACAGCTCCATGTCCAGCATCTGGGGCCTTTGATGGACTCTTGGGCTGTAAGGGCTTAGGTAGTCCTCCCCTCCATCTCTGCGGCCTGCAACACACCTAGCCTCTCCATTGGGCTAGCTCTACTCCATGCTTGCCGTGCTCCTTGGTATTCATCCCATGGTCTCTCTCACTGTGAGCAGTAGCCATACTGTAATCTGAATGCTATCCTATTCCCTGCACCAAATTAATTAGTCCATCACTCCTGTGTTTGGCATCATTCAAGTCAGAAGGATGCAGGCAATCCACATCCAATATTTGCCAGAATATCCCAAGAATGGCCTCCGGCCAGGTTCCCAGTACTCTCTACTATCCTCTGAAGTCTCCTGACTGGGCCTCTGCTGTCCATGTTTCCTTTAGCATTCTTGTCTTCAAAAAATCCCCACCAGAATGGTCCATTAGGTCCTGTCTATAACGCTCTGCAGCTCTGCAAGCTCCAAGCTCCAACTCTCCCCCACTCTTCCCACAAACCAGTTCCAAAGGCCTTTGAATCACACACTCAGGCACATCACGGCCACAGCTCGCTTCACTCTACACTAATTTTCATGTGTTAGCTACTTGCCTGACTGTTGCAGCAAAATGCCTGACAAAACCAACTGAAGGAAGGGAAGGTTCCCGCTGCCTCGCAGTTCGAGGATTCAGTCCGTCAGGGTGGGGAGTCATGCCAGTAGGAGCTGGAGGCCGCTGGTCACGTGGCATCTGCAGTCAGGAATAAGTGGGTGAACGCTAGTGTTAAGCTTGCTTTCGTCTCTTTATTGAGTGGGAAACTCCAGCCCATGGGATGGGACCACGGCAGATAGGGTGGATAGCTCCTCAACTAGTTCAATCCAGACAGCTCCCCACAATGGCCTCAGAAGTTTATCTCTATAGTGATTTTAAATCCTGCCATCAAACTGACAATCGAGATTGTGTTTATGCTGTCAATGTTGGTGGCAGCAGCTGCATCCTGTGCTTGTGGCTGTATCAGGAGGGCCGCATGCACCGTTTGGGCCTGTGCAAGCACACCCTCACAGTGCTCATGTGGTAAGACACTTGCCTGAAGATGTGTTTCTCAGAGAGCATTCCCTTGCTAAGTGGCACAGGGATGCACGTGTGGGGATCATGGGAACATACACAAACCTATTCTCTGCTTCATGCTAATGAAGTTGCCCTAAGCAATGGCATCACAGGACTCCTCATCTGTGTGAATAACGAAGTGTTGCCGGCTGCCTGGACAGCTAACCGTGAACAAAATGCGAGTCTCTCCACCCGTTTGGCAAGGAGGAGGAAACCCTTCAGACGTTTATGAGCGTTCTCGTGAAGCTGTTGTACACCTTACAAATCAACCCTTCTGTCCCACAAAGTCTTGTTGGTGACTGAAGGTTGACCCATCCTTGTCATCCTGCTCCAGGGGCTGTGGGAACTCACACTGTAACTTTCTAAGCTGCTTGTTCTGGAGTCTGCCTTGACAAAGTATTTCTCAAAGTTAACATGTTGTTCTCTGTGGCTGTTTAATGGATGGGCTTTGGACTCATGGGAAGTTTAGCAGCCTCTCAAAGCCTCACACCCAGTACTCACAGCACAGCACACCCCTTAAGAGAGCTTGAATCAAATGCTAAAATCAGAAGGAAAAACGAACATACTTGTAAAGAATATGTAACCAAGCGTGATGGTACACACCTATAAAATTCCATCACATGGGAAGTTGAGGCATGAGTTTGAGGCCAGCCTGGGCTATATTGTGTGTTCCAGGACAATCTGGGCTAGAGACTGAGGCCTCTCTCTCTTTCTCTCTCTCTCTCTCTCTCTCTCGCACACACAGAGGAATACATTCAGTCCAATGATATTTATCTCCATAGCTCAATTGTAGAATATTTTGTGTTTTATGCAGCCCAAATAACTTGCGACCAATTTTAAAAATTATTTTTATTATTTTATGTGTCTAGGTATTTTGACTGCAAGTATGTTTCTGTACCCACATGTGTGCATGGCGTCTGTGGAGACTGGAAGAGGGTGTCATATTCTTTGGAACTTGAGTTACAGATCTTAGTTTGCAATTATGTGGGTGCTGGGAATTGAACCTGAATCTTCTGAAAGAGAGAGTAACCCTGAGCTGTCTCTCCAGTCAGTCATGACCTGCCACTTTTGATCTGCAACCTTCCAAAATGCCGTGATTACAGGCATGTGCCAACATTCCTGGTCCTGAATCATTGCTTTATGTTAATGAGAAAAGCGGTCACTACTTACACAGCAAGAATGTCCACAGGGCCCCTCCTGGGTACTAGGCTTGGAACCTGTGGGAGATCAGAAAAGAATGGGGTGTCCCTGTCCCTGTCTGAGGAGGTTTTGGAACGTGACAAAGGGGCCAGGTGAAATTAACAGATGCAATGGAATGTCTGGCCAGCCGTTAACTCCTGGTCACCCAGAAGCTGGAAACTGGGTGGGGTTCCCGGAGCACACACTTCTAAGCTGTCTTTGGTAGGTGAGTAAGGAGTCTTTTCAGGTCAAGAAGTACGAGACAGTCCTTGGTCAGCATACAGAGGGGTGAAGGGTCCCACAGAGTCTGCCTTTTGCAGTCCTTGCAAAGTTTCAAGGGAGGGACAGAGGCCTCCTTTGTAATAAGTAAAATAGGTGGGTATTCAGTTGCCGGAATCATGGAAATACTCATTTCTTGAATGTTCCGAAAGATTCATGTCTTCTGTCGGCACCAACAATAACATACGACGTGAAATGCCACCGGCCCTGGCACCGCGGCCAGCCCCGTGACGTCCAATTAGAAATGAGCGCTGATTTCAGATTTATCAGATTCCAGTTTTGACTTTTGTCCAGGAGGGAACAGGGATCCAGTGTTGTTCCAGGCTTATATTTCACCTTCTCAAGGAAGGAAAGGAAAGACACACGTCGTTTTGACAGGATGCAGAGCTGGATTCCGAGAGAGGCGCCCTATTTCATAACAGGGCTGCTGTCTTGAACAGCCCCGCCCTGTGGGTGCTGGTTAGTCTCTGGGCCCGTCATGCCCGAGATGTGAAATAGAATGCAGTCATGGGCCCCCGGCAAGTCCAAGACCAAGGGCATCTGCCAGCTGAAGTGGGCTTGGCGCGGGGTGCTTGTCCTTTTAAGTTAGAGCTGGGGAGCTGGGAGGGACTGGGGTTAGGAAACCTTAAAATTAGCCACAGTTGGCCATTGCCAGAGAAGAGCAATGGTGACTCTTCTTGGAAAGTGGGAGGAGCTGGAGCCACCAGGAAGATTCTTTCTTTGCTCTTTTCCCTGCCTTCTGGGAGTGGTTTATTTTCCTCTCCCAGGAGATAGGGGGTGTTGGGGATACAACCCAGGACTGTGGATATGCTAGGCAAGAACTCTACCACGGACCTACACCCCAGTTCCCAATTTTACCTTGTTTGCGTTTGTTGTTGAGAAAGGGTCTAGCTGTAACCCAGGCTGGTCTCGAATGTTTTGCCTCAGCTTTCTGAGTGCTGAGTTCACAGGTGTATACCAGCCCACCAAGTTTCAGGAATTATTAATAACAAAGTATTACCCTCCCAACACACACACACACACACACACACACACACACACACACACACACACACACACACACCCTGTCCCTCCAGGAGATGTGCTGTAGTGAGGTGGATTTGGGATGGTGTCTCAGCTCTGTCCCTCACTTTCTGAAGGACCTTGGGACTGTTCTCTTAACTTTGAGTTCCTCCCCATTAGGAGATGGGCAGATGTTGACACACACAGGTTGTGTATGTCCACAGACTTAGGAAGATGGCTGGTCTGGGGTCGGACAGTAGAAGCAGGTGCTATCCATGTGCCTTTCCTGTCCTTACCCCTGTGGCCAGTGCCAACCTTGGGTTTGGCACAGGCACTCAGAGTAACTATTGTCGTGGCATTATCCCAGCCATGGTTAATTTGCATATTGGAGTACCTATCCCTTCAGAGCTGGGCACCCAGCCAGTGCTTAGAGGTGTTTTGGAAGGAGGAGGCAGTGGTCCCATTTACCCATCCTATCTATCCATTTCTTTATGGTGATGGGATCCTGGTTGGAAGGATCTGGGCCTGGGGCAGCATGATACCAGCCATTTGAGAGCTACAGGAATGGAGCCCTTAGGGAGGAGGGCGACCCTGGTGGCTGCATGACTTGTCCAGGATCACACTGAATGGTAGCAGAATCAGGAGCACACACATGGTCACCTGTTGCTGTTCTAGATAGACAGACAGTAGAAGGCATTTTCTTTGACCCTTATTCCTCTTAATTAAGGGGGGTTTGGACATACATCCTTCCTCTTCCTGGGACTGACCCTCAGAAGAGGGTCTTTCTCTGGGTGTATCCTCAGCTAGGAGACAGAGCCCAGCTGTGAGCCCACCTTCTAAAACCTTTGCAAAGGATTTCTCATTATCTCCCCAAGCCCCCAAATCTGTCTGCAAACCTGGGAAGTTCAGGTAACCCCATCTCCAGGCTTTTTAATAAACCCCACCTAAAAACAGTGCTTGGTTTATTATTCAATAAAAGGGACTTGAATTAGTGAGTTTTGAGGGTGGGGGTGGCCAGTCAGGGGAAGGATTGTCTCTGGAGGGGCTCAGGGTGCCTTCCAGGTAGCGCCTGGAATCTAAGCATTCAAGCTTGGGGAGAAGAACTGCTAGTCCTTAGTAGGATTCACCCTTGTGATGGCTGGAGGGCTAGCAGGGTGACTCCTTTTTATTTGACAGATGGGAAAACTAGGTCTGGGAGAGCTAGGTGCAGATATTATGCCTGGTGAGAAACACATCTACTTTGGGCTGCAGTGGGCAGTGCCTGCCAGCAGGGGGCGAGCCTCACCCCTACACAGGTGCCGCTGGGCTTGGCTCACCCCAATTCCCTTTCATGGCAGCAGGATTTTCTGTAGATGTTTGTATAGTGAGCCAAGGAGTAAGGAGTGAGGGTGGGGAGCTTCTACAGCTGAAGGCTGAAGTCAATTCCCCTATATCCTCTTGGTGATTGTGATCATCAACCATGTTTATGTCTCTGGGCTCAGCAACGGCACTCGGGAGAACAGATCTTGGAACATTATTTGAGAACATCAAAGATGATGAAGGAGCCTCAGACTACTTTATATAAAGGAATGAAAAGTAACAACCCCCCACCAATGCTGATAGCGGGCAAGATCAACAAAGATCCCCCTCCCCCCACTGGGGAAACAGGCCATACCTGCTACAGAGAACTGGGGAATTCTATCCTGGGATGGTAACCTAGCTTCATACCTGTATCTCTATAAAAGTACAGGCATATGATGGGTTGTAGAAGCTTGTTCTGTGTTTTAGGCATTTTTGTAAAGTCCCATACATACTTATTTGTGTATTTTTGATGTGCCTAGGTAAGTCTGACTCTAATGCCAGATAGTAACAGTTTATCTGCGGGGTCAACCGCATGGGAAGTTTGCAGGCTTCCCTGTTCACTTCATAGTGTGTGTGGGGGGCACTGACTGTTTATCTTGCAGCCAGCACCAGCTTTATAATCGGAGCAAAAGGCATTCTGTTTTGGTGGGTGGGAGTGGGAAAGCATCTCAGCCTCTGAAACAGGAAGGCCGCTCTTAGCACCCACAGAAAAGCAGCTCCTGTAACCCTAGCTCTGGGGAGGCAGAGGCAGGAGGGTTGCTCAGACAATCCCTGAGCTCTGGGTTCAGTGAGAAACCTCAAAAAACTAAGACGGAGAATGGTCAAGGAAGACATTCTACATCAACCTCTGCCCTCTACATGCACACGCTTGTGTACAACTGTAGAAACTCTCTCTCTTTCTCTCTCTCTCTCTCTCACACACACTTTCTCTCTCTCTCGCACACATACACACACACTCTCACACACCACACACTCTCTCATACACACACATACATACACACACTCTTTCTCACACACACATACTCTCTCTCACACACACATATACACACTCACACACAATTCTCCCTCTCTCTCTCTCTCAAACACACACACACACACACACACACACACACACACACTGAAATGAACAAACAAAAACACCAAAGAAGACCGACAAAGACGGTGGATGAGACTGAGCCCTGTGGTGGATGCTCAACAACTGTTCACGGGGCTTCACGAGCCGTTGTCACCATCTGGCTGCCTTAAGACTTAACAGGCATTTGTCTCCTCCTGAAAGGCTGTGGGGTCGATACCCCACTATTGAGCCAAATGAAAATGGAAACGGAAGGCAAAGGGAGCCCAAGGAAAGGAGCACGGACCGTATACATGTAATGAAGTTAATGTCACAGTGTGCCGAAGGAAAGAGCCAGCTGGGCTGTTCTGGATGGACCCAGAGGTCTTGATTTGGATCCCAGGGTGTGGGCTGAGACATCATTTCACTGCACCACGAGTGGAGGGGAGAGCTGGAAGAAAGCAAGCCACTGCCCGCTGCTCCCCCAACATTTGTGCCTCTTACTTCAAGGCAAAGATGTTCAAAAGGACCTTACCCAGCACCGAGCTCCCACAGTCACACAAGGCAAATGTCGAACAGATGTCCTGGGAGAGTGGAAAAGTGAATGGAGAGCACATTATAGAGCTGAAACCCACGGCCAGTGGAAGTATGCTCTACATGAGCATCCCCAGGAGCATCTCCATGAACATCCCCAGGAGCATCCCCAGGTGATATAGAAATGGATACTTTGTTTTGGAATGGATTTTCATGTATTGATACAATTTAAGGTCAATTTTGTGATTAAGTATATTTCTCCTCTTGTTTAGATGTTGTGTTTATATAACTCAGAAATGTAATGTATAATTTAGTACAGATTTTAGATAGCTACCCATAATAGTCAAAACTTATAGTTAAGTTAGTTAGGATTTCTAGATATACAGACATGTATTTAAGATGAATAGATATTCTTCAAACCTTTCAAAGACCTACAGAATATGGCATTTAAAATGTTTTAGGTTTTTCTTGACAGTAAGACATAAATGCTCCTGGCAACACCACCTGCGTCAGAAAGGAAGATGAAGATGGACATTAAAGAAACACGTTATGGAGTTTGCCTCCAATATGGCAAGACTAGCCATTTGGACAAGATACTGCTCTTGTCTGGACTGTTTGACTTTATGCTATATAAACTGGACATGCAGGACCCACAGAAAAGTGACTGCTGATTCAAGATGGACATTGCTACAGAGTTCCTGCTTCATGGAAGATTCTGCCAGACAGTCTATAGGACACAGAGAAAAATGACTGACAAGCTGCCAATAAAAGAAGACAGTTTAAAGTTTCCTGCTTTGCTGAAGAGTCTGCCAGACACACTATGGCCTATGGGCTAAAGATGGAAGATTACAAAAGACCAGGCAATGAGTTGTCTTTGTCATTTCTAGAGTTTATATACTATCCTTCTGTGGTCTTTGAAGGAGTTGAAGACAGATAGTTATGATTACAGTTTTCCTTAGTATTAAAGATAAGTTACTTAGACTTTAGACACACAAATACAGGATAGATGATAGAATAGTTTCTTTTAATCTTGCTAAATGTTAATGAACTAAATATTGTTAACTGTGATTCTTACTTGATAACTGTTGTGTAATATATTTTGCATGTTAAGGTTAAAACTCTTTTTATTTAGACAGAAAAGAGGAGATGATGGGAGATGTCATTCTGTATATGTTTCTCATACTGGTTAATAAATAAAGCACTGTTGGCCAATAGGAAAGGAGGATAGGAGGGACTAGTAGACAAGGAGGAAGAGGAAGTAGTAAGGAGTCAGCATGGAGAGACCAGGGAGACCAGATGCCTGCCCCACTCCCCGGTAAGGAGACCACGTGGAAATACATAGAAATGGGTTAATACTTAAGACAGAGCTAGCCTATAAGAAACAAATAATGGGCCAACAGCATTATATCAAATACAGAGTCTATGTGTGTTATTTGGGGCTGGCGCGGCAGCAGGACAAGACCAGGTGGCAGGCGGAAAAACCGTACTTCTTACACCCAGGAGCATGCAGCCAGCCCTCCACACGGGGCTCTTTTCACCACACACTTACAAGCTGCCTCTCGGGTCTCCAAGCAGCCATGAGGGGATGAACAGGGTGAGGTGGACTTACTTGGATAAGGTGGTGGTGGATAGCCCAGCACCCATAGCTCCCAGGGCCTGGCAGCCATACCCTGTCCAGCCTCGACTCTCCTGTCTTGCATCGTCACGATCACCTTCAAATCCCTACTCTCTAGAATACACATCCTTGGTCCTCCCATTCCCTAGCAAACACATCCTTGGTCCTCTCTCCAATGTACATATCCTTTCTCCTCTTACTGTATATCATTCCATCCTCGTCCTCCCACTTGGAAATTCCTACTCATGACCTCCACTCTCTAGCATTCCCATCAGCCCAGCACTTAAGGCCAAGCACAGCGAGACTCTCTTCCCATCCTTTTCTCCTCCATGTTGTTAGTTACACCCTAGCCTGTCTTCAAATCCTACCTGTCTTTGCAATGCTGTGCACTTTCCCCAGAATACTCATCAGCCTCCAAACCTCCCACACAACCTTCCACACTCAAGAGTTTGGCCATGGAGCCCCCTTCTTGCAGCTAGGCCTGCACAATGGCCTTCACTCTTAAGTCCTGACTCCCCAGTCCCAAGCCCTTTGGAGGCAGAGACTGTCATCATGCCATCTGGGACTTGGAGGGGCAGAGTCAGTAGTGAGAGCCCTCACAGATTAAAATTTCATCCCAAAGCAGTATCACAGAGAACTTTCTGAAGAAGGACTTCCAGGCCTGGCTGAGCAAGGACTGGGTGGAGGAAGAGGGTGCTGGTATGGAAGAATTCTTGCTGTCTCCCACCCTCGTGGATACTTTACACAGGCCACCACATGTCACATACAGGAGTCTGCTGTGTGGTCTCCAGTTGCAGAGGAAGGATCTGAGGCCCAGGGAGGCTCACTAGCCTGCCCTGGGGCCGTCACAGTGTCTCGTATTTAGCTTCAGTACCTGACATGGGGCCCAGAGTCTTGGCACCCGAGGCAAGTGTCCTTCCAGTGAGTCATTCCCGGGCCCCTGCCTATTGCAGTCTTGAATACACCAGCTACAGGGTCACTGGTTTCCAGTCCTAATACCACTCAGTGTTCTCACCAAGCCTGGAGGCAGGTTGTCGGCCAGGCCCTACTTTAAGGTCTTGCTTCGCCAACTTGGACTGAAGAGGCTGACCCCTCAAGTGGAGAGCAGGACCCCCAGGGCCAGGCTTCAACAGCTCCTTGGTGCTGAACACCTTCCCTGCAATGACTCACTCTGGCACAAGTCTGTACTCACTCACCCACCTGCCACTGGGAACCTGGGGGTAGTGCCCGCTTCCTGCCCTGACTCCCTGGATTTGGTGCCTCAGTGGCACCCTCCCGCTCGCTTCCCTCTTTTTCCTGGTTGTCTGCCCATACATTCTTCTGCCTATGCCAAGAAGGGGTGGATGAGTGTTCACAGCCAGTGAAGCAGGTGTTTCTTTCTGCATTGCAGTGTGTGTGTATTATATGCGTGTGTATGTGTGCGTGTATTATATGTATGTGTGAGTGTGTGTGAGATGTGTACATGTGTGTATTGTATGTGTGTATATGTTTGCATGTATGAGTGTGTATGTGTATGAGTGTGAGTGTGTGTTTATGTGTATTGTATGCATGTGTATATGTGTGTTTGTGAGTATGTGTGTATATATGTGTGAGTATGTTTATGTGTGTGGTGTATGTATGTGTGTGTACGTGTGAGTGTGTGTGTGGTATGTGTATGTGTGTATTGTATGTGTATATATGTGTGTGTGTGGTATGTGTATGTGTGTATTGTATGTGTGTGTGTGTATGTGAGTATGTGTGTATATATGTGTGAGTATATATGTATGTGCATGTATATGTGTGTATATGTGTGTGGTGTATGTATGTGTGTGTATGTGTGTGTGTATGTGTGAGTATATATGTGTGAGTATATATGTGTGTGTATGTATATGTGTATATATGTGTGTGGAGTATGTATGTGTGTGTATGTGTGAGTGTGTGTGTGGTATGTGTATGTGTGTGTGTATGTGTGTGTATGTGTGTGTGTATGTGTGTGTATGTGTGTGTGTATGTGTGTATATATGTGTGAGTATGTATATGTGTGTATATGTGTGTGGTGTATGTATGTGTGTGTATGTGTGTGTGTGTGTGGTATGTGTGTATTGTATGTGTGTGTGTATGTGTGTATATATGTGTGAGTATATATGTGTGTGTATGTATATGTGTGTGGTGTATGTATGTATGTGTGTGAGTGTGGTATGTGTATGTGTGTATTGTATATGTGTGTGTGTGTGTAGAACATGGGGGTGTGCATGGGTAATGACACTGCAGGTACTGAGACCGTGTCATTGGGGGTCATTAGAGACTTATACTTGACTTTAGATCTGGCAAGTGACTTGGTGTTTCTAGGACAATGACTATGAAAATGTCTGTCAGTGACCTAGCTGAAGCCCCTCCCCTCTCCTGTGGTTGGCTATGAGGGTGGAGCTGCAGATGGAGATTGACAGACATAGGGCTTTGGTACCTGCCCTGGTCCAGTGAATGTTCTCTGTGAACCTTGGGCCATGTTCCCTAACCTCTCTGGGCCTCAGTGTGCCTTAGCCCAAAGGCTCCTGGAGGTCTGAGTCCTCTAGAGCTCCGTCTCCTCCAGGTGTCCTGCCCCAGGCTCAACCTTCAGCCTCAACCCCCCAGGCTCTCCATGCCCCTCACCTACCCTGGGGCTGCTGCTGGCACCTCTTTGCTGGCCCCTGGTGTCACATTGTTCCTTGCCTGGCCCACACTTTGTCTCCAGTCCTTCATGGTGCCCTCCCTAGATTCTGTCTGTGGAGCAAGCTGCCATCCCTTTCCCGACAGGCCTCCCTGTCAATGTCCTGAGCTCCATGGTGTAAGTTCCTTGTTGCTTCTGGTTCCAACTCTGCCGCTAACATTCCACGACCATACCTGGGAGGATGCAATGCCATAGAAGGATGCTGCCCTCCCTCTGCAGAGTGGGAAGCCATGGTGGCTGACCCTGCCTCCCTCTGCCCCTCTAGGGAGTGACTCAGTGCACAGTGGCTTTGGCCCTGCAGCTGTGTGGTTGGTTGAATTTACCCTAAACAGTCTTAGTGATTGCATTTGGCCTCAGCTGTTCCAACAATTGACATTGTGATTACAGTTGTCCAGTCCTGGACCTAGCTCTTGTTAATTCTGAATCAGCTGGGCAGGTGTCATGCTCTGAACATGTCCTTTCTCTGAGACCATTACCTGACTAGGGGTCTTGCTGGCCCTTCATGATGGAGTTTTGTTCAACCATAAAAAAGAATGAAATTATTCATTTGCTTAAAAACGAGTCCAACTGGGGATCATCATGTTAAGGGAAGAAATGAACCAGTTTTTTTCATGTGTGAAACCTAGGATTTCTGTCAATTAACCAATATACATACATATGCAGAAAATAGAAAGGGGAGGGTAAAGAGACTATTAGGAGAGGTGAAGGGAGGAGAGAGAGCATCAGGTGAATGTGGTCCAGGTACACCACACACTTAACTGAAATATCCTGTGAAGCCCATTACTTTGTATAATGAATACAGATGAATAGGAAACATTTTCAAGAAAGCAAATCTTCAAGAGACAGAATGGAAATCAGACGAATCACTCCAGCCAGGCTCTCTGGACTCCTGGAGTCTGTTGGAACATGTGGTCCTGTCATGCTCTTTCTCCCACTGGCTGATGTTGGAAAGGCATTCAGCATCTTGTCTTCTGTCCCACAGGACTGGCAGGCTGAAATTGGCCCATGAAAACCGCATTTTGTAGAGGTGTGGCTGTCCTTCAAGGCAAGTCAGAACATCCAGGCTGGCTGGCGTACCCCTTCCTGTTTCAGGGCTTCAGGCAGTGGGCTTTGCCTTGTGAACAGGAAGAATATAGTCACATGATCAGGAGTGTGTGTCTGTGTGTGCACGCATGTGTGCGTACATGTGGAGACAAGGTGTGTAAAATGAGACTAGCCCTAACCGTGGTCATGTGCAAGAGTGGGAAAAGCTTTCTCCCCAGCAGCACCAGCTGTAAGTCCACATCCAGCGAAGACTCGGAACTTGGGGAGGAATCCAGAGCCCTCCACGGGCCCTTCCTAAAGGGCTTAGTCTAGCACTCCACCATGCATACGTGGAGGCTGGAGGAACAAGGACACCCTAGGCTGTGGACATGGAGGCTTGCCTGTGCAAGGCTCTCCACACACACAAAGGGCGGGGCAGCAGAGTATGCGTTCATGTGGCTAACAGTCTTCTCTCTGCACAAACACTGGGTAAGTCAGAGACTGCTGGTGGATTCCTCATGTGTGAAGTTGTGTGCTTTGTGGGTCTCACTCCTGCTATGTTTGGAGAACAGTTAGTCTGGAGTGGACCCATAGCAATGGGATGATCTGCCTTGGCCAAGGCCATAACAGGAGCATCGACTGGCGCAAGCCTTAAGGAGAACCCTCTGGAACTCTACCCAGGACTCTAGCCTGGCAGATATCTGAGACCCTCTAACTTCAGGACAAGAGTCAGTCTTGGGAATCAGCTGCAGGGAATTGAGTACTCCTCCTACTGTTTGGTCTCTGGGTCCTGGCAGGTGCATTGAAGGAGAAACTGAGGCTCAGGGAGGAGGAGGTTGCTGAGTTGCCACTTTGGAATTTGATCCCCCCCCCCCACCTCACATCCAAAGCATACTGCATCAAGGCCATCATTATCTCCTTATTGTAGGGCCCTGGTTCACTGGGGAAGCAGGGTGACTTTGTAAACAGGTAGGGAAGGTACTCTATGACCTGGAAGGTAGTCTCTCCCTCCCCTCCCTCCTCTCTGCTTTCCATCACCCACCTCTCTGGTACTTGCCTAGGGTGCCTTCTCTGCCTAGGACACTAGGCCTGGGAGCAGGTGGCTCTCTTTTCTGTTGCTGATGCTCTACAACACAAGAACCAGAGCCATTCTGCTTGTCTGCCCTGCCTTTCCCCCTTTGCCTTTAAGTGCTGGATCGCTGAAGGTCCTTTGTCTCTCCATAACACTATTTAGAAACTTCTGGTTCCAAAGACTTGAGTAAAAAAGTCTATGAATTCCAATTATCATCCTTCAGAGTCCCCATTTTTCCTGTCTCCTCCCCTTTGGACCTGGGGACACCTCCACTAATGTGACCTGGATTTAAGTCCCACCATATCTGAGGCCAAAGAATGAATGGAACCCTTATCTAGACCCACCTGGCTACTCCTGGCCAAGTGGCTCAATGGAGGGGGACAGGTGGGGTGGGGGATGGGTGGGACAGGTGGGGTCGGGGGATGGATGGGGCATGTGGGGAAACCAAGGTGCTGATAATGGGGACACTAAGGGGTCATTATAGATTGATATCAGCCCAGTGAGGCTGGATTTTTTTTTTTCTTCACAGATAAGAAATCCAAGGCCCAGAGTGGTCAAATAACTTGGCTAAGGACATACAGAGCATAACTGATAAGACTGGGATTTGAACCAATGCATGAACCTAACTTTCTTTTGACAGGGTTGTTAGGTAGTTTAGGCTAGTCTTGAACTCACCCAGATCTTCTTGTCTCAGCCTCCCAAGAGCTGGGACACAGTCAAGCATCACCATGGTCAGCTTGGGGATCGTGTGTGTGTGTGTGTGTGTGTGTGTGTGTGTGTGTGTGTGTGTGTGTGTGTTTCAATGTCAAGGAAATGTTTCTTTATCCCTGATGTGAATTGTGAATACCCTCTCCATTTGCTGGCTGACTTTTGACGTCATTTTTTCCAGTTCAGGTTTTCAGTTTATTTGTGAAGGGATGTTGAGGGGGCTCAGGTAGTAAAGGTTTGCTTTGCAAGTGTGAAGATCTGAGTTTGATCCTTAGAATCTTCACAATCCCAGCATTGGGGAGGCAGAGGCAGGTAGGTCCTTGGGACCCCTTGGCCTGCCAGGCTAGTCTACTTGATGAATTCCAGGCCAGCAAGAGACCCTGCTTCCAAAAGCAAAACCAACATCAACAGTGGCTACAGAACATCAGCTGAGCCAGGCATGGTGGCATATGCCTGCTGCCCCAGCACTGGGGAGGCAGAAACAAGTGGAACTCTGCAAATTCAAGGCTTGTTGTGACTTTCAGGGCAGCCAGGGTTACATGCTGAGACCATCTCAAAAGAGCAAACAACTGTGGAAGTTGTCTTCTGACCCCCAAAACCATGAATGCACATATGGGCACTTCGACACAAATGCACACACAATTTGTGAGACATCAGCGATCTTTCACGTTGTTTGAGTAACTATCCTTAGAGAAAGGACTTTGCTATTTTTGAAGTTGTATGTAAGCACGCTGTGGTTTAAAAAAAAAACAAAAACAAAACACTGGAAGGCTTTTTAACATAGACACATTGGGTTCATCTGGAATTTATTTTGTTCTTTAGAATGAGGTGGTCGTCGCTCTTTGCTTGTTTTGTTTGTGAGACAGGGTCCCACATAGCTGAGACTGTCCTCGAACTCACCACATACCAAAAGATGACCAGGAACTAACCTTCTAGGTCCCCTGAGCTGGAGATCTGGACCGAGCCTAGGACAGATGCAGGAGGATGCTGGGGATGCATTAGGCGATGGTGCTCAGGAAGTCCCAGACTGATGCAATGGACAGGGGTTCAGAAAGGGGGCCATGCCACTGGGCCTTAAGCTAGCTGTATGGGTGAGGGTGAGGACTTGCAACCCTTCAAGGTGCAGAGGGCAGAGCCCACTGAAAAACATGTGGGAGGTTCTCAGGGGCCTGACTGGCCTGGTGCTCACTATGGAGACAAGGCTGGCCTTGAGCGTGATCTCCACATCTGGGACCACAGGTGTGCCTTCCCACCCCAGCTCCCTCAAGTGCTCTTGATATCCCTATGGCTTTTGTCTCAAATCTCTTTTAGTGTCTTCCTGAGGCCCTAAGCATAAACATGTCTAAGGAAGGAAGCCACACTCTTCATTCCTGTTTCACAGGGGACTCTAGTGACTCTGGAAAATGTCCCTGGTCAGGGGCTGGGCAGGAAGATGCAGGTGGGAGATCTGAGGGCCTGGCTTCTTCTGGATGCCTCTTTGTTTGTGGAGGGGGTAAGGGAACAGCAGAGCGCCCACCCTTTCCCATGCTGTCTCGTCCTGCCTTCCTCTTCTCATTTGTCTTTCGGGCCTCCGAATGAGGTCAGGTACACGCAGGGAGCTCAGGTGATTTAGAATACTCAGGATGCAGAGGCACAAGGGAGTTGGTCTTCTGAAAAGTTTCTGATCCTCGGCCAGAGCCTGCTTCTACCTTGTCATTTCCAGAAATCTCCTTCACAGGCCTGGTTTGTCTCCAGGCTGCTGCCTGCTCATCCAGCAGGCAGCCTCGGATGCCGCTCTGTCACTGCCTAGTGGCCAAAGGCGGAAAAGCATCTCTTTAAGCCCTGCACTCAGGGTCCGTTTCCAGCCTTCATTTGTCCTAGACAAGCCGCCAAGCATCTTAGCGTTTGGAGTGGCAGGGTCATCTTCCTGAGAGGCTCCCTGTGTGCTGCTACTCTATTGGGCTGATTCCTTTCTCACACCGAGCCTCTTTAATTTAGCCGAGCCAACAGTTGAGTTTTGGCTTCACTGTTTCCCTCTCAGTTCCATCTATAAAACGGGAAAGTAAAGTCAATGACGATCATTTAGGGTCCTCAAGCAGTATGCCTAGGACAGGATTGTAACGGTGCTGTATTTTAAATGCCAACTACACAACACTAAACAAGACTGTAACACAAAACTAAGATTCCAAAGGAATGAATATGTATGTATGTGTCATATATATTACACATTAGAACATGTTACACACGTGTGTGTGGTGTGGTATGTGGTGTGTGTGTGTGTGTATGTATGTACACCCATGCCTGCATATGCAGAGGCCAGAGCAGGATGTCAGATGCCTTCTTCTATAACTCTATTCCTTATTACTCCAAGACAGGGTCTCTTGTTGGATGGAACTCGCCATTTTGAATACACCCATTCCATCCCCCAATGCTGGTATGACAGGTGGGCACAGCCATGGCTGGCTTTTTGTTTTTATTTGAGTTCTGTGTATTGGGATTCAGGCCCTCATGTTGGCAGAGCAAATGTTCTTATTTACCGAGCCACCTCCCCAGTCCCCTCATTTATTGATATTAGTTGCGGTTTATTAATTAATTATATAATATAGAATTCAAATATGTCCCACATACTGTAATTATTATTATTAAGGCATTAGATGCAGGAACTCCATCAATAGGCAAGATTTGCACAGTGTCTCATTCACAATGGCTCTAATCTATGAAAACACAGTGGGCTGTCCCCGGTAGATCCGTGAGTTTATCCTATCATGATGTCTGAGGAAATCCTAGGATGCCATGGAAGAAACCGCAACTCAGGAAGTGATTTGAAGGAATCTCACAGCTGCTAAGTTGGGGGGTGAAGCAAGGAATATATGAGATTCTAGAACAAGTAGTATTTGCCTGTAGTGTCAGGGGGAGCCAGCAGTTCTGTGCAGTGGAGAGGATAAGGACACTGTGGTGGTCTGAGGTACTCTGTTGCTCCTTTTAACTAGTGGCGATACCTCCATGCAAGGGCTCAGGGAAACAATACACATTTAGGTCTATGAATTTACATAGCTTTACAGTTTCTCCAGTGAAGAGTAAAGAAAGTCGCCACAGAGTGGAAGGGTACACGAGAGTGGATTGTGGGTAATGTCTGCATTTTAAATGCACTTACTATGCTTCAGCATGAATATCAGAAAGATTTTGTCATCTTAGAACTGTTCTTTATCCCAGCCTAGGGAGATGGTTCAGTTAGTAAAGAGTTTGCCACGCAAGCATGAGGACCTGAGTTCAGTCCCCAGAGCCTACATTTAAAAAGTCAGGCGTGGGCTGGAGAGTTAGAGCCCCTGTTGCTGCTCTTGTAGAGGACCCAAATTCTGTTCCCAGCAGCTCACAACCAGCAATAACTCCAGCGCCAGGAGGATCTGACGCCCTCTGCTGACCTCCATGGGCTCTGAATGTGCAAGCACACACACACACACACACACACACACACACACACACACACACACATACACACACACCTCAAGATTTGTAATGAGGAAGCATCAGTCACACAGGCTGAACACACTTAATCCCAAACTCAGAAACCCCAGATGCCCCCCAAATCTAGACCATTCCACACAGGTCTGACACAAGTTATGGAGCACAATGTCTACTAACGTGGCTTTATGAGTAAAATTAGTCAAAATACTGCACTGAAACATCTTCAGAAACTAAAATGCATTTGAAATACATAGATTACATCTTTCACTTGAACGCCATCTCTAAGATGTGTTTATGTCCTTCTGGCCCTGGGTATTTTGTGTAAATAAAAAATTGTTATGTTGTTCTTTGTGTGATGGTGAGTGTTGTGTGTGCGTGTGTGTATGCTGCATATATGAGTGTGTGCGTGTGTGTGTGTGTGTGTGTGTGTGTGTGTGTGTGTAAGGACAACTCTGAGGAGTTTGAGTAGTCATTTTTTCCTCTTATCTTTATGTGGGTTCCTGGGATAAGCTTAGGCAAGGATGGCAAGTGCCTTTAGCAGTTGGATCATTTCTTGGCTGGTCCTGAGCATTTTAGAAAGAGGTACTCAACTTGTGTGTATATATACATTTTACAAAATACAAAGGCCTTTGGGGACTGAGTTTCTTGTGTACCTTAGGAATTTCCTATGTAAGTGGGGTAGGGGGCCATCTCTCCATACCATGCTGACAAATGTGGGCACTGATAGGCACTTTCCACTCATGCAGGGTCTCAGCCCATCCTCTGGTGTCGACGATTCTCAGAAGGCAGTGGGAGTCTCCTGGTGGAGAGGAAACAGGACACTTAGGGCTCAGGGGCTACTTAGTCCCATCACTCTTCTCCAGGTGACTTGTGGTGACCATGGAGAAGTTGCCTTCCCTACCCATTTATGTGAGTATTCTTTGGCAGCACCCATGAACCCTGCCTCCCTCCTTCTAAGGGCTTGGCCCTCAAAAGAGGCCTGTGGGGGCTTCCCCTTCTCCATCCCCGAGGGACCCTAGAAGCCTTGGGCATAAAGGTCACCTCTAGCTGCCCATGGGTTGATAGGTGGCGATGGCTTAGAGCTTAGGTTCTTCAGTCAGACAACTGGACATGGGCCATTGCTCACAGTGAGCATCATACAGCTCTCAAGCCCTCTCCTCTACCCTCTGTCTGTGAGCCTGTGAGGACTGAACCTCCCTTCCAGAGCCTTTGGGAAGGATAAGCTCCTACCAGGCCAGCACCCTGCACCTACATGTCCTCAGCAGGCCAGTGAGCTCTTTCTCTCCCAGGCCTCTGGATGATCCCAGCCTGGAGAGATGGCTGTGATGGTTCTGAACCTCTGTCCACCCAAACCCAATATCTGGTCCATTGATGCCTGAAAAAAATGTGTTATGGAGGTCAGAGTCCTAAGCCAGCATCTTCTGTCCCCTGCAGAGACCAAAGAGGAGACAAGGAGGCCAGAGGAGTCCTAGGTGTGGGGCAGCCACAAGCCTGAGGGAAGTCTCAGAGCAGAAGAAATTAAAGAGAGCACCAGCTCCTCAGCTCCAGCCAGATGCCAGAGCTTGGCCTCTGCTAGGCCTGAGGAGGCAGAGGCCAGCAGTACCATTGTCTTCGGCGATGCATATGGGCCTGGCCTGGCTCTGGGGCACCCAGGAGAGGCTCCTGCTGGACCCAACACTCCAGGAGGTGCTGCTGTCTCAGCCCAAGTAGATGGCAGACCTCCAAGGCTCTCCAAATATTTTAAGTCCCTTCCAAAGAATCAGAACACCCTCCTTACTTTACAAAAGCTGATATGAAGGCACAGAGATGCCAAGACACTCGCAGAAGTCACACCACATGGTTCCACATACCCAGTGTCTCCAAGTCCAGCATCCTTCTTGTCTCAGCTTGCTAGGAAAAGTCTGTTGAGAGAAGCTGGCATCCCTGAGACACTAGCTGGACATCTGGGGGACCACTCTGGCCCATTAGTCACAACACAGTAAGAATTTGAAATGTCATTGCTATGAAGGCAAATTCAGTCCATGAATTTGGGGGTCTCTTGGGGCCTTCTCAACCATCATGGGATGTAGACACTGGCTTGCAGTGCTGAAGAGAGATGGTAGCTTTTACCATTGGGTGCCCAGCTTTGATGAGGAGCCCAGGATGGAGCCCCTCTGTGGGGCAGCTCCATGCTGGTTGCTTCCCACACACTCAAGGGCACTCCCTGAAGACGCATCAGCCCCTTCACCCTCAAAATGTTCCAGCAAATAGATCCTCTGAATGTCAAAGGTGGACTGAATGTCAGTAAACCTTTCGGACTCAGATGCTAGCTGCTGGGGCAGAAAACATCCTGGGACAGAGTGTGGGGAAATGTGAAAATTAAGAAGCCCTTAGTGATCTGGACCCAGAATCTGGAGCGTGCTGGGCTCCTGGGACAGCCACTTGGCCCACCATGTTGACAGCTGCCACCATTGGCTGGAACAGGGTGGCAGGATCTGTGAACCCCTCCCCGGCAGTGACGACAGAAGGGCACTCATTTGTGGCCTTTTACCATTTGGGCAGTTGGAACTACCTCACTGTGGAGGAGGATGGGTCCTGAACTTGTCTCCTAAGCAGGGGCTGCTGGGTCCTGTGGTGAGTTTCCTGCCACAGGTCTTTACGGGCCAAAGATCTCAGACCAGAGGTTCCCAAGGTTTGTTTCAAGACGGAATATATGGGAAGGTTTGAGAGGCGCCTACCTAGGCTAGCTGGCTCAGGTTGAAGTGGGTGGGGTCTGGGTCTCTGCAAATGCTCTACCACTGCAGTCCTCATCAGTGTCTAAAGTTATAAACAGAATCCATGACTGGGACTGGGTCTGAGTGGGGGTGGGGTGGGTGATCGGTGATTGGGTGGGTGGTAGCTAGGACAGGCTTCTAGTGACTGTCCTTCAAACACTCATGGCACAGTGCTCTTCCCTGTCTGGGACATCCTGGGCATCTATTTCCTATCCTGCTAGCTGTTGTATTTCCAGGACCTCTTGGTGTGAGAGTATTTGTTCACCCCCTTGGCAGCCCTGTGTCCCCATTGCCTTGCCTCTGAGCTCCCCAGCATTAGACTGTCCCACCTCAAGGTCTGGCAGGCTCAGTAAGTGTGAGCTGCTGTGACTTCCTGCTAAGCTTGGCAGTGGCCAAAACAGCAGGAGGGAGTTGGGGTGGACTGTGGCTGCGAGCCGGAGTGCCAGCTCAGGGCTCTGAGCTCTGAGCTCCACGAGACTGTGTGCACACATGTGTGGGTGCAAGTCTGTGCTCAGGTATGTGAGCTCACAGACACATATTGGGACCAGGAGCTCGCTGTGTGAGTTCTCACTTGTCTGCTAGGCAACTGTATGAATGTGGGTACATCATTGCTGGATCACCGGGAAGGCATATACTGGGGACTTCAGCAAGGCAGGGGCACCAGAATAAAAAAAAAGACTGATAGATAAATTGAAGAAAGAAATAGTTAGAAAAATTCAGAAAATTTAGAGAGACATTACTTTATTTTCCATAAAGGAGCATTTTCAGATATTAAAAAGAAAGAAAGAAAAAAAAAGCCCTTTACTCATTTATCTATTTATTTATTTTGAGATGGGGTCTCACTATGTAGCTCTGGTTGATCTGAAACTCACCATGTAGACCAGGCTGGTCTAGAACTCACAGAGATCCATCGGTGTCTGCCTCCTGAGTGCTGGAGTTAAAGGCATGCACCACTATACTCACTTCCTTTGCCTAATTTTAAATTCTCTCTGTGTGTGGGGTGGGTAAGGAAATTGATATGGGGTCCCATATTCAAATTCAAGTTCTCTTAAGAGTCCTGTGGGGAGCTGGAGATATGGCCCAGGGGTTAGGCGATTGCCCCATACTGACATCAAGCTCCTCACAAACACCTGGAACTCCAACTCTAGGGGCTCTGACACCTGCACACCCCCCACATGCATATAATTACAAACGCACCTTACAGATCTTCTTAAAAAGAGTTGTGGTGTGTTTGCTGTAAAAATCATTCTGAAAATTTCAAAGCCTAATTCATTTTCTCCAAAACAGTTCGTCTTAGCCTCCTCCTCCTCCTCCTCCTCAAAAAAAAAAAAAAAAAAAAAAAAAAAAGTCGTGGTGGAACTCTGGCACACTGAGGTACTGGTAGCAGCAAGCTTTTGCATGCAGGGGCTGTGGGGTGGGCTCCTCTCCACTTGCCTGCTATGATCACACGAAGCAGGCAGGTGTGAGACTCTCCAGGGCTGCCATGCCCTTGAACTCATAGAGGGTCTGCTTGGGATGATGTGGGATGCATGAGCTTGTGATGATGCCTCGTTTGCTTGACAGAGGAGTCTTTTCTAACTCAGCCCCCTTCCCCTCATTGCAAGTGTGAAGAGAACTAAACAACTAAGAACGAGCTCCGGAGTTCTGCACCTTCAGAGATGTGGTCCTTCACTCTTCGAGGGTGAGGCTATACCATCTTCCTTTGAGCCCAGCCTCAAGGGTTTATTAGTCCAGTAGGGAGGCCAGCAGGTGCATAGGTAATGGATAGCTAAAAAGCTGTGGTAGGGAGCAGAGGTGTGGTTCAGTTGGCAGAGCACCGGCCCATCGTGCACAAAGGCCTGGATTTGAACCCTGTGCTGTCTGAAAGGAGGTGTGGTGGTACATGGCAGCCGCTCGGGCGCTGGAGCTAAAGGATCATGAATTTAAGCTACATAGCAAATTCAAGACCAATTTGGGCTACAAGAGACCCTGTTTCAAGCAAAACAAAACAAAACAAAGGATCCCATGGGAATGCACTCAGCATTCCAGAGACCACCATTGCAGCCTGCTGGAGCTGGCCAGGTGTGAGACCCCTGTTTGCCTGGAGAGCATGAACACAGATGAGTGAGGGAACAAATCTGGTTTTAACAAGCTGGTGCCCAGAGGGTGGGGGTGAGCTGGTTCTGCCTTGTCATTTGCCTTCAAATATTCTTCCTGCCCCTGGAACCCCCTCTCCCAGCCTCTTCCTGCCTCTGGAGCCCTCTCTCCCAGCCTCTTCCTGCCCCTGGAGCTCCCTCTCCCAGCCTCTTCCTGCCCCTGGAACCCCCTCTCCCAGCCTCTTCCTGCCCCTGGAACCCCCTCTCCCAGCCTCTTCCTGCCCCTGGAGCTCCCTCTCCCAGCCTCTTCCTGCCCCTGGAGCTCCCTCTCCCAGCCTCTTCCTGCCCCTGGAGCTCCCTCTCCCAGCCTCTTCCTGCCCCTGGAGCTCCCTCTCCCAGCCTCTTCCTGCCCCTGGAGCTCCCTCTCCCAGCCTCTTCCTGCCCCTGGAGCCCTCTCTCCCAGCCTCTTCCTGCCCCTGGAACCCTCTCTCCCAGCCTCTTTGATTAGCTTCCACCATCTTACTCTAAACAGCCCTGAGCAGAGCAGAGGGCATGCTCCAGAAGATACTCACTGTTGTACATGAGAGATCATCCATCACCCTGGCCAGGAGGTACCACGGCCAGGGGCAGGTGCCCAGTCTGTGTGGGGCCCAGTGTACCAGGCTACTTTTACAGCCCAGATCCTGGAACCGCCTGAGTCCTGAGCCAGAGTGTGGGTAGAGGCAGGACCTAGTTACTCTGATTTCAAGGAGCCTACATGCTAGACATTTCCCTGGCTTACCTTTAGCTATTGCTGCCAGGGACTACTGTGCAAACAAACCTGCCATGGCCAACCTCAGGGAACTTTTCTCTTAACTGCTGAGCCATCTCTCCATCCCTGCTCAGGGAACTTTTCAATCATCAGCCAGAAGGATAGATCCTCTGACAACTATGCAAGTTAACCCTATGGGGCAACTCTCTCTCTCTCTCTCTCTCTCTCTCTCTCTCTCTCTCTCTCTCTGTGTGTGTGTATGTACAAATTCATAAATTCATGTAGATGCATGTGTGCAGGGGCCAGAGGTAACTGATTTTTTGATACAGGGTCCCAAGACCCTCGCACTGGACCTGGAACTCACTGACTCAGCAAGCTGGCTGTCCAGCGAGTTTCAGGAGTCCCCACCTCAGCCTCCCTGGCACTAGGATTGTAGACATGCTACTTGATAACCAGCTTTTTACTTGAGTATTGGGAATCTGAGCCCAGATTCTCATGTTTGCAATGTGAACACTTTACCAAACTAACCATCTTCCCTGCTCCTAAACTTAGTCTTTCTTCTTCCTCTCCATCTTCCTCCTTATCTCCCTCCTCCTCCTCTCCCTCCTTCTCCTCTTCTTCTGCCTCCTCTTCCTTCTCTACCTCCTCCTCTTCTCCTTCCTCCCTGTCTCCGTCCTCCTCCTGCCTCTGAGCCTTCAGCATGCCTTGTTATCCAGGGCAGCTTAAGGGTGGACTTTCCCAGAGCCCTCGGATCTTTGGATTTTGCCCTTAACCAAAGCAACACTCTGCCACCAAGTTGGGAAACTCAGTCCCTCCAGCCTGTAAACTCTGTGACGCTCTGCAGCGGAAACATCTGGGCCCCCCACCCGCCCCAGTGAGCACACTACTCAGACTGCCGTAAGTCACGACAGCACGTCCAGGGTTTTATTGCAGTTATGAATTATGGATATGACCTGGGTTGTGCAGTTCTCATTATTTTTTTTCCTGCTGTAATTAAGCCACAAATCATGCCTGAGAAATGGGAGGGTGACTGAATTAGTCAGGATTCGTTCATAATAGGCTGACCCTGGAAAAGTCATCCGAGAGGGGTCAGATGTTGGCCAGGTCCCAGGAGCCCGCCTAGGAGACAAATATGTCTCCTTGCCCAGGTACTTAGCTAATAGACTTGGCGCATCCAACTGGCCACATTTAACCCACTCTATACCTGCATTTAGCCTCAGTGGACCAGAGAGAGACTCACCACGACCAGGTGAGGACAGATGCTGATGGGACCAAGTGCTGTCAAGCTGAAAAGGAACTTGCTGATTCTGAGAATGGGTAGAGCTGAGGACAGCATGTCCCACTCTCAGATTCTGAGACTCAAGGGGCTTTTCACTACTGGAGCATGTGGACTGTGTACAGTGTCCTCACACTGACTGAAAATATTACCTGGACAATCCCAGGACACACACACACACACACACACACACACACACACACACACACAGAGAGAGAGAGAGAGAGAGAGAGAGAGAGAGAGAGAGAGAGAGAGAGAGACAGAGAGAACACATTCACATACTTTCCAGAACAGTATATTCTACAATAATACAATACGATGTTCTAATTCAGTACAATATATGACTCCATCATATCTGTAGGGAAAAACAAAACCTATAGGGTTGGGTCCTTTCCAAGGTTTCAGACATCCACTGGGGATCTTGGGATGTGTCCCCCTCACATAATGGGGGACCACTGTCATTTCTGAAATTAACTTTTAATTGAAATATAATGCACATATAAAAGGACTCTCAGCTTGATGGCTTTTCAGGCTGTGCAATGGGTACCCCGGTCAAGGTTTGCTGCTGTAGAAAGAAGCAAAGCAGATTTTAGGATCCCCCAGAGTCCACGGTCAGCCAAGGCAAGTCTGCACACACATCCCCTCACTGCTAATGAAGGCAGAGTCCAGGCACGGGACTCTCCTCTAGACTGGCTATGTCCAGAGCTGGTATAGACTGCTGCTCCTGGGACCACCGAGCACAGCAGTTGGGTTAGTGGTGGAGATGAGGAAGAGATTCTGTTCTGGCCATGTTGGAAAATACAGTTGTCACTTGGTGTCTGGTGAGTAACATATACTGGTCAACTATGAAATTCTTATCATCACTGTTCTCTCAACCTTTCTTCTTATTATTGTTATTTTGCATCTGGAAGCATCGCACTATGTGAAAGAGATGAAGGTGGAACCCTGGGGGTATGATGTCGCCCAGAGGAAACCCCACTTGATAGGAGATGTCATTCTGTAAATATGTTTCTCATACTGGTTAATGAATAAAGCACTGTTGGCCAATAGGAAAGGACAATAGGAGGGACTAGGAGACAAGGAGGAAAGAGGAAGTAGGAAGGAGGAGCTAAGATGGAGAGTCTGGAGAAGGCAGAACCGCCAGCCGCCTCTCGCTGGTAAGACCACGTGGAAATACATAGAAATGGTTTAATACTTAAGACAGAGCTAGCTGATAAGAAACAAGTAACTGGCCAACAGAATTATATAAATACAGAGTCTCTCTGTGTTAATTGGGGCTGGCGCGGTGGCGAGACAAGATCAGGCGGCGGGAGGAAAAACCCTACTCCTTACACCCCACTATTACCAGCCCCCCCATGTCCATTGAAAGCCACTGGGTTCTAGGTGAAGTCCAATCTCCTAACTCTTGCTACATCCTCACTGTTCTGATTAGAATTCTAAGTGAAAAGCAATAAAACCCACTGCTTATCTTGAAGAAGAAAGGATGTTTCAAAAGGATGCTAACAGGCAGTAAAGCTATAAACCTCCCTAGCATGCTTGAAGCCCTGGGTTTTGTTCCCAGCACCAAATGAACCAAGTGTGGTGGCACACACCTGGAGTTCCAGAATTGAAAAAGTGGAGGTTAATAGACAGTTTGGGGTCAGCCTAGCGTTCAAAAATATTAGCAGCACCCAGAATTCTGTGGGGAGCCAGAAATACTGGTTTAGAGGATTCTGCCCCAATAGAGGGACCATTTCCACTATCAAAAACCAGAGGCCACGAGCTGGTGCTGACACTGCTGGTCAGTGAGTCGGTACTGCAGTCCTTGCTACACTGGGCAAGCTGGAGTCTTCAGGATGAGCCCACAAGCTGTCTTATTTATACCACTCTATAGCTGTGTCTCACTGGAAGATTCAAGGTCACATGGTGGTGGCCTAGCTGCAAGGGAGTCTTGGAAAGAGTTACCGGGCAATCTAAGATTCCCTCAAGGAGATTCTGGAATTGGGAAGGAGTGTGCCAAACCTCCAAGGATCTATTGAACATCAAGTATGTCCCTGGTGCCCTGCTGGTCCAATGAAGCCCTGGGAAGATGTTGGCATTGGTTCACTGCCCTGGCTACCTCATGTGGCTGTCTCCACCCTCACTCCCTGGTCAGCTCTTATCCATCTCCCCTCCTCAAAGCACTTTTTACTTCCTTCTGTTGCTCCTTTGTGTCCCAGGTCCTTATACAGACCTCTGCCCCAGCCCACAATTGCTAATGGCCTCTTCTGTTCCTGTGTCTACCTTCCCCCTAACTGGGTCACAGGGCAGACTACCTTTCCTATTTCAGGGTCTGGTATGTGGACGATGAACTGGCATACAGTAGGTACACTGCTCACGTGTGTGAATAATCAAGTCCAGAGGCTCCCACAGTCTGTCTAGGTCTGGGTCTGGGAGACCTGCTGGGTCTGGGGCCCAAGGCTTCTTGGGTAGGTCTCATTAGCCATCCCCAGCACTCAAGGCCTCCAACCTAGAACAGCACCTGAGACCAACAAGAGACAGGCTGGAAGGTGACTCTGTTTTCAAGCTAAGCACATTTCCCTACCAAAGAGTGTGGAAGGATATGGCAGGAGGGCTCATTTGCTTCTTCTGAGGGGAAGGCGTGCTGATGGCACATGGTGGGTAATTAAAAGTGAAGTCTTGGATGTTTTTATAATGAGTCTGGAGCACTTTCCACTCAGCTGCCATGCTGCTGCTCAAATCAGCATCATCTTCACATTTAATGGCAAGTGACAGTGTTTATATAAAAGGAAGGAACAAGAGGAAGCATATGGATCCCACTCATTTCCCTCTTAAGCCTCTGTCTCCATTTTACTCTGCCTTCCCTGTCAAGCTGGGTCATGGTGGGTGAGAATGTGGACCCCAGAGGCCAGTAACGTCTGCATGAGGGGTCAATGCCAGAGATTGGAGGCCAGCTTTGGGGAGGGAGGTCTCTCTCCCTCTCTCTCTCTTTCTGTATTACTTCCTACACATTCATTTATACTTACAGCCCTCAACATGTGTCTCTTACTTAGGGATTTTGTTGCTGTGAAGAGACACAATAGCCACGGTAACTCTTATAAAGGAAAATATTGGGGTGGCTCATGTACCCTTTCAAGGGTTCAGTATAGTATCATCATGAAGGGGAGCATGGCAGACTGCAGGCAGATGTGGTGTTGGCTATATCTTGACCAGAAGGCAGCAGGAAGTCAACTTAGATACTTGGTGGTATCCTGAGCATAGAAAACCTCAAAGCCTGCCCCCACAGTGAGGCTAATTACCAGTTTTATTGGAGACTGTCTTTGATGTTCCCTCTGAAACTGATGTTGCTGGAGGTTCTCTGTCCCACCAGGACCTGCCACTGCCTTCTCAGCCCCAAATAAACACACATACACTATATTAATTATAAAACTGTTGGCCGATGGCTAGGGCTTTTTACTGGCTATCTCTGTCTTAATTTTTAACCCCTTTCTATTAATCTATATATTTCCACATGGTCCTGGCTTACCAGAGAATGTCTGGACCTTCTACTCCTTTGATTACATGGTGACTGTGTTTGGTGGGCTCTCCTGCCTACCTTTCCCATAATTCTCCTTGTCTTCCAGTCCTGCCTTTCTTCCTGCCTCATTGGTCAAACTGTTTTATTTATCAACCAATAAGAGAAACATGTATACAGAAGGACAACCCCCATCAGATGAATTGAATGAAAAATGCCCAGGCATTTGAAGACTTTGTCCCCAGTTGGAGATGCTGTTTTAGGGAGGTTTAGAAGGCTTAGCTTTGCTGGAGGAAGTATGTCCTGGTGTGGATTTTAAGAGTTCGTGGCCTGGCCCCACTAGTCTGCTTTCTCTGTTTCCAGCTTGTGATTGACACATGAGCTCTCAGCTTCAATCCTGCTATCATGCCTGCCACTTACTGCCGTGCCTCCCTGCTCAAATGGCTTTAAACCTTTTATATCCATCTCTACAATTTTATATTTTCTTCCTATGGATGGACTTTTATTGTCCTTTTAGTCATCCTTAGAGACCTTATGTGTGTGTGTGTGAGACATACATTCATGTATTCATGCTTTCATGTAAACACATGAATCCAGCTTGCACATGTGTGGCAATACATATGTGTGGATGTGTATGAATGAGGGGAGATGTCATTCTGTAAATATGTTTCTCTTATTGGTTAATGAATAAAGCACTGTTGGTCAATAGGAAAGCAAGATAGGCGGGATTAGGAGACAAGGAGGATTTGGGGAGAGGTAGGAGAAGATTCAGGATGTAGGGATTTGAGAAGAAAGTCTGGACCCTCTCTCAGGTAAGATAAGACCATGTGGAAACATTTAGATTAGTAGAAATGGGTTAATATTTAAGACAGAGGTAGCCAATAAGAAACACTAGTACTGGCTTTATATCTAATACAGCATCTCTGTGTGTTATTTGGGGCTGACACGGCTCTGGGACCAGGCTTGTGGGAAAAATGCTCATAACATATGAATACATGGAAGCTATCTCACATGTGTATGGGGTACACATGACACATGGAAACCAGAGGTTGATGTCAGGTGCTTTCTTCTATCTCTCCATAATCTATTGAGACAAAATCTCTTGCAGACCCCAGACCCCAGACCTTGCTGGGTATTCTACTGGCCAGCTTGCCTCAGTGACCTACCTACATCTCTGCCTCCTAAGCTCTGGGGTTATAAGCAGATGGCCATGAGTCCCCGTCTTTCACAAAGGTTATAGGGATCTGAGCTTAGGTCCCCATACTTCACAATAAGTGCTTTATTTACTCACCTTTGTCTCCATTCCCCCATAGGTTTTAAAAATTGTTATTAAAGAATGAAGCCCTGCCCACCCCCCACACATCTTATTTGTTCTTGCAGATATGCTAAATGAAGAAAAAAAATCTATTGACTTTGGCATATTTAGCATGTATTTGACATGTTACGAGCTCTCATTTTTAAACAGTTTTTATATTATCCCTCTGGGCTTTCTTGGCATATCATTCTGTCTTAAAGTAGCATGATTTCATCACACTCTCAGAGATTATTGTTTTTTTTCTTTGCTTTGTTCAGAAATGAGCAGGGTGAGAATTCCAAGACAGTGTGGGCCAACACACACCACCCCTGCCATCCTTTTCTGGTCCCAGTGAAACTTCAATGTCTGTGGTTCTCACCGTGAAATGTGACATTAAGCTTGATGTTTTGCCGATTTTCCTAATATGACATTTTTTTCCTCCCTAGAAATTTGAACTAAGAGTGAATACCAGCCCTCATGAGGTACCTTTGTGGAATTTGTGGAGATTCATTTTAGCCTATTAACAGGTTAGCTGCTATTAAACCCCTTGCCCTCCAAGTTTCCCTGCATGGTCCTGGAGAATGCATCATAAACATATTAGGCACGTCAGTGCGCTAATGCGTCCCTGCTCTTCCACCTGTGTTTCATCTAAGCAAGGTGAATGCATGCAGATATATGTGTGTCTGCTTGTGCATGTGTGTCCTAAGGTCACTGTGCGGGTCCTGACATTTGCGGGCACAGGCTGAAGCTCTGATTAGAGGTTCTGTGAGAAGAGCTAAAACTCCACACACACTCTGCTTGAACACAGAGAAGCTGTGAACCCAATGAGTGAGCGGCTACATGAGGTAGTCAGATTGTAATTGGCCCCATAAACTCTTAGGGAGTGGCACTATTAGGAGGTGTGGCCTTGTTGGAGTAGGTGTCTCCTTTGCTTGAGTTATGCCCATGTTTTAGACCACTTCCTGCTGTCTGCAGGTCAAGATATATGACTCTCGGCTCTTCCTCCAGCACCACATCTGCCCGTACGCCACCATGTCACACCATGAAGATAATGGACTGAACCTCTGAAAATGTAAGCCTCACCAATTAAATGTTCTTCCTTTATGAGAGTTGCCATGGTCATGGAATATGTCACAGCAACAGAAACCCCAACTAACACAGAATTTGGTGCCAGGAGTTGGGTATTACTGCCATAAGGCCTGACTGGTAGTTGATAGCTTTTATGCACTTTGCCTAGTTCTGCAGCTGCTTATGCTAGCACTCTGAGGCTTAATATTAATTATAGTTGTTGGGCCAATGGTTTAGGCATATTACTGACTAGCTCTCACAATTAAATTAACCCACTTCTATTATTAGATATTTTACCACGAGGCTTGTGGCTTGCTCTCTCAAGTCTCTACATCTTGAATCCTTTACTGCATCCCCCAGAATCCTCCTTGTCTTCTAGTCCCGCCTATCTTGCCTTCCTATTTTCCAACAGTGCATTATTCATTAACCAATTAAGAGAAACATTTTTACAGAATGACATCTCCCATCAGCCGTGAGTTTGGGTGATGTTACCTCCTTTCAGGAAATGAGATTTTATTGCTTGCTCAAATGTCACAGATGGCTGCAGTAGGGAATGGGAGGGGGGTACTTTGTGGCTCTACATAGAAAAATTCCAGTTCAGTATCTTCTTAGAGATGCTGAGGCAAGGTGATACTATGGGGCAACCGTTTTCTCTCCCTGAAAATGGAGATTTAATGATTCATGGTTGTCAGGCTTCTCCAGGCATGGGCCTGAATGAAGGCAACCTGTTCAGGACAGCATTGGAGGCTCTTGATTTAGTCTAGATGCTTGAGTACCACAAAGAGGGTGAGACTTTCCCAGCGTACAGGAGAGCAAGATCTCTTGGCTGATGCAGGTGATAAGGCACACCCTCGGGGACAGGGACAGCAGAATGGCCATTCTAAATGGGGTGCATTCACTTTGGGAAGGGTCTTGGACCTGAAAGGCAAATGGGGAGGAGAATGAGGAGCCTGGTTTAGAAGGGATGGGGTGCCGAGTGGCCAGCTGGATCCATTTTGGAGCACCAAGGAGAATGGATGATTCAAACCTCCCAGTGTTGTTCACGTAAAGGCAGACACAGAATGGAACAGGCTCTGCCAGAATCCCAGGATTCTGCACCTGTATTCTACACACTTTTCTGATTCCAAGGCTCGTTCTTCCCACACATGGCTCTTCTAGAATGAACAATGCAGGAGCTGAGGTGGACCTTTGTCTCCACCCCTGAGACAGCATCACGGTCCTGGACAAGCCTCTCACAGGATATCAGGCATTTATCACCATGAAATTAATGATTTTGGAGAACAGAAAGACTCTCCCTGGAGCAGAGACCGCTCTTCACTTTCTTCCATAAGAAGGCAGCTTGGAGAGTGATCTTCATGGGCACCCCCACCAAAGATGAGAGGTTGGAGTGTCCTGACCCTCTGGAGCAACTGGACAGTTGTATTCAAAAAGCAAACAAGAGGAATGCTCTCTGAGGAAACAGAATCTTCTTTTTCTGAAGAAATATCTGCTTCAGAAATATTATAAAAAATTCAATGTAGCAGGATTAATGGCCAGTGGCCCAAACCTTCTCAGTATGCGGTTCAGCTGTGTCTAGTATTATATACTTGTTTTCAATACTTAGAATACACAAACACTATTTCATTGTTTAATCAGCCCTCACATGGCCTTTTCTCAGCAGTAGTTATATTCTGAGAGTTTGAGTTCTTTTTCTGACTTGAAACTATGAAGGTTTTGTTTGTCTTTGACTTTGTCTTGGAGACAGGGTCTTATGTAGCACTGGCTAGCCTTGAACTTACCACATAGCTGAGAGTGACCTTGAACTCCTCCTCCTGCCTCCATTTTCCAAGTTCCGGGATTACAATTTTTTTATTTTGTTGAGACAGGATCTTTCCCATGGAACCCTGGAGAGCATGAAGTAGCTATGTAGATTGTGCTGGCTTCTAACTTGGAGGTAATCCCCTTGTCTCAGCTTCCCAAGTCCTGGGATAATATGCATGTATTACTGTATCCAGCTTAAAAGCTGTGTTTTGAATAGGTCAATATCTTCCTCCATGGTAGAGCAGGACACTCGGTGTCCTCCTCTGGCCCCCGGCACTCACTGGTGTGTGCTCTTTTTTTTCTTTTGTTTCTGCAATTTCAAGTGATGCTGCAATGGCTATCCTCCTGTACACATCACCTCTTCCCTGCAAGTACACTTAGGACACATCCCAAGACAAAGAAACTAGCAATCAATACCCCTGTGGAGCCTGTGACCTCCATAGCCACAGGTTTCTGTCCTGACTTACAGTACCAAGTGTGAACTCCCTCCCAGGGAGAGGGCCTTAAATTCTATCAGAAAGCAACTGGTTACATCCATAACAGTTGGGTTTCCATTAACAGCAGGCACATCTCTGTTGCATCAGCACTGAGGCAGGCAGGGACCATGGCTGAGGCCAACTGTTGAGGTCAGTTCCATCACAGCAGTTTTCATCATACCTTCCAACACCGTGAAAGTCTGCCAGCAGGAAGACAACTTCCAGTTCATCCCCAGCTTGATTGTCCATGACCCATGCCAAACCACTCAGTGTCTACAGAAAGAGAGATGTGCCATCTAGCTCTGGCATGCAGCAAATAGCACAGAAATAACTTTTATGGTTTGTTAGGCCTCAGGCCTCCTTGGACAACAGCCCACTGAAAGGCTGTCCACTCCTGCCACTAGGAGTTTCATTAAACAAGCTTGTGGTTTCTGGTGATCCCTTTGCCCATTCATATAGGGCACCTCTGTTTAATCCTTAATGGCTGTCTTTACTGATCTCCAAGATCTCTGATAAAAAAAAGAAAGTCAGTGTATGTGTGTGTACTTTTTAGCAACAGTGGGCAGGATCTCTGAAAAATCTACCATCATCCATTCCATGAAATTACCAGTTAGTCTTGGGTCCTAAGGGGGAGTGGCATGGGGGAGTGGCTAAGGGAATGCTAAAATAGAAGTGTTAGCAAGGTCCAATGAAAGAAGCCCATCATTTGCATCAGTTATTTCTCAAAAGAGCACTGTTGGGTACAGCAACATTTTGGGGCCACATGACTACCCAATCTAGCCGTCTGTAGTTCAATCCCTGGAGCCTACAGGGTGAAAGACAACTGATTAATGAAAGTTGTCCTGATTGCCCCCACCCCCAGCACCTACCATATGCACATGTGAGTCCATCCCCTGCCTAGTAAAATTCATAAAACAAAATGTTAAAGTGTTTCCCAGTTTCAGGTTCTTGGTAGCCTCTGATTATCAACTTCTCACTCTGGGCCATTGCCGAGGCCCCGTCTACCGATTCATGGCTTTCCCCTTCCCCTGTATGAAAGGATGGATCGGAGGGGTGTCTCCTATCATGTCCACTGTGCTCTCCTCCTCCTAGCTCTCTATTTTTTCCCATGGGGTCTGAATGCTGGATCCCCAGGAAGAGCTCTTCAGCACAGGTCTATGTGTGCTCTCTTTGTGTTTGACTCTGCAGCTGTAAGAAACATCAAGCCGATACCTCTATCTCATCCTCTTTTTATCCACTTCACCAACAATGCAGAGGACACGAGTCTCAGGGCCTCTTCCCATTGTAATTCCTCCCATAAACAAGAAAGTCCCTCTGAGCAGCCATCTCAGCTCCACTCACACACATTACACACAGCAGCAGTGGCAGGGACAGCTTACTGACAATCCAGTTGCAAGGGTGAGACTATTAGGGATCACAACACATTCTCTAGGTCTCCCACCATTTTCAAGGTGTCTCATAGTCACCTAGTAGGCCACTCATTAAGTGAGCACATAACTGTACTGATGGGAGATGCCATTCTGTAAATATGCTTCTCTTATTGGTTGATGAATAAAGCACTGTTGGCCAATAGGAAAGCAAGAGAGGAGGGACTAGGAGACAAGGAGGAAAGAGGAAGTAGTAGGGAGGAGTCAGCATGTAGAGAATGAGAGAGCGGAACACCTGCCCCACTCTCTGGTAAGATGAGACCACGTGGAAACACTTAGATTAATAGAAATGGGTTAATGCTTAAGACAGAGCTAGCCAATAAGAAACTAGTAACAGGCCAACAGATTTGTATCAAATATAGAGTCTCTGTGTGTTATTTGGGGCTGGTGTGGCGGTGGGACCAGACCAGTGGGAAAACCTTACTCGTAACACTGTACCATTAAAAAAAGACAGCCACCCTGGGATTCTGCCCATAAGTATGTTCCCATTCTTAGATGACTCAGACTTGGTTGTGTGTCGTATCACATCCCAGATGATGGGGGTGGGTGGGTGATTGGGGGGCAGGTTTCCATATTGGGATTTCCTCTGTGGACATTCCATGCCTACATAGGTCAGTCTTAGATGCATGTCTTGGCACTTATGGTAGAGACCATGCTGTTAGTTCTCCCTGACCCAGCTATGATCCTGTTAGACCCCCCATTCAGGAAATAACAGTGCCGTGTAACTATTCCTGGAGAGATATAAGCAAATTCCCGTTCAATCCAGATAGGGCAAAGGTCACAGACCAAAGAAATGATCCCATTCAATTGTATATTTCTGAGCCAATGAATTTATTGGAGTGATTTCCAGGAAGGTGGGTGAGGGGTTACTTAGAGACACATGGGTGAGTCAAAGGCAGCTTCATCGCCAGAGAGTCCACCTCAGCATGGGTGACAAATCATGAAAACTGTATTTCAGGAGGTTCCTGAACAACAGATTGGTCAATGGGAAAATTCTCACTTCAGGAAATTTTACTACTTAGGTACCCTTGAGTAGATGGCCTTGTGAATACTGTAAGTTTCAGGAACGTTCTGAGTCTATGAGTTGTTTTAATTCTCATCTTTATTTCATCCTTCATGATAATCAACAGGTGACTACAAAGCAAAGTTAGAAGACTTCGAATAGGAATTCTCAAAATCCCCCTACCGGAAAACACATGTCATCCCTTCTGAGCTAATGGGGACAAGAACATACAGTACCTGCTGTTCAAAACATGGTTGCCTCACTGAAACCTCAGTGGGAAACACAAGCCTCCAGTCCCACCCCGGAGTTGTTGAAGCAATTATCTACTTTTGAGTAAGCCTCACAGGACATTTGTGTGCAGCCATGTTTGAGAGCCACCAGCAATTCAAATAGGTGAAACAGAAAAGCCATGGCTTTGTGAGAAAACACACCTGAATACTTGCACTGAGATTAAGAGACACTGAAGGGTGGACTTGGTGGTGCAGGCCTGGAATCCCAGCTACTAGGAAGACTGAGGCAGGAGGATCACCAATTCAAGGTTATAGATAAAAACCATTGCTTTAAAGGACTGGAGCTGTATCCGGCTTAGCATGTTCGAGGTCTTAGGTTCAATACCTTCACATTCCAGTTCAGAGATGAGAGAGAGAGAACCACATAAATACCACCCATTTCCAACTTGTTTTCAACTTAATTTAGAGGCATTCAGTTCAGGCTTTGGAGGGAGGCTCTCACCTGGGTCATGGGGTCATGAGAGGAGCATCTCCAGCCGTAAGGTGTTTCCTGGAAAGCTTGAGACGTTGTGGAGTGACATGGCATTGCTGTGGAGATGCTGGGAGTTTCCCAGCCAGCCCCACACCTAAGCCTCCCACCCCCTTGTCTTGTCTTTGTCCATTTCCCCTTCCTGTACACTATGAAGATGTGTCTCTGCCAAAGCACCTTCTGGTTGGTTTAATAAGAGCTGAACAGCCAATAGCTAGGCAGGAGAGAATAGGTGGGGCTTCAGGGCAGAGAAAGGAACTCTGGGAAAGAATCAGAGAGGTGGGTCTTCACCAGTCAGACCCAGAGGAAGGACTCATGGTACTGAGCAGAGGTAATGAGCCACGTGGCAGAACATAGATTAATGTAAGCAGGTTAAGTTATAAGAGCTAGTTGGGAACAAGCCTAAGCTAAGGCCAAGCTTTCATAATTAGTAATACCTCTTGATGTCACTATTTGGGAGCTGATAGTACAGAGAAAGACCGGCTGTGTCCCACTCAGTTCCGAAGGGCAGCTGGAGGGAGAGCTTCTAAAATGTCCACCTTCCCCAGGCAGCCTCAGCCTGCCCCAGGCTCCCTTCATCTTGGGCTCCTTTGGGATCAGAGCTCCAGCTCCTGCCACTTTGCTGCTCTTACTCCTGTTCCCTTCCTCCCGAGTCCTCGTCCTCTATCTACTGGGACACTCTGAAAAATTTTTTTTTTACGTAGGTTGCCCCTGTTCAGAACCCATGCTGTTTCTTCCCTGGGGCACCCTCTCCCAGGCAGTGGTTTCTGTCTTTGTCATAGCTCTGGCATGGGAGGCAGGGTGGACTAGATACAGAACAGGCCCCCTTCTCAGGGGTCTCCTGTCCCTGTAATTGCAATGCCCTTCTACTCTGGCTCCTGGAGGAGGCCATCGGATGGACACTCTGATCAGACTGGAGTGCTGGGTACAAGAGAAACCAGAGACCCAGAGCTGCAAGGTGGCTGTGAGAAGTGACTCTCAAAAGTTCTCTGACTTCCATATGTGCAGTGACAGGTGAATGCACACACACACACACACACACACACACACACACACACACACACACACACACTTTTTTTTAAGAAAGGAAAAAAATGCTTTCTCTTTCAGCATGGTGGATTGCGTCTATAACCCATTTCTCAGAAGGCAGAGTCAGGCAGATGGAGAGTTTGGGGCCAGCTTAGGAGACATCTATCTCATGGTCCTGTGTGAAAACAGCAAGAACAGTAAAGTCTTTCTTATCTGTGAGTGGGGAACGCCATATCAGTGTTCTCTGCTGAGATGTGCATTGCTTTGCTAGGGTGACAGGGTCCAAGGCAGCCCGAAAGACTGAGACTCAGGCCACTGCTCACACTGTATGGCTGGGCCATCTAACCCTAAGGGAACAAACAAGGGAAAACCAGCACCTGCCACTGTCTTACCCCAAATGGCCACTAGGGGGCCTACGAGGCTGGCTGATGAGTGTAAACCAGGCCAGTGTGGAAACAGCCAGCCTGCTTCATTGAGAGGCATCAGCTTTGTTCTCCGTCCAGTGGGTGTCCTCCTCTACTGCTCTATTTAAGACCCTTTCCACTTTCACACACCCTACCCAGACCTTCTGGAGGGAGGCAGTTCATGCTCTGTAACTCAGGGTCTTGTCTGGGGGTAGGAGGTAAGATCATAGCCTGCCTCCTACCCCCCAGACAGAAACACCTATGGGGAGGGAAAAGATCTCCCACTGCAGGGGGTCTGGTCCTGGACTTTCCCAGACCCTGAATCAGAATCATCCAGGATCGGTGTGGGAGCTGCCTTTCAAGCAAGATCCCCCAGCAGTGCACACTGGAGGTAGAGAATTCTTCCTTTGCACAGGAATCAACAAGTAGCATTAAAATGCGGCAGTCCCCTGCTACTGCAGGCATTCACACAGAGCGTCGAGGACACACCACCACATTTACTGAGTGTCTTCTCATTGCCAGTCAGCACAGCAGATTGCAGGGAGTGAGGCTTAGGTGTGACTGGAGGCCGATGTTGGATCCTATCTCTTACCTCTGAAGAGCGCGACTCACCACTGTGTAGTTTCCTGGCTGAGGTCCTCGTTCTAGGCCAAGAGCCTCTCCTGGATCTGCTTCTGTATGTACATGGCTACACGTGTCTGACCCCACCCCCAGGTCATGCATGGTCTGGGAGCCCAGGTCAGTGAGCCTGTGCTGGTCAGCATTAACAATAGCCGGAAGTTCTGCCCTGGCAGCTGGACCGGCAGATCATATACCGTACCCAGCCTGGACCTCCTCTTCAGCACCATGGAGAGGTCAATCAGGTCAATCAGGGTCAATCAGGTCAATCAGGTCAATCAGGGTCAATCAGGTCAATCAGGGTCTGAGCTCTGCTGGCTGCTGGGGTCTCAAGTCAAACTGTGGCCAAGGCCAAGGAGATGCTGGCCAGAGAGAAAAGGAAGTTTTCTCCCGGAGCAGGAGGGCCAGCTTCCTATAGTAGCTGAAGGTAAAGTCTATGTCACTCACAGAGACTGTGTGCCAGAGCAGGACAGGCCTGGGAGAGCCACCCTGGGGGCAAAGGTCGGTGACATCAGAAGCTCCTTGGTCAACCAGGGCCGAACAGTGAGGATTCGCAGCAAGTGCAGTGAACAGCAGTTCCTCCGTCCTCCATGTTCCTTGGTCTGAAAGCAGCAGTGGCTTGGAAGACAACAATAATAACCACAGGGGAACCCAGGCTTCCCAGAGCACCCGCTCTGGGCCAGGTCCTGAACCAACGCTTCCTGGGTCCCCTTGTGACCTCACCTAGTTCTGTTGCGAAGTTGTTCATCCATCTCAATTACACAGATGAGCAAATGGAGGCTTGGGGAAGCTAAGTAGGGCCATTAACCTAAACATGGGAATGGAAACTGGACTTGATCCCAGCCTGGTGGAGGTGGGGTAGGTCTTCAAGGGAGGCAGGAAACACTCTGTTCAAAAAAGTACACACACATACACACACACACACACACACACACACACACACACACACACACACAATCTTCTGGGAGTGCCCTGGGGTCAGAGTGTACCCAAGACTCTGCGGGCTACCAGGGTGGTCATGCCTCCTTCATACCTGTCCCCGGGGCTGGAAGTGGCTAAGTCCCCGTAGTTCTTCTCATGACTTGGGAGGGGTTCCTGCTGCACTTGTCAAGAGTCACAATGGGTGGGGGGGGTTGTTTCATTGGATGGCTCTAGCTCCTTTACCAGTGGGCGCTCCTGTGAATTCCTGATATCAGCCCCGTTCTTCTGCCTCAGGACCTTGGCGCTTGTTATCTGCTTGGAGCCCAAGTTCTGCGGCCATTCGCACAGCTCAGTTGCTCACTTTTTTGAATTTTCTAATCATCTGGGGCTGCCTCACCTTGGCTCTTACCTTCTCCCTCTGTTTGTTTTTCCTACATGCTTCTGGGATGCTACGTCAGGATGGTCTAGCTTTGCCAGCAAGAAGTTAAGTTAGCAGTTAAGAATGCTGCCTCATACAAAGCTTATTTCCCAGTGCTTGGCATCATGTGGATGCACATATCCCAGCTGACTCATGCATCCACCACTGGGGACCTCGTCGTAGAGATCCGGCTCCTGCCTCAGATGAAGGCATTTCCCTAACCCATCTCTAGCTCCCACTGTGATGAACTACTTTACTCTGTTCACTCTGTTTGGGTTAATCATTGGCAGAACTTGTTATCATGCCGCCACATGTCCTGATGTCATTTCCCCATGTGGCCTTGGACAGTCTGGAACATTCTGAACTCCAGTTCAGCATCTGTGAAGAAGGAGTCAAGAGAAGCCCCCACTTCCTGGAAGCTGAGCCTGCTGGGAAGCCTCCTGTCAGGAAAGCCTCCTTCATGAAGAGGACCAGCCTATTCCCTTCAACACATGCCCATCTGCCTTGGTGAATGTCCCTGTTTTCTGATAAGACCGAGGCTTCATTCTCATTATAGCTAACAGTCATATGTTCATCATACATGTATGTGTGCATTCATTTATTCATGATGCTCTGTTGCTGTGCATCAAGACTTGAACTGTATGCAGATAGGCTGTGGGCCATAGCTGCTGGCCTTGTGGCTTTGGTCTGGGAGGTGGGGGCAGACACCATGGAGCTTGTGGTGGTGTGGTCCCTGCTGTATGGCTAGGCTGATGACAGGAGCTGAAGAGACTCAGCAGGTCAACATGGCCCTGACACAGAGGTTTGTCCTTGTAGGGAGGACAGTGCCACAGATGCACAGGACAGCAGCCCTGCCCTGTCCATGTAGATGATAGCTAGAGGCCATGGGTACTTTTGGAACAGGATGACTATTCAGGGTGAGGCTCAGAACCACCTCTGGTTTGCTGTTTAATGCTCTCTTGAGCCTCAGTTTCTTCTACTGACCTCTTTTCTGCTCCAGGATGCCATGATGGTTTCATTTAGTGACACGCTTAGGCCACTAGGGAATGCAGAGTGCCATCCTCTTCCTGTTTCCCTTTGGGCACATTGTGGACACCTGCTGGTTAGACACACACGAGGAGTCCCTGTTTTTCTGTTCAGGGAGCTCTGTGATTGTTAGAAACATGTCCCAATGGCTCATCCACACAAGCTCTGGTGTTTCTAAAACTGATGGTGGGTTACACATAAACTCAGTGATATAAAATGGCCAATCAGTAGGACTTGACACACAGAGTGTTGAAATGATCCACGTGAGATAGTTAATGACAGCAATGCTATTAAGCCAATTAATGTTTGAAGTACATTTATTAATGGTCAGACCAAGAGAGAGCTCATGCTTCCAAAAATCTGTAGCTACCCAAGCTCAGGGGACAGCATGCTTAAAGACAAAAGCCACAAAGACCATCATTTACATACTACTTAGATGGGGGTCACATTAAGTTGAAATGTTCTTCTCTGGCACATCATAGCAACTCAAACAATTTCGAGTTATAGCTTCTTTAGTTATTGTGGTTTCCTTTACTTACTCTGGTTGAGTCCTCTGCACCAAGGACATGTCCATGGAAATCTCAGCTACGTGTGAAGGTGACATGACTGGTGTCGGGGAACAGAGATGGCTGAGAACTGTGTGAGCAAACACGAGATGGAGTCAGAGCATGAAGGACTCACCTTAGTCCTTTCAGTCTGACCCTGCATGTTGTCTGTGACCTGTCTGTCCTTGCTCTCTCCCTTGGTCCTGAGGACTAAGAGAGAGACTGGTCTCTTCTCACTCACCTGCTGATGGAGAATAAATTGTCCCCAAATGCGCAGCTTGGAACAATAAACATGGAATCTCCCACAGGGTCAGGCACCATGAGGAGCCAGGCTGGGTGCTTCTTCCTCAGGGCCTCTCATGAGCCACACTGTTGGCTGAAGACCTGACAGGTGCTGGAGGTTTCATGTCCAATTCATTCTCATGACCAAATTATTTTCCTTTCCTTTTTCCTTTTCCCCTGGTGCTGTGGACTGAACACCAACCAGGTTTTGTGTTTTCTGGGCAATCTCCCTACCACTGAGATAATGCCAGCCCTCTCATGGCTTATGATGGGAAATCTCTCTGGACCTGTTCAAATGGTTGCTCACACTTAACTTCTGAGAGGGGATCAAGAGAGGTAGGGAGAAGGGGGGGAGAAGCAGAAGAGGAAGAAGGAGGAGGGGAAAGCAGGAGAGGAGAGGAGGGAGTGAGGGGAGAGGGGAGGAGAGGTCAGGTGGGGAGGGTTTGGGAAGGGCCTGGGACAGAATGGCAGGAGATGATGCTGTGCACACATGAATTCCCAGCTCTAGAGAGGGTGAGACTGGGAGACAGGAGTGTGAGCGCAGCCTGCGTATGTTAGTTGTTTTCCTTGTTGCTGGGTCACAATACCCAACAGAAGCAATTTCGGTGTAGATGGGTCAATTTCGGCTCTTGAGTTCTTGGCAGGACAGGGTAGCTGGCCAAGTTTCAATCTAAGGCTCCAGGGAGGATGCCATGTCCCACCTGAGGAATCAGGAAATAGAAATGTTGGTCAGAGCTCAGCCAGTTAAACCCCTCTATCTCACAGCTTTAGTGAAGTTAATCATTGGTTTCCCAAAGCAGTGTCCCCAACATGAGGACAAGATTTCAAACCCCTGAGCCTCTGGGAACATTCCACATTCAAACCCTAACCCTTCACTGCATGGCAAGAGTCTGTTTCCTAAAGCAACCCTGAACAAAAAGCAGAGGGTGGGAGGGCAAGGTCAATCTGTAGTTTCATTACTCAAGCCTGTGATGTCTCCCTGTTGGCTGCTCACATTCTATCCATGAGATGCTAGTGAGAAGTGATGCAGTCACAGAAAAGCCACCACTGCAGTGTAGAGTCTACATGGCTCGCTGGCGAAAGCCTCATGATGGTGCAGAGTGGAACATTGCCTTATAGAACTAAATTATCTTGGGTTATGAATTGGGCCCCATAAATACCCATCATCATTGGACATGTGAAGTAAATGGGCCATTCATGTGTTGGGGTTCTGTAGAGGAACAAAGGTTATACAATGAATTTATGCATAAAGAAAGAGGGTTTATTAGAATGGCTTTAGAGCTGTGATCCAATTAGTGGCTGTCTACCAACGAAAGGTCCAAGAATACAGAACTTGTTCAGTCCACAGCACTAGATGTCTCACGTGGTCTTCGCCATATGCTGGGATCCTGAGGGGACAGTCTCCGATGCCAGTGAAGGAACAGCGAGAGCAAACTTCCTTCTTCCATGTCCTTTCTATAGGCTGCCAGCAGAAAGTGTGGCCTGATTAAAGGTGGATCTTCCTGCCTCAAAAGATCCAGAGTAAATGTGTCTCTCCCTATTTAAAATTGTCATCTAAGAGACAATTCCTGACAGGTATAGCCTGATGCTTGAGTTTTACTTAATTCCAGATGGAGTCAAGTTGACAATCACAAGTCGACATGGTATCACCTTGACACATATCATGTCTCTTTAATTCATGCTTGATTTCCCATTGAAAACAAAAAGCAGGTCTTTGCTATGTATTGAATGTTTTAACTATCATGGACAGTTGCAGATAGAGTGCATATTTAACATATCAAAATTACACCTAATAGAACTATGCTTTTATCTGACCAGAAATGCACCATTAATTTTATAACAGGCAGTGATGCTCCTTGATAGTCATTCTTTTCATATGTCTGTCTTGAATATTATATCCACTTGTATTCTCTGAATTGATGTTACAATGCATGATAAAGAAATTGAGGAAGGATAGAAGAGAAAGTGGGAGGTACCCTTGACCTTGAATGAATTGGTATAGCAGATTGCTTTCTGAACATAACACCAGTAGCACAGACACTGAGATCGATGGAAGACTGGGGCCTCCTGAAACTGAGAACCTTCTGTAAGGCAAAGGACACAGTCAATAAGACAAAACAGCAGCTCACAGAGTGGGAAAAGATCTTCACTAACCCCACATCTAACAGAGGGCTGATCTCCAAAATATACAAAGAATTCAAGAAGCTAGCCACCAAAACACCAAATAATCCAATTAAAAAGTGGAGTACAGTGTAAGGACTACGGTTTTTCTGCCCGCCGCAGCTGGTCTTGTCCTGCTGCCGCACCAGCCCCAAATAACACACATAGACTCTGTATTTGATATAATGCTGTTGGCCCATTATTTGTTTCTTATAGGCTAGCTCTGTCTTAAGTATTAACCCATTTCTATGTATTTCCATGTGGTCTTACCGAGAATGGAGGAATGGCGGTTCTGTTTTCTCCAGTCTCTCCATGTTGACCCCTCCTTACTACTTCCTCTTTCCTCCTTGTCTCCTAGTCCCTCCTATCTTGCTTTCCTATTGGCCAACAGTGCTTTATTCATTAACCAGCATGAGAAGCATATACATAATGGCATCTCCCATCAGTACAGAACTGAATAGAGAATTCTCAATAGAGGAATCCAAAATGACTGAAAGACACTTAAGAAAGTACTCAACATCCTTAGCCATTGGGAAATGCAAATCAAGGCAACTCTGAAATACCATCTTTCTCCTGTCACAGAATGGTTAAAATCGGAAACACCAATGACAGTTTATGCTGGAGAGGATGTAGAGAGAGGAGAACACTCCTCCACTGCTGGTGGCAGGGCAAACTTGAACAGCCACTTTGGAGATCAGTATGGCGGTTCCTTGGGAAAATAGGAATCAGTCTACCACAGGATCTGGCAATTCCACTCTTTGGCATATACCCAAAAGATGCACATTCATGCAACAAAGATATCTGTTCAACTATGATCATTACAGCATTATTTGTAATAGCTAGAACCTGGAAACAACCTAGATGCCCACAACTGAAGAATGGATAAAGAAATTGCACTACATTTACACAATGGAATACTACTAAGCAGAAAAAAAGACAATGGAATCTTGTAATTCATAGGCAAATGGACAGAACTAGAAGAAACCATTCTGAGTGAGGTAACCCAGTCACAAAAAGAGGAACATGGTATGTACTCACTTATGTATGGATTTTAGACATAGAGCAAAGGATTACCAGCCTATAATTCACACCTCCAGAGAAACTAGGATAAAAGGAGGAGCCTAATAAATTCATATAAGGTCCCTCACAGAAGGGGAAAGGGATAAGATCTCCTTAGCTTATTGGAAGCTGTGGGGGCATTGAGTGGAGAGGGTGATGGGAGATGTCATTCTGTATATGTTTCTCATACTGGTTAATAATAAAGCACTGTTGGCCAATAGGAAAGGAAGATAGGAGGGACTAGGAGACAAGGAGGAAATAGGAAGTAGTAGGGAGGAGTCAAGATGGAGAGTCTGGAGAGAGCTGGACGCCAGCCGCCTCCCCGGTAAGAGAAGGCCATGTGAAGATACATAGAAATGGGTTAATAATTAAAGGCAGAGCTAGCCGATAAGTAACAAGTAACCGGGCCAACAGTATTGTATCAAATACAGAGTCTCTGTGTGTTATTTGGGGCTGGTGGCGTGGTAGCAGGACAAGACCGGGCAGCAGGCGGAAAAACCGTACTCGTTACAAATGGCGCCCACGTGGTTAATAAGAACTTTCACTTAAAATTTAACAAAAGCTTAAAAAAGGGTTTTAGAAACAAAAGAACAGAGATAAGCAAGGTTTCTTGGTAACAGCATTTTTCTCGGTTGGACTCTGTTTTGCGAGAGACAAGCAGATATTCGCAGGACTCCTTTAAGGGAAGGTTCCTGACTCATCATAAGGAACAAAAAACCACACATCTTTTAAGAAACTCTGCTAACAATTTATTGGTGTGTATGAGAGATGGCAATGGCAGTGACCACATCTTCAAGCCGGCAGCATGCAGACCAAGGCAGTGAGCGCAGCTTTCAGTGCTGGCGGTAAAATAGCAGCCGCCAACTTTTATAAACCTCTGCAGAAACAACAAAGACTTTCATTTTAACAATGTTGTTGTTTAACAGATAAAGACTTGTGGCCAGATAAAGATAAAAATTTACAGTAAAGACAGATTCATATTAAGAAAAACCTCTAAAGGTTTACAGTGTGTTTTAAAATATACGTAGACATGAAAAATGGTTTTAAATAGACAAAGAGGAACTGGGTGTGGTGGCACACACCTTTAATCCCAGCAATTGGGAGACAGAGGCAAGCAGATCTCTTGTGATTTGCAAAGTAAACCTGGAATGCAGAGTAAATTCCAGGACAGATAAGAGTTACACAGTGAAACCCTATGTCAAAAAATAAAAAGAATAAAAAGTAAAAGAAATGGAGTAATAATAAAGCCACGTAAAGATGAAAAGCTCAGAGAGAATCTGGTTACTGTATGCTATTGTGTTGTCTCTACATTGTTTGACTGCTGAGAAAATAACAACTGATAAAGGAAATGCTGCTGCATTAATTCAATTTATATATTTTAAAAATGCTTTGACTCCAACATTTAAGTTTAAGGACAAGTTACTGGGGAAAAGGATTTCTATTTTTGTTTCCACAGAAAATAAAAAGCTGTGGATTCCTTCCAGACTTGTGTGGTTTGATCAAGCCAGACCCCCTGAAACAGAGGACCAGGTGATCCTACATTCAAAATAGCTGAACAAAGCAGCCTTGCAGACTACAGCCAAGATTTCTGTGTCTTCTCATGATCCCCCATGACAGTGCCCCCTGTCAGCAGGAAGTAGTTTGGAAAGAACGACGCCCAAATTCCCAAATATTGTTTATAAATGTTTGTTTTCATGTAAATGGACTTGGTTATAAATGGGTAATGATCACAGCCAATTATTTTTAAAGGTAAAAAGGGAATTATGGTATTGATATGATTACTTTGTTTTGGAATCGATTTTCATTTATTGATACAATTTAATGTCAATTTTGTGAGATGTGTATTTCTCCTCTTGTTTAGGTATTGTGTTTATATAGAAATATAATGTAGTACAGATTATAGATAATTACCTATGATAGTCAAAGCTTAGAGTTAAGTTAGTTAGGTTTTTCAAGATACACAGAGATGTATTTGAGATGGATAGGAATTCTTCAAACCTTTCAAAGACCTACAGAATATGGCATTTAAAGTGGTTTAGGGTTTTTGTGACAGACATAATTGCTCTTGGCAATACCACCTGCACCAGAAAGGAAGATGGACATCGAAGAAATGCATTATGACGTTTGCTTCCAATATGGCAAGACTAGCCATTTGGACAAGATACTGCTCTTGTCTGGACTGTTTGACTTTGTGATGTATAAACTGGACATGCAGGACCCACAGGAAAGTGACTCCTGATTCAAGATGGACATTGCTACAGAGATCCTGCTTCATGGAAGAGTCTTCGAGACAGTATGCAGGACACAGAGAAAAGTGACTGACAAACTGCCAATAAAGAAGACAGTTTAAAGTTTTCTGCTTTACTGGAGAGTCTGTCAGACATACTATGGCCTATGGGCTGAAGATGGAAGATTACAGAAGAACTTCGGGTGACTGAAAAGGCAAGATGTCTCTGTCATTTCTAGAGCTTATATATTATCCTTCTGTGGTCTTTGAAGGAGTTGAAGACTGATAGTTATAGTTATAGTTTTCCTTAGTATTAAAGATAAGTTACTTTAGACACACAAAGATAGGATAGATGATGGAATATTTTCTTCAAATCTTGCTAAATGTTAATGGACTAAATAGTGTTAACTGTGATTATTTGATAACTGTTATGTGATATATTTTGCTATGTTAAGGTTAAAACCCTTCATGTTATTTTAGACAGAAAAGAGGAGATGATGGGAGATGTCATTCTGTATATGTTTCTCATACTGGTTAATAATAAAGCACTGTTGGCCAATAGGAAAGGAAGATAGGAGGGACTAGGAGACAAGGAGGAAATAGGAAGTAGTAGGGAGGAGTCAAGATGGAGAGTCTGGAGAGAGCTGGACGCCAGCCGCCTCCCCGGTAAGAGAAGGCCATGTGAAGATACATAGAAATGGGTTAATAATTAAAGGCAGAGCTAGCCGATAAGTAACAAGTAACCGGGCCAACAGTATTGTATCAAATACAGAGTCTCTGTGTGTTATTTGGGGCTGGTGGCGTGGTAGCAGGACAAGACCGGGCAGCAGGCGGAAAAACTGTACACCTTACAAGAGGGAGTTAGGAGAAAGAGAAGGGGAGAAGAGGAGGGAAGAGGAGAACATGGGGGTCCAGGAAGATTGAGTCAGGGGAGGAATTGAGGAGAGAAAGAAAAGAGTTACCATAATAGGGGGAGCCGTTATAGGTTTGAAGAGAAAACTGACTCTAGAGACATGTCCAGAGACCTACAAGGATGACCCCAACTAACAATCTGAGCAATAGTGGAGAGGCTGCCTTAAATGCCCTTCCCTGATAATGAGATTGATAACTACCTTATATGCCATCCCAGAGCCTTTATCCAGTGGTTGATGGAAACAGAAGCAGACACCCACAGCTAAACACTGAGCTGAACTCCTGGAATCCAGGTGCAGAGAGGGAGAAGTGATGAGCAAAGGGGTCAGTCCTAGGCAGAAATCTACAGAGACAGCTGATCTTAACAAGGGGGAGCTCATGAACCCCAGACTGATATCTGGGAACCCAGCATAGGACAGACCCAGACCCCCTGAACGTGGGTGTCAGCTAGAAGGCCTGGGCAGTTTAAGGGACCTCTGACAGTGGAACCAGGATGTATCCCTGGTGCATGAAATGACTTCAGGAACACATTTCCCGTGGAGGGATACTCCCTTAGTCTAGTGACAGGAGGCAGGACCTAGGCCCTGACCCAAAATGACTTGACAGATTCTGATGATCCCTCTTGGAAGGCCTCATCCTCCCTGGGGAGTGAGTGGGGAATAGGATGAGGGAGGCATGAGAGGATGGGAGGGAGAGGGAACTGGGATCGATATATAAAATAAAAAAAAATAGAGAAAAAGAAATGAAATGGGGGAAAGAAAGCATAAATATCTGTACAAATACATTCTTAACCCCAAGTGACAGAAACACTCATGTCGATAATAATCCTCATTTCTGGAACTGGTCCCACAGCCTTCAGTGGTATTTATAACTATGTTACCCCACCCTATATTCTATATTTCTAAACAGCAAGCATCTCGCCTGATCTTTCCTGTCTCCTGGATAAGTGACCTATGCCTTCATCCCCTCTGTCACCCGGACTGGATTAGATTGTAGTTTCAAAAGACTTTAATCTCTGGATATGGTAACACAAAGATCACATGAACTCCAGGCAAAATCTTTCTTCCCTCCACTTTGGAGAACAATCCAATTCTGCTTCCTTATCTGGATCAATCATGCCACCTAACACAGTAATTCCATTCTTAGACTGTTGGAGAAAAACCATCAGACACCCAAAGTGTTCCGGTAGAAGTCTGGGTTTCAAGTTCAGTGTAATGTTTGTTTGGTTTCCTGGCAGGAGTAATCCTACCTCTAGAACCAACACTTCCAGGCCAGCAGAATTTAGGTCATGGGAATAGGATACTTAGGGGTGGTAGAGTCTGGACCCTTCCCTTTTCATCCCTTAACTCCTGGACCTGTGGTTTCTGGCTATGAGAGAGACCTTACCGTATAGAAGACAATGATTTAAAGCATGTATCACATTCTAGAGAACTCTGCCACGGCCCTCCAGACTGTTCCCACATAATTGGGACTGTAGTTGTGTCTTCAAAAGGCTATTTGATTTTTCTATCAGGCCAGAAGTACTGGAGAGGAGATGAGAGCACTACATCCTGATCTGCAGCAGCAGCAAGTGAGCTGAGACACTTCCTCCACCCATGCCACACCAGCTGCAATAAGGTCGCACCTCCTAATATTAGTGCCACCCGCTGTGGTCCAAGCTTCAAACACTCTTTGGGTCAATCGCCACATCCTGTAAGGACAAACCATTTTCCTTTCCAAGGAGGAAGTGGTCCAATGTGCTTAACTTCCCACCAGGTCATTGGCTAGAATTCCAGGTAAATGGTGTCATATCTGCTGCGGCTCAGCGTTGGTCTCTGCTGCTGGCAGAACTGGGGCTTAGTGGCAGAAGGAGCCAGAACAGCCTTGCTGACTGGTGGTCCATGCTTTCAAACCCATGGACCACCCACATCTCTATCACCATGACCATGTTGTGCATGAGCTCTAGGCTGGCTGGATTATGTCAACTTAGCACCTGTACAAACCGTTAAATTAATAAGGGGAACCTTAATTTAAGATCTGGCTCTAAGGAGTTTTCTTAGTTGATGAAGGAGGTTGCAGCCCACTGTGGCTGGTTGCATTCCTGGACTGGTGGTTCTGTAAGAAAACTGGGAAAGACAGGGAAGACAAGTCAGTAAGCAGCAACCCCTTCCAGGACCCCTGAATCAGCCCTTGTCTCAGGTTCTTTCCATTTTGCCTTCCTCTCCTGTCTCTCTTCAGTGATGAACAGTAGTATGGAAGTGTAAGCCACACACACTATTTCCTCCCCATCTTGCTTTTTTGTGTCAGTGTTTTGTCACAGCCATAGAAACACTAAGTAAGACAAGTTGGTACCAGTGTAGTGGGGTTTTGGTGTGACAGGCCTACTATGGTTTGGGAGGATTGTGGAAGGACTTTGGAACTTGGGACTAGAAAAGCCACTGAACGTTGGGATCTCAGTGGGGTGTTCTGTGGGAGTTGGCAGACCAGAATGTTGAGAGCAGTGTAAAGGATGGAGGCCTGGCTTGTGATGTTTCCGAGGGAAGTTTAAAGCCTCACTTGAGTCCTTGGAGTGGCTAAATGGCAGAAAAGAGAGCAGATTTTATATGAGAGCAGGGTAGGGATCAGCTGATCCAGCCTGTCTGGACTGAAGGGGAGCTGGGTGCCCTTGCCTGAGGTTGCTGACATTTGTGGGAAGGTGGGGGTGGCACCTGGCCTGGAGAAATGCACCATGGGTGATATATTCTCTGGTACACTGCATTTAAGCTTCTGTTTATTCAGCCAAAATTCTTCTTGCTATGACCAGCACCTTCATTCTGGGGACAGTGGCTTTGAACCTGACACCTGCCTGCTGTGTCTGACCCCACTGTTGACACAAACGCCACAGCTGTCATCCCAAAGGGAATAACAGATGCTTTATATGAGTCATTGTGAGTGACTATGGTCCGAGAACACAGGTTTAGGTTACCCACATTCCATGTTCTAATGTGGGAGCTATTTCACAAAAATTTTATAGATTTACAAGGGAAAGAAAGTCACTAATCTCTAGAGTCAGTTTTCTCTTCAAACCTATAATGGCTCCCTCTTTTATGCTCTCTCTCTCTTTCTCTCTCTCTCTCTCTCTCTCTCTCTCTCTCTCTCTCATTCTCTCTTCTCGATTCCTCCCCTGACTCTATCTTCCTAGTCCCGCATGCTTTCCTCTCCTCCCCTTCTCTTTCTCCAAGCTCCCTCTCCACTCACTGACCCCCAATTCCCAATATGCTCAGGAGATCTTGTTCCTTTCTCCTTCTGTGAAGGACCTTGTATGAATCTCTTAGGTTCCTCCTTGTAGCCTAGTTTCTCTAGAGGTGTGAATTATAGGCTGGTGATCCTTTGCTGTATGTCTAAAATCCATATATGAGTGAGTACATACCATGTTTCTCTTTTTGTGACTGGGTTACCTCACTCAGGATGGTTTCTTCATGTTCCATTCATTTGCCTGCGAATTTCAATATTCCATTGGTTTTTGTTATTTTTTCCCACAGAGTAGTATTCCATTGTGTAAATATGCCACATCTTCTTTATGCATTCTTCAATTGAGGAACATCTAGGTTGTTTCCAGGTTCTTGCTATTACAAATAATGCTGGTATGAACATAGTTGAACCAATGTCTTTATTGCATGGATGTAGATCATTTGGATATATGCCTAAGAGTGGAATTGCCGGGTCCTGTGAGTAGACTGATTCCCATTTTCCTGAGGAACCACCATACTGATCTCCAAAGTGGCTGTACAAGTTTGCATTTCACCAGCAGTGGAGGAGTGTTCAGAAACCTACAAGATTGACCCCAACTAACAATTTGAGCAACAGTGGAAAGGCTACCTTAAATGCCCTTCCCTGATAATGAGATTGATGACTAACTTACCCACCATCATAGAGCCCTCATCTAGTAGCTGATGGAAACAGAAGTAGACACCCACAACTAAACACTGAGCTGAACTGGAATCCAGATGCAGAGAGGGATGACAAGACCAGGCTACAGAAACCCACAGAGACAGCTGACCTGAACAAGGGGAAGCTAATGGACCCCCAGACTGATGGCTGGGAAATCAGCATCGTACCAACTCAGAACCCCTAAACATGGGTCTCAGTTAGAAGGCCTGGGCAGTCTAAGGAACCTCTGACAGTGGAACCAGGATGTATCCCTGGTGCACAAAAGGACCTTGGGAACACATTCCCCATGGAGGGATACTCCCTTAATGTAGAGGCAGAAGGGAGGGCTTAGTCACTACTCCAAATGACTTGACAGATTTTGATGACCCCTTGTGGAAGGCATCACCCTCCCAGTGGAGTGGGGGAGGAATGGATGGGAGGGTGGTCGGGGGGCATGGGAGGGACAGAGAGAGGGAGGGAGGAAGAGGGAACTGGGATTAATATGTAAAATAAGAAAAAAAATAAAATCATCTACTCCTCCAAACTGGGAAGAAAGAAAGAAAGGGAGAAAGAAAGAAAGAAAGAAAGAAAGAAAGAAAGAAAGAAAGAAAGAAAAAGTCACCATTCAAGGCAAGTTTAAATGCAATGGTGGGAACCTCAGAGAGGCAGGTGCAACAAAACAGAGGAGCTTCTCTGCAGGCTCAAGATGTTATCTGCTGGCATTCTTAGCTATTGGGTTGAACCTAGTTGTCGTCTGTAAGTTAATAGACTCGGTTGTCACAAGGTTTAGTTCTGACACAGAGGAGGCAAACGTGGCTGTTCGAGGAGGCAGCAGTTAGCCCAGGAGAAGGGAATTGGCCTCTGTCCTGCAATGTCCCCATCTCTATATAGTACTGAGATCAGGTCAGCCAGCCAAGTTCTGCAGACCCAGATTCCTTTCAGGGATTTTCCTTCACCGCCAGACAAGGCAACTTCCCTTCAGAAGTCTGATGTCCAAAGAGGGGAGAGCAAGTCTCTATTGTGACTATGCTCATTGCTCTAGGACAGGACAGTTACACAGATGCAGGTTGGATTCTGTTAACACTGAGACATGTATTTATTAATGTGAGTCTCCCTAGAGAAAAAGGTATCATGGGAGAAGTTGCTGTGTTCTTTTCTAAGTGACTTAGAAAGTCTAGGACAATTGTAGGCCCCTGGTGACAAGGGGCAGGTATCACACATACTCTATTCGATCATGACATGCCCAAGAGATCCAGTGGGCTTGTTTAGAACACGTTTGAGCAGTTTCCTGTCTGGAAGTGTTTCTGCCAGCATGAGCCTCTAAATGCACATTACCAGAAATCACCCTGTCTGCCCATTTCCAGTCTGAGCACAGAGCACAGCTCGTACTTGCCAGACTTTCCTAAGAAGAGGGAGGAGTCTGTGGTGGGGATAAATAGACATCAGTGTGCAGGAGAGAAACAACACACCAGGCAGGCAGCAACCCTGAATAGCAGGACTCAGATGTCACAGACGCTGCCGGCGGGTATCAGCTCTGCAGGTAATGCCACTTTCCTACTCTCTGGGGACAGAGAAAGAGACTTCCAAGGACTGAGCAGTACTGGTGATGACCCGAAGCCTTTAATGGAGGAGGGGTGATGAGTTGTTCCTGGAACACTGGGGTGGAGTCAGGGGACAATCTCTCCAGTCTGGCCTTCACGTCTATGGAAGATGTGGGTACCATGGGCTGTGCTCCCGGAGAGCAAATGGATCCTGCTCCTTCTTACCCTCCATGGGGCAGAAGTATTGAGACCTGACCTAGTCTGAGTGCTGCTGTCGGAGCCAGGGTGAGACAGGACTGATACAGAGTCCCCCGGGGGAGGTGGCAGCCCTGCCATGCTTACAGCTGACAGGAGCTGCCCAGGGATGAGGGACCCTCTTCCCTCCTAGGTGCCATGGCCAAGCAGAGTGGCATCACCCACAACTAGGGAAGCAAAGACGGAAATAGCTCAGCCACTGGGATGGGTGTCCTGCTACACACACCGAGCCACCCCTTTCCTCTGGAAACAATTTTGGCACAAGATATTATTCAGTGCCTTTCCAAAGAAATGGTTGCATCAGTCTGAAAGTAAACACGGGGTGAAGGCAGCCAACTTGCTGAGGTCCTGGCTCCTCTGCAGGCATGTGACAGCCCTGGGGACAAGCCATTTAGCTCCAACATTTTCTCCTCGGCTCCCTCCAATTCTTTCCATGCTTTCTAGTCTTCTCTCCCAGCACCTCTCCTTTGTCTCCTCCTCCTTTCCCTAGCTCTACCTCTTCCTGTCTCCTTGCCCCTCTTCTTTTACTTCCCCGCATCCCTCCGTTCCCTTCCTCCTCTCCTTCCTCTCATTTACCATCCACGTTCACCTTTGGACACCTGAACAAATGGGCAGAGGCTGAAGATGGGTGCCCGTGTTGACCATGATCACAAGTCTTCAGCTGAAGTCCTTTAGGATGCTTGTGACCCCCAATCCAGGGGCGTATGGAAGAGACAGCCTCTAGGCATTCCCTACAACCGACTCCATTTAACCTCATAATAAGCCAGACACTTATCAATAATGTCACCTGGGCTACTCACCAGGCTTCCCATAGAGGTGCCACCCATTTTCTTGCTACCAAGAGCCAAAACCAACTCTGCTCCAGGTGTCAGAGATGGACACCACCCACTTTTCTTCTAACCGAGAGGCCTTCGAAGCCTGGGGTGCAAACTGCCATGTGATTCTCTGGCAGGGAGGACGGAACGTTGCCCTGTTTGTCTTCCCACTGCCTGTGTTCAGGGGTGCCAAGGCTTTGGCACTGAACCAGATGTCACCAGTGCTGCCTCTCAATTGCTCCTCCCCAAGTCCAGCTTCACGCACCAGGTTCAGTCAAGAGCCCTGAGATTTCCCAGACTTGTCACTAAAAGGCTAGGTCAGGGCCTGTGCTAACTACTGCTCCAACATGCCTAAGTTCTGCAGTGGGAGGGGGTGTGTGCAGAGGAAGAGGCATCATGGCCTTCAAATGAATCCTTCTGCACAGAGAAGGGGAGAGACATTCTGATCAGACAGGGTTGGTGTTCGTCTCTTTACCCCTGTTCTGGCTTGCTCTGTGAACCTGGCATGCCCAAGAGCCTCTTTGGATCTTGCTTCTCTGTAAGGAGAATTGATTGTAGCAACAGCACTTCCTCCCGCGATAAATACATGATGTGGTGCTTCCATCTGAGTGGCCAGAGCACTGCCCATGCATGGTCAGGGAGGCATCCAGGGGCAGCAGAGCAGGGACACAATGCAGCCCTGCATTGTGGACAAGGAGATGGTCAGGATGCCACCTGGCAGTCCCAGACTCAAATAGTCTTTACTTTTCAGCCTGGAGAACAGAGAAGATGACCCTCTTTGTAACCCTGGGGCTCCTGACGGCAGGGATCTTCCCTGCTGTTCTCTGCCAACAAGATGGCACATTGGGAAGTAACACTGAAGTTCAGGGAGATCAAAACAATGGGACACAAGTGGACAGTCTAACCCTGGCCACCATCAACACCGACTTTGCCTTCAGCCTCTACAAGGAGCTGGTTTTGAAGAATCCAGATAAAAACATTGTTTTCTCCCCATTCAGCATCTCATTTGCCTTGGCCTTCCTGTCCCTTGGAGCAAGCAGCAACACCCTGGAAGAGATTCTGGAAGGTCTCAAGTTCAATCTCACAGAGACCCCTGAGGCAGACATCCACAGGGGCTTTGGCCACCTCCTCCACATGCTCAGCCAGCCAGGGGACCAGGTGCAGATCAGCACAGGCAGTGCCATGTTTGTTGAAAAGAACCTGCAGATCCTGGCAGAGTTCAAGGAGAAAGCAAAGGCCCTGTACCAAGCTGAGGCCATCACAGTCAACTTCCAGCAGCCTCATGAGGCCAAAAATCTCATCAATGACTATGTGAGCAAACACACCCAGGGGAAGATCAAGGACCTGATCTCAGACCTGGATGATCAGACGTTAATGGTGCTGGTGAATTACATCTATTTTAAAGGTGAGGATGGCCACTGGTTGGGGGTTTGGTGGAAAAGATGTTGACTGGATACCTTGTATCCTTATGTTGGAAAGGATACAACCCTAGAGAAAAGGGTGCCTCACGTCTCTCTATCCATGGGCTCTACTTCTTCCTTAGAGCTGAATTTGGCTGCGACTTAAACTTACTGGCAAGCAGAATGCATAAGTAATGTGTCCCACCCTACCTGAGTGTGCAGATGCTATGGCTTTTCCCTGAAGAAATGGGGTCCCTCAGAATGCCCACCCTAGGATTTTTAATATGGATACTGTAAAAGATTTCCATCCCTGCTGGAGAGTCTGTTTCTAGAATGGTCCAGATGGGCTAGAGACTTCTTAAGCTAAGAAGTGTGCATACCCAATCTTAAGGGGGAAAGTAGTATGTCCTATAACCACTGAAGGGCCTTATGGGCAAATCCTAGGTAGGCCCTCTCCCTTGATCCATTTCAGAAATGAGCTGGACCTGAATATGGAAAACAAGGGATACAGGAGAAGACATTCATGAGAGGGAAGTGTTGGCCAGGCACTGTTCTGTATTTAGTGTATGGATGCTCTTGTAATGTTGCTTTTGTAAATTTGCTAGCCCAGCAACTTGAATGTCAGAATGCCTTGCCACACTCTGGGGCCAGCGAGTCTTATGAGAGTTGGGTATTACTGTTAAATAAGGATGCAAGAGAGTTTGGAGACTCAGCTGGGGATGTAATGGGTAAAGGAAGTAGGAGGCATCCAGAGACCACATCCTCAATACCCTGCCTGATAGAGACCAGGGAGCATGGTGACAACTCAGAACCTGGTGCCTGACACAAGTCATGATGTAATCAGACCTGGAGTGGATCTGGGGCTGGATTAAGGAAAGTCCAGGGTAGAGGGAGGGCAGGATCATAGACTATGAGCAAAAATCAAGGCGGCCATGGGCAAGTAAAGAGGAAAGAAGGGAGGACAGAGGATATGAGGACAGGATGACTGTGGAGCTGCTGTGGGCTGGGAATGTTGGAAGCACAGTGATGGCCTGAAGGATGAGACTGCAGAGTGTGGCTCTCTCTAGCATCAGGACCCAAGCTCCAAGGCTGCTTGGCAGTGAGGTAGGGATGCATGTTTAGGCTGCTGGATCCTGAGCCCAAACTATCATTTCAGTACAAAGTCCTGCAGGGTGTGTTGGTGATGGAGACATAAACTAGGAATCCGGGATAAGTCTGAACAGGACATCTGTGATTTGTGGAGGTGTCAAAAGCCCATGTGTGAGCCGAGGACATGCTACACACATTTTAGTCCACAATATATGGGAGGATGGACTGCCCGTGGCGTGGGAGAACTCAACTCCCCAGTCCTGTTTGCCCTACACCTGTCCCAAAAGACACCATTCCTCCTGAGGAAGATGGGACCAAAACTCTCTACGCTCCAGACTCAGCACTATCATGCTCATCTCTCTCTTTCATATCACAAGCCTAGAACCATGACTGTTATTCAGGACTCAAGTAGCCAGGCTAAGGTTAGATGTTCTCCGTCCCAAACCAAGCATGGAGTCTCTTCTCATCTCTAGGAGCTTGTCCATCTATTTAACAAGTTTTTTTTTTTCAGTCCAGCATTTGGCCACCCCTGGGGCATACTCTGTGTGTTAAAGATGTGTTGATTTTTGTCATAACTTAGAAGCTGGATAGAAATGGGATGGAGGTGGGATCTCTCAGGTGATGTTACTATCTGATGACCTGCTTCATCTTTAGGAAAATGGGACACTCTCTTTGACCCTCAAGATACTGTCAAGTCGGAGTTCCACTTGAACAAGAAGAGGACTGTGAAGGTGCCCATGATGAGCATTGAGGACCTGACCACACCCTACTTCTGGGATGAGGAGCTGTCCTGCTCAGTGGTGGAGCTGAAGTACACAGGCAATGCCAGTGCCCTGTTCATCCTCCCTGATGAGGGCAGCATGCAGAAGGTGGAAGCCAGCTTACAGCCAGAGACCCTGAGGAGATGGAAGGACTCTCTGGAGCCCAGGTGCGCGTCCACAGGAACCAGAGCTGGTGGTTTCCCATCCTGCTGTCAGCCTGAGGCCCAATGCCCCTGTACCTCAGAGTCTCACTAGGACTCAGTGTAATAATAAGAGAGTCAGTGGGGACCAGTGGAGGCAGGTGGATTTCCTTCTGTTGACCCGGTAGTTTGGGGCCTATTTTACTGTCATTTTTGTTGTTTACAAGATGACACCAGCTAGAACAGGAGCTGAGGATGCGTCTGTGGTCTAACAGGATGTAATTTCAAGGAATTCTGAATGGGTTTTTGAGGGCAGAGGGGGGGTGAAGTTGAGACATCATGTCTGAGCATCAGCTCTACGGTGTATCCATCTCAGTGCCTCATCACTCACTCATTTACCATTCATGGAATGATGACTTGGAGACCTTCTGTGTGCCGGCCTCTGATGTAGACCTGAGAGGACATCAGTGATGAAAGTAGAGTGTTTCTTACCCTCAAGGTCTCATCTTTAATTGACAAGGAGAGAGTGGGGAGTCCAAAGTACAACTAGTCATTATTTGGTTAGTTAAAGAGTGAGGAATGTGAGGTTGAGAAGGGGTGGGTTCAAAGACAAGGAGAGCTAGAGTCTGATGCAGTGTGAAATTTAAAATGGAAGGGTCATTAGGAGAACTCTGAAGGTCCACACAATAGGAGAAGGACTGCACATTGTGGATCTTGGAGGAAAGCATTCTAGGCTGAGGAATAGCTCCTACTTTGCCTGCCCCTGCAAACGCTCCCAGGCACTAATTAATGCAGGTAATTAATGCATTACCATGAGGAAAATCGAGTGGAATAGGCATGGATGGGAAGAGGGCTGCTCTCTAGGGACAGGGCTGATTCTGGCTCCTCAGCTACAAGGAGTGTTGATGGGACAATGGCATTTAATGATTCTCTCATTTCTCTCTTATACTCTCAGGATGATCGATGAGCTCTACCTGCCCAAGTTCTCCATCTCCACTGACTACAGCCTGGAGGGCATCCTTCCACAGCTGGGCATCAGGGAAGTCTTCTCCACACAGGCTGACCTGTCTGGGATCACAGGGGCCAAGGACCTGAGAGTCTCTCAGGTAAACTGAGACACACTGGGTTGTTCTCATTGGGGACTGGATGTGGATGGGGAAGGCCAGGTGTGTGGTGGGTAGCAAATGTGTGAGGAAGCTTGCATTCCTGGGATTATCTCATACCTGGGATAATTGGATTAGATTACAGCTGGATTAGATACTCCTGCTGGATACCATGCATCCAGTTTTCTCTAAACTCTAAACCATGAACATAATCTCACCTAGGAGCCCAGGGTAGGAAAGAGCTGATGCTTGGCCTTAGACCACCATGGGCACCAACCTGTGATGTAGTGAGGATGCCACCCACACCAATGCATTGCAGGAGAAAGATTTGCAGCTCAGTTTCCTCACTGCACATCTGCAGAGGACTTTCTGACAGGCACACAGATCAGAGATAGTAAAGGAAATCACAAGGGATGAATGGCAGTTGTGATGAAAGCTTAAAAACATGAGAGAAAATGCCTTGGGACCTCACACTGCATCCCCAGATGCACAGCCTGGCCATGCCTAGTGTTCTGTCCAGGGCCCACTCAGAGCTTTGGGGGCAGATCTGTACCAGCAGGGCATGACAGTGTGGGAATGAGAAGCCATGCCCTGTGCATTGCTGTTGTGTGTCCCAAGGAGGCCAAAGCAGCAGGGATGCTGAAGCCTGCACTGGCTGCCAGCACCCTGGCTGTTCGCTGTGGGTCTCCTGAGAAGCTGCCTGTGGGGTAAGAATGCCTATACCCATCCTCCTGTGCATAGTGGGTTTGAGGGCAACACAGATTCTCAGAGACTGAGCAGACCCAGGGCACACCTCATCTCACACCCTGAGCAGAGACTTGGAAACCCCAGGGTGAGAGCTCGTGCTAGGAACAAACAACTTCTCCAGCAGAATCTCCTGTCCTGCCCTTCTGGTCTCCAGTGAGTGATATCTTTGTCTTACAGGTGGTCCACAAGGCTGTGCTGGAAGTGGCTGAGGCAGGCACAGAGGCAGCTGCCGCCACAGGATTCAAATTCGTCTTATTGTCTCAAAAAGTGAACCCCTTAATTGTGAGTTTTAGCAGGCCATTCTTCATGATTCTCCTCGACACAAATACCCAGTCTCTTCTCTTTTTGGCCAAGATCACGAACCCCAAATGAGCCTAGAATATCTCAAATGTTGAGGCTTATTCCCAGGAGCCTGTTTGTGGATTTGGTTTCCATGGTCTGATTGGCTCTGGTGTGCCTGGATTGGACAGTGACAGTCACTGACTGTGAGTCCCACATGCACAGGAGCCTGTACACAGTCAGTCTCCGTCTCCCAGGCCTCTGACAGCTCTAGATCTTGTTCCTCAGCCTGGGATCTCTTTGTGGCCCCTCCCTCCTGCCACTTCTGTATCTGCCCCTACCCAAAAGCCCGGTCCCTGGAAGGTAGGTCAGCCCCTGTCTAGGCTCTGGTTATGTCTGCCTTCAGCTTCTGCCGACTTCGTGGGATTATGCAAGTGTATGGGCCAAACCTGTGGTCCTCAGCCTCAGGACTGAGAAGGGAACCTGTGTCCTAAGTCTACTTTCTGCATCTGGCACCACTTGGTGCCCAGTTCCTGCCTCACACTTTTCCTCTTGCACCCACTGTCCCTTCAGGGACTCCTGACCTTGTCCACATCTAGCAGTGATGGAAGAGTTAACCCCTGCCGTTGCATGGATCCTGTTGGCCTGACCAGCTCCTTTATCCCTAGTATACCTAGTTAGGGCAGTGAGCCTCTTTCTAGGTTTCCCGCTGACCAATCCCATGAAAGAGATGGATGCATGGAAAATGGCCAGACAGTGTTCACGCGGCTCCTGTTGGCAGGGGTGTGGCCTCTAGTGACAATAGGGTAGGAGAGATTGTCACTCACACTTTGTTACTGCCCTCTAACTTACATGCTTATTGTACCTCAAATGGTTTGTAGTCAAAGTCTAGGAACAAGCCAACTGCCCCTTGTTAAAATCATACTTGTACAAAACTAGAAGGAGCATGAACACCCTTATACCTATCAGCAGACTCCTCCATTTTCAACACATGGTATATGTGTGTATATACATATATATCTATGTAACACACACGCACGCATACACACACACGCGCGCGCGCGCACACACACACACACACACACACACACACACACACAGAGAGAGAGAGAGAGAGAGAGAGAGAGAGAGAGAGAGAGAGAGAGAGAGAGCTCCTGGAATGATTTGAAGTAAAGTCTAGTTCTTGTTTAGAGTTTTTCCTCTCCACCACACTATAGACTCATGTGACAGAAAGGCAGATATTTTGGAGTGTTTGGCATGGGGGCATTAGTTCCATGCGTTCTCCATGCTGTGCAGCTGTTGGATATGAAGGGACTGGAGTGGGTTAGGTTTCCAAGCACTGGCCTCCATGAAACAGTAAAGACAAAAAGAAAAAGAAACAAAATAAAACAAAAACAAAAAACAAACCTCAAAGTGTTTGTCGATGACAGCAAAGCCCAAAGAAGGCATACCAAGGGCAACAGTAGATGTCGTTAATTATGTCGACAATCCTCATCAGACATTTCCTCCCCGAAAGAGAGAGCCGATGGAAGGAGGGCAAAGCCAGTGACCTGTCAAGGAGGGACACGGAGGAGCACTGCTCTGCACTCCAGGACTCTGGCTGGACGCCTCCCCCTCAACAGTTCCAGTGAGGAAGGACCCGGCAGCTGGGCCTCCCCCCAGAGATCCTCCCCTCGGGCCTCACATTTCCTTCCTGCCTGGGTCTAGTGTAGTCATCTTGCCTAACCCCAAGCATGATTTTCCAGTTGGTCCAGCTTCAAACTAATCTATTCACTGCTGAATAGATTCCATCCCCATTGACGAGTCACGGCCATCGCCCCGCCCACATCTCCTGACAATCGTTAGAATACTGGGTATTTGTATTAATTCCTTATATCTGAATATGCATGTACTGTGATGGAGGCACATCACACAGCCCTCCCCCAACCCCCGTGTCTGGCTTCCTTCACTGAGCCACCGGCAAGGTCACACACACTGTAACAGGAGATGGCACCGTTGTCTAGCATGCCAGCCCTTTGCTGAGTACGAAGAGCCCTCACGGAGAATGGCTGCAGCACCTGCTGAGGCCTTGAGTTCTGTTCATCTGCGTACACACCTACAGTGGGTTTGCTGCATTGTGGGACTGTCAACCTTCCCAACGGCCTCGCCCCCTTCTGCATCCCTACTGGCTGCATAAGAAGGCTTTGAATTCTGCCTATCCATGAAGACGCTTATTATCTTTCTTTAACACTTTAAATAAATCAACAATCTGTATTCGTGTATTTAGTAAGTGTGTGTGTGTGTGTGTGTGTGTGTGTGTGTGTGTGTGTGTAAGAGAGAGAGAGACAGAGAGAGAAGAGAGAGAGAGAGAGATGTGGGGGATAAAACCCAGGGCTTTCTGCAGGGTGGGCACCTTTCAGTCTTTCTGGTTGGTGGGTGTTAAGGATGGCTCTGGTATTCAGCTGTTAAAGTTCTCCAGGATTCTAGGTTCAGATGCCCGAGCTGCAGACATTTCCACCCATCCTGAGGATTGCCTCCTCACTGTCACTGTGCAGGGACCCAGAACTTCGCATGTCCAAGACAAGTTAGCATTTTGCCACTGAACTACATCCCCAGCCCTCATTTCCTTTCTCCGTTGTCATGGTTTGAATAAAAATGGTCCCCAAAGGTTCATATATTTAAATGCGTATGAAGCGGCACCATTCGAAAGGATTAGAAGGTGTGGCCTTATTAGAGAAACTTTGTCATCGGCAGTGAGCTTTGAGGCTTCAAAAGCCCAAGCTGGGTCCAGTGGTTAACTCTCCCTGCTGTCTTCAGATCCTGAGTTAGAACTCACTGCTACCTCTCCAGCATCATGTCTGTCTGTTCCCACCATGCTGATAATGGACTAAATGTCTGAACCTGTAAGCCAGACCCAATTAAATGTTTTTATTGATGGGAGTTGCGTGGGCACCCCATCGTTTAGAGAGGGATGGCTGTCCTCTAGGACCCAGATCATATTTCTAACAAGTCTATTTCTCTTTGGGGACACCCTCATACTGAGACTCTGTCCCTTTATCACTTACTGCATCCTTCCCCGTGCCTTTGTTCCTATGCTATTGGAATCCTCCTCATGGTGGGATTCCACTGGTCTCTTCTCTGAGCCTACCCCACATCCCCCTCACTCTGAAGTTCTCTACTGATGCATTTTCAGTAGTGCTTACCCCCTCTGTCTCTCTTACTTGCTCAATCATGGGCTTTCTCATGCCAAGCTTGACTCCTCAACTCTGCATGCTTCTGCCCATATGTCTCTTTCCCATCTCACTTTCCTAGGTCTCATTAAGCCTCCCCACCTCATTTTTACTATAATATATCCTGGATGAAATATAAGCTTGACAGTCATTCTCAGTAATCAGTAGATAACCCCCATTCGACTACCAGATTCTCCCTGATCTGGACAAATTCTGCCAATGCATGGGCAAGTGGTCTGAGATCCTCTATGTTCAAGCTTTCTTTGGCCTCAGCTCTTTCTCCTTCCTCCATGCCTCTTGGCAAAGGACAAACCTCCTCCCAAAGTCAGCAGAACCCAAAGCTCTCAGTTCCTCTCCTGTCAGCTCTGAAATACAGGACATAGCCCCTCCATGGGCACTGGTAGACTCTAAACTTCTTTCTGAAACATCACAGGACAGTCCTCCATCCTCCATATTGCTCTCAACATTCTTCTCTACCAAAGGTCCTACAGACACATCCCACTGAGCTCCCAACATTCAGTGGCTTTTCTAGCTCAAAGTTCCAAAGTCCTTCCACAATCCTCCTCAAACCATAGTAGGGCTGTCAGAGCAATGCCTCACTAGGCAGGTACCAAACTGTATTAGTTAGGGTTTTATGTTCTTATGGAATAACATTATGATTAAAAAGCAACTTGGAAGGGAAAGGATTTATAATGCTTAAACTTCCATATTGCTGTTCACCGCGAAAAGAAGTTAGGACAGGAACTCAAGCGGGGAAAGAACCTGGAGACAGAAGTCTTGGAGAGGAGGGGCGCTGTTTGCTGGCTTGCTTCCCCTGGCTTGCTCAGTTTGATTTCTATAGAACCACAATCCTGGACCTACCCCATCAATAACTAATTAAGAAAATACCTGATAGCCAGATTTCATAGGAGCCTATTCTCAATTATGGTTCCCTTCTTTCGGATAACTCTAGTTTGTGTGTCCAGTTGTCATTAAGACCAGCTAGCACAGGGGCCATGTACAAATTGGTCATGGTAAAAGAGATAGTAGTTACATGTGGCGCTGGCAACATGGACCTCCAGTCATCGAGGCTGACCTGGCATATCTGCTGCTGAGTGCCAGATATGCCAGCAGCAGAAACCAACACTTAACCCCAGAATGAACACACCATTCTTCTGGATAACTAGCTCACTTCACAGCCAGAAAAACAAGTCAGTGGGTCCTCAATCATGGAATCCACTGGTCTTACCACCATCCTCAAGCAGCAGTCCTGATAAAAAATTTAAAGACAAAGTTACAGAACCAATTAGGTGTTAGCAGTCTGGATGGCTGGGGAAGCATTTTCTAGAAGGCGACACATACTTCAAATAATTGTCTACTGTATGGTATGTTTTCTCCTTAGTCAGGACCTATAGATCCAGGAGTTAAGAGGTAAAAAGTTAAGGTTCCACCTACTCTCATCCTTAGTGACCTACTATGAAGTTTTTTGATTCCTATTCCCCTGATTTTAAGTTCTGCTGGCCTAGAAGTGTTGTTTGCAGAGGAGGATCACTCCTGCCAAGAGACAGAACAAACATTCCATTGAACTAAAGGTTCAGACTTGCCTCCGGTCTATTTGGGTTTCTGATGTCTTTTATCCAACAGTCTAAAAATGTGGAGTGATTGGTCCAGATTACCAAGCAGAATTGCTTCTCCACAGTGGAGGGAAGAAACATTATGTCTGCAGTTCCTGTGATATTTGGGTCGGGGGAAATCTCTTGGTATTACCATGTCCTGAGATTAAAGGCAGAAACTGCAGCAATCCAATCCAGGTAGGATGACAAAGAGAATTAAGACATGGGTCATTTTTCCAGGAAAGAGCAAAGACCAGGTGAGGTGCTTGCTGAGTGTTGAGGAAATCCAGAATGTGTAGTAGAGGAACATAGTTATAAATAGCCATTAGGGCCATGTGATCAGTTCTAGAAATTAGAATTAGAATTGACAAGGGTGTCTCAGTCATTTTTTTTGGTTAAGAATGTATTTGTACAGATATTTGTGTTTTCTTTCTGCAACTTCTTAATCATGTAATTAACAGCAACTAAAACAGTATCAATGCATATATTATTCAAGTTTGAGTTACTAAAAGAATGTCTCTCAAGAAACATTGCAACCTATTATAAAATTAGTAATGCATCTGTGGATCTGTGGTCTGATGAATTATAGTTTATCATGTTTGGTGTAATTAAGATTTGCTTAAATATATAATGCATTTTCAATTTTGCCTGGGACAGTTAAGCCATAAATAAGACCTGGTTATTGTTCAATTGGAAATTAAACATGACTTAGAGAGATATGATCACATGTCAAGTTGACAAGGGGGTGGATTTATTATGGCTGTAATTGGTTGTGAAATTTATCTTTAATTAACTAAAACCCAAGGAGCTGGGCACATCCCTAAGAAATTTTTCTTTGTATTTTTTTTTTTTTTTGAGTTAAGGTTTTTCTGTGTAGCCCTAGTTATCCTGGAACTCACTCTGTAGACCAGACTGGCCTCAAACTCAGATGTCTGCCTGCCTCTGCCTCCTGAGTGCTGGGACTAAAGGTGTGGGACACCACCACCTGCCGAGAAATTTTTCTTATAATTTTAAGTGGGAAGAGGCAATTTTAGTATGGATCTTTAACCTGGGTCACATCTTCTACTGGCAGCCTATAAAAAGGACATGGAAGAAGGAAATTTGCTCTCTTTGGCTGCTTGCTCTCACTCTGATGGGCAAGTCCATTCCTTTACTGACACCTAAGGGTTCCAGCATATACTGAAGAACACATGAGATCTCTAGGCTTCTGGACTGAACAACTATTGGATTCTTGGACCTTCTATTGGTTAACAGCCATTTTTGAACTAATTGGGCCACATTATGTAAGCTGTTGTCATAAATCCCCCTTTATATATTGACTTTTTATCCTCTAGAGAACTCCAACACATGAAACCTACTTGTGCATTCACGGCAGATATTCAATGATGAATGGGTATGTTTTTTTTTGGGGGGGACTATTTAGTATATGAGTTATCTCTGGTAGAGAGCATATCAACTGTATAATCATGAGGTCATCATCAAGAGCCATGTAGACTCTACACTGCAGTGGTGGCTTTTCTGTGACTGCATCACTTCTCACTAGCATCTCATGGATAGAATGTGGGCAGCCATGCAGTGAAGGGTTAGGGTTTGAATGTGGAATGTCCCCAGAGGGGTTTAACTGGCTGAGCTCTGACCAGCTGCGGCGGGCAGGAAAACCGTAGTCCTTACACTGTACTCCACTTTTTAATTGGATTATTTGGTGTTTTGGTGGCTAGCTTCTTGAATTCTTTGTATATTTTGGAGATCAGCCCTCTGTTAGATGTGGGGTTAGTGAAGATCTTTTCCCACTCTGTGAGCTGCTGTTTTGTCTTATTGACTGTGTCCTTTGCCTTACAGAAGGTTCTCAGTTTCAGGAGGCCCCAGTCTTCCATCGATCTCAGTGTCTGTGCTACTGGTGTTATGTTCAGAAAGCAATCTGCTATACCAATTCATTCAAGGTCAAGGGTACCTCCCACTTTCTCTTCTATCCTTCCTCAATTTCTTTATCATGCATTGTAACATCAATTCAGAGAATACAAGTGGATATAATATTCAAGACAGACATATGAAAAGAATGACTATCAAGGAGCATCACTGCCTGTTATAAAATTAATGGTGCATTTCTGGTCAGATAAAAGCATAGTTCTATTAGGTGTAATTTTGATATGTTAAATATGCACTCTATCTGCAACTGTCCATGATAGTTAAAACATTCAATACATAGCAAAGACCTGCTTTTTGTTTTCAATGGGAAATCAAGCATGAATTAAAGAGACATGATATGTGTCAAGGTGATACCATGTCGACTTGTGATTGTCAACTTGACTCCATCTGGAATTAAGTAAAACTCAAGCATCAGGCTATACCTGTCAGGAATTGTCTCTTAGATGACAATTTTAAATAGGGAGAGACACATTTACTCTGGATCTTTTGAGGCAGGAAGATCCACCTTTAATCAGGCCACACTTTCTGCTGGCAGCCTATAGAAAGGACATGGAAGAAGGAAGTTTGCTCTCGCTGTTCCTTCACTGGCATCGGAGACTGTCCCCTCAGGATCCCAGCATATGGCGAAGACCACGTGAGACATCTAGTGCTGTGGACTGAACAAGTTCTGTATTCTTGGACCTTTCGTTGGTAGACAGCCACTAATTGGATCACAGCTCTAAAGCCATTCTAATAAACCCTCTTTCTTTATGCATAAATTCATTGTATAACCTTTGTTCCTCTACAGAACCCCAACACATGAATGGCCCATTTACTTCACATGTCCAATGATGATGGGTATTTATGGGGCCCAATTCATAACCCAAGATAATTTAGTTCTATAAGGCAATGTTCCACTCTGCATCATCATGAGGCTTTCATCAGCGAGCCATGTAGACTCTACACTGCAGTGGTGGCTTTTCTGTGACTGCATCACTTCTCACTAGCATCTCATGGATAGAATGTGAGCAGCCAACAGGGAGACATCACAGGCTTGAGTAATGAAACTACAGATTGACCTTGCCCTCCCACCCTCTGCTTTTTGTTCAGGGTTGCTTTAGGAAACAGACTCTTGCCATGCAGTGAAGGGTTAGGGTTTGAATGTGGAATGTCCCCAGAGGCTCAGGGGTTTGAAATCTTGTCCTCATGTTGGGGACACTGCTTTGGGAAACCAATGATTAACTTCACTAAAGCTGTGAGATAGAGGGGTTTAACTGGCTGAGCTCTGACCAACATTTCTATTTCCTGATTCCTCAGGTGGGACACGGCATCCTCCCTGGAGCCTTAGATTGAAACTTGGCCAGCTACCCTGTCCTGCCAAGAACTCAAGAGCCGAAATTGACCCATCTACACCGAAATTGCTTCTGTTGGGTGTTGTGACCCAGCAACAAGGAAAACAACTAACATACGCAGGCTGCGCTCACACTCCTGTCTCCCAGTCTCACCCTCTCTAGAGCTGGGAATTCATGTGTGCACAGCATCATCTCCTGCCATTCTGTCCCAGGCCCTTCCCAAACCCTCCCCACCTGACCTCTCCTCCCCTCTCCCCTCACTCCCTCCTCTCCTCTCCTGATTCCCCCTCCTCCTTCTTCCTCTTCTGATTCTCCTCCCCTCCCCCCCTTCTCCCTACCTCTCTTGATCCCCTCTCAGAAGTCAAGTGTGAGCAACCATTTGAACAGGTCCAGAGAGATTTCCCATCATAAGCCATGAGAGGGCTGGCATTATCTCAGTGGTAGGGAGATTGCCCAGAAAACACAAAACCTGGTGTTCAGTCCACAGCACCAGGGGAAAAGGAAAAAGGAAAGGAAAAGAATTTGGTCATGAGAATGAATTGGACATGAAACCTCCAGCACCTGTCAGGTCTTCAGTGTGGCTCATGAGAGGCCCTGAGGAAGAAGCACCCAGCCTGGCTCCTCATGGTGCCTGACCCTGTGGGAGATTCCATGTTTATTGTTCCAAGCTGCGCATTTGGGGACAATTTATTCTCCATCAGCAGGTGAGTGAGAAGAGACCAGTCTCCCTCTTAGTCCTCAGGACCAAGGGAGAGAGCAAGGACAGACAGGTCACAGACAACATGCAGGGTCAGACTGAAAGGACTAAGGTGAGTCCTTCATGCTCTGACTCCATCTCGTGTTTGCTCACACAGTTCTCAGCCATCTCTGTTCCCCGACACCAGTCATGTCACCTTCACACGTAGCTGAGATTTCCATGGACATGTCCTTGGTGCAGAGAATCAACCAGAGTAAGTAAAGGAAACCACAATAACTAAAGAAGCTATAACTCGAAATTGTTTGAGTTGCTATGATGTGCCAGAGAAGAACATTTCAACTTAATGTGACCCCCATCTAAGTAGTATGTAAATGATGGTCTTTGTGGCTTTTGTCTTTAAGCATGCTGTCCCCTGAGCTTGGGTAGCTACAGATTTTTGGAAGCATGAGCTCTCTATTGGTCTGACCATTAATAAATGTACTTTAAACATTAATTGGCTTAATAGCATTGCTGTCATTAACTATCTCATGTGGATCATTTCAACACTATAGCAGTGTCACGGTGGATTCTTCCCTAGGCAGGAGTTGCCCTTCCTGCTCTTCTCTCTCTCCACAGACACCATGATGGCCACCACTGTTGCTCTGTCCTTCATGCATGAGGTCCTGCTGCATCCTCAGCAGCACCCGATGAGCTGGGCTCTGTTGTTGCCTGCCGACTGTGCAGCCTCCCAGGGCCAGACAGTACTTAATGCTGAGCCACTCCAGGAGTGAGGTCAGACCAGCTGGATGTTGTCCATCTCTATCAACACAGGCTTGGTCCCTGCTGACCCACACCCATCCTGGTTGTGAGGGCACACTCATGTAACAGATAAAAAAGGGCACAGCCTTCCTGGTAGTGTGAAGGATGCCTCTGTTATGCAATTGTTTGAGTTCATCCGAATTCCAGGTGTAGATGCTTGACCTCTAGACACTGCCTCCCAACCTGGTGCTTGTCTCCTCTCTCTAACAGTACTGGGGACCCAAAACTTCACACATATGAGCCTAGACAGCCTTCCCCCTCTATGGAAGTTCCCTAGTCCTCCTCTCTTTCTCCTTGAGCAGTTACTTTATGTGATTCTGTGTATTTGTGAATGTGTATGTGTGCATCTATGTGCACATCCATACGCATGTCAGAGGTCAACCCTAACCTACCCATGCTGACTTTAATAAAGGGTCTCCTTATAGGCCTGGGAGTCACTGAATTGCTAGGGCGGCTAACCAGGGAATCCCATAGATCCACTTGAACAGAATTGGGATCAAATTCATGTGAGTACACTTGGCCTTTTTAAATTTTGTTTCAGCCCATAAATCTGTCTTGTGCATTTGATGGGGTTTGTGGGGAACACATTACCCACCTTGCCATGTCTCCAACCCCAATTCTGTCCTTAGTGTCTTTAGATGCACAAACCGTGACTTATCTCAGGCCCCAAGCTAAGAAGCCAACAGACCCTGGCCGGAATTCTATGAAACTCTGATTAAAACCTAAACTTTGCTTCCCTCAGTGGGTTTTCTTGGATGTGCTGTCCCAGTGACAAAGGGCTAACTGACGGAGTCTTCTATCTACTTTTGATTCTGTTGCCCTCAGCAACATCAGAAAACAGAGGGAGTCAGCTGGGCGGCAGATCAACATCCTCTCAGAAGGCTCTGGAGTTGACTGTGATCTGCAGATCATGCAGTTCATGGTGGCTGCCATGTGGGGACCCTCACATGGGTGGGGATGCCATTAGATACTTTGTCCTGGCCTTAATATAGGATACAGGTTTTTGGGATCACTACTGTAAACATGCCTCTTCCCCCCTCCACACTTTGCTGCCTCTATTGTCCTGTGAGTTCTTCCCTGCAATGGGGTCATCACTAGGGGAACATTTGGTGGTCAAGTCCTGAGAAAACCCTCATAGAATGGGGGAGAGTTGACCCCTGATATCTGTGTCCTAGTCTCCCATAGGAGGCAACTCAGACATCTCCCACAACTTCCAGACACAGCTCACCGGCAGCATGAGATGTTTCCATCACAGGCTCCTTAGATACCTGAGCTAAAACTGAGAAGGATGGAGAGATGCAGCTGAGGCGTGTCAGGGCTCATGGAGTGCATGAGGTGGCCACCTCAGGGCCTCGAATGACTGTTGGACAACTTTGTAATTGTTAGGACATGACAGATTTTGACACACAGATGCCTTCTCATCCCTTCATAGTCCTCATGCAGTGGTACCCCAAATGCTCACTGGAGAAGGAAATTCTGTGTGTGACCCCTCTCAGCAACCATATGTCAGTGTGTTCTTAGGAGCCTTGAGACTCAAGTAAGCACCATTCTGAATGTACAACTTTCCCTCTCCATGCAGCCCTCTGGCTGAGATTCTGGGCTCACAGAACGCCAACCCATTCACAGTGTCCTCCTCGAGTCTTCCACCCAGGCACTAAATCAGCTGATCCTTGAGCTGAATTCTCCTCGCAGATGTGGTCTGATGTTCTCTGAAACTGCCATACTGTAATCCCCAGATCTGCTTAGAGCAGTTCCCTGTCTTATAGAAACCCAGAGTTCCCAGGGTCCCAAGACAGGAATGATGGTTCACCCATCCAGAGCTCCTTGTCTTTCCCAGTCATTTGAGAATCCTTATAGGGCCAGGCATTTTGCATTTCAATGGCTGTTTGCCTTTTTCTAAACCTATCACAATTCTTAGAAATGCCTCCTTTGTTCTTCACCCTGCCCAAAGCATCCTGTCTTGTCATTTGACCACCTTTTCATCTTCCTCTGACCTCAGCACAGAGGTCATATGATCCTTAGGCATGTGTGGGTGCTCTCTGTGAAGCATCCAGGGCTTTGTTTTATGACCTACCTGTCACCACTATGGTGAGGCCTCAAACACAGAACCCTGGCTTGGTGTAGATTGTTTCTTCTGGCATCAGGATACTTGGAAGAAAATAGTCATAATGCCTTCTGTGAGGTCATTGGAAAATGATTAAGTTTCTGTGTACCTCAGTTTCCTCACCCATGAGAGGGAATGATAATACCATAAGGTGAGAGGTCCATCACATAAGTCATAGGCTGAGTGACAATCTCTACTACTCTAGAGGTCACACCCTTGCCACAAGGAGTTGAGTGAACACTATTTTCCATGCAGTTATATGTTTATTGATCATTTACTTCGATCCCTGCATTCTGGGTAGGGATGGTAGAAGTGTCCTTATGTCATGTGAGTGTGGTCTTTGGGAACCTAGAAAAGGTTCCTCTGCCCTAAATAGGTGTAGATGGGGAAAGGGAGCTGTTCAGACCAACAGGCTTCAAGTAGCTTTAGGAGTGAGCTCTCCCAATACTGTCAGATGTGGGAAGTGTGAGGAGCCCCTGAAGAGACAGTAGGTGCAACAGGAAAAGTGTGAGGCAGGACTGGGTACTAAGTGGTACCAGATGCTGGAAATAGATTCAGGGCAGAAGGTTCCCTTCTCAGTCCTGAGGCTGAGGGCCACATGTTTGGCCTATATGCTCGCATAATCCCATGAAGGCTGCTGAAGCTGAAGTCGGACATATTCAGAACCTAGACAGGGACTGACCCTTTGGGTAGAGGCAGATACTGGAGTGGCAGCAGGGATTGCCACAAAGACAGTTTCAAGGTTCAGGAACATGAGTTAGCACGCCAAGAGGCCTGGGAGCCTGACTGACTGTTCACAGCCCTTTATGCACATGAAAATTGTACAGTTATTCCCCCATTGTTCCATCCAGGCAAGCCTCAGGCAGTCAGAGCATGGGAGCAAAAATACACACAGAGACCCCACACAGCCTCCTGGGAAGAGGCCTCAACTCTTGGGAAGCTCTACTTTTCATTGGGATTTGTGACTTTGGCCATAAAGAGTGGAGTCTGAGTGTTTGTTTCATAGATAATCATCAGGAATGGCCTGTTGAAATGTATCTCCAGAGGGTGAATATTTAGAGCTGTACCCACCAACATGAGTCCTGTGGCGCCAGCTGCCTCTGTGCCTGCCTCAGTCACATCCAGCACAGCCTTGTGGACCACCTGTAAGACAAAGACATCACTCACTGGAGACCAGAAGGGCAGGACAGGAGATTCTGCTGGAGAAGTTGTTTGTTCCTGGCACGAGCTCTCACCCTGGGGTTTCCAAGTCTCTGCTCAGGGTGTGAGATGAGGTGTGCCCTGGGTCTGCTCAGTCTCTGAGAATCTGTGTTGCCCTCAAACCCACTACGCACTGGAGGATGGGTGTAGGCATTCTTACCCCACGGGCAGCTTCTCAGGAGACCCACAGCGAACAGCCAGGGTGCTGGCAGCCAGTGCAGGCTTCAGCATCCCTGCTGCTTTGGCCTCCTTGGGACACACAACAGCAATGCACAGGGCATGGCTTCTCATTCCCACACTGTCATGCCCTGCTGGTACAGATCTTCCCCAAAGCTCTGAGTGGGCCCTGGACAGAACACTAGGCATGGCCAGGCTGTGCATCTGGGGATGCAGTGTGAGGTCCTAAGGCACCGTCCCTTGTATTATTATGTTTTCATCTCATTAACCCTTGCTGTTTCCTTACTGCTACTGTTCTGTGTGCTAATGAGCAACTACTGGGCCATGTGCACAGTGAAGAAGCTGAGGCCAGAAGTGTTTTGACTGCCGTGGATTGAGAGTGGCATCCTCACTACATATAGGTTGGGGCCAGTGATGGTCGAAGATGGAGCACAGGCTCTTCCCTCTCCCAGGCTCCTGGATGAGGTTGTGTTTAGGGGGTAGAGGAAAGATTGGCTGCATGGTATCCAGAAGAGATATATAGGCTGTAATTCAGCTCTCCCAGCATGAGGGAATCTCAGAAAGGCAGGCTTTCTCACACATTTACAATCCCCCACACATCTGGCCTTCACCATCCTTATTTTAGGCACCAGTGACAACCATCCAATGTTTCTTGCCCTACCTTAGAGACTCTCAGGTCCTTGTCCCCTGTGATCCCAGACAGGTCAGCCTGTGCGGAGAAGACTTCCCTGATGCCCAGCTGTGAAAGGATGCCCTCCAGGCTGTAGTCAGTGGAGATGGAGAACTTGGGCAGGTAGAGCTCATCGATCATTCTGAGAATGAAAGGGAAAAGTAATAGTCACTGGACTGTTCCCCTCAAGCCAGAGTGTATCTGAGCACCTGTCCAGAGCACAGACAGTGCTCTCAGCAGAGAGAAGGCCTCTGTCCATCTGCGCCTACATCACATGACTTCCTCTCCCTAATGCATTCATTGCCCACCAGTGCCTGAGAGTTTTTACAGGGGCAGGCAACGAGTTGGTGCCAGCTGTTCCTCTGAGATGCACAAAATGCGGTCGTTCCCATCATGTGCGCCCTCAGACTTCATCTAATGATCCTTCTGTTTAAACTGCACCCTACAGCAGACTCCAGCTTTCCTTTTCCTTGAACCCTCCCTTTCTTAATCTCACCCCTTCTCACCCTCTCACAAATCAAATCCTGATTACTTGCATTTCCAGCTCAATTACAAGATGAGCCCGCAGGAGTAAGAAATTTTGTACCTGAGTCCCTGAAATGCTCTTAGGGTCTATATCAGAGTTTGGCACCCAGTAGGTCTTCAAGTCATCATTGTACTCCTGTTGAGTGTATGTGTGTGAGGGGAAGAATTGGCTATGCAGGGCAGAGGTGATTCTCACACCTAACATCTCAACCTCTCTCCCTCTGCTGTCTAGAACCTATTAAAGATTCCTTGTAATTACAGGCTGTTAGACACAGAGGACTGACTCCTCAGCTCTTACACTAGCTGATGTCATCTTGTGAACAACAGAAACAACAGTAAAATCAGGGCCAAACCTCTGAGTCAACAGAGGGAAATTTACCTATCTCCACTGGTCCCTGCTGACTCTCAGCATTACACTGAGTGCTAGTGAGACACTGGGCCTCAGGCTGACAGCAGGATGGGGAGCTACGAATACTAGGTCCTGTGATCACGCACCTGAATCTCAGGGAGTCCTTCCATATCTTCAGGGTCTCTGGCTGTAAGCTGGCTTCCACCTCCTGCATCTTGCCCTCATCAGGGAGGATGAACAGGGCACTGGCATTGCCTGTGTACTTCATCTCCACCACTGAGCAAGACAGCTTATTATCACGGAAGTAGGGTGTACTCAGGTCCCTATGCCGCATCATGAGTACCTTCACAGTCCTCTTGTTGTCCAAGTGAAATTTAGACTCAACTGTCAAATCAGGGTAAAAGGGTGTCTCCCAATTTCCTAAAGATGAAACAGGTCGTCATACGTTACATCACCTGAGACCCCACCTCTACCCCATTTCTGCCCAGTTCCTCAGTCTTAACAGTAATCAATCCCTCTTCAACAACAGAGTTTCCCTTACTGGTGGCATAATCTTGATTAGAAAAAAAAAACTTAGCAAATATAGAACATGAAAGAAAAATGATCCTGCTGAACAGGAGCCCAGGGGCAGTTGAGAATCCCATCTTCCTCAGGAGGAACTGTGTCTCAAAGGTAATCACTTTCAGGACAGGTTTTAGGCGAAACAGGACAAGAGAGACTATATTCTCCCACACCATGATCTGTAGATGGTGCCCCTCACTGTGAACCACCTAACGGAAGGCAAAGCCCAGAGCAATGACTGGGATTGGACTGCAAGGACAAGATCCTAAAAATGGAGGCTGCCTAGCAGACAGATTCTGTGGGAGCATAGTAGAAATACTGAAGTGGATCGAAAGTGTTATGAGCACTTTCCTGCCAGCCTGGTTCCAGAGTCAGGTCAGTCACAAAATAATACACAGAGACTCTATTAGTTATAAAGCTGTTGGCCAATAGTTAGACCTTCTTATTGGCTAGCTCTGTCTTAAATATTAATCCACAATTACTAATATATGCATTTCTGCATGGTTTTATCTTACTGAGAATGCCAGACTTGTCTCCTCTCCTCCTGAGATCACACTGTGACTCTCTCTTTCCTCCCTCTCCCAGAATCCTGCTTGTCTCCTAGTCCCACCATTCTTGCTTTCCTATTGGCCAACAGTGCTTTATTCTTAACCAATAAGAAGCATATTTACAGAGTTACATCTCCCATCATGAATGAGGGGCTCCTTGTGGTAGTTTGAATGTATTTGGTCCCCATAAGCTCATAGGGAGTGGCACTACTAGGAGGTGTGGCCTTGTTAGAGCAGGTGTGGCTCATGGAGGGTGTGTGTCACTGTGGAGCCAGGCTTTGAGATCTCAACAATGCAGAAGATAGTGGCCTGAGTCTCAGACAACTTCCTGTTGCCTGCAGATGTTGGACTCTCAGATACCTCTCAGGCACCATGTCTTCCTGCATACTGCCATTGTCCCATTTAATAATAATGGATTGAAACTCTGAACTGTAAGTGGGCCACCCCAATTAAATGTTTTCCTTCACTAGAGTTGCTGTGTTCATGGGGTCTCCTCATAGCAATAAAAAAAACTGTCTCTTGGGGGGGGGGAGAAAACATGGCTTCTGCACACTGGAGCATGTACCAGGAACAGCAACTGTATCCAGAAGATCCCAAAGGATAAGTAGGACCTGCTAGTAATAAGAAGTTAGGCACCCATGTCTCCAAGACCATGAGCACCTCCTTTCCAGTGGTCAGCATAAAGACACAGGGTAAGCAGCTAACATCCTCTCCCTCCATGCCCAACCAGGGGCATCCTCACCTTTAAAGAAGATGTAATTCACCAGCACCATTAACGTCTGATCATCCAGGTCTGAGATTAGGTCATTGATCTTCCCCTGGGTGTGTTTGCTCACATAGTCATTGATGAGCTTTTTGGCCTCATGAGGCTGCTGGAAATCAGTTGAGGAGGCTTCAGCCTGGTACACGACCCTTGCTTTCTCCTTGAACTCTGCCAGGATCTGCAGGTTCTTTTCAACAAACATGGCACTGCCTGTGCTGATCTGCACCTGGTCCCCTGGCCGGCTGAGCATGTGGAGGAGGTGGCCGAAGCCCCTGTGGATGTCTGCCTCAGGGGTCTCTGTGAGATTGAACTTGAGACCTTCCAGAATCTCTTCCAGGGTGTTGCTGCTTGCTCCAAGGGACAGGAAGGCCAAGGCAAATGAGATGCTGAATGGGGAGAAGACGATGTTTTTATCTGGATTCTTCAAAACCAGCTCCTTGTAGAGGCTGAAGGCAAAGTCGGTGTTGATGGTGGCCAGGGTTAGACTGTCCACTTGTGTCCCATTGTTTTGGTCTTCCCGGACTGTGGTTTCCTTTCCCAATGTGCCATCTGGTTTGGAGAGGACAGCAGGGCAGAAGCCAGCCACCAAAAGAACAAAAGCTATATGGAGGGCCATCTCCTCTCTTCTTCAGGCTGAAAAGTAAGATCCTTTAAGTCTGGAAAGGTCAGGTGTCCTCTGACCATATTCTAGTCCTGCAACCTGGCCTGCATTGTGTCCTTGCTCTGCTGTCCCTTTCTGCCTTGTGACCATCCATAGGAGATGCTCTGGCTACTCAAATGGCAGCACCAGATCCCATGTACCCAGTTACCCTGGAGGAGAGATGCTGTAGCCGATTTTCCTAATAGAGAATCAGGATAGAGATGAAGGGACATGCCAGGGTCACAGTGTAAGGAAGAGAAGGACATGGGAATGGGCTAAAGCCTTGTGTAATCTTAACTTCTTTACTTTTTTTCTCATTTGGTATAAAGGTGCATTGGAAATCAGGGAACACTCTTAATTGGCACCAGTGCCCCACCTGCCATCACCAGCTTCTAGTCAGGACTCAGTGAAGGATCCTTGAATTAGATCAAATGGCCCACCCCAACCTCCAAATGGCATGTCCATATCTTACAACTGCCCTGGGATGCAACTGGTTCATGTCTCTGGACATGGGGTTGGCTAACTGAAAGAAAGAGCTGCAGATATCTGAGGCAGTCCCAAAGCCATGGCAGCCCCGAGAACAGGCATCAGAAGGCCACTAGGGGGTCGCTCTTCAAACCCTCCAGGGTTTCATATGATGGTTTGTATTCAGGACTGGAAGGCTTCCTGGCAGGAAGGAAAATGAATGGTGTCCCAGTCTGGTGCCCAGACCATATTTCATTTTGACTGTCAGGATTGCTGTGTGTTGGTAGCAAACAAGTAGGTGGAGCTCTCTGTGCAGCCTGGTGAGTGGTCCAGGTTACATTATCAGTGAATGGGCATTGTGGGTGTTTTTAGGGAATTTGCATACACCCATGGAGTGGGGGCCACATGCATCCTAAAAGACCACATTTGGATGCCTGTGATCGTGGCAAATGTGGGTGCCCGGCTTTAGCCTGTGTCCACTCCATAGGTGAGTTCAGAGGAGAATGTAGATGGCAGAGGAAAGGGATGGAGGGGGGATGGGTGCGGGGGGAGAGGACAAGGTGGGGATCAGATGCAAGAGTGAGAAAGCGGAAGGAAGAGGGGACAGGAGGGTATGAGCAGGGAGAGAGGGGGTCAGATGGGGGAGCCAAGGGAAAACGGACATGAGAGAAGACTAGAAGAGTCTAGGAGAATGGAGGGAGCAGGGGAAGGATGTATGGAGCATGCGTGCAGGGGAGCAAGGGATTCTGCATCCTTTAACTGTGTTTATTGTCTAACTAATGTGTCCTATTCTTTGGCCAAACATTCAACATAGTTTCCTTTAAAATTATTTCCAAAGAAAAGAAGCTAGTAGTAGAACACCTATTCTTGACCACCTGAGTAGGGATGTGGGGTTTCAGACCCAGGGCATGTCCTTTCTGCTTAAGCACAGCAGGGATAAAATCTGCCTCATAGGGACTTTGTAACCATTCTGTGTCCTCTTAGCTGTGACAGCAGCATCCTGGTTAATTGCCTCAATATCTCTGTCTTGCAGAGTGTGGGAAGGATCAGGCTCCATCCACTCTCCAGGAACATAGTCATGCTACCAGCATTATTCCATAGACATGAAGACTCAGACCAGAGTCGATTTATATACACTCACAAATGTCCAACCCAGTGTGCCCCAGGAACAACTCCTCAGAACTCCCTATATCAAGACCCCAGGTCATCACCATTACCACAGTCCTGCAAAAGTTCCTCCTCTGTCCCTAGAGAGAAGGAATCCTGAGCATTACCTGCAGAGCTGATTCTGGCTGCCAGAGTCTGTCTTAGGTGAGTCCTGAGTCCTGGTGTTCGGGGTTGCTGCCCTCTTAGGTTGCTGTTCTCCTACTGCACACTGAAGTCTATTTATCCCCACCAGGGACTCCTCCCACCTCTTAGGAAATTCTGGAACATACAAGATGTGCTCAGTGCTCAAAGTGTATGTAGGCAGACAGAATGATTTCTGGTAACATGAATTATGAAACACTGTGTTCCAATCAATAATGCTGGCAGAGCTGGGTTTTGAGGTTATGGCTTCTGTTTCTACGATGGTTCAAAGATCAGCGTGGAACCAGGGAGTAGTCAGAAGCAAAAAGACAAACCCCACATGCTTCTGTGGAATGTTACTGTCTGGCAGCTACAGCAATAGGCATATTCTCAATAGAGCCTTGCTCTCCCCTCTTTGGACATCAGACTCCTGAAGGGAAGCTGCCTTGTCTGGTGCCAAAGGGGGACTTCTGAAAGGAATCTGGGTCTGCAGAGCTTGGCTGGCTGATCTATAGAGATGGGGACATTGCAGGACAGAGGCCAATTTCCTTCTCCTTGGCTAAGTGCTGTTTCCCTGGAACAGCCACATTTGCCTCCTCTGTCAGAACTAAACCTTGTGACAACTGAGTCTATTAACTTATAGACAACTAGCTTCAACCCAATAGCTAAGAATGCCAGCAGATAACATCTTGAGCCTGCAGAGAAGCTCCTACATCTTGATGCACCTGTCTCTCTGAGGTTCCTACCCTTGTTTTGATTTGTGACTTTCTTTCTCTTTTAAATATATAAAGTTTTCATGAAACTGGTCACATATTAGAACATAGAATGTGGGAAACCTAAACCTGTGTTCTTGGACCATAGCCACTCACAATGGCTCTTATAAAGCCTCTGTTATTCCCTTTGGGATGACAGTTGTGGTGTTTGTGTCAACAGTGGGGTTAGACACTCAGCAGGCAGGTGTCAAGTCTAAAGCTGCTGTCCCTGAATGGAGGTGCTGGTCCTAAAATCAGGATTTTGACTGAGTAAACAGAAGCTTAAATGCAGAGCTCTGTGCACCAGAGAATCAGATCACCCATGTGCATTTCTGTCTGCCAAGAGCCACCATTTCCTTCTCACAAATGTCAGCTACCTCAGGCAAGGGCACCCAGCTTCCTTGAATCCAGACAGACTAGATCAGCTCTCAGATGCCTACCCTGCTGTCATAGAAAAATCTGTTTTCTTTTCTGCAATTTTGTCCCTTTTTAGGCTCATTTTAGTCTTCAAATTTCCCTCTGAAACATCACAAGCCAGGCCTCCATCCTCTGCACTGCCCTCAACATTCTGGTCTTCCAGCTCCCAAAGAACATCCCACTGAGATCCCAACACTCAATGTCTTTTCTAGCCCAAAGTTCCAAACTCAGTCCACAATCCTCCCAAATCATAGTAGGCCTGTCACAGCAATACCCCAGTACTGGTACCATCTTGTCTTATTTAGGGGTTTCTATGACTGTGGTGAAACACTATAGTCAAAATCAAGTTGGGGAGATAACCACATATTTGGCTTTTACTGCCATATTACTGTTCATCATTGAATAGACTTAGGGGAGAACCTCAAAAGGGAAAGGACCTGAGATAGAAGTTGATTCAGAGGTCCTGAGGGGCGCTGCTTACTGGCTTGCTTGCCCTGGCTTGCTCAGTTTGCTTTTTTACAGAACCACCAGTCTGAGACTGCAACCAGACAATTTGAGTTGGTTATCCTTTATCAATAACTAATTAAGAAAATTCCTTAGAGCCAGATATTATGGACCTATTCTAAAACAAGCTTTCCTTATTAATTTAACTCTCTCTCTCTCTCTCTCTCTCTGTGTGTGTGTATGTGTGAGCACGCGCTGAACAGACAAGACCAACCAACCACAGCCAGCCCCGCGCCCGTGAACAAAGTGGCCATGGAGACACAGATGAGGGTTTTGCATGGGTTTGACAACATGGAAAACCAGCCAGCAAGGCTGACCCAGCTACATCTGCCACTGAGTGCCAGATCTGCCAGTAGCAGACCAAACCTGAGCCCCAGATAAGGCATAATTTCCCGATATGACTAGCCAATGACCTGGTGGCAAGTTGACTGCTTTGGACCATTTCCTTCCTGAAAAGGAAAAAGGTTTGTCCTTACTGGATGTGGTGGCTGTCCCCCATGACTCAAGTGTTTGCATGCTTGACCTACAGGGAGTGCCACTGTTAGAAGGAGTACCCTTATTGCAGCAGGTGTGGCATGGTTCGAGGAAGTGTGTCTCAGTTTTCTTCTGCTGCCTGCAGATCAAGATACAGAACTCTCCTCTCCTCTCCAGTGTAATGTTTACTGGAATCCTACCTTGCTTTCCTGCCATGCTGATAATGGATTAAGCCTCTGAGCTGTAAGTCAGGACCAGTTAAATGTTCCTTTATAAGAGCTGCTGTGGTCATGATGTTTCTTCACAGCAATAGAATCCCAATCTAAGACACTGGAACAGATACTCTTCTGGTTATGGATTTGCCTTTCCTGCGTGAACTGCTTCTGCCCAAACCATCATTCATAGACTTACAAAACGCCTTATTAGCCATCATGTTATTACATAAACTGGTTCTGATCAAGGATCTCACTTCAGAGCCTAAGAAGTATGATTCCACTGATCTTACCATGTCCCCCACCCCTCTGAAGCTGACCTGACAGAGAGATGAAATGCCCTTTGAGGACACAGTTACAGTGCCAAAGATGTGAAAACAGTCTGGAAGGTTGTGGCAGCATTCTCTAGAAGGTGATGCGTGCATCAAATCATTGTCCAGTATATGGTATGGTTTCTCCCAAAGGCAGGACCCACAGGTCCCAGAGTTAAGAGGTGAAAAGGGAGGAATTCCAATCACTACCATTTAGCGATCTACGTACGTGAAGGTTTTTGATTGCTGTCCACATGACCTAAATTCTGCTGCCATTTATCCACAGTCTAAGAATGGAATAACTGTGTTAGGTGCAGTGATTGGTCCAGTATACCAAGCAGAATTGGACTAGTTCTCCACAGAGGAGGGAAGAAAGTTTATGTCTGGCGTCCATGTGATGCCTTAGGGAGTCTCTGTGTTCCCATGCTCTAGATTAAAGGCACTGGAAGCTATAGCAACTTAATCCATTCAGGATGACAAAGGGGATGAAGGCATGGGTCACTTACCCAGGAGAGAGGAGAGACTAAGTGAGGTGCCTGAGTGTTGGGGAAGTGCAGAATGGGCAGTAGAGGAACACAATTATAAATACCAGCTAAGACTGTGACCAGTTCCAGACGTGAGGATTAAAACTGACATGAGTGCTTCTGTCCCTTTTTGGTTAAGAATGCATTTGTCTAGATATTTGTGTTCCCTTTCCTCGATTTCTTTATCATGCAATGTGACGTCATTTCAGAGAGTGTCAGTGGATATAATAATCAAGTTAGATACACTCAAAGAATGTCTCTCAAGTAACATCACTGCCTCTTATAAAATTAGTAATGCATTTGTGGTCAGATGAAGGATAGTTATATCGTGTCAGGTATGATTTTGATATGTTAAATACATACTGTATTTGCAATTGCACATGGGATAGTTAAAACATGCAAGAGATAGCTAAGAGCTGCTTATTGTTTCCAATGGAAAATTAAGCATGCATTAAGGAGACATGACATGTGTCTAGGTGATACAGGTGGACTTGTGATTGTCATCTTGACTCTATCTGGAATTAAGTAAAACTCAAGCATCAGGCTATACCTGTCAGGAATTGTTTCTTAGATGATAATTTTAAATAGGGAGAGACACATTTACTCTGGATCTTTTGAGGCAGGAAGATCCACCTTTAATCAGGCCACACTTTCTGCTGGCAGCCTATAGAAAGGACATGGAAGAAGGAAGCTTGCTCTCGCTCTCCCTGTTCCTTCACTGGCATCGGAGACTGTCCCCTCAGGATCCCAGCATATGACGAAGACCACGTGAGACATCTAGTCCTGTGGACTGAACAACTACTGCCTTCTTGGACCTTTGAAATCGAAATGTCCCCAAAGGCTCTTGGGGTTGAAACCTTGTCCTCCTGTTAATGACAATGCTTTGGTAGTTCTGTGTCTAATGTTTGACGAAAGCTGTGAGCTAGAGTGATTTAACTGGCTGAGTGCTGACCAAGATTTCTATTTCTTGATAATTTTTAAATTTAAATTTGAAATAAGCTTGTTTTATATGTCAATCTCAGTTCCCTCTCCCTCCCTCTTCCCCTGTCTCCCCCCCCAACCTCCATCCCATCCCCTTTCTGCTCCCCAGGGAGAGTGAGGCCTTCCATGTGGGATCTTCAAAGTCTGTCATGACATTTGGAGCAGGGCCTAGGTCCTCCCCACTTGTTTCTAGGCTGAGAGAGTAACCCTCTGTGTGGAATGGGCTTCCAAAGTCAATACATATACTACAGTATTGCTGCTACCAGAGGCCCCATAGACTAACACCCATATTCAGGGGGTCTGGCCAGTCCTATGCTGGTTTCCCAGCTATCAGACTGGAATCCATGAGCTCCCCCTTGTTCAGGTCAGCTATCTCTGGGTTTCTTCAGCCTGGTCCTGACCCCTTTGCCCATCACTCCTCCCTCTCTGCAACTGAATTCCAGGAGTTCAGCTCAGTGTTTAGCTGTGGGTGTCTGCTTCTGCTTTCCTCATCTACTAGATGAAGGCTCTATGATGGCATATAAGGTAGTCATAAATGTCATTATAGGGGAAGGGCATTTAAGGTAGCCTCTCCACTATTGTTAGTTGGGGCCATTCTTGTAGATCTCTGGACATTTACCTAGTGTGAGATTTCTCTTTAAGCCTATAATGGCTCCCTCTATTATGGTATTTCTTTTCTTGCTCTCCTCTATTCTTTCCCTGACTCAATCTTCCTCCTCCCTCATGCCCACCTCTCCCCTCCTCTTGTACACTTCTTTTGCTCCTAACTCCCTCTCCCATGCTCCCAATTTGCTCAGGAGATCTTGTCCCTTTCCCCTTCTCTATGGGACCATATATGTCTCTCTTAGGGTCCTCCTTGTTTCCTAGCTTTTCTGGCGGTGTGAACTGTAGGCTGATGATCCTTTGCTCTATGTCTACAATCCATATATGAGTGAGTACATACAGTGTTTGTCTTTTTGTGACTGGGTTACCTCATTCAGAATGGTTTGTTCTAGTTCCATTCCATTTGCCTGTGAATTTCAAAATTCCATTGCCCCCCCCCCCCCGCTGAGTAGTACTCCATTGTGTAAATGTAACACATCTTTTCTATACATTCTTCAGTTGAGGGGCATCTAGGTTGCTTCCGGGTTCTGGATATTGCAGATAATGCTGCTATAAAAAATAATGCTGTTATGAACATGTTGAACAGATGCTTGAACATGCACCTTTTGGGTATATGCCTAAGAGTAGAATTGCTAGATCTTGTGGTTTTCCACAACCACCACGTTGATTTCCAAAGTGGCTGTACTAGTTTGCACTCCCACCAGCAGTGGAGGAGTGTTCCCCTTTCTCCATATCCTCTGCAGCATAAAGTGTCTGTGGTATTTTTGATTTTAACCATTCTGACATGAGTAAGACAGTCAAGGTTTCTATTTCTTGATTCTTCAGATGGGACACAGCATCCCCTCTGGAGTCATAGATTGAAACTTGGCCAGCTACCCTGTCCTGCCAAGAACTCAAGAGCCGAAATTGACCCATCTACACCAAAATTGCTTCTGTTGGGTATTGTGACCCAGCAACAAGGAAAACAACTAACATACCCAGGCTGCGCTCACACTCCTGTCTCCCAGTCTCACCCTCTCTAGAGCTGGGAATTCATGTGTGCACAGCATCATCTCCTGCCATTCTGTCCCAGGCCCTTCCCAAACCCTCCCCACCTGACCTCTCCTCCCCTCTCCCCTCACTCCCTCCTCTCCTCTCCTGCTTTCCCCTCCTCCTTCTTCCTCTTCTGATTCTCCTCTTTTTCACCCCTCTTCCTATCTCCTTGATGCCCTCTCAGAAGTCAAGTGTGAGCAACCATTTGAGCAGCCCCAGAGAGATTGCTGATCAAAAGCCATGAGATGCCTGGTGATCAGCCCAGGGGTAGGGAGCTTGCTCAGTTTACATCACCCAAGGGAAAAGAAAGAGAAAATGAAAATGGCCATGGTAGTGAACTTGGATGGGGACCTGGGGCACATTTCAGGTCTTCAGCCCCGAGGAAGAAGCACCCAGCCTGGCTCCTCATGGTGCCTGACCCTGTGGGAGATTCCATGTTTATTGTTCCAAGCTGCGCATTTGGGGACAATTTATTCTCCATCAGCAGGTGAGTGAGAAGAGACCAGTCTCTCTCTTAGTCCTCAGGACCAAGGGAGAGAGCAAGGACAGACAGGTCACAGACAACATGCAGGGTCAGACTGAAAGGACTAAGGTGAGTCCTTCATGCTCTGACTCCATCTCGTGTTTGCTCACACAGTTCTCAGCCATCTCTGTTCCCCGACAACAGTCATGTCACCTTCACACGTAGCTGAGATTTCCATGGACATGTCCTTGGTGCAGAGAATCAACCAGAGTAAGTAAAGGAAACCACAATAAATAAAGAAGCTATAACTCAAAATTGCTTGTCATGTTATGATTGAAATGCTCTGCCAGGAAAGAACATTTCAAATTATTTGACATTTCACCTAAGTAGTATGTAAGTGATGTTCTGTGTGGTTTTGTTTTTTGTACATGCTGTCCCCTGACATTGGGAACATACAGACTATTTGAAGGCATGGACTCACTCTTTGTCTGAACATTAATAAAAGTACTTAAATTTATCAAGAATAAATGTACAGCCTTCCTGGTGTGTGAACGATGGCTTTGTTATCCAACCATTTGAGTTCATCAGAATTCCAGGAACAGATGGCTGAGCAGGAGACACTCCTCCCTTCCCGTGGGTTGTCTCCCTAACCCACAGTACTGAGACCCTAAACTGCACATAAATAAGGCAAGCTGGGATTCCCTCACTAAGCTAGACCCCAAGCTCTCTTCTCTTTCTCCTTGAACATTAACTTTATATGATTGTGTGTTTGTGAATGTGTATGTGTGCATCTCTGTGCATATCCATATGAAGGTCAGAGGCCATCCATATATCATTCGCCACAGCTTGGATTTCATTGAATTTCCTAGGTTGGCTGGCCAGTGAGTCCCAGTGACCCACCTATCTCCAACCCAGCGCTGGGATTACAAGATTGCAATTTCATGTTACCACGTTTGTTTTTGTTTCTGTTTTCTCTTCTGCGTCAGGAAAGAGAACTCTGATCCTCATGCATTGAGACCAGCACTTTACCCATCTTGCCATGTCCCAGCCCTCATTCTCTCGGTAGCATCTTTAGATGCACAAAGCTTGGACTGCCTCCAGGCCAACAGTAAGAAGCCAGCAGATCCTGGCCTGTACTCTCTGAAACTGTAATTCAAACCAAACCTTTGCTTCCCTCGGCGGGCTATCTCGGATGTGCTGTCTCAGGGACAAAAGGATAACTGCCACGCCCCTCTACATCCTGTCTGCTCTGTGGCCCTCAGTAGCAGCATCAGAAAACAGACATGGGCAGCCAGCTGGGCGCAGCATCCTCTCAGCAGGCTCTGGAGTTGGCTGCTATGGTTTTAGGGGGAGATAGCTTGGTGAGGATCTGCAGATCAGGCAGTTCACAGTGGCTGCCCCTTGATGGCCCTCCCACCTTGGTGTAGTTACCCTTAGATACTTCATCCTGGCCTTACTGTGGAGCACAGGTGTTTGAACTCACCACTGTAAACATGCCCCTCTCCCCTCCACATTTGTTACCTCTATTGTACGCCGCGGTGGGTTCATCACAAGGGCAACATTTGGTGGTTCTGTGAGGGAACCCTCATAGAATGGGAGGAGTTAGACCCTGATATCTGTGTCCTAGTCTCCCATAGGAGGCGACTCAGACATCTCCCACAACTTCCAGACACAGCTCACCGGCAGCATGAGATGTTTCCATCACAGGCTCCTTAGATACCTGAGCTAAAGCTGAGAAGGATGGAGAGATGCAGCTGAGGCGTGTCAGGGCTCATGGAGTGCATGAGGTGGCCACCTCAGGGCCTCGAATGACTGTTGGACAACTTTGTAATTGTTAGGACATGACAGATTTTGACACACAGATGCCTTCTCATCCCTTCATAGTCCTCATGCAGTGGTACCCCAATGCTCACTGGGGAAGGAATTCTGTGTGTGACCCCACAGGCTGTAATTCTCAGCAACCACATGTCGGCCTGCTCAACGTGTATTCTTAGAAGCCTCAAGATTCAAGTAAGCTCCATTCTGAATGCGTGACTTTCCACTCTGTGCAGAACTCCAGCAGTGTTTCTGGACTCTGAAATTCTCCATGGCCAACCAATCTCAACCCAAATTCACTGTGGTCCACTCTAGTCCTCTACCCAGGCACTAAATCAGCCAATCCTTGAGCTGAATCAAACATTCTCCTCTCAGATGTGGTCTGACATTCTCTGAAACTGCCATACTAAAATCCCCAGATCTGCCAGAGCAGTTCCCTGTCTTATAAAAACCTAGAGTTAAAAAGGTTCCAAAACAGGAACAATGGTTCACTAATCCAGAGCTCCCTGTTGTTCCCAGGCATTTGACGATCCTCACAGGACCAGACTCTTTGCCATCCAATGGCTGTTTGCATTTTTCCTAATCCCACATGACCACACTCTTATCCTCTGACCGCAGCACAGAGGTCACGTGATCCTTAGACCCATGTGGGTGCACTCTGTGCAGTACCCAGAGCCTTGTTTTATGATCCACCTGCCACCACCACAGTGATACCTTGGGCACAGGACCCTGGCTTGGTGTAGACTGTTTCTCTGGCATCAGGACAGTTGAAGACCATTGTACCAGTCTAACAATGAATCATGGGAAAATGACTAAGCTTTTTGGTGCTCAGGTTCCTTATCCAAAAGGGAATGATGATACCATAAGGTAAGAGGTCCATCACACAAGTCACAGGATGAGAGTGACAATTTCTACTACCCTAGTGTCACTAGAGGCCACACCCCTGCCAACGGGAGCTGAGTGAACACTGTCTGGTTATTTTCAATGCAGTCATATGTTTATTGATCCTTTGCTTCAAGCCTTGCAGTTTGGGCAAGGGAGGAGGAGGAGTCCTCTTGTGTAAGTGTGATCATTGGGGACTACAGAAAGGCTCCTCTACTGTAAGTGGGTATAGAAGGGGAAAGGGGCTGACCTGACCACAGGCTCCATGCAGCTGGAGGAATGAGGGTTCCAACACTGTGCCTGATGTGGGCAGTGTCAGCAGCCCCTAAAGGGACAGTGAGTACAAGAGGAAAAGTGTGAGGCAGGAACTGGGCACCAAGTGGTACCAGGTGGTGGAAACAGACTCAGGGCAGCAGGCTCCTTTCTCAACCCTGGGGCTGAGGATCATGTGTTTGGCCTATAATCATGTGTTTGGCTTGCATAATCCCATGAAGGCGGCTGAAGGAAGACATAACCAGAGCCTAGATAGGGCTGACCTATCTGCCAGGGACCGGGCTTTTGGGTAGGGGCAGATAAAGAAGTGGCAGGAGGCAGGGGCCACAAAGAGATCCCAGGCTCAGGAACAAGATCTAGAGCTGTCAGAGGCCTGGGAGACGGAGACTGACTGTGTACAGGCTCCTGTGCATGTGGGAGTCACAGTCAGTGACTGTCACTGTCCAATCCAGGCACACCACAGCCAATCAGAGCATGGAAGCAAAATTGCAGATAGAGACCCCACACAGGTTTAATCTCTGGCACCTCAACACTTGGGAAGTTCTAGATTTGCTTGGGATTTGTGACTTTGGCCATAAAGAGTGGAGTCTGAGTGCTTGTTTCAGAGACAACCATCAGGAATGGCCTGTTGAAATGCACTTTCAGAGGGTTCAGAATTAGAGCTGATCCTGTGTTTATGAATCCTGTGGCAGCAGCTGCTTCTGTACCTATCTCAGCCACATCCAGCACAGCCTTGTGGACCACCTGTAAGACAAAGACATCACTCACTGGAGACCAGAAGGGCAGGACAGGAGATTCTGCTGGAGAAGTTGTTTGTTCTTAGCACGAGCTCTCACCCTGCGGTTTCCAAGTCTCTGCTCAGGGTGTGAGATGAGGTGTGCCCTGGGTCTGCTCAGTCTCTGAGAATCTGTGTTGCCCTCAAACCCACTACGCACTGGAGGATGGGTGTAGGCATTCTTACCCCACGGGCAGCTTCTCAGGAGACCCACAGCGAACAGCCAGGGTGCTGGCAGCCAGTGCAGGCTTCAGCCTCCCTGCTGCTTTGGCCTCCTTGGGACACACAACAGCAATGCACAGGGCATGGCTTCTCCCCCACCCACTTATGCTCTCTTTCTGGTTCCTTTCCTTCTGCTCTCTCTTTCCCTCTCCATCCTGCTGTTCCCCTGGGGCAGACAGGACATTTCCTGTCTCCCTCTTCTCTTCTGTCCTCTCTGTGTCTTGTGTCTCTTTCCTTTTTCCCCTCTTTCCTCCCCCTTCCCTTTCTAATTACACTTCTGAATTAAGCTCTGTTTGTGGGGCATGTTTGCCTCCTGCCTCATTCATCCTTGCCTGTCGTGGAATTCACCACAGTCGCCAACATGCTTTTTTCCTAACATCTTTACTTACCTTAGAGACTCTCAGGTCCTTGTCCCCTGTGATCCCAGACAGATCAGACTGTGTGGAGAAGACTTCCCTGATGCCCAGCTGTGAAAGGATGCCCTCCAGGCTGTAGTCAGTGGAGATGGAGAACTTGGGCAGGTAGAGCTCATCGATCATTCTGAGAATGAAAGGGAAAAGTAATAGTCACTGGACTGTTCCCCTCAAGCCAGAGTGTATCTGAGCACCTGTCCAGAGCACAGACAGTGCTCTCAGCAGAGAGAAGGCCTCTGTCCATCTGCGCCTACATCACATGACTTCCTCTCCCTAATGCATTCATTGCCCACCAGTGCCTGAGAGTGTTTACAGGGGCAGGCAACGAGTTGGTGCCAGCTGTTCCTCTGAGATGCACAAAATGCGGTCGTTCCCATCATGTGCACCCTCAGACTTCATCTAATGATCCTTCTGTTTAAACTGCACCCTACAGCAGACTCCAGCTTTCCTTTTCCTTGAACCCTCCCTATCTTAATCTCATTTCTCTTCCCAAATCAAATACTGATTAGGTGCATTTCTACTCTCTCTTCCTCAGTTACAAGACAAGCCCACAAGGGTAAGAAATTTTTGTTGTTGTAGTTGTTGTACTTGAGTCTGTGACATTCTCTCGGGTCTAAATCAGAGCTAGGCACACAGTAGGTCTTCGAGTCATCATTGCACTGATGGCGAATGAATGACTGAGAGTGTATGACATGGCTACACAGGGCAGAGCTGATGCTCAGAGCTGACGTCATCTCAACTGCACTCCCCTGTGCCTTCCAAACCCATCCAAGATTCCTTGCAATTACAGCCTCTTAAACACAGAGGACTCCTCAGCTTATGCTCCAGCTCGTGTCATCTTTTGAACAACAAAAATAATAGTAAAATATGCCCCAACCACCAAGTCCACAGAGGAGAAGTCACCCCTAATCCACCTGTCCAGGTTCACTCTACAACCATTATACAGGGTACTAGTAAGACTCTGAGGTACAGGGACATTGGGTCTCAGGCCAACAGCAGGATGATGGACCAGACCAACTCTGGTTCCTGTGGACACGCACCTGGGCCTCAGGGAGTCCTTCCATCTCCGCAGGGTCTCTGGCTGTAAGCTGGCTTCCACCTTCTGCATCCTGCCTTGGTCAGGGAGGATGAAGAGGGCGCTGGCATTGCCTGTGTACTTCAGCTCCACCACGTGGGAGGACAGCTCCTCATCACGGAAGTAGGGTGTGGTCAGGAACTTATGCTTCATCATGGGCACCTTCACAGTCCTCTTGTTGTCCAAGTAGAAGTTAGAGTCAAATGTGGAATCAGGATCAAAGGGTTCCTTCCATCTCCCTAAATGTGGAGCAGTTCCTCAGAGGATAACATCACCTGAGAGACCCCACCTCCATCCCATTTCTGCCCAGCTTCTGAGTCTTGATAGTACTCAATCCCTCTTCAATAACACTGTTTCCCTTACTGTGGCATAATCTTGATTAGAATAAACTTTGGCAGATGTAGAAATATGAATGAGAAATGATTCACAGGTTTCATTTAGAAACAGTGAACTAAAAATCTAAGCTTCCCTAAGTAAGTGAGATTTCTGAAAAACAGCCATGGATCTGTGGGTGGGTGTGTAATGGAGAGATGAGAGTTAACAGTGCTGAACAGGAGCCCGGGGGCAGTTGAGAATCCCATCTTCCTCAGGAGGAACCGTGTCTAGAAGGCAATCACTTGTAGGACAGGTTTGAGGAGACACAGGACAAGAGAGACTATGTTCTCCCACACCATGATCTGTAGATGGTGCCCCCCCCCACTGTGAACCACCTAACGGAGTTGGATTACCAGTTTGGCTAAGACATGGGTAGTGAGTCCTCTTCTCTCACATGGAGTATGCTCACCTCCATGAATCCCAGACATGCTGCTCAGACTTGCCCAACATCCCCAAGTACATGTTACCTGCAATGACCCTGGGGGACTTGGAACTTTGACAATTTCCTGGGCCCAGAATTCAGCAGCTTAAACACACATCCCCACATCATAGACAAGCAGCCTTGGAGCTTGAGCCCTGGGGCAGCAGAGAGAGACAAACAGAGAAAGAGAGAGAGAGGGGGAAGAGGGAGAGGGAGAGGGAGAGAGAGAGAGAGAGGGAGAGGGAGAGAGAGAGGGAGAGAGGGAGAGAGAGAGAGAGAACCATACCCCGCAGTCCAATCCTTCAGTCATCACTCTGTTTCCCCTGCCTTCAGAGCACAGCCTCTCTGGGGCCATCCTGGACTCCTGTCCTCCGTCCTCCTATCCTACTCTGTCCATGGCCAAGTGTGTTCTGTCTATAATCTCAGAGCCTGCCTTCTTCTGTTCTGGACTTTCCAGAGTCCAGAGATGCAAATCCACCCCAGATCTAGTCCCACCAAGATTTTTATCAGGCATCATTTTGTGAGCTGTTGTCTCACACTTGGTATGTCAGGCAGGGTTTTGTGGTATTGGCACTGGATTTCTCCTCACTAACCCTTACCCACAGTACTTCCATCCTAATCTCCCCACTCTCCTGCCCCCAACCTCAGACCCTCTGTCCCAGGAGTGTGCCTTTAACACTGTGATCCTGGAGGCTGCCTGGGCTACTAAATGTACAAACTAAAATTCCACAACATAGGCAGACACTAAACACCAGAACACTGCCTGGCTGACCCATCCCTCTCACGAATGGCTTCTCCCCAGGCCTTGCTTTTTCCATGTCTAGGTCCAGCATTGCAGAAAAGACTCATGGGAGAGTCCGTGCCCGAAAACTGCCCACAGGGCACTTCCTATTCTCAGCCATGATGCTTTTCCCTTAAATTGGGGTAGCCAGGCTCCTTAGGTCAAGAAGCCCCCAGACCACCTGTATCTTCCAAAAGATGGAAGTTCTCTAGCAGACGATTCTGTAGAAACATATTAGAAATAATGTAGTGGGCTGAATGAGGGACTCCTTCTGTGGTAGTTTAAATGTAATTGGTCCCTATAAGTTCATAGGGACGTAATTATTAGGAGGTGTGGCTTTGTTAGAGCAGGTGTGGCTCATGGAGGATGTGTGTTACTGTGGAGCCAGGCTTAGAGGTCTCATGAATGCAGAAGATAGTGGCCTGAGTCTCAGACAACTTCCTGTTGCCTGCAGATGTTGGATTCTCAGATATCTCTCAGGCCCCATGTCTGCCTGCATACTGCCATTGTCCCACTTGAAGATAATGGACTAAACCTCTGAAACAGTAAGAGAGCCACCCAATTAAATGTTTTCCTTTGTAAGTGTTGTCATGGTCATGTGTCTCTTCACAGCAATAGAACCCTGACTAAGACACTGTCTCTGCAGAGAGAATCAGTGACTTCTGCAAACTCAGGTAGGACTGGACATGTGAGCTATGCATTCTGCTTGTCAGTGAGTTTAAGTCACAGTCAAATTCAGCCCTCTTAGACTGAGAGCTAAATGGTACTGTGGAGCATGCACCAGGAACAGCAACTGTATCCAGAAGATCCCAAAGGATAAGTAAGACCTGCTAGTAATAAGAAGTTAGGCACCCATGTCTCCAAGACCATGAGCATCTCCTTTCCAGTGGTCAGCATAAAGACACAGGGTAAGCAGCCAACATCCTCTCCCTCCATGCCCAACCAGTGGCCATCCTCACCTTTAAAGTAGATGTAATTCACCAGCACCATTAACGTCTGATCATCCAGGTCTGAGATCAGGTCCTTGATCTTCCCCTGGGTATGTTTGCTCACATAGTCATTGATGAGCTTTTTGGCCTCATGAGGCTGCTGGAAGTCAGTTGAGGAGGCTTCAGCCTGGTACATGACCCTTGCTTTCTCCTTGAACTCTGCCAGGATCTGCAGGTTCTTTTCAACAAACATGGCGCTGCCTGTGCTGATCTGCACCTGGTCCCCTGGCCGGCTGAGCATGTGGAGAAGGTGGCCAAAGCCCCTGTGGATGTCTGCCTTAGGGGTCTCTGTGAGATTGAACTTGAGACCTTCCAGAATCTCTTCCAGGGTGTTGCTGCTTGCTCCAAGGGACAGGAAGGCCAAGGCAAATGAGATGCTGAATGGGGAGAAGACAATGTTTTTATCTGGATTCTTCAAAACCAGCTCCTTGTAGAGGCTGAAGGCAAAGTCGGTGTTGATGGTGGCCAGGGTTAGACTGTCCACTTGTGTCCCATTGTTTTGGTCTTCCCGGACTGTGGTTTCCTTTCCCAATGTGCCATCTGGTTTGGAGAGGACAGCAGGGCAGAAGCCAGCCACCAAAAGAACAAAAGCTATATGGAGGGCCATCTCCTCTCTTCTTCAGGCTGAAAAGTAAGATCCTTTAAGTCTGGAAAGGCCAGGTGTCCCCTGACCATATTCTAGCCCTGCAACCTGGCCTGCATTGTGTCCTTGCTCTGCTGTCCCTTTCTGCCTTGTGACCATCCATAGGAGATGCTCTGGCTACTCAAATGGCAGTACCAGATCCCATGCACCCAGTTACCCTGGAGGAGAGATGCTGTAGCCGATTTTCCTAATAGAGAATCAGGATAGAGATGAAGGGACATGCCAGGGTCACAGTGTAAGGAAGAGAAGGACATGGGAATGGGCTAAAGCCTTGTGTAATCTTAACTTCTTTTCTTTTTTTCTCATTTGGTATAAAGGTGCATTGGAAATCAGGGAACACTCTTAATTGGTACCAGTGCCCCACCTGCCATCACCAGCTTCTAGTCAGGACTCAGTGAAGGATCCTTGAATTAGATCAAATGGCCCATCCCAACCTCCAGATGGCATGTCCATGTCTTACAACTGCCCTGGGATGCAACTGGTTCATGTCTCTGGACATGGGGTTGGCTAACTGAAAGAAAGAGCTGCAGATATCTGAGGCAGTCCCAAAGCCATGGCAGCCCTGAGAACAGGCATCAGAAGGCCACTAGGGGGTCGCTCTTCAAACCCTCCAGGGTTTCATATGATGGTTTGTATTCAGGACTGGAAGGCTTCCTGGCAGGAAGGAAAATGAATGGTGTCCCAGTCTGGTGCCCAGACCATATTTCATTTTGACTGTCAGGATTGCTGTGTGTTGGTAGCAAACAAGTAGGTGGAGCTCTCTGTGCAGCCTGGTGAGTGGTCCAGGTTACATTATCAGTGAATGGGCATTGTGGGTGTTTTTTAGGGAATTTGCGTACACCCATGGAGTGGGGGCCACATGCATCCTAAAAGACCACATTTGGATGCCTGTGATGGTGGCAATCGTGGGTGCCCGGCTTTAGCCTGTGTCCACTCCATAGGTGAGTTCAGAGGAGAATGTAGATGGCAGAGGAAAGGGATGGAGGGGGGATGGGTGCGGGGGGAGAGGACAAGGTGGGGATCAGATGCAAGAGTGAGAAAGCGGAAGGAAGAGGGGACAGGAGGGTATGAGCAGGGAGAGAGGGGGTCAGATGGGGGAGCCAAGGGAAAACAGACATGAGAGAAGACTAGAAGAGTCTAGGAGAATGGAGGGAGCAGGGGAGGGAGGTGTTGGAGCTGAACCACATGTCTCCAGGGCTGTCACACGCCTGCAGAGGGACCAGTAACTTCAGCTGCCTTCACCCTGTGTTTACTGTCAGACCGATGCATCCCTTTCTTTGGGAAAGCATTCAGTTATATTTTATTTCAAAAGTATTTCAGCAGGAAACAGGCTAGTCTGCTTGTGCAGGAGACCTGGCTCAGTGGCTGAGCGATTGTCTTCTTTTCCTCAAGAGGAGAGGGTAGAGTCCCTTTCCTTAGCCCTAAGATCTGCTGGGGAAGTGGAGTCCCTGACACCAAGGCATTCCCTCTCTGCTGTAAGCACAGCAGGGCTGCCATTTCCGCCAAAGTGACTCTGTAGCAGGCTTTTCTCCTCCCAGCTTAATAGCACTCGACAATGTCTCCATACCAATGTCTCCATACTTCCACCCTGTGGAGGGCTCCGCTCACTCTCCAGGAGCATAGCCCATGGCATCTCCGTCTTCCACAGACTGGAGAGATGATTCATATGCACCCCAGAAATGTCCCCTGACTCATAACCCAGTGCCCCAGGAACAACTCCTCACCACCCCCCAAATCAAGACCCTAGATCATCACCATTACCACAGGCCTGCAAAGTCTTCTCTGTCCCTGGAGAGAAGGGATCCTGAGCATTACCTGCAGACTTGATGACAGCTGCCAGTGTCTGTGACAGCTGAGTCCTGATGTTCGGGGTTGCTGCCTGCCTGGGTTGCTATTTTCCCAGTGCACGCTGATGTCTATTTATCCCCAGCTCAGACTCCTCCCTCTTCTTAGGAAATGCTGGCCAGGTGTGCTTTGTGCTTAGACTGTAAGTGGGCACACAGGATGGATGGTTTCTGGTAACATGAATTTAGAAACTCCAGCTAGCAGAAACACCTGTCGCTGTGTTCCAATCAATAAAGCAGGTGCAGCTGGATGTTGAGGTTATGACTTCTGTTTGTCCCATGGTTCAAAGATCTATGTCCAACCAGGGAATAGTATGAGCAAAAAGATAAACCCCACCTGCATCTGTGTAAACTGTCCTGTCCTCCAGCAAAGGGATATTCACAATAGAGCCTTGCTCTCCCCTCTTCAGCTCTCAGAAACTGCTTTGTGTGGTGCCGAAGGGGAACTCTTGAAAGGAATCTGGGTCTGCAGAGCTTGGCTGACCGGTCTGATCTCAGTACTATATAGAGATGGGGACATTGCAGGACAGAGGCTCATTACCTTCTCCTGGGCTAAGTGCTGTTTCCCTGGAACAGCCACGTTTGCCTCCTCTGTCAGAACTAAACCTTGTGACAACCGAGTCTATTAACTTATAGACAACTAGCTTCAACCCAATAGCTAAGAATGCCAGCAGATAACATCTTGAGCCTGCTGCCATAAATGCCCTTCCCGGATAGTGAGATCAACAACAAACTTATCCATGAAGCCATCACCTAAAAAAAATGCTTTGACTCCAAAATTTAAATTCAAGGACAAGTTACTTGGGAAAAGGATTTCTGTTTTTGTTTCCACAGAAAATGAAAAGCTGTGGATTCCTTCCAGACTAATGTGGTTTGATCAAGCCAGGCTGCCTGAAACAGTACCAGGTGATCCTACATTCAAAACAGCTGGACAAAGCAGCATTACAGACTACAGCCAGGATTTCTGCATCTTCTTAGAATCCCCCATGACAGTGCCCCTTACCAGCAGGAAGTAATTTGGAAAGAAACGAAGCCCAAATTCCCAAATATTGTCTATAAATGTTTGTTTTCATTTAAATGGACTTGGAGATATATATATATATATATATATATATATATATATATCACATCTTGAGCCTGCAGAGAAGCTCCTCCATCTTGATGCCTCTCTGAGGTTCCCACCCTTGTTTTGATTTGTGACCTTGTCTTGATTTGTGACTTTCTTTCTCTTGTAAATCTATAAAGATTTTGTGAAACTGTTTCCATGTTGGAACATGGAATTTCAGTGTCCTAAACCTGTGTTCTTGGACCATAGTCACTCACAATGACTCATATAAAGCATCTGTTATTCCCTTTGGGATGACAGCTGTGGCGTTTGTGTCAACAGTGGGGTTAGACACAGCAGGCAGGTGTCAGCTCCAAAGCCACTGTCCCTAGAATGGAGGTGCTGGTCCTAAAAGAAGGATTTTGGCTGAGTTAACAGAAGCCTAAATGCAGAGCTCTGTGTACCAGAGAATCAGATCACCCATGGTGAATTTCTGTTTGCCAGGAGCCACCCTACCCTTCCCATGAGCACACAGCTCTCCTTCACTCCAGATATGCTGAATCCACTCAAAGATGCCAACACTCATATCATTTGAAATCTGCTTTCTTTTCTGATATTTTGCCCCTTCTCTCTGCCCTCTTTGGTAGAAAAAACTTGACAGTTTGATCCCTAATAAATCTTTTTCTCCAACTGCAGTTGCCTAATTTGATCATTCTTACTGTTTCCTGTCTTATAATTGGTGCTGAAACCAGGGAAAACACTGGGCATCTTCCCAAGGGCTCTGTCCACCCTAACCGAACAGAAGAGCTGATTTTTAACACCCTCAGTGATCCTCACTTGCTTCTGCTGGCTCTCCTCCCCCTACTGTGTTCAACTGCAAGTTTGGGAGTCTGCTTTGCCAATTATCTCTCTACTGTGCTGGCTAAATTTATGTCAACTTGACACAAATTGTAAACGTCTGAGAGGAGGGAATCTCAATTGAGAAAATAGCTCGCTCAATCATGGGCTCTTCCCATCCAATCTTGACTCTGTACTTACAGAATGGCTTATCCATAGTCATGGCGTTTTACACAGTATGGCTTCTGACCTAGGAACTCATTTCACAGGCATCAAAGTACACCAGTGGCTCCACTATCATGGACTTCACTGGTATTATCATGTTCCCTACCTTCTGAAGCAGGTAGCCTTATAGAACCTGTAGGGTTCTTTTCTTAATTAATTAATTTGAAGTGGGAAAATCCATAAATCTGTATGTTTGGGGTGGGAAAACTCACTTTAATCTGGGCCACATCTTCTGCTGGCAGCCTATATAAAGGACATGGAAGAAGGAAGCTCCTTCTCTGTCTGCCTGTTCTCATTCTTGCTGACAAGCCCACTCCTTTACTGGGATTAGAGCTTAATTCTTCAGGACTCTGCCATACACTGGAACCAGCAGAGACATCCAGCCTCACGGACTGAACAACTACAAGATTCTTGGACCTTCATGGGAGATGTCTTTCTGTAAATATGATTCTCTTTCTGGTTAATGACTAAAGCACTGTTCAGCCAATGAGGCAGCAAAATATGTTTAGGAGAGAGGAGTCATAATGTGATCCAGGAAAGAGAGTCAGACATTTGCTGGTAAGATAAAGCCATGTAAAAATACTTACATTAATAGAAATGGCTTAATAACTAAGACAGAACTAGTCAATAAGAAGCCCTAGCAAGCAGCCAACAGTATTATAATTGATGTGAGTTACTGAGTGTTCATTTGGGCTGACACGGTTGTGGGACCAGGCTGGTGGGAAGAACCATCCATAATAAGACCTTCCATTGGTAGACAGCCATTATTGGAATACCTGGACCACAAGCTTGTAAATTATTCTAATAAACCCCTTTGTCTATATATAAATTCATTCTACAACTTTTGTTCCTCTAGAGAATCCCAATAAGTGAAGCCTAATGGTCTATTCACTTAATACAGTTGGTGACAAATGGGTATTTATGGGCACCAAGTAATTGCACAAGATAGTTTAGTTCTGTATGGTGATGCTCCACTCTGCACAATCATGGCGTTTCCATTAATGAGCCATGTAGACTCTTCACTGCAATGGTGGTTTCTCTGTGACAGCATCAGTTGTCACTTGTACCTATCTCATGGATAGACTATGGGCAGCAAACGGAGGATGTTATAGGCTTGAGTTATGAAAAGACAGTGGCATTTCTTCCCTCCTCCATGCTTGGTTTTTGTTCAGTCTGGTTTTTGGAAACAGAATCTTGCTATATAGTGCAATGTTATGGTTTGAATGTGGAATGGTCCCCAGAGGCTCGGGGCTTTGAAATCTTGTCCACCGGTTGGTGGCGCTGCCTTGGGAACTCAGTGACTAATCCTATGAGCTAGAGGGATTTAACTGGATGAGCTCTGACCAAGATCTCTGGTTCCTGATCCTTCAGATGGGACAAACTGTTGATCCACTGCTGCCACCACAGATCAAAACTTGGCCCATGACCATTCCTGTCCCGCCAAGACACCAAGAACCAAAACGAACCCTTCTACCCTCAAGTTGTTTCTGTCAGGCACTGGGAGCCAGGAACAAGGAGAACGGCTAATATACCCAGGCTGCCTGCGCTCGTACTCCTGTCTCCCCATCTCAGCCTCTCAAGTGCTGGGATTACATGTGTGCACAGCCTCAGCTGCGGCCGTTCTTTCCCAGGCCACTCCTGTTCCCCCTGCACCCTCTCCTCTCCTCTCTCTCCCTCCCCTCCTTCTCGTTCCCTCCCCCCCCCTTAGAAGTTCTTGGCGGGCTAGCCCGGTGGTGTTGGTGGGGGCTCAGCTCAGCCCTCTGAGTAGGCCCAGAGAGATGTCCTATGAAAAGCCACGAGAGGGATCCGTGGTAGGGGGCTTGCCCAGCGAGCACAAGACCCTGGGTTGAGATCACTCAGGAAAATAAAATGATTACGAGAGTGCACTTAGGCAGGCAACCTCCAGCACATGTCAGGACTTCAGCCGACGGTGACCCATGAGAGGCCCTGAGGCAGGGCCACCCGGCCTGGCTCCTCGTGGTGCCTGACACTGTGAGATGCCATGTTTATTGTTTCAAGCTACACATTTGGGGACAATTTATTCTCCATCAGCAGATGAGTGAGAAGAGACCAGTCTCCCTCTTAGTCCTCAGGACCAAGGGAGAGAGCAAGGACAGACAGGTCAGAAGGGAGCATGCAGGCTCACACCCCAGCAATGCCACACTGGGTTCCTCCCTCGGCAGTAGCCCCCCTCTCTCCCTTCAGGGCATGTTAGTTACCATGGTTCCTCTGTTCTTCCTGCCTGAAACCCTGTTGCCTCCTCATCAGCAACGTCTGAGGCGGTCTCTGTTGATGACTGCCTTCTTTGCAAGCTCCCAAAGCCACATGCCAGTTGATCCTGAGCCAAGCCAGGTCAGAACCAGACCAGCTACTTGGTGTCCATCCTCTCCACCAACACGGCTTTGTTCCCTGATGACCCATACCTAGCCCAGCTGTGATGAGGCAGTAACCGCGGTGCAAAAGAGCCAACTGTTGAGGTCACCTAACTCCAGCCCTGAGGCTGTCCCCCTGCTCTGTGGGAGCCCCAGGTAGGATCATCTGCTGTGGCTGTGGGATTTGTTGTGAATCAAGCATGTTTCCCAAAGAGGACACCATAGGGCTCTGATTTTAGGGTGAGGGTTGTACCTGCTGCCATTTTTGTGATGGCCATTACAACCCACTTACTGCCTGGCTCTTACAGTTCCCGTGTGCTTCAGAGGCCGCTTGTGTCTAGAGTTCTGCTCTGGGATTTTGATAGAAGGGCTTTCTGTGCATCCTTCCTTAGTGACCCTTCATGCTGGGCGTGTCAAACAGACTCCATCTCCATCCTCCAGCTGCTTCCCTATCCCCATCCCCAAACTATGTGGCCCTGAACCTGTTAGCCTGGGCCACACCATTCTAAAGCACTTCCATTTTAGCTGAACTGTGACTACTCTAGAACTTAAAATCATTTGTTTTCCAGAACTAAATTAATTTATTCTATAGGTTCTGGCCTTCCCTATCCTACCAAACCCCCCAAATAATGGCTTTCCACAAGAGATGTATATTTATCCCCAACATTATTATTTTAACTCATTACTCCTTGGTTACCCCAGCAATGACAAAAAAAGGAACCTTTCCAATCTCCTTGCCACTCCACTTCCTGAGAAAACTGTAAGAAGGGGCTGCTACTCTGCGGCACGAGCCTAACCCCTCCTCAGAGTCTCAGCCCCGCTGTGTAGCCCTGCCTACTAAATACAGTGAGTACCATGTGTACGTCCAAATCTCAAGGGAGAGCTTCAGGGTCTTGCCATCAACATCCTGATTCCTAGGCTGGAGCCAGGAAGACATATTTATATTTTCTATTTCTTTACTTAGATTTGTGTATATGCAGGTGTGCAGTGGGAGAGTATACATGTGCAGTGCCCGTGTGTGCATGTGTAGGTGTCATGGCTGTTCCTGGAGGCTAAGAACGAGTGTGTGTCTTGGGGAGCAGCAGCTGTGTGTGCAGAAGTCCCACATGACAACCCTTCCCCAGTGGGTAAGGCTCCGGTAGAGCCTTAGAGAAAAAAGTGTGAGCGCCCCCTGGAGGGCCAAGTGGAGGTCTTGGTTGATGTGCAGACGGGGGATGAAGGAATAAATCAGGGACATTCAGGGCATAGTGTGAATGGTTGTCCCACTAAAGTGCCAGTTATGAGAGACATTAGAAAAAAATCCAGGTCATGGGTCTAAGACTCCTGTCCCTGAACAGCCAACGGCCACTTCCTTGCCCAATGTTTTCCTTCATGCTCCCCACAAGGGTCTGGTCAGTCTCTGTACGCTCCCTTTCACCACACCTCGTCTGTTTCACGCTCACCTCCAGCTGGTCACTCTGTCTAGAAGTACCCTACCTGCCCCAAATTTGCTGCCTACCAAAGTTCTACTTCTTTAAGGCCAGCTCCATGTATTTTTGTTGTTGTTGTTTGTTTGTTTGCAAAATCTTCTGTTCATCTCTCTGAATTGCTATTCTGCACATCCCAGAATTGCATGGCAACTGAGTCCAATAGCTTCCAGGTAGCTCTAAGACAATGCTAACATGTGATACTCAATAGAGGCCCCACACACTGCTCCCCTGCTACTGGGTCCAAACACACTGTTTGCTTTGTATCTGTTTGTTGAGTACACTTTCGGAAGCACTGGACCTTGGTCTCATACATGACCCTTAGACAGGACTCCTCTCTGACCACCAACAGACTGGGCAAACAGGGAGAGACACAATTTGTTGAGAATTACTGGACATTATGCAAGGGGAAGACATGAGTGGGTGGGATAACCCCGCGATAAGGTTTGACTGTGGGCGGCTGCTCGTTCAGCATAATCACTGACAAGATCTCTGGATCCGGTCACAGCCACATACACTGCTGCAAGCCAGCATGGATGTGCCAGGCACCAGGGTCTGGGCCTTCACTGTCACTGTCACAGTGACAGATCTTGCTAGGTATTGAGGAATGAATGTGATTGCAAATTGAAAGTGCCTGGTGCAGACTGTCACAGAGAGGTCCTTAGTGGTCTAGGATGCAGTCAAAACTTAAAGGTTCATTCCTAGAAACCACAATGCGAGGGAGGTTCACACTTTCTGAAACCCCAACTCCTATGGCCCTGATGCCCTTTTCTGGCCTTTGAAGGTACCTGTACACACACACACACACACACACACACACACACACACACACACACACACACACTCAGACAAATAAAAATGAAATAAACCTTTTTGTTTTTTAAGGTGCTGATCTTGTGTGATAGCTAACCGTGGTTGTCCACCTGACTGCATCTTGAATCAACTAAAACCCAAGCAGCTGGTCATACCTGTGATGACTCGGTGAGATTGTCTGAAGCAAGAAGACCCACCCTACATCTAAACCACACTCTCTAGTGGCAGCCCAGATAAAAAGGACATGGAAGAAGGAAACTTTGCTTTCTGCCTGCTCATTGGCAAGTGCGTCTGTCCTGCCGATAGCTATGACATCCCTTTCCCCATGTCAGAACTGGCTTCTTGAGAATTCCAATGTAGATCCATGACCAGCTGCTCTCCTGGACTCTTCCAGGCCTCCAATGCTAGATTGGAACTGCTGAGACAGCCAGCCAACCTTGTCATGGACTGCCAGACCATCGATGAACTACCAGAATTGCATCCTGTAAACCTCTAATAAATCATACACACACACACTCACTCACACACTCACAGGCACACACACATACACATATTTACACACACACAGTCCCCCCCAAACATACATTTTCACTATCAGGTCTGTTCCTTTGGGGGAATCCTGACTAACACACGCTTGTTATTTCCAGTGGATACCCTTCTTCAATATGATCCAGGAATCAGAGCACTGAGCACAGCCTCATGGGAGCCATGACAGTAATATGCACATCGGGGAGGGCAAAGTTCTCTGCTCTGGAGTAGCTAACCAGGGGGCAGTTTAAGGTTCGGTGGAGGAATGGTTCACCCATTCACTCTGCTCTTTGATGTGCCAAATCCCCTTTGACGGAGGACAGGAGGGAACTCACCTGAGTCAATCCAGGGTCCTGAGATTCAGACACACCTATACTCTGCCTTCTTTCTACCACCTTAGCAGAAGCCAAGATTGAAGGTAGCTGTGGGGTCATATTCCCCGTCACTCCTACATGTGTCTGAACACTTGATCCCCAGCTGGTGACGCTGTTTTGGGAGTTGTGGGAAACTTTGGGAGCTAGGACGTAGATGAAATAAGTGTGTAGCCGAGGGATGGGCCTTGGGGTTCATGCCCAGACTTCCTTTCTGTCCCACATCTGCTTCCTGATATACTCAGAGCAGCCTTACACTTCTGCTGTCACAGCTAGAACCTCCCCTGCCACAATACTCACCATGATGAACTATCCCCTCAAACCATGAGCCAAAAGAAACTCTTAAGTTGCTTCTTGTCAGGTGTTTGTTGCTGCAGTGATAAAATAACCAACGTACTAGTAATCTTGACTCTTACCTGTGCAAGCTATGTGATTGGATAAGCCACCTCAACCTCAGCAAGCCTTCCTTTTTCTGTCAAAGGGGAACGGTGGTGGCATCTTTCCTCTTGAGGTAGTGTGATGGGAGAAGCGTCTAGCACCAACTCTGGAACATAGTGAGTGTCACTATCCCCAGGGCTGTCTCCATAAGGCCAAAGAGATCCAGTTTCTGCAAAATGCTTTATTGCTATTGCCAAGGTGAAAATCAGAAGGTCAATCTACAATCCATGTTCTACTGTTTGCAACGGGGCCTCTATCATTCCACCCCAGTCAGGTTTGCGAGTTGATACCTTTGCCTGTGGTGAGACACTTCTACCCTGATGCTCAAGTATACTATTAAAGCGAGTTCTTATACCAACAATGACTGGCATGGAGCAGCCAACCCTGTGTAATGATTTCACACACCAGTGGATGGACGTCTTGTTCTGATCCTTCATTGGATACAAAGAGGAAGAAAGATCTAGAGAGGAACATTGCCATCCCCATGTTATGTAGGTATTAGCACCATTCCAGAACCTTAGTCCAGTGTCCTTCATAAACCACGATGGACTGATGATTGCTGCTGATGACAAGTAGGAGATCAGGCTTAAAGATGTGCTTCCTGGTGACCTTTTCCTATAGTGACCAGTATCTTACAAGATTTTGTAGTGCTAGACTGGGCACAAATGGCCTGGGGTCTGAGCATGACTACGGCACAAATGTGTGGTGGGAGCTTGGAGAAATCAACTGGCCTCTTCAGGCTCAGTGCCAATCACTGATGAAAGATGAGGGCAAGAACACATACCTTGCAACTGGGATCAAGGAAGCAGCCATTAGTATATTAATATCATTTAGAACACCTTTTTAGTTAATCTACTCTATACAAATCACCAGCTAACAACATTCAAATGGGCTGTAGTACACTTGTGGCTTCCTCTGGGTAAGCCTGTGGGTATCAGAAAGAGCCCCGCCCCCTCAGGGATGGGTCACTCTGCCAAGGAACAAGAGATTCATCTTCTCCACGATGGCAAACAGAAAGGGTCTGTTGAATTCTATCTTCACAGTCCTGGGTCGAGCAGATCTGAATGTGAAGACCTCTCCTGTGGCAGCAGCTGCTGTGGTCCCTGACTCGTCTACCTCCACCACTGATGCATGCACCATCTGCAGGCAGACAGTGGGGCTGGGTTGTGGTAATGCATCATGATATAAACGTTACTTATATTTCAAATGAACTGGAACTTTTGTTGGACCTCACAGCCAGAGTTAATAACATATGCAGAGGTCACTTAAGGCTGCTGTCTTACTGTGGACTCATTCTGTTTCATTTGTTTGCTTGTTTGTTTTTTACCTGTTTTTAAGACAACAATGCAGTAATCAGCCTTACTTGCCTTGGAGTCCCTGTGCAATCTTGAGTTTTGTACTCTTTCACGGCCCTGATCAAGAACAATGTATGTGTGTCATTTGCTGAAAACATCAGACACAGAAGTTGAAAGTAATCTTCTAAAAGTGGATTCACTTGTGGATATCAGATTATAAACAATGATGTTTGTGGTACTGTTTGATGTCTGGAGCAGCTGGAGTCAGTCACTTAATCCCTGGAAAAACTCTGTTAAAGATTTCTGTAGAGTATACCATTCTTTCTTTTCCATGTGACACTTTCTGTGCTGATCAATAAAGACAGAGCCAGACTCTTTGTCAGGTACACACACACACACATGCACACATGGAGAGAGAGAGAGAGAGAGAGAGAGAGAGAGAGAGAGAGAGAGAGAGAGAGAGAGAGAGAGAATGGCAAGACAGCACTCAGACAGGCACAAATTTCTCCAAGGCTAGGTGGCAAATATGGGTTCCCATTGTAAAAAGAACAAGACACAAAGGAAAGTCTTTGGCTCTCTAGGGGAAAGGAATCATAATGGGATAGAAAAGAAGTAACAGGATCAGAAGAGATAGAATGGGATTGACCAAGATAGGACTTAATTAGATGGAATGGGATAGGGTGTGATGTGATGGGGTGGGGTTAGAGGATGGGGAGTGTGATAGGGTGGGGTGGGATGGAGTGAGGTGATATTGGATGAGATGGGGTGGGACTGGATGGAATGAGATGGGATGGGATAGGGTGGTTTTGGATAGGATGGGATGGGGTGGGATTGAACGGAATGAGTAGGATGGAACAAGATGAAATTGGATGTAATGAAATGCAGTAGACTAGGCTGATATTTGATAGTTGGTATGGGATAGGATAGAATATGAGTTGGGGTAGGGTGGCATTGGATAGGGCAGAATAGTATGTACCAAGTTGTAGTGGAAGGTAATAGACTTGAGATGGGATGAGATGGGGTGGGTGGGGTGGGATGGGATGGAATGGGGTGGCATAGCATGGTAATTTCTGAAAGCAGGTGCTCAGGAGCATCTAGACTCACCTCAGACAACTTGATATTGGCGTGGTTAGTGATGCCAGACAGGTCAGCATGGGAGGTGAAGGCGTCCCTGATGCCCAGCTTGGGGAGGATTTTCTCCAGTCGGTAGGTGCCCTCAATGGAGAACTTGGGGAGGTAAAGGTTCAACAGGCTGGAGAGAGTAAAAGTCATTCTTAGATAACATGAGATGCTGAGATATCCTTAACACCTCTCTCTGTGGCTTCACAGACTTTATGGGACCTTCATTTCTGCTAGAGTGTCCCTGCTTTGTGCTTAGACTTGGGCTGCCCCCTCTGGTGTCAGTGCAGAATCCCACTTTTTCAGGTTTTATGTCTCAAGTGGACCAGGTCCTGGTCCACTTGACTTCCCCTGATGAGGACATCAGGGGAAGTCTTTAGGCTTGGAGACAGTTCACTGTCTGAGGAGTCTTTCCCACCATCAATGTGTGGTCCTGGATAATGTGTAACCCTGGGCATAGGTAGAGGGATGTGTCCCCAGAATGACTGAGAAAATACCTCTTTGTGTCTGTGTTCAGCCAGTTCCTCAGTACTCTCCCGTCCAGGCCATTCTCCACCTGCTGCGTCCTGCCTTCACTGGGGAGAATGAACAGAGCAGTGGCATTGTCTTGGTAAGGGACCTTCACCACTATGCAGGAAATGCTTTGGTCTATGGCGTAGTAGTACTCATCTTCACGGTTCATCATGGGCACCTGTATGGCCTTCTTGGGGGTCACGTAGAAAGTTTTCTGTTGGGTATTTTTGTCACTGAAGGCCGTCTCCCACTTGGCTAAAGGGAACAGGGGGTGGGGGGTGAAAGCACTAGGTAAGAATGAGAGACCTTTGGCTGTGCCTGAAGTGTGGAGACAGTCTAAAAATGTCTCTACAGAGCCACCTCAGCGGCAGGAGCAGCCGCACCTCTTGGCCTTGAAGGTCAAATCCACCGACAGCTCTGGGGGCAGCCTGGACCTTTTGCATGCCCGTTCTCCTGCATTCCCAAACTCTTGACATGCGGGTTGAAAGAGATTGGCCCCCACAGGCTTGGTCTCCTGTTTGGGGAAGGATTAGGAGGTGTAGCCTTATTGAGGGAAGTATGGCATTGAGGGTGGGCTTTGAAGTTTTAAAAGACCACACCAGGCACAGGCTTTCTCTCTTTCTGCTGAGTGCTTGTGGATGACATGTAAAGCTCCCAGCTTCTGCTGCAACATCATGCCTGCCTGCCTGTTACTGTGCTCCCTGTCATAATGATCATAGACATATCCCCCGAAACTAAGCAAGCCCCAATTAATTGCTTTCTTTATTTTTATTTAAATTAGAAACAATCTTATTTTATATATCAATCTCATTCCCTCTTCCTCCCATTCTTCCATGCCTCCTACCGATCCCCATCCCATCCCTCTCCTGCTCCATAGAAAGGGTGATGGCTTCTATGGGGGTCATCAAAGTCTGTCACATCATTTGGGGCAGGTCCTAGGCCCTCCCCTCTCTGTGTTGGCTGAGCGAGTATCCCTCTATGGGGAATGGGCTCCCAATGTCCGTTTGTACACTAGGTATAAATGCTGTTCCATTACCAGATGTCCCATAGACCGTCCAGGCCTCCTAAGTGTCTCCCACATGCAAGGGGCCTGGTTCTGTCCTATGCTGGTTTCCCAGCTGTCAGTCTGGGGTCCATAAGCTCCCCCTTGTTCAGGCCAGCTGTCTCTGTGGTTTTCCCCAGCCTGGTCCTAACCCCTTGGCTCATCACTCCTCCCTCTGTACAACTGGATCCCAGGAGTTCTGCTCAATGCTTAGCTGTTTTCATCAGCTTAAGCGCTTTCTTTTATAAGCTGCCTTGGTCATGGTGTCTCACCAGGGCAATAGAAAAGTAACTAAGGCACTTGCCTTCAGAAGCCCTTGATGCCTGTCCCCTGCCCTTTTAACCCCGACAGGTCCATATTCCTGGGTCTAGTGGGTTTGGTGTCACTGCTGTTTGCCATGATGGCTACAGCAAGGGCCAGCTGCTGCCTGGTGAATCAGTCTTGTAAGGAGGCTCTGCCTTACATGTGGCTGCTTTCCTTCCATCCAACTGGCACCCGGACAGGTCGTTCTTTTGTGAGGGAGGAATGCTATCTTTCAATAATAATAATAATTTAAAAAAAAGAGGAAGTTCAAGTTTGAGCCTAAGGCTTACCTCTGAAAAAGATGTAATTTATCAACACCATGATGTGGGTACTGTCCAAATCCTTGATCAGGTCCACAATCTTGCCCTTGGTCTGCTTGGCCACATAGTCATTGATCTGCTTCTTAGCCATTTCAGGGTTCCCAAAGTTGGTAGAGAAAGTGTCCGCCATGTACAGCATCTTCATGGCACTCAGGAAGCTGTCCCGAATATGTACGTTTGGGTCTGCAAAAAGGGCGCTGCCCAGGCCCAACTGGAGGCCGTCTCTAAGCTGGCTGAACCTCTGCAGCAGCTGTTGGAAGCCCTTGTGGAGCTTTTCCTCTTGGCTTTGCTGGAGGCTGAGTCCCAGGCCCTCCAGGATCTGTGTCTTCGTGTGGGAGCCAGTCCCCAGAGAGAGCATGCCCAAGCTCAAGGACACGCTCATAGGAGAGAAGATGACATTCTGACCAGGGGCTTCAGAAGCCAAGGCCCTGTAGAGGCTGAAGGCAAAGTCCTCGCTTCTGGGAGCTACCTCAGCACCCACAGAGGACTCCTTCACTTTCTTCTCCCAGGAGCGGGAGCGGGAACGGGAGCGGTGGCGTGAGGCCACCCCGAGGCTGAGGAGCAGCAAGCACAGAACTGGGAAGGGTCTCATCGTGGCAGCAGTTCTGAATGGGAGGATAGGAAAGTGTTCTCAGAGAGGGAAAAGCAGGGAGGTGGGAAGCAAAGTGAGAGACAGTGAGTGGGCCGACATTCTCAAAGGAAGTCCCCACTTATCCTCCAAGAGATGAGGAAGAGGCCAAGGCCACGGGGCTGCAAAGAGGAGTGTTGGCACTCAGTGCTGTTGAAAGGTCGGGTGAAGCTCAACACGGGCTTGCAGACCAACGTGCAATGAAATTGCAAAAAAGCCACCAAGTTTTTTCTCATAATGTTTTAAGGAAGTTTAGGATTTTGAATTAGCCTCATTGGTAGGAGTCCTTGGCATGCCTAGGGCCTGCGTCCCACCCACCCACGTCCTCCAGCCCACCAGGTCCCATAACAGCAGGTGTACTCACTCTGTAACGTATTTGAGTGTCACAGTGGCAGGCCACCTGGCTAAGGAGAGGACAGAGGGCAGACTAAACTGCAGCCTGAAATTGTCACTGACCACAGAGGCTCTGTCCCCACCCCATCCCAACTCCACCCTGTTGAGAGCTGGGCTGATCTAAGACTTTCTCAGAGGTTCTGATAAAAGGACAAAAGGGACATGATTCTGTTACTTTGTTCAGACTTGGCAATAGCGGTCTGGGGCTGAGGCCTGGGCCTCAAAAGAGTTGACATTCCTGTTCTGGGGACTTGGCTTTTTCTCCTGAAGACACTGGAGTTTGAAGGCTGCTGTGTGCTTAGTCTATAACGTTCTCAAGATACCCTGTTCCCTTGTGCAACATTGTTTGATAGCTCCCACTGTTAGTTTCTGCTGGCTCTGTCTTATTTCTTCCCTGGAAATAGTCTGTAAAATACTGTACTTTATAAGAAGCTTGCTTGACGTAGGGCATAAACAGAAAGACCTCTTGACTCCAAACTTTATCTTCTCTATCTTCTATCCTCTTTATCTTCCGATCTCCTGGTCTCCTCTCTCAGGACCTTGTCACCAAAGAATGACCTGCCAGTCCAGGTCAGGTAGTAACTGAACAGGGACACCTGAATATAAGAAAAAGAGTAAGTATGGTCATACTACGTAGATAAATTATTTAAAAATTCAGGCCAGAGAGATCACCTGATGGAAGAAGTGGAAACATGAGGAGTAAAACATAGGGTAGCAAAATTCTTAAGACCCTTGTGGTGGTTTGAAAGAAAATGGTCCTCAAAGGGAGTGGCACTGTTAAGAGGTGTGGCCTTGTTGGAGTAGGTGTGGCCTTGTTGGAGTGGGTGTGGTCTTTCTAGAGTAGGTGTGGTCTTGTTGGAGGAGGTGTGTCTCTGTGGGGGTGAGCTTTGTGGTCTCCTATGCTCAAGCTATGTCCAGTGTCTCAGTTCACTTCCTGTTGCCTGTGGACTAAGACTAGGACTCTCAGCTCCTTCTCCAGCACCATGTCTGTCTGCACACTGCCATGTCCTGTTGCTATGATAATGGGCTGAACCTCTGAAACTGTAAGCCACACAATTAAGTGTTTTCCTTTATATGATTTGCCTCGGTCATGGTGTTTCTTTACAACAATTGAAACCCTAACTAAGACCGGAACATTTTTCCTTTTAAATGATTTGTTTGCTTTTGCATTCTAGTTCCTATAATTTGCTAAAGTGCTTATTAAAAATCCTTTAGTTTCATTAAAAACAAAACAAACAAACAAAAAACCCAAAAAAACCTGCCCTTGGGTCCCCTAATGATATTTTGTAAGTTTAAAGACATGGAAATATGTAGGCAAACGTTTAAAAACAAATACTGTACACAAGAGCCATGTGAGTGTCATATTGATGGATACATGCTGTAAGGTTTTATTAAAACTCCATGGGTATGTGCCCATGAAATACATTCTGGTTCCACTGTCTGAGGTCCCTTAGGCTGCTCAGGCCTTCTAGCTGAGACCCATATTCAGGGGGTCTGAGTAAGTCCCATGCTGGATTCCCAGCTATCAGTCTGGGGGGCCTGTTAGCTCCTCCTTGTTCAGGTCAGCTGTCTCTGTGTGTTTCTGCAACCTGGTCTTGTCCTCTCTCTCTCTGCATCTGGATTCTAGTTCGACTCAGTGTTTAGTTATGGGTGTTTGCTTCTGTTTCCGACAGGTACTAGATGAGGGCTCCATGATGGTGGATAAGTTAGTTGTTGATCTCACTATCAGGGAAGGGCATTTATGGTAGCCTTTCCATGGTTGCTCAAATTGTTAGTTGGAGTCAGTCTTGTAGGTCTCTAGACCTTTCTTTAGGTTCAGTTTTCTCTTCAAACCAATAATGGCTCCCTCTTTTATGTTCTCTCTCTCTCTCTCTCTCTCTCTCTCTCTCTCTCTCTCTCTCTCTGTCTTCTGTCTTCTATTCCTACCCTGACTCAATCGTCCTGGTCGCACATGTTTTCCTTTCCTCCCCTTGTTTTCTCCTACTTCTCTCTCCATTCACTGCCCCCCCCACTTCCCATGTGCTCTGGGGGACTTGTCCCTTCCCGGTTCCTTATATGAATCTCTTAGAATACACCTTGTATCCTAGTTCCTCTGGTGGTGTGAATTATAGGCTGGTGATCCTTTACTCTAGGTCTAAAATCCATATATGAGTGAGTACATACCATGTTCCTCTTTTTGTGACTGGGTTACCTCATTCAGGATGGTTTCTTCAAGTTCTGTCCACTTGCCTGCAAATTTCAAGATTCCATTATTTTTTCCTGCAGAGTAGTATTCCATTGTGTAGATGTACCACATCTTCTTTATCCATTCTTCAGTTGAGAGGCATCTAGGTTGCTTCCAGGTTCTTGCTATTACAAATAATGCTGCTATGAACATAGCTGAGCACATGTCTTTAAAACAAAAGTTTTATAAGGACAAAAATTTGTTTTACATGCTATTACAAAATTAAAATGTGGGCCATTCAGCCCCTTATGGGCCTGAATCAGAGGAGGGGCTCAAATCAAACAGGTACCATCATACCAAGTCGGGTATGGCAAGTGCTGCGTGAGGTCTTCAGACCCAGTCATGGGAGAGAGGAAAGGCAACGATCCGTGCCATTCCTCATAACTGGAGCAGGCAGAACACAAACAAGAGACTTGGGGCGGGATGACCGGGCACCATTTTGGTGACAGAATACAGAGTGGGGGAGGAAGAATGGTTTTGGGTCTGGAGAGGAAGTAGATCTGGAGAGGCGAGGGTGGTGAACGGCTACCTGGCCATCTGAATTCAGAGTGATGTCCAGGCCTGGTCTATGACCAAGGGCCAGGTCTCGGTCAGGAGCCCTGGAGCAGCAGAGGGGGGCTGTGTTGGTGTTTGTGGCTCCTGTTGCCACTGGGTGCCTTGCAGGGGACTGTGGTCTGGCTTACCACCTGGGGCCAGGTTGATATCTGCGGGCCACATTGTCATGCAGTGGTCATGGTCACATCCCGGCTGCTGCCCATGGCCGTGTAGGGTCTGTGGCCTGCTGCAATCAGAGTCTATGTTTATGTACCTGGCCCATGTTGTGGCTGGGAGTCATGTGGGTGTCCTGGACTCTGGGCCACCACCTGGGGCCATGTTGGTGTCTGAGACATCTGCCGGTTTAGGAAGAGTAAGTCTCTTAGACATTCAGGCACAAGTTTGTAAAATAAGCTGTTGATAGCTGGTTGATCCAAGGCTTTCTCAGTGTAAAGTCCATAAGAAACTCAGGGAAATGGCTAACTGTGTAACTGGCAGTGCCTTTACCACTTCAAAGCGCTGGCTGGCTTCCCTCTCTCTTCTCTCTCTCTCTCTTTTGCTTCCCCAATCCCTCCCTCATGGCTTGGTCTCGCCCATTATGTTTAGTCTAGCACTTTTTCTCCCTGCTCTGGAATCTTCCTGGTGTCTCTGGCTGTACCCTCCCTCACATCTACAATAAAAACCTCCTCCTCCACCTGAGAGGGGCTATGTCTTCAATTCATTGCCTGACGCTAGAAATCCAGGAGGGTTACATATGGGCTTCCTTCCGAGTTCAGCCTCTCCTGACCGAGCCAACAGCTGACTCGGCTCTCCTAAGGAATGTATGGACCCGCTGTTTCTGCTGGCTTCTTCACCCAACGCACTTGACTTCAGATTCTAGAGTCTGCCTTTCAGCTGCTTGTTTCTGCCACCTGCTCTAACCATCCGCCTTTCCTACCCTACTCAGTCATCGCTCTCTCTGGCTTCCGGAGCCTGCCACACCTCCTGGGCACTCACCACACATCTCTCTGGCTTTTGAAGTCATGGGTATCTCCATCTATTGGGTCCCTCCCTTCCCTCAAAGCCTCACTCAGCCCACTGCTTCAGCCATTTCCCCCTCCACCTGCTCTAACCACCTGTCTCTCTTCCCCTACTGGGCAAGTGTCATCCTGGAGCTTCCTGCTACGTCTCTGTTGGATTACTACAGCAGCCACATCGGTGTACTGGGTCCTATCACATGGAAAGGGACACCTCTCCCCTGGAATTTGGGATATTTCTCTGACAAGTCTCTCAGTTGACTTGGGGACAACTGGGTTTCCTTACACCCTCCTCGGCCTATAGACCCTTTCTCTCCTCCTCCTCTGACTCAGTGATCAAAGCCTCATTGCATTCCTGCAAACAGCTTGGCCTCAGTACAGATCAATGGTCAAAGAATGGTACACTCAATTTCAGGGTTCTCTCATATGGTGACAACTTCTGCCACTACATAAACAAATGACCCCAAATCTCTTCTATCTAAGCGTTCTTTTCTCTACCTCCCAAAAGTCTCTTATCTCAAAGCCTTTTCTACTTTCCCCTCTTGAAAATGATTTCTTTGCAGTCTGCACTAAAAAAGAAATTCTCTTAAAAGTATTACGCAAACTCTATCTCAGGATTTTTAAGCTTATTGGATATGATTAAAACTCTGCAACAAAAGGTTGGTAGTTTAAAAATCTGTACATAGGTTGTCTTGATTTGTTACCACATAGTATGTGATCCAACTCTTGTTTAGGAAAATAGATGTGTTTAAATAGCAGCCGAGTGGCGCACCTCCATCTTGGCTGATGACATCATCAGGGTGAAAGCAACAATGTAGCTGGCAGCCTTCTTTACCAAGGTTAAAAAAAGAGTATGTGGGAGTGGGGGGAATCGTATGCTTGAACAGTTAGGCAGGTTTGGTAAATAAAGTTTATAAACTCCTAAGGGCTACTCAGGTTAACAGTAAGTGACTTGAAGAGATATATCCTCTTTGTCTTTGCTAACTTTGTTAAGCTTTAGCTATTTGGATAGACTGAGTCATACAAGAGGCTGTGATATTCTCTAAAGTGAACTAGGAAAGGCTAAAAAAAGTTCCCAGCCCCTCAGTGGTCTTATTTATGGTTTAAATTTTTATTTTGAGGCTAAAGGATCTTCGATTAAACCTTCAACTCAAATCTTTAAGGCTCAAACGTAACAGGTATAAAGCTATAAACTTCTAATCTTATAAAAACTACTAAGTTGTAAACTGTTAAAGATATCTTAGACATGCAAATTAGTGGTCTGACACCTCATAAATGATCAAATCTTTAGTGTCTCAGAACTATGCTCACAGTCATGCTCAATACAAACAGAATTCATGTACAGAAACAAGCTTTAGTTTACCTGCTATATGTCTTCATGGTTAGCCCTATAATAAATCATGAAAAGTGATTAAAGTGTATTTGAAATCAGATATACTTAATAGATGGGTCCTCTGACTCAGAGATCGGCTGGATATGGCATTTCAAATCCTTAATGCCAGTGAAAAGCCCAGGAATATGAAAAATTGATTGCATGTGAGTTTCTGCCACTGCCGCAGCCTGCCTCTGCCGCCATATTGTCATATTGTGTAAAATCTTTCCACTTATGATGTTTTATGCACATTATTCTTTCCATATTCTATGTATGTATACTTTTGCTTGTGTTTAAGACATTTTGTATATTGATACAATTTGGGATATTTATCATGCTGCCCTTTATAATTCTACCTCTTGTCTAGACATTTCTACTCTACCTCTATTTTAGGGATTTACATATATATATGTATATATATGTATATGTACATATATATATACATATATATATATATATATGTAAATAGTTATATTGTTTAGGTATTTGTCCCTGCTTTACTCAAGGAAGTTTCAATCACTTTTTTAGCTAAGTTCTTGAGTAGTAAAGATTATCTTCACCCATGTTTCCTTTACCTGTAAGATTAGTCAGACATAGATGTTTAATCTTCAATCACTTCATAGATGTGCAGAACATGGCATTTAAATGTTTTAATATTAGTAATCCATTGACATGAGACACTGTTGCTGCTGACAGCACCATGCACTTTCCCGAAAATATGTTGTTGCTCCTTCTGGAGTCCATCCTTGCTTCGGCTAATGGCCTGTTGGGCAAAGAACTGCCCCCACCTTGACCACTGATTTGGACATGAAGTCCTATGTGCTTGTAGAAGACAAATATAGAAGACTGCTGAACCTTGCCAAGTCAGGGTAAGACAGCCTTTCTACCTCCCTGCTATTGTTGTGGTCTGTCAAGTACTCTTGGCCTTAGCCAAATCTGGGTGTACCAACGTTGCTGTGAGACCTTGGGTGACTGTTCAGGTGGCTTGCTGTTTCTGTCTTCATTGCACCTTTTGGAAGTTGCCCATCCACACTTCCTGTCTGCCCTAGTATCATTATTTTCCTTCTCAGGTCTTGATGAGGTTGAAGATTAAATTATCACAACTATTATTCTCTCTTCCTAGTTAGATATATTAGGTACTAGACTTTAAGTTTTCCAGCTTAGGACAACTCTATTGTAAACTCCACTATGCCTTCACCCTAGGACTAGATATGTAAGTTGTTTTATTCTTGATTTTCTTTTTCTTAGAGCACACTTGTTATTCACTGTTTTGTATATAGTTTTGAATCAAGCCTAAATCTTTTCTTTAGACTAAAAGGGGAATTGTAGTGGGATATTCACTTTGTCTGCATCTGTGGCACTGATCACGCCCATTGGGGGTGGAGCCAGGAGCAGAAGTGACCTGTGGAACTAGGTCTGAGGAGGAGCCGGGGAACACTCTCTTGCTGATGGGAAGAGGAGAGGAGAGCATCCCGTGGAACTTGTTGGTGTTCATCTGTCTAGGTTGTAAGTTATTTCTCCCTGATTAAACCTCTATTCAGCCTATTTGTTTATCCTGATCCTTAGTAAACCGCGATATCTTTGTTACGAGTAGCTTTTCCCCCTGCCGCTGGTCTTGTCCCACCACCGCGCCAGCCCCAAATAATACACAGAGACTCTGTGTTTGATATAATGCGCTTGCCAGTTACTAGCATTTCTTATTGGCTGACTGTCTTAATTATTATCCCATTTCTATTAATCTAAGTACTTCCACGTGGTCTTATCTTACCGGAGAGAGGGGCTGGCGTTCTTCTCTCTCTGTCCTCCATCTTGGAACTCCTCCCTACTCCTCCCTCTCTCCTCCTAGTCTCCTAGCCCCGCCTCTCTTCCTTTCCTATTTATTGATGTTTAATAAGGATCTGGATAAACAATTAGGCCAAACAGATGTTTATTCAGAGAGAAATAACTCACAACATAGACAGACGAACACCAGCAGGGTTGGTCAGTGCCACAGAAGGAGACAAATGAATAACCCACTACACCTATTGGTCAACAGTGTTTTATTCATTAACCAAGAAGAGAAACATATTTACAGAATGACAGCTCCCATCAGTCATGTCATCCCCCATTGCCAGGTGCCTTTCCACGGTCAGCCGTGAGACATGTGCACCCTTTCAAAGTGCCTGCCAGGCGCAGCTTGCTTATTTTCTTACATCTCTCTACCTCTCCCGCCTCCTCTTTGCCCCCTTCTCTCTTGCTTCTCTCCTTCCCGTCATCTGTTTGCCTCTCCAATAAGGCCTTCCACTCTTTTAACCCCCCTCCCCCCAGTAAACCTCGGTTACTATTACCAACTCTGTTGTGTGTGGCACGCTTGCTTAGAGGCAAACCTTGGCAGGCCCGAAGAAGGTACTCGCTTTCCTTTTTACTTTTTCCTTTCAGGATGCCCATAGCCTATACACCTTTTCAAGGAAAGTTGCAGCTGATAGCCGCTATGGACAAAGGTTAATCTTTAACAGTTGCCTCTAAGTGACCCTCTACCCTACCTACATTCCTTTCAGCTGCAGGGGAAGACGGCTATGTCAAGATAGCTACTGGCTTTCACAAAGATCTTGAACTAACGTCCTGTAATCCAAAGTCATAAATTTCGGAATGGAACATGACTAAACTCGAGATTATAAAATCTTCTTTAACTGTCCCCAAAGTCTAACCTCAAGATTATAAAAATCCCTTTGACCCACCACCTGGTGCTTGGTTTTTACCGCAAGAAGAAACTCAAAACCTCTACTCAGTGTCATAGTGTCAGGAGCCTGAATTCTGTCTGTGGCCCTAGCTGGTGAGAAGTTTTTGTACCCCACGGTGTTTGGAATAAAGTTGGCTTCTGTTTAATAGACTTCGATGGTCTGGTCCCCATTATTTAAATGTGCAACTGCAGGACCCAACAGCCAGCTCCTAGCAGAGACCCCAAGGTCTCCAAAGAAGCTGATGGGGCACAGGGCACTCCACCTGGATTGTGGTAATGTTAACCACTAAGCAAAGAATTGCTCTATGCCCCCACTCACTGCCAGGGCCTGTCAAAACTACACCCTGTTGTATTGACTGCCCTACTCCACCTAACCAAAGTAGGTCAGTTTTCCTAAGCTCCTTCTCCACAGATAAGCACTTCTACTAACCAAGAGCCTGAGCTTCTCCACCTACTGCCTACTGCTGAGGGCAAGATCCCTCTCCCTCTCCCCTTCCCCCAGGCTTGGGACCCCTTCCTTACAACTACCAGGACAACAGACCTTAAAGTTTCAAGTGTATAGCCAAGATAAAGATGCTCAGAGGTCCTGACGAAAAAAACAAAAGTGGCCTAGTTTTGTGTCCTTGCTCAGGCCCAGGTCTCAAAAGAATGAAGGTTTCCAGGGACTTGGCTTTTTCCTTTGAAGAGACTGGACTTATCAGTCCCAAGGTCGCTATGTGTTCAGACTTGATGTTCTTGAGATACCCTGTTCCCCATTTGCAACACTGTTTGATAAGCTCCTCTCTGATTAGTCCTACTGTATAATAGTTTCTTCTGGCTTTGTCTATACAAGATACTCTATTTCTTTCGATGTTTGCTTGGCATAAGGCACAGTTTGTGCCAGACTTTCTGATCCCAAACTACTCTATCTTCTCTGTCTTCTGTCTTCAGAGCCTCTCAGAACCCTGTCACCGAAGAACAACCTGCTGGTCCAAGTCACTGCCCCAACCTGCGTTGCCTTGTCCTAGAGGACAACGTGGCTCAGGATGTAGATTCTCATCAGGTTGCCTGTCACTTCTCCACTGTTGTCTGGCTCTGAGGCCACTCTGGGAGGTAAGAGTGACAGGCTACTGTAGACTGACATCGCAGAGGCCGGGAACAGGACACAGCAGAGCACCATCTGTTTTCTAGGCTGGATTCCTCTATTTTCTGCAGCCAGTTTCCCATAGACTTGGGGGAAAAGGCTTTGAACCACTTCCCCCAGGCCTGTGGTTGCCGATAACAAACACAGATATCTGATAACTGCCACAATGAGAAAGTCTGGCAGTGGCAGAGACACAGGGGTCATTGTGTCCATCTTGTATGTCCTAAGAACCCAACTAAGGCCCAGGAGGCAGAAGGGAATGTTCCAGGTTAGGCAGAAGATTAGACCCTTAGCATCTGGGTGGCTGACGTAAAGGAGAGTGCTCTTGGCTTCTGGGGAACCAGGGTGTACTGGATAACTCTTCCCAACATGGTGCAGAGTGCTGGCTCAATCCTTGTGACATTTCTAAGGTCCCTATGCCTGGGGCTTGTAGTTGCTCACACCAAGTAGAGCTGATAAATCCAAATGCGAGACAGGTATGACTAAGAAAAAATTATCTTGATAGATACCATCCCAGTAAGGTTCTGCATGCCTTCGGGATGCTTTCCCTGTCCTTCTCCATGACTTTAAGACTGAAATTCTCCCCTCTTCTAGGTCAAATGCTTATGGATCAAACTCAAGGATGTCAGTAGCCTCATCTACTAACAGGGTCCTTGCTGAGGATGTAATTAGTTAATGCAAGGTCATCTGGACCAGGATGGTTCTCTAACCCAACATAGCTGCTTCCTCTCTCTCTCTCTCTCTCTCTCTCTCTCTCTCTCTCTCTCTCTGTGTGTGTGTGTGTGTGTGTGTGTGTGCCTGTGTATATGTGTCTGTGTAGTAGAGGACATGGTTCAGGAGCCATCTACTTTGTTCTTTTGAGACAGGGTCTCTCATTGGCTAGGAGCTCAGCAAGCAAGGTAGGATGGCTGATCAGCAAGTCCCAGTGATGGACCTATCTCTATCTCCCTAGTGCTGGCATTATAAGTATACAACACCACGGCCAGAGCTCAGGTTTTGGGCCTCCCCAAAGTAACAAGATACAGTAAGTAGCTGGTTAGAATATCTTGCATGGAGTCTTTGATTTACTTAACTTTTTTTTCAGTGCTCCAAAGCAAAGGGTATTTTGAAATCTGAGCAACTGAATTCAATATTTGTCCAATCCTAGGCCAAAGGTGATGCAAACATAACTCAATATACTTCCACCCATTACCTTTATATTCATTCATTCATTCATTCATTCCTTTTTTGGGAGCTAGGCCTGTGCTATACAGATTATCTAAGGCCGGAAGCTTTGGAAATTTTGGAAGAACAAGGCCCTGTCTCTAAGGTGTCCCATCTGGTAGGCTATAGGGTAAGGTGGGGGCAAAAGTGAGGTCAGGCTAGCCATGAATGCTGACAGAATGACAGTCTGGCTTGAGGAGGTGTCTGACAGAATGACAGTCTGGCTTGAGGAGGTGTCTGAACAACCTCGGTAGTGTATGGATTCTCAGATAGGTGACTGCAAGAGAGAGGCTTGGGGATGAGACGCTGTAGTAGACGTAGGCAATGGAAAAGACTTGCGGTTAAAATTACACCGCACACAGTACATGAGAAGCAGCTCGCGTCAGAGCAGAGACCTTGGCTATTAATGGAAGACTTTGGACTTGTATTCGATGGGGTCCACTGACTGTTTTAGACTGAGAAAGAAGCAAGCACACCATCAGCATAAGGAGGCATCGATCTCCTTCATTTGACGGCAAGGCGCATTTATCTCCTCCCCACCCCCGTCACACCAGGGTCTCATGCATTCATGTGTCACCGTGGCATGGTTGTTGCCGTGAATAAACCCAGCTTGCCTTCTCCTACTCACTCAGCCACCTGCGTCTGTAGTGTTGAGAGGGGCATAAGCCAGCCTGAGCCTAACTTTAGTTCGTACAGGGATGTTGAAAACCAGAATCCAACTTGTCCTGGGCTCAGCCATGCAGTTCCAGGGTCTGTGGGACCTCATGAGTCCTAAGCACTTATATGTGCTTGTGAGCATAAGCTGTGGGAGGAGCACTGACCCCAGAACTCTCTCTCTCAGCCGTGGCTCTCCTATGGGGCCCTCCTCGGGCGGTGTTCTCCTGCGGCTAACTTGGGACCTGTTCAAAGCTGTGTTTTAGAGGCCTGAGTGGGAAACGGCCGCCTTGGTCCTGCCCTTGCCACTTCCCTTGGCAACCCTTTATGCTGGGTTACTCCAGCCTGTTCCTGGGCTTGTAGCTTTGCTAGGGCCATGACCATGTCCCATAGTCCCTGATGTCCTCTGGCTTTCCAATGGGTGTCAGCTGGAGGGTGATCTCTCTGGCTTTGTGATATGATGTTTCTTGTAGGCCACCACTGAGAGTCAGGGATCCTGGGTCCTGTTCTCCAGTCATGGAACGAGGAAATTTTCAGAATGGTCTCTAAGTGCTCTGAACACCATGAAGTCCCCTGGAGTGGGTGTGGTCTGTGGCCTCCAAATCTTCGAGTCTGAAAAATCCCTTGAGTTGACCACAGAGGACCAGCCCCAATTTCCACCCTGAACAGACTGTGAAGAGAGGTTCTACCTTTGTTTGACCTACAGAGAGAAAGGGGACAGGTGTGGAGAGGAGTGCTGATCTGGAACCTTCTGGAAGCTCAGTCAGGAAAAGCACTGATATTAGGGATATTAGGAAGGGAAAGAGAAGGACCAAAAAAAATGTCCCCAGGGTTAGGTCTACACCCTATTGGGATGCTGTATCTATGTTCAAATGAGAATGATCTGGGATGCATAAGGGGGTTGGCCAGGGTGGGGACAAACTGAAGCTCAGAGGTGATGTGGACGGCACTGGGTGTCTGGAATGCAGGGAAAGAGTAGTGGGGTTGGTGATTGCATAGCCCCATTTTAAGGTTTCCCACACATAGGAAATGTGAGCCCACGAGGCAGAGGCAGCTATTCTTGTCCCATCTCATAGGTGAGGGTCTGAGGTCCAGAGAAGTAAAATCAGAACCCACAGTTTGTGACAGCACTGTGCAATGGGAGTAAAATGAGCCACCTAGCTTGCAGACAAAGTGTGAGCGGCTGGTGGCAAAGCATTATGGGAGTTCTCACCCAGGACATAAAAAGCAGAGAGTGATCTGGACCTAGAAAATTGTGGGGGAAGGGTCTCTCCTGGCTGCACTGTTCTCAGCTCTCACTGTTCTGGAACTCCATGTTGACATCAGAGAGGCCATGTTGGATGTCAGCCTGGTGCTAGTCACACTAGCCCCTGTGAGCCCCCCAGGGTGTGGCCTGGAGGAGGCATCTGCTGGAAACCAGAGGTTTGCTGCGAGCAGAACCAGTTCCTGCCAGCTTGCCTTCTCCACAGGTAGGGTTTTGTTCTTTCAGATGCTAGAAGCATCCCTCTGTGGAGCACTCACTCTGTTTCTGAAACGATTCGAGCTAGACCAAGAGCAGAGGTGTACAACACATTGCTCACGTGGGGAAATTGAGCCCCCAGAAGGGAAGGGACTCTCTCTCTTGAAGTCCCAGGCCACAGCAGCAGCAGCAGGGTGGATATATTAACAATGATGCTCCTGGCTCCAGGCTCCTGCTCCTGCAGCATGCTGCTGGCCACAGCTGTCTGTGCTGGGAGTGGCAGTATTCATTTCCCAGGCCACAGGCATCATACCTCTCTGAGCCTTTCTCCGTAGGTGTTATGCTATGAATCTGACATGTCCCAACAGTCTATGCTTTGCACACATTTTTCTAGCTGGCAGCTGTGGAATGTCTAACAGTTGGGACTTGTCTGTTGAAGCGGGTCTCTAGCAGTGAGCTTTTGATCCAACCATTGGTTCGGGCCTCGTTGTCTGCTTTCTGGTCCAGCATGATATGAACAACCTCCTCCATCTCCCCCCCACACCACACCGTGAACTGAGACTGTTGCCAAGCTCCCTGCCATCATGGAGAGAGGCATTCTGAAACAGCGAGCCAACATAAACCCATCCTTCCTCAAGCTGCTTCTGATAGGCATTGCCACAATGAGGCAGAGGCAACAAAAACTGCAGGTCAGCGTCCAAGTGGCCCAGGCTCCTTCTGTTGCGAGTCTTCCTACCAAAGTGTTCTCAGTTCCTCTTCTGGGAACAAAACAAAACAAAAAACAAAGACAACGACAACCCTAACTGCACACAGCAACTGACATCCCTTCTCCACATACATGGGCAGCCATATGGGACTTGAGCACCTCATACACCATGTCTGGGACCTGGTTTGCTAACAGGGTAAGACCTGGGGGGTTGGGGGGGAAGGGACAGGCAAAGGATGTCTGCAGAACCACACACACCGGGGTCTCAGAGCTATCATTGGATTTAATCGGTGCGACACCCCCTCCCCCGCCCCCACTCCAGGAGGTACGCTCTCATTTTCCAGCCCATCTTGCCCTACCCCTTCCTGTAGCCCTGACTCCTCTTTGGAGACAGGGATCCTTCCCTGCCCTCAGTCATGGATGTAGAGCTATCCCTTCCCAGCCCTCTGGAACCACCTACTCCTGCTGGTAACAGACCAGCCAGTCCTGGCATAGCTATGCTGTGGGATTGAACACCTTCCCCATGAAGAAGATACTCTTGGTGCTGCTGGAATATATCACTAGGAAGAATGGCCGGTTGAATACAAGGACATGTCTCTTGTGCTGGGCGGAGAAGAAGGTGACCGAGACACTGGTGGCTGCCGCGGCCTCCGTGCCGACTTCGTTCACGTCCAGGGTGGCCTTGTGGAAAACCTAAAACAGAAAGCACAGGCTTCACAGCCTCTCCAAAATGGGCAGTAATGACAGACGTCAATCCTGAGCCTCTCATTCGTGTCACCTCCTAGGAGGCCAGCAGCAGTGTGGCCACTTTAGGGATAAGGATAATTAAAGCAAAGAGCAGGCAATATCCCACGGCAAGGAGCCGAACAGAAAGAAATTCAGACTCCTCTTCTAGGGTGAACCCATTAGTGTCTCTACTCCCCACATGTAAAGTAACGGATCTCTGGCTCTCCTATAAAAATACACCAATACAGGCTTCAGCCTCCCCCTTTTGCTGTCCCTACCGAGCATCCTTCACTCTCCACGGCTCTGCCATACCCAAATGCCAAACCCCTGGCCTGACCCAGAGGTGTCTGAGGGCATGGGCTGGCCACTGTCATATCATCTCCACACCCAGACCATGTCTGGCAACTGGTGCGCTGCTGGCTGGCTGCTCAAACCTGTGGGAGACTGAGCATACCCAGGCTCTCAGAGTCCGTGTGATAGCAGGGAGGGTCTCTATTGTCACCTCCTTCTCAGGGGTCTACAGGGGCCATGACCCTTCGTTACTTACTTTGGATAACTGCAATTTCTCCGCTTGGTTGATATTTGAGAAGTCAGCGCGCCGGGTGAACAGGTCCCGGAAGCCCAGGTAGGGCAAAATCTCATCCAATTCATAGGAGTTTGCAATGGAGAATTTTGGAAGCTGCAATGAGAGCTTTCTGTAAAGGTACCTGAAGGGGCAAGGAGAGGAGGCCTGTTAGATTCTCTCTCTCTCTCTCTCTCTCTCTCTCTCTCTCTCTCTCTCTGTGTGTGTGTGTGTGTGTGTGTTGCATGTGCACATGGGCACATGTGACGCAGTTGTAGGACAAACCTCACGTCACTGGCACAGGGTCTCTCATGGTCCTGGAACTTGCCTGGTGAGCTAGGATGGCTGGTGTGCCAACCCTAGGAACCTAGCTGTGCCCTGGGATTACAGGGATTAAAAGCCACCACTCCTGGCTTTTAAAAACTGAGAGTTCTGGAATCCAGACTCGGGCTCTCTGTTGTCTGAGCCATCTCCCCAGCTCCTGAAGCAGCTGGGCCCTGTTGATCCAGGCCTTCTTCGGAAGAAAAGGCCTCTATTCCATTTGAGTTTGGCTTCCAGGAGCACCCGTGAGGCAGGCAACACCTCAGCTAGGCGCCTGTAGCGGCGACAGGCCCCAGATGCCTACTTAGCTGTCTAGGGGAGTGATTTTTTCTACTTGAAATATAATTACACCCATCCTTTTCCCTCTCTAACTCCTTCTTCCCTTGGTGTTTCTAGTTTGTATATGATTTCAGGGCTGACCACTTGGTATTGAACAACCAATTAAGGGGCTCCTTTTCAGGGGAAAACTGATCCTCCTCTGAGAATTTCTGCATTGCCTGTAGTTTATCTTGGGTAATTACTGCCTCGGACACCCATCTTCCTTAGAGGCTGGATTGTGGAGGGATATGGGTACTCTGGGAGACAAGTGCCAGCGCCTCCCGCCTTAGGTCACATCATCTCTGGACCAGCTGACTTCTGTGGGTTGATTCCCTGTCTTAGCTGATGTGAACCCCTGCCTGAATGAGGCCTCTGGCTGGTCTTTTGCGTCTCTATGACTAGAAACACTTCCACTGGACTTCAGTGTGGGGGCGGGGCTGCATTGTTTGAAGCATCTGGTGCCCAGCTGATCTGAGTCTTTCTCAGAAGGAAGCAATTGTCTTTGTTTCACCTAAGTTTGGCTACCAGGAGCACCATAGTGAGTGTGCCGGGAAAACAGGTCCTGGAAACCCAGACAAATTCTCATTCAGTGCATGGGAATTTGAAATGGAGAATTTGGAGAACTGCAACCAAACCCTTCTGTAACGGTACCTGAAGGGCCATGAGGGGGGCACTACACTTTCTCTTCCTCCCTCCTCTCTCTCTCTTTGTGTATGAAATTGGGTGGGTGGATAGAATTTTCTTAACCCTTCTCTGTCAGCTCAGACAGTCATCTGGCTGTGGGTGGGGTAGGGCAATTCTCATATTCATTGTACAAGGTTTGACCCTCAGAGGTAAAGTCACTCTACCCAAGGCCTGTGCAACAAAAGAACTTAAGACCATAACTCTAGAATGGTTCTCTTCAATGAGAGCAGGACCCTGTGCTAACCACCATGAGAGAGTTCACTTCTAAGAAGGCAAGGCAATTCTTGGAGCCAGAGCCAATGCCTTCATTGAGTAGTGGTCACTCCTATTTCTGGCCACTTAGTTTCATGAGAAGGACCCATTTGCAAGTGGCATTGGAGATTGAACACCGTGTGACATCTTGATTACCTATTCTGGAGCAGGCGGTCCCACCTTTTTATCATGCCTGGGGACAACACCTGCTCTACCTCCTCCATCTTGCCCTCTTGAGGAAGGATGAAAAACGCCACAGCATCGCCTTTGTAATCCATCCGCAGTACGGTGCAGGGCACGTATCTGTCATCGAGAAACCAGTGTTTCTGGTCATCTTGCAGCATCATGGGTACCTTCACAACTGTGTTCTCGTCCACATAGAAGTTACCCTTGAAGACCTTCGAGGGAGGAAAGGGTTTCTTCCACAGACCTGAGGGTGTAAGGGAGACAGAGAAGCCAAATCTTCCTTCAGGTAGCGCCACCTGCATCTCAGAGCCACAGAATAGCCACTGAAGACCCTTCTGCTTTGTTCTGTATCCCAGTCAAGTCATCTAGGAGAAATGGTCCATCTCGATTGGCAGCTTGACTTAACTGACACTAATCTAGGAGAGTGGTTGTCAACCTGTGGGTCATGACCCCTTTGGCAAACTTCTATGTCCAAAAACATTTACACTTTGATTCATAACAGAAGCAAGATTACAACTGTGAACTAGCAATGAGAATGATTTTATGGCTGGGGTCACCACAAGAGGAACCATATTAAAGGGTTGCAGCATTAGAAAGTTTGAGGTGCACTGTTCTAGACAGGTGGCACAGCAGTTAAGACCACCTGCGCTTTCCCCGAGGACTGGGGTTTGATTCCCAGCACCTACCTGGTGGCTCACAACCAGATGTAACTCTGGCTCCAGGTAATCTGATGCCTCTGGCTCTGGCCAGCCCCTGTACTTACATGCATATACCCCATACAGACACGCAACTAAACAAGCAAACAACAACAACAAACCCAACAAAATGAATCTTTAAAAGGAAGTTGTTTTTTGTGTGGTCAGTGGCGTGTTAACATGCCACGTGTGACACACAGGCGTGGCAACTGATTTGCCTGGGTGATTGTCTAGGGATATTTTCATTTTGCTCCCTGTGGATCCTGAATCAGAGCCAGTTACAAGCTGAGATTTGGAGCCATGGAGATCACGTATGATATAGAGGCTCTGCTACTGAGTCTCATGACTTGAGTGTGACCTCCAGGACACAGGCAATGAAAGAACAGCTCCCACGAGTTGTCCCCCAACCTCCACATGTATGCTGTGGCATGCACTCACCCCTCCAAAGCAAACATAAAAAGCTGAGTTTGAAAAGTGGACTAGCTCTGATGAGCTCTGGAGATCCCCACAGGAACCACAGAAAAAGAGATGCTTGGATGCCACACCCACCCTCACCTATCTCCCAGCAGGAGTGTATGCTCAGCAGTGGGCTGGCACCTTATTGAGCTCACCCTTGAAGAAGATATAATTTATCAGGATCATCCTCATGTCAGGGCTCAGGCCGCTGGCCAAATCCCTGATCTTTCCACGGGTTTTCTCCTTGACATAGTTGTTGATGAGCCGGGTCGTAGCCTCCATGTCTCTGAAGTTACTGCGTAATACTTTGCCATTATAGGATGCTTCGGCGGTGCTGACAAAATCAGGGAGGAGCTCCAAGTCCTGGTTCAGGACAAGTGCATTGCCTACAGAGACGTCCAGCTCAGTGGATGGACGATTTATCTCTTGAAGCACAGACCTGAAGCCGTCCTGGATTTCAGGCAATGACAGCTCTGTGAGATTGAAGCCCAGGCCTTCAAGGATCTGAGTCTGGGTGTCCCCACCAGCCCCCGTGGACAGCATGGCCAAGGAGATGGAGATGCTGAGTGGGGAGAAGAAAATGTTCTTCCCAGAGTTTTGGGAAGCTATCAGGTGGTAGAGGGTGAAGGCAAAGTTGGCATTGCCTGGGGCAATCTGGTAGCTGGAGATGTTCAACTGTAAGGACACTCTATCGGTCTGGTTGGATGTGTGGTCGGACTCTTGGACTGGTTGGCTGTGAGAAGGCATCAGGTGTCCAGCCAGAAGAAGGAGCAGGCAGGGAGTGCAATGCATGCTGGATCTCTCAGGTCTGCAGAGAAAATGGTACCCCATCCTGAAGGACATTCCAACAACAGTCAGGAGCCCTGCTGAGCTGACATTACAGGCATGGACACAGAGGTGGGGAGATTCAATCACTAGGTAGGGGGCGTTAGGGGCTAACACCTGTGCTTGTTTGGAATGGCCCTGTAAAAGACATTACATTGCACTGCATGTAAATATCCATTTAAATGGCTGTGTTCCTTTACTTATTTCAAGTGAGGTTCTCCTTAGGAAACCATCAAGGGACTGGTTTAAGCTAGTTGAAGATAGCCATTCCCTCTTCTACTGACCTAGAATTAACCTCACAGTAGTGATAAACTCTGTGGTTTTCCAAAGATTTTCCTGTGAGGCATCTTTGAACACACAGCATACAATCCCTACTACATGTAATTAACAGGTCTTTCCAATGGTAAGGTGCCTATACCTCCAGTGTGTTCAGGAGTGACCTCCACCACGCTTGTTATTTTCTAATAAAGCCCTCCCACTCTCCTCTTTCTCTGTGTCTATTGGCTTTTCACACCCTCGGAATAGAGGCTTGTGCTCGGCTCTGTCAGTGGAAGGAATTGAATGCAGGTGCCCTCCACGCATGGGTGACAATTTGGTGGCACAGCTGTAGATTCAGGAAGCACATGCCTGTGCCCCCACCTCTGTGAGCCTGCCCGATTTGCAAAGGTCCAGCCAGAGCTGGACTTCCTCTGCCAGGCACCCTCCCTTCTTTCCTTTCCCTTTCCTTATCTCAGTCATCCAGGGAAAGGTGAACACCTCCCTGTGCTGCCCCGTCTACAGCCCACTCTTCCGGAAGAGGAAAGAGATGTCAGTGAAGGACCACATTGGTGAGATTGACTATCTTCTCACAATGGACTTGACTTGCCCAAGACAGGCTATTCAATTTTTTTTTTTTTTTTTTTTACACTGAATCTACCCTTGTTCCATCCAATAGTCCTACTACTGTTATGTTCTGGTCCAAAAGCCCTGTGACCACCGAGCTCATCTTTCTGGCCTTCTATACCCCTCCCCGCTTCCCATGGCGTATCCTGGGAATTTCCCTTTGGACCATGCATCCCTAAACACAAGGATTCTTGTCTCCATCTCTCTCTCTCTCTCTCTGACTAGGGTTGAAAAATTTCCCACAAAGTGCCAGATAGTGTCACCCATGGCTCTGTTAGCCAGTCTCTTTGGCCACATTTCACTCTGCCCTGGACACTAGGAAGCAACTGTGGGCAAGGCAAGCATTTTTGGCAAAACTCTATGCATGGGTTCTTCGATCTGGAATTCAAATAACCTTAGGGTGTCACAAAACATTGTCTACCTGTTTTTATTCTCTTTTCTTGTGCCAGGAATTGATATATGGGCCTCATGTTCCCTAGGTGAATGTCATACCATTGAGTTTTAATTCTAGTATCCTTGGCCATTTTTTCGCCTTTAAGAAAAGTTTTTTTTTTAATTTTTATTTATGTACATGTGTGTGTAACTACATGAACATATGTCCACATAGGAGACAAAAGGGTGCTGGTTCACCCAGAACTAAAGTTACAGGTGGGCTATCTGATGTGGGTGCTGGGAACCGAACCTAGGTCCTATGCAAGAGCAGTGGGTGCTCTTGACCATTCAGCCATCTCTCCAGGCCTCCCCTCCCCTCCCCTGCCCCCCCAATACAACGTGAGAATATGGGGTAACAAGTGTAGTCAGGTCCACTTGGCTTCCTACTTTTTGTTTTGCGATACCATCTCACTAAGTTGTCCAGGGCAGGCTTGAACTAACACTCTAACACTGGAAGGCATTGAAAATGGCGACCTGCCTCAGTTTCCTAAGTAGCAGGGACTACTACTGTCTTGGGTCACCACATTCAACAACATGGTTCAATAATTCTTACACTTACATTTAACTTCTATTTTCAAACGAGAACTTTCGTATTGTCATTCCTCATCTTGCATTCTTCACTGACCTTGGCCACAGCTGCAACAGCAGCCCTCTCTGCCTGGCTTTTCATCATGGGAGGGAGGACTCAACAACACATCTGGCTTCCTAGGCTCTCCCTTCCCTACATAGCTTCCTAAGCTCAGCCCCAGGACTGTGCACGTTTCTGTGGCTTTAAGTGAATTACCCAGAATGCCCTCTGGTATATCAGCACCTGCCCTGAGAGCTTTGGAAAACCAAGATTTGGCCGATGATGCCCTGGGCTAGCTGTGTGGAATAGGGGCTTGAGTGCCAGCCACCTAGCAGAGGGGCAGGGGCATGTAACACAGGTACACCAGGGTTTCTATCTAGTCTCTGCATTTCTAACATGTAGGGAGGGTGACCGGCTGTCTAGTTGGTCCCAGACTTCCCTGGCTTTAGCTCCAAAGTCCTGTGACCTAGGAAGAGCTTTTGGTCTTGGGCAAACCAGGATGGCAAGTCACCCTCTTTGGACATTGTTCCCCTTATCCCTGGGTTACTCACGACACAGTCTGTCCTGGAGTTGCCCTGGGTGGCTATCTGAGCTGCAGAGTGGCTTGTGGCGCTCAGGAAAATAAAGTCCTCTGCCCTCCGCCTGCTGCCTCCAGATCAACTAATGATTAATGAACAGGACCATGGGGACAACAGACTCCTCATCGGAAGTGAGCCAGCCTCCCCCAGGTCAACACCCCTTCGAACCTCCAAAGGGAACCTGGGATGGTTTGCCTCTTTGTATTTGCGTAATGTGAGGAGGTTTTGCTAGGAAAAGACCTTGAGAGAACCGGCTCTTCACTTGGCCACCCATGTGCTTTGTGAATATAAACGGACATTTTCTGGGCTTCAGCTGGCAGTGGACATCGGTGTCCTCATGAGCCGAGTGAGAACGTTCTCAGTGTCGCTATGAGGAATGGTGGGCACGTGTCACTGGAGAGAACTAGTTCTCATAGGCCAGATGCCACCAAGTGAGGGCGAGAGACTGCAGATTGCCCGGGGCTGTCATTTCTGAGATTGGAACCCCTGAGATGTCACATGTGGGCTTACAAGAGACGAGACTTGCAGTAATGGGGGTAGGTCAAATGCAGCCCTGGACCACCAGCTAGGGCCCAGCACAGGAACAGCAGGGCAAAGCAAGAAGTGTGTCTCGTTGATGTTGTTTCCCAATGCCCACTTCTCCACTCCCGCAAGGAGGGCTTTTCTTATCAGACACACGGGGGTACAAAAGCCAAGAAGCCACCAATGCGGACACAAGTCAGGCTCTGCCCCTTACCCCAAGACTGGGGCCATGTGTTTCCTGGCACCTGCCACTTCTTTCTCTCTCTCCCAGGGTACACAGCACCTCCCCGCTGTGAGCACACACGGGCTGCCCTTTTGCCTCTGACATCTGCCCCTGGCGTCGTGCTTGGACAGAGATCGGAGTTTAGAGGGGTGATGAGCCATGAAGGAGTTCCCACATGGGCCCGATTACTGTCCAATCAGCTAATAGTAAGCACTTGGGGCTCAGTTCAACAGCTCAACCTCAGAGTGGGGTGACTTCAGGTGAGCCTAGAACTTGTCCTGGGTCTTTGAGTGAAAAGAGACCTTTGAGCTATGGGAAGCTCCCCTGGCTCTCTGTTCTTCTTGGTTTTAAGTTGATTGATTGATTGATTGATTGATTTGTGGGGGGGTCAGAGGACAACTCTGTGGAGTCAGTAATCTCTCCACTTTTATGAGGGTCTCCAGGCTTGCACAGCAAGCAGCTCTACCTGCTGGGACCTCTCACAAGCCCCTTTGCTCTTCTGACAGTGGCAGAGTCATATATAACCAGACACCCTTTCCTACAGAGAGGAATAGAAGTTGCCAAGTCTGGACACCGAGAGGGAGTGGAGCCTTACCTGCAGAGCTACGGGAGAGAAGAAGCCTTCTGCAACAGGCTGCCTGCGCTCCCGCATTTGGCACCTGGGAATTCTCAGTATCGAGGGGAGGGAATTCTGTGTTCTACTTGACAGGAACAGTGAGTTGAGCAAGCACCGTGTTGAAATCGAACCCTGCCCCCATGCTATGCAGGCACACAGCACTGGGCTCGAAGTTCTATGGAGCAGTTCCTGAGGCAGGAGCTTGGGACTTTGCAGATTGGGAATGAATTGCCAAATGCTAGAAGAGCGGAGGGATGGGATGGCAATGAGTGGTGGCTCTAGTCTTGCCCTTGGTGGCGTCATGTGGCTGCTCTCCTCAAGCATGTGTTCAAGCCCTAAAGACAAATACAGAAAGTCGGCAGCTAAGACTGCTGGACCAGACACCTGAGGGAGGCTGGAGAGACTAGAGAAGACAAGCCGGGGCTTCACTAAACCACAGCTCCGTTGTCATGGAAACCTTCTGGGGAAAAAAGTCATAGTCCTTCTTCCTTACACTGCAGCTCCGTGGAAACACTGGAGGGAGACAGGCCAGGCTGGGAGAGGAGAAAGCAGGCTGCCAGCCTCCCATGGGTGCATGGGTGAGAAGCCAAGGAACAGATAAGCTGGGCATTCCACATCAGCTGGAATAATGGGCCTCACCCCAGAGGTGCTAGGTCAGTTGTGCCTGAAGGTACTTTGATCATATTAGGTTTAAAAGGTAAAAAGATGACCTAAAGAATGGTGTGCGGCCCACATGGCAGGCTCCATGGGCAGCGGCAGGGACTCCAACAGCCTTCTGGGAAGGGAAAAAGTTCTCTCAACCAAGCAGGATGGAGCCACCTGATAGCCTCACTGACCTCATCAGACAAGTCCCAGCACTAGGGGTCCCAGAAACGCTGAGAGTGGTGATCTCATCAGAAGGGATCTGAGCAGGAAGCCTGGCATTGGGAAGGGGGATGCTCCACACCCTCCAAGTCTGGCTCAGAGGATTTATGGGAAGGAGGTTGGGGTTTCAAATGTACATTTACTGTGGATCTCTCCCTCCCTTCATCCCTCCTTCACTCTGTCCCTCTATCCTTCCCTACCCCTTCCTCCCTCTCTCCTTCCCTCCCTCTCTTCATCTCTCCACAAAAGCAGCTTTTGACAACTGGAAAGAGACCCTCAAGGTCAGGCCTATTGATGTGACTGTCTCCTAGGAGACAGTGGGAGGGGCATTGGAGCCTCACCTGAGATCCTGGTCCCTCTGTCCTGCACTTCCAGTCAGTTGTATGCTTTGTTCTTGGTGCAAGTGTCTTTGTGGGCTCCAGAAGTGTTAGAGTACCTAGCCATGGAAATTCAACTGAAGGGGGCACTCCATCGACACAGCTATGGGGAAGTTGTCATCCATGTGTATGGCTGCTTTGTATGTCCTCAAAGAGTCCCCCACAATACCACCTCAGAACCAGGTTGCTACAATGACAATAAAGCTATCACAGGAACTTTGGAAAATGTTTTTGTATGCTTCTTAGGGAATCTGATCTCAGCTTGCCACTGCCCAGAATGCAGCAAGTGCCAAGGGTGTGCCCCTGTGCAGTAAATCTTTATGGGAAGTGTGAATGCTATGCCACTGGATTGGACAGAAAAGTTTTAGGCGTGTCTGTTCCTTTCCTTGTGTGTTTGCTTAGTTGTTTAGAAACTGCAAGTTCACCTGATAGATGCACATCGTTCAACAAATGGGCAATGGGCAAATGATGTCAGAGGAGGAAGAAGCCTGGGGCAGGTTCTCTCTCTCTCTCTCTCTCTCTCTCTCTCTCTCTCTCTCTCTCTCTCTCTCTCGTCCTTTCTTTCTTTCCCCCTTCAAGACAGGGTTTCTCTGTATAGCTTTGGAGCCTATCCTGGCACTCACTCTATAGACCAGGCTGGTCTCAAACTCGCAGAGATCCTCCTGCCTCTGCCTCCCAAGTGCTGGAATTAAAGGTGTGCACCACCACGGCTGGGCATGGGGCCAGGTTCCTAAACATCAGTTATCAGCAGTCACCTACACACAGCAGACAAAGGCTCCATTGTTGCCACGGAAACTGCATTCTCCTGGCCATCTTAGACATGATCCTGCTCTTGCTATAAGGCGTGGATGGTATTCATCCAAAGATGACTCCAGAAGCAACCCCCATTCTTCAAGGACTTCGGAATGTTAGATTTTTTTTTAAAAGAAACTAACCATTCCCGTTTCTAATGACAGGCTCTGAATTTCAATAGCTTAATCACTGCATATGCCAGACAGTGCTGGTTTGAATAGGTTTGGCTGAGAGAACAGGAAGTTCTTCTATCTCGGATCTGTACTCTGTGTGGGGGACAATTCAAATGAAATGATAAAGGATCAAAGAGGCTGTTTACAAAGGAGAAAGCTTGAGGACTTACCCTATCTGAATTAAAGGCTCACCCAGGGCACGTCAAAGAGCCATATCGGAAGGCATGGAGGTGGGAGGGACAGGGGCCTGAGTGCACAGAGGGCACCTTAACAAGCTACAAGGTGCTACAGCGCCAGTTGCCTCTGAGTGTTCATCTCAGACACCATGGTCAAAAAAACGTATTCCCACAATTCATGTGGGAAAGAGATGTCCCTGAGGGTCGTCCTCCCTCCCTTCACTGAGGTCATTACGTGTAAGGAAGCCCACGGCTCTCCAAGAAGGACAACAACGGCCCCCAAACCTGCATTCTTCCCTGACTTGACTCTTGTACTGATCACACGCACGAACCTCACATTCATGTTTACCCATCCATTTGCAGGTCCATCCTCTGGACACCAATTTGCAAGAGAGGGATTGCAGACTACAAGATAGAGGATGGCGGCCAGCAGGTGGCAGCAGTGGCCTTCAGAAACCTCTACAGAACCCTGTCTTCCCTTTCCTGACTTACTCTCAAAATTCCACAGAGCTGCTGGGGCTGAGTGGGATCTCAGAGCCACGAGCAAGTGGCATTCGAGGTGACTTTTGTCCCCTGGGGACTTTTCTGGCTTCTACAATTACGGGGGTGGGTGGGTGGGGGAGACATTACAGGCATCTCTTGAAGTAACACCAGTGATGCTGTTGAATGTCCTGGAACACAGGATACTTCTCTCTCCCCCTCTCTCTCGATGAGTCTGAGTCTGGCCTCAAACTCACAGAGGTCTGCCTGCCTCTGCCTTTGGAGTGCTGGAATTAAAGGCATGTGCCACCACTGCCCAGCTGATACTTACCTCTTACGCTAAAAATGACCCAGTTCAAATGTTGGCGAAGCCCTGGCTGGGAACCCTGTGTTCAAAGCTGGGCAAACTGAGGACACAAAGGGCAGCTCTACTGTGTGCTGCTTCCCAGTATAGCCACATGGTGTGACTTTGGCGTGCAGAGAAATGCTTTCTGATCTGTCTGCAGATCTTATTGTAAGTAGAAAGCCTTGCCAGGGAGCCAAGCTCAGCCCCCTGTCACAGGCTGCCTTTTCCTGGAGTTCTGCTGTGTGGCAGCTACAGGATCCGAGAAAAGCAGGGTGGAGAAATGGCCTGGGCTGAGAGACAGAACAAAGCAGGGCAGATGCTCATGTGCCTTCTCTCTCCACCCCTTTCACCGAGACGCTGAGATGCCAGGATGCGAGCTCTGTGGGTCTGAGGACAGTTACAGCCATCGAGTTCTCACACACGTCAAGTGTTCAGCTGTAGCTACAGTGCAGCGCTCTTAGAATTGGTTGTATTATAAAGTCTTTGTATGTCACCAATCTCCCCGGGAAGAAATTGGTGCTTGCTTCTGTAAGCCCGGTCAAGAGCCTATGGCTGGGGATTTCATGGGCCCTAGAGAGGACCCTGCTACCATTGTGATGCTCAAAGGTCGTGCTCTGAAATTGCCCTCCAGACACCATGTGTATGGTCATGGATTAGTGCAGGGCACAATCTTTTTTTTTTCCTATGATTTTTAAATTTAAATTAGAAACAAGCTTGTTTTACATGTCAACCCCAGTTCCCGCTCCCTCCCCTCCTCCTTTGCACCCCACTGATGCCCTAACTCATCCCCTTTCTGCTCCCTAGGGAAAGTGAGACCTTCCATAGGGGATCTTCAAAGTCTGTCACATCATTTGGAGCAGGGCCTAGGCCCTCTTCCATGTGCCTAGGTTGAAAGAGTCTCCCTCTATGTGGAATGGACTCCCAAAGTCCATTTGTACACTAGGGATAAATACTGATCCACTACCAGAGGCCCCATAGACTGCCCAGTCCTCCTAACTGACACCCACATTCAGGGGGTCTGGGTCGGTCCTATGCTGGTTTCCCAGCTGTCAGTATGGGGGCCATGAGCTCTCCCTTGTTCAAGGCAGCTGTTTCTGGGTTTCTCCAGGCTGGTCTTGGCCCCTTTGATCATCACTCCTCCTTCTCTGCGACTGGATTCCAGGAGTGCAGCTCACATTTAGCTGTGGGTGTCTGCTTCTGCTTCCATCAGCTACTGGATGAAGGATCCTGGATGGCATATAACATAGTCACCAATCTCATTATAGGGGAAGGGATTTTAGGCAGCCTCTCCACTGCTGCTTAGATTCTTAGTCATCCTTGTAGATCTCTGGACATTGTCCTAGTGTCAGCTGTCTCTTTAGACCTATAATGGCTTCCTCTATTGTTTTTCCACAACTCAATCTTCCTGTTCCCTCATGTCCTCCTTTCCCCTCATCTTCTCGCCTTCTCTTTCTATTAATTCTCCCCCCATCCCTCTATGCTCCCAATTTGCTCGGGAGATCTTTCCCCTTCTCTGGCAGACCATCTCTTAGGGTCCTCCTTGCTTCCTAGCTTCTCTGGTGGTGTGGATTGTAGGCTGGTAATCCTTTGCTCTATGTCTAATATCCACGTATGAGTGAATACATACCATGTTTGCCCTTTGGTGACTGGGTTACTTCACTCAGGATGGTTTCTTCTAATTCCACCCATTTGACAGGGCACAGTCTTTATTGGAGAAGCCTCTTACTGTATCAGGAAGCAGTTGATACAGAAACCAAGTTACGGTGGCTGCTCGGTGCTAACTGGGACACCTATCACCCCCTCCCAGGCTCAGAGAACACTGAGAAAGAGAAGGTGTAAAAAATATAAGAGCCTAAGGATGGGGAGACAGGCAGCAAAAAGATGTCTCCTGACACTGCTCAGCCATCACACTCATATCTGTACAAGACCTGCATATGATTGGGCCCCTCAGCATCTCACCATGGTCAGGGAAGGAGCCCACGAGGCTTCACTCCTTCCTGGGAAAAATTGACAACTAATAGTTATTAGGCAGGGTATCATTTTCTTCAGTGGTGAAGACACTGGTAAGTTGTCCTTGGTTCCAAGAAAGAGCTCTCGCCCATGCTCAGCAAGAACCTGAAATTGTCAGGCATAGTGGCACACCACCTCACTCCCAGCATTCAGGAGGCAGAGGCAGGATGATCTCTGGGTTCAAGGCCAGCCTGGTCTACAGAGCTAGTTCCAGGATAGCCAGGGCGACACAGAGAAACCCTGTCCTGAGAAACCAAAAGTGAAAATAATAAAAATGAAAGAAGCTCTAGTCAAACTCAGCAGGTCATCACGTAGTACATAACAAGACATGAACGTATGGAAGAGGGACGAGGAGAAGAGACTCACTGGGACAGGGACAGGGATAGGGAGGAAACCCGGGAGTGAGAGGCACGACGACTCATTATGTAGATGTATGAAACCTTCCAACAGCTAAAATAACAAACACATGTATGAATGGCCCTGCTAATTTGGGAGTCTCATGCCCCCCATCCCTGTGGTCACAGTGTCTAGTCTTTTCACAATTGTGTAATGGACTTCAAAGGCTGGGGCCAGGGCTTCCTTCTTGTAGACACACGGGGAGCAGGAGGACCCAGCTGGCGGGGGGGGGGCACTGGAGGAATGTGGGCTGTTTTCCACCCTAACCCTGGGCTCTGAATCCTAGCCTCACTTTTCCAAGGAAGGAAAGGGGTGCCGCGAGCTGCTGTCTGGATGACACAAAGCCACTGGGTGACAGCAGCACAGCTGTCCCCCCAGCTACCACTGCCCAGGGGCATCCATTGCACCCCAGAGATGGTGGAAGAGTTGACAGAAAGGAATAAACTTGCCCCAGATCATGGCCTTGCCTAGACTGACTCTGAGGCTACCCCTCCTCATCCCAGTCTCAAGGGCCTAGACCAGGCTGGCCCTTTTCTGTGGTCCCATCAGGTAGCTTCACAGTGTGCCCCTGCCTCATCTCTTACTTGCTCTGGACTGTAGTCGCAGTTTCCTTTGGGCTGGTAGCTCACAAATAATGACACAGAGACTTGTTATTAATTATGAAAGCTCAGCCTATGGCTTAGGCTTGTTCCTAACTAGCTCTTATAACTTAAATTAACCCATTTATATTAATCTACATTCTATGGTGTGGTGTTATCTCTCTTCCATCTTGCACCTACTGATTCCTCTCTGCGACTCTTGGCATCTCTTGTGTGCCTAGATTCCTCCTCCTCTTCCTTTCTTTCCCTGGAAATCCCACCTATAACTCCGGCCTAGCTATTGACCATTCAGCACTTCATTACACCAATCACATCAAAGACTTAATCACACAGTGTACAGATATCCCACAACACCGGACCACAGGCTTCTAGAGAGTGGAAGGTCTCGTTTATATGTATGTGAACGTGTGTGTGTGTGTGTGTGTGTGTGTGTGTGTGTGTGTGTGTGTGACTTTCCTTCAGCCAATAGGACTGCTCTGGACAGTCTGAACCAGACTGGATCAGCTCTTGCTCATCTGAAGACAAGTGCAGTTGCATTTTGTAGTCTGACTGGCTGTTTTGATGGCTGCTTGGAGCTCTCACTACTCTGGGGTTGACTAGTAATGCCTGCCATAGGTGCATAACAGAGAGTGGGAAATTCAGCTGCTTTTTGCATCCTTGATCAGAGTTCTGGAAGGAAAAGATTGGATCAGGGGGCAATCTTTCCAGTAAACCACAAGTCTAAATTGTTTCATTCTTAAGCTTGGACCAAGACACTTTGCCAGTGTTGGAAAACAATGGACAGTGAACTGGCTGTAAAAAGCAGCTTCCCGGTGTAATCTTCTGGTGCAACATTAGTTACAGTGTAACAAGAAAGAACTGTGTGGAGGAAGTGTTCTCCATCTCTGTCATCTGAAGCTCCACTTCTGTGTTCTGACTTGAGTCCCCGCCATGCTCTGCTTGGCTGTATCCGGGTACCCTATCCTGGCTTTGGGGATGCTCAGGTTTTATGGGAGAGTGCTAGTGTCCCATGCAGCATCATGGGAGTTTCCTGGGGGAAGAGAGAGAGAAAGAGAGAGAGAGAGAGAGAGAGAGAGAGAGAGAGAGAGAGAGAGAGAGAGAGAGAGTGTGTGTGTCCTAAATCTTGAAGAGCCATGTGCCACTTGTGAACCAGAAAGTGAATTACGTGACCATATCATATAGTCCCTGATGAGATGCTCAATTCTTGTGTGTTATTTTACCGCCCCCCACTTGCAAAGAATGAACTGAACAGATAGTGAAGAAAAATCTAACAAGGTTATATCCATTAATTTTCTTTTGCTGTGATAAAATATCGTGACCAAGACAACTGACATAAGAAGGGGCTGCCGTTGGGTTAGCATTCTAGAGAGCTAATAGTTCACTGTGGCAGGGACCTAGGGCAGCAGGGGGCAGACATGGCACATCCTCAACCACAGCATGAAACACAGAGAGTAAGCTGGAATTGAAGACAGGTTTGTTGTTTTTGTTTGTTTTGTTGGATTTTGATCCCTCAGCTTTCAGGGATGTACTTCCAGCAAGGCTGTCTCACAAAAACCTCCCCAAACAGTGCCACCTACTGGAGACAGAGTGTTCAGATACCTGAGACAATAGGGGACATGATTCATTCAATTCACACAGAAGGGAACTTCTATTTATCCATAACTCAGAAGCAGTGTAGATAGGACAGTGAACACTTTGATGGGCAAGTCGAAACTGAAGCCCTGGGTGACAACAGGGTGTACAAGTGTGACAGCCAACAAAGCACACAGCTCTTGATTGGCTTTCTAGGCACCTGCCAAGAGCAGTCTCTATCTAACAGAGCAATTCTGCACAGAGTGGGTTACTGACAAGAGTAGCAGGGACAAATCCCTGGCAGGTCTTGAAGGCTGCAGTGGCAGACCTTTCTGTTTCTGTGGGGTCTTGAGTGCTGAAGCAACCTCCCTTCTTTTTCTCCTCCAGTGGGCAATAGGATGTGATGAATCTGCTCCCCGAGTCTTCTGGCTTCCTCTTCTGAAGGGCCCTGTTGGCTAGGCCCTGCCTCTGTCTAACAGGAGCCAGACTAGAGAAAATCACACGTGCACCCTGTCATACAGAGCCAGCTGGGCTCAGATTGACTGGTGTGTGTGTGTGTGTGTGTGTGTGTGTGTGTGTGTGTGTGTACAAGCAAATGCGTAGAATAGGACCAATCAGGAGACAGGGAGAGAGCTGTCAGGCCTGGGAAGGGAGAGAGAGAGAGAGAAAGAGCATGTTCTCAATCAGCCCACAGGCCTGGTCCAGTGTTACTGTGGGCTCTAGCTGTTCACTGGTATATACAGGGAAATCTGGTTCCTCTCACACCCAGGTAGGGCTCACAGCCTCAGCAGCTTCAGAGCTCAGGAGTTCAGATTGATGTTGAGAGCCCTTCTGTAGCTTCTAGCTAGGATAGCACTGGTGGGAACTGGGGCCGGGAGCTGGGGAGGGGGCTCCTCTCAGTTGGTCACTGCAGGCCAGCATCACTGAGGTTTGGTTTGCTTCCTGAATCTCTGAGGCTGAGAAACCTTAGGGATTGTCAGCCTCAGCTGGGGCTGCCCTGTCTCTGTTACATTTTTCACTAAAGATGGGCTTTGTTTGGGTTTAACTTTTCTAGAGAAAAGTATGGCAACAAGAGTTGCCGTGGATTTGCAGCCCAGACTTGAGGTTTATGAGTTCAGAAAGAGGAGGCGCTCATGGCAGAGGCTTAGTTTTCTGACTTTTGGGCGTTAGTGGCCCCTCCCCAAGCGGCCAGCCCCATGGCCCCTGAGGTTTTCATGTCAAAGTTCTATGTCCTTAACTAACCCTTGGTGGCTTTCACAACTCCACCTCCTGTCTTAGTTAGGGTTTCTACTGCTGCAAAGAGACACCATGACCACGGCAACTCTTCTAAAGGAAATACTTCATTGGGCTGGCTTGCTTACAGCTTCAGAGGTTCTGTTCATTATCGTCATGGCGGGGAGCACGGCAGTGTGCAGGCAGACACGGTGCTGGAGAAGTAGCCGAGAGTCCTACAGCTTGCAGGCATCAGGAAGTGGCTGAGTGTCACATGGAGCAAAGCTTGAGCCAAGGAGACCTCAAAGCCCACACTTCCTCCAATAAGGCCACACCCACTCCAACAAAGCCACACCTCCTAATAGTGCCACTCCCTTTGGGGGCTGTTTTCTTTCAGACCACCACACGTCCTTAGAGTTTCTTGGTTTGGGCTACACTGTTTCTGCCCTCTGTTGCTCTACTGAACTTCCCATAGCTGCTAAAAACCCTCAGGAGACTTTACTCTTCATGTAGCAGCCACTCCAGCTGTGGAAAAACAAAACAACAACAAACTGTGAGCCATCAATAAAAGGTGCGTAGAGAAAGCCTTTGTTGGGACACAATGCAGCTTTACTGGGGAATAGCATGCAGACCAGAAGCCTCCCGCATTCACCCTACTGAAAACAGCCTGTGTCTGTAGCCAGAAAGTGGGTGTGACTCACTCATGCATAGCTTCTGGTTCAGGAGTCACAGCTTGGTTTCTGTGTGGTGCCAACCCTAAGCTTCTCATCTGTGCCAATCACAGGCTTTTTGCTGAGTCACTGAGGAGAGGGAACACAATCCCCCATCCCCCACCCCCAGTGAGAACAGCTGCAGGATGGGAAGGGTCTGTCAGCTGTCAACCAAATGGCAAGCTGGCTTCCTTTTGACAATCTTGCTCATTTAAAACACAAAAGGAGTGCTTATAATATATCCTGAACACGAAATAACATTCTCAACAGTACTAGGCAAATATGAACTGGATATAGGAGCATGCACTAGCAATCTCACCCCTTGGGAGCCAACACAGGAGGGTACAGGGTTCCAGGCCAGCCTGGGCTACATAACTAACAAAAGCCTGCCTCAAAGAACGATAGCAACAAAATACTACTTAATTCCTAGCCAAGATCCCTAGTCCCAGACCCTAGGGAGAACTTGATCTCCCAGAAGTTTCTCAGGCTGAATTCCTTCTACTCCTACTCCTCAAGGATCTCCAGGACTAGCCAGAGCCAGCATGAGTTCCCATGTTGGGTCATCACAGGTCCACATGGGCAGTTTCCACACACCCTTATCTGATGGAAGATTCTTAGTATTTCCATATACTCCAGAGAGCCACTCCCACAAATGAACACCTGACTGAGCCCAGGGCTGCGGGGATCAGGGAGAGTTTCACTACCTGCTGCTCCTCTCTACCCGCTACTTATTTCCTCTTTTTATTTATGGGGGCTGTGGGGGTCGTACATGCTGGAGAGAAGATTGGAAGCGGCAGGGAAGACAGAGACGAGAGTGAAGTGGAAGACTGTTGGCAGACTCTGCCGAGGAGAGAGAGACACACACAGAGAGACAGAGAGAGACACAGAGAGAGATGGAGAGAGAGGGAGAGGCAGAGAGAGACACACACACAGAGACAGAGAGAGACACAGAGAGAGATGGAGAGGCAGAGAGAGAGGGAGAGGGAGAGAGAGACAGAGCAGACACAGAGACACAGAGAGAGACATACACACAGAGACAGAGAGAGACACAGAGAGAGATGGAGAGGCAGAGAGAGACACACACAGAGACAGAGAGAGAGACACAGAGAGAGATGGAGAGGCAGAGAGAGACACACACAGAGACAGAGAGAGACACAGAGAGAGATGGAGAGGCAGAGAGAGACACACACAGAGACAGAGAGAGACACAGAGAGAGATGGAGAGGCAGAGAGAGAGGGAGAGGGAGAGAGAGACAGAGCAGACACAGAGACACAGAGAGAGACACACACAGAGACAGAGAGAGAGACACAGAGAGAGATGGAGAGGCAGAGAGAGACACACACAGAGACAGAGAGAGACACAGAGAGAGATGGAGAGGCAGAGAGAGACACACACAGAGACAGAGAGAGACACAGAGAGAGATGGAGAGGCAGAGAGAGACACACACAGAGACAGAGAGAGACACAGAGAGAGATGGAGAGAGAGGGAGAGGCAGAGAGAGGGAGAGAGACAGAGCAGAGACAGAGACACAGAGAGACACAGAGAGAGATGGAGAGACAGAGAGAGAGAGGGAGAGGGAGAGAGAGACAGAGCAGACACAGAGACAGAGAGAGACACAGAGAGACAGAGAGACACAGAGAGAGATGGAGAGACAGAGAGAGATGGAGAGACAGAGAGAGGGAGAGGGAGAGAGACAGAGCAGAGACAGAGACACAGAGAGACAGAGAGACACAGAGAGGGAGAGAGACACAGAGAGGGAGAGAGACACAGAGAAAGACAGAGAGAGACAGAGAGAGACAGAGAGAGGGGGAGAGAGATATTACCTATTAAGGCAACAGTCAATGAGAGAAAAAGTATAAAACAACCAACTTAACTTGGAGTGAGGGAAAGCTCCCACTGGGGGTTATGGGAGGGGCCCCAGAAGTGGGAACCCACTTTTACAGCTTCCAGACCTTCTCCTCCCTAACCACCCTTCACTCTCTCTCCTAGCACTGGGGTCCGTGTGGGGTGGGGACCAATCCTGGAAGCAAGGGAGGGCTCCTGCTAGGGGGCCCATTCCTGTGTCCCAGGTCTGCCCACGTCTGCTGACCCCGCCCCCAGTCCAATCTTCCTTCTGCTTGCTGCGTGTTTAACACGTTCACTCATTCAAAACCCAAAGCACAGCCATCTCGTTTACTCTCTGGCCTGCGCAAACACGTGTCGGGAACTCTATTAAAAGCAAACTATGCCTAACCGTCTCTCCAACAAATATTTATTGAGCATCCACTCCTGCCTGGCACAGTTTTAGGGTCTAGAAGATGAGGTGTCTGCCCTTGGAGTGATGGTAGTGTGTGTGGGAGACAGACAGCAAACAGCTGCTGGGACAAGCACTAAGGAGGCGCCTAGCAGGACCGAGGTGGAAAAAGGCTCAGTGTTTCTGGCAAGGTCACAGTGAGAAGTCCCTGAAGCTGCCATTTGCTTTGAGGTGTGAGCCTGAGATCAAGTGGTAGCTGGTCAGGGCCTTGTGGTACGGGCGGTATTTCTCCACAGTGGGTCTAACACCATGGCTTCCTTAGAGACCAGCTAGTGAACGCACCATAGCTGGCATGTGCATATGGGTCCCATCTTCTCCATCACTATATGTCCTTTTAACCAATTGCTTCAATGAGGCTCCGGGTAGACTTAAGCTTGTACGAGTGGCTGTGCTGGAAGATCAAAGAAGGTTGACTGCTGACAATCAAGGTGTTAGATAGTGTCATGTGACTTTTCCTGGGGAGATGTGAACAAATGTATATTCACCTCAGACAGGGCACTGCAACAGACAGAGAAATGATCCCACTCAACGGGCCATTTACAGGAACACCAGTGGCATGGGAGGTAGCTCATGAAAGCTGCATCCTGGGAGCTCCCTGCACAACTTGGAGGTAGCTCCATTGAAGAGTCTCCCCGCCCCAGCAATTATTTATTGCCTTCATCACCTTGGCTAAGGACCTCATGACTCTTAATTCTTTAACTCCCCGAGTCTTATGAGCCCCCTCCTCCCTCCAGCAGGGAATGTTTTAGTTCTGAGTAAGTAATTGCCCAACAGATGGAGATGGAGCAGAGTTGGCTCCTTGGGAAGAACAGAATGCTAGGATGTGATTAAGGCGAAGGTAAGGGCATGGCAGGTCTTAGGAGTGAGACGTGCACCCCGCCTCCCACAAGCGATAGGAAGTCTCAACACCCTGGCCCCTCACTATGGTATCATATTCGGAAACAGGATCTTTGCAGAGGAAAATTGATGTGAAGTGATGAAGGTGGGTCCTAATCTAGTGTGACTGGTGTCCTTTCATAAAGGGGACCTTGAACCCCAAGGAGTCATCTCTGGGGTGGTGGAGACAGGGGTCGGAGTGATGAGGGATGAGTGGCAGCCGAGTCTCAGAGGGAACAAGGCTTCGGCAACGGCCTGACTGCTAGAATGATGGGGTGTTGGGGACTTACCATAGACCCTGCCACTGCACTTTTCAGGGTACCCTGCAGCCTCACACTACAGGTGAGTTTGGCATTGACTGAGGGCTCAGCCAGGAGAGACACTGATCTGGGCAAGCACTGCTCATTGGGTGAGTGTTACAATAACCAATGACGTGCTAAGGGCCTGGTCAAAACAAGGCCCAGAAACAGCCTCGGAGGTGTGGCTGTCCCAGAAAGTTGGTGGCATCTGGCCCTCCTGGGAGCATTAGGGAAGCTGCCAAGGATCTGGGTGGAGTGGCTAATGGACAGCGGTGGCATCACTGAGGTCATGAACACAGGCAAAGGGTGGCCCATAAGGAATGGGAGCTAGGCAAGCCACGGAGCCTTTGGTGTGCTGTCTGGGCAAGCATTCCCCGCATGGCCCCTTCCCTCTCAACCATCAGCACTCATGTCACTATCTCCCCTTAGGTGGACTTAGCCACAAGCCCCCGTCTGCATCCAGGGTGATTCCAAGTGCCCCTCCTGTGCCCTGCTATTAGGGTTTAGATGTAATGTGCCCCCTACAGGTTCATGTGTTTGAACACTTGGTCACCATCTGGTGGCTCTGCTTAGGGAAGTTGTGGAATCCTTGAGGTGGGACTTGGCTAACAGAAGTGGATCTCTGAGGATGGAGATGGGGAACGAGACTTTGAGCTTAATATTCCTGTCCTGCTTCCTGGTCTTATGTGATGTGAGCAAGCAGCCTTCCTTTGCTACTGCCACCGCCACGGACCACTCCCATCATTAGGCCTTCCTCACCATGATGGAATGTACTCAACGTAAATCCTTTCTCCCTTAAGTTGTTTGTTATCAAGTTTTGGTGGCAGTGATGAGAAGAAAACTATCCAATGTCCCTGTCTTTTCTCAGAGTATTTGCCACCATCTTACTCACATGCTTACCAGGCTTTTGTTGCTCTCACGCTATTGGTCCATGAAACCCACATTGCTTGCTGCTGAACCTCAGGCTCCAGAATGGCCCCTGAGTGTGGATGGTGGATGGTCTTTTCTGAGTGAAAGAATGATAAAGATAGTTGGTGTCAGCTGTAAAGCTTACAAACCACAACTGTGACTGGTCCATCAAGATAGCCCAGTGGTGCAATAGTGTCACCTAATCTTGGGGACAGCAACAGCTGCCCAATCAGACTTAGGGTCTGCCCAATAGGAAGGAATTCATGCTGTGTGATGTAAATTACCCGATTATCCACACTGGAGAAGCCATAGATCCTACAGGAGAGCCTACCACCGCCATTATCTTACACCAGTATAATTTCTAGCTGCCTATGTGCTCATCCACATACCCACACAGAAGTATAACTCTCACTCTATCGCAAAGATGCTTCCTCCACAGCAGCAGTAGATGCAGACTGTTACTGAGATCCGCAACTGCTCAAAATACAGAGAGTCTCATTTGGTACATCTACAATGCAACTCCTACACCTAAGGCTCAGAGAACATTGTGGAAGAGTATGCATAAGGACTTTAAACATCCAGAGAATCAGAATGCCTGCTGTGAGATGGTATCTTCTAGACAGGACAGGAATGCTGCATCCATGATATCCTAATGATATGATTGACTGGCTCAGACATGCATAGAAATAGTCAACATACTGAAGAGGCCAGGCCCTTGTCCAGACCCTTGCCTTGGCCATCCTGCAGCCATGGCAGGCTGCAGGAAAGGCCCAGCAGGATGTAGGCCCCCAACTCAGCAGGATGTGGCAGGATGTGCTGTGCCGCTGACCTTGTGAGGTGCTCCTGTCCTTACCTGCAGGTACTGGTCCAAGTGGCTTTCTGTCCCTGCTGGCCTGCCTCTACTGAGCAGCAGGGCTCTACCTCATGTTCTGTGACATTCCAGGCCCCAGAACGACTTCTGCCCAGCAGGACTCCATGGTCACACTGGACTGTTTTTCTATGCCCTCCTGCCTCCCTCAAGGCCCAAGCCTAAAACAACTTCACTGTACTAAGAGTTCATTTGAAATACACTAGAGTTCCAATGCTCAGGCTGAGGCAGGACAATGAAAATTTCTAGGCCACACTGGGCTATAGAATTAAATTCCATAAATCTCTTCCTCCCTCCCTCCCCCCTCTCTCTCTGGTTTGTTAAATTTCCAGATTAGGGGACCTAATTATCTAAGTCAATGCACTAAAGGGTATAGATACTTCTGTCAGGATCCCAGATACAAGAAGGGATTTTGTGCTGCCCCTGGAGAGATATGGGGAGTCTTGGTTAGTACTATATCTATGTTGCCAGGCACAGGGTTTTAGTAAATGAAAAGTTGAAAAGTGGTTGGATGGTTGAATGAATGGATGGATGGATGGATGAATAAATGAATGAACTGAAGTGAATGGTTAAAAATAACTATTGTAGGTACTGAGCTCCCTTTTAATGCCCTGTCCTGCTCTGGGATGCTCTACCGTTTTTCCTTATCCAGCTGTCAAAGATGACCTTCAAACCCTCTATTGTCAGTCTGGGGCAGATGACCAAGAATAGGTTAAGACAGAGTCTGTATAGATTGAAAAGTGTTCAACATTTAGATTGTGGGGAGAGTATATAATATAGTACTTGATCTTTAGGCCACGTGATATTGAAATAAAATCATCATTTGGGTGAAAATTTAGTTGTTACCATCCACACCATCATCACAAGCATTAGAGCTATGGCCACTATCATGACTGCCATCACACCACTATCAGGATCATATCATTGTCCCAACATCATCATTACCATCATCATTTCCAACACCAATACCATCACCCTCACACTGTTACCACCATCATCACCATTATCACCAATGGCATCACCACCACCATCTTCACAGCTACCACAATCACTGTCACTACTCCTGCTATCAATACCATCGTTGTCATTGTCATCATCATAATTACTACTAGCACCATCATCTTCACCACTACCATCACCACCACAGCTACCATGACTGCCATTATCACTATCACCATTAGCATTATAACCATCACCATCATGGCTACTATCATCACCATAGCTACCATCATTACCATAAGCGCTGTCACCACCACCCTCATATCATCATTACCGCCACTACTATACTCATCTCCATCACCATCATCGCAGTCATTGCCATCACCATCAGCATTAGCATCTTCATCACTATGGTTATCACCACCAGGACAATCACCATCTAAAATATCATTATCACCACCGACGTCACTATTGCCACCTCCTTCACTATTATTTTCACTACCATAACTGTCAACATGTCAGCTACCATAATCATCATCGTTGTCACCGTCAATACCACCATCATCATTGTGCAATAACACCACCATCTCCTCCATCACTATCATTGTCACCATCGTCTCCAATCACCAGCCATCCTCAATCACTACCATAGCCGCCACCACCGTCTCTATTACCCTTACTGCCATTTAGAGGAGGCTGAAAAGTAATTTCTCAGGTGGAAAAGAAACAAATATTACAGACTCAAGGCCCAGAGCTTGTCTGAGGTGAAGAACAAAGATTCCACCCTTCCTTCCGGAGTGGAAAGACAGAGGCAAAGTTGGGGAGTGGCCGAAGGAACCAGAATCATTAGCGGTGATGTGGCCACTTTAGTCTTTATTACTGCTGCTATTGAACACATTTGGATTTTCCTTCATAGGCAGGCAGGAAAGTCTCCTGAAGGCAACAACAATAATTGCTCATTCATTTATTAAGCAGGTACGTATCAAGTTCCTCTCTATGATTTAAGGGACACAGGCAAACAAACAAACAACTCCCCCCCCCTACACACACAAATCCTCACAAAAATCCTAGGAGGTTATTTATGAGTAAATGTCATTCTGCTATTATCAGTAAAAGCAAAAACAGATTCCAATCTCTCTCTCTCTATCAGTCTCTGTGTGTATGTATAGTGTATATGTACATATGTATTGTATGTGTGTGCACATGTACACGAAGGTGTGAGAGTGGAGGAGTGTACGTGTGTGGAGGCTGGCCTTGGTGCTGATGTCTTCCACAATCAGCCTCCATCTTATCTTTTGATGCAGGATCTCTTACTGCACTGGAATCTTACCAACGGGCTGCTCATTCTACCTGCAATATGGAGTCAGTGGTGTCTTTGGAGCAGATTAACTTCAGGGGTGGAGGGGAGACTGTGTGGACACATCTAGCAGACCCTTCCTAAGGAAGGTCGTGTGGAAACTCTACCCTCTCCACAGGGTTTTGCTTGTGTCTGGTTTCTCCAGGAACCCTTTCCAACCCTCTGAAAGCTGAGGCTCCCGGCCTGTGTCCCATGGGTGATAACTGACTCTAACGCAGGTGGTGACAGGGCTGTAGGTCAGAGCCCCGCAGCAGGTAACCTCACCCACTGCTCACCTGCTCCCTCAGTCATGAGTCCTAGCTCCTGCCTTTCTCACTCTATCCTGATGTCCTATCAGGCTGGGTTCCTTCCCCAGAAGGGCTCACTTTAATAACCACCACTGGCCTTTCTGTAGCCACCAACTGTCACCCCACTCCTCACGATTTCCTCAACCCTTACTATCGCTGGCTCTGAGAACATCTGGCCCTACCTAGAGACCCCAGGCCTGGACCCCAGCATAGGCTCAGATATTTGGGACCCCATCCCTCCCCCAGTTCCCAGTTAGCTTTAGAGCTAACTTCAAAGAGGCCAACCTCACCCAGCCTTGCCTGTCTGCCCCTCCCCATGGATTCTAAACACCATTCTCCCTGGCATGTGACTCACTGCTACCAGGACCTGGCTGAGGCTACCCACCTCCTGCTCTGGTATGCAACCCAAATCACGTGACTGTGGACGCTACCAACCTCCCAGGTCCGGCATGCTGAAGGCTGCCATAGTGCGCTGGGCGGAGGCAGCCATGACTGGGAGGTGAGGAGGGTGTGGGGTGGTGATACGATCGTGTGCGTGGACACACTCAGCTTTCTGGACTTCAGCGTTTTGGAGTCACTGCCCCCAAACAAACAATTCCATCATCAGAGGCGTCCTGAAGTGGTCATTAAAATTCTACATGACAGTGGTCACGACAAAAACAAGCGGCCAACTCAGTGGCCATGGAGAGGGTCAGTCCAGGCCTGTAACCACAGCATTCGCTAACTCCTGCACTCTAGCCGTCAGAGGTTGAGGTTTTCCTGGCCATTCTTGTCCGTAGGCTAGCGTGGGCTAGCTGAGACCCTGTCTCCACAGAAGTCCCTCACTTTGAAGGCCACCCAGCTGGGCAGAATGTCTCTCGTTTCCTTCCATCTTTGGTGTGGAGGACACCTCTGATGTGAGGGTACAGCAGTAGCCCAGGTGATTCTGCAGGGACTTGGATGGCACACTAGCCAAAACCACACACTTTCCCAGAAGTCTTCGCATAGCTACAGGCGGTTGCAAACCTGAGGCACAAGGTTGGCTTCTGTCTTCCTGTCACCTGCACACTTGGCTCTCTGACTTGAGTCGGTCCTGCATGCCCTCACGCCTGTTGCTCACAGTATTTCTGCAGGCACCTGCCACACACGGTGAATTTGGCCCGTCCGCTGGGGCTGTCCTGTGTGTCTCCATCACCCTTGTGCTTTCTCAGCGGCTAAGGCACCTGTAGTCCTTCTGTCTCACCGCTGGTCCCAGAGCACACAGATAAGGATGCTGATGTGACACCGTGACACAAGCCACTGTCCTGGGTTGGATTAACTGCTACCTCAAAACTTGAATACTATGCCAGGAAACATCTTAAACTTTGTTCACAGAAAACGAAGATTCCCAAACATTAGCCCAGCAAGTCAAGAAACTGCCCTCTGTGTGTCTGGGAGCAGCCGGGTCCCTCTCCATCAGTGCCATCTCCCTCCATGTGAGCAGAAGCCCCTGTTAAATGTCTTCGTGTTCTGACTATGACCTTTGGCCTGCTCTCTCTCAGCTCTCTCTCCTGTGCCCAAGTGCCCATCTCTTCTGTCAGCCTGGGGTGCTGGCTTTGACACTGAGCACCTACTGCACCCAGTACTTCACACTAAGTACCTACTGCACCTGCTTCTTCAGGGGCTCCATACTGAGCGCCTAGGTCCGCACGAACTGCATTGAACACTCAAGTATTTCACTAAGCACGGGCTTCACTCAGCATCTTATGCTTCCTTGCCTTTTAAAATGTGTTTTTTGTTTTGCTTGATTCCTTATTTTTATTTATTTATTTGAGACAGGGTTTCTCTGTAATGTTTTGGAGCCTTCCTGGAATTTGCTCTGTAGACCAGGCTGTCCTAGAACTCACAGAGATTCACCTGCCTCTGCCTCCCCAGTGCTGGGATTAAAGGCATGCGCCACCACAGCCACCTTGCTTTTAGTTGTTTTTCAAGGCAGGGCCTCATTATGTAGGCCTGGCTGGCCTAGAGCTCACTATGTAGATCAGGCTGGCCTCAAAGTGCTGGGAGCTGGGATTAAAGTGTTGCATCCTATATCCAGATGCTTTTCTTTCTTTCTTTCTTTCTTTCTTTCTTTCTTTCTTTCTTTCTCTTTCTTTCTTTCTTTCTTCCTTCCTTTCTTTCTTTCCTTCTTTCTTTCTTCCTTCCTTCCTTCCTACCCTCCCTCCTCCCTTTCTTTATTTGATTGGGGTAAGAGTGTGGAAGATTTTGATAAAGTGTGTGTGTGTGTGTGTGTGTGTGTGTGTGTGTGTGTGTGTTTGTGTAGCCCAGGTTGTACTCACACTCACTATGTAGCCCAGGATAGCCTTGAATTCACAATCCTGCCTCTGCCCCTGAGCGCTGGCTAAGGTTACAGGATATACCACAACACCCTACTCAAGAGTCTTCCTTCCTGTATAGTTGCTGGCTCTATCTTCAGGGTCCCTTAGGGGGTGCGTGGAACATTCCTGTGGGATGAGTGTCCCTGATGCTCCCTCCTCTGGCCAAAGGTCCACAGAGATGGTCCATTCATCCCTTCCCTGTAGCTCAGAAAATAGTCAGGGGTCATCTAGAGGATGATCAGTGCTGCCCATTGAGCACAGACCTCACAGCCTGGCTTCTTGCTGTTGCTAGCCTCAGTACACATCCCACTGATTGGACAGAATGTAATGTCCCTCCCCAGGACTACTGAGCAGACACACATACAGTAGTTGCAGGAGTATGTGGACAGGACGGAGTGTGTCACTTGGGTAAGTAGAGCTAGCTCACCCTCTCAATCTCATCATTACTATCACAATTAATTATTGTTGCTGTTGCTGGGATTATTACTAATTATTTTTAATTTGCTTCCTTCAGATGGGCCATGGCCTTTGACAGGATCGCTAACGATTTGCTGGAGGGGACAAGTAAGGTACTTCAATTATATATCCCATTAAATAAATGGAAATGGTGAGACACTAAGAGGTGTGGTAAATGGGGCGAGGTGGCTCAACACCATAGCACAGAGTCAACCTACTCCGACTGCAGACTGCCGGTGACCTCTGTGTCACAGGACGACCCTAACCCCACTGCTTCCAAAGGCACCATGGGATTGCACTTGCTGCCAATCTGGCCTAGCTCTGCCCTCCTTGCCGTTTTCTGCTGGCTTTTTGCAACCCTTGCTCCCACGGAATTTGCGGGCACATGGAATACTTTTTGAGGTCCTGTACTTCCTGTGGCTTTGATAAGTACACGTCTTCCAGCAGTTGCCTTGCTGGGGCAGCCAGGGTACAGCAGACGAGTCTCAGACTTCATTCTGACAGGCAGGTGCAACCTCCTGGAGAAGGCCTCTTTGCTTGCCTAAGTGACCAAGGTATCACCTCACTGGGGTGTCTGAGGGTCCGACGGGGCCTCAGGGATAGCTACAGAGCCTGTGCTTTCCTGACTCTGTGACTTTCCAGGTGACCTTGGGTTCTTTCTCTCTGCCCTACACATGTCTGGTTGACCAACACATTAGATCCTCGATTCTATGTCAGCTCTCTTTCTGCCACTACGGAAGGAAAGCGTGTGTGCGTGAGGGGGGTGGCGAGATCAGTAGAGGGAGACAGTGGATGGCCTCCAGAGAGGAATGTGGACTACTACTGGAAAGGAGAGTGGGATGTGGTACCTGCTTGCCTCCCCTGCCAGGCTGTAGACCCACCAGGATGAAGCCGGAGACGGGACCGGTGCCTGGGGGCTTTACGGGGCAGTATGAGGACGCTCAGGACTTTCTTCAACTTCTCCCAAATGCTCTCCTCTATGACTGAAAAAAAAGATTTCATTTGCCTTTATTTTATGTGTATGAGCTATTTGCCTATCTGTATATCATATACCTGATGACCACAGAGGTCAGAAAATTCCGGGATCTCCTGGAACGGGAGTTCCTGACAAGTGTGAGCCACCATGTTTGTACTGGGAATCAAACTCAGGTCCTCTGCAAGATGAGCAAGTTCCATTAACCATGGAGCCATGTCTCCACCCCACCCCCACATTTCATTGTTGGATTTTATATTCTGGTAGTCCTAGAAGAATGAACTCCCCTTAGTAGCTTTGCAACAGGTAAAAATATTCAACAGACTTCTCTCTAAGTAACCTCAGTTTTCCATAAGGAAGTAATAGCCCTATCCTCATGGAGTGCTAAGAATTAAGTGTGTGGGGTAGTATGTGTGTGTGTTTGTGGTATGCGTGTATGTATGTGTGTATATGTGGTGGTGTATGTGTAAGTGTAAATGTGGGGGGGTGTGGTGTGTGTGAGCATATGTACATGTATGTATGTGTGTTTGTAGTATGTGTGCATGTGTATATATGTGGGGTGTATGCGTAGAATAAATGTGTGTATATGTGTGTGTGTGTCTGGTATGTGTGGTGTATGTGTGTGTACATGTATATATGTATGCGTGTGGGGTGCATATGTTTGTTTATGCATGTTTGTTGTATTTGTGTGGGGGAATGTGTGTGGTGTGTGTATGAATTTGGGGGGATGTGTGTGATGTTGGGGGATGCATGTATATCTGGTATATGCATGAATATATGTGTGTGTGGTGTATGTGTGTGTGGTGTGTATATGTGTGTAAATGTGGGGGAATGTGTGTATAATGTGTACTCTGTGTGTGTGTGTGTGTGTGTGTGTATTCATAATGTTGAACTTCAACTGGTGATCTTACCTCGAAGTGTAGTGAAACATTAAATTAGTGATATTTCACTTCTATTTGAACTCTTCTTCCATTATGATTCCCCAGAATTCTGTTTTTACACTCTCTGCTTTTCTTTCATCCTGGAATCTTGTCCTAGCTAGAGTGCCAGTTAGCATAGGCTTGGGTTGTATTATTCTAAGTGAAAATGATTGACATCAAGACTTCCAAAAGATGGGCTACACCAGTAAATTAATGGAGCTCCCGTTACCCATTGTTAAGATGGATAAACCAGGGCGAGGGTAGTTTCCTCAGCCATGTGACACATACGGTCTTCAGTGCCTGGGTCCTAGAATTCAGGCTCAGGACCTCCCGGAGTTTGGGGTTGGAGCCAGCTAAGCTGCAGGCTCTGACTGTGCTTGGGAGGTTGAACTGGGGTGAGGCAAACATCTGTGTAAATGGCCACTCTTGTCCCCAGAAAGAAATCTAGGGTGGGTTACTGGGCTCAAAAACATCACAGGGATGGGACCACAGAACTGGGTTGGTTCCTGGACAGCAAGCTCTCACCTTTGTGTGTGAGGCTCATAGATTCTGAATGTCAGGCCCCTTTAGTGGCTCTGCAGAGTCCTTGATTGAACCTAGCATGGAGTTCCACTCACTTGGTGGATGGAAGAGAGGTTGGTCTGAGCTTCTCTGAAGAGTGAGGAACTCCCAGCCTTGTTACTAAGCAGAAGTAGTTCCCACAGGGCCACCCAGTCTGACCAGGGGAGGGAGGGACATGGGAAAGCTGGGCAATTTGGGCAGAAGTTAAGTATTTGGGAACTCGCTAGAAACTAGAGGCCACCAGACAAGAACTGAATGGAAAATTCTAAGAATTGGGGACAGTGTGGGCTGTGGGGAAGTTGAGAAAGAGGAACTGAGGGAAAGGAGGGCCTGGTGTTCATGGTAAGTATATGTGTGTGTGTGTGCATGTCTGTCTGGCCATTGGTCTGTCATTATGGTCATCTATCCATCCATCCTTCTGTCAATAGGTTGGTCTGATTGCCTTAAGAGAGTGAACCAAGGGCTTAGGCAATCATGTAAACATCTACCATGTGTCCTGCCCATGCCTAGCTCTAGGGCTTCAGGCTAGGCAGGAGTCACCTAGGTCAGAGCTGGTCCCCAAAATACCGTGGCCTCAGCTGCTCTTCACGGTCCTTCAGAGTCTGTGAGGCAACAAGGGATTCAGAAGCAGCCCTGAGTCTGCTGAAGACCTGGTTAGGAAACCTGGGTTCTCGTAAGAAAATAGGTCTACAGTGCAGAACTCACACTCAAGGTGAAGGCAGAGTGTGAGTTCTGCACACATGCATCAGCAAGTATGCCTCCTGACAAAGAACAGGAGACTGCCTTGTTCTACAGAGGTGGGAAGAAGGACAAAAGGAGAGCAAGATGGGTAGAAGGTCCAGAGTGGTCTCCCAATGAGCCTTCAAAGCTTGCTTGCTGCATCCTTCCCAGGCAGCCTGTGTGGACCCCGGAGGTTCTCACTGATGCACAAGGCCTGGCTGGGCTGAGACACAAGCATTCTGTCTTGAGTACCCCTTTCCGTTGGATACTTGCTGTTACTCGTGTTTGCTGCAGTGCATTGGAAACATCACAGATGCATGGTCCACCTGCCTCCTCCACAGCATCTGGCCTGTGTCACATCCTCAGGGAGTTTACTCACACGCTCACATCACAAAAAGATTCCCTCCCTCCTCCTCTTTTTAACTGGATCTCTTTGAAATGCATCAAATGTGACTTTTTGTTGTTGCTGTTGTTGTTTTTGGTACAGTTGGGGATCAAGTTCAGGGTCTCACACCATGTGGGCAAGTACTCTGTCACTGAACTATAGTCTCACTCCTCATAGGTGGCTTCTAAGCAACTGGTCTACCTGAATCGAAACCCTGACCCAATGATATTTTGTTCATGTATATGGAATACTTCCTCCTTAAAAAATATAGCCGGGTGTTGGTGGGGCACACCTTTAATCCCAGCACTCGGGAGGCAGAAGTAGGTGGATCTCTGTGAGTTTGAGGCCAGCCTGGTCTACAGAGCTAGTTCCAGGAGAGGCTCCAAAGCAATACAGAGACACTCTGTCTTGAAAAAACAACAAAAAAATTAATTATATTTCATTCCCTTTTTAGTTACTAACATATTTTATTTAGAAAGATTTTCATCACTTTTACTAAAACTTTGAAATAATCCAGGATCTTATTGGACATTGCTTTTTGAAGAAGATTTACTTTTAATTATGTGTGTGTGTGTGTTCACATGTTGCATGAACACACATGAGTACCTATGCCTACAGCAGTCAGGAGAAGCATTGAACCCCACTCACACCACCAGAGCTGGAGTGACGGGCAAATGTGAGCTAACCAACATCGGTGCTGATTTTGGGTTCTTTGCAGGAGCTGTGTTTTCTGTTCTTGAGCCGTCTTTCCAGCTCTGAGCATTTCCCTTAAATTTTCAATTTTCTCTGAAAAAAACACTTTTTAATTTTAATCCTTTAAATCATTAACTGACTCAACCCCCCAGTTGGAGCCTAAATCCATGAATCAAATGACATTTTCAGTAAGTTGACTCTAACCTCGTGGCTCCCAGATGGTTTTATTTGTTCTCCTGTGGCTTGCGGTCAATGGTGTCATCTACACCATGGTCACATTGGCCATTGGCTCCATGACTGCCCATCTTGAGTGTCAACTTGTGTGTGTGGGGGGGGGTCCTGTGGGCAACAAAGACTGTTAAAATTGTGATCTGGGATGGTGTCTGAGACTCTCTCCCCATAGTCCCATTACTAGATATCAGGGTCATTTCTATGTTGGAGTTAATGCAGGGACTTGTGGTGGCTGCTGAATGTGTTCTTATGAACGCCATCCATTCCTTGACCCTGAGCATGTGCCCTCAGGGTAAGTGCATAGGTCATAGAGGAAGCAAAGGCTTGGTTTGAAAGTATTCTACTGAACAATTTCCCAAACCCTAGTGATGTTCCCACCCACACCTGAGAGTCCCCTTGTCCCATCCTTGCTGGGTCAACCCTTCTGAGTGCTAAGATTATAAGGCCACCATCACAGTTAGCTTATGCAATCTTGAGGATGGAACCCAGGGCTTAATATATGCTAGGCAAGAATTCTACCAACTGAATCACATTCCTTTCACTGTTCTGCTTTTATGAGGCAGAGTCTCTCCTTGGTATGGAATTTCTTTAGTGGTTAGGCTGGCTGGCCCAGAAAGCTCCAGTGACCTGCCCATCTTTGGATCCTCAATTCTAGGATCATAAGAGCCCATTAACTGTCATTCCCAATTTTTTAAAAACCTGAGTTCTAGGGCTTAAACTAAGGAACTCAGGTCTGCACAGCAAACATGTCACCAACTCTGCCATCTTCTCAGCCCTGGGGTTTTTAACGATGTCCCTCCCTGATGGCTCTGGGGGCACCAGGAGGAACTTCCTTACAGAGAAAAAAGATTCTCTACCCTGCATGCATATGTATCATGGCAGGAGAATGGAGAATTTTGGGCTGCACTCCAAACCTGTTCAGTCCAGATCTCCAGAGGGAAGTCTAGAGAACAATCCTATCTAAAGCTCCAAAGGCAGCACGTGACGAGAAGAAATGGAGGTCTCTGCCTGTGTTGCAAATGTGTTAGGCTATAACCAGAGCTGGTAATTCCACTCTAGTGGGGGTAGAAGAGGTGACACTAGAGAGGGCTGTTCTAGACAGAGTGCTCCCTGTGCGCAGCTAAGAAACTAGAAGGTCAAAGATGAATTTTCATATTTTTCATCATTAGCTCATGCCCTTACTTTGCTGAGGGCTGCAAGACTTCTGAGGAGCTATTCTGGCCCCAAGTTTTCACCCCATAACTTGAACTCACCCCATCTTTGAAATGGTCCTCAGCACTCCAGGTGGGGTCAGGTGCCTCCTCTACCCTGTAGACTCTCACAGTTTCTTCTACTCAGTCTTCACAAACCCGGCTTGTGCCTCTGTGTCCTCCTATGTTCTCAGCAGAGCAGCGCTTTGGGGTCCAAAGATAGAATGTTAAATGTTCTGAGAGCCTTTGTGGGGTCTGCCTAGGAAAATCAAGGAGGGGAGAGACTGAGGGTTCTTTGTGATCCCCTCATCCCTGTACAAGACAGTCCTATGAGGCCAGTGAGTCTGAGCCATCAACGCGTAGCAATGTCCCCAGCTGGACAATTATTTGTATCTAACTCCTGATGGACATAGGGTCCAGATCCTTGGGTCATGCTATCTATATATGTGGTTGGTGTCAGTCTCGAGTCCAGGTCATGGCCTTCTAATGGTTGAGGATCTTCCTAGTGGAAAAGTTAGTTTTTTTTTTTCCATCTGCTGAGGCCTCCAAGTACTGTCTGAGTTTAGTCACCCCCAGTACAGTCCAAACCTCAGTGGGCCTACTCACCTGAGACTCCCTGCATGTCTCCTATGGGAGTTTGGCCCGGAGCTTAGAGAGTTCTTGAGAAGATGGGCAGGTGTGGTCATGGGACTCACACAAGCCTCACCCTGTTATTAGTGGGCAGGGTTTTCCCCTCCCAAAGCCATAGTGTAGACATAGATTCTGGGTCAACACCACCTCAACAGCTCTCAGTCTCCACCTCTGCAGCCACAGCCAAGATGGGACCACCAGCCCTGGCCATAGCCTGTCCTCTATCCTACACATCTGCAGCTGAGCAGAGGCCTCTGTCTTTTCAGATTTCATGCTGCATCTTACGCCAACATATATCCCCAGGCAGTCCTAGCTTCCCTGGGGAGGGGTGGCTCAGGCATCTTTCAGGTGCTGAGGACTGAAAGCCCCACATTCCTTGGTGTCCACAGCCTCAACGACCGGAGTCATGACCACATCAGTTCACAGTTAAACAGTTTCTCGAGAAACACTTTCCTGGATTACCACCTCCTCAGCGCAGGCTTGGAGATGGAAATCGCCACTTTGTGGGAAAGGAATACCCGGGCAGATTCTGCTGTCTGTGGCGGCTCATTACCAGAACTAGAAATGAAGCCGTGGGTCCACTGCTCTTCCAAACCAGGACCGCTGGTGTTTGGAGGTGCTGACGTCATCCACACGACTTTGTGGAAGCGAGAAAAGTGGAAAGTAGAATGTCATTTTGCTTTAAGTGTTTAGAATTTAACTCCCAAGGAGTTATCATCTGGGAAACGCAGAAGAGCAAACGAGGGAAGAACACCCACGCACAGTCTCAACGAGTATGTGATGGTAACACGCGGGGTCACTTTCTTGAGTGACTCCAGACGTTGGCACACGTGTTTGTGTTAGCTATTTGTCTCACTGCTGTGGCAGGATACATAACAAAAGCAACTTAAGGAAGGAAGTGCTTGCTTTGGCTCCCAGTGTGAGAGGACAGGCCACAGTGATGGAGTAGTCATGGCAATAGAGGGTGGCTGGTCACACAGGCAGAAAGCAGAATGATGGCACTTAGCCCAGTTTCTCCTTTTTATCCCATCTAGAACCCCTATACACTGAACGCTACTGCCCACACTTAGGGTGTATCTAACATCTGAGTTCATCTAATACAAATACCCTACACAGATTCATTTCATGGTGATTCTAAGTCCCGTCAAGTTGACAGTCAAGACCAAACATCGAGATGCTTGATTCCTGTTTCCCCAATAGGAAGGATGCTCATCTACACTCAGACCACTCCTCCCAAAGATCTTCATGGGTGCTACTGGATCAGAGTTGACTACCAGGACCAAAAAAAAAAAAAAAATAGCAAAACAAAAAGCGTGAAGGCAAAGGAATGAGCCCTCTCACCACACAGTCCTCAACCTTTATGGTGGAGGACAAAGGTGATTTGGGGGTTGACCCTTCAATGTCAATACCAAGGGCGGATCCACCTGTTGACTCTCCCAATCTCCAGACAGTAATTGGGAAACTAAAACATTGCAAAAGATATGAGTGGTCGGCATTAAGGTAGCTCCCGCCCAGTGGGAGTGGTCTGCACATATGTCACTGTGGCTAAGCTGCGGAGATGAGGAGGATCCTCAGAGGAAGTGGTGTAGCCACTGCTCCTGGAAGTCCATCCCATCGACTGACCCTTGGCCAGCTGCTTCAATTGGCCACATTCTGCCTCTTCAAGGGGGCCCTGGAGGTATAAATAATAAAGCAAACCAGGCAGGTCCCTTTGGCCCTGTGGATGTCGCCTGGATGCACTGTGAGTATGCAACTCCTAGAAAGACTGGAAAAATAGTCTGTTCCTTATGAGGTTGACTTCAGGGGTGAGAGACTGAAGGGTCTTGTACTCTCTAGCCCATGTGTGAATTAGAAATTCTAGAGGATTCTAGAGTGTGTAAGAGCATCCCTGGAGGAATGCTAGGCACGTACAGTGGAAGCCTGGTTCACTTCCATGAATATCTACTTTTGAGAATTTTCTAGAAGAAAACTTGCTGGGGTGAGGGTGGGGGATGGGATCTTCAGAGTCTACGTAGAGTCTGCCTTGCCCTCTGACTGGCCCGGGTTAGTCTTGGTGGCTCTGTTTGCCCCCCAGCTAAGGAGCTAAGGCAGCTGACACAGAGGTGGCTGCCACCAACCTCCAAGTTCCAGGAGAAAAATGAAACATGCTGCTTCCTTGCCTGCTTAGCCCCCCCTTCTCCCTCTCTCTCTCTCTCTCTCTCACACACACACACACACAAGTTGGGATTACAGGATGATGGGAGTATATCTTTACACTCAGCACTCAAAAAAATGTTTTAGTTCTAAACTTACTTTGAAAAATAATAATGTCATTGTTAATGCCTCAAGTTAAGTTTATCTTAAAACAGTATCAGTGGGTCCTACAGTGTGTGCAGGATGTCTTATTGGTACCCAAGATGGGGCACTTTGGTGCATCTTTGAATCTCTCAGCTCTGGGGAGAGCACTGGACAGACCCAAGTACTGCAGACTGAGAAACTCCAGGAAGGATCTGGGACAGCTGGGGTCTCAGAAGGTCCTCTGGGTATGACAGGAAGGGTACTTGGTATAGGCAGCTATCATAGGATGCCTCCACAGAGCAGGGGACTCTGTGGTTGCTTCTAGCTCAAGATATCATGGGTGAGAACTTGTCAGAAGAAGCCACATGAGTGGTCTCTGATGGGAGAAGGGCTAGCAGGCGAGCTAAGTTCATCAAGGGATGAAGTATCAGGACAGAAGGAGGTGGGCATGGGCCCTTCTTCTAAAGGGCCTCCCCTGAGTAAGGTAGTCTATAGCCCACATGTTCTGGTTATACCCAGCTTCTCTAACCATCTGCTATTAACCAGGAAGCCATTTGCAAATCCATCATTACCACAGTTGGCCCCCCATGCCCACGGGCTCCACACCCACAGATCTGGCCAACAAATGTTTGCAGACAACATTTACACCAGCAGTGAGTATGCAGACTTGTATTTCTCTTGTTGTATTGCTTAAACCAGCCAGTACTGCATAGATTGCCAGAAAATATGCACTGTGGAGGAATTGCCAGCAATCCAGAGAAGATCTGAAGCGTGCAGGATGATGCATGGAGGCTTCAGGCAGCATCATATCATTTTATACACAGGAAATGAGCCTACCAGGGCACTAAAAAATGGGAAGGTTATACACATTCATTTATACACACACATGTGCAAACACACATGCACTTACTTAGACAAGTCTCCCAATTAGCTCAGGCTGGCCTTGCACTAACAGTTCCTTGCCTCTCAGCTTCCCAAGTGTTAGGATTCACCAGGGAAAAATTAATATGTCTGCCAATGCATTTTCTTGTGGCTTTGTCAGTGTGGGAGGAGGTGGAGGCAGTGCCCATGGCTGAGCCCTCCAGCAAGGACTGGACACATGCATGTTTGAAGCCAGTGGTGTAACTTGCCCCAGTGGTTTCTTGGTGCTGGGGATCAGGAGGTAAATTTATTCATAGGAAAAAACAAATAATGTTGTTTCCCCAAATAATGTGGGATGTGAATGATCAGCAAATTGAAATATTGTTGGCTTTTTTTGTCTCTCGTGTGTCCCACAGGCTTCAATGTCTATCTTCTTTTTCTTGCTTTTATTTATATACTTGTGGTTTGTTTTGAGTAACAAACACACATTCATATAAACATAGACACAGAGAGAACCTTATACACATTCCAGCCTACAACCCAACTAACTGTTACTCAACTCAAGAGAGCTGGCCCATCAATTTATTGGGAAATAACCAGTTGCCCTACTATTTTAATTGCCAGAATAAAAAAATAGCCTACTTAGGCATCTCATCCATCTGACAAATTTGGGTCAGTTTAGGGCCTGTGGAGATGGATGGAAAACATGAGTGTGGGTTGCTTTGGAGAAAAAGGTCAAAGGCAGGTCTGGGCAGGGAAGGATAGGAGGCCTAAGGGGACCATAGTGGCAGTGTCACAGGCTTGTAGAAGTCGGTCAGCATGTGGCTGTGTCCTGAGGGGTGGGACAGATGTTGGACAATAGCATCTGGTGGTGAAGGGACCAAATTATAGCCCCTACACCAGCACTGTTTAACACACGAGGATGCTACGTCCCAAGGGTTAACAGAACACATCGGTAGGAAAGGGAGGCCCATCATCCAGGTGTATGATTCTTTCACTGGTCCTCACTGCTGGAGCCCAGCACCATGAGAGCCTTTCAGGGCTTGGCAGTGGGGCTCCTCAGAGAGCCTGGCTGAGAGTGGGGCTTGCAGGGAGTGCTGCTGGGGCAGAGCATCTAGCCAGCAGTTGCCTTCCTGGGCTGGCTCAGGCCTCTGTCCTGCCTGCTCTGACTCACACCTAGCTCCTGCCAGTTTGCCCATGGCCCTGGCTACCAAGATGGTTGGCAGAACCTCTCTTGAGAACTTTTTGTCGGCTGTGTGAGTGACGTGACATGTCTTAACTTTTCCACTTCTCTGCATTGGGAAATGACACAGGGTGGCAATCTGCTTTGAGTAACACAAGCCTCTATTTTAATCCCAGGTGCCTGTGTCAACAGCCCAGCCCATGGAATCCTGAGTTCTAGTCCTATTCCCTTTTTCTGTTTTCGCTTCCTTCCTTCTATCTTCCTTCCTTCCTTCCTTTTTTCCTTCCTTCCTTCCTTCTTTCCTTCCTTCCTTCCTTCATTTCTTTCTTTGGTGTAGCCCTGGCTGTCCTGGAACTTTCTCTGTAGACTAGACTAGCCCCAAATTCAGAGATCAAGCTACCTCAACCTCCAGAGTTCTGGGATTAAAGGCGTGTGCCACCACCTCCCAGATGAGTCCTATTTTCTTTAATTTATCTGAATAATCTTTAAGGAATCTATCATTTCTCCCCCATAATCTATTTCTACCCAGCCCCTCACTAATAGCAAATTAATTTTAATCATTAGCAAATGGGATTCTTTGGAGATTAAGGTGTTTAAAGAAATCTGGTCTCATAGAAAACAGGACAGCACCAAAACATGCCAACAAACAGCTCTGAGGTTCACTCTTGGTGAGCCACTGGGGTCATAGGCGAGTACAGTCATCCTCTCTGTACTAGGCTTGACTGGTTAAGGACCATCTCCTAAGCCAATCATAGCAGGGGAGTTGAGATTGCTTCCATTGGGTTCTCCCTAAGAGTTCAGACAGAAACCTGGTCCCTGGGGTGCATGAAGTCCTCCAGAGAGGGAATGGCAACTAAAACAAGAATGGGTACTTGAATAACCCACCAGTTATGTTTCTTGTTGCTATGACAAAATACTATCTGGAAGGAAAGGCTTATTTTCGCTCAACAGTTTCCGTCTACCATAGAGGCAAAGACTCTGGGGAGTTCACGGTCATGGGGAGCTTGAGGTGGAGGCTCCTTAGGTCTTGTGGGATAAGAAATCAAAGAGCAGCTGGGCGTGGTGGTATATGACTTTAATTTAGCACTTGGGAGGCAGAGGCAGGTGGATCTCTGAGTTTAAGGCCAGCCTGGTCTACAAAGTGAGTTCCAGGACAGCCAGGGCTACACAGAGAAATCTTGTCTCAAAAAAAAAAGGAAAGAAAGAAAGAGGAAGAAAGGAAGGAAGGAAGGAGGAAGGAAGGAAGGAAACAGAGAGTGATGTCAGAGGCAGAGATGGGTTTGAAGGCCCACCCACTAGCGGTCACATCAAGTCCAAGGTTACAAATCCTCCCCAAACATACAACATCCCCAAATAGGGCCACCAACTGAGGACAAATCATGAGCCCAAGAGGAATATTCAAGATTCAAGATGTAACAGGTAGTGCTTACTAGAATTTTCCAATACAGTGCCATAAACCCTCCAAAAATTTTTCTGCTGTGCTGAAGGCACATCTGAAGTGCCTTCTCTACAGGGAGACCTGGGCTGGGGAACGCTGTGTACATGTGCTATGCCAGCATCTGTCACCTGGAAGACCACACCTGGTGTCAGGTCATAGGACCTAGTTCAGCAGACCCTGTTGATAGTCAGTGCCTCTATGAAGGTCACAACTCCTCTTCCTCACCAGAAAAATCTCTGCTGCCCAAAAGGAACCAACTGTGTTAGGAAGTTGGAAGCCACATACTGAATCTTGGGGACAGACTACAGCTCCCCATTGTCTAATTCTACCCAAAGTGTCAGAACCTCTTAAGACCCCACTTTGGGACCAGACCAAGGCTGGCTGGCACATGGATGGCATCTTTGTTCTGTCCCCTCCTCTCATCCTGCTTCGATTATTTCCCTACAGGCTCTAAGACAACTCTCATCCTGCCTCCAGCTCCAATGTAGGGAGCCATCTCGTGCCACGAGGGATAGCCTTTATTGTTGATGGGTGCACTGGTCCCCGTGCGCCCTGGACTCCAGAAACCAGAAATTAAGGGGAAACCGTAAATGGAGTTCCAATTGATCTAAATAATAAAAACCCGGAGTCAGAGATAGAGGCAAATACTGAGAGATCAGAGAGAAGGAGCAAGCTAAAGCAACTTTACCTGTTTCCTTCTGCCTATAGCCTCTCTCTGTCCAGCCATCTCACTTCCTGTTTCCACCCAGCCATCTCACTTCCTGTCTGTCTGTACAGACCTCCAGATCTCTATGGTTAACTAGTGGCAAGCTCCATTCTCTGATCTTCAGACAAGCTTTATTTGTACAAGCAAGATATCACCACAGGAAACACTATGGCACACCAGAGGTCCACTCAGAGGCCTGCTTTTACTTTACATATTAATAGCCCCCAAATCATTGAAAACTTGAATAGAGAAAATAAATGTTCTGGAATACCATGGTTTAGGCAGCTCTGTGGAGCCATGTGTCTAGAGATGAGAGGAAAACAGGGAAGGGAAGTTATCTACCCTGGAAAGTCACAGTGCCACTGGGGGATGCAGGTCCCGAGGGGTCAGTGAAAGGAGAAACAGGCCTTAAGTCAGACAGGCTTAGCTTTTGTCTCCATCAACACTACCCCCCTTTCCTGGAAACGATAAAGGGAGGGTTTGCTGAAGACCTGCCTTCTTCTCTCCCTCCATGCCGTGGAGTCCTCTACAAGGAGGATTCCTGAGAATCAAGCAAGAAAACCAAAGCCAGCTCAGGCCAGCCAACTTCCAAATGGAAATCTATTGTCTTGGTTTGAAAAAAATGGAGGCAACTAGGTACCAGGTTGAATCAGGGATTCAAGATGTCATTAGATGTGACTCTCATTTCTTTTTCCATCATTATCTCTCTTCTCTATGTCTGCCTGTGGGAGACAATGGCCAGGTTCAAGTTTGAGGTTATGTCATTAAACCAATCACTTTTAAGAGGACTGCACGTCCCCCACGAAAATCGCTGAGTGACCTGAGTCGAGTCACACTCTCACTCAAGAAACAGTTGTAGCAAAAGGATAGTGTTGTGCTGGCACGTGCTCAGTCACACGCCCATGCTTCAGCATATTGTCATTGTGGAGGGTAGAATGTTCTCAAAGACACTGAGACATTGCTATCTTAAGACAAAGGATGGGCTGGGAAGATGGCTCAGTGAGGAAATCACTTGCCATGCAAGCATAAGGAGCTGAGTTTGGATTCTCAGAACCCACATAAAGCCAGGAACCATAACAAATAGGTTAATCTCAGTGCTCCTGTAGCAAAATGCCAGATGGAGATGTGAAAGTCTTCAGAAGCTTCTGGGCCAGCTAGTCTGGCCTATGCATCGGTGAGCAACAAGAGATCTTGGTGGAGAGGGTTGTCCTCTGCTGTCTACATGTCTATCATGGGACTCGTGTGCCCATACTCACACACATAAATTCTCTCTCTCTCTCTCTCTCTCTCTCTCTCTCTCTCTCTCTCTCTCTCACACACACACACACAAAGTACACTTACCTGTGTACATGTTCATGTGTATCATATATATAATCACACATACAAAGTTAAGAGAAAAGTACTCAAAAGCAAGAGTAGTGCGCTATGGAGATGGCTTAGCCAATAAAGGCACTTGCTCTCAAGCTTGATGACCTGAGTTTGAGCAGGACCACATGGTAGAAGGAGGGAACCAACTACTCCAAATTGTCCTTTGGTCTTCATACATGTGGTGTGGTGTGTGTGTGTGTGTGTGTGTGTGTCTGTATAGACAGACACACACACACACATGTGCGAGTATGCTCAGAAATAAACATGTGCAAAAAATTAAATGGGAATGGTAATCTATGCTCAGACCTCTCACATAGGACATGAGGACAATGATTTCTAGTCCCTGGGGAGATGACAAAGATTAGAAGCTATCAAGGATCTCAAAGCACTCAACAATGGTGCTCAGTGCCCTGCAGCCACTGTCTTCTCCCCCTCGTCTTCCTGGTGGATAAGACAGGAGCCATGGGGTTCTCCTCTTATGTTAACCTCAGATCTACTGCTCAACAGGATAATCTCCAAGGACAATGAACCTCGTGCTGGGCCTGGGCCTGTTTCTGACAGGTCTTTTCACTGTGGAAGGTCTTCTGCAGGCCAGAGATGCTCTAGATATCTATGGAGCTCCACTCAAGATGCAAGAGTGGAGGGGCAAGAAAGATGCCCGGACACTTGCTCGACGCAACATGGAATTTGGCTTCAAACTTCTCCAGAAACTGGCTGCCAACAGCCCTCAGCAGAACATCTTCTTCTCTCCATTGAGCATGTCCATTGCTTTCTCCATGCTGTCTCTGGGGGCCCAGAACTCCACACTGAAAGAAATCAAGGAGGGCTTCAACTTCAAGGGGATGCCAGAAAGGGACATACACTTGGGTTTCTATTACCTTCTCCACAAGCTCAACCAAGAGACACAGGACATAAAGATGAACCTAGGCAATGCTCTGTTTATGGACCAGAAGCTTAGGCCCCAGAAGAGGTTCCTGAAACTGGCTAAGACAGTATATGATGCAGATATGGTGCTTACTAGCTTCCAGGACTTGGAAAGTACTCAGAGGGAAATCAACAAGTACATCAGTCAGAAAACTCACAACATAGTCAACAACCTGGTCAGAAGCATAGACCCAGGCACAGTGATGCTTCTTGCAAACTATATTTACTTTCGAGGTAAGGCTATGGGTATGCCAGTGTGGAGAGGGTGGAGGGACTTGGGTTAGAAACTTGACCCTGTCCTTAGCTCACTCTGTGTCAGTAACAAGTCAGGACTCTTCCCCCTCTGGCTCTAAAGTGAACACCAAGATATACAACCCATCAAGGGATTACTGGATTCAGAGCAGAAATGATGGCAAAGTGAGCTTTACAGTCTACATTACTTCCCCCCCCCGTGTGTGTGTGTGTGTGTGTGTGTGTGTGTGTGTGTGTGTGTGTGTGTTTTCATTGTGCCTGGTTGTACTCACATGTTTTGGTTTAGTAGTTGGAGTATCTGCTTCTTAGATGAGAGAGAAAAGTGAAAGAGAGAGAGAGAGAGAGAGAGAGAGAGAGAGAGAGAAAGAGAGAGAGAGAGAGAGAGAGAGAGAGAGAGAGAGAGAGAGAGAATTTACTCCAAGTTCCAAAACCAGTCATTCAGAACTGGAATCCACTTCTCTAGGGCCTGGTGCTATGTTCTCTGCTTCATAATGAGAAGTCACCTGGAGTGATGTTGATGGAGGTGATACCTTAGCTGGCACCTTTATGTCAGTCTTCAGAGAGTCCCTAGGTGGAAGGGAAAGACTAAAAAAGAATATGGAAGAATGTTCTCTGACATCTGAACTCACATAACACACACACACATATATGGGATTTGGATAAGTAGAAAAACGAAGGAAAAAACAGAAAATAAAAATATAATCAGAGGCTGACACTTCTTAGCCCAGGCAAGGCCATCACTTGGCTCAGCAACATGGTCCCAAATATGGACCCCATGTTCCACAGGGAGACTGTTGACCAGTGAGGGAAAGGAAGGTGACTGTGGCAGCCTGAAACCTTTGACATACCTGCCAACATCCTCACTCTCCAAGTAAAGTCTCAAGTCCCAGGAGATCACACTTGTTCAAGGTAGCCCTTTCAGAGCAGTGAAGCCTAGCTTTGGACTCAGGGAGTTGACCTGAGTTCATGTGTAATGTCATGACACTCTCTAGGTAAAGACAGAGGGTTCCTGAGGCGGGGAAGGTGACTCAGGTAGTGATTTTCCCTGTTTTGCAAGCATGAGGACCTGAGTTCAGATTCCCAGCACACACACACACACACACACACACACACACACACAGCAGTAACAATAAATAGATAAAAGGGGAGGAATCAGACAGGGTTCTGCAGCAAGGTCCCACACAGCACACTGTCCCTGTGGTTTTCTCACCCACACATGAGATTGGCAACACTAATACCATGCTCTTTTAATTGGTTCCCTGGGCCTGTGTCCAACCTTCTAGGCCTTCTAGGCATGGAGGAAAAGGACTTCATGAGCCCTTCCCTGACAGCCTATTACTTCACTCTGAACCCATGTGGATGGTTACGGTGAGGGTTCTGGACACTTGTGCCATTTTGTCTGTCTTCAATCCTAAGCCAGGTGGCAGTATGAATTCGACCCAGAACAAACCAAAGAGGAAGAGTTCTTCGTAGATAAAGGCAAGACCGTGAAGGTTCCCATGATGTTCCGAGGGGGCATGTACGACATGGCCCATGACAGCCAGCTCTCCTGCACCATCTTGGAAATGCCCTACCGAGGAAACATCACAGCCACCTTCATCCTTCCTGACAAGGGCAAAATGAAGCAAGTAGAACAGGGCTTGCAGGTAGACATTTTTGCCAAATGGAAAAGCCTGCTCTCAAAAAGGTAAGACCAGAGTCTGGTCCATAGAGATTCCTGCTTCTTCCAGCCTTTCCTCCATCTCTCTTCATTTTTTCTACCTTAGTGCACAGCCAGGCTCTCAGTAGGGCTCTGTAAAGATGCTTGAGAGACTAGGGATAAATCTAGGAGCCGGTGAGACACTGGCTCTTTGAAGTCGATACACTGAAGTTGTGGGAGTGTCCCTCTCTTCTATTGGAGGCTCCCATCTCTTTCCAGGGTAGTAGACTTTCCCACATCTACTAGAGGGAACATTTTGTTTCATCAGGACACACACAATGGGCCAGCATCCCTACTTTCCAAGTTCATTTGGTCTAGAAGGTCGATATGATGTACAGACAGGGAGTCAAGACTAGAAATATTCATCTTCCTTTATTGGGCAATAGAGGAGGAGGAGAGCAGAGCGGCTGTTCATTCTGCATCTCCTCTCCCCCCCACCCCCCCCCACACACCATGGAAGGCCTAGAAGAGGTTGAAGGGCTACACCCTTTTCTAAGAAAAGGGACCTCATCAACATGTTTACGCTTAACCTCTCCCACCAACACTCCTGATTCACAAGAGTATGGAACACATCTGGAATCCAGCCTGGCTTGCACACTGAAGACAGTCTTCACAGACTTTGAAGCCTGTTGCCCAGACTTCCAGAGAAAAGCTCAGGTTTTCCTCAGAGGAAACAGAAAGCTTCCTCTCTGAGAGGCACAAAGCTGCTGAGGTTTTAAAAATAGTTGCCTCCCCATCAATCAACTTCAAGAGTTCTCTACCTTCCTATCAGTTAGCATCAATGATCCACTACCTTCTTATCAGTCAGCTTCAAGGGTTCACTACCTTCCCATCAGTTAGTGTCAAGGGTCCTTTATCTTCCCACCGGTTATCATCAAGGGTCCTCTACCTCCCATCATTCAGCATCAACAGTTTGTTGTAGCAGAATCTCATGTAACCCAGACTAGCCTTCAACTCCCCTTGTATCCAAGGATGACCTTGAAAGTCTGCCCCTGTGCTGGGATGACAAGCGTACATACTTGGTTTAGACAGGTTTAGATACGTGTCTTTCTGAGCCTGGCTTCTTTCACTTAATGTGACTTCCAGTTACATCCTACTTCCTGAAAATATGATGCTTTCATTCCCACAGCTTGCTAAAATCTCCACTGTGCATGTATAAGTACCCCTTTTTCTTTATCCGCTCATCAGTTGATGTGCCCTGTGGGTTTTTTTAACCTTGTCATGGACAAGCACGGAAGTCTTGCCATATTTTTACAGTCTCCATATTTGTACCCAGATGCTGTGTTCTTTTACTACTCAGGAATGCCACTCCAGAACTTTTCTCTTTGCTTCCTGACATCAGATAATGTCCACGCTGTCTTTGGAGTCACTACCAGTGAACAGAAGGACAATACTACACTTCCTGACATTGAGTCACCCTCATGCGGGCTAGGACAACCTACAGCTCCCAGGAGTGGCTTCTCCACAGCAAACATGAGGCATATGTGTACCCTGCTCATCCCCCACCCTATGCTGGTGGCCTGGTCCTTGTGCTGGCCTGAGGGCAACTCCTGATACTAATAACCCTTCCCAGGGTCTCTGCTCACTACTCAAATCCCTTGGTTCCCTCCCCTGTGATGGCCCTGAGGCATTTACCTGCAGGTCCTGCTCCCTACCCCTTCTCAAACTCACATGGCCAGGTGTTTTCACTCTCCTCAGAGACCAGGATGACTAAGGGGGCCATGTTGCAGAGTCCAGGGTCAGCAGCTGGGTGTTTCTTTCCCACCAACCAGCCATACCCTCTCCTCCCAGGTCACCCCATGTGGCACAGCTCTGCTTGCCACTCTCCTTTGCTGGCTCCCCTCCCCCATCCCTACAGTAGAGTCCAATGCCATAGTGCTCAGTCTCTAAGATCTTTGCTATCTACATTTACACTCTGGTGACCACCACAGGCACAGAGCCTTCTATACTGTGTCAACCATGACACTGTCCTTATCCTCAGAACCCTTTTCCTTTTGACATCTCCAGAATGTCCCTGGACATCTACTGGGATCTCCATGTGCTTAGAAAGGCCTCCCCACACCTGCTCTGGCCCATCTGTCTTTATGGCAACTCCACCATCCATTAACTCAAGTTTGACCCATTGGATCATGATGACCAGCTTCTCCCAACTCCTCCTGCATGTGTTAGGAAGCTCCATTATCCTACATGGGACCAAATTGGGACTCAGCCTCTACCCTCCACCTCTGAGGTTCCCATACAACCTGCCTGTCAATGGTCTATTGCCTGGCAACTATGCCTGTCCTTAGCAACGAACACCAAGAGTGTATTCTAAGCAAAACAGCAAAGTCATCCTTTCAAATCTTAATCATTACCATGGCACACCTCTGCTCAAAATCCTGCCATGGCTCCCTGTTGCTTCAAGAACAAAATCCAGTTTGCCTAACTCCACTTTAGGTTGGCCCAAACCTCTTATTTGAGTCCCAGCATCCCCTATCCCCACAAGTTGATCTGTTTTCTCTTTTTCCCTCATACTTACTGCCTCTTCACTACCAACATTTGTGAATGCCCACACTGTGCCTTCCTTAGTGTTGATTTCATTGTCCATCTTCCCTGCTGGAACACAGGTCAAGGCTTTTCCTGTCCTGTTCAGCACATGTAATAGGTGCTTAAAAACTATTTGTTGAATAAATAAGTAAGTGGAAAGGTAAATTTGGGGATTATCGGGCCAGGGAACAGTATCAAGTTTGAGACTTAGTGAGATTCCATAGTAAGCCAGGAGTAAAGGTGAAGAGGGGCCCAAGACCATAGGTGCAGTTCTCCTCAGGTGCATGGTTTAGACCAACATCCTTTGCCCCGGTTATGGGGCTTCTAAAAGCAGGATGGACTTGAATTCAGCTCTGACTGGCTCCAGGTCTTAGGCTTTGCTGTCTAACCTGACTCGGGGTGCAGCACAGGCAGCTCTGCTACAGAGAAGATGGGGAATGTTTCCAGGGGGTGGGTGCTCTGAAGAAGGCTGGGCAGGAAGCAGGATGTAGTCAGCGAGTATTGAGTCCTAGAGTTGAGCCTTTCTCATTCCAAGGACAGAAAGACCTGTGAGCCTCAATGCTGAGAAGATAAAGGTCTCATTGCTCACCTTTTCCAGGAAACCACCATGAACAGTTATAGAGTCCTTCCATTCACCCTTGTCCTGTCCTTCTCTACTCCACAGAGTGGTAGATGTGTGGGTGCCCAGGCTCCATATCTCCTCAACTTACAACATGAAGAAGCTTCTCTCCCGCCTGGGCATCAGCAGAATCTTTGAGGAAAATGGTGACCTCACAAGGATCTCATCTCATCGCAGCCTGAAAGTGGGAGAGGTAAGCTCCATGGCTGGACCACTGTCCCCTCCTACACGGGCACCCTCATGCATCCTCAGCTAGAGCTGCTGTCAGGGCAGCCAGCCCTGTGATCTCAGGCACACCCCTCCTCAGTCTCAGATTCTATTCTCTAAAGCTAGAATGGTCACTCACTTTGTCTACACTGGAAGTCGATTCAATGCTCTGCATAGGGATCAAGTGCTGGGACATTTATCAGACCCATACCCAGTCCGAGGTTGACCCAAACCTTGTCTGACAGTTCCACAGGCTTCTGAGAAGGAAGGAGGAAAGTGGACCATAAAGACAGACAGGGAGCAGGCGTGGTCTGAAGCAAGGTTGCAATCTGCTTATCAGGATGGGGAAGAGGACTGTGTCGATGGGGTCTTCAGACTAATATACACAATAGAAGACTCTCAGCTAGATTTGAATTTCAGGGACATAATACATAGCTGTTTTGTAGCATAAGCATGTCCAGAATATGGCATGGGGGCAATATTCACACTTGAACATAACTATTACTTATCATGAATGAAAATCTAAACAGACATTTTATATACTTAGCAGTTTGGGGGTTAAAAGAGCATAGAAGGACAAGATTTCAGAAATGGGGAAAATGAGGTGTATTAGTTATGTTTCCATTGCTGTGGTAAAACACATGGCCAAAAGAAACTTAGAGAGGAGTTTTTTTTTTTTTTTTTTTTTTTGGTCTGTGGTTCCAGAGGGACAGTCCTGAGAAGGGAAGGCCTGACAGCAGAGAGCAGGAGCAGGAAGTTAGCGGATCACATTTCATCTACATACAGGAAGTACAGAGTGCAAACAGGAAGTGGTGAGACTCTGAACCCTCAAAGTCCACCCAGGATGGCAAGCTTCATCAGCAAGGCTGCACTTTGTGAACCCTTCCAGAGCCACCACCTGGGGACCAAGTGTTCAGATACAGGAGCCTATGAGGACATTTCTCACCCAAACAACTACCTAAGAGGAGTGCCCGCCCGAGGGAGGGCGTGGCCAGTGTGGGAGGTCGGGGAATGGGCTGGTGCTCAGTGTAGTGAAGGGAGGGAGTCAAGTCATCCTGGGAGGGAACTGTGGTAGGGTAGGGATTGTGGGAGGAATCCTGCCCTCTGAGCAGGATCACACAGGTGCTCAACTACCTGGCAGGCGGAGCCACGATTTCACAGCCCATTTCTTCCTCCTCACTGTTGGTGAGCCCCTGAAATTCAGAGAAAACAGCAAGCCCATTGCATCTCCCTGTCCCCTCACTTCCGTGGTAATAACATCCTCCTGACTGTGCCAGACAACTGTATCTAAGTTGTCTCCCTCTCTGGGCTTCCCACCTTTGGCAGGGTATCGCCCCCTGAGAAGCTCAACAGCCACTGACTGTCTCTTGGTTCAACAGGCTGTGCACAAGGCTGAGCTGAAGATGGACGAGAAGGGCATGGAAGGGGCTGCGGGCTCCGGAGCCCAGACACTACCCATGGAGACTCCTCAGAGGATGAAGCTAAACCGCCCCTTCCTGATGATGCTGTATGAGAAGTCCTTGCCTTCCATGATCTTCTTGGCAAGGGTTTATAACCCTAGTGGGAAATAAAGGGGAATTCTCTGTTGGCTTCAGACCTCACCCATTTCCTAGGGTTGGAAGCATTTCACCCCCTTGACATGCAATTGGCCACAGTGTACTCTAACCCAATCCTCCAGACTCACAGTGTTCCACTGCTACCTGGACCAGCGGCCCAGCTGGCGCTTAGGGCCTTGAACTCTATATCCACCCTAGCCTCTTCCCCAACCATCAGCATTCCTGGACTAAATGCCATCCCCAGTGTGCCCTCACTTTTTTTCCCACCAGGCAGGAAATGTCTGCTATTTAATAAACCCCACCTCCTCGGACACAGCTGCTGGCTATCAGGTAGATACTTCAAGGAGGGCGGGGCCACAGAAAGTAAACAGTTTGAAAGAGTCTTGGGCTGGCAGCTGAGGAGAAGGTGCTGCTAGGGAAGCCGCATGTCTTGTCTGGGAGCCTCTGCTTACCCTTTTGAAGTGAGAACTGCATTATTCCTTTGAGAAAATCAGTACCAATTCCTAGCAGAAACATTCTCGATCATGAGTGCCAGGCTTGGAACTCTGGCGCGTGTGCTCCATGGCCCTCCTCCCAGGGTACAGGTGGGGTTGTTAGCCCAGCCAGACCTCGGAGAGCGCAGTGGAAGTGGCCCCGCCCCTTGTGCAGCGTTAGGAGAAGGCTGTCTTTGGGAGAAGCTGGGAGTCACTGCCAGCTTTGTTGACTGATATCTTTCAGGCACAAGAGAAAGATTCTGGAGCTCCTCAGGCCTGTGACCAAAAGCAGATTCCACTATTGTATCTTTGGGAAATGAGGGTCTTTACCCACTTCGAAACACTGGCCCTGCAGGAGCTGCTTATGACCACTAGGGGGCAGCAAGGGGCTAGGCCAATGCTGTCTCCCTCTGGCTATAATGGCCTGCACCTGCTGCCTTGGATGATGGGCGTTCAGGCTTGGTATTGATGAAGCGGCAATTGCCACTTCTTGCCTGGCAATTTTCTGAATACTTTACCCTTCTTGTTTGGATCATTAAAGTCCAACGGGCAGCCAGAATGAGCAAACACATGGAGGAAGTGAGGCTTGGAGAGATGAAGTGGCTTCCGGTGTTGTTAGAGTAAGCTTGGGCAGCAGCATTGGAGTTTGTGGTAGGAAGATCTCAGCTGCTCAAGCCAGTGAGAGGCCGGCAAGCACCTCTCCTCCATCCTGTACCCTGTGGGGAGAGGCTCTTCAGAGGCCAGGCCTGTGGAGAGACCTGAGAAGGACTGAGGGCTGTGAGCTGAAAGTTACGGAGCCCACAGCTCCTTTGGGTGGGGGTGGGGGTGGGGAGAAGCCAGCTATACCAGAGGCTGAGCACTGGCATGGAAGTCTTGATGCTGGGGATGCTGCAAAGCCGGGTTAGCCACTGCGACTCTGAGTGGCTTGGCTGCAGCCAGGGCCAATGCATATCCTGGGGGAGTGATGACAGATGCCTCCAGGGACCAGGTTGGCCAGAAGAGTCCAATGGAATTCTGCAGTGAGACCCAGGGTTGCCATCTTCCACCATCTCCCCCAGCCTCTGAGATGGCCAGAGGCCTCCTGAGAAGATGGTCTCTAAATATCTACCCCCACACATCCATGGGGATAACCCCCCCAGAGTCCCTACTCACCCTCCAATGCTCCTACTCACATGCTAGTGCCCAGTTAGTTATGAACTCTTCCTGTGCTTCCGTATCACCCACATGGCCCCTCTCCCAGGAAATCACTCACTTCATGCCTGTCAGTGGCTGACGGGTCTGAGTGTCCCCTACTTCCATGTGAGCTGCGATCAGTCAGTGCTACAAGGGTCTCTCAGAGCTGTATGCATGGGCTGCTGGCTGAGGCACATAGGCCTGGCTCCTGGCCACACAGTTACTGTCCATTTGGGGAAAACAGTCATACTCATATCTACACGTTGTCACCCAACTCTAAGTTCATGTTTGTGGTCCCTGCTAGCCAGAAGGAAGGCTGACCTGGGGCCCATGAGAGAGCATGGAAGGAAAGTCTATTTGGGAACCCTAGAAAGGCTTCCTCAGGGATATAACATTTGGAGAGCATCACAGCTCTAGCTATTAACTCCCCTTATGTGGCTGGTGTGTAGCTCAGTGGGCTGATGCTTGCCCAGCAAGTGTGAGGCCCTCAGGACCCAAATACCATTTAAAAAATAAAAGTAAAGAAGTTAAAACTACAGTGTTTTTTCCCAGAATAATAAGACACACAATAGCCATATGTCTTCCAAACAGAAATTGGACGTAAGGCCTAACTTTTAAAAATGGTTGTTGCCAACAGGCATCAGGTGAGGGCTCCAGGATAAGTTAGTTGTTGATCTCACTATCCGGGAAGGGCATTTATGATAGCCTTTCCACGGAAGCTCAAATTGTTCGTTAGTGGCCGTCTTGTAGTTCTCTAGACCTTTCTTTGTTGGAAACAGGAGCAAACACCCATACATAAACACTGAGTCGAACTAGAACCCAGATGCAGATGGAGAGGACAAGACCATGCAGCAGAAACACATAGAGACAGCTGACCTGAACAAGGAGGAGCTAACGGCCACTAGACTGATAGCTGGGAAGCCAGCAGGGGACTGACTCAGGCCCCCCTGAATATGGGTCTCAGCCAGAAGGACTGAGCAGTCTAAGGGACCTCAGACAGTGGAGCCAGGATGTATCCCTGGTACACAAAAGGACCTTGTGAACACATCCCCCATGGAGGGATAACTGCCTTAACCTAGAGACAGGAGAGAAGCCCTAGTCCCTACTTCACATGACCTGTCAGATCTACATGACCCCAACTGGATAGAATTCCCCTACATATGGAATTGGGGTGGGGGGATGGGAGGGGAGTGTGGTTAGGGTGCATGGGAGAGCGCAGAGAGGGTAAAAGGGAGGGAGAGAGGGGGGGAGAGAGGGAGGGAGAGAGAACTGGGATCAACATGTAAAATAATAAATTTTAAAAAATGCTCTGACTTAAAAATTTAAGTTCAAGGACAAGTTACTGGGGAAAGGGATTTCTATTTTTGTTTCCACAGAAAATGAAAAGCTGTGGATTCCTTCCAGACTAATATAATTTGATCAAGCCAAACCACCTGAAACAGAGTACAAGCTGATTCTACATTCAAAACAGCTGGACAAAACAGCCTTACAGACTACAGCCAGGATTTCTGAATTTTCTTCAAATCCCCCATGACAGCGCCCCTTACCAGCAGGAAGTAGTTTGGAAAGAACGACGCCCAAATTCCCAAATACTGTCTATAAATGTTTGTTTTCATTTAAATGGACTTGGTTATAAAAATAAATTTAAAAAAGAAAATACTATAAAAAAAATGGTTGTTGCCTATCTTAAATATTTTTCCATGTGGGTTCTTCTTCACAGCCACATGTTGCCTCTTCACTATAAAAGTCACGTGTTTAACTTTCTTTCTAAAGAGGAAAGCAATGAGGGTCAGGAGCAGCACGTGCAAAGGCCCACAGTGAGCCGTGTGGGTGAGGACCAAATGGCGTCCACATGGCTGGTGCAGCATAGTGAGGCTGGAGCATTAGGAGGGGGCCTTGTTTCCCACAGAGGGCAACCATGTTAGCAGACTTGTGCCCCCAAGGTGACCCTCTAGCATTTGGCTACACCCTTGCTTCCAAGTGCCAGACTAGTCTATGCTACAAAGTGTGTGCTCAGTATGTGGTGTTGAGATGTGACTGCCACGCCATCATCCAGTCTCCCCTAATCCCTGGGACAGAAGGCCTATGCTAGGCAATGCAGGGCTGTCCCCTGGGTGGTGGCCTGCCTACTTCTTCACAGTATCTGCACGTGCACCTCCCATGTTTACTCAAGCCATCCCACTCTGCCTGGGTGCTCACTCCAGAGCCTTTCAGAGCTTGATTCATCTTTCCAGAAAAAGCCAGCTCCTCCTTCTCAAAGGTTTCCTGGCCCACCTGGTGGTGGACTGGCTGACCTCATGAATGAGTGAGCAAGTGAATCCGTGGGTTTGACTTTAATGGAACCAACACCTCTTAGTCAACTCTTGAAGCCTACGCTACATGGGTGTGCTCATCCATCTTCAAACTCACCAACCTCCATGGTGAAACCATAACATGTTACTGATAAGGAAACTCAAGCTTAAGAAGACTACACAGCCTGTCCAAGCTAGACAGCTAGGAAACCACAAAGCTAGGATCAAATGGAAGTCCCATGAGTATCCTTACTCTCCATTTATTTATCAATCCATCCATCCACTCATTTTCCTACCTATCCATCTACCCAATCATCCATCCCCTAGCCTATTCATCCATCCATCCATCCATTCATCCAGCTACCTACACACCAACCTATCTACCTCACTGACCCATCTATTTATCCATTTCCACTCATCCATTCATTCATTTATCCATCTACCCACTCATCCATCTACCTATTCCTCTCATTGATCCATCTATTCATCCACCCATTCATTTACCACAAACCTTCCATCCTACTGATCCATCCATTTACTCTCTTACCCAACCCATTGACCAGTCCATCCATGTAAGTATTTACCCATTCATCCACCTGTCCATCCATCTTCCTAGTCATCATACCCACCTCCCTCCAGTGATCCACTCTGTGTCATGGATTTTTCTAGGAACTTGAGTTACAGCTAACAAAATCTACAAAGATCTTCACCCTTGTAGAGGCTTTAAACTATTTGGAGAGGCAGAAAATAAGCAAGATATGCAAAAAGGAAGACATTTAACTGAGCAGGCAAGACTGGCTGGGAGTGTTGGTGGTATTATATGTGTGGTGGAGGTGGTGGTGATAGAGGGGTTAATGATCCAACAGGGTATGCACATTAGCTACACAGCTAAGTGGATCCATATTGCAAAGCCTGCTACATGGCTGGCCCTGGGTGATGCCCACATAGTGATGATATGCCTGCACACTGCTGACAAAGATGAGCTCTATGAGAGAGTCCCCTTTGGTGTGACCCATCATTCCTTCCATGGGGTGCATGGAGACTTGACACAGCTTTTGGTGTCTCTTCAGACACCAGGCCAGTATTCTGGCTTCCTGTCTGTGCCAGCTCAGCCCATAACTCCACCTGCCCTGGCTGAGGTCATTTTCGTGGGATGCACCAGGAGTGGCAGGCTGATGTGTTGGCAGGTAGGGCCACCAGTGGGAAGTCCCAGTGTTCTGCCCTGCTTCTTCCAGACACTCCCTGTGTGGCTTGAGCGTTGGCTCCAATTCTCCATTTGGGCAACCGCAGGGCTGGCATCAGAAGACCCTCCAGATGACAAAACAGCCATTCTTGAGGGCAGACAGTGAGTCAGCAGGTACCAACTGAGCATCTACTATGAACCAAGACAGCATACCAGACACAGGAAACCAGAAGTGGGGAAACCTGCCAAGCACAGTCTGGGAGGAGATTCTCACATGACCTTAATCTCCTGCATCCCATAATGTCCTAGTCAGACCCATCCAGAGAGTTCCCTGCCTTGCTGATCACAAGAGCAGTGCTCAGCCTTTACAACAAGGGTGAAAAGTCAAGGCAACTTTTGATCTTCAGGAAGCCTGTACTCCATTCACACTCAGTTCCCCAACTTTCATTCATCTCTGACCTACAAGCACAAAGATCCATTTCCCCTTTTGTGCTACGGGCGTTCTTTGGCTTATGATGGGCTTTGATGCATTCCAATGAGTGCACCCTACCCCAAGTTGAAAATATCTGACATCTAATTGTCTGAGCACCACAGCTCAAGAACCAGCACCCTGTAGCATGTAGGGGTTGGTTCCTCTCACAGCAGATATGATGTGGCGGTGTGACACAGACCACATGCCACCAGCCTAGGAAAAAAGCCAAGTTCAGAATTTCACAGATGTATTTTGCCACTTCATAGAGTTCAAAACATTGAAGCAACTGTATTTTTGGTAAAGTTCTAGCTTTAACATTGTTCATCATATTAAAATAATAAAATAAAATGTGGACTGGCAAAATGCCATCAGAGCTGAGGGCCCCAAGTTCAATCCCCAAGACCCACATGGTGGAAGGAGAATGGACTCTCCTCTGGCTGTAAGAATGTAATGTTAGTGTCCAGTCACTGCTCAGATCTCAGTCCCTGAAGCAGCTTCTACCTCTCACAGATGCCCAGTCTCGCCACTGAGATGACAGGTCTCTAGCTAACAGACTCCCTGAGCCAGCTGCTCTCTCACAGGGAAGAGGGTTTTGACAAACGGGTATTGGTGGCTACGTACCCTGTCCCCAACCCCTTCCCTTCCTGCTACCTGGAAATCAGAGAACCTGGCTTGTGCTGTAAAACCTCCCTGTCCTCAGGGAAGCTGATGAAGAGACTCGGTTTCTGCCATGGGCGCCCTGATTCATCTCTTCAGAGCTCTGCCCTCTGCCATGTTGTCTGTCTCTGGTGCTGGGGCTTGAACTCTGTTATCAGAGCCTCAACCATGCTGCTGTCTGTCTGTCGAGGGCCTCAGTAACTCTTTTAATAAATTTCTACTCCCCCATTCCCACAACAATCCCTAGCATTCCTCTTGAATGCATGTCAAGTACTTAAAATATATTTATTTTTAAATTATGTGTGTGTGTACACACATGTGTGCACGTGCACACATGTGTGGGTATCTGCACATGAGTACAGTTGCCCACGGAGGCAGAGACATTGGATGCCCTGCAGCTGGAGTTATAGGTAGCTGTGAGGCACCAGTACTTTCCACTGACTTCCGTGTACGTGCTGTGGTGAGTCCCAAGCACCCCTCTCCAATCAATGTAATAAAAGTTAAAATAAAAACAAAAACTAAAATTATTTTAAACAGGAAGACATAATCTCACAACCATACATAGAAACCGAATCCAACTTTATCACAGACAGAAATTAATTACACCCAACAGCAAGAGTGTAAGTGTAACCCTGGGAGGGGGGGAGGCTTGATGTCCCTCTGGAGGGCCATCAATCATACTAAAACAGCACAGGATCTGCATGCAGGCCCTCTAGGCATCCCATGGGACCGAGGAAAGACGGAAGCTAGTGTCAGCTTGGTCTGTTTGTCAGGCTCTTAGCACTGAGATCAGGATCTGTCCCTGGTGCTTAGCTGACTTTTGGTAACCTGTTCCCCATGCTGGATCACCTCCCCCAGCCTTTATGGGGGGGGGGCGGGGAGGGACTCAGTCCTACCTCGGCTTGATGTACCATGCTATGTACAAGGCCATGGGAGGTTGTCCCTTTCTGAACGGAGAAAGAGGAGGAGTCAGTGGATGGAGAGAGGGGTAGAGGGGAGTCAGGGGGAGGGAAGGAGGGAGGGGAAACTGTGGTTGGTATGTAAAATAAAAGGGAAATGTTAAAATAAAAAGAGACGTGTAGGGCAAGTGGCCCATGCGTCCTGGTGAAGGCATGGCCCCACCCAATGACCCATCCTTGTCTGGGCTGCAGTATATCCTGACAGGTTTTCAAAACTGTGGAATCTCTTTGCTTGGAGACAAGGTCCCTTCTCCAGATGGCAATAGGCTCCAGCCTTTTCCTTCTCCCAACACGGGATTCCTGGGGGAACTGCAATTCTCTGTGTCCACTGCCTCAACAGTCTGATAGCCAAGGAAGGGCACCAAGAGTCTGTATAGAGCCGGGGATGTTATAGGGTGACATCGGAGCATGTGCAGATTAAGTTCCATGCAAAAGAGTCAGTGCTGTGGGTCTAGCCTGGGAAAGTCTCGAGACGTTAGTATGGCCACAAACTTAGCCTTCCTGATGGAGGAACCCCAGAGATCGTAGACTATGTCACGAGGCACCATGCCATGGCTGGAAACGGTTAGGCTTTGGGTTGGGAGAAGGGCTGAGGTTCAAAAGAGGGGCGCAGAGTGAAAACACCCTTCAGGCAGGCCGGCAGAGTCTGAAGCACGAAGCTTCAGTGTAGACAGAGAGAGCAGATCCAGGCCTTGTAAAGATCCCCGTGAGGGACAACGGAGGGGAGAGGTTAGCTGGTGTCACCAGATTACACTAAGAGACACCATGTCTCCTTGTATTTCTGGCTGAGGCAGGTGTTCGAGAAGGCTCAAGGACATGTCTAGAAGAACAACAGGCCTGGTCAGTTTGTCAAGGACAGGGGTAGCTGGTCATTCCTGTCGCCCTTCTCCATTTAGGGATTTGCTAGCTGGAAGGGCCAGTTCCAGCAGAAGAGCTATGTGTAGGCAACACACTCCCTACCTATGGGATCTCACAGAAACAACAGCAGAATCTTAGCTCTGGAGGTCAAAGGTGACTGGGCCTGGGCTAAGGTGGAAACATTTTTCTTACTTATGTGCCTGACTGTTTAGCTCCTTTTGGTTAACTTTTATTTTTATATTTAATCTTTGGCCACACTAGGGTTTGAACCTAGCACCTTGCACATATTAAGCAAATGTTCTACCCCTAAACTGTATCATTGGATACATTGTTAAGTTTGGGGATCGTTTTCAGGTTTACAGAATGAATTAGCTAAGACTTTGTGATGCTTTGAAAGAAAATGGTCCGCATAGCTCATAGGGAGTGACTCTATTAGGAGGTGTCATCTTGTTGGAGGAGGTATGGGCTTTGAGGTCTCAGATGCTCAAGCCTGCCTAAGTGGATCATTCATTCCCTGGTGCCTGCCCATGCAGGTGTAGAGCTCTCAGCTACTTCTCCAGCACCATGTCTTCCTGCATGCTGCCATGCTTGTCTCCTTGCTTCCCAGCATGACGATAATGGACTAAACCTCTGAACTGTAAGCCAGCCCAAATCAAGTGTTCTCTTTATGAGAGTTGCCGTGGTCACGGCATCTCTTCACAGCAATAGAACGCTAAGATGGATGTGGTTTCCAGCAGCCTCCTCTAATGCCATCATCTTCCATAGCTATGGGCCACGGGTCACAGTGAAGGAGTAGACATTGGTACTACGCCAGTAAGCGGACTGTGAATATTACTTGAACTTTACCAGTTTCATCATTTGCACCCTTCCTTCTGCTCCGGGTGCATCCAGGGCGCATGATATAATGGGTGACAACCACAAGGGTATCTCCAGGTCCTTGAAGGGACTGAAGGTGGATGGGACACCCCAGAGTCACATGGGATGAAGCTGAACTCACAGATGGGTCATCTGTTTGGTTTAGGATGCTCAGCAAGTCATATGACTGCCTTGGAGTTCTCTGAGAGGTGGAGCTCTCAGTATAGACCATCAGGAGCCTTTATTGGGAACCAGGGGACATACTGGTCACATGTCTACACAGCACCTGCTTGGTCTCAGTGACTGTTCCAAAGCCTCTTGGCCTTCCACAGAGAGAACTGCTTGCTTTGTTTGCACAGAATCCTGCACAAGTGTCCCTCCAGGATGAAGGTTCTCTCAGGACAGAAATCTCCTCTGTCCCACCATGTGGAAAGGGCAATGGAGAGAAGTCGTTGGGACCTGGGGTGGGGTCTGTCAAAACCCAAACCCTTCCTTATCTCACCCTAAGTTTGTCCCCAGTTAATAGAAGTGAGGTTGCTCCAGGGAAGGCTACGAATGAACCACATAGCAGTAAGTCACTGGAGGCTCTGGGGACACCTCTCACTGGGCAGCTCCACAGTGGGGACAGTGTCCTCAGCTGCAGAAGCTTCGGACCATCAGATGTGAGTCTTCTTGTTGAGTGATGTTCAGGTTCAGCCCCGAGGCAGCACCCTGATCCCCTGTGGAGGTGAAGTACACAGATATTAAATAGAAATGTAAAATGATATAGCTAAACTTAAAAATTTTTACTGCATTTATTCATGTGTGTGTGTGTGTGTGTGTGTGTGTGTGTGTGTGTGAGTGTGTGTGTGTGTTGAGGCACACATGCAGCATAAATACACATGTAGAAGTCAGAAGACAACTTACAGAAGTAGTTCTCTCCTCCATATGGGCCCCAGGGATTGATTATAGGTCATCAAGCCTGCCAGCTAATACCCCTACCTCACATTTCACCAGCCCGTAGTAGCCATGATTTGTTATTTACTTTTTAAATTTTACTTTGTGCATTATTTAAGACAGAGCCTCAATATCATATGGCTCTGGCTGTCCTGGAACTTGTGACATAGACCAGACTGGCCTCCAGCTTACAGGGACACACCTGCCTCTGGCTCGTGACTGCTGGATTAAAAGTGTGTGCCACCATGACTGGTGTGTTTTAAAAGGACACAGAGGCACATGTCTAGAACCCCTTGGGTGGATGGAGGGTCTCTAGCCCAGGGGCAGCCTGAACTACATTAGCAAGAAGCTATCTCCAAAATCTAAATCAACAAACATCATTATAGAACCAGAGGTAGAGCAGACACACTGCAGTGTGTGAGGAGGGTATCTGACCCAGTAGTCAAGGGCAGATGATTTAGACATCTGCTACCCCGACATCACTGAAGGGGCTCCATGGAGGAGGTGGGAATACTCACAGTGATGACCCTTGGGTAGGTTCATGAGGACCTGGCCTTGGCCTCTCATAGCTCTTCTGTGATTAGATTTAGGAACCGCAGAAGAAATAGGGCTTCACTTGCCGGGTGGCGCTGAGACCCCAAGACCTGAGGCCTCAGCACTGGAGGTGAGCTTGGATGAACTTCTTCCTGGGCCAAGGAGGAAAGCTGGGGTATGCATAAGTGCTTTGGGGGGGCGGGACACTTTCACTCCTTACTGTCAGCTCTTCCCTAGCCTTTCCTGGAGACCCAGAGTCTGTAACACAAAAAATAAAAGATCCGGAGACTGATATTGGCGTTCGGACTTCAAGCTGATATCAGAAAAGCAAAGCAGCTGGCCACTAGCTTCTTGCCGCTACTGCAGGCTGCCTCCATAAGCCCTTGCCCAGCCTCAGACTGTAACCTCTCCTCTGCACGGCTGGAGAATGAATGCCTCTCTGAGATCTTGCTTCTGTCTTACATACTTCCCTAGTGCTGGGATTAAAGGCATGGGGTATAATTCTCTTTTAAACTGATTCAATCTTGTGTAGATCTGGGTGTCCTTGGACTCACAGAGATCCATCTGTCTCTACAGCCTGAGTCCTAGCTTCTGGCTGTTGGAATTAAAGGTGTGTACCTGGCTTCTATGGCTTGTGGCTGACTTTGCTTTCTGAGTTCTTGGGCAAACTTTAATAAACCATTAATAATATGTCACTACAAGATTCAGTGCTTCCAGGTCAGGTGTGGAGACCCACATCCTGAGGAGAAGTTGATTAGCCAAACTTGGAAGCCCTGACTCCGTCAAGCTGCCCTCCTGTCCACACAGCAGTTGTAGGACTGGACAAAAGTCACCAGATGTAGACAAGTCGACAGGTCTGGCACTTGGGGTTCCCACCATCCCTCCCCCCAGCCTCCTACTCCATCCACCACCTTCACACTCTCTTTGATTTATATTCTTCTCACCCCCTTTTCTCTAGAATGCCAATTATACCTTTGCTCTTGGGGAATCCACACAATGTCTAGACGTTATAGCCAGGTGCCAGTATGGAGGAGGCAGACTGTGTGGTCAGGGAAGACTGCAGTCGGGGGACCTGAGTTGTAGCTAGCGAATAGAAAGGAGGATGTCAAATGAGGAGGGGGCGTCTTGTCAGAGAATCATTGGGGGATCACATGTAGTAGTAAAGACATGATGGAGATGCCTTCTTCGTATTGATTACATTTGTCATCTCTCTCTTTAAAAAGCACGGATTACAAAAACATACAGTTTTCTACCCAAACACACAGGTTTCTCCAGTCATTTTTTTTCCTATTCTCTGTGCCCCCTACCCTCTCACACCCAGGACTCCAATTATACATGTTAGCAATTCCTTTTTCCCTACAGAATTACAAGGCACAAGACTACCATGGTACTTTTATTTGTTTATCTAACTAGCAGTCTTGGATAGTCTGGTCCTTCTGATACATTTTCTTTCTTTTTTTAAAAAAGGCTTTATTTTATTTTTATTTAAGAGGATATGTGTATCTCTCTGTGTGTATGTGTCCATGTATGCAGATCCCAAGGAGACCAGAAGAGGGCATCAGATCTCTTGGAGCTGGAGTTGTTACAGACTGCTGTGAGCTGCCCTATATGGGTACTAGGAACTGGACTCTGGTCTTTGCAAGAATAGCAAGTGCTCTTAACTGTTGAGCCACCTCTCTTGACCCATCTGTTTACATGTTTTCAAACTCACTGATCTTTTCTTCTACATTTCAAATTTGCACTACACATTTTTGTTTTCAGATAGCAAATTTGTCCTCTCAAGAGGTTCGAGTTCATTCTGTTCCTCATATTATAACATATTCCATGTTTATATATATATTAACAGTGGATGGAGCTAGAAGAAAAAGAATCTTAAATGACCCCAACAGACCAATAAAATGGTATGTTTTTGCTTGTATATGGATGTTAGTTTTTAAGTCTTTGATGTGCAGGCTACAATCTGTGTAACTGTAGAGATTTGGTATAGAATAAGGGACTGGGGTTGGGGAGACTTCCCAAGGAAAAGGAAACAGAAGGTATGATTATGGAGAAATGGCTGTGAGGGTGGTGGGTGGAGACTGGAAGGAAAGGATTAAATGGAGAGGAGAGAAGAAGGGAATAGGGGAGGGGCTGCAAACAAGGGTGGCAGAAACCAAAGGCCATTTGAGGGATTTCATGGAAACCTGCTCCAGTGGAAACGACTTAAAATATACACATATATCATAGTAACCTAAATGGAATTACCAAATAACAGGGGGGTCCCAACAAGACATCTCTTGATACCAAATGAAATTTCTAATGCCGGGAATGGATTACATCTATTGAATTGTTGGTCAATAGGGACACGTGGAAAGCCCTGAACAATCCAGGCTGTTGCCAAGGCTATCAGTTGCTTTCCACAAACTGATTGATAATTAAAAAATAACAATAAAAAAACTGTTGCTAAAGACACTATCCCTGTGACTCACTGAATCTGAAACAGTCGAGGTGGTACCTACCTAGAGCCTTCATACCTATTGACTAGTGTTCATGGTACTGGAAGGGATTCTGCATGCTACTAGAGGAGAAAGGCAAACACTGACCCAGCTACAAACCCTTCAGTCTGCAAGGTGACTGCCTGCAAAACAAGCAGGCTTAATGGTGGCTTGCAAGTTATGGCAGTAACCAGCCACTCTCTGGCTGAAACCCATGCCTGACACTGCTCAGGTGGCCAAAACCCTAAGACTAGATGAGGTCTGGACCTACAGGAAAGCCAAATACCACTGTTGTGCTATAAGAACATACAAAACTTCCAATATCATTCTGCTGTTCTAATGGATCAGAGTCTTGCTCAGCCATCGCTGGAGAAGCCTCCACTTACAGTTAGGTGGGAACAAATACAAGACCCATAGCTGGGAAATGGGCAGAGAATGAGAGACTTTGGAACACTTGGTGATGTTTTTATCAAATCCCTGTCCTCAGGGCTCAGGGAACTCCGCAGAAGAGGCAGAAGAATTGTAAGAGCCAATGTGGATGGAAAGCAAGTCATTCTAGATACAAAAGGACTGACATGGAGTTGATGCACAGAGACTATGGAGAATGCACAGGGTCTGCTTAGGCCTAAACCAGATGGGGTACCAGAACTGAGAGGGGAAGTGAACACAAGCCCCAATCCCTAACTCAGAAGCTATCTCCAGTTGATAACCACTTGCAAAGGAAAACTTAGCTTTCTCCAATGGAGTCTCATTGGGTATATGAACAACTCAGGCTCCAGCAGTAGATGACCAACACAATGATATTTTTTGAGGTCTTTTTGTTTTTGTTTTGTTTGTTTGTTTGTCTCATAATGCATTTTCTGAGCTACCCCCCATTTATAGGTCCTTTGTTTATATGTTATATTTTCCAATTTTGTGGGGTTTTTTTTGTGATTTCTCTGTGTGTGCATCTCTGCATCTGTATAAATTTCTTGTGTTTTCTTGACTCTTATTTTTCTGTTTGTTTTGTTTTATCCTGGTGTGTTTGTTTTTATTTTATTTTATCATTTTTAGATGCCTGTTCTTTTTTCTAGTGATCAAGAGAAAGAAAGCATGGATTTGGGTGGTTGGGGAAATAGGAAGAATCTGGGATGAGTTAGGGGAGGGGAGACTGTGATCAAAATATATTGTTAAAAATAATTTTTCAAGAAAAAATTTAAGATATACTTTAATTGATTGTTTTAAAATCCTGCCTGTGAATTCCTTGATGTACATCATGACTGGGTGTGTTCCCATCATCTCAGTTTTTCTTCTGACACATTTTCCATTGTGAACCAGAGTTCTGTGGAAAAGTGTATTCAAGTGTTTGACCTGGGGTGACTAGAGCATTATGATTGTGAAGAACTGGAATGCTGCCAATCAAGAGTCAAAGTTATCCCCAACTATTTATAGTCCCTTTTGATGGGCAATTATTATCAGCTTCTGTGTCCTACTAACCACTCAGTTGGAATGCACAGCTAATCTTGCCAGACCTCAACCCTCTATCAACTCCAAAGCTAAGACTATGACAACTGCCTGGATCTTGTAAAACAGATTTTCTCCCTTTTCACCTTAGCTGAGGCTCCCAGAAGGCCACTGGTGTGTGACTATAACATGTAGATTTTTTCCATGGTGGAAGGTGTCATTCAGGGCCACTTGGATCTGTCTTTCTCTGGCTGTGGCAAAGAAGCAGTGATTTTCATATTTCCTGTAAAGCACAGTTGTGATTTTATGCCAGCACTAGTCTTTGACTGTCGAGAAATTTGGGGTTGGATATTGGGCCATCGTGACATCATCATTTTGCTCTCTGGTCTTGTCCAGGCATGTTGTTGAGCTCTAGGATTAGTCTAGTGAAACTTTAAACCAAAGTTAGTTCAGTTCCATCTCCCAGCTTCCCATGGGCTCTCCATCTTTGATGGTCTTAACTTGAATATGTGATTTCCAGTGTCTCAGTGGTCCCACACATTTTTTTACTGGTTTTGGGTGGGTAGGGGATGGGTGGAGGTCTGTTTATACCAATTCATATCAAGCCCAGTCTCTCTGCTTTGGACGGAAGTGTAATCCAAATGACACACATGTACTTCCCGTGCTACTGGCACTTCGATGGAGCCAACGAGTTTTCAACACCCTGACCCTCCTGCCCATTTCCAGTCAGCACCACTCCTCAGGGGCAAGCCGCTCAATTAGTTCCATTTCAGTTCAATGACCCGTTCAACAAGTACTCACAGAACACTTGGTGTTGGCCAAACAGTAGGTATGCAGGGAGGGCAAGAGCCCTGACTCACACAGTGTTCAATAGCACACACAGATGTGAAGTCACGACAGTCATGACTGCTTTGCCCAACCGGCTGATGGTAGCATGGAGACACCTCATGTGGGTCATGAAAGGCAGCTTTCTTGGAGGCAGTGATGTGACTTAGGACCTAAACAACTGAATAGGAGTTAACTAGCGGGAAATTGGAAGAAAGAATTGGGACCCAGGAATTGGGTCCGAGCAAAATCAAAGTGATTATCCCCAAATGGGGCAGAATAGGATTGGAGGAGTTGAGATTGAGGCGGTCTGGGTTGAAGAGGCCCCGCTGTGCCAGGTGAAGGGCAAGTCTCCCAGCTTTGGGAGACTGTTGAGACTTTTGGGGCGATGGAGCCTCACAACAAGACTTATCTGCAGCTGCTTCGCTGCCACCACCATCCACCAGGCCGAGAGTCATCTGTGCCGAGACTCTTCCTCATTCCCCGTGGCTGGGGATGCCTGACACTGGAAGTGAGGAATGGCTCTCAGGTATGGAGGATGGGTACCGCTGCTGCTGCAGATGCTGATAAAGGTTTGTCTGGGGCTCTCATCAGGAAGCCATTTGCGAAAGTTGGTTCCAGCTTGGCCTACTACTGTGCTGGAACTTGCTAGTAACATCAGGAGGCGCTGGCTGGCAGGTAGGCAGTTAGAGATGCAGGAGTTCAGAGGGAAGGCACCTGGCTAGAGATGAAAAGTGCTCCTTCGTCATTTGCATCTCTTCCCAATGAAGCTGTGGGTGTGGTGAGAGCTGTGGGGGAGATGAAGAGCTGGCAGCCAACAGCTGAGGACTGCTGGCTTATAAGGATCACCTGGAGGACCGGACCCCATCGAGGGGAGGAGGAGGAGGTGGGGGAGGAGCAGAGGTTTGAACAAAATCCAGCTGCCTAAGGGCTGACTGGAGCAGGAGCCGAGGCTGCCTTTGTTGTCCTACTCCAGGGAAGGCAGGTGAGGTGAACATTTAGACACATTTCAAGGCATGGATCAGGGTCCTGCGGTTATGAGTTTAAAATGAGGGTGCAGGGTCGGGGGCGCTTGAGGATGGACAAGGTGGCTCCAGAATGCATAAAAGGAGGGAAGCTGCCTCTGGTTGTCGGGTTCTTTCTTGTGACTACACTTGAGCTTGTTTAAAGCCAATATCCAGATTGGTGGGGAGACAGTGTATTGAATACTGAAATGGAGTTGGGGGTTATGGGATGGTGGCAAGCAGAGTGGCAGCTGGTGGAGTGGTCATGGAGGGGAAAGTACCCTCTCCCACAGGATGGAGAAGATGTGGGGTGGGAGGGAAGGCTGGCTGAGGCTGCTCATACATATTTGCACGGATGTATGTGTGATTGTACATGGCTGCATGTGCCTTGTTTCTGGTCTATTGGAAAGATGTCTTCCTGCAGAAGGTAAGTTGACCAGTAGTGGAGCCAACTTCCGCAGGCACGCTGGACAAAGAGGAGGCACCTGAATGGTCTCTACCAGGCTGAGAGCCACCAGGCTAGGACACCACGTTGAGGTGGGTATGGGTTGGATGGAATGCTCTGCACCCAAGCTGGGTCAGGAAGTCCCCGAGGCTGGGAATTGTGGTCACCTGTAGGATGACAGAATACCTGGGCACCTGCAGGTGAGCCTTATCATAGTGGGAAAGCAGCCTGCAAGACAGAAGCTTGGGTATCTCTTCTGAGCTCCAAGGGGGACAGTGAGAAACTGGGAGTGACATGCCAGGTCCACATAAGGAAGTCACCCTGTGTGCAGGGTGATGAGTGACAGGGGTGGCAGGCATTTGAGTAATAGCCCTGAGAGACAATGGAGGGTGGTATCAAAGCTGGGCTAATGGGAGGGATGGGCCTAGATGGGACGAGCCCAGGAAAGACGATGTCCCTGTCACCCCCGACAGGTGGAGCCCACTGGCAGGATGTGGACATGCACCTGAGCTACAACAGGGCAGGGGAGAGGGCTTGGCAGGGCTAGGAGAGAGACAAGAGTTGGGAGAGCCATGGCAGCGCTGGACCTGTCTGGGAGACTGAAGAGGGAATGTGGCTGGATTTGAAAGCTGAGAGAATAAGCTTTGGCTGGTGACGTTTTCAAGGACTCTGATGACTGGGGTCTTGAGGAACCCCAGGCTTTTCAGGAAGGGCCTCTTTGGGACTTCCTTCCCCTGAGCTCCTACAAGATGCAGCGGCTTGCCTGAGGTCAGAGGGACCAAGGCAGCCTCTTCCCATGTGTGTAGCTAGGATTCCCTTTCTTTGGCTCCATCCCCTCTTGATGTCCATGAATAGTTAGGGACAGTCAGTACCTTCCAAGTACAAAGCAAGAAGGGGAAGCAGCTTCAAGCCCCTGTCCCCTGTACACAGTACACACCATTCTGCACTGTGCGGACATCATCTCACTTTCCATCAGCACCACCCTCTGTGTCAGTGGGGGACACTGGGGTGATGGAACCAGTGCTTCTGGGTAAGGGAGTGGGGAGATGGGTGGGAGGTAATCATAGTAAACAGCTACTACTGTCCAGTGTGAGCAAACAGGTGGAGCACTGAGCATCAGGGTGGAGGGTGGAAGGAGAGGTCAACCCTTGGAGGGTGTTTGTCTGTGCTTCCAAGAAGCTCTGGAGGCAGAGATGGTGGAGATAATGGGAGCATTCTATTGAAGGACACATAGTCAGAAGGGGAGGCAGAGCCTCCAGGACAGTACAGGAGACGAGGGGAACAGAGGAAAGAGGTGCTGGAGATAAAGTACAGTTTACAGCTTGGCTGGTAGCCCATAGTGTGTCTCTTGGACAAGGGAGAGACTGAGCTCTGCTCAGTCATCTTAGGCTCAGCATGGAGCAGACTGTTAAGAAGCCAGGAAGTGAAGCCCTAGAGTGTGGCTTACAGAGACAGCCCAATTTCCAGACAGACAGACACGTGCAAGACTACAAAGCAGAAACCGAAGTTTGCAAAAGGATTCACCATGCAGACCCTTCTAAGTTTGATGGGATCAGATGGTGCAGGAAGTGCTCAGCCAGGTGTGACATGGATGAGTAACCCTGTGGATATGTTTGTGACTTTTCTCTAAGGTCCTCTTGCCTTTCCCCTTTCCTGTGTCTGATGAAGTTATCGTTTCACTTGTTGGCTAGAATCTTGTTTTGGGTGTGAAGGCTTTCCTTCTCAGTAGTAGCATCTATGTCCTCATGACAAGAATAAGTAGCAGTTGTGCACATTGTAGTGTGAGTGACCAGACAGCAAACTATGACGGAGGGTAAGGGGCTTATAACAGGACGATGGAGTGAAGGCTGTCTACACCATAGAGAAGCGGTTATAAACTAAGGAGAATGTTTAGACTAGACGTCAGAAGCTCACGACTTGCTAGAACCTGCGCTGGTCTTTTCGACTTTGTCTTGGCCCAGATCCCACACTGCCTTTTAGTCCTTCATCTCCCTCTTTCACAGACTCTTGGAGTCAAGCCACAGGGCCTCTGTGTAAATGTGTTAAAGCAGATTTCTTACCGGTGGCACAGGGTGGTTTAGGAACTGAACGGGGCTGGGAATGATGGCCTAGAATGATCGCTGCACAAAATTACCCTAAATCAAATTGCCGAAGTCAATTAAAGCAGAGCAGCGATGAAAGTAACTTACCGAGCACCCACTGTACCGATCTCAATTGGTTAACCCTACAAGGGTGACTCCTATTTACAAAAACAAAACTGAGAGCTAAGGTTGGGATGGGCTCCTTGCCTGTGATGCATGTCAAAGTTAATGTAGACACAGTCCTGTTCTACTGGAGGTTCTTACTGCCACCAAGCCACTTAATCTTGTTGAAATGGAGGATGACAACAGATCTAGTCGTGTGAATCCTCTCTCTCCCCCCCCCCTCTCTCTCCCTCTGTGTGTGTGTGTGTGTGTGTGTGTGTGTGTGTGTGTATTCAGGTATATGAGTATGCAAGAGTGCATATGCCTATGTGTTCCCACACAGGTGAAGTTCAAGAATCTTGGGTGTCACTTCATGGGTACCATCCACTTTGCTTTTGAGACAGGGTCTCTCGCTGGTATAGAATCCTTCAGGCAGGCTAGACTGGCTGGCTAACAAGTTCCAGGGGTCTACATGTCCTTGCCTCTCCAGAGCTGGGATTACAAGGTTGCATCAACAAGTCTGCCTTTTTTAAACCTGGGCTTTGGGGGACTCAACTCAGGTCCTCATGTTTGTAAGGCAAATACTGCACTGACTGAGCTTCCTTCCCAAGGCCGGATTTTGCAGACCTCAGTTGGCTTTATTTGTAATGACAGAATTAGGCAGCAGTCTGGATCAGAAACCATTCAGAGCTCCCCAGCCACCAGTCACGGTGGTACCTACCCATAATCTCAGCATTTGCAGGGGTGGAGGGAGGCGGGAGGGTCACAAGTTCATGCCAGGCTAGACTACATGGGAGAGACACTCTCAGAAAGCAAATGATACAATAAAACAAAGTTCCATGTGGACAGCAGGTGACCTATGGAAAACCCAGGGGGCAGCCTGACTGGTCTGTGACCACCTGATCTGACCCCAGTTTGAATAGTCGGCTGTCTGTGATTGGCTAACACTCCCCCTGCTTTTTACACTGACAGGTTACAGTCTATTTACAAAACAGGTGGGGTTACAGTTCACTGAATATGGAAAAACATTTGGGCCAAACTTAATTCACTTTAACACTTTGATCCTCACATTCCAATATCTTTCTAGTTGAGGCTTGAGGGGAGCGGGCAGCCCTGTCCGGAGCCAGCTGCTCCAAAGCACCAGGAAGCTCAACGGCCCAAGGAGAGCAGTTTGATCTGGGTTTCCTCTTCCCTCCCATCCCTTCCTCTCCCCTTTCCTCTTTCCCCCCTCCCCTACTTTGAGTCAGAATCTGGCTTTGTAGCACAGGCTGAGCTGGAGCTCATGGCAATCCTCCTGCCTCAGCCTTCCCAGTGCTGGGGTTACAGACACACCCTATCATCCAGGCCTGCCACTTTTTTTAGACAGAGTCTCACTATGTAGCGCTGGCTGGCCTGGAACCTTCTGTGTAAGCTAGATTGGCCTCAACTTCACAAAGCTCCACCTGCTTCTGCCTCTATCTCCCTAGTGCTAAAACTAAAGGCTGGCTTTCTGTCCTTTTGGTGTGGGGGTAGGGTCTCATGTAGCCTAGGCTGGACTTGAACTCCTATGTAGTAGGGATGACCTTGAATTTTTAATCTTCCTGCTTCTCCCTCCCCGTAGTGCTCGGATTGCATGTGTTTGCCACCATGTCCGGTGCTGGGGGTGGAACCCCAGAACTTAGTGCATGCTAAGTAAACACTTTACCAACTGAACTACGTCCCCAGGCTCTGGTTTCCATGCTTTCAGAGGTATGCACACATTAGTAAATGCATGTGGCTGGGAACAGACAGGGCAGGGAGGCAATGATCCCATCCATCCAGAAGGGATGAGAACGTTTAGGGGCCTCTGCGAAGGGCTGGCAGTCACTTCTGACTTTGAGGATCAGGACTTTGGTCCCCATGTTTGCAAGGTAACACACTTTTCAATGTCCGGATGGTTTAAAGCATAAATGGAAGAGGCAGGCAGTGAAAAGCCTGGGCTTTGAGATGGAGCCCTAACTGGCTCTCCAGTTAGCATACAGCCTCACCTATGACCTGTGCCAAGTTACACGGCCACACCCTCACCAGGAGGATCAGAACATACACAGCACTGACTTGGCAGGATGTCTGTGAGGCTCAAATGAGACTCCAAGCAAGAGTGGAAGGTGAGCCCCCAGCCTACCTCCCCACCATGGGCCCCTTCTATTTTACAGGCTTTCTTCCTTCCAAATGGGCTCTTCCTTTTACCAAGTTCTCCTATTGGTTGGCTTCACTGCTCCAACTTTCTGCATGTTCTCATCCAATCGAAATCCCAGCAGCAGAGAGTCCCCCCCACCTCCCTCCATGAAGAGCAACCCGGCCTCCAAGGTGACTCCAAGCAACACCATGTTCGCCTTCTCCCTGTACCAGAGGCTGGCTCAGGAAAGCCCAGGTCAAAATGTTCTCTTTTCTCCGGTGAGTATCTCGACTTCCCTGGCCATGCTGTCCCTGGGGGCCCGCTCAGCCACCAAGATGCAAATCCTCCGGAGCCTTGGCTTTGATCTCATGACCACACCAGAGCCCACCATCCACCTGGGCTTCGAGCATCTGGTCCACTCCCTGAATGTGTGCCACAAAGCCCGGGACTTGAGGATGGGCAGCGTCCTCTTTATCAGGGAGGAGCTGCAGCTGCAGGCCAGTTTTCTGGACCGGGTCAAGAAGCTATATGGGGCAAAAGTCTTTCCTGAAGACTTCTCAAACACAGCCACCGCCCAGGCACGGATCAACAGCTATGTGCAGAAGGAGACCAAAGGCAAGGTGGTGGATGTAATCCAAGAGCTTGGCTCTCAGACCGCCATGGTCCTGGTGAACCACATCTTTTTTAAAGGTGAGGCTGTTTCTCTTTTTCTTTATTCTGTTCCTTCCCTGTTTATCTGCCTGGGTGTTTGAATGTTTGTCTGTTGTTGTTGTTTTTTTTTTTTTTTAAATCAGGGTCTTATGTATTCCAGGATGGCCTCCATCATGCTTTGTAGCTGAGGATGATCTCCTGGCCTCCATGTCCTTAGTGCTGGGATTATAGGTGTGTTCACCACACAGCATTCATGCAGGGGCACTGAACCCAGGGCTCTGTGCATGCCACACAAATCTACTGACAGAGACACAAGACTAGCCCACCCCGATTTACATTTCTTTTCTTTTTGGTGTTGTGTAGTCAAGGAAACAAGTATGTACAACAAGCCCCAGACAGCGGCAGGGTGTGCCTGAGGTCTCATCAGCTTCGCAAGTAGCTACCTGCACGTCCTTGGCCGACTTCCGTTCTCTCTCCCAGTTGCCATTCGTTAATTAACATGGGGCCTCGTTCAGCTTTGTCTTAGCATGAAGCAAGGGGCTGTCCTAAAGGCCTGACTGGCACTGCGTTCAGCAAAGAGGACCCCAAAATGTGCTCTGGGACTTTTGGGGACAAAAAAGAGCTTTACTGCTCCCTGTAAAGTTCGGAGCAGTGACACAAGGGTCCCTGGCAGGCCAGTTTAAAAAGTCATCCCCACAGTGAGAATAGTTCCAAGGATTTGGAAGTGTGGACAAGCTGGCCTGTCACTCACGAGAGCGTTGTTGCTTACAAAGACACTATCATGAGTGCCACTGCTCCCAAGCAGTGCGGGCATCAGCTTTGAAACCATACAGCTCTAGGTTTGAAGTCTGCCCCGCCCCTCTCTTGTCCCACACTCCAGAGTGTGTTGCTGCTGTTAAAATCTGCCAGGGACTAAGTGGCCACTCTGTGTCTGTGCCGCTGGGCTGGGCAGTCGCTAAGTCCACAGAGCCTCACAGGACCATGCTGGAAGCCAAGTGCCTGGACTTCCTTCCCTCCCTCCATCCTTCCATTTACCCGACTACTACATCCACCCAGCTTTTCTTCCATGCATCCATTTTTTTCCGATTAAGCAATCCAGTCTGCCCATTAGTCTAGTTATCCATCCACACATCCACCAAACACAGAAAAGGGGGACAGAAAATTGAGCCATCCTCCTTCATTGGTGAGTTATCGTCACTTGCTATATATTCTCCAGTTGGTTTAGTTCTAATGAAGGGTCATGCACACAGTGTAAGTCCATTTGAAAGTGCCCAAGTCCATGTCCTCAGCTGCTGGTCCTCAAAGGCTGTTCTGGAAGTAGGGGCTGTCACTCACATCTGTCTAGCTCTCTGCTGTTTCCTGGGACAGGGTAAGGAGCACTTTCCTGAAGTTGAGTGAGCATCAGCTTTGAAAACAGATACCAGTTACTCTCTGTAATTCCACAGCATGTTCTCTTCTTTGGAGGGAAGACTCCCACCCCTCCAACCCCTGCTCTTCCCAGTAATCTACTTTACGTTTCTGCAATCTGTCTATTTCAGACATTTCAAATAAAGTAAGTGAAACAATAGGATTCCAGGACTCATCACCCCCAGGCTTCTGTGTTCATGTTCAATAGCATAATTCCCTTTACTGGGGCCTATCCTTTGTTTGTATGGGTCCCTGCTACTGTCTCCTTCCAACCTGAGGGGCTCCTGTAGGACTGGTAGAAGTTATTTGCTTCGTTTCATCCAACTACTGTTGGATCCTCACATTTTGTGATCAGAAATCATCTGCTGATCTTATTGAGGCCACCTGATCTGTGACAAGTTGCTTGTGAAGCTCCTTTGCCCTTGGACTGATTATGACATGTCTGGGCGTGGAAATCACTGACTGTGCCGCAAGGTTTTTGGTTGTTTTTTTTCAAATCAGGTTTTGGGAGATTCTGGATGTTTCTTCTTCCCATAGCCACCCTCCTTTTTCTTTCTCTCCTTTTGGAGTCCCAGGATGTGTGTATTGGTGTGCTCGATGGTGTGTCCCGGGTGTGTTGCTGGCTTTCCTCCATCTTTTTCCTCAGTAACCCTCATATTACACACATAACTGACACATTTTCTGGTTCACAGGTTATTGTCTCCCATTAGCTCTAATCTGCTGTTGAATATCTCTAGAGAATCGTCACTTCTGTGAACATAATTTCTATCTGTAGACTATGTGACGGCCTCAGATCATTTCTTTGCAGGCAGATGCTTACTCAAATACCGTTTCTTTTGGCTCTTTGAGAGCATGTTCGAATTAGCTGCTTTGATGTGTTTGATTAGTAAGGGCCATATCTAGGCTTCCTTAGGAACACTTTCATTAACTTTTTCCCACCCCTTAATGTTTGGGGCACACTTCCTTGTTTCTTTTAATGACCCCTTTTGATTGTTTGTTTTATTTTCTTTAAAATATTTTTGTTATTGATTTTAAATTATGTGTATGCATATGTGTGCATACTTGTGATAAGTATTTATACACAAGTGCAGTTGCCTACAGAGTCCAGAAGAGGGGACTCAGACCCCCTAGAACTGGAGCTACAGGAAGATGTAAGCTGGGAGCTGAACTGGCTCCTCTGGAGATGACTCTTATCGCCTCCTTGTATGATTTCAGCCCAGCATTGTAAATGATGTAAACTAATTCTAGATATAAAGTCCCCTCCCAGAGGGTCCATTCTGTTGCTATTCATTGTGGCCCTTGTTTCCTGTTTCTTCCAAACGAATCCTTTAAAATCACAGATGTCTTCTTAGCTGGAAGATCTCCCAAACTTTGCAGGGGATGCTGCATGAATATTGCAGCTTCCCACTCACACTTGACTGAACAGTCTTATCATTTTGACTCACCCTTCATTTTATGTTTGTGAACCCCAAGGCCAGCTGGCAGTGAGAGCCCTGAAATGCCTAGATATTTCCCAAGCTGCCTGGGGCCGCTACATGTTTGAGATATATGCTGGAAGTTTCTAAATGCCCTGTAAACTACTTGATTCTTTAGACATTTATTTGTTTATTTCTCTGTTGTTTTATCTCTTATCACCCCCAGGGAAGTGAGGATGTTTGCCTGTAATGGCATTTGAAACACATCCCCACATCTCTAGGGAGAAGGCATTAAACACAAAGTAATCTTCAGTTAGCTGTGTGACCCGCCCCCAGGCAGGCCACACCATGATAGTCCTTTAGTAATAACATATTGAAAGCCTCTCCCCACTACTCTGTCTGCACTAATCCAGTGTTCAATCCTAGACTGCTTCTGAGCTATGGGATGGCTAAGGAGGGGCCTAGTAAAGGTGTCACAAAGCTGGCCATTCATACCAAGATTCAGCCATTTGTCTTAAATGAGCCCTCCTCAGGTCACCACAAGGCTCTGATTGCCAGATTTCTAAAAGACTGGGACCATGTTTAGGGAAGCATAGGCATGCAAAGGGACTTACTTTGTCATTTTGCTGGTAGGGGCTTCCTCCTCTCTTCCCAGCTTGCCCTCTTAAGCTTTGTGGTTAGTGGATTATTTGCCTCAACTGTTATGTACTGCCTGAGGTGTTTCAGACTTCTGCCTGCTACTGTCTTGGCAACTGTCCTTAGGGAAATGATATTTGCCTTGGCTGAACTCCAAGTCAGATTAAATACAGACAGATTTTATAAGTCATTCATTTGGTATTGCAGGATGGGCAGGTCATCTAAAGGCAATTCTTTGGGAATAAGTCTATGGCTGTTGCTCTGAATTATGTTCTCTTTCTATGGCTTGAGATAGTCTCAAACTCAGTCTTCCAGCCTTGGCCTTCTGAGTTTTGGGTTAGAGGTGGGAACCACTATGCCTGACTGAAAATGTGTCTGTAAAGTGTTCCAGCCCCATCTTAATTTCAGTGAAAATGTTGGCTGTTATTTTTCATGACCATACAGAATGAGGAATGTAGTCTAGTACTAGACCACATTAGAATACCACAGACTTGACAACTTCTAGCAAGAGGCTGTTTATTTTCATTCACATTTTGTTTCTCAGTTAGCTATAAGGATTTAAATATTTTCCATGGTTAGAAATTAATCAATTCTGACCATTGTTGGCAGTGTGTGTGTGTGTGTGTGTGTGTGTGTGTGTGTGTGCTCTAGGGTACATGTGTAGTGTTCAATAAGTGGAGTGTATTCATATGTGTACAAATGTGTGTGTGTGTGGTATAAATGTGAATGGTGTGTGTGTGATATGTGATATTGTGATATTTGGGGTGTATGTGGAAGTGTGTAGGGTGTGTGGTATGTATGTAGTGTATGATGAATATGTGTGAGTGTGTGTGTGTGTGTGTTTATGGTATATTTGTGTGTATGCAAGCATGGGAGTGGTATGTGTGGTATATTTGTGGTGTGTGTGTGGCATGTGGTATGTGTGTTTGGCATATGATATGTGATATGTGTGTGTGGCATGTATTTGTGGGTTGTATATGATGTGTGTGTTATGTATTTGCAGGGGGTATGTATATGTGGTGCATGCGTTTGTGCCTCTGTGTGTGGAGTGTATGGTGTGCATGTGTTTGTGTGTGTTTTATGTATGTGTATGTGTGTGTAGTGTGTGTTACATATACATGTAGGGGTTATGTATAGGCCCAGCAATCTAGCCATAGTTGTTTTTATGGGTAAGTGAGTTTTCAGGGGTCCTCATCCCCCCCCCTTTACCTGGCAGGCTGCAGGAACATAAAACCCTCTCCTTTTTTTTTTTTTTTTTTTTTTTTTTTTTTGCACTGATGGAACCCCTCCCTCTCTTCTTTCTCCATGCTAGCCAACTGGACACAGCCCTTTAGTGCTGCAAATACCATCAAGAGCTTCCCATTCCTTCTGAGCGGGGGCACCACTGTGCACGTTCCCATGATGCAGCAGACAGAGCTGTTTGCTTTTGGAGTGGACAGAGAGCTGGGCTGCTCTGTGCTGCAGATGGACTACAGGGGAGATGCCGTGGCCTTCTTTGTCCTCCCTGACAAGGGCCAGATGTGGCAGCTGGAGAAGAGTCTGTCAGCCAGGAGGCTGAGAAAGTGGAGCCGCTCACTCCAGAAAAGGTGCACATTGCTGTCAGTTTGCTCCGAGCTGTTCATCCAAGATGGGTTCGCAGAGGGTGGGGGATGTGGTAGCAGCTATTTAGTATTTAGCAACCAGTCCTGTGTGCTAGCGTCCACTGCCGTCAGATGGTGAATTTGATACCTGTGTCCACACAGCCCCACCTGAACTTCACCATCAGGAGGCACAAAAACAGTTTCATCATCCCCTCCCTCCGCCTTCCCCCTTTCCCAGCTGGAAACAGGCTCCTCGAGGCTGAGTGACCAGAGGAAGAAACAATTGACTTTGACTCACAGTTCCAGAGGAGTAAGAGTCCATTACAGCAGGGAGGCACAGTAGTGAGTGGTAGGCATGGTGACAGGAACAGGAAGGTGACAGGACACAATACCTTCAACTGCTAGCATGAGAGAGGGCAAAGGCTTTAAACTCCTGAAGCCCACCCCGTGATGTCATTCCTCCAGCAAGGCTGTACTCCCTCATAGCCTCTCCAAGAAGCACTACCAACCGGGACCAAGTGTTTGGATGCCTGACCCCAGAGGGAGCATTTCTCATTCAAATCACCACGGTGAATCACCCAAGGCCACACAAGCAAAGCTATTCTGTCACTGTGGTATATGTCCAATTAGATGCCACCCCAGAAGCCAAGGTGACATTGAGTTTTATGAAATCATGTTTGTAAAGGCAAGAAAGCAAACCTATGAAGGTCTTGGCGCTCACTCGTAAAAGTGAGGGCCACGGTGTCACTGAGGTACTGGCATCAGAGGTTGCTGAAGCTATGCTGGAAAGTTCTGGGCAGAACAAGTGCCTAACCAACATCAGTTAACAGCAATGATACAAAAGATTATTGAATATTTATTTTAAGTCTCTTTACGTGATTTCCCTGGCATCATCATCAACCTCTGGTGTTTGTTGTCAAAAAGGAAAGAAAAGAATAATAGGCATTTAAGTAGGACAAGGACCAATGTCCCAGGAAGGCAAGCAGAGTGTCCAGGAACTCATGAGCAGAGGGAGCTTGCTTTAGGCAGGGGAATACTTCAAAGGGGCAGTAACGACATCACCACAAGCATGGACACGCAGTGATGGTCAGGGTCTGGGCTAGATGTTTCCAGGTTCCTGACCCCTTATTCAAATGGAATGCAAGACCGTGTAGATTTCAAAATAGCAAGGAAATTGTCTTCAAAGTGAAGCTGCAATACAGATCAGAAAGAAACAGGCTGGCAAGGTTGGCCACAGGTCACACAACTGGGGCTACTCAGAGACCCGATTGTCTGGAGCTTCCTTTTAAGTGGCTCAAGGGAGGAGGAGTTGATGTGTAAGGGCATAGCAAGGGTGATCTCCTGCTGTGATTTATAGATTAGGTCATTGTTTGCTGTCCATGTCTCTTCTTATAATGCATCTCATTTTAATCATATGCACACCCAATTGTGCACAGACCTAAGTTGCTAAACCAGGAGCTCTCCCTAAAACTTCATATAGTTTTCCTTATTTATTCGCATCCCAAACCAGTCTAGGCTAGATATGTCCATTACCCATAGTTCCAGATTGTGTTCTGGGACATGTTATCAAGGGGTTCTTAAGGGAAGTATGTGATTCCATTGATAAATCAGTTGTATGTGCAACTCTGTGTAGGTCAGGGGTCCTAGGTGGTCAACAGTTTGCTACATACATTGTTTGGGAGGGAATTTAGTGCTTAGCCCAGATCAAGGGGTCCCAGGTCACTGAGCTATCCCATGTTTGCCTTAGGCGGGACATGAACACATAGAGATGGGCGCAGGAACATTTCTGATGGAGGCAACATCACCAACAAAGATGGAAGGTGAAGAGTCAAAAGGCTTCTTCAGGGTTTCTTCTCTTCTCTAGCCTCACCGGTGCTGGGTGGAGGAAGAAGGCAAGGTGTGGGGAAGGCTAAAGGAAGGTAGGCCCGAGGGAGTCAGAGAATGCAGACACACCCAGGCCAGTGGAAGAGGGAATCAATCGCCTGTGGTACTAGGTGTCAAAGAGGCTTGACAGATGAAAATGGGGGTATTTCTCTAATGTCTTGTGTTTTTGTAACTGTGAGAAACTAAGCATCTAAACATAGACAAAGCATTGCAGCTAAGCTCTGAAGATGAGAGAAATATTGCTGGATATGCCTGGGAGAATGGGTCAAGGTAATTGCTCACTTTTAGTGGGTGGTATGTGCTCTGAGGTAAGAAAACTATTGCAGGAGATAACACGCCAGAGTCTAGGTTTGTGCTATCCAATATGGTAGCCACTGGCCACATGTGGTCATTTATATTTGAATTAAGTAAAATGAAATAAAATTAGGGGACAGTGAGATGGCTCAGTGGATACAGGTTCTTTCTTCCAAGCAAAGCAAGCTGAGTTTGATCCCCAAGATCCCCGAGTTAGAAGGAGAGAACTGACTGTCCTTTCATGTCACACACACACACACACACACACACACACTTTATTGCACACGTATGACACCAAGCCCCATCAAGCACTGTAAACAAATAATTAAAGTAAGAATTTAGCTCCTTGTTTGCTGTAGGCATGTATCAGATTGTTCAGTAGCCGCACGTGGCCAGTGGCAACCATGTTGGACAGGGTGGGTATCAGTGTATTCCCAGTAAACAGGGAGGGTTTGGGTATATTCCCAGCAACAGTAGTACAACATTCTGGTGTGTGTGTGGAGGGGTGGGGGTTGTCACACTGGGAGATTAGCAGGGCTTGCTTGTCTCAGGAAGTCCTGCTGGGCACCACCAGGTGATGTGGCTGGTAGATGCGCTACCATCACTTCCTGATCCCCACTGGTACCCATGCTGAGCCATCATCTTACCTCCAGATCCTACTTAATTATAGGGTCCTTCTGTTTTATCGTGATCCCTGGAGATGGGAGACTCACAGACAGCCTCGTAGTTTGGGGCTGGGGTGTGGGGACTGCTTTAGCAGTCACTAATGCGCCAGAGACAGCAGAGTCTCCAGAAATGCCACACGGAGCAGAGATGGAGACATCTATTTCCTTTCTCCGTAGGTGGATCAAGGTTTTCATCCCCAAATTTTCTATTTCTGCTTCCTACAACCTGGAAACTATCCTCCCCAAAATGGGGATCCGAGATGCCTTTGACGGAAATGCTGACTTCTCCGGGATCACAAAGACACATATCCTGCAGGTTTCTAAAGTGAGTTGATAGAGATGCTTGTAAGAAAGTCCATGCTGGAAGAGATATCTAACAAAGGACTCTCATCGTACTGAGAAGGTGACAGACTAGAGAGGCTGAAGCGTCTAATGGCCAAGGCAAAGGCAAGTCTCATGACTGCCAGGCCTGGGCCATTATGGCCACCACAATCTGACTCACAGGTAGCCATAGTCCCTCCTCAGGCCAATAATCTCAGCTTCTTTGAAAAGCAGGTCTGTTGCCAGCAAGCAACACTGTTGTCATTTATTTGCATCCAGCATCACTTCTGTCCCCCCTACAGCTGAACCTCCAGGCAGATGTAATGACAAGCACTGCCCAGGTGCCTTTTGTACCTGGGGATGGGGTATTTGTCCTGAAGTGGAGGAGGAGTCTGGATCTCTACTTCCAGACTTTTTTGTTCTCTTGTGAGGAGTTGTTGAACCCAGTTCCCACATGATACAGCAATTGTTGCATCTGAAGACTCTTAGCTGGGCAGGTGACTCAGGTACCTCTATTCCCGAAGAATGTTTCTTCCTTCGCTGTCTAGCCTCTATCCACATCCAAGTCCAGATCCGTTGGATTTTTGGTCCTTGGCTTAATATGTTAATTTGATAATGGATTGTGATGGTCAGATGTGGTTCTGGGTACATTTATGTCATTGGTCCCCAGGGAAGAAAGGCTGAAAAGTCCCTATGGGATGTGATGAGCCCAGAAGAGCTTTACCCAAGGGGAAATACTCATATGCACCTGGTAAAATGAATGCCTGTCCTCACAGGTGGTTCCCAGCCCATCCTGTAGCTTGCCCATTGTCGTAGGCTGGAACCTCCTCCCTAGAGGAGAAAGCAGCACCGGTCTTTGGTTGCACCAGACTCATGTCACAGCTTTTGTGGGAGCCACTGACATCTGCTCCCCCTTTTACAGGTTGCTCACAAGGCTGTGCTGGACGTCAGTGAGGAGGGGACAGAAGCTGCGGCAGCCACCTCCACCAAGCTTATAGTCCGCTCAAGAGATAGCCCCTCCTCTGTCATCTCCTTCAACCAACCCTTCCTGATACTACTCTTGGATAAAAGTACAGAGTCTATTCTCTTTCTAGGGAAAGTGGAAAATCCCACCAAGATGTAGGTGGGGAATGAACTGTTGGCTGGTCCCATAATGATGATGCTCAAGAAATAAGGCATGTATTGGATGGTACTTACAGGGTGATGTCAAGACTTGCTTCCTTGCTTGTGACCCACCTGACTCCAACAGGGGTACATTTGCCTCAGGGAGGGCACTCTGGAGGCTCAATTGTCAAAGTGGCAACAGAGCTCGGTCACCCCAACAGTGGTCCCTGTCACCTGTTCTGGGAGTGGGGCAGGCCAGGCAGGGCTTCATCCCTCAGGACTCTTGGGGATGGTGTCACACAAAGCTCAGTGCCCCTGCTTTTATCTCTGGCTTTCAGCACTGCATTCAATAAACCTGAGATGCAAACCCAGCGACCACAGGGCCCGCCCCACCCCATCCATCACCAGGGTCTTATCTGAAAGTGAGTCATTGCTCATCTCCGAGTGCCTGGGTTGTCAGTCCTGATTCATTTGCTCAGACTATTGAACACTTCAACGACACAGTCCCTGGCATGCTGGGTCTAGACGGGAGAGAGACCATTCAATAGGGACCAAACAAAGCTGTGGATAAAGAGTTTATGACAAATTCAGCTAAATGTCATGGAGGCTGTGTGGGACAGCCGGGACACTCACAGTAGAGGAAGGAGTGTATTATGGGGCTCTGCAGTGAGCCAGCATCAGAGGGACAGTGGGGAGGCCCTGTGGCTAGACTATCGCCATCTGTCAGAGATGCAAAAGGAGACACTGGCACTCAGGTAGGTGAAGAGATGATTGCATATGAACACACACTTCCCAAGACGACCACCTAAGCCAGGAGAGGGATGGGAAGCCCACGGGGATTCTGGGGCAAGAAGATAGCAAGCATCAATGCAGTATGGGCTGCAAAGACCTCTCCAAATGCAGCCACCTTCCTGGCCGCACGACACAGCCCTCGAGCCTGCAGCCTCTCCCTGGCTGTGGCTGTTTGTAGTGACAACAGTCTGCTGTACACCGAAAGCCACATTGAATGCCCTGGGCCCTGGAGGCTCCAAGGCAAAGGCAACTCACCGCTGCCCCTTCGGCACCCACTGCCAGGTGTCTCATGTGGGAGCCTGACAACCTCATTTCTCAGCACTGACGTGTCCCACACAGCCTGCAGCAAAGCTGGAGTTCCTTTCTCTGGAGGTACTGGTGCCCCAGCACTCTAAATGTGTCACCCAGGGGCCTTCCCCATGCTCTGTCACATAGCAACAAACCAGAAAGACTATGGAGACTGCCACGGGCTTTCAGAAGGAAGTCGGGGTGGGGTGCCCTCTGCTGGTCACTAGGCAAAAATGTAGGTAGGAAGGTTGATTGTTCCATCTGTGTGGAGAGGAACAATTCACCCCATAGGCTGGCCCATGACTTCAAACTCATCAGCTACAGAATGTCTAGAATGACTAAGCCTGGCATGGGTGTCGTGCCCAAGATGACTAACAGTGTTATAAATAGAGCCCAGGCTGACTAGAGCATCAACACAGACAGCTATAGATTTCCAGCCCTGGACCCAGAGCATCAGGCGCTGGCTTGCTCATACAATCCCAGAGGCCCCTGTATGATGTTTCAGGCTCATTGTATGATGGTCAGGACTCATTGTCAGCTAGACAGTGAGAAGCGTCTGCGTGTCTTTGAGGGTTTATGAAGATGAGGTCCACTGAGGTAGAAAGGGTTTATGTGGAGAGCTGCCATTCCTTGGGCTGTGGTCTCTGACTAAATATAAAGGTGAAACCCAGATGCAAGCACTCATTGCTGTCTTCTTCCGGGCTATGGATGCAATGTGGTCACCCACCTCTAACTCCAGCCACTGAGACGTCTCTGAGCTGTACCTCAACTTTTCTTTTCCTAATCCGGTTGTGTCAGGCTGGTTTTTGGTCACAGCAATAAGACAAGTATGTGTTGCTCTAGCAAAGGGCTGCAACTCATACACCAGGCATTTCCTCAATGGAACATCTTTATTTCTTCATCTGATCGTTCACTGCTCACGCTGTGTATTCTACTAGGCCTGGGGTGTGCAGAGTATGGTTCTCCAGTGCTAATCAACCTTCAGCATGGATGGTTGAGCTGCCTGCGCGGCAGCTACCTAAGCACCTTAGAATGTAAATAAAAACAACAGCCACCCACGCCTGTCTGTGCAGGGATATTTTTAAGAGCATTGTAGACCACGTGGGCACCCTGGCCAGGGCACCGGGCCCTTGGAACTTCTCAGTGGATGTCCATTCTTCATCCCCTACTCAGTGAATCGGTCTGCAGGCATTTAACTGAACTGGGCACCTACTATGGGCAGAAGCAGCAGCCCTGAGGCTGGGGTGTGTGAGGAGTCACCCCCACGCTGAGTTTGCAGTGAGGCAGGAGGAGAGGAATGACATCTCCCATCACTGGGAGGGTCACCAAGTGCAGTGGCATGGCTTCTACTTGCGTCTCTGCCCTGCAGGGCAGCTTCTGGGGTCTGACACTGAGGACCTCACATGGATCATAGATACTCAGCTCGCAGACAAGAGGCAGAAGGGACCAAGCTCAGGATGGAGGACGGCAGAGGAGGGTCCAGGTCAGGCTCTCTCAGACAGAATGGAAAGCCGGCCCTGCCCACTCCTACCCCTGACTGTGCACGCTTTGGGACTGTCTAATTTCCACGCGCTTCATCCCCTCTCTTAAGAATTCATGGCACCCATGCCATTAGGTTGTCAAATGGGCAAGCACACTGTGAATCCTGAGGAAGACTCAGCCCAGAATCTGTGGTCAGTGAGTGCTACCCAGGTATATTGCTGCTTTTAGCGCAGCTGTCTGGAAGATGGGGAGCAAGGATGTTTCTGATAAGCTGATTCCCCACTGGGAGATGTGGAGAAAGGCAGGTATTTATGCAGAATGTCATCCTGGCTTCTGCCCATCATCCACCTCCTCACTCCCACTTCCCGAGTCCCACCATGACACCTGACACCACCCCCACACCCCCCCACCCCCCCACCCCTCACCCTCCATCTTCCTGGAGCTCAGAATTGACTGGAGAAGAAGGTACCTTTTGTTTTCTTTTGTTTTTTTCTAGACAGGGTTTCTCTGTGGCTTTGGAACCTGTCCTGAAACTAGCTCTTGTAGAACAGGCTGGTCTCAGACTCACAGAGATCTGCCTCTGCTTCCCAAGTGCTGGGATCAAAGATGTGTGCCACCATCATGACGGTACCTTTCTGCTCCGTGGTTCATACTTGCTTTCCGGGAATGCCACACACCCCCCTCTCCGAAGCCCAAAGGACCCCTCATATAATGAGTTTGGGGGGGTCAGTGACATTGTCGTCACCTGCTTTGCAACGGCTGTGAAGATTAGTGTAATGACATGAGCAGGTGTGTGGTACAGGGACCAATGTGTGACACTGGCTCTGCTCAGCACAGGGCTGGCCACTGTCACCGTCTAAAAGTCACAAGCTATTTGTTCAGAAGTGGCCTATCAGTCACATTTCCTTCCTCCTCTGTCACAGGTGGTCATACCATTCTGACAGAGGCAAAACCCTGGCAGAGAATGTGAGTTTCTTTCATAATTAATAAAGTTTGTTCTTAGACCACTTTATACAAATATTCAGAATTCTGCTCTCTCTCTCTCTCTCTCTCTCTCTCTCTCTCACACACACACACACACACATCCTATTTCATTTTCCTCCCACCCCAGACAGCATCCTTTCTTCCTTACAAGTTTCCTCCCCAATATTTACTAGTTTCTGTTTTATTAAATGTCCCACAGAGTTTAACTAAGGCCATCTGTGTGACTCTGAAAAACCCACCACCAGAGCCTGGTACACTCGCCAGCAGGTACACAACTGGATAACATGCCACCCTCTCTCCCAGAGCCTGTTAGGCCATCAATGTGAGAAAGTGAGTTTCTGTGTGGAAAACAACATGTGTGTATTTTCAGAATGCATGTGTGCTTTCCGGCACATGTGCCAACACAACAGACACAGATCCAGTTAGGTGCAGGTTGTTTCTACAAGGTTCTCACAGACCAAGGGGAGATGAAGCACGTTGCAAGCCAGCACGAGGAGTGCGGGGTGATCCAGAGTGCTACATGCCTTCCTCGGGGAAGAATTAGCACAGCCCGGGCAGGTGGGGAGAGGGTGGCTGTTAGGGTGGCTTCCTGCAGGAGAGATACGGGCTGAATCCCAGGCTATTGTCAGCCTGAGAAGCAGAAGGGGTGGGGATGGCATTCTAGGCAGGGGACAAGGTGTGCCCAGAAGACAGCAGGACTCCTTTGCTTATCAGTGATTGTCTCAGATGGAGCAATAGCAAAGTTTCAGGAGTGGGAGGTGAGGTATGGTGTTGGTATACCGTACTGAGGCATGTCAGTAACTATCATGAGCATCTGGGAGAAAGGGGCTCACTGTCAACGGTAAAGGGGGACATGGGCCTATTTCAGAAGGGAGAACAGCGAGGCACTGCCTGGCCTCGTGCCAGGAGGCAAAGAAGCAGCAGGCAAGTAAGGGGAGATGAGGGTTAGTGCCGCTGGGGTTGGGATCCAGTGCTCTAGAGAGGAATGCAGGACAGGCCCCGTGAGCCTCCTGAGCGGCTCCACTGAGGGGACCCTAGAGCCTGATCCCAGGTGACAAGAACATGGCACACGGCTCTCCTCCCTAAAGCTCAGGCCTGAATCCATTCTCCCGCATTGTGTCCTCTGCACCTCACAGGACCCTGTGTGCGGCCACAGTGTGAAAGAAAAGAGCGCAGATGTCCATTCTCAGGGGCCCCATTCCATCAGGAGGTCTGGCATCATGTGAGCACCGTCACCCGCTCAGCTATTTGGAGGGACCGGGACCATGTGGCAGGAATTTGAGAGTGCCCCCGGCTCTCCCCAGGAGAGGAGGAGGCTGGGAGAACATTAGAGATGAGGAGAGAGACAGACATTATCTGCCGCTTCTCCCAAATGATGGATGCATCAAGGAGAAGATGCATCAGGTGGATCAGGGAGCATGTGTGACAAATAGACTCCCCCTTCCCACTGGAGGACAGTCTCCTGGGACACTTCACACTTTAAAGATGCTCTTTGCTGATGAGAGTTACTTGTAGAATTAGTTAACTCTACTTTTTAATGTTAAAATTGTATTCATTTTACTGAAACCAAGATGCACGGTCTGTAGGAAAGTTGGAGACTATGAGAGCTTACAAAGGCGCTTGAGGAGGGTGGAGTTGGTAAAGAGTTGTCCTGTAAGCATGGGGCGTGGCTTAGATGGCCAGCACCCATAGAAAATGCCGAGTGTGATGATTTGAGCCTGTAATCTCACTGGGGAGGCAGAGACAGGTGGATGCCTGGGGCTCCCTGGGCAACCGACGTGGTCCAATCAGTGAACCCTGGGGCTCAATGTGTGAGACCTTGTCTCACAGAACTTGGTAGATGGCTTCTGAGCAATAACATCTTCTGGATCTGACCTCTCCCCTCTACATGCATATGGCCCACCCCTACCCCACAAATAAGAAAAAGCCCAGCACCCTACTGCACAGGTCTTTCTTTTTGTAAATAGTTACCTCTCTCTCTCTCTCTCTCTCTCTCTCTCTCTCTCTCTCTCTGTGTGTGTGTGTGTGTGTGTGTGTGTGTGTTTGCATGAGGACAGGTTCTCTCAGAGTACATGGAAAGATATCAGATCCCCTAGAGCTGGGCAGTTGGGAACCACTCCAAGCGGGTGCCAAGATTCGAACTCAGGTCCTCTGCAAGAGCTGCATCTGTTCTCAACCACTGAGCCACAGCTCCAGCCCCCACTTCATATGTCTCTCAGCACTCACTGAACAGCTCTCCAGCACCTTCCCTATTTAAATTGTCTGTAAAATGATGGGGTGCTTTGGTGTGATGACAAAGCTTGTGACTGCTGAGCAAGCCCCCGGGCCCATGCTTCCGCCTGTGAAGTAGGAATGGCCACACATTCCTCACCATCTCACCACTAGCGTTGCTAGATCCTTCCTGCAAAGCCCCAGCACACAGGCCATCATCTCCCACACTCCCTGACCCCACCACGGTCGCCAGTGTCACAATACCCTCAGACAGAATGGGGCCCGGAAGCACAAGACACGTGCTTGTCTGCGGGACCAGCAGCCAGGACACACATTGAAAAAAGACCCTTTCCTGTGTGTCCCATTTGTCTTCCTGTCTATTCCAGGAATTGACCTGACAAATATTGACCAGGCTGCTGTGGTCTTCAGACACTATTGCCCTGTGGGTAGGAGGCCGTGTGGGGCTGTGGGGCTGTGCCCACCTGGGTGACTTCTCTGTGAGTATGCGCTGTACTCCAAATGAAGGTAGGCCTCTGTCTGTCTGTCTGTCTGCCTGCCTGTCTATTATCTATCTATCTATCTATCTATCTATCTATCTATCTATCTATCATCTATCACTTTTGGCTTTAGAGGCAGAAACGGGCAATAAGTCCCCTGGATGGCCCTACTGAGTACTGCCTCTTAAAGTACTGAATCTTAAAGCTAGAACCTCAGGTTTTCAGTCGCCTTCTCTGGAAAATGCGGTCATCAGGAATCGTGGCATATGAACTCCAATACCCTTAGCATGCCAACAAAGAAACTTTACTAAGAACTCAGTTATGGTAGCAGGCCCGGGCACAAAAGCCCAGGCCCGGAATCGAGCCTTGTCTCGGTTTCCCCGTGTGCACACCTGGGTTAAGAGTCTCTGTAGCTAGAGGGTCTCAGGAGCATTGATTTAAACAAAAGGGAGCAAGGTGCCACATTATTGGAGCAGGACCATGGCTCTCGGCATTTCAGTAGCTTCCAGGTGTTCGAGTCTCAGCTGGGAAACAAAAGCAATACCTCATCTTCCAGTCATTGATAAGACCTGGCATGCCACCCCACTCACACCCTCCCCACACATATGTAAATACCTCTTGTCTGCAGACCAGTGATGCAACGTGCCCGATGTACCCAGAACTTCAACAAACATTTCGAAACCAGAAGGTTTATAATTCAGGAGCAGAGTTCTGAATGTTCGGGGTGAATCTGCCTGGGGACGGAGTTAAGTGCACTAGATTCCCATTGTACCCAGCCTTGGTAGAAGTAGGAGGCAATCTCCTGCAGTGTCTTTCCCACGCACTGGGACTTTGCATGTCAGACGACACAAATCATAAAAGGGGGTGGCATTGCCATTTGAATTTTGCAAAAGGAGGCCCTGAATTGCAGAGACAGTAACACACGGTGAGTAACTGCAGAGCGCTAGTTCAAGCCCAGGCTGTGTGCGGTAGCCCTGGCTATGGTTCAGCCTGTCTTCCTTGGGAAACACGCACTTCTGTGAGTCAACCTTGGGGTGCAGCAGGGTAGGGAAAGGATCGTGAGCGGCTCCCTCACGGCGTCTGCCCTTACTTTACCAGGGGCACACCAAGTGTGCAATTATCTTACATCTTCCAGTTTTTTAGCTAAGGAAAGTCCCAAGCGTTCAGGACTTCCCTGGTGCTGGTGGGGGGGGTGTGACTTGAGGGTACATCTGCCATAATTTAATACGTTTCAGCATAGCACTGGCCTTCTGAGAGCAGGTGGCTCTTGTAATTTGGCAGGCATTCTGAGAGCCAGGGGAGTTCTAGGCTCTCTCTCTCCCTTACCACTTCAGGAGTTGACACTGAGCCAAAGGCCATCACCTGGGCAAAAGGTACAGAAGGTATTAATCACAGTGTAGATGCCTTCAGGACAAACTAAAGTCAAAGATGAGTAGCTTGTAGCTGCTGGCTGTGTAATTAGAAAATTGGAAGGGCGTGTTTATAGGGACAAAGGAGGATATCAGGGTCCAGAAGAATCCAGGCTGGGGGGACAGATATGTCCTCTGCAGAATTGTGGGGGTGGGAGACACCTGTAAAGGAAAAGAAGAAAGTGGATGCAAAGTGGGGTGAACCTAGCTTTGTCTACACAGCACTCCCCTGCACTCAGGCCAAGGTTCTTCCAGCTCCTGCCTCTCCTTGAACCTTGTGGAGGCGACCAAAGGCTACTCTGGTGTGTCTCATAACTTACACAGAGCAGAAGATATTTGACATTTGCCTGCAGGGGGATGCCTCTGCACACAGGGGCTGGGGTTTAAACACACATGTTTGCCTTGCACTTCTTGAAGTTCAGGATCACAGTCAAGGCAATGGCTGTGCCCTTCTGAGGCTTTACTAGAAAACCCATTCCAGGCCCTCCCTGGGACCTTCAGCATCTTGTGGTTTGTAGCAGTGTCTCATCTCTGCCTTCATCTTCCCCAATATCCTCCTTGGGTGCTTCTCAGAGTCCAAAGTCCCCTTCTTTCAAGGGCAATAATCATATAGGTAAAAACCCACTTTAATGGCCACCTCTTAATTAATTATATCTGAAAGGACTCCATTTCTTCCTTCCTTTCTTCCTTTCTCCCTCTCTCCCTCCCTCTCTTTCTCTCTTTCTTTTTCCTTCCTTCCTTCCTTTCTTTCTTTGAGACAAGGTTTCTCTTTGTAGTCCTGGCTGCCTTGGAACTTGCTCTGTAGACAAGGCTGGTCTCGAACTCATAGAGATCCACCTGCCTCTGCTGGGGTTAAAAGGGTATACCACCACCACCCAGCCAAAGACTCCATTTTAAGCAAAGCAGTATTATGAGTCCTTAGGGTTTTGGGAGCTAGGCATATGAATTTGGGACAGGAACAACTCAGTCTGTAACAGATCTTTCCAAAACCCCTGTATCCATGCATACGGGTATTTCTGTGGTTGCACACAGCATAGATGGAATCCCTCTATCTTTGCACACGGGTGTTTTTGTAAATGCACAATGTAGATGTTACCCCTCCATACTTGCACACACGTTTTTCTATTTCTGCACATGGTTTAGACAGTTTCCAGGCATCAGGGGTTGGAGATAAAGCACAGATCTCTTTCGAGTCTCTTCTCAAAGCCATAAGTCCTGTTACTTCATCCTCCCTCACAGGCTGCCCTCATCTCTGTGGGCTTAATGGTTAACCCAAGCTAATGTAAGGTCTCAAGGGTAGAGGGCCTCTCTCCTTGGGGTCTAAAGGGGGTGTTGTACCACCCTCTTCCTTGCAAGTGACTAAACTGCCCCACAGCCACACTCAAGGGGCCCAACATCACTTATGCTCATATAGGACCTTTATTCCATAGCATCCTCTTAGTTTCTAATGAGTTTTACATACACATCTGCCTAACCCAACACTGTATATTGTCTCAACCATGCCCTATATCAGTGGTTCTTGACCTGTGGGTCGAGACCCCATGGGCCATACAGTAGCAAAATTACAGTTGTGAAATAGCAATGAAACAATCTTATGGCTTGGGGCCACCACAGCCTCAGGAACTGTAGTGAAGAGTTGCAGCATTAGGTAGGTTGAGAACCACCACCCTAAACTCAATCTTGGGATTGTATTCATTTCTTTTTCCATAATATACTCAGTGCCTAACACACCTTTAGAGCTGATCAAGCCGTGGGCATTATATGAGATTTAAAAAACAACTGTGTCCAGAAGAATCCAGGAAAAAAATAAAAATAAAGTGGAAGGAGAGGAGAGAGAAAAGAGAGGAAGAAGGAAGGGAGAGGGAGGGAGGGAGCAGGTTCAGGGGTCAGGGTCAGGGGACAGGGGTCAGGGGACAGGAGGTAGGTTCAGGGGTCAGGGGGTTGGGGGGCAGGGCCAGGGGGCAGGGGACAGGGGTCAGGGGCAGGGGGCAGGTTCAGGGGTCAGGGGCAGGGGGCAGGTTCAGGGGCAGGGGGCAGGGGGGATGAGGAAGGCTGGATTGCAGTATCTATTTTCTGGCTAGAGTCTAAGTTGCCACCTTCCCTTCCTCTCTGCAGTGCAGTGAGGGATGAGGCACGGTGGTGTTTCATTGTGGGCTCTGGGGGAGCTGGGTATCCATCTATCAAAAAGACTAATGTGTTCCCCATCTTCTTTTCAGATGATGGGGCCATTGTGGCTGTGGCTGCTGGTTACCAAGGTCCTGCTCCCTGTTCATTGTCAGCCATTTTCTGCCCATGGAGAGAAGAGTCTGGAGGTGCCCCACCCGGCCAGCCACCCGCTCCTGGAGCCAGCCCCCACCTATCACAAGGTCTCTCCCACCATCACTAACTTTGCTTTGCGTCTGTACAAGCAGCTAGCAGAGACGGTACCTGGAAACATTCTCTTCTCCCCCGTGAGCCTCTCCAGCATCGTGGCCCTTCTCTCTCTTGGGGCACCTACTGACACCCAGACTCGGATTCTGGAAAGCCTGGGCTTCAACCTCACGGAGACCCCAGCCCCTGACATCCACCGGGGCTTCCAGAGCCTCCTGCACACACTTGACCTGCCCAGTTCTAAACTGGAGCTGAAGGTGGGGCATTCCCTGTTCCTAGACAGGCAGCTGAAGCCTCGGCAGCGCTTCCTGGACAGCGCCAAGGAGCTGTATGGTGCACTGGCTTTTTCTGCCAATTTCACAGACGCAGCTTCCACAGGGGAGCAGATCAATGACTTGGTGAGCAAGCAGACCTACGGGCAGGTGGTGGGCTGTCTCCCGGAGTTCAGCCATGACACCTTCATGGTTCTCTTGAACTACATCTTCTTCAAAGGTGAGACTTCTCTGACAGAGATGCTACCCTCTCTGTAAGTAACCCATCAGTTTGCACTGGCCAGGAGCCTGCCACTTGTGCGAAAGACAGCTCCTCTACCCTTGTGCATTTCATGTCCCCTGTGGACTTGAGGGAAGGAAAAAGAAAGCACAGTAAGGGTGGACATAGAGCTCCCAACAGAGACCCTGGATTAAGGCATGACTCCCCAGAAAGGGGACATCTAGTTCAGGCCAGTGGCACACTCCTGCAATCCCAGCATTTGGGAGGCTGAGGCAGGGGCATCCCAATTGGGCAGTCTGGATTACACAGAGAAACCTTGCCTCATATGTATGAATGGGGAGCCCAGGAGACAGCCCCTCAGCTTCCTGAGTGCTGATACTGCAGGTGGGGGCCGCCATGACTAGCTTGGAGCTCTTTGCGGACACTGAGGCCATCTAGTCAGATGATTGCCCCCACATAGCCTGAGCTGCGTTGTCAGAATCAGGCTGCCAAGCCCAGCTCATGCCGTCATGGCTTTGGAAATCAGGATGGGTCATTCAATTCATGCCTACTACATTGCTAAGAACGTACTCTTACTCCTTCTGATGACTTAAGTCATACTTACTCTTTGTGTCTTCACATCCTGTATCTCCATCCCATTTATTTCCCTTACATCTTAAGCGAGTTCTTTAGGGGCTGGAGAGATGGCTCGCTGGTTAGGACCCCTGGCTACTTTCCTGAGAACCTGAACTCAATTCTTACAACTGGCTTACAACTCTAACTCTATGTCCAGGGAGATCTGATGCCCTTTTCCGGCCTCATCAGGCACAGCACATACATGGTAACTAGACACACAGTAGGTAGGCAAACACTCACACACATAAAATAAAAAGAAATCTTTCTTAAAAGAGAGCAACCAGGCTTTGTACAAGGAAGGCGGGGCCACCCTTTGCTTTGTAGGCAAATTCTCTCAGTATAGTGTAACCATAGTTCACTGAGCGCTGATCCTAGGGACCCAAGTCCCTCTTGACTTTGGGCCCTGCTACTTCTGACACACTCCGGAGGATGTCACCACCCTGCATGGCCTTGTGGAGGTCTCCCTGAATTGCTGTTTTGCCCATGTGTTCATTTGTTGTACGCTCAGCCAAGTGGAAGCACCCCTTTGATCGCTACCAGACCCGGAAGCAGGAGAGCTTCTTCCTGGACCGGAGGACGGCGATTCCCATTCCCATGATGCGGCAGAAGGAAATGCACAGGTTCCTGTACGATCAGGAGGCATCGTGCACTGTCCTTCAGATCAAGTACAGCGGCACGGCCCTGCTACTGCTGGTCCTCCCTGACCCTGGGAAGATGCAGCAGGTAGAGGCCTCCCTCAAGCCAGAGACGCTGAGAAGGTGGGGCCAGCGGTTCCTGCCCAGGTGAGGGCCCCAATGTGCTGTTTGTCCTTGCTCGGGGGCTGGGGCAAGTCTGATCAACTCCAGTCCCACGATCCATCTGCTGGGCTTGCCTCACCATCTCACCCTCTTCTTCACAGTGGTTTCACCACATCTTTGGGCCTCAGATTTCCTTGAGTGTTAAAGGACATGGTACCTACCGCATGGGTGTGGGGGTAGGGACGAATGGAGATAGTACTTGAGTTCTCAGGCAGGTATTAGAATGTAAGTGCTCGCTGGGCTGTGTTTATTACCCCTCCTTGGGGTCTCCCTGGCCCAAAGCCCTTTCCCTTGCTTGCCTCTATTTCATAACAATTTAACACTGTGAAATAGCTAAGTGTGCCAAAAAAAAAATCAGAATAATTATTAAAGATGACCACTATGCCCACAGGACAGTGCATATGTTTTAAATCAGTTTTTTTATTAAAACATTTGAAAATAATTAGGGAAATCAAGACCAGCAAAGCCAGATCTGGTGGGGGCAGGCCTACCCAGGAGACCAAGGCAGGAAGATCACATGTTCAAGGCCTGTGTGAACTACAGAATGAGTTCAGGGACAATTCAGTGAGACCTTGTCTCAAGATTTAAAAACAATAAAATAGAGGTGGGTAGACTAGGTGTATATGTCTGGCGTAGACTACTTGCCTAGTGTGCACAAGGCTCTGGGTTCAATATAGGAAAATAAAAAGAAAGAGAAAGGGGGAAGGAAGGAAGAGATGGAGGGAAGGAGGGAGGAAGAGAGTGAGGGAGGTCCTTCCTTCTACAACCCCTAACCTACCCCCTGCCGTCTTCCTTCTCATTGGTTCATAGTTTTCCAACTTTAATTTTAGCTCATCTAATTTCCCTCATCTCTAGTCACTGACTAACCCCTTCATGGGGGGAATCTGCCTTTATGGCATGGTCTGGAATGAAATCTGGTTGTGAGTTCTAGTTATCTTTGCTGCAAACAAGCCAGACCAAACTAAACAGCTTTAAAACAAACAAACAAACAAAAAAGCCTGTCAACACTCTTGGTTCTTATCACTGGGCTCCACTAGGCAGTTCTCACCCACTGGGGTCAGAAGGCAGCAGAGACACAGGCACAGAAGCTTCCTTCATTTGAGTTTCTGGGGCCCCACGCTGGCTTCCTTCTGACAACACAAGGCTGGCTTCGGAGAGCAGCTCAGTATAATTGACATCACTATGTGGCAGCTCAGAGCTCCTAGAGGAAGTATGCAAAAGGGTAGGACATGAAACTGTCCCTCTTTAAGGCACGGACACACCCACGAGGGTTCTCATTTCTGTCATAGCCTGTTGGCCAAAGCAGCCCCAGATCTCTGGGCGGGGGACATTTTAACCCAGCACAACCTGACAACCTGGTGGGCATCCATCTCTCTTCGCACCCACAGATTTTCCTCACCACCCCATCATGCTGCAGTACCACTAGTAGAGAAAGAATGCTTTGTATTTGGGCAGAGATTGAGGCAGCAATGAGTGAATAAGAAAGACGGAGTCAAGAGGAAAAGCCAGGGTTAAGCAGTTCCATAACTCTGTAGAGCTCCTGTCAGTCCGTGGTTCCAACTGTATGTGGTTTCACCCCTCCAGGAGGAGCCTCCCTATCCCTCACTGCAGGAGGAAAGACCACAGAACCTTCTAGACAGTAGGTTTTCTCTCAGGAATGGTATCTTAGTCAGGGTTACTATTTGCTATGATGAAACACCTGGACCAAAAACAACATGGGAAGGAAAGGGTTTATTTGGCTTCATTTCCACAGCACTGCTCATCACTGAGGAAGTTAGGACAGGAACTCAAGCAGGGCGGGAACCCGGAGCTGATACAGAGGCCATAGAGGGATGCTGCTTACTGGCTTGCTCCTCATGGCTTGCTCAGCCTGCTTTCTTACAGAACACAGGGCCACCCAGGGCTGGCACCACTCACAGTGAACTGGCATGATAACAGTAATCTAAACTGAGTTCTTTACAGGTGGGATGTTCCCAAGTATATTGTTTATTAACCAGACAATTTTACAGAGTCCTGGCAATTAACATATTAATAAGGGAAGAGCATAATAATGTCATTGAAAAGGGGTAGATTTACTCTAAGTTAAAAGAAATTTCTGCATTCAGCCCAGGCAACATGGCAATCTGATGGTGAGGATGGGAGTTTCAGTCTTTTGTGTTTAGGACTCCTGAGCCCTCTCTCAGCCTTCCCAATGCTGTGTCCCTTTAATACAGTTCCTCATGTTGTGGTGACCCCCACCATAAAATTATTTTTGTCACTACTTCATAACTGTAATTTTGCTACTGTTATGAATCACAATGTAAATATTTTTTGGAGATAGGGGTTTGCCAAAGGGGTCAAGACCCACAGGTTGAGAACTACGGCTTTAGATGCTTGCAGTTGGTATCTCTATGCCATTTTCCAGAAAAGCTCAGGCAGGTGGAGGAAGTTGCTGGTGGCTTACACTGGGGCAGTGTCAGTAAATGGATTTAAGACGCAGTTGGGAAACTGAGCCTGAAGCACCTGCAGATGAATCAGACGTGAAGGTGGGAAGTCAAATGGTATTTACTCTACCTGGTATCATGTGGATTCAATCAGTAGAGTCTTGGGAAACTCTGGCTAGTGTCTGGCACCTAGAAAGCTCTCCACAAACACAGGGAAGATGGTGGAGACAGACTTCTCTGTCAGGAAACTTCCCAGACCCAGCCATGAGTCACCGTGAAGTCTACGTAGAGAGAGATTTGGGTGGGTGTTGGTAATGGAATAGTCTTTCAAAGCAAATCACATCACAGGATGATGAATCATCCCACAAGGTGGGTTACCCTGCTCTTTCTCGAGGCTCAGGCTACAACACACAGCGGGTCAGGGTCTTTCTCTGATTCCCTCTCTAGTCTGTTGGATTTGCACCTGCCAAGGTTCTCAATTTCCGCATCCTACAACCTGGAAGAGATCCTGCCCCTCATTGGTCTCGGCAACATGTTTGGTGTGGAAGCTGACCTATCAGGAATCATGGGGCAACTCAACAAAACTGTCTCCAGGGTAAGGCAGAGAGTGTGGACATGGGGCGGGGGGATGTTTCTCTTCCCACAGGAAGTGCATTGGAAAAGCCAAGGTCTCCAGTCTTTTTCCTAGACTGATTTTTTTTTTCAACACACAATCTTTACAGATTTTCTTCATGGACAACTCCATTCTCATCTCCCCTACCCTAGATTTACACTAGTCAGGGCAGGAACATAGGGTTCTAAGAAAAACAGTAATAATTTGAAGTCATCCACAGGGTCAGAATCATGCCAGGTTAGGGGTAACATTCTTTTATTACAAATACTTCCTCTTCAGGCACCTGGCGCTCTATCTGTCTTTATTATAGCTGTAGAAAGTAATAGAGCCTAAACAGGTGGTGTAGTGGTCAGCATCGCTACAGTAACAAGCATCCCCTACATCCCAGCACATCACCAGAACAAAGGCTCATTGTGAGAATCCCTTCCCAGAGGAGATGTAAACCATGTCTACCTATTCTTCATTAGATCCCACAACAACACAAAGTACAGTTCCATCCAAGTTCATCCTGGGAAGCTATTGAGTTCATTAGGCTTACTTATTAGGGTGTGGGTGAGAGATTACTGGCAGGAGACCCCAAGTCAGTTTTCTTCAGTCAACACAGATAGAGCCCTTCTTCAGCCACCCTCCCTCAGCCATATGTTCTTGCAAATAGAGCAGAATTGTATACAAATGGCTGAGAGGAGCCATTGGTCTCTCAGGGAAGGGGCTGATGACTCCCCTCCCTCTGTGAGGGAATGTCAACAGTCAATAGGCCAGTGGCTGTGGACACTTGTAGGTCTGCTAAAGAGGGGCAGCTGCTTTGCTTAGCCCATCTCTAGAGGCCAGTGCATCCTAGAAGCAGCTTGCTTTGTAACCCTGGCTACAGAGCTGCTACCTATGGCTTCTTCCAGGATGGAAGTCAAAGGAAAAGATCTTATGTGATGGTTTTGCTCTTTTGGCATTTCTGGCTTTTTGGGGGACCCACCAGCCAGCTCCCTAATAAATCACACATGGAGAGGCTTGTTCCTAGTTATGAGTACCCGGCCTTAGCTTGGCTTATTTCTAGCCAGCCTTTCTTATCTTACATTAACCTGTCTACCTTTCCCCTCTGGGCTTTTACCCTTCTCTGCTCCTGTATCCTTCTTCCTCTGAGGCTGGGTGGCTGCGTGCCTAGCCCCTGGAGTTCTCTTCTCCGTGTTCTCCTGTAGCTCCTTGCTCTTCTCTTCCTCTTTTCTCCCTCCGTCTATTTATTTTCTCTGCCTGCCAACCCCACGTATCCTTTCTCCTGCCTCGATACTGGCCATTCAGCTCTTTATTAGGACCACCTGGTTGGTATTTTAGACAGGCACGGTAACACAGCTTCACAGAGTTAAACCAATGCAACATAAACAAAAGTCACACACCTGAAAGTACTATTCTACCACAGAAAAATCCCTGTCTCAGAGGAGAAAAGGGAGAGAAGCATCCCATGGTCCCTAACTCTTCCATCCTCCACAGGCCTATGTAACAGCTGCTCAGAACCACTGACTAAAGCAGATCTCCTGTTTAAGCAATGGGAACGGGCTCGGTCCTCTGCTGACGGGTGACACCACAAGTCACGTGGAATGGGCAAGCATTTGTAGCCCTCAAACAGAAAGGGTAGCCTTTCCCAGGGGAGAAGGTGGCCACGGCCCTTCCCAGAGCCTAGCTTGGTTTAGGTTAGAGGCATTCGTTTCCATAAGAATTTGTTGGACCTTGTATGGAATGGATTCTGTATTTAGGAGGGACCAGCTGAGAACTTAATGCACGACAGAGGCAGCAGGGACTTGGTCTTGTTTCTGTGAATGCATGGATAGGGTATTCTGTAAGTGCATGGGAATGTATGTATGTATGTATGAGGGTGTGCATGCATGTGAACCCACGTGCTGTGGGGTGGTAGATAAGAAGAAAGTGAAAGACTTCTAAGAACTTTGCCCAGTGACTTGTGTGCCTCAGTTAACTTGCAGGGACCTCTTTTTGGAGTTAAAAGAACTCAAGGCCATTTCCCCAACTTCTTTTGACATCTGAGTCCTTTCGTGTTAGGAAGTTGTATAAGAACCAGACTTTTAATGCTTTGTGCTTAGGACAGTGTGGGTCTCTGTTCCAGCCTACTCATTTAGAATCTGCTATTGGCCACAAGCCATTTGTTGTTGTTGTTGTTGTGAGCCTAGCCTTTAGTGGCTGAGCCATCTCTCCAGCCCACCACAAGTCCTTTTTAAGATGAGAAAGCAGAGGAATTTTAGAGAGGGTAGGAAAAGCTCAAAGAAACCCGTGCCAGGCTGCCTCATGTCGGGGCCTTAGACTAGGGAGTCAGTACTGAGGCAGTGGGGGGGGGGTGGCAATAGAAGTTGGGGTTGTTTCTTAGGCAGCCTAGACTCAAGGGGCCTGAACACGCTCTAAGCCATTGTCCAAGGGTTACAGGTGGCCTCTGCCCTCAAGTCATGGGTGAGTGCTGACTCTGTCCGTCTTCTCTCCTAGGTGTCACACAAGGCTGTAGTGGACATGAATGAGAAGGGAACCGAGGCTGCAGCTGCCTCTGGCCTCCTTTCCCAGCCCCTGTCCCTGAACATGACATCGACCCCACAAGCCCATTTCAACAGGCCCTTCCTGCTCCTCCTCTGGGAGGTGACCACACAGAGTCTGCTCTTCCTGGGAAAAGTGGTCAATCCAGCCGCTGTGTAACTGGGAGGCGAGGCCACAGGATGGCTACCCAGACTGCACTGCAGGACCCCTGTGAAGCATGTTTTCTTTGGGGCCACCAACCAGCTCCCAAATAAAGACATGGGAACTGAATACTAGTTACGAATGCTTGGCCTTGGCTTATGCTTGTCCCAGGAGCTCTTATAATGCAATCTAACCTGTTTCTCTTCATCTATGTTTTGCCTTGGGGTTTTTTACCTTTCTTTCATTCTGTATGTCCTAACTCTCCTGCTTAGTCCATGTCCGCCTGGCTGGCTGGCTGGCTGGCTCTGGGTGTCTCCCTCTTTCTGCTTCATTCTCTTTCCCCTTCTCATTCATCCTAATGACTCATCCTGCTTATTCTCTCTGGCCAGCAGCCACACCTATCCTTCTACTGCCTAGCTATTGGCTCTTCAGCTTTTTATTAGACCAATCAGATGCCTTAGGCAGGCAAAGCAACGTGACTTTACATCATTAAACAGAAGCAGCAGAAGAAAATGTAAAACATCTTTACATAGTTGAAGTAATATTCCGCAACACCCCTGAGCTACAGTGCTAATAAATCTGAGTTTGGCTGTGTGAAGTCCCATGCTTGCAGGAGGGCAATGCCCGGAGCAGCTTGTAGTCATTCACTCAGTGACCTTTGCAAATCCACCACTTTGATTGAAGATGTTTGCGGAGTAGCCTTAGGGTCAGGGACACAGGAAAAGACACCTAGGACTCACAGCTTCTGTCTTCACAGTTGCCAACCTGGGCTTAAGCCAAATGATGTCCTCCTGCAGTGTCACCTGGAGGCAAGCCAGCTCTGGGAAAGGGGCTTCAAATCAAGTGCCATGAAGAAAAAGGGATGTAGAATGGACCAATTTCATCATCAATTTAACAGCATGAGAGGTTGTATTCAACCAGGCAGTTTGCCTCGGGGACAAGGGTTGCCCCAAGGCTAAAGCAGATATGGGTGACATGTGGGGCAAAACCTCTCACCAGTGGGGAGAACTGGGCTGAATTCATACATATATACACATGCATTCATGTAATTTTAAATCCAGGCTCTGCATGTAAGGGAAACACAGCATTTGTCTTTTACGTCTAGCTAGTTCTCTTAACACCACAATGAATGTCCAGTTCCATGCATTTTTATTCTGCAGGTTTCATTTTTCTTTAGAGCTGCACAGAATCCCATTGAGATACATGCCACACCCTTTTCACCCATCCATCCATTGGTGGAAGTCTAGGTTGGCCCGGCTTCCCAGATGTTGTATGTAGAGTAGTGGCAAACTCAGAGTTCGGCCTATGGGTCTGCACTACCAGACAAATGTCTAAATCCAACTCCTTAATTCAGCTCTGGACAGACAGAGTGAATATCAACAAAAGGCTTGGGTTACTGGTCTCAGTAGCCAGAACTGGGAAGTGCCTTGTTCCATTTTGTCTGCAGTAAGATTCATTGGGCGACATCGCTGGTTCACTTCATATTTAAGGGGAAAAGTGTTTCTCAAAGTAATTGAAATGCTTCAGATAAGAGGAATCCCCTTTCATCTAGAGCAGCAGCTCTCACCCTTCCTGATGCTGTGTCCCTTTAATAAAGTTCCTCATGCTGTGGTCACCCCCACCCATTAAATTACGTTCATTGCTGCTTCATAACTGCAACTTGCTCTCCTTATAAACCATAATGTAAATATCTGATATTCAGGATGGTCTTAGGTGGCCTCTGGGGAAGGGTGGCTTAACCTGAGAGAGTCAACTACCACAGGTTGAGAACCAAATGATCCACTCGCCCATCATCAAAGGCTCATACTGCCCCCTGCCAGTTATACAGTATCATTGACACATCCCAGAATCTGGCCTTCAAGTTGGTGCACCTTTCAGTTAGTCAAACAGAGGATTCCTTGTAAAAGGGCAGAGTTGCCAAATATGATACAGATTGCCTTAGTAAGACTGAAATTTAGGTAAGCCAAGTAACACTTTTTATGTTATTTCATGTGATCTATTTGGGACATACTTACTCTAAAACATGTATTCTTCTTGCTCACTATTCAAATTATGGAGCTGCCATATATTTTTACAGAGGCAGAGAGAGGAGCCCTCCTGTCAACACTCGCTTTTGCATCAGAGTGAAAGCCACATGGGGCTGAAGGGCAGGCTGCCCCTCATCAGGGCAGAAAAATGAAGTCACTAACAAAAGGTAACAAGTAACTCCTGTGCAGAAGTGAGGCCATTTCCGAGACACCGTTGCCTCCCCTGAGAAGCAGACACCAGAAACGCCCAGAAACACTTCGCAGCCTCAGCAGAGAACATTGCAAACCCATTTGTGTTCCCTCGGCAGTAATTTATATGTCCCTTTCCAGATAAGGCTGTTTTCAACATGAAAGGGCAGGCAGCTCCCGGGAAGGTCACTTGGGGGTTGGGAGAGGTTCTGAAACCACTAGAAGCCTAGAGTCTCCAGGCAGAAAAGCAAACACCCAAGATATGCAGCAGATCTTCAGCATGCTGTATTCATGACTGGCCGTGCCCACTGCTCCTGCCTTGCAAAAACTGACTTCCAGGGCAGTGGGATTCTTCTAGCTAGCACACCCACTAGTGTCTGAACACAGACATGTCCTTCAGGGTCTTCCCAGGGGCAAACTCCCTCGTTCCCTGATGAGGAAGACATCTGGACTCCGTGCTAAGACAAGAGTCTACAGCGAGGGAGGAGAGTAGGAGGGGGCTCTTGTGGCAGAGGAGGGTCCATGGCCCTAGGAAGACAAGGACACAATATCATCCTGATGTTGACTTACACAAAGAGGAGCCCCTCTGCAGCTACGGTCACATGCCCAGTGCTGTGACACCTCGTGCATAATTTTGTTTTATTTCTTGGCCTTCTGATAGTTTCTTCTAGGTGTTTTTTGTTGACATATATTCACTGTGCGTAGTATTGAGTTTAATATAGACTATTTTTAAGCACATCAAGTTCATTGACCATATTCACGCTCCTACCCTTTCTCTTTAGTCTCCCCTTCATTATTCCCCCGCTAGTGTGTTCTCGCCCTCCAGTCTCCCTTCTACTTATATTACACATATTTTTATGTAGCTATAAAAAAAATCCTAGGACCCACAAATGAGAGAAATATATTTAATGCATTTGTCTTTCTGATTATGTTTTTGTTTCACCGAAAATATTAATTTCCAGTAGTACCAATTCTCCAGCAAATGACATCATTTCTCTGTTCTTTAGTACTGACTGACTAAAATTCCATTCTGTATGTCTGGTTATCTGAGGACAGGTACCTGAGCTGATTCTGCCACTTGGCTACTGTAAATGGTACAGTAAACAAGCACCCTGTGATATGTTGATGTACAGTCTTTCTAGAACATCTCCGGTGTCAGTATGCCACCACCCAGCTGCATCCTTCAAATTTTGACCCTATGGAAACTACTTCAAGAAGGAGACAAGATGGCAATGTCTCACTGGCAATGTTTATTCAAGAAGGAGACAAGATGGCAATGTCTCACCTCTGCAGAGGTGCTCCACAGCTGTAAGAGAAAAGAACTGTGTGACAGCAGCCTGCGATCTTCAAATCCATTGTTCATGACTCTCTCACTTGTTTGTTTTATTGTTGTGTTCCACTGTTAGCTTGCAGGTTTCGGAGCACCTGTGCAGAGTTTGTCTTTCTAAAAAGAAGGTCTCTGCTGAGTCCACACGATTCAAGTCCCATCTGCTGGACTCTGAGAACATGGCGTTTTCACAGCACTTCCCCTAGCGATGTATCGTTATGATTTTGTGCTGTGATTGGTGACTTTTCATAACGGAGTCTCTGACCTCTAGGTAGGAAAGATATCTGTATTGTTAATTTCTGCCACTCTAGCAGCTAAGATACAGCAAATACTCTGAGTACGGTGGAAAGAACTGCATTAAGGTGTGATGAGTCACAAAGCTATTGCAGCTGTGGATGGCAGAGGTCGAGGCCGTTTTGGTCTTGTACATGGAAGCTCCCAGCAGGCTGTGTATGCAAAGGGGCCTGTCCTGGTGGTGCTATATCACTATAGATGTTGCAGTAGCAATCAGGAAATGGGCATGGACAAGCACAAATCAATGGAAAGGGAGGGAAGCCAGGAGACAGGAAAGCTGCTGGAGTGAGGCCTGGAGGAGGTCTTGTCAATGATTCCAGAGGAGGGAGTGATCTTAAAGGGGCCCTGTGCACTCCAAACCTGGACAAATCCTAGGCTGATGAAAACAAGGGATGTTAGAAGAACAAAGAGAAAGAGTGGACTTGCCCATGGCTGAAGAAATCACAAGTTCCAACAAAGCAGTAGGTTCCAACCGCTGGGACCAAGCAGGCAGGATGAGAGCGAGTGGGCTTTGGGAAAGCAGGAAGCAACACCAAGCTGCCCCCCATCCCCACACTGGAGGAGAAAGCCTGCCAAGGGCACCTGGATGCACAGGACCGAAGGCTGGAGCGCATGCTGGCAGAGGGCACACAGAGTCCCATCAGGAGGCTAATGCAGGGCTTCACCGTCTTCGCATGAAGAGTGTGTGAATCTGAACGTCAGGAAGATGGTTCCTGGGTCCTGATGTGGAGTGAATGTTTATACCCTGACAGCAAAGCCAGAAAAGCCCCAGCACGATGACAGCAAGAGGGGGGACCTTTGGGGGTGATTAGATCATAAGGATGGAGCCCGGGATAAGCCTAGTCCCATACAACAAGAAATGTAAGAATCGCTCTCTGTAGGCCCTGTGTTGAGAATGGGGAGAGTCACATCTGGGACCAGATTCCTGGGCACCTTTGTCACCAATTAGCTGGCTGGGGTCCTTTGGCCTTGACAGAAGACATCATGGGTAGGCAAGGAGAAGCTCAAGTGTTGGTCTGGCAGCTCTTATCCCCATACTTCGCTCACAAGCCTTTGTTGGTAAAGACAGGCAGAAGAATCAGGCAATGGCGCCCTCTAGTGTTCAAGTCCGCGCGGGCCTTGCGTTCCCTTGCAGGCGTGTTTCAGTGCTCAGTCTTGGGTGTGAAGCCTTGGCAGCTCTCTGGATTTCTTCCGATGACCAGGACCTGCCGCATCTCTTTTCTGGCTCTTTACAAACCTTGTCCCCGTCTTCGGTGTCATACCCCCCACTCTCTGTTCAGCTTCTCTTCCTCCTGACCCCACCTCTCTCTGTCTGGCTGTTCCCGAGGCTGTCAGGCAGCTGATGCCCACCTTGGCACCACCCTGCCTGCGGTCTCTGCAAATTCTTTCCTTGTCCTACCAGCTCAGGCTGCACTCCTGGAAGCAGGAAGAAAAGATCGCTGCAGACAGATCTTATTAAGTCAAACGCTGCGTCGGGAGTGGGCAGTAAAGGAGTGTCGCCCAGGATACTCACGAGTGAGCTCAGGCAGCCTGTATGCATAGCAGGATGAACTGTTGGGACTGGCCACAGCCTTGGCACTTAGAAGAAGTCACAATCAAAACCCTGCCTCTGAAGGCCAATCACAGTCACTAGGGAATTGATTTTCGGGCCAGTGGCTTTTACCTCCTAGAGATCCCAGAAGGGATGGTGCAACTCCTTAGGCCAAGACAGAAATGGTTACAAGGCATTAAATATTGGGGGGGGGGTAGGGGGAACAGTTAAGAACTGTGTTTTCAACCAGCTCTGGCTGGATGGAGATACTCCTTGGCAAGCCAGAGAACTCAGCGTCCTTCTGCTTGTGTAGAGCTGTCTCAAGGACTGTGTAGAATGTTCAGAAAGGTCAATACATATGCAAGGGTTGTCCAGCTGGCTGTTAGACGGGTAGTCCTTTGCTCAAGGCACCCAGGGCAAGAAGGATCAGCTCAACAGCTGCCAATTAGGAAATCAGGTTGCTTCATCGCCAGCGTGTCTGCTTACGTACTGGAGAATGGACATCAAAAGGAATGCTGACACTGTACAACCAGAGAGCTTGTCATTAACACTAAGAGTGATTTTCACAGGTTTTAACAGTGCCCAGTGCCCCGGGGAGAGGTGGTCCACTCACCCACTCACCTTTATCTTGAAACTGCCCAGCCTCAGGACCATGAGCAAGGGATGTGTGATGTCTCAGCTCAGCTATTGCGCCAGCCATCCATTTGAGCAGCCAGTCTCTGCCCTGACAGAATTGGAAAGCCAGTGCCTGGGACTGGTCAGTCTCTGCCCTGACAGAATTGGAAAGCCAGTGCCTGGGACTGGTGTTTCCCCACCACAGAATGCTAACCACTCATACTTCTGAGGCCTAAATTAGGCTCCGGCAGATTTGGTGATGGGAGAGAGACCATTCCTTACAGAGGGTACAGAAGCTCCCCTGGCCCTCTTTTACACTGGTCATAATTGTATTCTGAGGTCTTCACTCTTGTGGCCTGGTCACCTCTCTTAATAGCATCTTACTGGGACTGAGGTATCAGTGTGACACTGAGACCATAGCATAGGCTGATTAAGACTTCTCCCTAGCCTGTTCTGTACAGAAAGACAAGGTTCTACAGACAGACAATACACCTGACAGAAAGTACCTGAGCTTATGGTCCACAATGAATTCCAGAGCACCAGCCTGTCCTACAATGGTTCATTAAAAGCACTTTTGTGTCAAAACAAACACTTGTTTATCATGGAGCAAAAGATAAAAACTGCCAAATTTTCAAAGGAGTCCACTCTGCTCTAGTCCCTGGGAAATGGACCTGCAGCTAGGGGGATTTGGCAACAGACTGGGAACTGCCTTGGCCCTGACAGCTTGGACTGGTGGCGGTGGGGTGGGGGGAATCTGAGAAAGATGGAGGATCCTTCTTGAAGTCCTGAATCCTGTCTCCACAGCATCCACAGATGCCATCGCTTCTGTTTTATATTAGAACAGTCCACAGCAATCCTGGCTTTTAAAGGTGTGGTGCCCCCTCCCCGTGCCCTCTTGTGAGGGATCTCACCACCCCAGGGCATTGGGTTGTAGATGCCAATTTGACTGTGTTGGTGGACGTGATCTCTGGCAATTCCTCATTCCTCGTAATTCCATACTCCGTATTTGACAATTCCATACCTGTGTAACATATATGTTGACCAAATTCACTCTCCACTTCCATCTTATCCCTTCTCTACTTCCTTGGGAATCTTTCTTCCCAACACATCTCTTCCTACTTTCATACTTTTTTTTCATATGTCCCCACTGGGTTTAGCTAGAGCTGCTTGCATGAGCATGCATGGGTGTGGGGCTAGTTACTGGAATTCGAGCAACTTAACAATGGCTACATCCCCGAAGAAAGATGATTCCCCTCCCCCGATAGCCATTAATTGCCAAAAGCTCCTTAGCTAGGGGCCGGGCCCCATGTAGCCTACCTATCCATACTGGGATGTTGACAGCTCAATCTGTGCAGATCACCACACCTCTTCCAGAGGACCCAGGTTTGATTCCCAGCACATGGTGACTCACAACCATCTGTAATTCCAGTTCCCAGGAATCTGACACCCTCAGCTTCCTCCAGCATCGGGCACACACAGTACACAGAACATACATGCAGTCAAAACAATAAACATATAAAACTTTGTTTAAATTTTAGAGAGAAACATACAACTTTCTCTCTCTCTTTCCCTCTCTCTCTCTTTCCCTCTCTCTCTCTCTCTCTCTCTCTCTCTCTCTCTCTCTCTCTCTCATATGCACACTTACTGGTTGGGCTTTGGTCAAAAACAACAGAGAGAAACAGCTTTGACCTTTGGCCAGGTGCTTTGACTGGGACGGAGTAATGTAAAGTGTCCATTCCTGCCTGGGCAGGACAAGAAGCCCAAAGGCAAGGCTAGCATTCACTAATGAAAAGATGGCTAGTCAAATAAATACCAACTTCTATTTGTTGGAAGCAACCAGGAAGGCTAGAGTTGTGGGGGAAGGGAAATCCCAGGGGCAAAATTAATTCCAAAGTTTGTGTGTTGGTGGGGTGGGAACAGAACTTCAGCCTCAGCAGAACACGATCTACCACATCATCTCTCCTGGTCAGAGAGAGGACAAGAATTCAGGCAGCCGGCAAGAGGCATGGTTCGCACAAAGGGATGGGACTTGAGACAGATCCCCTGTGCAGAGAGATCAGCGATCCGTAGAGGGTGGCTGGGGCGGATTTGTGGCCTCTTCCAGGCATTCCCTGTGGCTTATGGGAATCCAGAGAGCTTGGCCCTTACCCAGCCAGGCTCTGCATTATGTTGCCTTCTGTCCCCCCAACACTTGACTTTTGCTGCTCTTTTCCTTGTGTGCAGTTGTAGGGATCCATGGAGGACACACCCAGCTCTAACCTGAGAATGCTCACTGCATGTGATCATTTTGCCGAAGGTGACTACAATGTTTGTGTTGACAGCTAAGCCTCTGAGAATGTCTGTGAGGGAGTTTCTAGAGTAAGCCAATTGAGGCAGGAACAATTACCTTAAATGTAGGAGCTATTGTTATGGTTCACATAAGGTGGGTTTGTTTTGTTTTGTTTTTTTTTTTTTTTAGATTCAAATTATTTTTATTTTATGTGTAGGTACTTTGCCTACATGTATGTTTGTGTACCAGACATGTACATGTAGGTGTTGTGTATGCTCACAGAGGCCTGAAGAGGGTGTCAGATCCTTTGGGACTGGAGTTACAGATGGTTGTGAGTAGCCATGTAGGCTCTGGGAATTGAAACTGAGTCCTCTGGAAGAGCAGAGGACTTAGTCATGAGCCATTTCCCCAGCCTCATCAAGCTGTTTTTGAGTATAACAGACTGCCTAAGGCAAGATAACTTTATAAAGAAGTTTATTCAGTTCATAGTTCTGGAGGTCCTAGGTCCTTCAGACAGATGGCATCAGAATAGTGGAAATATGTGGGAAGAAGGAGAGGTCACAATGCCGGGAAGAAACCCAGGGAGGCCACCGAGTTGCCAGGCTTGTAGAGAACCAACTCAGGCCTACCAGAAGAACCTTAATCCTGTCCATGAGCAGGGCCCCAGTGACCTAATGACCTCTCCTTTGGCCCTTTCTCATAAGGATTCCACTGAGTCAGCAATGACACTCTCAAGACCAAGCCTCCTACTCGTGAGCCAGAGAGCAGGCAGGGGTGATGGTGGCAGGGACCATAGCGATGGAGAAGGTCCTCGTATCCTGCATTCTTCCTTCAGGGAGAGCCACTCAGATGTTCTCCTGGGAATGAACTGAGAAAGACCGAGAAAGGGTGACCCAAGGTTTTCCTGTGAGCAACTGAAGAATCAAGCTGCGGTTACACAGATTGTCAATGTATAGTCTCGGCCGCAGGTTCAGCCATCATTGCTCCCATGAGAAAACAGAACTGAGTCCTTTGTGCAACCCTTTCCTTTGCCATTTGGTGTGAAGCCAACCGAGGCAACCAAAGGGATGCCAAGAGACATGAGAAGACAGTGGGGACTTTGCCTTCTCAAACTCGGCTTGCTTTCTAACAACAGACCCCTGCAGGACACCCAGCCTCTGCCTCCAGATATGCAGATTGCTTTTCCAGTTGGCCCAGCCTGCTGTGCACAGTAGCTGTCTATACCTGATAGCCACCTGGTCCCTTTAGCCACACACCTGATCCTCGTCTAAGTATGTTTAGAATAGCTAGTATAATACCTGATTTCTTATTAGAACATACATATGCCACTGCTAGGGCCAGAGAGATGGCTCAACAATTAAGGGTGCTTCCAGAAGGCTTCCAGTGGCAGGACCGGACACCAACCCAACCACAAAACCATCCATCAATAATCTGTCCTGCCGGCTGGGATGTACTGGGGCAATGGTGGCTCAGAGCTTGTGGGAGTGGCCAACCAATGACTAGTCAAACTTGATGTCCATACCACAAGAAGTAGCCCATGCCCAATCCTGCCTGGATGGCCAAGAATCAAAACTGGGTGGCCCAGAGACCTAGGGTAGATCCAAACATGTGACTGGCCGAAAAAGAAGTCAACGAAATGATTCCTAACGATGTCCTGCTACACTCAATGCTCATAGATTGGTGCCTAGACCAGTTGTCATCAGAGAGGCTTCCTCCAGCAGCTGATGGGAACAGATACAGAGACCAGCAGCCAAACAGTGGGCAGAGCTTGGGGAACCCAGTGGAAGAGGGGGAAGAAGAATTGTAGAAACAAGAGGGGTCACAGACACTGGGAGACATGGCCCACAGAATCAACTAAGTAGGGCTCACCGGGGCTCACCGAGACTGAGGCAGTAATCACAGTGCCTGCCTGGGTGCACACTCTGCATACACTGTGTGTGTGTGTGTGTGTGTGTGTGTGTGTGTGTGTGGTGTGTGTGTGTGGAGGGGGGATCCTGATAGTGGGAATGGGTTTATTTCTGACTCTTTTGCCTACTCTTAGAACCCTTTTCCTCTTCCTGGGTTGCCTCGCCCAGCCTTGGTATGAGAGTTTGTGCCTAGTCTTACTGAATCCGGTTGTATCCTGTTCAGTTGACATCTCTGCAAGGCCTGTTTTTTTCTGAAGAGAAACAGAAAAGTAGTGGATCTAGGGTGGGGGAGATATGGGAGGAATTGGGAGAAGCGGAGGGAGGGGAGGCTGTGGTCCAGAGGTATTGTAGGGGGGGTGAGAGAGAAAGAGAGATAGAAAGAGAGAGAGAGAGAGAAAGAGAGAGAAAGAGAGAGAGCCCATACTTGCTACTCTTGCAGGACCTGGGTTTGGTTCCCTGCACCCATGCCAGGTGGCTGGGGGCTGGGTCCAGGGGTTGTCTGATGCCCCTGGGTTCTGTGGGCACCTGCACACATATGCACATACCCACTTATAGACACGTCCAAAATAAAAAGTGCCACTGTTCTGTCATGTCCCCTGAGACATGATTGTTATAGGCAGCAAGCTGTTCTCTCCTCCCTTCACATAAAAACCACTAATAAAACTGTTTTGTGAGGCCCTCACCTGACTCTTCAGGGGCGTGAGTCCTGTATCAACACTGCAGTTTCAACTAAGTGAGTTGTGAAGGGTCAGTTTAATAGCAGCACCTGCAGAGACGGGTTTTATGATCATCCCCTACAGTAACTTGACTCTTTATCTTCTCAGGCCCGGGCTCTTTATTCTTTTGAAACTGTGTGCTTGATGTGTGTGCAATAAAAATAGCTTTGAAAACAAAAAGGACACAGGGTCCACTGGTTCATGGTTGAGTCGCCATCTGAGAAAGCCACAGGACAAAGGACATTGCTTAAAGTCAAAGGCAAGCAAGCAATGGCATCCAATGAATCATTGACCAGTAGAACTGAGTTTAGAGATGCCCCCATTTCCTCATGTAAAAGCTACAGCACTGGCCATAATTAATAATAGATGGGTTGAATTTTAAAACAGGGGCACTGACTTGACTAAAATTCTTCAGGCTTGTCATCCCAGTTTTAAGATACAATAATGATTAAGAGAAGACACGAAAGGAGACCAAGGTGGGTGTTCCTGCTGGTCCCGTGGAGGTCAAATGGACCCTGGAGACTGATGAGAACATTCCCTTAGGTGCACACTGCAGGTGGCAGATAAAATTTCCCTGAATTCAGGACCTACCATCACTAAGGATGACCTTGGAGGTGTGGTGATTGCAGGCCAGGCATGGCATCCCCTCTGAGGCAAAGTTTTCACACTCTACCACCACATCAGCACGGCAGGTCCAGTTCTCATTGGGTTCCCTTTTAAGTCCAAAGAGTCCTGTGACACTTGGGATCCATGGATATTCCGACTTTATACAACAACATCTGATTGTTCTGTCTGTCTGTCTGTCCCTTTTAAGTCCAAAGAGTCCTGTGACACTTGGGGTCCATGGATATTCCGACTTTATACAACAACATCTGATTGTTCTGTCTGTCTGTCTGTCTCTCTCTCTCTCTCTCTCTCTCTCTCTCTCTGTGTGTGTGTGTGTGTGTGTGTGTGTGTGTGTGTGTGTGTGTGTGTTTCCCTAGCTACAAGAATCACCCTGTAGGTCCTGGAGGAGGGAGCTTTCCCTGTCTCTGGGCCTTTACACATGACATCATCCCTCGACCTGGCAGGTTTTCCCTTCTAGTGTGAACCTTGGCTCACTCCCTCACAAATGGTTTTCCTAATCATCATCCTGGTTTCCCACACACATTCAGATTTTCTGTCTCAGCTTTTTCTCGATTTCTTCTGTCACATAACTTAACCCTTGCGTTATTTATTTGCATACTGCCCCAGGGAACTTTCCTGTGCTTACTCACAACACACCTCCTTCCTCGGGTCACCTGTGATTACCATAGTCACATAAGTAGATCCTTCCAGTGCCTGCCCTTCTCCTCAGATGATGGTCCCTGAGCTTCACTGCAGACACACACTTCCGTGGTCACACTTCACTTTAAACCAAGACTTGGACCCCGTCCGAATCCCTCAGCCAACATGAGCCTCTCTCCTTTCCTCACACAGGCGCAACCAAAGCCTAATTAAGCGAGTTCTCCGTGTGCTCACCTCATACCCGCAGGAGATGGGGAACAACAGGGCTCTAATGATTGGTCCCACTGTAACTTCACAGTTACGGAAATCCCCAGCGCATCCTGGCGGTTCCCAGTGGCCATTCCTCCGTTCTGTAATTTGCTCTTTTCTTAGTCTTCTAAGTAACTATCTCTTACCATCTACCGTTTCCTCGGCCTCCTCAGATGTTCTCTCCCTTCCTGTCCATTCTTATTCTCTGCCTATGAAATTGTTTCTTGCTGCACGATAACCAGAGGGGAATTTCTAAAAATTCCCTCTCTGTTCTACATTCGGACACAGAAGGCCCAGCTCTTCTGTCTTCCCTGTGAGAGGCTGAAGCATCCCTGCTGCCAACCACAGGCCAACAGGTCTTGACCACACCGAGACGATGCTGGCATGTCCCTACTCCATGCTCCAGCACAAGTCCCCTCCCTGCCTGAACATTTCGTTTCTGCTAGCAAATTCCGGTTTCCCTGCAAGAGCTGGTAGCAGGTGCTGAGGGATGCACAGAGGTAAGTAAACACATTACCCATTATTTCCCAGCACACAGACAGGTGAATCCACCTGACCTGCCGGAAAAATACCTTTGAGAATTTGCAGCTAAAAATGGTAAAGCTGGGCTGGAGAGATGGTTCTGCAGTCAAAAGCACCAGCTGCTCACCCAGGGGACCTGGGTCAGTCCTCAGCACCCACACGGTGACTCGCAGCTCTCTGTAATCCCAGTACCAGGGGATCCGAAGCACTCTTGGGGCCTCCATGGGCCCAGGCACAAGCAATACACAGACATATGTGCAGGGAACACACCCATATATGTAAAAACTAGAGTTGTCGAGGCTGTGTTATGTACAACTTCTAGTCTTACATCAACCACATGAAATCATTATTCCTAATTTTGACTTGCCAAAGCAAACAAAAAAGACCCAACAACAAAATAATAACCAATCAGGTAAATAAGAGATGTATTATTTTAGGTAAATGGCACTGTTAGGATTAGGACTATTCTGTGGCTCTAACATTTGGAGGCTTCAGCAAAATCCCAATGTCTTTCTGTCTTCACCCCAGTAGATCAGGGTCCTTCCAGTCTTAGTCCCATGCTCATAGTGGCACCATCATAATTAATCTCCCATACAAGCTGGCCATGGTGGGAAGGATACTCAGACAACTGTCATTCCAGATATCATCGTTCTTTATAGCTTCATATCTCAGCACAAGACTCCCACGTTGACCATTGTGAGGTAAAAGGGACTCACTTAGGGCTGCCAGCACTTCAGTTCAGATTGGGCAGACAATGTCTATTCTGTATATCTCTAGACAACATATAGACCCACCAGCAGCTTGACTGGAAGTGTTGCTTCCCATGAGTCCCATAGCAAAGGGAAACCAGGCATTGGTAAGTGTAGCATGTCTCCTACACCCAACTCAGCTATTATTTCTTCTAGGAGTTTCTACTCAGTATGGCATGTGGTTTCCAGCATACCACAACACAAAGATACTGGTGCCCCGATGTGAGTGGCAATGGTTTCTTTGATGAGGTCAGTTTGTCATCTCTATAGTTGACAAACCGGACTGTCATTTAAAGTGGTCTTGTCCTGCAAACTTTGTGGGTTCCCCAAAGTTTCTTGGGCTACAAGGATGCCAAGTCCACTGGTGGTTGCCATTTCCTAGGCTTACTGGAATCCCGATCAGACATAGGGAATGTAGACCAGCTTAGCACTGTTCTTTTTCTAAACTACACATGTCCCTTCTGCCCCTTCCCCAGCCTCAGAGGCAGAGTAGGTGTGAACTGCAAATTGTTTAAGTGTGTGTCTGTCTGTGTCTGTGTGTATCTGCGTATCTGTGTGTATTACTGCTCATCTCAGAGATCACAAACTCAAACATCACCTACTGGAGAAATGACTGCTCTTGCTCACATCCGCAGGCAAGCGTCTCCTCCCCGGGGACCTCTGGAAGCCAGATTGCCAGGCATTTACAGACATTTACTGTAATGCCATGTGATGTTAGCAGCCCATTGCAGGGTGGTGCTTACCCATGGAACAAGAAGGAATAGAGATGGCAAATGTTCCTGGAACTGAACTGTCAAGGTGGTGTTCTTGGCAGTGGTGAGGAAATGCGTCAGGAGAGATGTATGTGAGCCATTTGCTCCGGAGTCACCTTTCCTGCACTGATGGTAGGCAAACACCGAGGATAATAGGCTACCTTCATGCCATGAGCCTCAATGATGCCAAGGTCAGCAGAAGAGGAGAGTTGCAGCAGTGCATGGGGAGGGTCAATCTATGAAATGAACTACTTATTCTAAAACCTCTTTAGATCAAGACTTTGTAACTCCAGGGACCCAGCCCTACAGAGTGCCAGAAGCTCCTGGGCACGGGCATTTTCCCTGTGTGTACCACATATGCTGGTAGAGAAAGATGTGCTAACAGTGTACTTGCTGCTTCATCCACGTGTGGGAGTTCAGGGATTCAGTCTATGCAATGTGAAAAATAAAATCCCAGAGACAGATATTGGGGTTCAAGTTTCAGGTGAAGATCAGAAAAGCAAAGCAGCCAGCCACTAGCTCTTACTGAAAGGCCATGAGTTCTCACCAAGCTTCAGACTGCTGCCTCTTCTCGGCACGGCTGGAGACTAATTGCCTCATGAGACCCTTTTCGTCTTCCTTTTATACCTGTCAAAGCATGGGATTAAAGACATATGATCCCAGTTCTGAGTCACCTTTGTGTCAGCTGTTTCTCTTTAGGACTGGATCAATTGAAAATAGCTCAGCGTGGCCTTGAACTAACAGAGATCCTTCTGCTTGTCTCTTGAGTCCTGGGATTAAAGGTGTGTGCCACCATTGCCTGGCTCTATGGCTTGTGGCTGGCTTTCCTTTCTAAACCCTCAAGCAAGCTTTAACAAATCACAAATAATATGTCACCATAAGTCTATGCACTGGTTGCTTTTCTCATTCCTGTAATAGAATACCTTTAAAAAATCAGCTCTAAGCACAAAGGGCTCAGTTTGGCTCCCAGCAGACTCACATTTGGGCTCATTTTGGCATCACAAGTCTAGAGTGATGGGAAAGTCACAGTGGCAGCATGAGGGAACAGTTGGGATGTTGTTTCCAATCAGGAAGCAGAGACTGATGAACACTAATGCTCAACTTGCTCTCCCCTTGTTATATACTCCAAAGCCCCAGAACAGGGCAAGCATCTCTAGTAAGCCAATCTATAAACCCCTCATAGACATACACAGAACTTCAACTCCAAGGTGATCCTAAAACCCGTCGAGCTGACAGCCAATGGCAACCATCACAATCTGAACTCATAGTTTGGAGCACATCGGGATACCGTCGCAGAACTGCCCTAGAAGTTGGAGAAGGGGTTGAAAAATCACAACCCCCATAGTGTCCTGCTGCAGGCAGCCAATGACCCACATGCTTAACAGGGAAGCAAAGGCTCCAAGCAGGGACCTCCCAGGCATTGCCTTTGCATCTAAAACATGACTTTAGAGTAAAGACACTGCATTCTCCAAGGTTTTTGCACATGAAAGAGGCTAACAGGGTAAATCTCAAAAGCTAAGCCATGCCAACTCCCCGGCCATGCTAGTTATCCTGGAGATATTCCTGTTAGAAGTTGGCTGAAGACAAGGATGTTATCCTCATGGCCCTCAGCACCTCTTCCAGATCCACGTCTAAAGCCGTATTAGAATTCTCTGTCATCCAGAGAATGTGCCATTGTACTGTGAACACAGAGGATAAAGAGAGCTGCGGGCTCTCTGTCTACAAAGGAAAGTGGTGCCATGGGTCACTCCTACCCAGGAAGGTAGAGTTGACGCCCTCGGAGACAGAACTAATGTAATATAGCAAGAAAGGCTCCCTCAAGTGCTTCTCTGTGTTTGGACCATATGTGTTGGCTTACTTGGACCTCCCCAACAAAATCAACATCCCTCAGTTCTCACAGCAGGGAGCAACTGCCTAGGATCTGAGCCCAGTGCTGGCAGTTTGCTGGGCAGGGCTCTACTTCCTCAGGCTGTGTTCCCAGGCTGTGCTCAGAGGACAATGGAAAAGGCACTATCTGAAGATCATAAAAGAAACAGCCACGCATTCCGATGCAGCGTCCATTTGATTAAATTAAAATGAAATAAAGACCTTTCTTACAAAGGCATGTTGTCCTTGTAAAAACATAAGCAACACTTGAGAAGATAAAGAACAAAGTCTAAGTGGCCCCAGCTGGTAAGTCTGCATTCTGGGGTAATCACCACTTTGTCTCCTTCTGGAATCTTCTATACATATACATACACATATACGTGTTTGTATGTACACACACACACAACCATGCACACGCACGTGCACACACGCATGTGCACACACACACACACTTACCCTTTACAATATGTTATGATTTTCTCTGCTTTTCACTTCTTTGATGGTTGATACTTGAGACAGGATCTCATATATAGTCTGGCTGGTCTATGTTCAGTCTATACAGTTCAAGTTGGCTTCCGTTTTGCAGTGGTCCTCCTGCCTCTGTTTCCTAGGTGATGGAATGATAGGGTATGTGTTACCACACCCATCCTCTTCTCTCACATCTTCATGCTTATAGCAAAAGCCCAAGAGCAACGAGAGGAAAGCAGTGGGAAGAGAGGCCACGCTGTAGGGTATCCATCCACCTTATGCCAATCTCTCCCAAGTAAGTCAGTCGCTACCAGGTGTGCCAAGTGCCCCCCCCCATGCATTCATTTGTCTTAACAAACAACTTTAAGACTTTCAAACTATTTACCTTTATATGTAAAGACAATACAACTACAGGGCGTTAACTGACTTGTGCACTGTGAACTCACTTCTGATGTTTCTGGCTCTGACTGTCCCCAGGCCCGGAGATGTAGCCAAAGTCCATAATATCCAGCCTTCATGGGTGTCAGAGCCATCATTTTCCAGAGTGCACTGTATATGGAAGGAGAACCCCAAAGTCTTGAATGGGGCTGGTTATGTGACTGCCTGTGTGTGCCCAATGTTTACCTTCAGCTCCTGCAGTGGCCTCCAGAGGGCGCCACATTAGAAGGAGGACTTCTTCAAGGTGCCTTTGGCTGTCTTAATAGTGACCACACACAGCTTCCACAAGTTGGGTACAAGACCCTCTCCACAACTGTTGTCCACTGCTGAGGTCTGTGGATGGCAGGGATGGGGAATGGACAAAGACGTCCAGAGCGCGTCTTCTAAATGTTCACTCTGTACAGGCCTTCGTGGCAGAGACACGGTGACCTATGATGTTTGCCTGACTTGCCCAATGCCCAGCAATGCCAACCTCCACCACCACCCCCATCCCATAGGCAAAAGAAGTTGATTCCCTGGCCTCGGTGTTCAAGGCAGATTGGGATTGTATCATGTCTGCCTACCTGTCTTCACTGTCCTCTCAGGAGCCACATAAGCTGCAAGGAGAATGAGGAAGGACAGAGGAGAGAGCAAGGATGCTTAAAGTTTAGTGTGCACTGTCCTGTAGACAGCCAAGTCCACACAAAGACTTAGGCTGTGCGTGAACACTCTCAGGAGCTGCATGCAGGGAAGCCCAAACCTGCTGTTATCTCAGGACTTGGGAGGCAGAGGCAGGGGGTTTGACATCTTCTGGGATACATAGTAGGGTTACATAATGAGACCCCATCTCAAAAAGAAAAGTTCAAAAATATCCATCAGCAGGGGGACTCATTGTAGGTTAGTCATGCAACAGAAAGCTTTGGCAAGGAGCATGGGTAGACTGTAGATGTGTAACAGATTTGTGAACCTTGCTTTGATGTTAAGCTCCAGAAGCCAGGCACAAAACCTGCTGGACAGTATCAAAGGCATATATGCTGTTCTGGAAGAGTCAAGTCCAGTCCTCAGAAGCGGGGAGGGGAGTAAAAGCAGACTTCACTGTCAGAGAAATTGACAGAGGGACACAAGGGACTGGATGGATGGTGGATGGATGGATGGACGGACAGACAGAGGGATGGATGGACAGACAGAGGGATGGATGGATGGTGGATGGAAGGATGGATGGACGGACAGACAGAGGGATGGATGGATGGTGGATGGAAGGATGGATGGATGGATGGATGGATGGTGGATGGAAGGATGGATGGATGGATGGATGGATGGAAGGATGGCCGGATGGATGGATGGTGGATGGAAGGATGGATGGATGGATGGATTGTGAATGGAAGGATGGCCGGATGGATGGATGGTGAATGGTGGATGGATGGTGGATGGATGGTGGATGGATGGATGGATGGTGGATGGAAGGATGGACGGTGGATGGATGGTGGATGGATGGATTACTTCACTGTTTTGTTGCATAGTTGTCTGCAGATGTGAAAATCTGTTGGGCAGGGAATTGAACATTCCTTCCCTTCGGCATATTAAGAATGCCTCAGCAAAGATGAAGCCCTAAGATGCAAAGGCAGGGAGAAAGCATGATGTATGTGAGCATATGGGAATGAAGGAGGCCCAGAGAGGTTCGCTGGTCATCTTAAACGGCCTCTCAGAGCCTCCCCTGCAATGCAGGTATGACGAACTCCTCTTCCAAAGCCATTTGGGAGATGAGAGCTTGTGTATACAAACTGACTAACAAAATAACTAACTGTCAGCCAGGAGCCAATAGGAAACAGGCTGATTTGCTAGGAATATGCTGGTCAGCTCACAGACCAGGAGGTCAAGGTGAAAGGCCCCTGTACCAGCCAGGCTGGGTGGAGCCCTAGGCAGAAGGGACACTCAGTCAATGATGCAATCCCCTTTCCTGGCCATGGCTCCCATCCTCACAGCTCAGCCCTCAAGTGTTCTCCTACCAGGACCGGTTCCCCTCTCAGAGAGGCCAGATAAAGAAGCACTAGAGAGAGGTGGGGTCTCGGGGATGGCCATCTTGTCTGTGACCCTCCCTCTCTCTAGTCTTCCCTTCCAGCTCAAAGAACAAAGCATACAAGATTTTTGGTTAATTACTCTTTACTTTTACAAACTTTTCTGAAACAAGTTCTTATGATATATATCCCAGGCTGGCCTCCAGTAACCAAAGAGTTCAGTCCTGCATCGCTCATCCCTCCTGACTTCAGCTTATTTTGTTTTTGTCTTTAAATTTAAGAAGTGGCATGCCCCATGTAAATATGTAACATCCCAGATGTCCATACTGTGGCAAGAGAGGCTCCACCTGCCCAATAAGTGAAATACTCTTTCTTCCCCTCAATTAACTCCATCCTTTGTTCATCTCAGACACCTTGTACTATGCTTAGCACAAGACCAAAAAGACAGGAAACTTGGTCCCCAGACTCAGGTCCCATGTAGCCCAGGGATGCAGCTGAGCTTTGGTGACCCATGCCAAGGTCACCTACCAGGTTAGAATGTATTTTCTCTCCCCTGCTAACCTTGTGGTGAGCTAGGGCTTCTTGCTGGACTCTCAGGAGCTTTTCTTGCATCATCTACAAGGTAGAAATCAGAAAAGCATGGAGCTGAGGGCTGGATGTGAGGTTCAGCACCCAGGTCCAACATCCACGCAGTGCCCAGAAGGGGCATGGGCCATGTGCTTGATAATCGTCAGCTGCTGTGATCATGTTCTAAGGGACATGTACAAAGGCTATGGAAGCAGCCTAGAGGGAGGAAAAGAGGGAGGGGAGGCTGTGCTCTGTTAGCAGTCCATCATTTGTCCTAAACGGTAAACCATAAACAACCAAAATGGCTGCAGAACAGTCAGCCAGCCACCCCATCATACCTAGGGCTGCTTCACACCTGCCCTCTCCATCTGTTCCAGGAGAAAAGGGGACCATGTTTGGGAGGCCAGAGCAGATGGCATCATTCTCTTGGTTTCCCTTTCCCAAAAGATTCTGCCTGGCTTCGGAATGGCAAAACATCCTGTGTGGTAGAACTGACGCTACCAGAAAGAACAATCTTCTAGAACTTAACTATACCTTGCAAGCTTTGAGAAATATTAGTTTGGTCAGATAGCTTCTATAACTTAAGTGGACTTAGAAAATCTGCTACCACCCAGCCTACATCTGACTACTGAGCTTGCCAGTCTTCTTGTCTTCCCTGGAGAACTCTCTGTTTTCATAGAAAAGCCTCCTTGCTTCTTGACCTCAGGGGAACTGCAACCCGGCTTCCACACTCAGCCTATGATCTCTGATGTGTTTGGCTATCCAGCACCCCAAATAAAAATGTGTCTGTTGCATTTTGACAGCATTTCTGATTTTTGTTTTGTTTTTTGTTTCTCAAGAGGTAGGAAGAGCATGCACCACCTAGGACCGTGCAAGTTAATGCCTTTTAGAAAAAGGCCTGCCAGACAATGCAGGCATGATTTAATAAGTGACAGCCCCATCTTGGAGTCTGTTTGAGGATCTTTACGGTGAATGATAGCAGGGAAGGATCTAGTAAGCTACAGCAAACAGAAATGTTCCTGCTAAGTGTCGATCATGATTTAATAGGCAATGCCCCATCTCGGAGTCCATTAGAGGATGTGTATGTAAAATGACAGCAGGGAAAGACCTGGTAAAAATAGAGCAAACAGACGCATTCAAGGTCAACACCAGAAAGTCAACAAGGTCAATCGAACGGTTTCAAGCCAAGGTTTGAGTTGGGCAAGTTCTAAGAATTGAGGGCCGTGTTGTCTGAGCCACCCCTGACAAGGTTTGTGCATAATAAATCCCAAACACCCACTGACTGTCCCTTGGTCCTTCTGGGACAAGTACTGCATGTCCCGCCTCACAAGTGGTTCACCAAAGATTTTGCAAACCCTCCTTGTTTCCCACAGAGGCATCATCATGCCATGCCTGGAGAAAACGCACATGGGGCTTGACCTGGTGTCACTGGCAAAATGTAAGCTGGGGTCAAAAAGAAATCACTGCCCCCCAACACACATCACCTCAAGAGTTCCTAGTGGGCAAAATATGACTAATTAACCACCAAAAAAGAAAGTGGGGTAGGGTTAGTCTCTCAAAAATTGTGTAACAACCACAATGTCCTGAACTTATATTTTATGTATATGGATATTTGCCTACATGCATGTTTATGCACCACTTAAATGCCTGCCTGGTGCCTTCAGGGGCCAGAAGTGGATGTCAGGTACCCAGGAACTGTGGTTACAGACAGTTGTCAGCTCCCATGTGGGTGCTGGGAATTGAACTTTGGCTCTCTGGGAGAGCAATCAATGCTCTTAATGGCAGAGCCATCTTTCCAGCCCTTAGTCCAGAACTCCAAATGAGCAAAGCTAACATATGGAAAGGGCCTGCTATAAAAATTAACCAACACACTAAGTTTTATTAACTTAACAAGGAAACGAGGCTATGGTCACATCCTCCCCTCCTAGAATAATGACGTCATTATTAACCTTTCCTTTTCTACCTAAGAAAGATGAGAAATAAAAACAGGAAACAGATAGTTCCAGAAAAAGAATAATTGTCCCTTCATAGGAGGCTACCAGAAGTGCCCAGAAAGCTATATGTGTGTGTGTGTGTGTGTTACATATATCTGTCTTTATTATACACATGAGTGGTAGGTGGCTGGCGTATTGGAAGATGCCACGCAGAGGCACAGAGACTGTGCTGACTAAGTTCCTCCCCAGAGGATAACCCTGGACCACCCAGCCAAATCAGGTACAGCCAGCACTCTGCCAACAGAGTGGCCTCTGTGAGAAACGCCTGCAAACACTGCACTGTGCAAAAGTCATCACGACTACGAGGAAAGAACTTCATTTTCATGGAGGCTCAGAGAGGTGAGAGACCTTCCATACACCCTGTCTGCGTACAGTCAGTCACCTCCAACTCCTCTCTCCATCCCACAAGTTTAGAAAAAGGAGAAGCACACTAAGGCCAGAGCCTTCTGGGACTGAGCTCCCAGGGGACTGAGCTCCAGGGCCTTCTGGGTAACCAGACACTTGAATGTGGGCAGCCCTGGGCAAAGGGTGCTGCCCCTCTAGCCAGAGGCTACATGTAGCAGGTGCTTTGCTCAGACCCTCTCCAAAGGCCCCAGTGACATTCTTAGCCCTGCTTCACAGATGAGGAAACTGAGGCACGAAGAGGTGCAGTGGATTGTCTAAGACCTAACAAAAAGAGTGGTGGAAGCAAGGCTAGAACCCAGTGCTCCATAGTAGGCACCTAGGAGGGTGTGTGCCTGTGTGTGTGTGTGTGTGTGTGTGCGCTCACACCCGTGTATATATATATATGTGCACTCATGCCTGTGCATACCCTGTGTATGTGATTATGTGTATGCGTCTGGATGCATGTGTGTGTGTGTCTGAGGGTGAGGTGTATCAGTGTGTTTGGCTGCCTCCGTCCGTGTGTCTGTGTACATGTGTGTGTCTGTCTGTGAGAGTGAGTTTCCCTCTGTGTATTTCTCTGTGAGCGTATGTGCATGTTTGTCTGGGCAGTCACTTGGAATGCTATTTCCAAGCCTGCCATCACTCTCCCATGCATCCCAGATGAGACTGGCCCAGCCTTCCCTCAGCCCAGCCCAACTCCCCTTTTGGCTGCAGACTCCAAGCTCAGTGTCAGCACACATTCAAGGGCCCCACAACTAGGCAGAACCCATGTAGGATTTCCCTAGAATGTTCTCATGAGCCCTTTACCTCTCAACTAGCTTAGATGTGGCCGTAGACCGTTCTAGAAGTAACCAATGGAGAAGGCTTTCCTCCACTGTGACCTGGAGAGTGGCTACAGGTTCGTTCCCCCAAGCGTTTTGCTCATGTTCCCATCCTGGTCCAGAGGAGAAGGGGGCTGGGCATAGGGTTCCTAACCAAAGGCGGTAGGCTCTCCACCTGAAAACCCCACTTGCCCCAGAGGCTCTTAGTTTGTAGTCATCTTTATTTCTGCTTCAGCTGGCCTGGTCCACCCACTGTCCCTCCTGACACACTTAGGGTATGGAAACACGCAAGTCCACACACACCCCTGCTCCAGCCTAGGGGCTCCCTGGACATGGCCCTCTTGCTGGCAAGATGCTGGGGCTAAGCTCTGCTGCGATCCTCTGAGCCAGAGCCACTGTTCCTCTTACAGAGGTGACCAGTCCTTTTACAAGGCAGTGCGGATGAGCCCATGCTGGGTCATAGTGTGTGGACACAGCCGGTACAGTAGGTGGCACCCAGTACTGCTTGGGTCAGGAAGGGCTGGTCTGATGTGCTCCTGGCACAGGGCGAGGCCCCTTCCTGCCCCAGCTCCCGCCTCTCCCGGACCTAGGGCTGCCACCCAAAGCTGCTCTTCTCCCTGGTGGACAGACACCAGCTTCCTGACACAGCCTTGAGGGTCGAGGATCTGATTCTGGAAAGAGTGGGAAACAGCAGCCACCCGAGGTACCAGGAGGCGTGGCTACCAGGAGCCTGGCCAGGATTCTCAGGTAGGCTGGGACCTCCCACCTGCCTGCAGGCTACTGCCTGGCCTGGGGTGAGTTTGAGGAGAGGAGTAGAGAGACCTGCACTTGTTGCAGACCACCTAGTGTAACAGATGGGAGGGGTGGCTGGGCCTCGAGAGTGGGTATCGTACAGATGGGGAAACTGAGGCCCAGAGAAGGGAAGACATGCCCTGGGGTGTAGGTGGAGTCACACCTCAACCACAGTCTGATTATCCAAAAGCTGTGTGGATATAGAATAGATAACCCCCCCACACACACACACACACAAGGACAGGAAGGCGGGTGTTGGGGTGGGGGAGGGAGAGGGTGGGGGAGAGCGATCTGTTTCCTATGAGGGAGGCATGGCCTCGCACTCCTCAGATCTACAGGGGTAGATGCAATCCACCCCATCCCACCCCACCCTATACCTTCACCCCCATCCAGTGACACCAAGGTCACCCACTGGCAGGGACTTCATCTGAAAGAGCCAGCTGGGTGCCTTGAGCACTGGGCTCCGAGCTTCGCCTTGATCTACTACATATTATTTTCGCAGCAGTCAGAGCCCCCATCTTAGAGATGAGGATACAGGAGGTGAAAAGACTTGTCTGTCTGATGGCTTGAGGTCGGAACTCATCGGGCACCACAGGTCCTGTGGAGCCCTTAGGTGGAGGGTAAGGGAACTAGTGGATGACAGATGATGGAAGTGTGACCAATCGATAGTCCCCATCTAGAAGTGTGGAAACAGGCATTGCTCAGGGGAGGGGCAGGGTGGGGGATGGGAAGGCTGGAAAGGACTCCTTAGACTCAAAGAGTTTGCTGTGTGCAGTCTTTACCCAGGGTACTTCATGTTCCCCTGGCAACCATGCTGATACCCGATTGGCTGGCATCCAATCTGCTTTCCTACAGGGGCCAGTGTCTCTGGTTCAGAAAGGTGAATCAGTTTGTCTGGGGCAGCAGCATAGCTCTTCCCTACAGACCTACTCTCTGTCCCCTAGCCTGTCCCCTGGGTACTGTGCTCCAGCCTGTCATGAATGTGTCCAATCAGTCACGTTCCATGTTACCTGCAAAGGAAATAAGACTCTTATACCCACACTGAGAAGGAGCAGCGTCTCTGCTCTGGGCCTGTTTCTCCATCTGTCAAGTGCTGTAGAGTGTACCGATCCCTGGAGACAGTGAATCTTCAGTTCCCAGCATTTGCAGGCAGATGGCTTGGTAAACACTGATTTTGTTTGCATAGGGGCAACCCAAGCATTGCCCAAGAGAGTGCAAGGCTAGCCATGTGTGCCTTCCCCAGGGCTGTGTGACCCAGGCCACCGGGTGTTGCTGGGAACTGTGCTTATGAGGGTTGCCCTGGCTCCTTTGTTTTGGGAACAGGGGGTTGAGCTCTGTCCCGGACAGTGTGGGTGGCAGCTCAGTGCCCAGTTGATGGACTTAGTTCCTCTCTGTTTGCTCCTCTGATAACGGTGTTCACCTTGGTTAATATTCACTAGCAGACTCCCCCATGGCCCCTCGGCACGCACTGTTTAAATACAGGCTAGAATACAGCTCTGTCTCCCCAGCCTCCGTCACCACTCAACTCTGGGACAGGCAAGTTGTGAGTATATGTTTCCCTGGGGAGATCTTGGATGGGCCCCTGGGTCCCTGCACTTCCCAGGCAGGCAGCAGATCTGGGACCAGGGCAATAGGAGGAAGATAAAGTTAATCACACCCGTGATGCCTAGGCCTCCTGTTGCCATGGGAACAGCAATCCCTAAGGTCCCTAGCTGCCCAGTACCTAGCTAGTACCTTCAGGTGATAGGAGACTAAGACGTGGAGGGGCCAAAGTGCAGCCACAGCCATTTCCAAGCGGGCAGCGCCTGCCCTTCTCCAGCCTTTCCTGTGTGGCCTTTTCTAGCCCCTCCCGCTCCTGTATCGTGGGCTGTGGACCTTCCCTTTCAGCAGATAAGCAAGGTAAGGCCAGAAGGACAGAGGGAGCTATGGCTCGCAAGCTGCCTCTCCAGCTGCACCCAAGATTAATAGTCTGGTTACTCAGCTTGCAGGCCTCAGGGTAGCTGACTGTCCCGGGCATAGTAGCAGCCTATGAGTTCTCTCTCTCTCTCTCTCTCTCTCTCTCTCTCTCTCTCTCTCTCTCTCTCTCTCTGTGTGTGTGTGTGTGTGTGTGTGTGTGTGTGTGTGTGTGTGTGTGTGTGGTTTCAGCTCCACAGTTCCCCTCAGAGGAGGCTATTGTGCTTATCCCCATTTTACAGACAAGGAAATGGGGAACAGAGAGGGAAATAATTTGCCCCGTCATACACAGACCAGTGTTCAAACTGGGACGGCTGCTCCAGACTCCATACTCCTGACCTTGCTGACTGAGACATCTCCCCTCTGGGCTAGCCTCCAGGCATCTGATAGTAGCTATGAATAGCTGATAATTCCGTTTGACTGGACAGAAGAACTTCACCCCCCTACCTCCCCAAACCCCCCCACCAGCCAGCCTTAATCTATGGAGGGTGGGAGAGGTTTGTTTTATCGCCATGGTGTTTTGGAGACTGACATGGGCAAGGGCAAGGTGGGAATCAGATTCCCATGATTCCACTGAAACAGCCAGAGCAGGGTAATAAGGGGTGCTTCGGGGCACTTTGTACATGTCTCTACACACGGGTTATCTGAACAAATCGCTTTAGCATCTTCTGGTTAACTGATGCTCTGAGAGGCTAAGCAACTGGTATGAGATCACACAGAATAACAATTGGGCCTCCGACCTGTCATTTTGGTGCCAATTATTTTTGTCATTTAGTCAAGCCACCTCTGATGTCTATTTCAAGTCTTCTGGCTTGAAAGTAGAGAAGGGCTCAAACCCAGAACTAAACCGTTCTTACGGTTAAACACTCTTTTCGCATCTGGCTCCGTGGGCTTTAGGATGTGGGTTAGCCTGTTTGGACCTCAGTTTCTCTCCCCATAAAATGGACCTAATACTAAGCATTGAGAGAAGGTTAGATGTGACAGGTGTAAGACGCATTTGGTGAGCATAGTCATAAGGACTGGAGTTCATGTTCCCATTTGCATAGTGCATGGCTGCTAACAGGCAGGGTACAGGGAGGTGATGGGCGGGTACCTGACTCAGGGGAGGCACTGCCTAGCAGGAGCCTTTCTCTGGTCATGGGGGCTCTGGCTGCTAAGTAGATCTTAGGATAATCTCCCGTGTACAGATGGAGGGCTCGGGAGACTGTAGAGCCTGTGGGTGCTCTCTGAGCCAACTTTGTCCTGCCACACCCCTCTCTTCAAAGGGCTCTTCTCTCCTCAGTGCATAACAGGAACTGAGGCTTAGAGAGATGAGGTCATTTGCTTAAGGCCACTGGCAGTAAGTGGTGCAGCTGGGCTCCCACATGTTGTGGCCTGCCAGAGTTGTTTCTCTGGGTCATTCATTTTCTGCTCCTAGCTGGAAATGGTATAGAATAAAGCATGGGGAGGGGGGGAGATCACCCTTTCTTGCCTCCCAAAGGCCACACCCACCAGTCTCTGACCTCAGAATCTCACCCTGAGTGACCTCCAGCTTTTGGCTTCTGTGACCCTATATCACCAGACCTTAAGCGTCTTCCTCCTCTCCAGTTGACTTGGGGGACATAGGAGGTCACCTCTTACAGGGCAGGGTGAAAGCAGGGCTCAGGACCCTGAGGTTTGAAGGTTTAGGCTGAGATGCAAACTGACACGTGAGATCAGAGTCAGGCCTGTGACAGTTAATATCCATTGTCATCCTGATTGCCTAGGGCAGCAGGGAGGCTCCAAAGGCCTTTCTGGGAGAGGATTAAGTGAGATGGACGTGGGTGGTCCATCGTGTGGGTGGGCGTCCCAAATGGAGTGGAAAGGAGAAAGTGCGCTGAGCGCTGGCTCTCCTCTGCTGTTTCCTAACCCTCTGAGATGGGAACCAGCAGCCACTGTGGCTGTTGCTACCTGCATGCCTTCCCACCATGAAGTGCCATATGCCCTCAAACCAGAATAAGCCTCCCCCACTTAAGTTACTTCTCAACTATTTGACCCTGATAATCCCCAGTGTGAACCCTAAACTCATTGCTGGGTCAGTCAGCATCAGGCTCTTCCCAGGCCTCGCCCCGCTCACCATCAAAGGAGGACATCAGAGAGGCAATGGGACATGGAGAAGATGGAAGGGAGGGTGCACACCCAGCTGGGTATCTCTCCTCCCACATGCTAGCCTTGCCCCTTTAAAGCTCAGCGGCCCCCCAAATAGGAGAGCACCCCCTCTCACCACCCCTAGACAGAGACCCTGGGAGCCAGAGTCCAATGCCTGGGATGAGGAAATGGCCCAGTGTGTATAATACTTGCCACACAGGCATGGGACCTGAGTTTGATTCCTAGAACCCAAGTAACAATGCCAGGTGTGAGACATGTGCTTGCAATCCCACAGACGACACAGGCAGACCTCTGGCTTGCTAGCCAGCCCGCCTAGCTGAATTATCAGACTCCGGGCCAATGGGACACTGTTTCATAAGAAAAGTTGGTTGATACCTGAGGAACCACACCTTCGGAGGACTTCTGACCTCTGCATATATGTGCACACACATGTACCAGCCCCTGCACAAACATACTCACATACAGAGTGCAGCATCTGTGCACAGGGCATGTCCTCTGTGGGATCACACGCCTTTGATCTCAGCATCAGGGAGGTATATAAGACAGGAACAGGGTCTCAGAGCTGGCATTCATTCTCCAGCCCCACTGAGGATAGGGAGACACTGAAGTTTCAGGAGTCTTTAGCCACACTGAGGAGAGCGTATCAGTCTGAACCTGAGGAGCAGTGAAGTCGGGAGCAGTTTGAGGATCGCCCCTTTGGTCTGAGCTGAGGTAGAAATGAGATGGTGGCCGGCTCCTTTGCTTCTCTGACCTTCAGCTTGAAGTTTGAACCCCGATATCGGCCTCTGGTTCTTTTATTTTTTTGTGTTATAATCCTCTTAGCTCTCCCCAGCCCCACTTCATACACCCAAGACTGCCTGTCTGGGATGTACTCTCTCGAAATGCTGTTGGATGTCCTGTGAATATTGATGGACATGCCAAGACTTGAAGCCACAGCCTCTGGCCTGAGGTCACTTGGTGTGCTTTGTCCCCACCCTGTTAAGGGGCAGCCTCTTGGTGAAGGTAGGAAATTTCCACAGGGTTCATCACAATCCAAACAGGAAGTAACGGAGACATGAGAGATGGAAATATACAGAACTAGATTTACAACTTCTCAGCCTTAACACACGGACTTAAGAAAACATCCACATGTACTATGCAACATGATGTCATCTCTTCAGACTTAGCACTGAAGAGCAGAAGATACCATGGTGGGCAGAGAGACACTGAGCTTTGTTTTGTCATATAGTTGCAAAGATCCTTTTCACAGGCTGAGGGAGACAAAACCCAGTGTTTCCTGTCTTCAACTTTACCCGGATTTGCAGATTTGAGAGTGTCTTTTATTGTATTAAGATGATAATTTTAACTATGGATCTAGGGATTATAGAATGTTCACTTAACATACAAGAAGCCCAGAATTACATAAAGAGATCATTGTTATGAGAGGTTTTTTTTTGTCCCAGATAGCCCCAGAGCCTTGATCCCCAAATGAATACTCAGATGCTATACTAATTATAAAATTGTTGGCCGGTGGCTAGGGTCTTTTATTGGCTAGCTCTATCTTAGTTATCAATCCATTTCTATTAATCTAAGTATTTGCCGTGGTCTTATCTTACCAGAGAAGGGTCCAGCATGTCCTACCTTCCTGGTCTTACATGGCATCTGCTGTCTGCCTACACTTCCCAGAATTCTCCTCATCTCCTAGTCCCACCTGTCTCCCTGCCTCTATTGGTCACAGTGTTTTATTCATCAACCAATAAGAGAAACATATACACAGAAGTGCAACCCCCATCACATCATGATAGTACACACCTGTCACCCCAGCACTCAAGAGGTTTAAAAGGGATCAGGTATTCAGGGTCATCCTCAGCTACATAGTTTGAGGCTATCCCGGAACAGATGAGATTATCTCAAAAAAAAAAAAAAATTAAAGGTGTTTTCATTATTGAACCAATAGCAAACTATGAACATTCGTTGTAGTCGCAACCTCAGTTTCCCAGTCTGTAAGGAGAGCATGGGGTTGTGGACCAGAGAGTTGCAGCATGTCAGAGTAGGGGGAATTCTGTGGAACGGGGGAGGGGGGGCTGGGACTCAGGGTGGGACCTCAACTTCAACCTTCTCCAGGCAGAATCTGCCCAGGCCTTGTCCCTCCCTTTTGCTTCACTTCAGCCATGCAACACACACACACACACACACACACACACACACACACACACACACACACACCATGCCTGTTTCTCCAGTATTTGAGTTTGCAACACCTGCCACCCTCCTGTCCCCAAGACTGCCCTTTAAAAGCTCTTCTGTGGAAGGTCTGATGCTGACACTGAGTGCACTGAGTTCTCCCAGCCCCACTTTGTACCCGAGGCAAAACAAGGATCACACAGCTGTTGAGCGACAGAGCCTGGGTTAGAATGCAGGGCTATCAGGTGTGGGTATCTCAGGCCATCACACACATACCCTCTCCCATAATTAAAGCAGAGCCAGTAACTTCTGCTCTTCCAGAAGTGGTGGCAAGATGGTAGATGGGCCGCTAGAGGGGAGGCCAACACAGCCTGAGGCTAGAGTCACAGAGCAGAATGGTAACAGTCCCTCTTTCAGGGAGAGCTACCAGGGACTGATGTTCCTTGTGGGGTCTGAGTAGGGACAGCCATGTGTCTTCCTCCCGCTCTATAGATTTATTTTTATCTTATGTGTGTGCGTGTTCTGCCTGCATGTATATAAGTACACTGTGTGTGTGCCTAGTGCCTGAGAAGGCCAGAAGATGGCACCAGACGCCCTGGAACTGGTTAGAGGTGTTGTAATCTGCTATGTAGGTCCTCGGAATCAAACCCAGGTCCTCTGCTAGAGCACCAAGGGCTCTTACCTGGAGCCGTCTCTCCAGCACACCTGGGTTGTTCCTTCACAGCCTTAGTCTTCCCTGTGTGCCCAGATTCCTGGCCACCAGCATTCATCTCTTTTCTTGTGACAGCCACCACACCTTCAACAAGGTCTCTCTGGGGCCCAGAGGTGACAGTCACACCTGGATTCTGGAGATCCTCTATGGATTTTTCCAGCTTCAAGTGACTGTTAGTCCAAATCACCCCCGTTGCCCTTGTAATTACTGACAATTCCATTTCTCGCCCTGTGCTTTGGTTTCTTCCTTGTAAAATGGGGCTGGGGCTTGTGGTTCAAGGCCATCGCAGGTGGAACTTGAACTGATTAGAGCACTGTTCAGGAAACAAACCACTCCTTGTGTGTGACTTAGATCTGCTGTGTTATTAGTTGTTTGTCGACTTTTAATGCGTGTCTTAACATCTCCCTTACCAGGGAAATGAAGGGGAGTCATCTTCTCCCCCACAGGACCCTGGGAGTTCATACATGGAAGAGCTCAGGACAGCACTGGGCAGATGGAGAATGTCCAATCATCTGATCGTGTTCCCTAACTTTGTTTTCCCACATGCCTGTGTGTGGGATGTGAGCATGTATGTGAAAACGTGTGCATGTGCATACAGGGGACTCACATTGATGTCAGGAGGGGGGGTCCTCAACCACTCTCCACTTTATTTTTTGAGGCAGTGTCTCTTGCTGATCCAAGAGCTCAGAGATTCTGGTTAGCAAGCCAGCCATCTTGGCTCAAGGATCCCATCTCTGCCTGACCCTAACACACACACACACACACACACACACACACACACACACACACACACACACACACACACCCTCGCTGGGATTGCAGGTGGCTACTATGCCCACATTTCCTGTGGCTTCCCGACATCTAAACTCCTATTCTCACACTTGCGTAACAAGTGCTTTATCCACAGATCTGCCTCTAATTTTCTTTTTAACAGTTTCTCTTCAATTATAGCAATTTGAAACAAGTGTTTGATCTAGGCTGGGCATGCAGCAGCCGTATATAGGTTGTGGTTTGCTTTTGGGTTGTGCCACTTGGTAGCTGATGGGAGTCACCACAGCCTTGACTCCCTTGCAGTGTTCATCTCTGTGTCTTGCAGGAAAATGGCCTCCTCCATCTCAAGGGGGATCCTGCTGCTGGTAGGGCTATGCTGCCTGGTCCCCAGCTTCCTGGCCGAGGATGCCCAGGAGACAGATGCCTCCAAGCAGGATCAGGATCACCAAGCCTGCCATAAGATGGCTCCAAATCTGGCAGACTTTGCCTTCAGTCTGTACCGGGAGCTGGCCCATCAGTCTAATACGACCAACATCTTCTTCTCTCCTGTGAGCATCGCCACAGCCTTCGCTATGCTCTCCCTGGGCACCAAAGGCATCACTCACACCCAGATTCTAGAAGGCCTGGAGTTCAACCTTACACAAACAGCCGAGGCTGAGATCCACAAAGGCTTCCATCACCTCCTCCAGACCCTCAACCGGCCAGACAATGAGCTTCAGCTAACCATGGGCAATGGCCTGTTCATCCAAAACAATCTGAAACTGGTGGAGAAGTTCCTGGAAGAGGTCAAGAACCATTACCACGCAGAAGCCGTCTCTGTCAAATTCACAGACTCAGAAGAGGCCAAAAAAGTGATCAATGGTTTTGTGGAGAAGGGAACCCAAGGAAAGATAGTTGATTTAGTGAAGGACATTGACAAAGACACAGTTCTCGCCCTGGTGAATTACATTTTCTTTAAAGGTAAGATGACATAACCAGCTCGAGCTGGAGACACCCATACATACTCTCAAGTACCCGTTTCTGAGCTCTTACTCTGGGCTGTCACTCTGACTCATCACAACCCTTACTCTCCAATGGGTAAACTCTGTCATGTTTTAAATCATCAGTTAGTTTGGGAATTGTCAACAATCAAATCCACTGGCCTCTTTGAAGGACTGATCAGTGGTTTTTTTGTCCTCATGCTCACTGAAGATTGATACAAAGGAGTCTCAGAACGTGCGGTCCTTCCCCAACCTCAGGACCAAGTGTATCGGGTGGTGTGGAGCACTGTCCCATGAAGCGTATGTGAGCAACTCTTCGGTTGCACACCAGGATGAACTCTGGAAACATGGGCTTAAATTTTGCCACTGGTGTCTGTTAGTCTTGGTGTTGGACAAGCCCTTTTTTGTGTTTGGGGTATGGCTGTCCATATGACCAGGTACAAAGCTAGCTCACTGCTGGAAGGTGATGAAGGAATTAGTGAACACAGTGTACACAGGGACTGTCTGGATACAAGCACTTGGGTCAGCTCTCCTTGACCCTAGCCTCAGCCTCCTGCCTGGAAGTGGTTAGGTCAGAATTCTATGCTAAGCACCTGTACCCCAGAGAAACCATCTGAGAAGGGTCTGGGAGTCAAAACCAGGAGCTTCTCTGCCCTTCATTGCTTGCTTGCCTCTAGGCAGAGTCTTATGGAACAGAATATCAGGCCATGGCCAGCATAGCTCAAGTCTAGCTCTTCTGTGACAAGGGCAGATGCCATCCCCCCCCCCACCTCTTCCTATCCAATAATAAGAAGGGGTTATGGCTCCTGATGCCCTGATCCTTCTGCTGGCCTTGATGGTGGATCCCAGAGAGCTTTGCCCACTCTAATGACCATGGTGATGGGTCCCTGATACCTTTACCCTCCCCAGTGAACTCAATGGTGGTGTTCTTACAACACAAATGGCCATCTACACTGAACCCACAGATGTAGAAAGGGACTTGGGGGTGCCCAAAATGTTTGTCCGGAGTGGTAACTGAACTCACAGTTACCAATGATCATGCCACCCTGATAGGAAGCTAGCAAATAGAATTGCTGTCAAGATACCCATTTATAACCCTGGGTCACCTTTCAATAAGCATATGACATTTATTTAAAATGCTTTCTAGACAACAGGGTTGGTATCTGTAAGCTTCTGTGATCCATAAAGTGTGAGTCCTCTAGTCCCAATTTACCCTCACCAAAGTCCCTGGGCAGTCTGGAAGCCTAGGAGTGATCTTCTACAAAAAGCCAAGGTCCAGGTTCAGCACCTCATTGGCTGAGCTCTCGTCCCATTCCCCCTTCCTCTGCAGGCAAGTGGAAGAAGCCCTTTGATGCAGAGAACACGCAGGAGGCTGACTTCCACGTGGACAAGTCCACCACGGTGAAGGTGCCCATGATGAACCGCCTGGGCATGTTTGACGTGCATTATTGCAGTACTCTGTCCAGCTGGGTGTTGCTGATGGATTACCTGGGCAATGCCACTGCCATCTTCATCCTGCCAGATGACGGCAAGATGCAGCATCTAGAGCAAACTCTCACCAAAGAAATCATTTGCAAGTTCCTGGAGGACAGGCACACAAGGTGACTCCCCAGACAGAGACCTTCGCCGGAGTGTCCAGTCCTGACCCAGAGGTCACAAAGTGCTGGCAAAGGGTGGACTTTATCCCAGGGCCACAGTTTAAGTGCATAACCTTGAACTAAAATAGGACTTGAGCTCAGATGGTGCCAGGTAGAGTCTAGGGGGGCACAGTGCTCCTGATGAGAGAGCCCAGGCCCTGCTTTGGAGGGACTTGCATCCCCAGGGGACATAGCATTTTCTAACCCAGAGCCCAGGGCTGCAACATCAGTGGTACTACCGTACATTATGGCTGAACTAAGAACCAAGACTGGTCTCAAACCCTGGCCATAGCTGATGGTAGAGATTGGGGTGGGAAGTTTATAGAATGCAGGAGAGCCTGCACAGACAGCCCTGAACTGCAAAGGACCAACAATACAGAACTGCAGGCAGGTCAGAAGGAGGCTCTGTTCTTGTCACTCCTCCGCGGGGCTCCAGTTCCCAGCAGTTCTAGAGTTTTCTCCACAGGTCAGAGGACCTGCTCTGAGCCCAGGTTCTGCTGCCTGTTGGAGGAGGAACCCTGTGAACCACATGGAGCTTCTGGCAGGATTGAGGTTAGGTGTGGCCAGAGGTGGCTTCCCTCTAGCCCATCCTGGCCTCTGCTTTGGCTCAACACCCATAAAAGTGCAAAGAGCCACACAAGGCTGGGACCAGAATAGGTGACAGATCCTGAAGGCCAGCAAGACTCTATTGGGACCTCCTGTTGCCCTGTGGAAACTGACAGCTGAGCCTTCAGCCCTGGGAAGGTAGGGGAATGTCACTTTGCTGACCTGGCCCTAGCTTCCCTGAGAAGGATTCAAGGGCTATCTGTGGCTTGAGAGGAGGGATTGACCGAACACCACAGGGCATTGGTAAGACATGGTTCCATGTGAATACCCTGAATCTGCCTCAAGGGCTTCTCAGAGGAGGTGGCACTCACTTTAGGGGCTTCCGGGAATCAATCTGATTGATCTCATTATCATAGGCAAGATGGGGACTGTGCCAAAGAAAAACACATCAAAAATGCTTTCTCATCCTGCTGTGGGTAGCGACATGTTCAGTGGGAGAACCAGCCAGAAACAGTTCCACAACAGGGTGGGTCTCAGCAGAGCCCAGCAGTCCCATGAAACGCCTTTAATCTTAACTCTTCCCCGCCACCAGGTCAGCCAATATACACTTCCCCAAACTGTCCATCTCTGGGACCTATGACTTGAAGACAGCCCTGAACCCACTGGGTATCACCCAGGTTTTCAACAATGGGGCCGACCTTTCTGGGATCACAGAGGATGTTCCCCTGAAGCTTGGCAAGGTGATGTTACCTGAGTGTGGCGGTGTCTGTAGAGCAGCATAGGCTATGGGGTAGCTCAGCACAAGGTCCTCTCCTTGTGACGCTGCACCCAAGGCCATGAGAGATGGAATCAGGAAGGGAGAATGGAGGAGAGAGGGACCAGGGCAGGCAAAGATGGAGAGGCAAGGAGAGGCCTCAGGCAATCTCCGTGGAAGGGGGACTTGGGGAGGAGCATGGGGACATGGAGGGAGGCACATTCCCTTCCTGGATGAGTCCCACATGAGATCTTGCTCCAGCCAGGACTGACAGGCACACCGCCTCTGACCAGCTTTGCTTCTCTCTCCACAGGCTGTGCATAAGGCCGTGCTGACCCTCGATGAGAGAGGGACAGAAGCTGCAGGGGCCACCATTTTGGAAGCCATCCCCATGTCTGTGCCCCCTGATGTGAACTTTGACAGCCCTTTCATTGCCATAATATATGATAGACAGACTCAGAGCCCCCTCTTTGTGGGAAAAGTGGTGGATCCCACACATTAGTCACTATTCTCAGATGCCATCTTTTCCAGATTGGGCCCCTCCCCAGTGGCATTAAACACATGCCTGATGCTTCTGCAAATCTTCAGCTCTGTGGTTTCTGTGCCTCTCTTTTTTTCTTTGTAATTTTTTTTATTTAGAAACAATCTTATTTTACATATCAATCTCAGTTCCCACTCTCTCCTATCTTCCCCTGCCTCCCATGGACACCTCCATCCCACCCCCATCCACTTCCCAGGGAGGGTGAAGCCTTCCAAGAGGGATCATCAAAGTCTGTCAATTCATTTGGGGGAGGGCCTAGACCCCCACATGTATCTAGGCCAAGACAGTAGCCTCCATAGGGAATGGGCTCCCAAAGTCCATTCCTGCGCTAGGGATAAATACTGGTTCCACAGTCATAGACTGCCCAGGCCTCCTTAACTGACACCCACATTCAGAAGGCTTGGTTCTATCCAATGTTGGTTCCCCGGTTTTATGACTGGAGTCTGTGAGCTCCCACTTGTCCAGGTCCAGTTGTCTCTGTGTCCCCTTTGTCATCCCCCCTCCCTCTCTACAACCGGATTCCAGGAGTTCAGCTCCATGTTTAGCTGTGGGTGTCTGCTTCTGTTTACATCCGCTACTGGATGAAGGCTCTAGCATGGCCTATGCAGTAGTCATCAATCTCATTATCAGGGAAGGGCATTTAAGGTAGCCTTTCCACTATTGCTTAGATTCTTAGTTAAGGTCATTCTTGTGGATCTCTGGACATTTCCCTAGTGCCAGATTCCTCTTTAACCCTATACTGGCTCCCTCTATTCCAGTATCTCTTTTCTTGTTCTCCTCTGTTCTTCCCCGACTCATTCTTCCTGATTCCTCATGTCCTCCTCCCCACTCCTCCCCTTCTCTTTCTCCTACCTCCCTGCTTTGTTGTGGGTTTGAGGTCACAGTGCATCTTGGAGTCCCCTCCATCCATGCAAATAGGTTGTGGGCAGAGAACCATGACTGAGACCACAGATTCTGGGCCTGTAACCATTTCTTCTAAAAAAACATATATGCCATCTCTGGAAACCCAGGGGGGACCATGCGGTTCATGCTAAAAGACCCAGGGTCCACCAGGTGCCCTTGTCCTCTACTGACTTCTCAACCTCTGTCCTAGACCCCTGGCTGGAGTCCCTCCCACTGCCAGTAGAACTACACCCCATGGCAAACCTGTCAGGCTTCCAGAGCTGCCAGCTCAGGACCAGGCTGTTAGCTTCAGCATCTCTAGCTTCCATCAATAAGGGTCACATGCTCATCAAGAAGGGTCACATGCTCCTCTCATTCTACCATGTTACCTCACCATGACTGCCCCTCCATCTCACCTGGAATTTCCCATGAATGGTTGGAGGAGATTGTTGATGAAGACTGTTACATGTCTTCCTGAGCACATATGAACAAGCATCTACTCACCCCAGACAGGGTACTAATGATGTCACTGCACCCAAGTTCAGCTTAGTGAAGCACTGAGTTTATTGGGATAACTTTCAGAGCATAGATGACTGAGGGCAGCGCATCACCGAAAAGCCCATCCCCAGCACGAGTGACAACTCGTGACAGCTGCATCTTGGGAGCTCCCTGTACAGCTTGCAGGCAACTCCACAGACGAGATTCCTTTCCCCAGCTATTGCTTACTGCTTCCTTATGGTCAGAGAAGGACTTGTAGTTGGGGGAGCTTATAAATCTCCTCATAACTTTTATATGCTTCCTGAGTCTTGTTCTCTACTTCCTGTCATGTAGGAACTTCCCTTCCCTCCTCTGTCCTCCCTCCTCTCTCCTCCCTTCTCCCTCTTCTCTTCTCTTTCTTCCCTTCTTCCTCCTCTGTCCCCCTCCCTCCTCCTCTGTCCTCCCCCTCTGTCCTTTCCCCTTCCTTCTCCTTCCAGAAAAGAACATTTCAGTTCAAAGCAAATAACTATACAACAAAGTAACAAAATAACTAACCACACAACAAAGTAACAAAATAACTAACTATACAACAAAGTAACAAAATAACTAACCACACAACAAAGTAACAAAAATAACTAACCACACAACAAAGTAACAAAATAATTAAGCACACAACAAAGTGACAAAATAACTAACTATACAGCAAAGTAACAAAATAAATATACAACAAAGTAACTACACAACAAAGTAACAAAATAACCACACAACAAAGTAACAAAATAACCACACAAAGCCCTGTTCCTCCAATGAGCCAGGACAGGACCCAGACCCACTCCTTGTGTGGTTTCTTTCCTGCCCGGCTGTTTGGGACTGGACTCATGCATCTCCTAGAAGCAGCCTCTCCCCCAGTGAGCGGGTGGGCACCCCTGGTCTCAGCTTTGGTCTCCACCTCACATACATAGGCCTACCAGGCCTGATTCTACCTATTCCATGGCTCCCATCTTCATCCTTAGTCACAGGACCTCGGTTTATGGATGGCTCTGGATGGCCATCGCAGGGGCTCCTAGGCCATGGGACAAAGCCTACTTCTTATGGACATCAGAGTTTCTCCATGGTAACTCCTGCCTGACTCTCCATGCCCCAGCTCTTCCCTTCTCTGTTCACCCCATGGCCTTCTGGGAATAGTCACATCTCCAGAGTTGTGGCAAGGAGCTGTCTTTTGAGCCACCCTGTCACCAGGCCAGACAGCCCTAGCAACTGTCACAGCCAGAAGTCAATTGGATGAAACAGAATGGATCTGTTGTCTGACTTCCTTAGGATGCTTCTATCCAGGGGGTACCCTGCCCACTCTAAGCTGACCTAGGGGTTCTGCCGGTGACTCTCAGGATCAGAATGGGCAGAAAAACACATGGTTGAGTCATGGAGTTTCCTGTAAGTATTAAAGGTCACAGCTCCACACTTTCCTATTACTAGGTCCTGACTGTTGACTGAAAAAAACAACATATTCACATTGGGGGTTGGGGGACTCCAACCGCCTCAGTTGCTTCTGATGATACAAGCTCTATCAATCACCAGAAAGGCTCCAAGTTCCAAGGGTCTGATGATGAGTATTCTGAAAATACTTGCTGTGTGACTTGAGAAAAGTTGGCAAACGTCTCTGAACCCTGTTCCCCATCACTGACAACATTTGGTTCAGGAGCTGCTTTCCTAAAAGCATGAGAGCAGGTTGGAGTGTCATCTCCGTGGCTTACCTTTGTGAGCTCCTGCAAATCAAACAACATGGTGAACACCCCAGCTTTTTCTCATGTAGTCCTATGGCCACACCAAAATTCTGGGTGCAGAAGGGCTGTGCTCTCATTCACCCAATCTGCAGATGAGAAAATCGAGGCTCTGGGAGGCTGCTTCCCTCCTCCTAAGTCATGCAACTAGTAAGTAGCAAAACCAGTTTCTCAGAAGGCACCAGGTTCTCCAAACCACTGCCCCTCAGCCCACTGCTGGCTGCACACAGATCAGGCCCTTCCCCACCATGGGAAGTGTGCCAGGACTTCTGCCTGCAATACCAACCTCCAGGGTAATGGTGCGGCTCCTACCTTCTATCGAGCTGTACCGTCAGATGTTTGCTGACCCACAGTGAGACAGGGTAACTGAGCTGGTCTGCATAGCCCAGAATGTGGGTCAGTCTGAGGTCAAGCTGCCCACTGTCTACACACCCCATCCACCCAGCATCAGAATGGCCAAGTGCACCATGCTCCAACTACCTCAACTTCTCTGCCCCAGTTGAAGCCACCAGCAGAGTTGCTGGAGGTACTGGTTGACCCAGGCTTGCTCCTCCACAGGCAGAGACCCCTGGACTCTAGGACAGGTGAGGAGGAAGCACAAAATCAGGATCAATGTGGGATGACACAGCAAAGGCCTTACCCCTGTGTGACATGCCCGCCAATGTCCAGCTACTGTGGGGCACTTGCAGGGGTGGGGCAGGGTCCTAGCTGACTTGGAGGGGATGCTTTACTTTGCTGACTCAGGTGAACTGAAAGTTCCTGTTTTCAGGAGAACCTGGTGGGCCCTGGAATCTTTCCCCTTCCTCCGGTTTTACCCTGATCATTTGTGGTTATGGTAAGCGATGTCATTTTGCTCCGCTTTGCTCTCCCGCAGCCTCTTGTAGGAGCTCAGGCCAAACCCATTAACTTCATTAATAATCTTCAAAACCAGTGACTGACATTTGTTCAACAATAAACACAGACATATGTTCCGTTCTGAGGTCAGAAGTCTGAGGCTCAGGTCACCCTGGAGGAGTGCTGCCCTGTGGCCATGGGTATCAGTCAGCACAGAACTTGGCCTGGGGTCTGTGTGCAGCCCACACTCCTTTGTGAGGCCTGAGAAATGAGTAATGATGGCAACCAATCGCTCTCCAACCAGCACACCAGTGCACCCTGCAGGCAGAGCATGGTTATTGCAGTCCTGGGCAAGTTTACCAGGAATGCAGTGAACAATTCCATGCCTGCACCTTCTATTCATACAAGCCACATCTAGGAAGTCACATGGTGGCTCCTGGTACAGGACTCAGGGAAAGGTCCTCTCTCCAAGGCAAGCTCCCTTCCCAGCAAGGACACAGAAACAGCTGGGGCAGGAGACACACTACAGCATTAACAGGCAGTGTGAAAGAGAGGCTGTGTGACCTGGGTTGGGCTTCTTGACTTCTCTGTGTCTCTGGGTTCACATTTGTAAATATACTGGTATCTGTTCTCCAGTGCCTCCATGAGGCCCAGCCTCCCTATGGGCCTGGGTACTGGTGCAGTGGAGAGGTGGTCTCGTCCCCCTTGAAGCAGGCGCAAGCCACTAGCTCAGCCAGTCTGGGTCTAGAAGCTCTACTTGACACAGGCTTAAGTTAGTCGTTCTAACATCTGTTTATCAGAAATGAAACTCAAAAGTATGAACTTTTTTTATACTTTGTTTCTAATGGCAGGCGCTGGCCAGGGCCAAGCGATACCACAGCAGGCTCCATGAGCAGAGGGTGTTGTCCTCTGAGCAAACTGTTGATATTATTACACACTGCCACTGTCAGTGTCATGTTGTCACTTGAGCAGTGATATTGAGATGTTCAGAGGCAGGGATGGAGGGAAATGAGACCTCCCTCATCCTGTCTTTGTGTCTGTCACCAGGAAGGCACAGCTCTTGGCTCCTCCCAAGTAATCAAGAATTCGGCCTCATCTATAGTCAGCCACTGAGGTCCAGGCTCCTGGTGGCTGTAGCACAATCCAGCCCATGATGACTGTGTAGCCAGGATTCATTGATGCCACTCAAGGACATCTACCCTACTAACCAAAAGCTGGATGGTGACAGAGACCCAAAAGGAGGATGAGAGGGGCTGGGGTGATGGTGAGGCACTTTCTGCATAAGATGGTAAGGAAAGCCGGGTGTGGTATAATCCCAGCACTAGGGAGGTAAAGATATCCTGGGGCTTGCTGTCCAGCCAGCCTGGCTTACTTAATGAACTCCAGGTTCAGTGAGAGACCATTTCAACAAAATAAGACAGAGAGGAAGAGAGGACAACACTCAAATGTTAGCCTCTGTGTGTATGCGCGCGCACATACACACACACACACACACACACACACACAGGCAGGCTGAGGACAGCTGACCCTAAGGACAGGCTATGTGGGGTTCAGGGCCAGGTAGAGGCCCCACAGAGTTTACACCAGGGGAGGGCAGATGCCTTGATCCCTAGCTACCCAGGTGCCTTTGCTCTGAGCAGTCAGAGGCCCTCTATCAGAACCAATGTGCTGAGCGTGTCTTATCTGGGAACTGAGGGAACTGAATCAATGAACAGTTAGAGATAAGAATGGATCTGAATTCCGTTGTGCTGCTTTCAAAGGAAGCTCACAGAACAAACCAAATTAGGGCAGTGCATGAAGCAAAACCACATTGTCTATTCCTCAGCCAGGACTCTCAGAGTAAACGCAAGAATTTAGTAATACAATTGCTTTTGTTCCTGAGGTGTGATAGCTCTGTGTTTTGTTTTTGTTTGTTTATTTTATTTTGTTTTGTTTTTTGTTGGTAGTGGTGTTTTTATTTGTTTTGTTTGTATTTTGTCAACTTGACAGGATCTGGAACCATCTTGGAGTGATCCCTAGCCTGTCAATCAGGGAGGTCCTAGATTAGGATAACTGTGATGGGAATTCCTGCCTAAATAAGGGTGGTACCTTTCTGTAACAGGGGTGAGGCTGGTCACCTACAAGACTGCAAAGTTCGGTCCCTGGCATGAAAAAGGAATTGAACTAGGAAAGACAGCAGGCCCAGCCACAGAAAAAGGGAAAACAACAGACACACACACACACACACACACACACACACACACGCACACGCACACGCACACGCACACGGCTCGGGAGACACCTAAGACAGGAGGCCCAGTAAACAGTTGCTGGATTGGGTATTTCACTGCCCCTGGTCCCTCCCTTCTCTTGTTGACCCTGTTTGGATACCTGGCCCATACCTTCCTGCCATTTCGCCTCAAAATGTTTTCTGGCAACAAGAGGCAGACATCTTGCAAAGTCCACTTTTACTGTCCTTGTCTGTCTGTCCCTCTAACTCTCCTTCATTTGCACGGACTGGGATCCTGGACAGTGTGAAATGGAGCAAGTAACCTCAGAACCAGCATTCACAGTTCTCTGCATTCTGGTTGTGTGTATAACGTGGCTAGACACAGCAAACAGACATACCACCCCCACCATGGTGGAGTATATCCCCTCAAATTGGGAGCCAACATAAAGGCCTTCCTTCCTTAAGTATCTCTTGTCAGCCATGTTTCAGCAGCAAGGGGAGTAACTGAGGATGTATAAGGGAACTTCCTGTATCAAACGACAGCATGAATGTAAGAGCTGTGGAAGCGCACAGGAACCCACCAATGTGCTCTCCATCAGCCACCAAGGTCGTGCGTATTCAGGACAGTGTCATGAGTCCACGTTTTACCACCATCTCCAGGTGTCAGTCCAGGGTGGTGTGTGATTGTCACATCTCCCTTGGCCTTAGCCCCTCACTTGCAAAACAGGAAGACAAACCCTGGGCTTCTTCCCACCGGAAGAATGCAGTGTAGTCAGCCCTTACCCCAAGTTGGCCCTTTGACACTTATCAACCCCGCAGTCCCCATACTCAGTGCCAGGATGGCTAGCTGACTTGGAGCCAAAGGGCTGACCTCATTAATCATGACAGAGTCAGACAGCCCAGGCTCTGGGTCCCACCTGACTGTGGGACGTCCTCACCCCTCTTAGTCCCGGCGTCTTCACTGGCAAGAGTAAGCATGGCGGTCCCTGATGTCATGGCACTGTGCTGATGCCACTGTCAGGGTGGCCTGCGTTGTGCAGTGGCACAGAGGGCACAGAATGCTTGTTCACCGAGTTGGACTCACACATGAAGATAAAGACAGTGGTAGTGAGGCCGCCATGTTGAAGGGTCCTGCCCAGAGCCTCTGGGCTGCTGTTCCAGGCGATACAAACTTTGTGGTTTTGGGTGGAAACTCATTCTGCCACAGTTCTCAAGACATAGACCATCAGAAGAAGAGGGAGTGGGCAGAGAAGGAGGGGGAGAGTATGCAGAGGAGGGGGGGAGTATGCAGAGGAGGAGGGGGGAGGGAGTATGCAGAGGAGGAGGGAGAGTATGCAGAGGAGGAGGGGGAGTATGCAGAGGAGGAGGGGAGAGTATGCAGAGGAGGAGGGGGAGTATGCAGAGGAGGAGGGGGAGTAGGTAGAGGAGGAGGGGGAGAGTATGCAGAGGAGGGGGGAGTATGCAGAGGAGGGGAGAGTATGCAGAGGAGGGGGGAGTATGCAGAGGAGGGGGAGTATGCAGAGGAGGGGGGGAGTATGCAGAGGAGGAGGGGGAGAGTATGCAGAGGAGGAGGGGGAGTATGCAGAGGAGGAGGGGGAGTATGCAGAGGAGGAGGGGGAGAGTATGCAGAGGAGGAGGGGGAGTATGCAGAGGAGGGGGAGTATGCAGAGGAGGAGGGGGAGTATGCAGAGGAGGAGGGGGAGAGTATGCAGAGGAGGAGGGGGAGTAGGTAGAGGAGGAGGGGGAATAGTCAGAGGAGGGAGGGGGACCCTTCCTGAGCCTTGATTCCTCCCTGGGTAGAGTGCTTGGTTTCTCCCTGCCTCTTTAGTCTCCCATAGGCTACCACCTTCTCTCTGCTCAGACTTCAGCAAACAGGGCTCATAGCCCAATGGCTGCCCCTGAGGGATGCAGGACTTCACCTTAGCTTCCCTGTTTTTACAACCCTTTCCAGTGACAATACTTCTCCATGTGAAGAGCCAGGCAGCCAAGAGCCTTTTTGCTACAGGTGGGAAATTAGGGGTGAGAGAGAAAAGTTGGTGATAAGGCAAGCTTTGGGGAATGCTAATCTGGGGAGGCTGGCTGGTGTCTGCCACCATGAAGGGGCTGGGCCTGGTCTGAGTGCTGGGCCTGTGGTGTAGCCCTGTGTTCTGTTTTTGTTGTTGTTGTTGTTGTTGTCAATTTGACAAATATTTGGCAAGAATTTCCAAATAAAACCTGACAAAAGCTTTAAAAGGGATTCTGAGCACAAAATAACCAAGCAGGGCCTCTTGGTAGCAGCATTTCCTTGGGTGGGCTCTGTTTGCTTGTGAGGATTGCCAGGGTCTCCACTCTGAAGTTAAGGACTCCGGTTACGATTTTGGCACTCAACTCAGGAGAACAGAGTAGTTACGGATGTCAGCCACTCAGAGCATGTTGATCCCAGATGGAGAGGGAAGACTGGAAAATGCCACCCAGATGCTGAAGTGACCTCGTGTCCGGAAGACTTTTCTTAACTTTCCCACTCTACCAGGTAAAGCCAAGAAATAAGATGTTAGGCTTTGCTTTAGACTCAAGAAAGTTTGGCACCTGGTAAATTTCTTCCCACTCTGGGCACCTTAGGCTTTGCCGTCCTTCTGTTCGGAGGCTCCTTTGAGCCGAGTGAGTACTTTTTAAACTGTTTTGGAGACTCTGGTCAGTGTCCCCCGGAGCTGCTTGCACTTCCTTGGACTTCTGGGGTGAATAGCAGGTCTTAGCCACCCGAAAGCTCTTTTGAGCAAGGTTGGAATTCTGTTGGATCATTCGGGCATCTGCTGACCAAGGTTGATACATGTTGATACCTGCCAGGGAAGGCTAGTACGTGTTGGTCTTTGGAGGTCTTTATGGAGCCATTTAAGGTTCTGTTGGGGACATTAGAGAATAGGGAGACAAGGGTGTCCAGGGCCTCCCTGCCAAACCATGGAAAATAGCAAGTCTATCCTGATGTCATCTGGGGTACAGATACAGGTTCACTTTCTCAGATGATTAAAGAACCAAAAGGCAAAAGCAGGGAATGCGAAGTTTCTTAATTCCTTTGCTACTGCCATAACAAAACACCAGGGCCAAGGCAACTTGTAAAAAGAAAGAATTCCATTGTGGACTTGCTTGCAGTTTCCTTTAGCATGGGTCCTTTAGCATGGTAGCAGGCATGCACAGCACTGGACCAGTAGCTGAGAGCTTACAACTGATGAGAGAGAGAGAGAGAGAGAGAGAGAGAGAGAGAGAGAGAGAGAGAGAGAGAGAGAGAGAGAGAGCGCTGCAATGGCTTGGGCTTTTGAAACCTCAAACCCCACCTACAGTGACACGTCTCTGATATGGAATGTCCTTCTGCTTGCTGCCAATATGTATTGCTTTTATTGGATGAATAAAGCTGTTTCTCCCAGTGGCCAAGCAGACTATAGACAGGCAGGAAATCTAAACAAAGATGCAAAGAGAAGGAAGGTGAAGTCAGGGAGATGCCATGTAGCTGCCAAAGGAGTAGCATGCTGGAGCATTACCATTAAGCCACAGCCTCGTGGCAATACACAGATGAATAGAAATAGGTTAATTGATAAGAGAGAGCTGTGTCTGAGCTACTGGCCAAAACAATTATATTTAATTGTATTTCACAGTCGGTCACAGGAACTGATCTGATGGGCATGACAGAAAAAAATCCCATTACACATCTCCTCCAATGAGGCCACACATCATAAACCTTCCCAAAATGGGAGCCGTTCTCACTCAAACCACCACGGAAGTCAAATTTTATTCAAGGTGGAAGTAAGGGAAGCAGACTCCCCTCGAGAGGAGGGAGCCAGAAGCAGAACCTACATTTTCCTCAGCCAGGGGATCAGTTAGCTGGGGGTTCCCTTCTGGAGGGCTCTGCTACAGTTGTTAAATGGGGCACTTAGAGTCATGACCCCTGCTTCTTAAAGACACTGGGGAGCAAACTGATGAAGGGAAACAGACTCACTACAGGTCAGTCAAACCCAGGAGAAAAGTTCCCATTTGTCTGTGGCCTTTTCCACGGCGGCGTTAGAATCCTATAGCAGATGTGTGTGGTGGTTTGACTAAGAATGGCCTCTATAGCCTCCTAGATTGGAATGCTTGGTCATGAGGGAGCCAGCTACCTGAGAAGGATTAGGAGGTGTGGCCTTCTTGGAAGAAGCGTGCTGCTTATGGGTGGGCTTTGAGGTTTCAAGAGCCCAAGCCAGGCCCAGTGGCTCTGTCTCCTGTTGCCGTGGATCCAGATCTAGAACTCTCAGCTCCCTCTCCAGCACCGCGCCTGCCTGCACACCACCATGCTCCCTGCCATGATGACAATGGACTAAATCTCTGAAACTGTAATGCAGCCGCAATTAAATGTTCTCCTTTGTAAGAGTTGCGGTGGTCATGGTGTCTCCTCACAGCAATAGAACACTGACTAAGACACTACGTAACACAAGCCAGGAAATATACTATGTCAGCCTAAGCTAGCAGAACGTTGTGGGATCTCTTCTGGGGAGGCAAGTCCTTGCTGTGGCTGGCATCAGGGTGTTAGCCTTTCCCTTTACCCAGCATGGGATTCCTGGGAAATTAATTATTTGGGGTCCGTCATTTCGGTGGTCCGATAATAGAAGTCACTCTCTTTGTAGTATCTTCTCTCCTGTCCGGTTGGTTACAGTGTACGCCTACTGCCTATTCTGAGCTGTGATGGCCCTGGCATTCCCTCTCTCCCCACTTCCTGGTTGCACTGGACTAAGGCAACCTGAAGAGGTGGCCAAGCCCTCGGGTTATAGCAGTGCAAGGCACAGCCCCCTGGGCAGCCTCATGATCAGCCCCAGGCTCTCCTCCAGCCTGAGGGATCTCTGCATGAATTGGGACTGAGTGCCTCTATACCCTCCCCACCCCTGAAATCAGCTTATAAGGGAAAGACCTGCAGGAAAAGACCATGCAGGACAGCCAGTGCTGCACACCCAGTCTGTGACCTTCCTGCTGGCCTCAGCTAAATCTTCTCAGTAAGTACTTCACCATCCTCCTCTTGAGTCTTCAGGGCGGGCATTGCCAGCTTCCATCCCTTGGGCTCAACATCCACATCCATACCTGGTAAACCGAAGCACCCAGCTCTTCTCCTATGGACAGAGTCAAGAGAACAAAGGTCTTGCTTTGTGTTCTCAACACACAATAGGCCCACAGTGTGTGCTGGTAAGGGCTGGGCTGGTGACCTGCTTTGGGTCCTGTGCCTCTGGCCTTCCCCGGTTCTCTCCCCATAGAGAGGTGAGAAGCCACCATGTGCAAATTCACCACCCCTCCGCAAGCAGGCACCTGATATGCCTTGGGAATCCTTCTTAGGGTTACCCATATTGAGCCAGAGACCCAGCCATGGGTGTAGCGAGTCTACAACCATATACAACCCTATCTTAGAGGAGAAAGAAGACTTTTTCAGCTCTGGATTTTCAGAGCTGAATTCCAGAGTAGAGTGTGGTCCTCAGCCTTTTCTCCCTTTAGCTCACTCTCCTGCCCCGGGGCCACTCTGATCTTAGAGAGAATTCCTAGTGAGATATCCTAGTGAGAATTCCAGAGCCTCAAGGGACAAATGTGTTCACTAATTCTGGGATAGTGGGGCTCCCCTCTGTCCCTCTTTTGGATTCATGGGCCTTGGCTAGTCCTAACTGTTGCCAGTTTGCTAAGCCCAGGACTCCACTTCCTCCGTGAGTGTTGTCTGTGATATGTCTGCATTATTTCATTTACCCCTCACCTACCTCATTTCAAAGATGAGATTTCGTGTGTGTGTGTGTGTGTGTGTGTGTGTGTGTGTGTGTGTGTGTTTGTGTGTCACAGTCATTAGAAGCAGAGTCTAGACTAGAACCCTAGTCAGTTGTCATCCTTTCTGTCCCAGAAACTGTGACTCAAGAGTTTGAAGGCACAAAGCATATTCATTAGAGTAAATGGTGTTTTATACTGAGAAAGTACTTAGGGAATTTGAGCACATGGTCGTGGTTGCTTTCACATGTAGGAACCTTCATGGGCCTTGACTTAGGACTTGTGTCCCCGTCTCTGTCTTGCAGGACAATGTTATCCCTTATCTCCCGGGGACTCCTTTTGCTAGCAGGCCTGTGCTGCCTTTTCTCTGGCTCCCAGCCTCAAGATCCCCTGGAAATAGACGTGGATGAACATGACCATGAACACCAGGAGCATTTGCCCTGCCAACACATCTCCTACAGCATCATCCAGTTGACCTTCATTTTGTATCGGAAGTCTGGTAGTTGGACAGAAGATGCCAACATCTTATTCTCCCCAGTAAATATCATTGCTGCTTCTTTAATGCTTTCCCTGGGAGCCAAGGACAACACCCACAACCAGATCCTGCAGGGACTGAAGTTCAACATCACAGAAATACCAGAGACCTACATTCATTCCTGCCTCCAACAGCTTCTCCATATCCTCCACCTGCCAGATCACAGGCCACATCTGACCATCGACAGTGGCCTATTCACTGACAAGGGTCTGAAGCTGGTAGACAAGTTTGTGAATAACATCAAAGAGATATACCACACAAAAACCATTGCTGTCAACTTCAAGGACACAGAAAAAGCCCAAAATCAGATCAATAAGTATGTGGAAACTGAAACCCAAGGGAAGATAGTGGATTTGGCCAAGGATCTGGAGGAAGACACAGCTTTAGCCTTGATGAACTACATCGTCTTCCAAGGTAAGGTGGGACCACCAGGGTTAGTGGCCTCGAGGAAGCCACCCAAATATGCCTCGTGCTGCAATACTTAACCCTTTCTTCACATACCAGACTGGAACAGGCAGCATCACAACATGATCTTCAAATCTTCACTCAGAAATAGTTCAGTAACATCTATAAATCTCTAAATTGGTTAGATACTGATGGGTTAGAGTCAGCCAGAGCACCATCTCCTCTGAGTTACGCCTTCACCATCTTAGTGGTGCCAGAATCCAGTGCTCACAACTTCACTGGAACATTAGGAGATGAGAAACTATAAAATAAGAATGCCTTGCCTATCGTAGTATTGTAATGTATAGAAAAAAAATGATGCAAAAGGCAAAAAACACACATTTTCAGAGTTAGCTGTGAGGTACGTATAGAACTGTGACACTGACCCTTTCCTGGAACATGGCTTCTTCCTCAGCTGCCAGGACTACAGATTAGTCTCCCCCCATCACTGGATGTCCTAGAGATATTTTAATCCCTCAGGGGCCCGGTAACATGTTAACAACTGTCTTGTTCACTCCTCAGTCTCAAGGGACTTGAGATGTTGTCCTATCTATTGTCAAACTTGTGTGGAAATCCCCTAGATATCCCTGTACCCAAAAGCAGTCCTTAGAAGAATACTATTAGGAACCAAAGTCCCAGTATCACTCAGAAGGACTTTTCCTTAGACCCATTTATGGCACAAGTAACTCCATTTGGGATGTCTCTGTGTTTGGTTTTGTTTTGTTTTGTTTTTTAACAGTGTCTCACTATCACCTAGGCTGACTTGGAACTCAAAGGTTGGTCATGACTTTACTTTTACTCTAGAAATCTTTCCCTTTTTCTCTATATGCTTTTCTCTGAACACAAGACTGCTTCACCACAATGAGGTTTGGTCTCAGTTGCCTTAGATGTCATTGCCAAAGTGAGATCTGTCCCAGTTAGGCTGATCTGAACTTGCAGCGGGAAGTCAAGGAGTGGATTCCAGGTGACCTTCTTGGCTGAGTTTAAGCAGCTGTGTGGTTTTGAAAGAGACCACTTAGGCTGGTTTGCCAGTAGCCCACTTTTAATTGAATTCAGTTTTACCCTTCCTGGAGCCTCTCAGAGAGCTTCCTTTTTAGGATATTTTGTTAGAAGCCATTCGCCCATAGACGAGGAATTGCAAACTCACTCTAAGAAAATTTAGCAATTTCCAAAGCAATCTACTCTTTTATTGCATGCAACATTGCACCAGGATTTCCCAGACTCCCGGTGTCCAGTGGTTTTAATGAGTAATGCGGCTGCTTGGAATGCAGAGCCTAGAGGTACGGTACAGCTAATTATCTGTGCTCCAAACAATGTTCAGAGTAGAATTGGGATCACGTGTGAGACTGGAAAGGCTGCCATGATGGCAAGTTTTAGTTTGAATGATAGTAGATTAGTAAAGTGTTTTCCTAAGCTTCAGTCTTAGGAGCCTTCCATGCTGGTAGACCGGAAGTGCACAAAGAGGCCAGTAGTAATTAGTGCAGATGATTTTTAGTACTAATTTAGCTTTTGCTTCTGAAGTGCAGTTTAACATGTTTAAAGTTTTAGACTCCAGACAGGATTAGGAACCAAAATGAATGGCCTTGAGTAGATTTCCTACTTGCAGTGGGAGCATGTGCCTTGTGTAAACAACAGCAGAATTGCTGACTGGGTTGAAGGAAATGGATGCAGACAAGGGTTTAAACCGCAAACAGGGACCTTCTATGTGAATGGTGTTGAGTTCAGATGGTAGAAATACCAACAGCTTTATTGACTATCTTGTGGGTTTAAGTATACCAACACACTGCATCAAAGATAGTACTGGCTGATTATTTTGCTTGTATTAACCTGTGAACCTTTAAATTCATATAACATTTAGACAAAGCTTATATATATGGCATATTAAGCCCTTAGACACAGGATAGAAGATAGATGGATAGATAGATAGATATAAATAGATGTTAGATAGATATAGATGATAGAGGTAGATAATAGAAATAGATGATAGATAGATAGATAGATAGATAGATAGATAGATAGATAGATAGGATAGGGATAGATATACAGACAAACAGATAGATTTCTGGTTACAGATATCTCTGTGCCAAACATGATACAAAATCCTAAAGAATAGATGTTGACTTAACCAGCATTATAAAGTAATTGTTTAGAATACATTAAAAACAGACAGTTTTTAAGTCCTTGTTCCCCTCAATATGAAAAGCTAATATATAAAAGGAGCTATGAGCTCAGGGTGACTCAGTGGGTAAAGGGCTGTGGTGAGAGCATGCAGACCCAAGTTCAGATCCTTGACATGCATGTAAAAGCTGGTGACTGACTGGAAGATGAAGATAAATAAATCCTGAGGGCTGCTGGCCAGTCTGGATGAGCCAGCAAACTCCAGGTTCAGTGTGAGACCCGTCTTAAAAATTAAAGTGCAGGAGCCAGATGGACGGCTGAAGGACTGAGAATGTGGGCAGTTCTTTCAGAGAATCAAAGTTGGGTTGTCAGCATCCACCTCGGGCGACTCACAGGCACCTGTTCCTATGCCTCCAGGGGATCTGACACCTTCTTCTGGCCTCCATAGGTGTCTGCACTCACATACACAGGCAGGTGTAGAAACACAGTAAAGTAAATAAGCAAAAGTAAATAAGCAAAATTGAAATTAGGGTAGAGGGTGCTAGAGGAGGATGCCCTGAAATCAACATTTGACTTTCACGCATACCTGTGGGCAAGTGCATCTGAACACATACATGCACACGCACAAACATACGTGCCCGTGGGAGGCAGAGGTGAGTGGGTCACTGTGAGTTGGAGGCGAGCCTGGCTACAAAGTAAGACTCTGTCCCAACAAACAAGAACCTCTAGAATGACTCCCTTATCTTTTTTCCTTCTTCTTGTTCTTCCATGTATCACCTGGGACGATCCTCATAAAATTTCTGGTTTCTTTCCCTTTTAACAAAATCAAGCATTTTCCATTTATCTTACAAGTTTAATTAACTGAACTATCAAAGATCTACCTAAGTCACATGAACCAGGAGATGTTTGGGAGACCTTATCTAGTACAATATACAAGCATGCACATGTGTGTGGATTGAATAGCTGAGTTCCCCACCTCCAGGGCCACATATCTCCCACAGCCTGTATTTGGGGGTAAGTATCATTACCTTATTTAATAAGGATACCATTTTAAAAAATCAACCTCTTTTTCTATTACCAATCTGGTGAGTTTTATTTATTCATAGCCAATGTTATATAAATGAGGAAGAGGAAAAATCCATGTGAATAAGACATGCCCCCAAAAGCTGAGGCCATACCCCCATTATCCTAAACACGGGGCTAGCTTGCCATGACCAGTCTAAGTGTCTTCCCCTGGAACCCTTTCTCCTGGATGGCTTGCCAAAAGTGTTATTAGAATCTGAAGGTGACTGTCGCCACTTCGCCAGGAAAATGGGAAACAAAGCTTGGCCGAAGCAAATGACTTCATTTACTGTCTTGGCTGGAACTGGAGGGAGAAGAATCTCTATGTCTTTCTTCTGCCTTACCTGTACAGCGTCACAGTTAATGGGAGACAAGAAGCCCGGAAGTATTCATACGTAGGTTGGCTTCAATGTGTGTCATCAGAACTGAGACTGATCATTTTCTAGAAGATGGCTTCCTCCTGATGCCAGGACTTCCAGCTAGTCTCTTTACCAGCATGAGGCTCTCTGGGGAAATTTTAATTCCTTGGGAACTCTGTTACACTGTGATACCCAGGCTCACTGGAAATCCCTAAAAGAGGTTTGAATACCAGATACATGACATTTCCTTGGTTGTCAGGCATGTATGCAAATTGCTTCAGGTGGCATAGAACAAGTGGTGTTTTGGGTGACTTAATCTGGTAAAGTTTGGAGTAACTGAACAGAGGCAGCAATAAAGTGTGCAAGACCTGGGTTCAAATTCTGTCCCAAAGATGCTTCGTATCCTCCAGGGAGTATTCACTCAGAAGGCGGGGGATGCGGTCAAGGCCATGGCTGTACCTTTCTATCATACTCCCTACACTGCAGCACAGAGCACCAAGGAAGGCATCAACACAAGAAAGACCCCGCCTCTGTTACCATGTTGGAGTTGTGTAGTGTCTGTCCAGTGCTAGGAAGGCTCAGGGCTCCCCAAGGTCCCTACCCTCTCTGACAACCTTGTACAGAACACTTGTACAGAAAAGAGGGTCTTCCTAGGTACATGCCCTTATTGAGGGCCTGAGACAGAGATCCAAAGGTGCTCACTAGACTTTTCCAGAATGCCGACTGAAGCAACACCTACAAGGTGCAGGAAGCTGCCAGAAAAGAGATACCCAGATTTGACATACAGGATTGTAGGAGATTGTGGCTATGACCCCTTGTCTCCAATTAGCATCCTCAGAAGACTACCAGGAGAATATGAAATAAAACTGCTTCTTCTGGAGCCAGGTTTCCACAAACTAGCACACATATTTCTCTTGGCTCCTGCCTACTGCTTCAGACTGTTCTCTAAAGTGCTACCAAGCATCCCGATGGGTTCATCATCCCCATCCCATTTTACAGCTCAGAGGGAGTGCCTTCACAAGGCACTCAACATGTCTTTCCTCTAACATGTAGCTAACCCTTGACCCCACCACTGGCTGATATGCATCTCCCTTCTCTCCAGGCAATGGGTTTGATGAAGTTGATGTTGAACACAAATTGGAAGCCGACTTCCACGTGAGCCAGAACGAGACCGTGAAAGTGCCTATGATCAATCGCCGGGGCAGGTTTTTCTTGCACCGCGAGGAAGAGCTGTCCAGCTGGGTGTTGGTAAATCATTATATGGGCGATGCCACTGCCTTCTTCATACTGCCCGACCAAGGAAAGATGCAGAAGCTAGAGGAAAACTTGAGTCAAAAACATTTCATAAATATATTAAAGCTCGTCGACATACGGTGAGTCCTCAGTTGAGGGACCCAGGCACTGCTACACAGCCTCTGAGCCATCCCTTTCAGGTCTGGCCCCCATCCCTCAACCAGAGCTCATAGACAGACACAGTGTAGGACTGGCTAAGAGACAGACACAGAGTCTCTTGGGCAAAGGCATGTCTCCATCCTCAGCAGCCAGAGCCCATCACAGGGCTTTCAACAACAGCATCTATAGCAGCAGAGGCAAAAACAGAGAGACAGGTCTTAGGCCTCAGCGTGGAGTGGAGGTCATGACAGACAAGGGAGGAAGGGCCTAGAACAGGCGAGGGCCAGCCACAGTGAGCTCAGAGCATGACTAAAGAAGGCTATGTTCCTGTCACCCTTCAGTGAGGTTTATTGGGCCCCGGGGAGCCAACAGTTCTGGAATGTGCCCCTCCACCTCCAGATCACTGAGCCTGCTCTTAGGGAGGCCAGGCCCTGCTTTCCCTTGGGTGGCAAAAGCAATGATACACATAGGAGCTCAGATGGGCTCAAGGTAAACTGTGGACAGATGTTGTCTCAGGGCCCAGCCTGCTGAGGCCCATCACCCAACAGAAAGCAAAGAGTCAAGTGGGGTAAAAAGAAACTGGTGATAGCCTCCGGGTTGGTCTGTTCCCATAGCGTAGACCATCTAGGGTCCCTGTCTTGTCTGTGGAAACTGAGGGCTGAGCCTCCTCCTGGGGAGTCACACACACAAGTCTCAGAACACATTGAATCTCCCTGGAGGCCTTCCTAGATGAGGTAGGTTGCCTACCAGGATGAGAAGACACTGTTGATGCACTATGACACTAAAGAACTTCATATCTCCCTACATCCCAGGACTGTCAATTTATACTTTCCTGAACTGTATATGTCCACAACCTATGACCTGAAGACCATCCTGAGCACACTGGGCATCACCCAGATCTTCAGCAATGAGGCCGACCTCTCAGGGATCACACAAGATGTTCCCCTGAAGCTTAACAAGGTGAGGTCATGTGACCATGGCTGTCCATGGGGCTGAATAGGATGTGAGGACAGATCAGACATGAGGCTGAGGAAGGGGCTAAGGGACAGAAACAGACCTTTCCCCACAGACTCTAGAGATTCACCACGGGGAATGAAGGGTCAGAGAGCAGAGCCAGGATGAAGAATCGTACGCTGTCACAAAGACCTCCTTGAAGGGCACTTAATGACCCTTAATTTTACCTTTGCCCAGGGCTGTTGATTCCCTGGGACTCAACTTACCTATATTAATATGGAAAGACATTGGCTCAGATCATCTTCAAAAGTTTGTCTCAGCACACACTGGGAAGGAACCATGTTTATGGGGGACATGAAGTACGGGGGGGTCCCTCTGAAGCTGAGTGTAGGAGAGGTGGTTCAGGAGAGGAGAGGAGAGGAATCTTGGTACAGAACGGCTGAACACATCTGGAAAGGCCTCTACTGAGCACTAGGGATCAAGGGCCATGGGCAGGGCATGATCACAGTGAGGCTCTCCATGGATAAGAACCCCAAAGGGACCTGGCTTTAACCTAGGATGGCTATAGCCTACCTCTGATGTCCTCTGTTTCTCACCCTATAGGCTTTTCACAGGACTGTACTGACCTTCAATGACGAAGTGAAACACACTACAAGAAACAGCAGTTTGAGTAAAAGGGGCTTGTCTAAGGTCCCCGTCATCCGTTTCAACAGGCCCTTCATAATTATCGTTAAAGACGAATACACCAATGTCCCCCTCTTTGTGGGAAGAGTGGCAAATCCCATAGAATATAGTTGATTTCAGATTCCAATCCACCTCCCCGCCCTGTTCCAGCGTGTCCCCTCCCTGCTGACATTAAACATGGGGTAGTTTTTGCTCACTCCCGAGTGTGACCAGCAAACCCCTTCTGGTGGTGTCTTGCTTTCCTCTGTCCCCTGAGGTGTGTGGGGAGTCCATGTCACGGCCATTCTCTGAGAATGGCTGGAGGAGGTGGTTGGAAGAGTTATTCCTCCGCAGGGCTGCAGTGCGATCCCAGCCTCTGTCCCTGTCATTCCTTCCCTGCCAGAGGAGTCTCCCAAATCTCCCAATGAACAGGAAGGTCTCTGGGTCTTGTCCTCTGTCTTCTCAAGCCAGTCAGGCCAGTGGGCCTAAAGCCACTCCCTGTGTCCTCTCTAGTCATTTGCCCTTTGTATATGTATGACTCCAGAAGGCCCTTAAAGGGGGAGGAAAATCAGCTCCTCCCATTTTCCAGAACTGTTTCCCACCCCAGTCTGGGCTCACTATGAGGCCATTTGTGCCTGGCACTTGCTACCTAGATCCCTCCTCCTAGTCTTCCAGGGACAGCCTCAGGTGTAGTGACGCGGTATTAGTTCATCCTGAGATTTATCTTGTCTCAGGACCCAGGAGTCCCCTTCTCACCCTCTAGTGCCCTACAAAGGGGTTATAGCAGCCAGATATCCAACTGAAGACACTCATTGTCCCCTGCCCCTGAGATGCTTCTGTCTTGTGTTTGCACTGTCCATTTCAAGCAGATGTAGGGGGTCTCTGTACCCCACTCACGCACACAATGAGGCTGGATGGAAAGCAAAATGGTACTCCATGCAATTGCCTTTTGTTCAAAGTGGTGAGGTAGTAGCAAACCCCTATGATTATGTCTAAGTCAATTTATGACAGTCCTTCCCTACATGAGTATACATCCCCGTGACTCCATCCTCCTCAGATTCCGCTGGCCAATGGACTTCATGCATCCCTTTGCACATACCACATCCGAATCTCTGAAGACCTAGACACACGCTCAGACTCAGTCAGCCCTATGACCTCAGTGACACCTTCTGAGAATTGGGTCTTCACCTTCAGCAATGAAAATGACCTGGAGCTGGTAGAAGGTTATATTAGAATGTCAAGTGTTTCTACCACAGCAGAGCGCATGGCCCATCATTGTCCTAAGAAATCCTTGAAGTAGCACTGAGATGCTGGGCCACCACTGTGAAACTAGTCTGTACTCATTCTGCAAAGGAGGAAGCTACACACTAGTGAGTGGCTGCCAGGGATTCCCCCTCTCTGCAAAGTAGCACTCACCCACCTCCCATCTCCTCCTAGAGAGCCACACTGAATTGCTTCAAAATGTCTAGGCTACTTCCCCCAAGGTCCTGTGCCAGTGGAGACATAACTGACCTGCAGAACCCACTTTAATGGATGCTTCAACATCCCCTGTCCTAGCACAAACTCCGTGTGCTGTTGTCTGGCTTGGCATCTCATGGAGAAAAGTAAGCAAGACAACGAGGGTGGCTACATTCCTGGGTAGTCTGTTCATAGCTGGATTATCCTGGAGTGGGTTGTAGCAGCCTGAAATACAGAGCTGAGTCCTTTCTTAAACTATCATTTTACTATCAACAACCAGCTATCAGAAGACAATAGAGGTTGACAAGATGGCTCTGTTCATAAAGACTCTTATGCCAAAGGCTGCCTGCCTGAGTTTGATCTCTGGGACCCACATGATGTAAGAAGAGAAAGGACCCTCTCAAATCCTCCTGTAATTAATTCCATATATGTGTCATGACACACACATACTCCCACCACCCCAACACAAACTAAGTAAGTTAATTTAATTTTAAAAAATTTAAAGGTACACAGAAGAATATGAGAAATCTTTTCAGGGCATATATTTGATAAGGAAGTACTCTCTAAAACACAGCAAACTGCTGAACTCCAACAACCAAGAGTTAGATCACCTGGTTAGAAATGGGCAAATATTCTAAACCCTTATGCCTTTGAAGAAAATATGCAATGATTCATTTTGTAAAAAAAAAATACTATGACATTTATTTACACTGGCAGGAGGAGGACACATTTTGGCACATGTGAAGAGGCCAGAGGACAATTTTTGGAGTTAGTTCTATCTTCCAGTATGTGAGTCTTGGGGATCAAATTCAGGTCACCAGGCTCAATGGCAAACACCTTTCCCCACTGGCATCCCACATGCCCAGCGGTGGTTTTTAAGTACGTGAAAAAGAGCTTCATAACATTAATCATTGGGAAATGGAAATCAAAACTATAAGGAGACACCGCCTCCTAGCCTTCAAAATGATAACTACTGAAAAACAGAAATAGTTGATGGGGGATGTTCTTCTGTACATGGTTATCGAATAAAACACCAATTGGCCAGTAGAGGCAGGGACAGGTGGGGCTGAGAGATGAGGAGAATGTGAGGGAGAGGAAGAGAGGCACGGAGAGTGGACACCATGTAGAGACCAGAAAGATAGGATGTGCAAGTTGTTCTCTGGTAAGGTCGGCCATGTGGAAATACATAGATTAGTAGTTATGGGTTAATAATTAAGAGAGAGCTAGCCACCAAGAAGCCCTAGCCATCAGCCAACAGTTTTATAATCAATACGTGTGCTTATTTGGAGCTAAATCGGCGACAGGGTCTGGCAAGACAGAAACCTCCAGCTACAAACAGTCATTGTTGGGAGTGGGATATAAAGGAACGGAACACCTTTCATGGACAATGAGTAGTGAAAAGTAGTAAGGTGGCTCCTTACAAAAATGGGAAGTGAATTGCCAGCTTGCCCAGGAATCTCTCTCTGAGTTGGAGTTCACTTGTTTGTATTTGTGTTCATCAAAAGACTGGTGTAGTCAGAACTCCAGTGACCACCAGGAGTGGGATGTGATCGTGACAGGCTGATGGGATAAGCAGAAAATTTCTCAGTCCAAACATGTGTTATGTTGGAAGCACTCAAAACCTCTCCACTAGCTATTCAGGAGTCCTGAGCCAGTCACGATTGTCGGGCCATGCTAGAAAACATCAGCCATTCTTCCGGTTCTGGTTAATGACCCACGGTCTCCTCTCCCACACCCTTTCACCAGAACCTAGTATCCAACATCTCATGCTCTGCTTTGTACATCAACCTTTTAAACTTATACCTCTGGGCAAAAATACACAGTATCCATTTTCCCATGCTTGATGTGCAATCAATCAATATTTCACTGAACATGGTCTAGTCTAGACTCCATCATATTGCTGTGAATAACAAGGTTTTACTCATTTATTTTACAACTGGGTAACATTACATTGCTTTCTATGCCACGTTTTCCTTACTCACTCCCTTGTAGATGGTGCTTGATTTCTCATCTCCACCGTTGTGAGCTGTGCTTAGTCATGGAAGTGTGGGTGCCCATTTTACACGCGGATCTCCTTTCTTTCCTTCGGAATCAGCCCTGAGTCTTATGTCATACAGCTGTTGTATCTCTAGCTCCACCAGGGCCCCCAAGTTGCTGACTATAACATCTGTACAGATTGGTGGTTCCACCATTTTCACCTGTGACAGTATGATGTATCAGTTTGTTTGTTTTGATTAATCTTTTTAAAAGCATAGCCACTATAGCAAGTATAATAAGGAAGCTCACTATGAATGGGGTCTGCATGCCTGGGGATTCGTGCTGTGGAACATTTTCATTAATTGTTATTATATGCATATGTGCATATGGATATACATTAACCCACACATGTGTGTATGTACATATTAGTATGCATATGTGTATATATAAATATGCATATATATGTACATACACACACACACATATACTGTCATTTGTAGTACATCTTTCAGGACTGACCATGTATTCTTGACATTATTCCTTATGAATGAATAGCTGGTAATCTGTCCCATTCTGTAGATTGACTTTTCATGCTCTTAAGTGTTTTTTTTTTTGCTTTTTGAGTTTTTTTGATTTTGGGGTTTTGTTTGTTTGTTTTTGTTTTTTGTTTTTGCTGTAAAAGCTTTTTAGTGTCACATTATATCATTTATTGTCTGTGCTTTTAGGGTTATATCAAACAAATTCTTTGCACAGATTAGTATCTTGAACCATTTCTTTATGTTTTCTTCTAGTAGTTCCATAGTTTATGTCTTAAAAGTGCCTCATCGCTGGAATTTTGATACTCATGGTATGGGTATTTAACAATATGTATTTTAACTCATAAATAGGGATGTCTTTGCAATATTTGCATTTTCTTCGGTTTCTTTCATTATAATCCCACTGATTTATAGTTTTCATTATAGAGTATTTTCGCCTCAGTTAAATTTATTTCTGGGTTTCTATTATTGCTGGATTTTTAAGCTATGGTAGACAGGATGGCCTTTCATTTTTCCTTTTAACTAAATTCATTGTTGATATGTAGAAATGCTGGCATTTCCCACGTCACTCTTATAGCCTGTGTCTTCACTAAGTACATTCTTCTTACACGTTTTCATTCGTTTTTCTAGGGTTTTCAATATAAATATAAGATCAAATGACCTGCAAGCAAGGACAACTTGACTTACTACTCCACAGTTTAGGTGCCCTTTGTCCCTCTCTCTCCTAACCGTTCTGGCTGGGACTGGCAATGCTGTATGTTCAACAGAGCAGGAACGCTGACTTCCTTGCCTTGTTCCTGGTCTCAGAGCAAGTGCTCTCAGTTATAAAACATCACTTTCCTGTTCATTATAATTTTGTCATCTCTGCCCACAATTGTGCTAGTGTTATGAGTAAGGTCCGCCCCCCCCCCCCCCCGCCGCCAGTCCCACAGCCATGCCAGCCCCAATTAACATACAGAGACGCTGTATTAGATATAAATGCTGTTGGCCAGTTACTTGTTTCTTATTGGCTAGCTCTGTCTTAATTATTAACCCATTTCTATTAATCTTACCAGTCTCATCTTACTCGAGAGTGGGCCAGGACCTCTGTTCTCTCCAGTCTCTACATGCTGACTCCTCCTCACTACTTCCTCGAATCCTCCTTGTCCCCTAGTCCCACCTATCTTGCTTTCCTATTGGCCAACAGTGCTTTATTCAATAACCAGTATGAGAAATATATTTACAGACTGACATCTCCCATCATGCTGGAACGTGTTCTTTCTGTTAGTTGGGTAATTAGCCTCGGGTCCTGAGGAACTGAGTCAGGCTGTGCAAGTTGTGGCTTCTCGCTGTTCCAATGAAGCAGTCTCATACTGCTGAGACCAAGTCTGTCTGCCTCTGTTTCCTTTGTCTTACATCTGGTGCCTAAACCCAGAACCCCTTAAGGGTCCTCCAAGAAGAAAGCACTCCCCTCCCCTGGGATCACATCTCTGGGAGCACGGATACATTCCAAGCTCACTTGACAGGCTAAATGCCATTATTCCACCCCGAGACCTCTGGTCTTTGTGGCCTCTGTCTTCAGGAGTAATATGGATCCCATTATTGGATGCTTTATGTCAACTGGTGTGGTAGTTTCAATAAGAATGGCCCCTATAGGCTCAGAAGGTTGAATGCTTAGTTATCAGGGAGAGGCAATTCTTGGGAGGGATTAATGAGTGTGGCCTTATTGGAGGAAATGTGTCATTTGGGAGTGTGCTTTGAGCTTTCAAAAGCTCAAGCCAGGCCTAGTGACTCTCTCCCTTCCTGCTGCTTTCAGATACAGATGTAGAACTCTCAGCTACCACATCTGCCTGCACAACACCAAGCTCCCTGCCATGAGGATACTGGACTAAACCCCTGGAACTGTAAGCCAGCCCCAATTAAATGCTTTCTTTTTATAAGAGTTGCTGTGTGTGGTCCAGGACAACAAAAGGACTCCAAGAAGAGTCCCAGTGAGGGCTCAGTATTGAGAGTGTAGCAGAAACCAGAGGCCTTGAACCAGACTGAGAACCCCTTGCAGTAAACATTTGCAAGTGAAATGTATGGACCAAAGGGTTTGCTATGACTCATTGCATCACTCTACAGCTTCCACAACGTGACTTTTCTTTCGTTTCTCTTTTAAGATGCAAGGACAGAGGGTAGATGCAAAGGGATGGGGAGATGGATGAAAGGGGTAGGGGAGAGTTGCTGAGGTCATGGTGTCTCTTCAAACCTGATTAAGACCCCCAGCTTGACCTTAATCCTCTGCTTTCCTCTGAGTCCTCCCCATCCATCCTCCTCTGACCTGTTCCTCCCGGGCTCTCTGATCTCCAGGCGTGTTTTGCTATTTGATCACTGCCATGCACACGCTCAGATTCTGCAGGACAGGTAATCATCCATCTGGGTCTGACTCAGAGGTTCCCTGACGTGACCCCAGAAGCTCCGGAGCTTCTCATGCCTTCTCCAAGGACTTGGAGGTTCCAGGGTTCTCGCAGGTTTTGACTTTGTGACTCCCCAGAGTCTTGTGAATGTAGGGGTACCCTTCCTAACACTTCCGCTCATTTTTATCTTTTCCCCCACCTCAGACAGCAGACTGGCACATTCCCCTGTCCTGCTTGTCATTTCAAACAGGCTCTAACGCTCCATCTTAGCAGGCTCCAGCCCAACAAACTCATGCAATTATTCACCCCAATCTGGCCAGAATGCTCCTATATGACCACCACTGTCCTCAGTTTGGAGCTTTTACTATTGACATCCCAAGCAGACCTAGCCAACTGCAGCAAATGAAACGGCAAAGGGCCTAAGGCCCTCCCCCATTTAACTTTAACCAGCTCATGTTTTATTTTTTGTTTTGTTTTCTGAGACATGTTTTCTCTGTATTGCTATGGAGGCTGTCCTGGAACTAGCTCTGTAGACCAGGCTGGCCTCAAACTCATAGAGATCCACCTGCCTCTGCCTCCCGGGTGCTGGGATTAAAGGCGTGTGCCACCAATGCCCCTTAACCAGCTCATTTTAACCCTTCTCATCCCTACCACTCAGCTCTGGCTTACAACCTGGCCCAGAGCTCAGAGCAAAAGCTTAATATCGCTCTGCAAGAAGCTGGAGGTAGAGTCTGCACTGGGCCCCGATGCCTGCTGTTTCTAGTGGGTTCCTAAGCCTGCCTCCCCTACCTGAGATAGAACGGTCTTTTTGTTCTTGGAACTTCTTTACCCTGCACCTCTGTTTTGGCCCCACCAAGCTTGTATACTCTTCCTTTCATTTCATGTTGCAGTTACTTGTTAAGCTTTTCAGGTTGTCTGCCCCCATCCCCAGACACACATGAATTGGTTATAGAGACATAGCTCAATGGATCCAGCCTTACAGAGATTCAAATGTCTGCAGGGTGTCAATAATATTGAAAAATTGTCACAGGCTGTTTTACTTCACTAAAAGGCTGTGTCTGGAGGTGGGATTCGGCCTGCCCACTTTACTCCAGCATGTTTATTCAAAGTTTCCTCCAAAGCCTTTGTCCTGGGTCAGGCTGGTCCCCTGTCTCTGTGACACAGAGACAGCTATCTCAATAACAACTCCAGAGTTTTAACAGGGTTCCCTCAGCTAAATTCTGTTAGGTGATGTAAACCTAAATTAATCAACAATCATAATACAAAAAACATCCACATGATACATAAGTTATAAAATCTGTCTTATGAAGCTGAGCAGGGGTGGCCCATGCCTTTAATCCCAGCACTCAGGAGGCAGAGGCAGAGGCAGAGGCAGAGGCAGAGGCAGAGCACATATCTCTGTGACATCGAGGCCAGCCTGGTCTACAAAGCTATACAGAAAAAAATAAAAAAAATCTGTCTTAGGTTTTCTATAAGCTTTAACTGGAAAGGTACAAGGTGTAATTGTTTTGTAGTATATACACAGGGGATAGTAATTTGCTGCATCACTCTTTGTGTGTGTGTGTGTGATGTTTGTGGTGTTGTGTGGAGTGTGTTGTGTGTGGTGTGGTGTGTATGTGTGTGTGTCTGTGTGTGTGTGTTATTTGAATTCAATTTTCTCTTATTAAGGAAATGTTGTGCAATACCTAAATTAAACAATGGTAATCTTCAAAACTCCAAGTGTGCCTGCTGAGAACAATGACAGATGGGTCATCAAGTGTTAGTACTCCTTCAAATCAGGAGGAGATAGGCTGGGCCATTGGACCTTCCCCTTGGCAGCCGGTCTCTCCTCCCAGGTGGCCCCAGTTATGTGAGACCTCGAGGTTCCTGTCCAGGCTCTGTGCCTGCTGTTTGTTACATCAGGCACCTGCTTGAGGAACATGCTCCTGGGAGCTTTGTAAGGTCAGTTAAATTCAGCACAAACTCTCGATTTAAAAGAGAAATAGAATCCCACTAAAAACATTTTTATAGGATTGTCTAGCAAAGTTTTCAAAGACAACACTTGGTTAGATGGAATCAATACCTAAAACTGAGTTTAATGGCAGAGTGTCTGGCAGCCTTTTTAAATGATGGAATATGTTTCTCATGCAGGAGACTGATATAAACACACACCTAAGTGTGTTACTTTATCCTTCAGTGGAGCTCTCTGGTACATGGCCCAGCCAGTTGTACAATCACATTTCACCTTACTAATCAAAACTAACTTTCTTACTGTTCCCCACAGTGTACAGTTCCTGCCTCCTGACTTTTGTGCTGGATCTTGACCATTTTTATGTTTCCTTGTGGCCCCTGGGATATCCCCCCTCTGAAACGCTACCACCTCTTCTAAATGGTCCTTTTTCTCATCTCAAAGAAGTCTGCACCTCACACCCCTAAAGGCAGTGAGGGTGGGCCCTGAAGTGGGGAGGTCCTGCTCCATCCTGCCCCTCCCTTATTTTGTCACCCTGGACATTGTTTTCGGGACTCAGGACTAAAATAGCTAGACTGGAATCCCTTCTACATTAACTAACTTCCCTCTCTTGCCCGCTCTCAAAAACCTGAGACAGATAGGTTGTAGATCAGCTTAGTGGCCTTCAGGACCAACTGGATTCTTTGGCTGCAGCAGCAGGCACAACAAAACCTGATGTCTGCTGTGGGTGGGATTGTGCCCTCCTCCAAGAACGATGCCGCTTCCATACCAACAAATCTCAGCTGGTTGACATGGGGCCCGAAGACACAGGCACCGGACAAAAACCCAACCTCTGGCCCCGCCCTCATCATTCCTTCATCCTCATTATCCTCATGCTCACATTTCACCCGGTTATTTGTGTTCCCCCTCTGAACTCCCTCCATACACAAACAAAAGGTCCGCATGACCCACCCCACCACCACCCGCGGTTCTCACTCTATGAGTGATAGGGCTCCCAACAGATGCAACACAGCCAGCTGGCCAATCAGATTGCGGAAGACCTTACCCTGGTACAGCAAAACATAACCTTGCTACAAAATCAAACAGATTCCCCGCCTGCAGTGGTCCTCCAAAACCACAGAGATCCGGACTTAATGCCTATGAGGAAAGGAGGCGGTTATCCCTTCCCAGGGGATAACTAATCTGGCCTAGAATGGGAAAACACTAGACAATTATTACAAAGAACTAAAAATAGGCAGTACTTTCTGGATGGACACCTGACTGCTTAGGGGCCACAAACAGCACCTTGGCAGGCTCCGTTGGTACGATTGTTCTAACTTCACTCTCTGATCCCTTCCAGATTGTTCTAACTTCACTCTGATCCCTTCCAGCTATCTCACCCAACTTACTGCCCTGAAGACTACAAGCCTAAGGTCACTGAATTCTTCGTAGTTCAACTCTACCAGTGCCTAACCCACCTGGAAGGGACGTCCTCGTACCCCACCCAGTGTTGAGACGGTCACCCTCCTCCAGCTGGTAAAGACCCCCCCCCAAAAAAAAAGAAACCTTCTCCCTTCTTTTTACCTGTCCAGAGTTAGGAAGTGCTGGGGAGCAGCCTCTGGCAGTGAGGTATGTAGTGAGGTAGTCCTTCTGTAGCACTGACCACGCCCATTGGGGGGGTGGAGCCATGGGCGGAAGTGACCTGTGGAAGGAAGTCGGAGGGAGAGCCGGGAAAAGCTCTTGCTGGCATGACTCGGAAAGTAGAGGATCGGGTTAAATTTCTTGGTGTTCATCTGTCTAGGTTGTAAGTTATTTCTCCCTGAATAAACATCTATTCGGCCTATTTGTTTATCCTGATCCTTATTTAACCACGATAGAGGTATTGAATCAGGGTCATAACACATGGCTTAGCCCCATCCTGACCATTCAGTTCCACCTGCTTTCAGGTGAGGCTTTCCAGAGAGTAGTCAGGGTTCCAAGTTGTTCTGAAAACACAGAGAAAAATGGGGGAAAAGAACCCAGTGTTTTTGTTGATGGTCATTGGTTGAGTGAGGGTCTTCCAACACAGTCCATTCTAAACACTAGTACAAATGCACAGCTCCCCCCTCAGAGGAAATAAAAATGTATTCTGGAGTCAAATATGAGTGACTGGGGCCTAGGAACAGGGATTTAGATCACCTCAACAATGTTTCAACATGGAAACACTTACACAGATTTTTATAGTGACAGAACAAAGAAAGCTCTAGGTCTGGATATTTTTTTAGGTTCCTTGGTGGGAAAATCAGGAATGACAGCTTTGGCAAAGTGACAAAGTCTCTGCTACAGGCCTTGATGCTATCTGATGACTTTCTCAGCAATGGGGTTAGTAGGAGCTGTTTATTTTGTAAACTGAAAAAACAAACATTGCCTATAGGTCTAGCAAAGGGGCAGGCAAGAAATGGCTATGGAGGGGGCTAAAAGTAGTCCAGAATAATTTACTTCCAGACCTGCAACATCCCGGATACACAGCTGAAGAGGTTCTGACCAGTCAATGAGCCCTGCAGAATCTCTAAGACAGGACACACACACACACACACACACACACACACACACAATTTTAGTTCACAGTCCTCTTGCCAGTCAAGCTTTACCATGCCAGCTGGGGTGGTCTGTGTGTTTTGGATGAGATTTTAAACACTCCTTGTGAACAGAGCACAAACAGCTATCACTCTGAGATAACTTCCTCCACTGTGTGGGGCTAGTCCTGAACATCTGTTGACCAGATGGGGACTTAACTCTGGGTACTCAAATAGGGATTTAAGCCTGAAGACCCTGGGTTCTCAAACCCTTATGTGTGTTTACCCAGCTGAGCCAATAAAAAAAGAGTTCCTTCCAACCCAGGAGTGGGCTGTGCTTCGCTGAGTATCCTCAGGAGGTAGTTACACATCCCGGGATACTCTCCCTGACACCTTTACCCTGTCAGGATGGAGAGAACAAATGGCTTTATGATCAGGCACCCCTGGAGTCCCTAAACTAAAGGCAGTGAGGTTGAGACACAGAGGAGAGGCCACAGAAAAATCACAGCGCTAGGTAGGAGGTTTGTTTGTCTAAGAAAGACTTCCTTGTGTGTTTGTTTGTGAAGCCCTGGCTGTCCTGGAACTGGGCTCTGTAGACCAGACTGGCCTCGAACTCATAGAGATCTACCTCCGTCTGCCTCCCGAGTGCTGGGATAAAAGCATACACCACCACTGTTAGGCCGAGAGACTTCATTTATGAAGGGCTTTTTTGAGGGGGACACAGTATTCTTAGGTGTCAGAGGTGCTTGTTTCCTTTCTCTTAGCACTCTGCTGGGCTTTCCAGTTTCTGCTGAGAATTCTGTTATTAGTCTAAGGAAGACGCTCTTATATGAGACATTCGCACGTGCTTTCTGGCAGTTTATAATTCTTCACCTTTGACTTTTAACAGCTTGCTTTTAGTGTTTTTTGGAGACGGTCTCTTTGAGTCTATGAGTTTCATAAAGCTGGATTCCATGTTTCTCCCCAGGCTAGAGAAGTTTCCCCTTAATTATGTTTTCTATTTGTCTCTTCTCTCTCGTATCACTATAATGGGAATATACATTTTTATAGCATATCAGCAGCAGCCATGTTTATTTATTTATTTATTTTCTCCCTCCACACTCCCTAAGTGGCTCATGTGCCTATGACAGGTCGCAGAGAGTGTATCTCAGAGGTAGAGCACCAGCTGGCCATGTGCAAAGATCTAGCTTCAATTTCGACACTAAACAATTATAAAACTTAAGTGTGTGTTTGCATCCAGAAATGCTTGTTTTTTGCTTGATGTACATGGCTTCTGTGGCTCTCAACTGCATTTTAAAAATATATATACATTGGCTTCTTCTCTGCAAAATCAGCTGGTTTTGTTTCATGGTATCTGTGTCTTTTATAGTTTCTCACTCTGAGGTTAACTGCTTCTTTATTTCATTGAACTAACTGTTTGTCTGGTATGTCCCTGAGTATTCATGAGAACATTATTTTGAATTCCTTTTTTAAAAGTCCAAGTTTCTTTGAGATGGGAATCTGAAATAGAATTCCTTTGTCCCATTGGAGATTTTCCACCCCCTAACTTTTCTTTTTCCTTGTATCTTTGTGTGTATGTCTGCTTCACAGCAACACCCACCTTCTCCCAAATGTGGGCTTTGTTTGATGGCAAGACTATTTTCTGTGGATTGGGCTGGGTATCTGTGATGCAGGATGTGTTAGCTTGAGTCCTGGAGTCACTTATCAGTGTGTTACTGTGAGGTTCGTCTATAATTTGATCAGCAATGTTTGTGGCTGCATTGATGACCTTGGGGGTAGGTGGTGTTTGGTATTTTTTGTCTTGCTTTGTTTTGCTTTTGCTATAGTGGTGTTTCCATCAGTCAGCAGTCTGTGGGCTCTTTTGCTCAATCTGGATAGAAATGAGGGATGTACAGAGAGAAGCTCTGCTAGTATCAGTCTCTGTTGTGTTTTTGCCCATGTTTGGCAGCTGGGAGTAGCATTGGTAGGTAGGCAGAAGCTGGAGTAGTGGCACCCTCTAGTGGTATAATCCTAAGCATGTCTTAGGAGTCCTTAGGAGATAGTTACTGAAGGCCAAAGCATTTCCCATCCTCCTGAATTCGGTGACTAAATGTGCATTGTGTAATAGTTTATTCTCATGAAATAAAAGAAGCTTTTCACGACCCACTGGAAATGACATCCAAGGGCAGTTGCCTCTTGCCCTCACTGGAAATAAGCCTACCGATTTCTTCTCACTACATGTAGTACAGGTAAAATTAAAGTGTTTAAAACATGGGCCCACACTTGACAACTGAAGATGAAGTTCTTTTAGCCCCCCCAGGAACATACATTCATTAAACATTAAGATGAAGATAAGCAAAGAAATTCTTCAAAGGAGATAGCCTTGTAAGACACAGGCCATTTATTAGTTTGACCTAATTATCTATTGACGACACCTGGAATGGTCCCGGAAGAGAGTGTCACTGGGAACTGACATAGGGTTGGCCTGTGGCATGTGCGTAGGCGATTTTCTTAATTTAACTAATGTGGGATGACCCAGTCCACTGTTGGCAACACCATTCTCCATGCACAGGGCCTGGCACTGTGTAAGGGTTGAGACGTCAAGCTGAGCGAGCATGCATCCATTCCTCTCTGCTCTTGACTGTGGGTATGATGAGAGGCGCCTGCCTGAACCTCCCCACAGTTATAGACAGCCATCTGGAGCTGTGAGCTGAAACAATCCCTTTGTCACCAGCGTAAGGAATTAAACTCGGCCCTGTGGCTTTCTCAACTTGGCAAGACTGCCACTACAGCCATCTTTTCTTCTCCACAGCTCCTACGTTCCCGGCCATTCTAACACTCTTTATTTCCTCAAAGGAAACCCAAAGGGTAATAATCTGAGAAGGAGTTTGCCAGACTTGCACTGTGGGAGGTGTGTGGGCTAAAGCCAGTCACGCAAGCAAACAAAAACAAGAAAAGGGACACTTCTGCGAAATTCGGTTCCTTCCGGTATCCAGTTCCTTCCGGTGTTTGCAACAACAACAACAACAAAAGTCTCAGGTTTCTTTTGCTGTAAAGCCACATGAGGTAGAAAGCTTGTAGAGGAGAAATGTGAGATCAGGTCCAGAGCTGCAATTGCTGTTTAACAAACATCCCATCAGCGAAAGCCATGATCCATGGGCACTACTAGGTGGCGCTCTGTCCCACTCCTGAAGGCTACCTAGCCAGGGCTTACTTTACCCCACCCCTACATGGTTTAGAACTCTGCTACTAGTCTGGCTCCTTCCCTCCCCTGCCCTGCTCCCCCCATAGATTTCTCTTGTAGCTTTTCAGGACAGCGTCCTTGATCAAGTTTTCCTCGGTCCCACTAAGGCTCCTAAGGAATGACTGATGATGGGAACAGAGTGCAGGATGTATAGAATTTAAAGATGGTTAGGAAAGGTGAGCATGGTACATACACCTGGAATCCTAGCACTTGGGAGATAGAGACTGGAGGATCCGGAGTTATAGCTACATAGTGAGTGGGTTGGAGACCAGCTGGGTTACTTGAGACTGTGTAAGAAAGAGAGGGGGTGGGTAGAAAAAGAAACGGGAAAAATGTTGGCATCTGTAGCCAATCAGACAGAGTGAATGCTGCTGCTATGTCCCCAGCTGAAACAGCCTGGGATGACCAATGCTTCCATGTTGTGGGCATGAGATACATGTAGCAAATCGTCAGAGGCAGGGACACCTGCAGTCTGTCTGAGGTCTTCTGCCCTCTGTGGTATTTCTTCTCTCTCAGTCTTAATGGCAGAGCGCTGTGCTCATTCAAAAGTTTATGACCTACCTAGGCGGGGGACACAGCTCAGCTGGTAAGAGAGAAACCTGAAGACCTGGGTTCTACTCCCAGATTCCGTATAAAGGTAAGCAAGACCCATTCCACAAAGTTGTCCTCTGAGAACCACCCCTGATGCCATGACACATGCATATGTGCACACACACTCACACCAACACACACACACCACACATGTTAATATTAATTTTAGTAAGTTTATAGCCCATATTCAACCATTGTTGTTTGTGTATCAAATGGTCTTACTGTCACAGGAACAGAAAAAACATAAAATGAAAGTATTAGCTAAGTAATTCAGCACCATGAAGTCATGAACACTGTCCCCAAAACCAGCAGAATCTAGTGATGCCTGCAGAAAATGGTAGTTCAGCCCAGGACCACAGTGGTGACCCATCATAGTGCTATTTGTCCTTTTGCTGGGAGACAAGAAGGCAGAAATGCTCAAAAGAATTCACTCTGGCCCAAAATGGCTAGCACACTTGGGTGATACGTGTGGTTCAAATTGATTTCTCTACAAAGAAAACTAGAACCTGGATCAATAAACAAATAGACTGTAGCCTAATTTATGTAAGACCCCAATAGCCTTGTGACTGAGCCTCTGCCCCTCACAGCAGCTGAATCTTAACCAAGCACAGGCATGGGTCTGCCAAATATGTCCAAACTAGGACAGCTAACGTGCTGTCATTTCTTCTTCTGCTCTTGGAGGGAGTGGCCTTAATCTTCTTCGGGTCACAATGATGCCTCGTCATGGACAGTCCTTCATGCTCAAACACACTTTGCTAAGTTTCACCAGCCTTAGGATGTTTACCCAGCTGTGTACCTGACCACACCCAGAGGATCTTGGTAAGGCATTTATAAGCAGGGTTTGCAGCAGTGTGATTTAGTCAGTGTCCATCTGCAGATGAAGAAGCAAACGGCACCTGCATTTGGCTTGGAGTGACTGCAATATAATACCCTGAAGCACCTACGTTTATAGAGTGATGGCATTTAGTTTGCTCACAGTTTGGGTGGTTTGCACCCAAGATCAGGCAGCCTTATCTGTTTGGCCCCTGCTGAAGTCTGCACATCACAGTGGGGACACAGAGATATCAAAAACCTGAGCCCATTGTCCCACCTGAGACTCAGGCAATCTGAGCTGATCCCCTGTAAAAGGGCGAAATAAGTAGCCTGCTTCCGGGATACAATGCTGGAGCAACCACAGAGTGGATGGTCCTAGGAAGTAAGAATCAGTCCAAAGCAAAACCGAACCCCGCAGAACAGAGACCGAGTCTTATGGAGTCTGGCATCTGGGTCACACTGGGCGGGGTGCAGCTCAAGGGCCTGGGCCATTCTGCCCTTGTGACTTTGCTCTTTGAAGTTCACACGGTTCCTTTCTGGGGCTAGTTTTGCATGTAGCCTACAGCGTTCAGTGATGGGCAGCTGCGGTGCAGCCCAGGAAACCAGGAAATGGCATTGCTAGTTCCCAGGGCACTTTGATCACACAGCACCACCAGGCACTGCCCCAAGGTTTCTCTCTGGGATTGGGGTGGAAGCCTGTGGCCCTAATGCCTGCAGTCTGATTGTCTGTAAAGCCAGCATCACTCAGGTGACACGAAGATCTGTGGCCATCGAGCGCTTTTAATGTGATCAAACGAGAGGGCAGCTTTGGGTGGCTCTTTCTGTAATGCACCTAGAGCTGGCCACGTGTTCCCTCATTGTACATATGTGTGCGCAACCTCAACTGCTCCGGCCTGATACAAACAGCCTACAACACTTCTGGGGTGCCGAGTGCCCCAAGTAAGGGTCCCCTACAGGCAAAGATCCAGTCTGCTCTGCTCTGGAATAGAGAAATGAAGGTGGGCATACAAAGAAAACTCTGAGCTCACCCGTGAGGGACAACACAGCCATGCCCCCGTGATCCCTCACCACGGGCAGGAGGAACAGCATGGGGACCAGAGGCAAGACTGATCACCTGGACCTGGGCTGGCAGCGCTAGCCCCACCGAGAAGAACTGAGCAAGGCTTCTTAGGCCCTAGGAAGCTCCCCAGGGTGCAACATACAACACACAGCCTCCTCCTAGCTCAGTGACAGCCTGAGCCAGAGCCACATCTTGGAGGCCATGTGGCGGCTCCTGGTAGAGGAATTAGGGAAATGTTCTCTCCCTGAGGCGAGTCCATTCATGGCAAGGACAAAAGCACCAGCCATGACATCGTGTGGGCTACAATGTGAAAGAGTAGTCTGTGGCCTGGCACAGGTGCCTCAGTGGCCCTGTGCCCCGGGGGGTTCACCCACGGGGTCCTCGCTTGAGGGTCTATTGGTAGCCTTATGTAGTGTCCCCATGAAGACTCTGACGAGGCTCCGTTTTCAGGTGTCCCATTGGCTGGCCACACCCCCTAAAGAATGGTCCCTTGTCAGCCGCCTCCTCTGTCTCTGCATGTGTCCCACTCAGTCACTCTCCAGTGAGAATCTTTGTGATTACGTTTGCAGGCCAAGTCCAAAGTAAGTACCCTTTTCCATGTCGTTTGCACTGCAATCTAGGGACCAAGAGCCTACCAGGGGCGCGACCTTCCAGAAAGGGCAGGTGTGCGATCCAGGGGGCCGAAGAGAAGTAGGTGATATGGAGAAAGACGAGCCCCCAGGTTGGTCCTGGATCCAGCCTCAGCACAAGAGGAGATTGTAAGGATGAATTATAGGAAAGAGAAAGAAGAGGCAATGGCTATTGGGTATAGAGGGGCCGTCCTGGATGGCCCGTGGCCGCCTTCCGTGGCTCTCCGAGGTAGGTGCTCCCTCGCCTTCTCCATTCTAGCTCTGGCTGGTACACTGGACTAAGTCAGTTCAGAAAAGGCCCTCGGGTCACACCATCACCTGACCGTGTCCACGTGATGCCTCGGGCTCTCCGTCGGCACAGAGGGACCAAGTATCTCACGCCCTCCGTCACCCTATAAAGCCACAGGGTAAGAGTATGAGGGACAGCCCGTAAGGCACATCTAGCCCACAGGCTTCCCACTGGCCCGAGACGACTCTGCTCAGTAAGTCACACCTGAGCCCCATCAATCAGTGTCCTCGGTTGGGTTGGCGCGGTCTGCACAAAGGCGAAACAGGTACCAGCTCTAGTTTCCTTCCAATGGAGCAGGATACAAGAGTGGCTTCTTTCTGCTCACCCGGCACATCACAGGGACACTGCTGGGCCCCAGATATGGCTGAGCTGGTTCAGGGTTAAAGTGCGGCCCAGGCCTGCGGTAGCCCTAGGCCTCCTGTCTCCCTCTGGATGCTGACTTTAGAGGATCTATTCAAGGAAACCCCACTTTTTTACCCCGCACCTGCTCTGCTTTGAGGGTTCTTATTCTCTGGTGCTTTTAGAACCCAGGCCTAGCTGCAGACCTACTGTATGACTTTGGGGTTGAGTGACTCTCAGCAAGTGTAGAGGAGAATGGGACCCCTATCAGCTCTTTCGAATCTAAATTCCAGAGCTCAGTCTGAGGTCCTTGCCCTCCGTTCTTTGGGCTCCTCTCTCCTGCCCAGTGGCCATCTACCCCGATCTCCTCTTGGGAACTCCCAGTCCCCAAGGAAGAGATGTTCATTAACTGTCCAGATAACCTGTGTGGCCCTCTGTTCCCTCCTCCTCCCTCCTCCTTATCTGGGTTCATAACTCCAAATTCCATCTCTGCTCTCTGCCCCCAGCTGGTGCTGAAGGCTAGAGTTTACAAAAACCCCGCCTCCTTTCTCCCCTACCAACTGCCCTGAGGTCAAGTTTGAAGTCTCCTTTAATTCTTCTCCCTTCCCCCAACTTCCCTGTTTAAATGAGATTTAAAGAAATTTAAACATTTGTTATCTCAAAATGGCTGTTGTCAGAGTCCAAATGGGACTGTGAGTTTGTTTTCTTCTCTTCATATGCCCCACAACCACTTCAGGAGACCAGGATAGTCTGCTGCGCTGCCAGGATGGGGGGGGAGGGCAGCGCAGCTCACATGGCACATCGATTGGTCCCTTGAACTCTTGCCATCCCCGTGCCCAGCCCTGAGCCTACACCCCATGCTCAATGGAGGTGGTGCCATGGCAACTGCCTCCGCATTACACAGGGTACATGCCAGAAGCAGTAGACTCGTCTGACCTAGTTCAGCTTTCCTGGCTGAGTGACCTTGAAGAAGTTGCTGAATCACTCTGAGCCTTGCTTTTCCTACCCTGTCAAATGGACAAGACTAGACGCATGGAACCCATGGGGAATGGCCACAAATGTCCCCGTGGCTCACAGGCTTGTGATTGACAGGAATCCCCGGGCTCAGAATATCACAGAACTTGGACAAAAACTAATAATAATTCGTGCTCTAGTGATCTATAATGTGAGGGTTGCAGTAGTTGGGAGAAGAGCAGCGTGGCAGAAGTTTGTGCCATCTGGGGAGCCTAAGCAAGACTTAGACTGAGGTGCGGCACAGCTACTCTGTGCTCTGACTGTATGTTGCAGCACAAGACCCTTCCTGTTCTGACCAGCGATTTCTCTGCCCATGAAATCATGAAGACCAGTGGAAGCTGTCCACCTTTCTGTGAAACAATGAGGTCCCTTCCCATCCTGGTCTATCCCCTTAATGGGTGACGTTTTATGATTCCATTTATTCGCTGTGCCTTAGACCCCACTGCTTGTAAAACTGGGCCATGGCACTTGGATCTTAAAGTGGAGGGTAAGATGGCCACTGCCATGGTCGGTGACCCCTGGACCACAAGGTAAGAGAGAACAAACTCCCACAAGTTGACCTTTGACCTTATTGATGAACTTGCTATGGTGCTTACATGTACACACACACACACACACACGTGTGTAAAATGCATCTGAGCCCTTATGACTGTGATGGCTTCCTCTGGTTCTTACCATGATGAGGATGTAGAACATTCCTGGCCCCAGCTGGGCACACAGCTTTAGGGACCTAGTTGTCAGTGGTTGGGTTGGTTGGTGAGAGTAACTGATTTGGGGCTTTTGTCTTTTCTGTCTTACAGGACAATGCCTCGCTCTTTCTCTCACAGCTTCCTCTTGCTAGCAGGTCTATGTTGCTTGCTACCTGGATCCCAGACTAGAGATTACCAAAAGACAGGTGCCTCAGACAGTGACAAGAACCCGGAGCACACCCAATGCCAGAATTTTGCCTCTACCATCACCAACATCTCCTTGTCCTTACTCCAAAAGGCAAGCAATTGGCCTAAACAAACCAACTTTGTGTTTTCCCCAATGAGCATTGTAACTGCCTTCGCAATGCTCTCCCTGGGAGCAAAGGGCAGTACTCACAAGGAAATTCTCAATGGGCTGAAATTCGACCTCATGATGATGCCTGAAATGGAGGTCCACAAGTGCTTCCAGCATCTCGTGCATACATTCCTCCAGCCAAACTACCAGGTGCATATGACCCTTGGCAGCAGCCTGTTCATCAATAAGGGTCTGAAGGTGGAAAACAAGTTCAAGAAGATGGCTATGGAGCTGTACAACTCAGAAGTCATCTCCATCAATTTCAGGGACTCTCAAACAGCCAAGATGCAGATCAACAAGCATGTGATGAAGAGAAGCTATGGACATGTTTTAAAGATAATCAAGGACCTGCCAATAGATACAGTTCTTGCCCTGGTGACCCACATTTCCTTCAATGGTAAGGTGGGACCGGCACTGGGCTGGGCAGCCACAGAGGTCAGAACTCTAGGGTTCAAGGTCTTATTCTCAACAATGAAAGGATTATGGGTGGTGAGACAGTGAGCAGGTGAGAGTTTTATTTTGATGAGGCAGTATTTGACGAAGCAGACAAGCCAGGGAACAGAGTGGTTGGGCTCATGAATGATAATCTCCCTGGGACTGTTGGGGTGGTGCTCATTGTGAGATCAGCAATGACTATGAGTGTGGTATGTGCCATGGACATCATTTGACTAGCCACACCTTTTATGATAATTAAGTCATATAATGGGAGCATAGATATTACCAGCTGGGAACAAGAAATGGTGAGGTTTTACATTTACTTATTGCTGTGTGTAAGTGCATGCCTACACGTGACATAGAACACATGTGGAGGTCGCATCACACACAGGCTATAGAAGTCAGTTCTCTGCTTCTACCGTCTGGGTTCTGGGAACCAAATTCACATCATCAGGCTTAGAGGCCCCTGCTACTCAACCACCTAGTAACCATGATTTCCAAAAGAGAAGAAAAACAAAGCAAAGAAAACCATTTTACTGTTTAGGGTAGGATTATCCCACCTTCGTAAGGAAAGCTAACCATTCCTTTCTGGAGACAAAAGAAACTAATAGTTACCCAGGGCAACTAACCTGACCTCCACCCCAAACCTCACATTCTGTCTTAGAAGGGGATCCCCCTACATACAGTAGAGGCTGGGAATCAAAGCCCAAAACTTCTCTCCATCATAGCTTCCTTGGGCCTGGGCAAGAGCCCTGGAGACCAGAGCCCCCAGGCCACATCCAGCAAACCAAGATCTAGGTCTGCTGTGACAAAGGTGGACCTTGTCACCTACTTCTTTCCAATGACCTCAGTGATTGAGGCTCTACCTTCTCTGATGGTCTCTGTGGTGGCACTCACACAGCACAGGAGATGCTGTCCTGGCATCTGTACAAACGTTGAATACGGACTGAATGGTTGTCTGCCATGAGCAGGGATCTTCCAGCAGGGAACCTTGACTCAGGAGGTTCCTGTTTTCACTGAGAATCTCGAGGTAGGAGCAGAGTTGTATCTCAGTGTTAGAGAGGGGGTTGAGTATATGGGAAGTCATTAGTTCAATTTCTACTACAAACAATACATCCTCATGAAACTATCAAATATGTTTAATATCCAAAAGAGAAAAGGGACAGACGGAAGGAGGAAATTGCAAAATTTCCACCAAGTAGTCTGATACAAAAGTATTCTACATTTTCTACAGCTTCAAGTGATCATCACAAAATCCCTTCAATGGACCTTTGTGGCCACATTCATCCCATTTATACTTGATGAAGCTATAGATAAGAGGGAAATGTCACACAGGGGCCGGGGAATCCCTTGCTCTGCACCTAAATTTTGAGCCCACCTCTCCCTGATAGCCTCTTCTCTCTCCCCAGGAGTCCAGATTGGTGAATTTGAACCTGAGCATGTGGACACAATGGAGTTCCAACTGGATTCGGGCAAGGTGGTTATAGTGCCCATCGTCAAACGTCAGGGTACATTTTACCTGCTCAAGGATAAGAATCTGTCCAGCTGGGTGCTGATGCAGCACTATGCAGGGAATATCATAGCCTTCTTTATCTTGCCAGAACTGGGAAAGATGGAGGAACTGATACAAAACCTGAGCCATAAGCACCTCAACAGCATTCACAGACGCATTAGCACAAGGTGATTCCCCTGTCTGTGGGCCCATTCAGAACTGCCCTCTTCTCTGAGCCTGCCTGAGGTCATCCGTCAGGACTGACCACTAGCTAGGATAGGTGGACCCAATCCCTGGCTGACCATTTCGAGTCACAACCTGGGATCTCTTGAAAGCAGGGTTGGTCAGTGCTCGTTTACAAGCCTTATAACTCACTGTGAATTGTAAGGTCCTGGTTTTGGGAGTCACCTTCCCATTGTGCACACTGTATCTTCCAAATGTGACAGTCACCGGAGCCATATATTATGGCAGAACCAAGAACAAAAAGATAAGCTTTGAGACAAAGACCCTAGTTGGTCTAATTCCCAGGACAGAGTGTGCACAAAGGATGCCAGTCTGAGAATGTCTGTAGAATAACTGTCTCGGAAGCAGGAAAGAACTACCACCAGCATGCTCAAGGACAATGCAAGGGAAAGGCTTTAAAGAGAACGGGGAAGAAATTTCCATAAGATTTTTGAATACACAGAGTTTATTGGCCATGGAACCTGAAGGTGGGAATAGACATTGGTATAGGGATTGTTGCTGGGCAAGCTTTCTATCCAGAGCACTTATCCGAATTGCTGTAGTCTTAATGAAAATTATACAGGCTGCCAAAAAGAGTTGACGTGTGCCTCAAAGCATGGCATGCTTGTGCCTTGGACTCCTTGAAAAGGCACTTCTCCCAGAGAAGGAGTTCATCTGGGTGCTGTGCCTCCACAGCAGACATGGGCAGAGCTTGGCTAGGGAGGCCGAGGGAGGGAAGGTTAAAGGTGGGCATTGGGGGCTCAATTTCAGGAGGCTCCGTCCTTTGACACTCTTCAGTGTGGTTCGTTGGGTCTCTAAGGATGTTCTCCATCAGTGAGCCCGGGGCCCCGGCGTCTGTTTGTGGGCTTGAGACAAGTGTGGGAAGTGGTGTCGCTCTGCTGCACGCAGCCCTGAGGCCCTGCACCCCCAGCAGAGAGCAGAGAACCAGATGGAGTTGAGATAAGGACTGGACCCAGAGCTGAAAGACAGTCTGTCCCCAGACCTCCTCCAGCTTACAGGGTCACTCTGTTCTTCTTGTCTGAGTAGACACCACTAGGAAGCATCAGCCCCGCCAACTCTCAGGAGTATCCCTGGCTATGGAGGAGGAGGTGATGCTCGTTTCATGTGAGCAGCCTGAATCTGTGAGGAGGACATCTCAGAGGAGGTGCCACCTCTGGGACAAGATATCCCCATTCATGTCAACACCAGACCTCCATGCCAAGTATGGAGGAAGTTACAAGGACAGGTCACTAAGGTGCCTTGCCATCCTGCTGTGGACAGAGACAAGGCAGTAAATGGGGGGAACAATACTTTCACAACGTGGTGTGCCTGGGAAGAACAGGGAAGGCCACGAAACCCCTATGTTTTTCTTCCACTATGACAGGATTTCCAACTTGCATTTCCCCAAACTTACCGTTTCTACTACCTATGACCTGAAGACAGTCATGAACACTCTTGGCATCACCCAGATATTCAGCAGCAAGGCAGATCTGTCAAAAGTCACAAAGAAGGTACCTGTGAAATTGTCGAAGGTGAGGCCACCTACCCAACTGTGTAGTCCCAGATGTCTGAAGGCCCGAAGGGAATGTAGAGAGCAGAGCTTGGACGTGAGGTTAAGGATGGAGAAAGATGCATGATCAGGATCCAGGTTGAGTTCTGAGGACTCTCTGGAGGTATCTAAGAGGAGGATGGGGTTAAAGGTCAGAGCTGGGGGGGGTGACTTTTCCTATAGGAGGTTCCATGGCTTCTCCCTGAGGTGTTTCTCTGGTGATCTTTGCCCAAAACCTTCTACTATCTGAGCTTTGGTTTGCTTGTACTCATGCAGAGAATCTTAGGCTCAGTTACTTCAGAGAATGTCCTATAATCTTCCATAAATGTGAATCATAAAGTCTGATTTATGAGTGAGCTAACCAACGAGGCTAACAGTTCCGGGAAAATCAGTAGACCCCACCCCCAAACAAGAGTGGTTGAGCATGAGCTGCATACTTTTGGAGTATGGGCCCTCACATTCAGAGTCCTTGTCTCAAGAAGCTCTATGGCTTCAGGCTGCACCAAGGGTATGAGAGATAGGGTCATGAAGGGAGCAGATAGAAAAGCAGGCCAAGTCAGGAGAAGCCCTGAGTGATCACTAAAGGAGAGGGAGTCGTGGCAAGGAAAGACTAACCAGGAGGTGACAGGCACCGGGGAGGCTCTCCTTGACTGAGGCTCATACATAGTCTTGCTTTTGCCTAGCTTCTGATCTACTTCTCTCCACCTCTCTCTATAGGCTGTGCATAAGGCTATGCTGGGGATTGAAGATAAACCATCAGAAGCCTCTGAATTTCCTGATTTGTACAAGGCTTTGCTGCCAGATGGGCCCACTATTGAATTCAACAGGTCCTTCCTAGTCATCATCAAAGATAAAACCTTCAACCTTCCTTTTCTTGTGGGAAAAATAGAGGATCCCAAAGCACAATAATCACACTTGAGCACCACTTCCTACTTTTCCCATCAGGCTCTCTCCCTAGGTGGCTTCAAGCATGAGTATCACATGCAGTTTTCTGGGAGCAGCGGGCGGAGACTTCCTATTCACCCTGGTATAGATGGCAATGCCAAACCAAAATAAACAGATAAATAAATACATATTTTTTAAAAAGATGTTTATCCAAGTTCTGCTTTGAGGAACAAATGATTTTACTGGGGATTCTTTACAAGAGTGTGGGTGCATGGCTATTTACAGGGACATAGAGTTTTCAGAAACGACATGTTTGAGCAGCCTCAGGAAAGCAGTGTGAGTAAAGTCCTTACTCAACTTACAGGCGGCCATATCAGTGATGTGGCCCCCAACCTGGCAGTTATTTACTGCCCATGCCACCTCAGGAAGGGGTCTGGGAAATCTCATTTCTCTAGCCTCTGAGGTTCCTCTCCCTTGGTGAGAAAACATTCCAATCTGGAAGAAGCCGCTACCCAGAACTTCACCCTTCCTTGGCACCCTCTTCTGCTGTGTTCCCCCAGCCTGTGGAGCTATGATCATTTCTGTGCACTTATACTTGAGCATTGAGTCACTGTGCCCCAGCAACAGTAACCTATTATCAGCAATCTGACCGGTTGCAAATCTGTGTCATAATCAGCATCCACCACAAAAGGAAGCATTCTTGACCTAGGCTACCAGCAACTGCTTGCTGTGGAACAATCTTTTCAATTACTATGAATGTGTATTACTCTGATTGGCTAATAAGGAGCTGGCTGGCCTATAGCTGGGCAGGAGGAGCTTAGGAGGGAAAACCAGACTAAGAGGATGCTGGGAGGAAAAAGGGCGGGGTCATGGGAGTTAGAGCCACCAGCAGACACTCGGAGAATCAGGATGGACATGCCATGCTGAGAAAAGGTACCAAGCCATGTGACAAAGCATAGGTAAGAAATATGGGTTAATTTAAATGTAAGAGTCAGCTAGTAACAAGCCTGAGCTATTGGCTGAGCATTTATAAGTAATAGTAAGTCTCCATGTTGGTTATTTGGGATGGCTGTTAGCACAGGAAAACTCAGCCTCCTAGCAGCAGTCATCCATGGGAATAAAAACATGTTCCAAAGGCAAACTGACAGACATTTCACATATGTTTAACGACAACAACAGCAAAATGGCATCAACTTCACGCTGGGTCTGACCTCCTGAGGGTGCATTTTTGTTGTTATTGTTGGTTTGTTTGGTTTTTTTGTTGTCGTTGTTGTTTGTTTTGTTAAGGTACAGTACTAAATAAGGGTTCTTTCCTGTGGAGCATATCTCAAATACAGTCAGAAAATAGTTGGCTTTACCCACGAGGCATATTGTTCTACCATACCTTAGTTATTGTTCTACTGCTGCAAAGAAACACCATGGCCTAGGCAACTTACAAAAGAAAGCACTTAATTGGGGGCTTACCTACAGTTTCAGAAGGTCAGTGGCTCTATGGTCACTGTTACAGTGGTGCTGAAGTAGGAGCTAAGAGCTGCCATACATCCACAAGCAGGAGGTGGAGAATGAGGCTGGGCCTGGCATAGGTTTTTGAGGACTCAAAGCCCATCCCCCCAGTGACACATCTGCTCCAACAAGGCCACTCCTCCTAATCCCTTCCTCAATAGTCCACCAACTGGGAACCGAACACCCAAATGTGTGCACCTGTAGGGGACATTCTCACTCAAACCACCACACAACAAGAGGCACACCTTGCCTGGCAAGTCATAGCAAGACCACAGGCAGGCAGCGGTTCTCCTTCAGCCAACAGCTTGCAGTGCACTTTCTGACCTTAAAAAAGAGAGGCAGGAGGGAGGGAGGGAGTTCATAGCCCCTTTCTTCCTGAAATTAGTATCTCCAGTGTCTCCAGGAGTAGTTCTGGCAGACAACAAACAACAGGGACTAGGGCCTGTGTTGTGTGAGGCCTTGAATGTCACCCTGGGCAATATCTCCTAGGGAGGTTGCCCACCCCTGGCATTTTCTACCAGAAACCTTATGACCCTTGGGGGTACCCCCACTCTGGGCTTGATTCGAACTCTTAACACCACCGTTTTTTACTGCTCTTTGGATGCTTTTCTAATACTGCAGGATACTCCAAGGTTAGAAGTGTGTGTAGAAATCTTTTAGAGAGGGTGAGAGGGATCCCTGAAGGGCCACTGCCATCCATTACAAGCCAGTGTTAATCAGTCTTGGGATTTGGCAGCTAAGGAGCTACTGAAAAGCAATGTAAAAACTAGGGTAGCGTGTCTGCCTCACATATGCTGGGTTCCAATCCCGAAACCACACAGGCTGGGCATGGGGATGCATGGCTCTAGCCACAGCACTTGGGAGACGATGACAGGAAGGTGAGAAGTTCAAAGTCATCTTCAGGCTACACAGAGAATGCTAGGTTCAAGGCCAGCTTGGGATACATGAGACTCTATCAACACAAACAAAACCATACTTAATAAGGTTTAATAGATGATGAAAAATACCACCCGTCTCAGTTAGACTATTAAAACAGCAATGTTAAGTACAAATGCATGGATGGGGAATATCACCTCCCTAACCCTCTAGAGTTCACAGTCATCGCCATGAGCTATACAGCCCTCTCACCCTGGGGCACAGAACACCTCACATTTCTTTGTGCTCAGGTACCTAATGGGGTCTCTGGCCATGTTTTTTTCTTGCTGTGATTGTCTCAGTGGCATTCTGGGGACAGCCACAGTTCTAGTACAATGTCAGGGCTCCTGACCACAGCGTTTTTCATAAGACTCAACTTCCAAGGTTCCGGGAACGGCAGCTGAAGCTAGACAGCCCTAGAGCCCAGCAGAGTTTACCTGCAGCCTAAATCCTCTTGGACAATCCTGTCCGTGGAACTACCCATCCCAGCCTCAGAGGGCTAGCATGGACTCAGGCAGAATAAAATTCCTCCTTGAATCATGAGGTCCACGACAAGTGTAGGATGTGCCCACAAGCCAAGGGGCAGCTGATCTGCTAGAACTTACCCGGTGCCATGTCAACAGCATCAGAAAAAATACTCTTAATTCCCCAAAGGAAGCAGACCTAGGTCACTGCACCCCAGATTGTTTTGGGTGGGGAAGGGGCTGAGTCATTACTTAGGTAAGACCCTTTCAAAGGCACAGGTAGCCAAAGGGAAAGTGGACTTCTTGGAAAACAGTTATAGTCTGTACACAAGAAAAAATTGTCAGCGGAGAGGAAGGAAAACACACAGAATGTGAGAAATCGCTTCAGAGCGATTCCCTGGTAATAATATCTGAAAATGTAATTGTGAAATAGAATACATCGTTATGTACATACACACTCACAGACAGACACACTCAGACAAACACACTCACAGACAGAAAGACAGACACACACAGCAGACAGACAGACAGATGGACACACACACACACACACAGAGACAAACACACTCACAGACAGACAGAAAGACAGACATACACAGCAGACAGACAGACAGATGGACACACAGAGAGACAAACACACTCATAGACAGGCAGAAAGACAGACATACACAGCAGACAGACAGACAGATGGACACACACAGAGACAAACACACTCATAGACAGGCAGAAAGACAGACATACACAGCAGACAGACAGACAGACAGATGGACACACACACACACAGAGACAAACACACTCACAGACAGAAAGACAGACATACACAGCAGACAGACAGACAGACAGATGGACACACACAGAGACAAACACACTCACAGACAGGCAGAAAGACAGACATACACAGCAGACAGACAGACAGATGGACACACACACACACACACACACACACACACACACACACACACACAGTTTCAAACCAGAAACCAAACAAATCCATTAAACCTTGGATATTTCCCCAAAGAAGATACACTCTTCCTCTCCACAGGGGAGGGGTTGCCACATCAGTGTGGGTTAGAGGGACTTCAGGAAGCAGCGTCTCTGAAAAACTTGGCACAGCATCACGAGTGAGACATCAGGAACAGTGTGACTGAAGTCCTTTACACAACCTGCAGGCAGCTGCTCTAGCACGCGCGTTGATTCTTTCTCATACTACCCCGGGGTTTCTCTAGCCCACATCTGGAATCAACCCCCAACTGGTCCCCCACATTCAGCTTCTGCCACAGCAATAATGCCACATCTCTAGAGCTGATTTTCTGTTTCAATTACGCTTACACCATAGTAACCAAATATCTGACTACAGCAACTAAAAGAGCCCAACATTTATCCTGCCTTGTGGTCTCACAGAGCACTTTCTCCTGGTTGTTTGCCTCTCTCTACTTGGACACAACATCGTGGCCACAAAGGCTGTTCTGCACTTCATGGTGGACAGAGAAAGAGAAAAGAGGGATGACAGAAAGAAGCCAGGGCAAAAGGCAGCCTTAGGGGCAGACACCCACTGACTACGTCCTCCAGCCAGGTAGCTTCTATTGGCACTCATCACTGCCCTCAAAATGGCATCACATACTCCACACCCTGGTTAAGCCATAGATTAAGTCAGGGCTGACTATCTCTAAAAAAAAAAAAAAAAAAAAAAAAAAAAAAAACACTCAGGGACACGTCAAGAGCTACACCACATGGATTCCTGAGGCCTTTCCAAGTCCAGTCAAGCTGCTCACCAAGATTAACCACACACCCACACACCACATGTCCCAGCAATGTCATCTCCCTTTATCCCCAAAGAAGTGAAAGGACCTTGAAAGAAACCTCTACACTCACGTTCAGGACAGCACAATATACCCAAGTTAAAATATGTGCGCCCCTAAGCTATGTGCCCATTAATGTCTGGATAGGTGGGCAAGCAAAACTGGATGCAGAATAGTATCTATTCATTTTATTTATTTATTTATTTATTTTATTTTGGTTTTTTGAGATGTTTCTCTGTATAACAGCCCTAGCTATCCTGGACCCAGCTCTGTAGACCAGGCTGGCCTTGAACTCATAGAGATCCACCTGCCTCTGCCTCCTGAATGCTGGAATTAAAGGCGTGGGCCACCACTGCCTGGCCGTATCTATTCATTTTAAAATTACATCACTGGGTGAGTGTAATGAGTGTAGAGCATAATGTCACCAGATGACAACTTCTGCAACCTCAAGACCCTTGCAGGCTTGGCATCTTAGAGAGGCCTTCCTTCCTTCCTTCCTTCCTCTCTCATCCTCTCTCTCTCTCTCACCCTGGTTTTTTGAGACAGGGTTTCTTTGTGTAACAGTCCTGGCACTCACTCTGTAGAGCAGGCTGGCCTTGAACTCACAGAGATCTGCGTGCCTCTGACTCCGGAAGGAAGCGCTTTCTTACCATGCCGTTTGTGAGTGTGTGTGTGCTTTGCATCTGGGTCTGTGGCCCTGTATGTGTTTTTAAGGTATGTGTCTGTGAGGGAAGTCACGTGGGTTACAGGGATCAGCTGCACACATGAGGGTGAACGGGTCCCCTTCTCCTAGCCCTCCAGCAAGGTCCCTCCTCCCTGGAGTGGCCACCGTCAATGGTCTCTCAGCTACACCAGAGACCCTTTTCTGAGGCACTGGGCCATTATCCCCACCCTGTCACAAAACAACAGAGTTTGAGTGCAGTGCAGCACAGGTCCTAGCACCCAAGGGAGGCGTCTCAGGCCGGGAATGGAAACACACTCACTGACTTCCTGCGGGTGACAATTATTGAAGACACAAAGGCTAGGCATACGTGTGGACCCATGCAACTTCCTGGGGCAGGCTACAATGGCCACAGAGCTCCCTCTGTTACCCTTCTAGATAGGTGGTACTGACCAGTTCTGCTTCACTAAGTCAGGTCAGGGAAAGACAGCCAGGCCCTCGGGCCACGCGACCCATGGTACACCTGCTCCTAGTTGAGATTACAGGCTGCCCCGGGCTCTCCTCCCTCATGGAATATCATTACACACACAGGGACCGAGTATCTCCCACACTCTGCCGTGCCTATAAGTCCCCAGGGCAAGAGCTAAAGGGGCAGTCAGTGCCTCACGCCCAGCCCACGAGCTTCTCACCGCCTTTGCCGACTCTGCTCAGTAAGTCTGTAACCAGCGTCCGTCTGAACCCATGGGAAGGGCACAGCCACCCTTCCCACCTGCCTCCATACTTCCTCCATACTGAGGACTCAACTCCTATGGGCAGATCCAGAGGAGAGCAAAGACCTCCCTCAGGCTCCCAGAATACAGTTTATCCTCTGACCTGGTGGCCTGGTGGCCTACCTCTTCCTGAGGAAACCCTCTAGGCCTGGGCTGGCTCTGGGTTGCTTACCTTTCTGTGTCTCCACCTGTTTTTGAGGAGGGTACTGAGGAGACATCTCAGGCAGCGCTCTACCCCATTCCCACACCCAGTGTTCTCAGCTTGGGAATCCTTTTATACCCAGTCCCACGACCCTCTACCGGAAGCCACAACGGGCCTTGACCTCTCTCTCTCTCTCTCTCTCTCTCTCTCTCTCTCTCTCTCTCTCTCTCTCTCTCTCTCTCTCTCTCTCCTCAAATGAGCTGCTGCCTTTCCAACCCCTCTATCCCCTTTAATATTTGGGGTGTTATTCCTGGTTCCAGCCTGATGGCTGAAGGCTGGTACAAAAGGCCAGAATTTAAAAAAAAAAAAAAAAATTTAAAAAAAAAAAAGGGCTAGAATTTACCAAACCTACAAACTGCCCCCAAAATCATATCCAATATCCAGGTATAAGCACCCATGTCTGTGTTTACACTCCTAATACCCTTCCTATTTCTGTTCTTAAAAAGAGGCTCAGAAATTGACCTTTATTACAAGTCACACGGACGCTAGTGGCACGGAGCTTTGTTAAACAGGGCGGTTTCTCTTGTGTTGTCATTGTGGATGGGAGTGGAGTGGGCCCCAGAGAGCCTGCTGTGGGACCCGGTTCTGCCATAGTCACTGTTCACTGTCTTGAATGTGTTCTTTAACCTCTCTGGGATGTTATGGCCTCGTGAAGAAACTCCTCAGTTAGCTCCCCTGCGGGACTGAGAAAGACGGCAAAGTGCTCTTATGTATCGGAAGTGTAGACATGGCCTGCACTGAGGATTAATTGTCACTAACTCTTCCAGTGGTCGGCCTGTAAAACGTGACTCCCCCCAGACTGGGAGTATAGCACGGGTGTAAGAAACCGTGCTTATCTTCAGATGTGCCAGTCATTGGTTAGGAGAAGTTGACACCACTTAGGATTGTGTCCCTTTCTCTGTCTTGCAGAATGATGACACCCTTTTTCTCCCATGGATTCCTCTTGCTGGTAGGCCTGTGCTACCTGCTTCCCGGAACCCAAGCTACATATGAAGGACTCTATAATGACTCGGGCATTAATCGTTTTCATTGCCGGAAGGTTGCTCTCACAGTCAGCAATGTCTCCATCTCTTTGTACAAACAGATGGCCCAGAAGTCAAGATCTGGAAATATTTTATTCTCCCCTATAAGGGTTGTTGCTTCAATTTTAATGCTTTCCCTAGGAGCCAAAGGTAAAGTTAGTCAACACATCCTGGAGGCCCTGAAGCTCAACAAAACAGGCTTGCCTGAAGCCGAGATCCACAGGTGTTTCCAGTATCTACTCCATGCCATCAACCAGGCCACAGAGGTAACCTCACTGAAAAGTGGTAACAGCATGTTCATCCACCAGGACCTGAAACTGGTGGACAAATCCCTGGAGACAATCAAGGACCTGTACTTCTCTGAAGTCATCCCCACCAACTTCAGAGACAGCAATAGGGCCAAGGCACAGATCAACAATTACATGATGAAGAAAACCAACAAGGAAATCGTAGACATGGTCAACGAGCTGAAGAATGACACATTCCTTGCCCTGATGGACTACATTGTCTGGAATGGTAAGGGTGATGTCGCTAAGCTGGGCTGGCTCCAGGAAACTTTTCCAAATAGATGGTCATATTTCAATGTTCTGCCTCCTTGGCACCTCAAAATAGAGGAGGGGAAAATGCCTAGATAATAATTTTCAACAACCAATAAGATTGGAGGATGGAGGATTAAAGCAACTCCTTAGCTGACCTTGTAAGATAATCATTGTACAGATGTTCTTTTGAAATTCTTGTGAGTGAAACAGAATATAGAGTATTTTCTGAAAGAAATTACAGCATGGTACACATAGGGCAGTTTCCGTGGAGAAACACTCTGAGACACAATAAGTGTTGTAGAGTCATCTTTGGAGCCTGAAAACATTGGCTTCTAGTGTGGCCTCCATCATCCACTGCCTGTCTGTTGGAAAAGCCATTATATCTGCTTTGGGAATGACTGTCTGTTTTACCATGGACAGAGCTAGTCCAATGCTGTGGGGCTATGAAAGAATTAGAAGAATTAGTGAGCTGATAACAGTGCATGGAACTCTGTGGAGTGTATGCACCTGATTAACTAACCTTGGCCGCAAGCTTGACCTCCTTCCTGACAATGGCTAGGTAAGGATCCTCAGGGGAACGTCTGTGCACCAAGGGAAGATACAGCCACAGGAAGGACTGGGGGTTGGGGCTAGGCCTGCTCCTCTTCCCTGAGCTCCCTTTTCCCTGGACAAAGTCCTGCAGAGCACAGCACCCAAGTCATAGTTTCATTCCCTTCCCAGACCCTCACACCTCCAATGAGAACATGAAGCCCAGGGTCTCTGAGGGTCCTACTCATTCATGACTGTGAGGATAGGTCCCTGGGGCCCTTACCTATTTGGATGACTATGATGATCGTGTTTTTGTACAGCCCTTGGAAAGCTACCTAAGTATTTGCACTGCATCTAGGGGTTCAGAAAAGGACTCAAGGTACCAGAAAGGTTTGTCTTGAAAATAAATTAAACCATTGCCTAAAAAGGGCAAGAAGCTTTAGAAGCCTCCAGTGAAACAAAACGTGTGTGTGTGTGTGTGTATGTGTATGTGTGTGTGTGTATGTATGTGTATGTGTACATGTATGTATGTATGTATGTGTGTGTGTGTGTGTGTATGTGTGTATGTGTGTGTGTGTGTGTGTGATAGAGAGAGAGAGACTTAGGGGCCACTGACCACCTGTATTCATTAAGATTTAGCATTCCCAAGGAACCATTAAGTAAACATAATATTAATTCTTTTCAAAGGTAAAGTTACCTTTGGAATCTGGTAGAATCAAGTTCTACATCCTTCCCCAAGTCCAAGTGACCCTCACAAAGCCCTTGCGCCATCTTATGTCCATTCTTCTTCTGGGTTTAGCTGATCTCCAAGAGGAGACTCCTGGCTCCTTTCTACTCATACAGTTTCACAGCCCTAGACCCATCCTGGCTAACGCACCCTCTTCATCATCTCCAGGCAAAATTATCAGCAACTTTTATTGTCAGTTCATCAAGATGGAGGATTTCTACTTAGGACGCAAACAGACCATGAATTTACCGACAGTCAATAATGTGGGTGTGTATCATCTGTTCCAAGTCTCCAATCTGTCTAGCACGGTGCTGGTGCATAGCAATGGCCAAGGCAGTGTCATAGCCTACTTCATCATACCTGATAATATAAAGTTGCACCAGCTAGAGCAGAGACTGACCTACCCTCACTTCCGCCAGATGATTCAAAAATTTAGCCTAAGGTGAGTCCCCCTGTCCCAGGAACCACCCAGAGCCACCCAACCTCTGATCAGCACATGGCAAAGGCCCTAGAAGACTGGCCAGAAGCTGGGACCACAGCCACTTTGAGCTTCTAGACAGAGAAATGTTCATTCCTATAGCATAGGCAAGGCTTGTTGATGGAAACCATGCTTGAAACAAAGAGGTGGACATGCTGTCCTCAGGGGAAATCATACCCGGGTATGGACACATTACAGCCTCAATAGGCAGAGCCCAGGGCATGGACCACAGCTGCAGTGTATATTATGGCTGATTCAAGAAGATGGAGATGGCTCTCAGGCCCTAGCCACCTTATAGGTTAGAGGTCGAGGTGGAGGGTCCATGGATGTTTGGAGGATAGGAGAAGAAACTGTGTCAAAAATCTCAGACAGAAAAGAACTCCATTCCTCCATCTCTCTTGCAAAGTGGAGTTTACCAGGCCCTGCAAATCAGCAAGCAGATGCTGTGTGAGTGAGATGTGTTAGGAAATGAATGAGCACTCTGGCAGGCCTGAGGTGAACTATAGGCCAAGGTGCCACTCCGCTGCCTGGAGCAGCACTTTCTATGCCCAGAACCTGCGAAAGAGAGCAGAGAAACCAGCTGGGGCTGGGGATGGAGCTGTTGAGAGCCCAAGGCCCAAACTGAGCACTGAGCCTTCAGCATAGCAGGGAGAGGAGCTGCACTCAGAGACACTGACTCCCACACTGACTCCCACTCTCCTGCGAGTGCGGGGGGGGGGGGTTACCCTGGTTGAATAAGGGGAGGGTGACCAAACACTGCAGGACACAATGAGACAGCCTGAGTCTGCCTGGAGGACTTCTCGGAGGAGGTGGCATTTTAGGGGCTCTGTGGACAAAGTGTCCCGTTCACACTAAAGAAAAGCTTCCTCTCCTCTTCGCTAGGATGGTCAAGGTGCACATACCCATATTGTCACTGTCTGAGACCTATGACGTGGAATCAGTGATGGACCTACTAGGAATCACCCCTGTTTTCAACGAGGAAGCCAACAGCTCCGAGATCATGCAAAACACACCTCAGAAGTCCTTCAAGGTGAGGTCACCTCACAATGTGGTCCCAGAGTCTGTCTGAGTCAAGTAGGTAGGGGTGTAGCTCAGGAGTGAGGGTCAGGAGAAGGGAAAGGGTGTGAATCAAGGCAAGCTCCTATGGAGGACTTTTGAGATTTATCTGGAGGATGGGGTCAGAGGTCAAAGCTTCAATAGGGGGGATTTTGTGCTGCTGATAATGTAAGTACATTCCCTGAATGGTCTCTCTGAACCTCCATCTCACCTTTTTCCTGGGACCATTGAGTCCTTGGTATTTAAATTACCCATATTCCTACAGAGATACTTAGGCTTAGTGGCCTGGGACATTATCCTAGAATTTTTCCACCTGTGGCTTATAGAGCGACTAGTCAACTACAAAGCCAGAAATCTTAATGAGTTTTCTGAAGATACTACTGGTTCGGGGAAATGAAAGGCAGTTCAGAACGGGCTAGATACCCTTGGAGTCTGGACACTCAGGGTCATCTTCAGAAACCCAGTCTCCAAAGGGCTGACAGCTACCCACTGGAAAGGGCGCCCTTGTGCAGAGGACAGGAAGTACAAACGTCCCTCCCACTGTGAAGCTATGAGGAGAGATGGAATCAGGAAGGGAACACGGAAGCGAGTGGGCCAAAGCAGGCAAAGCCTGGAGGAAGAAGAGAAAGGTGACCACCATGGAACAGGCTGAGGGCAGGGCAGTATCAGAAAGAGTGGACACAAGCTCTACCTTCGTGAGTCCCACATGAGAGCTTTGCAATAGGCCATGGTGGCTGCTGCCCCCTTCTGACATGCCTCTGTTCCCCTTCCTACAGGTGCTAAGCAAGGCCATGCTGACCCTCGATGACAAGGGGACCAATCCCACTAAAGGTCCATGCCTTGGACAGAAACAATGGTCTGACCTTCCTCTTGTTAAACTAAATAGACCCTTCCTAATCTTCATCCAGGACCTAACAAACAATATCCCCCTCTTATTAGGCAGGGTGGTAGATCCCAGAAAGTAACTGCTCTTGGGAATCAGCCCCTCTCCTGAGAGCCACGTCCCCTCCCTGCTGACATTAAACATGGGATAGTTTTGCCTACGCCTGAGTGTCCAGCAAACCCCTCTACTGGCGGTGTCTGTGCCTTCCTCTGTTCCCTGGGGTGTGTGGAGACTCAAGGTCATGACACGTCTCTGTGTCTCCTGTACCCATGTTGTCACATCTCCAGCACTGAAGGGAGCGGACCTTGTCACCTTCTGGTTGCATTGTGTCAACCTACTGGGCCTTATTCTCTCTATCTTACTGGGAATTTCCTGAGAACGGCTGGAGGAGATGGAGCAGGACCCCAGCCTCTGTCCTTGTCATTTCTTCCCTGCCAGAGGTGTCTCACAAGTCCCCCAATGAACAGGAAGTTCTCTGGATCTTGGCCGTCTTCTCAAGCCAGTCAGGCCTGTGAGCCCAAAGTCACTTACTTTGATTCCCTCATCCTTGCTGACCATGAAGCCATGCTGTACAGATGGCTCAAAATGGTCATATCAAGGACATATCACTACAGAAGAACACCTATCCTTTCCCATGGTCCCCTGAGATCTTCCTGAAGTCATATGCATCTGCCCCTACCCCCATTTTCAGACTCTCGATGTAGTATTCCAAGGGCAATGTAAGTCTCGGAGTAGACCTCAGGATTCACCTTGTCATGGGGTCAGGCGGTCCATCCCTGCCCTTGTCAGCCATCAACCTTGTTATCTGCCTACAGCAGCCAGAAGCCCCATCCCAGAGAATGCAGCTACTGCCCAGAACACCTCTGTCTATGGGATACTACCCATTCCAAGCTCATCTAGGGACACCCCCCCATCCCTGAATAAATGTGGACAGAAACCTTTGGCTTGAATCATAAGATTAATATTTTACATCAAACATGTTATAGTCATGTGATTTCACAGGACTCATTAATTAACACACACCAAGTATTTCTCTAAAGGTGACACTTTTTATGTGGTCTACTAGTACTGCCAACCTCCCCAAACGCCACCGAAGATAAGACCATCCTCATGATGGTAGTGACACTCGATTACAGGGTGTCAGGACCTGGGTTCTAGTTGAGACTGACACATGCACATTATGTGAACTCTGCAAAGTCATCCAACTCTGAGCCATAGTATTTCTCTTGGGGATGATAAAGTCTATTTTGATATATTATGGCCTTTTTTTTCCATCTCAGTAGCCCATGTGCCATCGTGAGGGATGGTATCCTTCCCATCAGGGGTATTCTGTAGGAGCCAGACCTCCCCATGGATGGGACTGGAGAACATTCCCTAAACGCCTGTAGCAGCACATCACAAATCTGGCGAGAGACAAGGTGTCACTGGCCATGCTAGAGAAGCATCAAGTTGCAATTGAAGTTCTGGGTGTCAGCCCACCAGGAGGGAATCCTCTGATGGGTCAACCTCATTTAGGCAAGGCCGCGGCACTGCAGGCCCGGGAATGACTTTTGCTTCTGCTGTGCTTTTACATGTTTGCTGTGGCTCTCTTTCTCTGGTATCTAACATGGTATGAATGGATGTGGGACAATCTCCACCGCCTGTAATATAGTGCGTTTATCTCTTGGAAACATCCCAGTTTACTGGGCATTTTTACCTGTGGATCGTCAAGAAGATAATCCCTCCTTAATCTGTACTGTCTAATTTGATAATAATAGTGATAGCTTAAAAGAGTTCTAATGAATAAAAATAAATACCAGGATATGTTTCACAGCCAGGGTCTGTGTGTTTCTTCACCTAAGGAGCTGTCTGGATTGTAGCTCAGGTTAAGGATTAACTATTGGGTCCCAATAGCCCAGCCAGTTTAGATTCTTTTAACGCTAATGTTGGAAGATGTGTTCACAGGTCTCAGAGTGCCTCACAGCTGAAACAAAGCTTTAGAGAATAAATAAGTTAGACTAAGATATTTTTGTTAAATAACTCTGAGGTGAACAATCCAAGAAGACAATCTAAAGTTTTAGAAAGGCACATGGTTAAATATGAAACTCTTTAAGGCCCGTGAACAAGAATAAAGCAGCCTAATTATCACTGGCTGATTGATATACTCTCTTTGTTAAAGTTTGGCTGATAACCAACGATGATGATTAATTCCTTATACACATTTCTGCCCTCAATCTCCTGTTATAAAAAACTATGAATGAATGAATGAAGATTTAAAGTAGAGCCATCTGAAGGAAACATCAAGAGAGTTTGTGAGTGCCTTTTTCCCTAACCCCCTTAGATAGAAAAGTCTAACCTCGCTGACTGGACCCTCAGACAGTGGTAAACGGAAGCAGACCAAGGGAGTTGCTGGTCCCTTCAGGACAAAGCATCTATCAGGAATTCTCATTCCTGGAAAGCTTACCACCCCCACCCACCCACCCACCCTACCTCTACTGCTCAGAGAGCTAGTCTGCATCCTTACAAACTAACATTTCTTCTTGAACCTTGAGGAATCTTAGGCCCACAACTGAAGTTTTGAGCATTTTTCTAAGATCACACTGGGCTGCCTAGTGGAGATACAACCACTGTGCTAGAATTCTCCCTACCTCCATTTCACTAGCTCACAACAGAGCACATTATGAGAATCCCCCCACCTGTCCCCAAAGTGCCCTCAGGGAGACTTATGTGAGTAGAGCTGAAGCCCTAGTGTCCAGGGACTGGTGGTGGTGGAAAGGACTTAAGGAAGTGAGGTCATTACTACACTTTTGATGACTGCAGTAGATACAGGAGGAGCAAGATGTTATGTTACCAAGCCATGCCACGTGCCTCCAACATGACAAGCAAGGTTCCTAATGGGGACCTCAGCTGGAGCTGATAGGGCTGCTCACCCAGACACAGGGAGAAGCTGGTTTCATTGGGAGTTTGTGATGGGCTAAAGTTTGGCACTTGTCCACTAACCCTGGGCATTGTTTAAAAATGTCCCATGCTGGGGCACTTCGACCTTGAGCTTAGACTACAGTTTCCCTGAGCCTTGCAGCCTTGGAGCCACTGTCCTCGACATGTGTGTGGAACACCAAGTGACAGCCTACACTATTTGAACAGCTTTCCATTCCATGCCAGAACAGGACTCTGACGAGATAGGCAGGTGTGCCCTGTTGTGCTTGTGTGACCTCCAATAAGGGAAGGTTCCACATTAGAGTGTGTGTATGTGTGTTCCTATAGGCATGTCTGTGTGTGCTGTGAGTGTGTGTGTGTGTGAGAGAGAGAGAGAGAGTGGGAGTGTGTGTGTGTGTGTTCCTGTCATTGTCCATCTTTATACATACCTATATCTGTGTCAGAGTGTATGCACCCATTTGGGAAGGGTGTAGCATGGAGTAGAGGCACACACGAGGATAAGGGAACTTTATTCTCTCCATTCTCAAGGCAAAGTTCTCCCTCCCTGGGATGGATGAACACTGTCAGCTTTTCTCAGCCCCACCAAGGGCCCCTTCTGTGGCATTAGGCACCTGGCCTATCTCTCTGTTCCCAAACTCACAGCACGTAGCAGAAGGCCAGGTCGTGGCGTGAGCATTCCCAGGCCAGGGGTGGGAGCTCACACTCTGGCTGGAGACAGGTAACCCTGCAGACACCGTGGCTCAGGCACAGTCATAGGCCCACGATGCTCATGAACCTATTGCTCCATTCCCGGCTGTTCCTTGAGGTGGGCTGAGGTAGCCACAGAACTACCTCCCCTCCCTGATTTCACAGAAGGCTAAACTGAGGTGGCTGCTCCTGCTGGACTAAGCCTAGAGAACCCACAGGCCATAGGTCACAGCAGCACATGGCCAGGCTACAAGCTGCCCTGGTTCTTTTCCACCAACAGTGCCCCGGGCACATAGGGACTGAAGGTTCCTTTTCCTACTTAATCCATGAGTCCCCAGAGCAACAGCCTGAGGGACAGTTGGTGTTGCACATCGAGCCCACTGCTCTCCTGCTGGCCCTGGGAATCCTGATAAGTAAGTCTTCACTTGCCTCCTCCAGAACCCACGGGTGGGCGTGGCCAGCCCCCACCTAGCTCAGCACACTGTACATAAGGCACCCTGAAGCACACAGGGTTGCGATGGAACCAGAGAAGGAAAAAAGCCTTCCTCTGAGTTTTCAGCACACAGTGGGCCTACAGGTGATGCTGGGCATGCTGGCCTGGTGACCTGCTCCAGCATGCCACCCTCCCAGACCTAGGCTGACCCTGGGCCCCCTGCTCCCTGGTCTCTGCTGGCCAAAGGTCTGGAGCCATTGAGTGCACGTCTCTGAACCAATACCCTTGGAATCCAAGCCCAGCCACATAACCACACCTTGACTAGGACTGAATGACCCATAACCCAACCAACAATCAGTTCGGGCTGATCAAAACATATTTCCCAGGTTTCCTTGCAACAGTTCCAGATCCTTGCTCCTCTGCTTTCTGGGCCCATCTCCTTTGACCTCCTGCTGGGAACTCCAGAGAAGGGAGGGAGGTGTGTTTATTAACTCTTCAGATAACCTGGCTGCCCCTCTGCCCACCTCCTCCCTCTTTCTTATCTGAGTCCATGACCCCACCCTTCACCTTTGCTGCCTCCCTGGCTTGCTGGCCTGAGTCCACTGCCATGTACCTCACCTCTCACCAGAACAATGATTCCAGTGTAACAGACATGAAAGCCAGCCATGGCAGAAGGGAGGGGGGCTGGGACGTGAAACGGGCTCTTCAGACATGCTACAGACAGAGGCAGTCAAAGAAGACACTGGCGAGGTCAGAGAAAGGTCAGGCGCCCAAACAAGAACGCTGACACAGCAGCAACTCCTACTGCAAGTGGAGGCAGTCAGTTCAGATCCTAAGGACTGACCTTCAGGGCAGACACTGAGATGCAGGAGAGAGAGAAAGAGAGAGAGAGAGAGAGAGAGAGAGAGAGAGAGAGAGAGAGAGAGAGAGAAGAGAGAGAGAGAGAGAGAGAGAGAGAGCCTTGCTGAATAAGGCTGTCCTCAGAAATCACCCAAAGGCTTGCTGTGTTTGACTTTACAAAGTATAAACAGTATGCAGGGGTTGGTGCCATTCAACTTACCATGAAAGAATAGCCATCATGCATCTACATGTGCCAAATATCACAGCGCCTGACAAAGGCTGAACAGAGTGGACAGGCCAATGGCGATTCTGTCTGTCCTTATAGTAGGTCAATCATCAATAATCGACCAACAACCAGACAGATAATCAATAAGGGAGCTGAGACCCAAAGGCATCTATAACATTCCACCCACAGCACCACACACATTGCTCTCAGGGCCTGGGGACTGCTGTTCCCCAAGGCAGGCCCAGTGGGATTGAGGAGGCCGCACACCAGGAAACTAAACAGAGGCTTTAAAGGAGAGTAGGAGGGAGGGCTATGGCACACATGTGCTACAGTGAACCCAACGTAGAAGGGTTGGAAGGGGAGATGAGAAATGGGGCAGAGGGTGTCAACCAAAACATGGTAGGTATGAAGGAAACTTGAAACTTTGCAGGCTACGACAAAATAGTATATTACAATTTGAAGTAAAGCTGGGCAGTAGTGGTTCACGCCTTTATTCCCAGCACTCAGGAGGCAGAGGCAGGTGGATCTCTGTGAGTTTGGGGCCAGCCTGGTCTACAAAGAGAGTTCCAGGACATTCAAGGCTACACAGAGAGACCCTGTCTCAAAACAATACAAAACACCTAAAGGAAATAAAATAAAGTCCATTTCAAAATAAAAGAAAGTGTTTGAGATTCAAATATAAATAAATAAAGATGAAGTGGCATAAACACAGCCCATGAACAAACTGAAGATCTTGAAAGCAAGTATCACAAAGACCATCCTTTTAAACATTTCTTTCAAATATATTATTGGGAAACAGTAAACATCCAGAAGAAAACTCAGCAAATAATATAATCAGCAAGCCTAAAAAAAGAAAGAAAGGAAGAAAAATAAACAGAAATGTCCAAAGGAAATTTGTAAGATTTACTAACTTTTTGCAATTAAAAAACAAATGTAAATCCAATTAAGAGGCATTGCCCACCTGTCCATTTGGCACTGACCCGTGGCACCGGTGCCCGGTGCTATGAACATATGAGAAAAAAGACAATGTCCTGCTGTGTGAGGAAGGGGGAATATGTACAACCTCATTGGAGGACAACTCAGTAAGAGCTCTTAAAGGAAGAGGAAGACACGCCACTTCCACCCCGGAAGCCCGTCCCTGGGGATTTGCCGCACAGGACTGTTAACACACAACACGACAATAAAGCACAGCATTCCTTTTCATTGCGGCCCCATTCAAAGAGGAAAAGATCCACATGGAGTCCCCTACCTTACAAAGGCCGAAGTGAGGCTGGGAAGATGGCTCCCTGAGCAAAGAGATGGCCACGAAAGTATGAGGACCCAAGTCTGTGTTTCCAGAACCCACGTGAAAGATGTGGTAGAATGCATAGCTCTAATTCCAGCATTCCAACTCCAGGATTGGAGGTGGGGACAAAGAGATGGCTGCAAGTTTGCAGAGAACCAAGGAGAGACCGTTTCTAAGAAGGTAGACACTAAGGGGACGCAATCGAGTGTGTGCTCTGACATCCATACCTGTAGCATGGCATGTATGCCCATCCCCAAACATAGCCCCATCACATACTCATGCAAGACTTTAATAAAAAAAAAAAAAAAGGTTCTGTGGAGGCTAACATGGAAAGATTACTCAAAGCTAAAGAGACTCTTGTGAAAAAGAACAGTACACACACGTTTGTGTGTGTGTGTGTGTGTTTCCCCTGAGAGCATACATGTTAATTCACCTACAAACTATTTACTGGGCATTTATTATGTGCCAGTCACTTGTGTGCCACCGGGAACAAAACAGACGAAAGTGTGTGTCATAGGAAGGCTGTCATTGGGGGATTTGGGCACGTACAGCAGGTGCATATCGAGGGGAAAGGTGATGAGTCCCATGGAGAATCGTGTTATGCAGGCAATGGGGAGTGCTTTGGTAAGGACCATGCTCAGATGGCATCATTAGAAAGAACACCCCTCTGCGATCCCTTTGCCCGCTGGTAAGATGGCATCTGAGGCCCAAGGCAGGTAAAAGAGTGATCTGTGTGGGTGTTGAGAGGACAAGTAGGCAGGAAGAGGGACGAGGTGTGTTTGCCATGGTTAAGGTCAGTGAACAGGCTGTTCTCTTGGAGCCGCGGAGAGTGTGAGGGGGTGGAAACAGACCATTTCACTGTCTTCTCTAATGTTTAAAAAAGACACATTCATTTAAGAAGTAAATGGAAAGGGTAGTGTGGAAATAAAGGGGCAGAGAGGCCAGGATACTCCAGGGGCCAGGATACTCCAGAGGCCAGGATACTCCAGGGGCCAGGATACTCCAGAGGCCAGGATACTCCAGGGGCCAGGATACTCCAGGGGCCAGGATACTCCAGGGGGTCAGGATACTCCAGGGGCCAGGATACTCCAGGGGGTCAGGATACTCCAGGGGCCAGGATACTCCAGGGGCCAGGATACTCCAGGGGCCAGGATACTCCAGGGGCCAGGATACTCCCAGGGCCAGGATACTCCAGGTCCAGGGGGTCAGAATATTCCAGAGGCCAGGATGCTCCAGGGGCCAGGATGCTCCCGGAGACAGCTCTGTTCTTACCTAAATGGGGACCTGGCCTACAGGAAGGAACTTCATCAGATTACTAGGAGAGGGAACTTTGTCAGGTGAATTTGGAATGCTTTGGATTAGTCTTCACTTAAGGACTTCTCGGGGCTTTTAAAATATTCCAGTCCAAGTAGGAAAAAGAGAATAGTGTTCCTGACTACCCCCAAAACACCTTTGGCATTGCACTGGAGACAGCCAATGCTGTCTCTGAGTTGTGAGTTCCAGGACAGACAGGGGGGTATTTTTTATTACGTGTGGTGGGTGGCTCACTCTAGCGGTGATGAGTGGCATCTGATGTAAGCAAGACCAGAGACAGTAGACCCCAGACCTCCCATCCACTGCACATGCCTGTCCCTCTGCCTGCGTGCATGTTCCCTGTGCTCAGAGACAGTGACACAGATGGCTTCCAAAGGCCCTCTGCTTCTGACACTCCCAGCCTGCATGGAAAGACACCGCTGTGTTGGGACACCTACTGACAGACATTTTTAGTTCAGAATGACATCACCACAGCATGTGGTAACGCTTTTTGCCCAGGTCTGACTTCCACCCTCCAGGCATTAATTACATGGAGGGCAATTGAGGTACCAGAGAGGAGGTGAATGATGGCACCATCCACGGGAGTTGGCGACCAGGCCCCAGTTGCACAATCCCACATCAACTAGAGCCTGTTAATATTAACCTCGTCTCCAGACCAGAGAGGCATCAACAAGTCCCAGTCACACCCTCATGAGGTTGTTTTGTTCATCCTGTTGGCTAAATCACCTCTCTCACTTGGCTGTCCATAGCAACCCTGTTCAATCCTCCATAAATATATATGAACTTTTATTTTACAGTGCCGGTGATCGAACCAGAGCCTCTACATTCTAGGCTACTTCTCTACCCTTGAGCCACACCTTCAGCCCCAAACAGAGCTTTAATCTCTGTAACTACATGGGTAGATAGACAGACACTGCATAACTGAGTGGGAGAAAAAAAAAAAAAAAAAACTCCTGTAGAAACAGCCCCAGGGTTGTCAAAAACTGCCATCTTGAGGCACTTTAATAATTGTGGCATCTAAACCCATGCTAAAAATAATTTCTTCCTGGTAAGCATTTGCTGTGTTGGGGCATCTTTTGAGGGATATTGCTATTCACTGTTCAGATTCAGTCAAGCAAGCGAGCATCCACTGAGCCTCGCATACTGAGTAAGTGACACGTTCACTGGACCGTCTTGTACTGTGTGCCTCCACATGCCAGCCCAGGAATACACTCTGTGCTTCATGTGGGATTCACAGGGAATGCAGTGAGTGATTATAAATTACAAACTTTGTAATAAGAGACAAGGGCTTTATAGATCCTCCGCCGTCCCTTTGTTTGTTCAGAGGGTTGTCCTGGATGTTGCCGTGGATGTTGCCATGGACGGTGACCCACATGAGTGCCTGCCTTGGGTGGTCCACCATGGAAATATTTTGGCATTGTTAGACATTTGGAAATTTTCATAGTAATGTAGCATCCCTTACTGTGCTACACAAGGACGGACAGGTGCTGCTGTGAGTTGAATCATATTTTCAAATGCCAAGACTCTAACCTCTGGTAACACAGAAGGAGACCACACTTCGGAAGCAGGTTCTTCCCAAAGGCAATCAAGTGAAAATGAGTGTGTTGGGTATATCTTAACCCAATCCGTACCCTTATAAAAGGGGACATTTGAATGTGACAGCATGGACCTGAGGAGCCCACTTGAACATAGAGGGATGTTAGGTGAGAGGTCATCGTGGATGTAAACATGAAGATGGCCATCCGTCAGCCAAGAAGAGGTCTGGGCAGGGCTTGGGAACCAATTCTATCAATCAATAGCACTTCTGGCCTCTGGAACCATGAAAAGTAGTGACTCCTGGTATTGAGCCAGTGAGTGGTATTCCATCATGGCCACCATAGCTAACAGCATCTTGATCAGGTCTTTCTACTTGAACTTCAGTACTCATGTAAGGATAGCATTCAGTAGTGTTTGAGGGAAGGAGGTTCCTCTTAAAAAGTTGGAAACCTAGGAAATGAGCATGTACTGATATCTACCTTAAGAAGAATGAAGTCTGAAGTCGGGGAGGTGGGGGGAACATGGGACAGCTCATGTCCAGTCCTGAGGCAATAGGCATAGAGTTTTTACCGTTGCTGACTCACCCAATGGCATTCCCCAAAGAAGAACATCTAAGGGGAAGTGTTTGGAGTCAGGATCGTTCCTAGAGCTAAGCATTCATGAGCTGTGTCTTACTGGGCAGTACACTTGAACTCTTTGATCTTCACATAGGCATGGGTACTCTTGATTCCTTCTAGGGTCTGGGGGGTGGTCTTTAATATGGTACTACATCTAAAGCTCCAGGTATGCAGTAGGTGCTCTAGCAATTGGGGTAACCGCCCTGAAACAGCATTGAGATTAGCCAGGTGAGGTTCAGTGAACTGGCTCAAAGATTTGTTTGTTCAATAAATAAGTGCAGGCGAAGGTCAGCTGTGTGTGGGTGTGCATGTGTAGAGATGGGAATCAATACTCCGGTGCTGTCAGGTGTTTCACCCCATTGGACACGCCGAGAATTGATTACGACTCCCCGCCAGTGCCCAGAGAAGGCACGGTACGGTAGACAGAGCACTCGCCGGGGAAGAGCATAAAATAAGATTCTAATTCTCACTTGACTCCAGTGGAGTAGACCTTGGTACGGTCCAGGTTTCTCCAACCTATACTTCCTCGTCTTCCGATGAGAGCTCTGGCTTCTGTGAATGACAAGCCCTGCTCTGTGTGTGCCAGTCCTGCTGTCCTGCCCACTGCAGACATCACTAATCACCATGACTATTTCCTCTCTGTTCAAACAGTTCCAGAATCCCTACCACAGTGATCCTCCAGGATGCACCACATAGGACCCAAGATGGCGCCCGGGATGGGAACAGCTCACTGAGTTACCTAATGACCTCTAAAGTGTCTCCCAGGTGTTCATTACACCTCTCCCAAGGTCTTTTCCTCTCTACTTCCCCCTTCCCTCCCTCCCCACCGCTCTCCTCCCCGCTTCTCTTATTTATGTGGGTACGTGAACACATGCACACTGCAATGTGGAGGTCAGAGGCCGACAAAGCAGATGTCTTCCTCCAGTCCTCTTCATTAGTTTTTGATTCTCTCACTGAGCCTGAACCTGAACAATTCAAGTAGACCAGCTGGTGGGTGAGCTTCAGGAATCCATGTGCCCCTGACTCCTCCCAGTCCTGGGGTTACAGGTGTGTGTTACATCACTGAGCTTTGACACAGGTGCTGTGGATCTGAACTCAGGTCCTCATGCTTGCATGGCAAACGCGGTACTGGCTGAGCCTACCCTCACCAGTTCCCAAGGTTTTTGTGTGAATATTTACCCCTGTTCCTGGGTGGGATCCTTCATCAAGACTCGCCCTGCTGTCCCAACCCTCTCTTTCAACTTATGTAGCTACTGTCCTCTCTAGAACCAGAGTCCTACATCCTACTCTAAATCACCCAGACTCCTTTTGTGACTCCTCCATATCTAGACTAGTGTGAATAGGAATATAAGCCCACCATACTTCACATAGGAGTTGAGCCCCCAGAGTCATTTGTTAATAGTACAAACATCGTCCAAACAAAGCCTAACTATGGGTCTAACGATGAACCTTTTGGAAAGAGATTAGGGTAGGTTAGGTTGTTAGGGAAGAGCTCCTAAGCCAGAATTCTGATGATTTCTAAGAAGTGGGAGAGAGGCCAAATTTGCAGATATGAACATAGACTCTCTGCCACATGGTGTCATTAGCTGTCTTGGGACACTGCCAACAAGGAAGTTATGTGCAGAAACAAACCAATGGCAGCAACATGGCTGGAACCCTCAAATTAGTGAACTAACTAAACCTCTTTTTCCCATCAAGCTAAGCTGCCTTGGGTATTTCATTATGATAATGAGGTTTATACAACATCTCAAAGTGGGATTTGTACAGACGATTTCATATGCCTTTTCCCCATCTCCCAGTCATGGTTAGCAGATCACAGTGTTCGCCCAAAGAGAGGCTAGAGTCCAGATGTGCTCTCAACCCAGTCTGTCAGGCTGTGGCACATCAAATGAGAACAACTGCCCGTTTCATCCTTAGAAAATTTGGCTGAAGAAACTCCAGGGCAAACGATTAAACCAAGGAAAGAACTAGGTGTGTGTTTGTGTGTGTGTGTGTGTGTGTGTGTGTGTGTGTGTGTGTAGTATGCATGTGTGTGTGCATGCATGTATGTGTGGTGTGTATGTGTTTGTGTATGCATGTGTGTGCACATGTGTGCATGTGTGTATGTGTGTGTAGTGTGTATGTGTTTGTGTATGTGTGTGTGCATGTGTGTATGTGTGTGTGTGCACATGTGTGTGGTGTGTATGTGTTTGTGTGTGTGTGTGTGTGTGTGTGTGTGTGTGTGTGTGTGTGTGTGTGTAGGGCTGTCAGATATAAGTGGTGTCTATGAAGCACACCCAGCACAGGACACTCACTACTCACTAAGCCTCACTGTTCTGTTCCTCTTCCAGCCTTCAAACTGTGCTGGTCCCCATGAAGCTGCTCACCAGAGAAGGAAGAGTGTGACTCTAGGTGCCACACCGCCTAGCTCAGTCACCTTGTCCTAGTTTCTACAGGTCATTTGCTTTGAACAAGTCACTCGGGCTTTGCTGGGATTACCTGCAAAATACAATGCCTGCCTCTCATAGTGGGGAAACAATGAGTCAAGAGCAGCTGCTCTCCCTACTCAAAATGTTAGTCTGTTACTGCTCCTGCTTCTACACAAAGGAACAAGGCTCATGCACGTCCCAGAGACATGCAAAAGGGAACAAAGATGATGAGTTGTATGGATACCATGGGAACACACCAGGTTGAGGAGCCTTTGAGGGAACTACTCCAGTCATTTAGACAGCATTTCCTGTACTGCTTTCTGACTATGAACAGCCTGTCCTTCCTTCCTCTGCATCCAGCTTAGAGCCTCCTGGTGGAGAAGGCTTCATCTTAGTGAATGCTAGCTAAATTCTGAGAGTTCAAGGGGAACTTAAACAACTCAGGGTTCTGAGGTAGGCCAACATAGGGAATGGTCAAGAACTAGGACTCTGCTTGGTTTGGGTCTCTCTCTCTCTCTCTCTCTCTCTCTCTCTATCTCTCTCTTTCTCTCTCTCTACCTACCTATCTTAACTTCATTTATCTATCTCAGTTTTGCAGCTTAGTTCTTTTACCTGCACATACTACAGGCACACACGCACACACACATGCACACAGCTCCAAACAATGCACCTTTCAACTTCAGATCCCCACCTGCAATGATTTTCACATACCATCTCTCAACAATAATAGACATTTCTCTTCCCTTAACAACAATTAAAGTACTATTCAACTATGTTCCCAGTGTGCTGGGGTAGGAAGAATAGAAAGGCCAATAATCTGGCTTGAGCTAGTTTTGGATACATGTGTAGTAAGGCAATTGTGTCCTTCAAGTGAACTTATACCCTATTTATCATCTTACGTATGTGCATAATTGGGCATGCATATGATTAAAATCATATGCATATGGGAAGAAACATGAGCAGTAGGGGAAAAGATGAATGCATGACCTAATCCATCAGTCAAAATAAAGAACCACCCAGGATACACCCCTGAATAACCAGCCCCACTCTCCTTTAAATCCCACAAAAAGAGACTCTAGGCCACATCCTGGGGCCCTTGAGTACTAACACTCCTGTGGCCCCCTGTCAAACTTAACTGTGTATGCCTCAATAATCTGTACAATGGCTTCTCTCCACATAGTATTTTGTTGCTTTGCACCCATGTATCCTTGCACATCTATGTGTGCCAACTTTCAGTTCTTTGGCTGAACCAGAGACAGCTGGCTAAGAGCCCAACCATAGTCCCAGAAGTGTTTGAGGGTAGACACAGTGGGGACACGTGTTCTCAAATGATACCTAGCTACCTAGCTTGCTGGAAAGAGTGTCCTAGTATATTTTTCTCTAATCCCTTCTCAATGCTCAGCCATGGTCAAACATAAGCAAATGCTTCAGGTGTGAGGAAGGAAGGAAGGAAGGAAGGAAGGAAGGAAGGAAGGAAGGCTGGATTGATGGATGGATGGATGGATGGGTGGGTGGGTGGGTGGGTGGGTGGATTGATGGATGGATGGGTGGATGGGTGGGTGGGTGGATTGATGGATGGATGGGTGGATGGGTGGGTGGGTGGGTGGATTGATGGATGGATGGATGGATGGATGGGTGGGTGGGTGGGTGGATTGATGGATGGATGGATGGGTGGGTGGGTGGGTGGATTGATGGATGGATGGGTGGGTGGGTGGGTGGGTGGATTGATGGATGGATGGATGGGTGGGTGGGTGGGTGGATTGATGGATGGATGGATGGGTGGGTGGATTGATGGATGGATGGGTGGGTGGGTGGGTGGATTGATGGATGGATGGGTGGGTGGGTGGGTGGGTTGATGGATGGATGGATGGGTGAGTGGGTGGGTGGATTGATGGATGGATGGATGGGTGGGTGGATTGATGGATGGATGGATGGATTGATGGATGGATGGGTGGGTGGGTGGGTGGATTGATGGATGGATGGATGGATGGATGGGTGGGTGGGTGGGTGGATTGATGGATGGATGGATGGGTGGGTGGATTGATGGATGGATGGGTGGGTGGGTGGGTGGGTGGATTGATGGATGGATGGGTGGGTGGGTGGGTGGGTTGATGGATGGATGGATGGGTGAGTGGGTGGGTGGATTGATGGATGGATGGATGGGTGGGTGGATTGATGGATGGATGGATGGATTGATGGATGGATGGGTGGGTGAGTGGGTGGATTGATGGATGGATGGATGGATGGGTGGGTGGGTGGATTGATGGATGGATGGATGGATTGATGGATGGATGGGTGGGTGGGTGGGTGGATTGATGGATGGATGGATGGATGGGTGGGTGGGTGGGTGGATTGATGGATGGATGGATGGGTGGGTGGATTGATGGATGGATGGGTGGGTGGGTGGATTGATGGATGGGTGGGTGGGTGGGTGTCATGAGAGAGAAGATGTCCCAGGGTGCACCTCTTCTTACTTCTTTCCTGACCTGCTGTATGATCCTTTCCCACAGCTGGCTAGCTCAGCAGTCTCTGAGCCTCCAGGTTCCCCATACACCAGTGAGCAGGAGCGCTGAGGCTGGAACAGTTGCCGGAGGACGGTACATGTTGACCTTGCTATGTGGCCATGACTTCCTGAACTGGCGTGTAATGTTTGCTTTCCCCTCACTCCTCTGTCCACGGCAGCTGTGCATACATCAGACTCACACTCGATGTGTGTAAGTAAACCTTACCTTCCTTCCTCTGGCCTGAGGCCTGGGTCCCAGAGCTCCGAGTTTTTCTTCCCCCTTGGGGATGTGGTTCTCTACATGATCAGAGACAACTGCAGGGTCAGCTCCAAGAATAGGGCAGCCTTGAAGGACTGCATATCATAGAGCCTAGAAGGTTAATATTCAGAGGTTCTTATTACAGAGGGACACCTTTTCTGAATGGGGGCAGCAAAAGATAAAGCTTTGCTGCTGGAGATACAGGCTTGTGGTGGTATGTTATTTATAATTTATTAAAGCTTGCCTGAGAGTACAGAAAGCAAAGCTTGCCACAAGCCATAGAGCCAGGCAATGGTGATACACACCTTTAATCCCAGCAGACATACTAGCTAGCTATAGAGCCAGGCAGTGGTGGCACACACTTTTAATCCCAGGACTCAAGAGGCAAGCAGATGGATCTCTGTTAGTTCAAGGCCACCCTGAGCTACATGAAATTGATCCAGTCCTAAAGAGACACAGCTCACACGAAAGTGATCTCAGCACTTGGGATCACTCGCCTTTAATCCCAGCACGAGGGAGGTATGAAAGGAAAAGGGTGTCATGTGAAACAATTAGTCTCTAGCCACACTGGGGAGAGCACAGCAGTCTGAGTGAATCTGAGGAGCCGTGATGTCGGGAGCAGTCTGAGGATCGCCCCCTTTGGTCTGAGGTAGAGTTAGAGCTAGTGGCTGGCTGCTTTGCTTTTCTGAGCTTCACCTCAAGCTTGAACCCCAATTTCTGTCTCTGGGACTTTTAGTTTTCATGTTACACAGGCTGTGTTAGAACCCTGGCTCTGTTGCTAGCCGGCCAGCCATGGACCCTGAGGAGGCCACCTGGCCTACCTGGGCCCAAGGTTTTGCAGGGCTCTAAGGGACTACATGACATGTTGCTCAGAGCCTGCTCAATGACTCAAAGGACAAGAACTGAGTAGACCAGTGGGTGGGGCTTCAAAGAATCAGAATGAGAACTCAAGAAGGTAGCACCCTGACGTAGGCCATGGGGTGGATAAGAGCAGGAAACTGCCCGAATGGAAGGAACAGGGGGCATCTGGGGAACGCTGGAGAAGGGCTTTCTTGGGTGGCGGGAGAATGCCAGAGCGTGGTGCTGCACCAACAAGGGAGAATAAATCTACCAGCCCCACTTCCCCTCCAAACTCAAGAATAAGCCAGCGGGTGCAGAAGGCCTCAGACTCCAAGGGACAAGCAGGGCAGAGAAAGGCAAAGGCACACAGCTGGGCAGCAGCTGGCACAGGGGTTCCAGGCGAGTGAGTGGAAAGCTGAGCTTCACTTAAACACATACCGAGAACATTCTCTCAGAGTTCAACTCCAAAGCCCACAGGGAGCAGGCAACTTGGGTTTACTACAGTCTACAGTTTGGTTGAATAGCTGTCGACTTCCCCCTTCTCTGTTCTCGAAGCAGGTCCTGGCATAGTTGGTGGGCAGGTGTTCTGACCTCTGTTCACACCTGGGGTCTCCACTGGGAGGGGCAGAAGTTGACCGAGTCACCCTCTGGCCTGCCAGATTCTCGAGCCTGACTGTGGCCAAGATCTTGCCAGTCTCTTAGAATTCCCAGACCATCCCCGTCCAAAGCCAACCTAAGGCCCCCAAAGGAATCTCTGGAGCTTTGTGTCTTGTTGGGCCACAGGGTCAGACTGAGTGGATCTACTGCTTTCTTTATCTAGGATGGCACACTCCATTCTGTCCTTCTGGCTGCTGGTAGCTGGGCTGGTTCCCCATACTGGTGGCAAACCGACACCACCAACATCATTGACTCAAAGCATACCACGGACACCAGGGATTCAAAGGCAACCACCCCTCATCTTCAACAACCAAAAATTTGCCTTGAGCCTATATAGACAGCTGCCGGTGATCAATGAGAACAAAAACGCAATCCTTTCTCCGCTCAGTATCACTGTGCCTCTCACGCTGTTGGCCTTCCAGGATAAGCCGGAAGCCTGCCACCTGGTCCTGAAGAATCTGGGCTTCAGAGTCACCAAAGACCTGGACACTAATGCACCCATGAGATACGGGAACCAGCTGGGTGCCCTGCTGCAAGATGAGCAGTGTGGAATCCACACTGGCAGTTTGCTGTTTATGGACAAGAAGCTAAAGCCAGAAAGGAAGTTTCTCGCACAAGCCCAGAGCGCCTACAACAGTGACATCATCCTCATCTCCTTAGGGGACTACGAGTTAGCCCACAAGCAGATAAACTCGGCCATGCGTGACAGGACCCACGGGAAAATTAAGAGGCTGCTGAGGGATGTGAAGCCTCTACCTAACTTGGTTCTGGCCAATTACATCTTCTTTAAAGGTCGGTGAGCCTTGAATGGAGCTGTGGTAGCCCCTTGCTGACTCGAGAGTTCCTCCATTCCTCTAGATCTTTCTGGATGTTCTCCGCTCCTGTGGCTTGGGGCAGTGTCTGCTCTTGCCCACCTCTGTTGCCTACCTCTAGACACCTCCCTCTTGAGTCTTCTCCCTAATCCTCTGTGTGTGTGTGTCTGTCTGTCTATCTCTGTGTGCATGTGTGTGTCTGTGTATGTTTCTTTCTGTCTCTGTGTGTGTCTCTGTCTGTCTCTGTCTCTCTGTGTATGTCTCCCTCTGTGTCTATCTCTTTCTGAGTGTCTCTGTCTCTCTTTGTCTCTCTCTCTGTGTCTCTTCTGTCTCTCTGTGTGTGTCTCTCTCTGTGTCTCTACCTCTCTCCCTCTCCCTCTCTGTTCTCCTCTGTATCATCTAGTCCATTGGGTCATTAGGAAGGTCTTGAGCAATACTTCACTTAGGTTCCAGGGAGGTCAGAATCATTTAGCTCTATTCTAGTTATTGGAAAGTTAGCCATTTTTACCCCAGACAAATGCTGCCTCTCCTTTGCCTGGACTCCTTGCCTTGGCCTCTCCTATATTTACTTCTTATCCTGCTCCTTTCTTCTATCCCTGACCCCTCCCTTCTGGAGACTGAAGCTCCCTTTACAGATATAGCCTGCTGTTCCCTCCTCCTTGCTAAGTTTCCGGACAAGGCATCTCAATCCAGGACCAGCTACATTAATTACTCTTAGGACTCAGTGACAAATGAGAAAAGGGGCCCTTTGTTCTAAAATCACACTCTAGCGATGCCAGCAGAGCATTAAGACACCAACAGGGCCCTGCGTGACTGCCTAGCCCACACCTCTGGGAGCCCAGTGGTGCTATGCCAATGTGCCTTCCATTATACCTCACACAAGTGTTAGCTCCAGGAGGGTTATATGCCTTGTCTCAAACTGTTTCATCAAGGTGACAGGACCAAGGATACCTTGTCCTTCCGCACCTGCCTGGCCTGGCCTTGCTGGCCATGCAGCTGGACACTTCTCCTAGTTCAGCCCAACCTTGGTGCAATTCTCTTTCCTGGGAACTCACCACAATGCTGGCACATCATGGGTTCCTTCTCTGATTTGTCTATTCTAGGGTCTTCCCTCCAGTGAGCTGGGCCATGTAAGCGGTCTCCAACCTTCCTGTGCACTGAAGGCCCCCAACTCCATGTCAGATCCCCATGCCTGCCAGCCACCTGATCACCTCCTTCCCAGTGGAGCAGCCTGAGCTTGGCATGTTCCAAACGGAAGCTTTCCTCCATCCAGGGAGTTCCCTTCTCATGACCCTCTCCTTCAAGGCTCAGCAAATTGCCTTGACTCCAGCCCAAGCCAGGCCTGTGATAGTCTCTCACCCTGGGTATCTTTTCTCCCCACACCACGTGCTAAATCGGACCACTGCCTCAACCACGGCCACTACTCTTGTTCAGCTTGCCAAGTTACATTAACTCTTACCAAAGTTAGTATGACTGTGCCTTCCTTTCTCCTCTTTATTTCTTTGGGGAAGTGGTGGGCGGCAACTTGTAAACCTATTGCCTCGGCCTCCTACATCCTGGGACTTCAAATGTGTGTCCCTGCATCCAGCAGCAATTGCTTCTGAATGAGTCCTCTCTTCAACTTGTCTCCCCAGGACCCTTGAATGATCCATTCCCCCCCCACCTCTCTCCCATTCCCTACTCTTCCTCTCCCCCAAAGCACCACAGGCTACTAGGAACATTAGCCCTACCTGAGCCACATGACCCCAGCTAGTCTGCCTGATGCCACCTGTCACGTGACAGGCTTTGCTCTTTCTTCCTCTCTTCTTCCATAGTGATAGGCACGCCTTCAGGGCTCATCTCCAGCTTCCAGAAAGTCTTCCCTGACGAGCTCCCAGGGAGAGATTGTCAGCTTTAGGAGGAAAGCAAGGGACCACAAAATGTCACATATATTTTACAATTGTTATCCTTCCAACATTCAGATGTAATCGGGCGTCCTATCCTTTATCTGGGCACCTTTCCTATTACTATTCGAAGGAGGTGGCTACGGAGAAAATCAAGCTTTTGTTTGGTACATGGAGTTTGAACTGCTTCTTGGGAGTGTGGATGTCAGTAGCCAGGTGGCTAGCCAGAATGGAGCCTGGCACTTTGAGAGGTGTAGGCTTGGGGATTAAGGACTTAGGACCCCAGAAAGTGGACCATTTTGAGCTGCTGAAGGGAAAAACTTGCTTCCGAGTTCCCTCCTCCTTTCTCTTTGTAACTCTCACAACTTTCTGATTATCTTTCCCAAGGCTGTGGACTGCTTTATCTCAAAGGGTGGGTTCTTCTGTACAACATGTTTGCCATATCCGGTCAGGGTTAGACAAGAAAGTCCGTTTCCTGGTCCTCCCCAGTGTCCCTGGCCCCAGTTGGAGCTCCCAGTTCAATATGTCCACAACACTGTCAGGCTCAGCCTGGCTCTGAAGAGCTGATGCCCAAGCCCTGGCCAGAGCCTCAGTTGTTTATATTCCCTTTCTTCAGAAGATCTGTGTGGACAAGGGTCTCTCACATGTGCCTGTGTGGCTTGCCACAAGGAACATTCCTGGCGTGGATCGGCCTTAGGGCCTCCCTGATGGATAAAGTGTTATGTGCCCTGGATGTTGCTGGCCCCTCTGATTCCTGTGCACTCTCTTGCCAGGGAAATGGAAATATCGCTTCAACCCAAAGCTCACGGAAATGAAGTACTTCACGATGCGTGAGGGGGCCCGGATCATGGTACCCATGATGCAGCGGGTAGGCTGGTTCCGTTTTCAGTATCTCTCCCACCTGCACAGCTATGTCCTCCAGATGCCCTACACCTGCAACATCTCAGGAGTCTTCATTCTTCCAGAGGAGAGGAGATTTGAGGATTGTGAGAAGGCACTGTTGCAGGAGAGTTTTGACACATGGGTTAAGCCCTTACCACTGAGGTGAGAAACCAACTATTCCCACCTTTCCCCCAGTGCTACAAGACCTTATCCAAGGCCACCTTGGCTCTGGGTGAGAGGTGGAGACCCTTCTAGTCTTTGGGATGTAGGATCTGGGACTTGGTCACACACTTATAATCAGACAGGATTCAGCCATTCACACCTCCCAAAGATGGGGAAAACACACAAAACACAACCACCAGCAGTATCACTATCATCACCATCTTCATCACCATCATCACCAATACCAGCATCACCATCATCATCACCACCATCACCACTATCATTATCACCATCACCACCATCACAACTGGGAGACTCATTCATGGTTTACCAATGCTTTGTCCATCCATGAAGGCATCTGGAACTATGATGCAATTCCATTGGGCCAATACCTGAGAGCCAAAGGGGAGAGAGATAGACTCATATCCTTGGGTTTCAAGCATCTCAGAAATGATGCTATGTGTATTTAAGGTGAACAACATGATGTGCATAGGCATAGTGAAACACCAACCATACTCAGCTGCTGAGCAGTAATGGCTCAACACAGGTCCCATTTTGCATGTGTGGCACAAACACAGTATTTTCTTGTTGCTTATGTTAGGGAGAATAAAGAGAGAAACAAACGTTTAAACAAATCAGGCACTGCAAAGGACAGTGTGTACCCAGCAGCCATATGAAGGCAGTGTGTGACAGACCCAGTGGTGGCCACATGCCAAAAGAAAATCGTTGGTGTTGTTCTGAGACACAAACAAGAAAATGTGTCACTCAGTCTGCCCTAGGACCTTTGAAGTCCAAGACGGGAGGAACGGAAGCTTGGCTAATTTGAAGCACAGACAAATAGAAACTTTTTTTTCCAACTGGACCAGGGCAGTCACGGCCTCTCTGAGAAGTGATACTATAGCTCAAGGACCCTCAGCTTTTAGAAACAGCGTGGCTTTGTGTCCTCCACAGTTAACAGAGAGAACTCAGGAGGTGAAGAGTGAAAGGCAAGTCAGCCAGCACCACCCCAGCAGGTGCTGGGTGGAAACTTCCAGAGTTTGACCTCACTGATTATTTTTCTCCTACATTTAAACACAGTAAAATTTCAGGGAAAGGTTTCCATGTGACAGTTATCACAACAAAGCTTTAGGCATAGCTCCATAGAAACTCCTTAGGAAAGTAGCAAACCGCCTCTGACTTTACAATAAGAATGACTTCTATTGGCTCATAGCCAGGGCTCAGGGCAAGGGTCTAAGGAGGAAGCCATAAGGATGGAGTCTATTGACAGAGGATGCAAAGTACATGGTACCCCTTTCATAAGGATGGGTTCTACTGACCGAAAGCTCAGAATTAGAGACTAAACACTGCCCAGGATTTGGGAGGGTTTGGGAAGGCTGGCCCATAGAATAGCACAAAGACCACCAGATTGTTACACCACATCTACTGGAGCCTTCCAGGCAACCAGGTACACATCATTTTCTTCAGTCGGAGAAAATAGGCCAGTGTGGTCAACAATGCTCAATTTAAGCTGTCCCTCCTGCAGCTTTGGACAAACCCATAGCCTCTTTGATCCCCATCTCATTTTCTGAGCAAGCCCTCTGCCAAGACGATGGGAGGAAGTTGCCTTCAAGAGTGCCTGGTGCAGCCTGCCTGTTGCAGACATGCAGCACTGAGCTGCTCTTGTGTTTTCCGGGAGTCAGGAGGTGGGGGGAGGTGTTGTTAGGCAACAAGATTTCAACTGTGTTTTCTTCTCCCATCTCCCTGAGCAGCAGGGGGCAGCTGTTTTTCCCCAAATTCTCCATTCTTGCTGCTCTTCATCTGGAGAACTTCAAGTATGCTACCAGCAACCTTAATCTGTTCTATGAACACATGGATCTCTCGGGAATCACCATGCCAAAGGCACCCCTGAGGGTCACCACGGTAGGTTAACACCCTGTGGTCACCGTCTTAGCGGTTCATATGGTTCCATTTTCAGACTCAATCAGGGAGCACCAATGAGCACCCACGGTATTCTGTGAACTCACTGCAGCGGTGTTCTGGGCCTGGCTGTCCCTCAGAGATGGCTGGTCTGGGGAAACAGCCAGGAGCTCTAATGCTGTGTCTGTGCACCAGAGAGTCCTCGTGCCTCTGTGATTACAAGCGTGGTAGCATACACAAATGGCTTCTGTTCATCCTGAGTCATCCCTGCCACCACACTGCAGAGGTTAGGAAGTTGGGTTAAGCAGAATGGGGAGGGGGTACAGCCAGACCACACAAGGGGGCTTTTCCTGGAAATCAGGCTGTGCTAAGTTACTGGCTGGCAAAGTTGCAGGGAAGGCCCACGGAGCAGATGCTGGACCAAGCGGCTAAATGGTCTGGCCTTTGGGTCACATTCAGGTAGCATGGAGAATGAGGCCCATTGGGGACTTCAGCAGGAAGGGATGGGATGGAATCTGAGCCAGCAGCAGGAGAGTGCCCCTGACCCCCAGAAGCCAGTAAAGTCACAGCAAGGCAGGCTTCAGAGAAGTTCAGGGTTAGAAAAAGAACCTGGAGAAAATTCGTTTCAGGGTGAAAATCCCAGGACTCAGTGGCCTGAGGTGGACAGATAACAATAAAGCCATCCTTCTGGGAGGCAGGGCGGTGAACACGGCACAGGCACAGGGTTGCAAACAGTTGAGGTGACAAGCACGCTGCTCCTAGAAAGCCAGGTTGCCCCTGGGCCAGGAGCAGAGTGAGGAACACAGCCACAGTGTGAAGCCAGAGGTGGGTGGTAGAGTAGACTGAGTGGAGAACAAGCCACAGTGTTCTTGAACTCTGGGAGAAACTCCGGGAGATGCAGAAATGAGCCTCCATTCTGCAATATCATGCACCTCCCTTCAGCAGGACAGGGCTGGGTCTGAATTCTGGGCATCCTGGGCCCAGTGCAGTGTGACACTTGCTGAGGGTGGTGTTGGCACAACTCCTGCTCCCTCAACACTGTGAACCTTGGTCTCCAAAGGCAGTACACAGGGTGGAGCTGACCATGGATGAGGATGGAGCAGAAGAGGAAAACATCTCCGACTTCCAGAGCATCCCCAAGCCACTCCTCCACACCCTCCACTTCAATAGGCCCTTCATAGTATTAATTTTGGAGGAGGCCAGCCACAACCTTCTCTTCATGGGGAAAGTGATGAATCCTACTAGCATCAGATCGGTTCCCAAGGATGAGTCGAGAACCTAGAAACTAGAAAACTGGCCACAGCTTAGGAGAGTGACTGGCCTATGATGCCCACAGGAAGGCTGGAGTTAGGCAGTGAGTCTGACCTTCCTGTGCTCATGATTGTATCTGGGATGGTGGTTTACTAATCTGTGGGGTGAGAGCAGCTACTCAAAGGGGCCTCATGCAAAGACAGGAAGACAGATACATAGACTGAGCATCAGTGTGGGGGAGCTCCAGATCTGATGTCCTTTAAGGACCACAAAGAAGGTCCCCATGGAAGGTGGGGCTGGAGGCTCTAAATTCTTATTTTCTCAGACCCTCACTGGATTATAGTAGAATTCTATTCCTTTGGAGATTGGTTCAATAAAACAGCAAATGGAAATGTTGTGAGTGGTGTTTTTGCTCAAAGGGGCAGGGAGGGACATGGAGACCCTGCTAAGAGCAACCTGGGAGCATGCTTGTGAGACAGAACTGTCAGGGTCACCCTTTCATTGCCGCTTGCTGGAATCCAGATGATGCAGTGGTTCACAGGGATGTCAGTAAGCCTCCGTCTCCTTGGCAAGTGGCTGAGAAGGAAAGCATACAGGGGATATCTCCAGGTCTCTTTGATGAAGGAAGCTACTGGAATTTAAGTTGGGTTGAAGGCCATCCTCATGCAGCAGTCAGCTCTGCTCCTGCAAAGACAATTAACTCCCCAAGCTCTTTCCAAAAGGGAACCATCCTCCATGAGGAAGATGTTTTCACACAAGTCATTAGAGTCGGCACCCATTGGGCACCAACTGTGTATAAGACACCATCATAGAACTGATGGAGGACTGCCTCCAACTTCAAGAGCCCATTCCACAGACACAGGACATGTCACCATTATGCAGCCACCACGGATGAACAGGCATGGCTTAACACTGTAACATATCACCTTGAACTACAAACAGGATTCGTGTTCTAACCGGCAGTTGTGTGAGATGGAGTTTTGAGAGGTGAGAAGCCCAGGGCTGACAGTTTAGCTCACTGTGAGAGGGAAAAGAGGTAGCTTTGCTGCCAGTGGATGGCAGTGAGCAACAGAGCAAACAGTTCCAGAATCCCTACCACAGTGATTCTCCAGGATACACCACACCGGAACCAAGATGGCGCCCGGGATGGGAACAGCTCACTGAGTTACCTAATGAGCTCTAAAGTGTCTCCCAGGTTGTCTGAGTCTATTTTTCTTTGCTAGAAATTGACTTTGTTATGTATCCCCCAAAGTCTCTCTCTCTCTCTCTCTCTTTCTCTCTCTCTCTCTTTCTCTCTCTATCCCTCTCTCTCTCTCTCTCTTCCTGTCTTCCTGTGGGGGGGGCAACGGAGTGAGGGTGCGAGGGAGGAAGTAAGGGGAGATTCTATCTCACTGTGTAGTCTGGCTGGCCTTGAACTTACAGAGATCTACTTGCCTCTGTCTCTTTAGTGTTGGGATTTAAAAACATGCTACAATGTCTAGATCTCAATTTCAGTTTATTCACAAGAAAAATGGGGAATTGAGGATATCCTAATGTCAACATCTGGTCTCCACACATGGCCCAGCATATATGTGTGCACACATGACATAATACACACACACACACACCACAGTTTTTTTAAAGCAAAAAGTTATGATTTGGATGTGGCTTGCTTGATGCCTGCAGTTTGGGGTTTTGGTATTGAGATGATGGGATCACTAACAGATGAGACCTGATGGGAAGTTCTTAGTTGATTGATGTTGTGCTCTCAGAAGGCTTTCGTGTAGGTCTTGAGGGCCTCACTTGGTCCCCAGTTGCTTTCTGGCTGCTTATCTTACCTTGTGACCCCTGTGTGCTCTGACCATACTGAAGTTCTCACTAGAGCCAAGATAATGACAGTGAAATGCCCTAAAGCAACAGTTCTCAACCTGTGGGTTGTGACTCCTTTGGCAACCCTCTGTCTCCAAAAATATTTACATTACAATTCATAACATCATGAGGTATCAATGAAAGAAATGTATGGTTGGGAGTCCCCACAGCATGAGGAACTGTGTTAAAGGGCCACAGCATTAGAAAGATTGAAAACCACTGCCTACAACTGTGAGATGAATGGACTTCCTTTTTAAAGTTTCTCAGCTGCTAGTATTACAGTAATGGAAAACAAACAAATGCACCAAGCCTCAGAGGATTCAAACAAGTTGCTCAAGGTCATGGAGCTAGGTCATGACAGATTCTGACTATTTTCCCTCAAGAGAGATGATGGCTCCTGCAGGGCTTGCCTCCCTTACCTTGTGTTTCTGGAACTTTCTCATTGGACACATCTGGACCAATGACAGACATTCACATAATCACTCTAGCCCCACTCAACATCCTGTTTTAGACTCTGGAAGCAGATATGTTACATGAAGTTCCAAGGGTTCAAACCTGGAATGCCATGACCTCTGCCCCAGTGTGAGACATAGCAAGAGAGAGCCGAACAAAGACAGGACAGTAGAGTTTTGTAGGAGGAGCATGGGCTTTGGCTAGGGTCTGTGCTTTCAAATCCATTTCATTGTCAATTTACTTGGCACAAGTGACTTAATGAATTCGTCTGATATCTCTGCCAATTTCCCCCAAATGCTAATGGGAGTAGCAACACTCACTGGCATCCACGGTAAGTAAAGTTACAGTAGGTCAAGACTATTCCATGCTCTTCCAATGTATCACCTCATCTAACTTTTATGACATTCCAGGGTGACTCTAGGAACTGGAGTAACCCTAGGACCCCCTGAAGAGTATGTGTCAAAGTGAGAAATCTGAACTTGAATGCAAACTCTAACTATTGCTGCGTTACCCTGGAATGAGAACACATCTACTCCATAGGGTTCTTGAGAGGATACGTCAGTTAACACACATTCAGCAGCAGAGCTGGGAGCTTGCGAGAGGTGCCAGGCAACGCATGCGACTCAGACAGCTACGTGTTGCTAGACCAACAGAGTAGAACTGAACTTGAGGTAGGAAGGGAGGAAGAAAACAAAGATCTCACAGATACAGACCCTTCTCATTAGGAAAGGTGTGGAAGCTAAAGCAAACAAGATGGCTGCCCCGTGAAAGTGAGGGCCAATGGGAGCTTGAGGGATGCTTGATTCAGTGTCTGCCTGAAGACCAAGAGTAAGGACAGGTGGACCCGGTGGCTATGACAAACAGGAAAGGACATAGTTGGATCTCATGGGACATCTCTCCCAGGTTCAGCATTTTCAGTTCAGGGTGAAAACTCCCTGAAGGGCAACGGGCCTATCTATGTCACCCACACACGGCCCAAGGGCACTGGTTGACATCTGTATTTTTCAACACAGCTCATGACCCTTGAGTAAATAGCCAGGGTTGGGAAGGCCAGCCAAATACCTTCTCTGGAAAATCTACTCACCGTAGTCTTTGGCTTGGTTCAACCTTACCCATGCCAGGCAAGGCCTGGGCCCAGGTTTTCTGGCCATGAGATTCCAAAGAGCACTGCCTTTGTATGACTTTTCCTATGGACACATGAAGGACAGACCCAAGGAAAGATTCCCCCTGAGTCTCACTTAATGAGCCAGGGAGTTTACTGGGCCAACTTACAAGAGCACAGATGCCTCAAAACACCTGCATCAACGAAGAGCCCATCCTAGCATGCCCAAGGAATCAGAAGAACAGAATCCCCGGAGCTCTTGTCATGGCTGGCAGGCTGCCCAGCCTGTGGAAGAGTCTCTTTTTCCCAGTAATTGCTAGTGCTTATGTAAGCTGGAGGAGGGGGCTTGTGTGTCTTGTCAGTTCCAGGAGTTTCCTAGGCCTGGTGAGTTCTCTACTTCCTGGTGTACGTGTCTCTCCAGGTGGATGTCCTTATCATCATCCACATGGTACTGGCTTTACAGATATGAACACTACAAGCGTTACAGGTTCACAGAGGCCAGGGAGTCAGACTGCAGACTGCACGCAGTGGGATCAAATTCCCCAAGAGAGCCTCTGAGGAGGATAATGTTTTAAACTATGAGTGTGACATTTGAGCAACACGCAGGGATGTTGAAGATGAGATGGCAGGGATGCGGGATGTCTGCCAAGGAAAGCCATAGGAAACGAGTGACATCTGCCTGGCAGGCAGGCTATTCGGGCTACAGACAATAAAGCTGCAGAAGCCAGGTTGCTCAGGTTGACTGGGGTCACACCATGGTATCACAGGCCCTAGAAATCAAATGTGATGTCACAGGATTTGTTTTGTTTCTCGCTTTGATCTCATCCTTCCTTGTGGCTTACCCATCTCCCCTTTGGATGGAATCATCTGTCATGCATTGGATTTTGGAAGCACTTAAGCTTCTTTAATGCTTACTGGAGTGCACAGCCAAGAGTCCCCTGAGTCTCAGTGGAGACTTTGTATGTAGGCTTTGGGGCAGAGTCAGAACTGGGAAGGCTCTCCCAGCTCTGCAGCATGAGCCTAGTGTGTTTTGTGTTATGAGACGGACACCGCTTCACCCTTCAACTGGACCAGGAGATACAGGGATACAGGTGTGCCGTGGTGTGTCTGTGAGAATGTTCACACATGTTCATCGAGGAAGGAAGACCCACCCCGATGGGACTGACACCAGACAGAACAAACACAGGAGAGTACCACCCTCCTGTCCTGCCTCCCGGCCCGCTGTGATGTGAACAGAGGGGTTTCACAAGCCTCTTCCGCCCTGAAACCAGGAGTTCAGGGTCAACCTTTATTCTTGAAGATGGTTATGTCATGTACTTGGTCACAGTGATGGATGAAGCTGAGGCTTTATCTCAAGAAAATAGGGGGGGGGGAGACAAAAGATTAACACCCAGAGACTTTTTTTAAAAATTGGTTTCTAAAAATGTATGTCAATTGCAGGTTGGTTTTTTATTTGTTTGAGGTTTTTTGTTTTTTTTTAAGTTTCACATATGAGTGCAATGCATTTGGGTTACAACTACCCCTCTCTCCTCCTCTTTAAGAAAATAGTAACTTCCTTAAAGCTAAAAGCTGACTCTTCTAAAGATTAGTTAGCCATATTTCTCTAATAAAACTTACCAAAGGCATAGGAGATAATTCAGTCAGTGAAGTGTTTGTCTTGCAAGCTTGAGGACCTGAGTTGGATCCCCAGAGCCTACATTTAAAAAATCCAGGCATAATGGCATTTTCTTGCTAAGGAATAGGAAACAGGCTGATGTCTGAGGCTTGCTTGCCAGGCAGTCTACTTGGAGAGTTCCAAGCCTATGATAAATTCTGCCTAAAAAACTGTTGAATTTAGCCCACAGAACATTACATGCACACCCAGATTTGTGTATGAAACACACACACACACACACACACACACACACACACACACACACACACACGGAATACTGTTATTAAATAATAATTAAAACACCAACGAAGGGCTTTGTGAATAACTTGTTGGTTCTTTTTGTGTTTTGGGCAGGATTTCTCTGTGTAGTCCTAACTGTCTTGGAACTTCCTATGCAGACCTGTCTAGCCTGGAACTCACAGAGGTCCACCCAACTCTGCCTCCCTGGTGCTTGGATTAAAGGAGTGCACCACTATACCCAGCTAACTGTGAATAACATTTAATCTACAGATACTGATGAGATAAATTATTGGCTACAAAGGCCAAAATTGGCTTGCCAAATAGAAAACTCGAAAAGAATAATAATTGACAAAACTGTAACACTCCAAACTTCCAGGCATGATCTCTGACCTCCTTTCTTTCCCAGCTTCCCTCATCTGTGGATGAATTAATGGTGCTGCCAACCAAACACAGGGATTGGGACTCAAGGCTCAGGATGGGCTTTCACAGAGGTACATCCCCTTGGACACTGTGGTGAGTCCAGGGGCAGATGGATAGTCCTATCCACATTCCTCTGAGGGACTGAAAGGAAAGGCAAAATAATGATCTTTATTTTCCTTTGCTGTTGGCCAGTGAGATCCACATAACCTGGGATTTCAGAAGACTCTTAGTCCCCAGCAGCACTGAATAGAATTGGGGGTCGTATGGAAGGGGACAAGCAGGACAAGGAGAAAGGTCTAGTGACGGACCGCAGACCCTGAAGCCCTTTCCACTCTTTGGAAGTCCCATTCACGAAGGAAAACGAAACAAAAACCCCGATGTTCCCTTTTGCTTTGTGGTTTTCTGATGTGTGCCTCCTGCAACAATCTGGGCAGCAAACACACAGGAGGAGGAAGGGCGCTAGACGTGGGGATGGCAATGATCTCAGGGCAGCTCACTTCATCTCCAGCACCTCTCAGTTCCTGCATATAAAGAGGAGATGCTGGTGAGGATGCAGCCCAGTGGTGGGACCCTTGACCAGCATGCATCAGGCCTCGGGTTCAATCCCCAGTAGCTACAGAGAAGTCCAGTTAAAACAAAAAGGACTAGGTCAAGTCAGCCTCATAAAGATGGTAGCAGTCTGTTAACAAACCACCCATCAAACCACCAGGAGGCTTGAGATCACCCACAGGAAGAGTCACACAGTCATTCATGCACATCTGTTTCTCCCACCCTTGGTGGCTTTTCCCCCTCCGGGTGCCAAGTACCTGGCTCTTCACGGAGTCCATGCCATGGTGCTTATTAATGACACCAGTCAATCCCCTGACAGCTGGCATGGATCAACCACAAACAATGATGCAACCCCAGGCGCATTTTGATATTAAAAGTAAAACTTCAGGGATCAGATGCAGTGGAAAGTTAATCTGCAGCGTTGCTGTGTTTACCCTCACTACCTATAAAGCCTCCCATTGGCTGGTGTTTGGGGGGTGGGGACCACCAAATGGTGAAGGCCACTGTCCCCCTCCTCTAACCATTAACTAGCGGAGACACTGACAAACAAGATTTAGTGGGCAGCCTCCCTGAAGCCTTACTGTAAATGTGCTGGGATCCCAGGCAGCAGAGAGGAGCCAGCAGGAGCGACCCGAGCCCACTGCAGATGTGAGTTACCCCTGAGAACACTCTATTTCTTCTGCTCTTGCCAGCCTTTCCCCCCCCCCCCCCCGAATCTTCCGCCCTCCAGAACACAGCCATGCCTGCAGCTTGCTTGTTCGAGATTTTTAGTAGACAAAAAACAAGGGCAGCCTACTGTGGCATGAGGCAAACATCTGGAAGACTCCCCAGAACCTGGAGTCTGGGGGTTAGCCCTGAGTGTTGATATTTCTTATGGGTGTCTTCATTGCAGGAGGCTAACACTGAGCGCTGTGGCTGAGTTTCATTGACACCAGTTGGGGCCTGGTGGAACAGCATGAGGAGTCAGAAATGGGAGGGAATCTCAGAGCTGAGATGGATTAGGTGCCAGGCTGCACTATGGGGGGTGTGTGCACAGCTGGCACATGCAGGGACACTCCAAAGCATGTCCACACACCTCTCCTCCATAGCTCCTCACTTGGTAACCTGGGGTAGAGACGATGCGGGGAAGAGGCAAAGCTGTGTTAACTATACATCGTATCACAGGCTGTGATGCCTACCTAAATCCCCACCTGATCCAAGTGGCTTCAGAGAGGAGTGGCCTTTTCATAGGTTGGTCTTAAAGAACCACCTTGCTGGCCATATGCTTTTCAGTAGAGATAGGCAGGGTGGCTCTGGAGAGGCATGCCCTGTCCTTTATGAATGCCCTGTTCAGCTCAGTTTCCCCATCTCTACAGTGAGGTGCAGGTGACTTATGAAGTGAGTTTATGTAAGTCATGCATTGATGACAGCCACACCAGGCATGCACAACAGTCTCATGACTGCCATGCAGGTTTGACACAGGAAGAGGGAGGCACATGGCCTCCCCCCCCTCAAACAGCAGGACGAGGAAGGAGGCCCAGCCTACTATTGACTGGGGTCCTTCCCCCAAAGGGGTTCATAGACAGGTAACAGCCCAGAGCAGAAACCAAGAGGTCCCTGTATAGAAAGCAAGGACAGGGGCAGAAAGGAGGGAAGAAGGGAAGCTTCCTGGAAGCAGTGACCAGGGACCTGAGTCTCGAAAGCCCAAAAGGGAATGAGCCAGGCAAGGGAATAGAAGGAACGGGGCCCCGGAGTGGAGCCACATGGGCAGGGGCAGAGGAGAGCCATCTTTATCTCCAGGTCTCAGGCCAGAACAGAGCTCAGCCAACACTGGGGGACTTTAGTGACCTGCACTGCCTCCTGCGCCCTGCCCTGCCCTGTCCTAACCTCTGACCTGGCCTATAGCAGGCTAACAACTCAGTGTGTGCCAGGAGGAAACCTGTGACGCCCAGCAGTGCTGCAGACAGACAGACAGACAGACAGCACTCCAATTAAAGACTGAAGGACTGGGTCATGAGGGCCCAGTAGGTTGGGCCTCCTTATCCTTTCTGCTGTTTCTGGGGGCAACCGTGTGCCTCACTCACCCTCCTGTGAGGGCCCCGCAGGAGTGAGGGTGAGCCTCGCGTGGGCAAGGGAGCCTCTGAAAACAGCTTCTGCGGCTGTGCCCTGCACCCTTTCAGACACAGGTGCGCTCGCTCTCTCTCTCTCTCTCTCTCTCTCTCTCTCTCTCTCTCTCTCTCTCTCTCTCTCTGCATTGGGTAGCCCCCAAGACACTGATGTCTAATTTTGTGATTGTTGGAGAATTTGAGAATTTAACACGTGAGTATGTGTTCTGTATTCTGATGAAATCCACTCTCCTTTCCCTCTGCTTCAAGTACCCCCCCCACTTCCTAGTCCATCCTCCCCCAATTTCATTTTTGTTTGCTTGTTTTTGGGGTCTTTTGTTACTACTTTGGTTTTTTGTTGTTGTTTGGTTGGTTTATGTTTTTGGTGTTTTGTTTTGTTTTATTTTGGGACATGGTTTCTCTGTGTAACATTCCTGACTTCCTGGAACTCACTGTGTAGACCAAGATGACCTAGAACTCAGAGATCCTCCTGCCTCTACCTCCCAAGTGCTGGAATTAAAGGTGTGCACCACCACTGCCTGGGCTTTAAAAAAAAATACTGAGTCCACTTAGTGTGGCTAGTACATACATGGTGTAGGACTATCTACAGAATCATGGCTAGTCTCTCAAGAGTGGCATTGAACTGATCCTCCCTCTTCCAGAAGCCACCAATGGAAAACCTACCACCATTACTCTGCTAAAGAGTAACTTTTACCCAGGGATTGGTGAGATTCTCAACCCTACCTCATCAGAGAGGTTCTTTTTCCAGTAGACGGTGATTCACAGAGAGACCCTCAACAACATTAAGGCTTTTTAAAAAATCATATAGAATATAAAAAGGTGAATTTGCAAAGTGGAATTCCAGTGATACCTAGCTTGACAATTGTCTGCACACTGCTCTTTAGCAATCATCTTTATCTGTTTCTCTCTCCATCTGCTTATAACTGATGTCTGATGCCTTTTTATTCTGATCTGCGATCAAAAGGAAATCCATTTAGCAGGGTTTCCTATTGTGCAAACTGAGCATGCTTTAGCAAGCTGTTGGGTTTGAAGGAGAGCATGGCCACATTTTGTTTGGTTTTTCTTGCATATTAAATATATGAGTTGGATGGGTACTTAACCTGTGTGAGTTTCTGGCTGCCTACAGAAGAGTTAAGAAAGTCTACTTTGAGTTTTTTTTTTGTTTGTTTGTTTGTTTTTGTTTTTGTTTTGTTTTTTTTGTTTTTTTGTTTGTTTTTTTTTGTTTTTTTTTTTTTGATGAAACTTACACGAGAATATACTCAAACTGCTAGAAGAAGTGTTAGGCACTTAGCAACTGCATGATTTTCAAAAGCACTATATTGCACTATATAACAAAAGCACATAGTCAAATGGGGACCTTGAAGCCTAGGGCTCTGTGTGACTTCTTGGGTCCATTTCTTTCACAGACAAAGTGAAGGGGAAAATGGTGGCAAAGTGGGGCCTTGGCCTGCGTCCCACTGCACTCTGTGCCCCGACTCTGGGTCTTCCATATTGCTTAACAAGCACTCTTGATTTGGCAGGGCCCAGTCAACCAGAACAATGCCGCTTGCTCTGTACACCTGTCTCCTCTGGCTCTCCACCAGTGGCCTCATGATGGCCCATTCCATGAATAACAGCACTGATGGGAGTTCAATGAGTTCTCACCGATCCCTGGCTCCCACCAATGTTGACTTTGCCTTTGATCTGTATCATCACCTATCAGCCTTAGATCCTCACAAGAACATCTTAATCTCCCCTGTGAGTATCTCCATGGCCTTGGCCATGATATCCCTTGTCACCGTAGACTCCAAGAAGGGTCAACTTCTTCAGGATATTGGCTTCAACCTCACACAGATGAATGAAGAAGAGATCTATCAGAACTTCCAGCGGCTCAGTCATCTTCTCAGCCAGTCAAACAGCAACTTGAAGATGAACGTGGGCAGCACCATATTCCTTGACCAGAGCTTGAATCCGAGGGACTCATTCTTAGCAGACATCAAACGCTATCATGAGTCAGAGGTCTTGACCACCAATTTCAAGGACTGGGCTAAAGCCCGTGATCATATCAACAAGCATGTGGAGAGTAAGACACAGGGGGAAATTACACATGTGTTCTCAGACCAAGACAGTCCAGCTCCCCTCATCCTGGTCAACTACAATCTCCTCAAAGGTATGGTTCTCTCTTTCCCATCCTAATGAGACCCTACTCCACCTAAGATCTCCTTAGTGCCCACAAAGATATCCCACACAAAATGGCCTAGAGTTCACAGCTGGTTCTAACCATGTCCTGTGCCTAATAAATGCCAGTGTCTACCAGGTTGGAGCTAGGATATCCACAGTGCTGTTCTTGAACACTTCCTGAAAGATTTGTTAAAATTATAGATTTCAGAACTCACAAGAGACCCCTGAAACAAGGCCTCTGCAGGAAAGTCCATAATGTGGGACACGTGCCTCTCTACCAACCTAATGCCACATCTACTCTGGGTCAGTGGAGACATCTCACCCTTAAGAATCAAATCTGAACTTCTGCTATAGCACTGATTCTCAGCTGAAGGTGATGTCCCCACCTTCCCAGGGACATTAGACATGGGAACTTATTTTTATGTCACAACTAAGGATGAGATAGGATGAGCTATTGGCATCCAGTAAGTAGAGGTCAGGAAGGCTGCTGAACATGCTACTCACAATGTACACACACACACACACACACACACAGAGAGAGAGAGAGAGAGAGAGAGAGAGATAGAGAACACATACAAATACACAAACATGTAGACACACACAGCCCCCCCCCCATGGTGCCATAGTCCCTAACTATCCAGAGGGTCAACACTGAAAACCGTGGGTAAGAACCCTCTATTTTTTCTGTCTTTTTTTAGCCTTGTGTCTCACACTTTTCCCTCCACTAACATCTTAACATACAGTTCAAGTACACACACACACACACACACACACCACATACAAACATATATAGAGCATACACACAGAGCACACGCATGCACAACATATATACTCACAAACTTACTTAACACACACCCTGCACACATACACACAGAGCACATACACACACACAGAGTCTGAATATACCAAATTTCTCCCCTGCCCTTGTACATGCTTGCTTCCACAGACGCTGGTGCGATCATACTCTTGATAGTACTAGACAGGTTACTGCGGGTGGATAGTGGCTGTGTGCGGTTGTCACCTGATCGCTGTGCAAGTCAGGGAAATAGCATGGGACACGCTGCTTGGGGCTGGTTCCTGAAGGGCAGAAGAGGCTAGGGGTGGGGTGGGGGATTGCAAGCTGACAAGCTTTGACTCAGTCTAAGGAGCAACATTCTTCCTGTTTGAACTAACCAGTACTACAGCAAGCAAACAGGCTGAATGGTGACCCCACCAGCCCAGGGTGAGGGGGAACTATGAGCCAAAAGGCATCCTGTATCCTTGCTCTATACACAGGAAGCACCATGGTCTGCAATGCCCTCCTTCAAGTGGCAGAGGTCTGAGCCTCCTCCAGGAACTGGCCAGATAGTTCATGTCCCCAAAGCCAGCTCCTCCCTCTTCCCACCAGAGACTCTGAGTTCAAGGTTCGTGTACTAGAACCACCAGAACTCTCCACACCAAGGCCCACCTCAGGCCCAGAGGCTCAGGTCGAAGTCTAGTCTATGTAGGGCCCACCCTAAATTCAAGATCCATGCCTTTGCCTGTGTTTGAAAGCCGATCTCACACAGAGCAAACCTGCAGCCACCAGAGACGCAGGAGACAGGACAGGTGTCCTGCACGCCGCTACAGCTGTAGCTGCACACTTCACATGTACAACAGGCTGTAAGTCCCTAGGGATTACCATACCTTTCTGAAATCAAGCAGTTCAAGCTGGAATACTCCTGGCATGCAGGAGGCAGCTGCCCAGCTTGTTTCTACAGGAACAGTGGGTGTTCTGCGGCTTCAGAAGAGGGTATCCAAGCTTTATTTTGATCCCCAGTCTACTAACCTAACGAATGATAGCCCCCAACTCTTCCCCCTCCTTCATCTTTCCAGGCATGTGGGAGCTTCCCATAAGCCCAGAAAATACCAGGGATGGGGATTTCCACGTGAACGAGACCAGTACAGTCAGGGTGCCTATGATGTTCCAGTCAGGCGTCGTCGGTTATCTTCATGACTCAGAGATTCCCTGCCAGCTGGTACAGATAAAGTATTTGGAAAATGGAACTACCTTCTTCGTCCTTCCAGACCAGGGCCAGATGGACACTGTCATCTCTGCACTTAATAGGGACACAGTTGAGAGATGGGACAAGCTTCTGACCAAAAGGTAAGCCCTCCAGGCATCACATAGATTTCTATTGGGTGTATGTTTCCAGAAAATAAGGTGCAGAGACGTCCTTTTCTTCAAGGTAGACCCCACAAGGCCTTATTGTTCCCCAGAGGTTCTGTAACTGGAAGGTATACTTATACATCCACCTATCACAGATGTCATTCAGGGCATAGCATAAATCCAATCCCGATTTCTTGTGAATGTCACAGTCATAGCTGTCTTATACATTATGTTTTTATATAAATTCCTTAGAGGGAGCTCATCAAACACCAAGCTCCCCACTTTGCTCTTTTCTTAGCCAGCCCACTATAAAGCAAGTCTGTAGATCTTTGGGGCCTCTGCAGAGAACAGTGCTAATGGCCTTTGCATGCTAGGCAACTGACTGTAGTAAAAAGAATCATGGAGAAACAACTGTCCAGGTGCCCTGTGTGAGCATGGTGCTCTGGCTGCATTATTTTCTTAAGCAAATGTCTTTTAAGTGAGTTTCTGCTTTTCTATATGGACCCTGTGGGGTGTGTGATCTCACCTCAAGACTTGGCTCCTATTGTTAAAATTTTAATTATTTCATCTTTTGAAAATTCTGTACTAGGAATTAAACCTAGGGTCTTTGCATGCTAGACTCACCCCAAGCTGTATCCCCGGTACCTCCCTTGTAAGACAGGGTTTACTCAGGCTGGGTTTAACTCATTCTGTATGTTGAGCAAGCTTTGGCCTCCTTCTCTGGGTTCTGCAGTAGCTGAAATTACAGATTACCACGAGGCCCAGATTCATTTCTTTGTAACCATGGAAATGCCTTTAGCAACCATTCCCTACCCTCCTTGTTCACAACTTTTAATGACCAGATTGGTTTTTGTTTTTTTTGGTTTTTGGGTTTTTTTTGTTTGTTTGTTTTTGTTTTTGTTTTTCAGACCTTTCCACTCTGCTTATTTTTGTTCTCAATTCTCACTATAAATCTGGTCAAGAGAAGTCAGCAGAACCCATGGCACAACCACTGGGTTGCCTTGAAGTCACCTATGCTTTATGAATTTATTCATCACATTTAAATCCACGCTCTGTGCAGGTCTCAAGGCACAGGCAAAGTGTAGTGTGAACTTCCTGTTGCTCAGTTCCTTACCCGGCTCTTGTTCCCGCTTGAAACTTCACGAGCAGTCTTCGGTAGCTCCGTAGGACCATCAGCATTGTGATCTCCTGAGCTCCCTCCCTAACCACATGTTAGGCTCCTTTGTACAGAACGCTAGGGCTTCTCTAGCCATACCTCTGAGCTCTTCCAAATTCCACAGCTGACTCTCAAGAGTTCTGAACCACATTGTCAGGCATTCACAGAAAATTACCCTACTCCTGACAGCTTTTGTTTGTGTTAGTTCATTCTTCGTTGCTGTCATGAGTACCTGAGAGAAACATTTAAAGATGTACTTTTGTCCATAGTTTCAGGGGTTTCAGTCCATAGTAAGCTGACTCTGTTGCTTCTGGGCCCGTCTGTGGTGAAGCAGAGCACTGGCTTCCTTCTGTCCCTTTTGTGCATCAGGATACCCAACCCACATTCAGGATGGCTCCTCCCTCTGCGACTAAACGTGTCTGGAAACACCCTCACAGATACACCCAAAAGTGTGTCTCCAGGTGATTCTAAAATCTGATCAACAGTGAAGATTAATCATCACAAGTCTACCCCCTGACAACTCACTACTTAAAACACATCACTTTAGAATTATTACATCCCACTTTTGGCCCCGGATGCATGGCCATCTCACAGTGCAAAATGAATTTACTTCTTTACAAATCAAATGGGCTTAACAATATTGACACTGTCCAAAAGTCAAAAGTTTCCTTTGAGACTCAAGGCAACATCTTGACCGTAAGACCTTGTTAAACAAGAAACCAGTTTAAACACTTCATACAACATCACAGAATAAAATTTCCACTTATAAAAGGGTAGATTGGGAGAGGGGAGACAGACCAACACAAGACTGAAATCCAAAAGGAAAAAAGCAGTGTCTAACATCTTTACTTGATGGCCTCACCCAGGCTCCAGCAGCTCTGGGTAGCCACATTTCTACACTTTTGCTGCCTGTGACTGATGTTGTCTCTCTCCTGGGCTGACTCCACACTCCATGCCTGCAATTTTCTTTGTCAGTCACCTGAAGTTCCTGTCATAGCCAACATCCTGGGGTCTCCACTGCAACTTAGGCTCCACTTTCATATAGCCTGCTCAGGAACTCTGCATAGGAAACCTACACTACACATTGTTTGGCTTCAGAGACTTCCTGGGAACTTGGTATCAGCTTCTGTGACTCCCTCCTGACTTTTGCATCTTTCATGCCTACCAAAATTTGAGATGTCACCCCTGGGATCACAATGCAGTGGCTTCTGTAAGCTTTTGTGTTTTACACTCTGAAGATACTTTCCTAGGCAGGTACCTTGGAGGCTCTATTGTTTCAGGTGCTATCCTTTCAAATGAGTCTTTGGAGCTCTTGATGAGTAATGAGGACTTGCAACCAAGGCTCTTTTCTAATTTTCCCAGTGCAAAATCCCTGGTTTTCCACTAACAATGTTAATCTCTTTATCTAAGCCCATCCTATCATCAATTTCAAACAGGATTAGGTTCATTTCCTCACCAAACTACACATTCTCCAAACCATTCTGCCCTAATTTTCTGAAGTCTCTTCCTGTAAATCTGGGTAAATTTAGTAATAACGGTACCACAACTTGGATGATGTTTTCTTGAAATTTTCCCCGCAAAACACTACATCTGAGTTCATCTTCATTCAAGCTTTTGGAAGATGGACAGAACACAGCCACACTTTTTATATAATGTAAAGTAATGGCCTGAATTCTGATTCCCAATAGAGTCTTCCTTTCAAGATGAAATCTTGCAGACCAGGACTTTCTGCCTGCATTTCTGTTAGCAATCTGGCTCCCACACTCTTACCAGATTTTGCTATCAAAATCTAGGGTTTATCTAGACCACAGATCCAAGCTCTATTAAAGCCCTCACAGAAACCATGTCTAAAGGTCTACAAATCACTTAGTCATAGAAACAACCCCACTTCTGGTACCACTTGTGTATTAGTTTTCCCATTGCTGTGACAAACACTCAACAGAAGCAACATAATAGGAGACAGTTTTATTTGGGGCCCTGGATTAAGAGAGGATACAGTCAGACCATTGTGATGGAAAGGTGGAATGTCAGGAAAGGGAGATAGCTGGCCATATTGTATCCACACTCAAGAAACAGTAAGACAAATGCTGTGCTCATAGGGTTTGTCTGCTCCTTCCCTCCCTCCCCCCATTTTCATGTGAACTTCCTCTTTCTCAGTTCCTCATCCAGTTCATGTTCCCACTTGAAATTTCATGAGCTGTCTTTATTATCCACGTAGGACCATTAGCATTCTTATCTTTTGAGCTCCCTCCCTAACCACATGTTAGGCTCCTTTTTTACAGAACTCTAGGTGCTTCTATAGCCATCCCTCCAACCTTTTCCAAGTTCTTCAAGCCAGTTCTCAAGGCTTGTAGGGTAGTCACATAAAATGTTTATTATTTATAAAAAGAAGATGTATTAGATTGGCTTATACACCACTAAAGTCTAGATAGTCCAACAATGGAAGTCTTGCCCTGGATGAGAAAAACAAAACACCAGAAGCTTCTCAGTCCTTGAGGCTAAATGACTCAGAAGTCCAAATCTGATGCTGAAGACCCAGAAGACTCCTGAAGAGTAGTTGATATTCATTCCATAGTATAAGTCCGAAAAGCTGGATTCTGATGGCAACAAGAGATAGGAGAAGCAGCTGGTAGTGCCAGCAACAGAGTAGTTGAAAGGTCAGATGAACTTGCCAGCAAGACACGAAAACAAGCAGCGGCTTCTTCCTTCAATATCCCTTTTTCTGGTCTCATAATATCATAACTGAGGTCATTTAGTATGGGTCCTCCCTCTCTTGCTAAGCCTTTCTAGAAATGCTTTCATAGATATGTCTGAAAGTGTGCCTCCTAGGTAATTCTAAAATCCAGTTATTCGAAAATGAAGATCAACCGTCAGAAGCCTTAACAGTACATAGCTGAACCAGCTGTGATAGGGATATCAGCAGAGGGGACAGAACTTGGCTATTGAGACAGAATCATTTGTATATCTTGGCCAGGACTACTGCTTCCAGCCAGGAATTATCTCCACTATTCTTCTATCATCTTCCAGGACCAAAAGAACTAATCAGTGGACCAGATACATCACACATATATCAGCTCAAAGGAATCATCAAGAAAAAAAATGACTTTAGGTAACTCACAGAGCCAGAGAAGAAGCCTTACATATGAGGAAGAGATAGTTTCTGCCTTTTGCTCTGCCCTTCATCCCTAGTGAGTGAGTTAGGCTGGTGATACAAGTGCTGAAGAGATCACACAAAGAAGCGCGCTTCTGTCTGGGAAAGGATTGCTGCTGTCTATTGCCAGGTCTAGCCTTGGACCTTCTAACGTCTTCTGCTTCATCCTGAACAGGCAAATGAACCTGTACATCCCCAGAGTCTCCATGTCTGGTACCTACAACCTTGAAGATGTGCTGGTGGGCATGGGCACTACAAGCTTTTTCACCAACCAATCAGGTTTCTCAGATGCCACCCAGGATTCTCCACAGAAGGCATCAAAGGTGAGTAAGTGTCTTGGGAGTTTTCCCTCCAAAATGTACACCTAAAAAAAGAGTAAGCAACACAGCCCATTTGTGAATGCTCCCCTGGACCCCAAGCAAAACAATCCCAGGACCAAGCCCTTCAAACACCATTCAGTAAACAGAAGCTCAGCAAGAAAACAAGGGCACAGAAAGCTCGTGACAACGGAGTGTTGCAGCACTACCTGCCCCCCTAAGCCTCACAGAGAGGGGACGCCAGTAAACAAAGTTGTCATGGGGGAAATGAAGGCAGCCCCTGGCAGAAAGAAAGAGAAGACACAGTAAAGTTCTCATTAACAACACCCTGAGCCTTCCACTCAGTTCCATGTGTGGCCTCCAGCTTGATGTTCTCAATTCATAAATTCATTCAGAACATTTTGACCAAACACCTACTATGTGCCCAAGCCTGTGCTGGGATCTGGATATGTTTCCATTACTCAGATGTGGACACGGTCCTCAAAACACAAGGACTTTGGGTGCATGGAAGTCTTACTTGGTGAGATGTGAATGGAGTAAATGTGCCCTGTGGATGAGTAAGGTCACTGAGGAGGCTAAGCCACACCGAAGCCTCCCTTTACCTGCTTGATTGTTTGGAAAACTAAAAAGGACTTTTTTCCCCACTATGGCTGTACTAGAAGCACTGAAGGATTGAATGGTCTAAGGCTGCAAAGCACACTGACCACTGACTGGAGCCTTGGGTTTATATAGCAGACATAGACAAAATCCCAACTGCTCGGGGCTATCCTTAACCCAGGAAGGGCAAAGAGCTTGACACAGTCACAGAGCTAGCAAAATCAAACAGCAACAGCAAAATCAATTGAACACTTGACCTTGTGTCTGTCTACACAAGACCTCAAGTCCTCAAGACCCACTGCGGAGCTCCCAACCACAGCTCAGCCTCTGCCTGGCTACAAGAGCCTAACACAGGGATGCTCAGAGACCACAGACTTGCTGAGAAGTGGAGATGATGAGTCCCAAAACACGCCACTACCACCAAGGGATGTTGGGAATACATTGACTGTCACTATTGTTTAGTTGTCAGGGTAGGACCTGTCAACCATTTAGCTGTCCTCAGAACTCCATCTAATTTTCATCATTAAAAGGAACACACCCAGCAAAGGATTTGCATTTTTGCTTCAGCCTGGGCTTTCCTAGCCAGAGTAGACACAAGCACTTCGTACAAGTTCAACTCTGCTGTTTCCACAGCAAAGTGGGCAGAGTAAGGTGTCTTGAAGCCTAGGATCTGGTAAGTAGAGCCCAAGACAGAGCATGAGACCCATTTCCTCTAGCTTCTGTGTGGTGCATGCATCCTGCTTTTCCAGCCGGGAGGAAGCTATGTGCAGCGTCCGGTCTGGAGTTGCTGCTTAGACATGGCGTAAACACGTGATGCTTTGGGAATCTTGGCTGCTTCGCCTTCTGTGAATCAGAGGGTGAGATGTCCTTGTGATGAGGTGTGGACAGTTCCTGCCTCACGATGGCCTCATTTCCTGTCTCTGGTGTGTTTCTCACAGATAGTACACAAGGCCGTGCTGCAATTGGATGAGACGGATGAACCGCCTGTTGCCACCGCAGGAGCTCCACAACAGCCAACGTCTGAACCGCTCGCCCTCACCTTCGACAGGCCCTTCATCGTCATGATATTTGACAACTTCACGTGGAGCAGCCTGTTGTTAGGCAAAATCATGAATCCCGCTTAGTGCATGCCAGAGAAGCCATGGTAGTACCTGACTTTGCGGGGGTAGAAGCCTTTCCCTGGTCTTTTCCAGGTTCCCCCAACCCAACCAGGTATCCCTACTTTTAGATATCTTGTAATGCATAACTGTTGTTACTGCTCCCAAGACAGTCACTGAGATATATCAAACAGTTATTAAAGGGTGTTTTTGCAAACTCTGGGCTCCCTTGTTGATTTACACCTAGGTGGTGCCTTCTTGCTGTCCTCACATGGAGGGAGGAGCAGAGTGGAGAGAACTCTCTAGAGTCTTTCATAAGGGTACTAATCCTGTTCGTGAGGGCTCCACCCTTATGACCTCATCACCTCCTGGAAGCCCTCATAGTCTTCTAATCCTTGGTTTCCAGATGAATCTGTAAGACATTCATTCCACGACATGTAGTCCTGCCCCAAGAGGGGTGCTGGGAACAAGAGCACAGGGCATCTTGGATTAGTCATGTGCACTGGGAGATGTGTGGCTTCAAAGGGAGACTGGCCTGAGACGGAAGCCCAGCTGGGTCACAGAGTGCTCCTAAGCTGAAACTACAATGATGTGGGTTTCTTTACAAGGTTGCAGGTAGAGGGGCCGGCAACTTCTGGGTGCACACTGGAAGGCCTGGCAGACAAAGCCTGTCATGGGTGAGTGAGTGGCACAGAGTTATCAGAGGAGAATGGAGCAGATAGGAGAGGTCAGTTCCGACATCTGTTAGTCCTCTGTTCTTACCACACATTCGATACTGATGTAGAACCCGAGGTTTGAGTTAGCCACACTGACACAGTTCCCCTCCTGAGTCTACCCGTGTCAGCCGTGGGCAGAACACCGTTTCTGTTCCTCCGTGACTATGGTTTGGGTTTAGTTTTTTTTTTGTTGTTTTTTTTTTTTCTTTTTCCTTTGGCAAGTCAAAGACTAATCAAACCAAGCTGGTAAATGTCCTTTGTCTTAATTCCACCTATCCTTAAATACCCTATATGTGAAATGTGGTTTCAGAATAAGCAGTCCTCCATTAATGGGTATTTAGCAGAAATCAACGTGCCATCTGAAATACATTGGTTGGGAAAATTCTATTAAGCCCTTTGGGGGGCATTTTCTTTCAAACCACTGCAGATGGATAAAAAATATAAAAGTTGATTTCTCCACTGAGTCACTTATTATTTTTAAAAGACCGGGAGGAGCTTGGACTGGGCCTGGGACAAAGGTGGCTGATTGAATATTCTTTTCTTACGTATCTTCCCAGAATACTATAAAATCAATAGTATACAGATAAAACTCCCAGGATTCAGTCTTCCACTTAGCATTATCATCTGAAATCTGAGTCCCAGGGGAGGGTGGGTGTAGGAGAGGGAAACACTTGGAAAAATATGCTCGCGTCACTGGGAAGTGGGATAGGTTGGCTCTGGTGGAAACATTCACTGGAGGTGTGTCATTGGGTGCCACGCCCTTCTTGGCTGCTTCCTCTATTGTTTCTGTTTCCTGTCCACCCTAAGGCAAGCAGCTTCCCTTCACATATTCTGACCACCATTGCATTCCACACCACTACAGCTCCCTTCCGAGTGGGTCCAACGGCCATGGTTCTGAGTAAAATAAACCTCCCTCAAGCTGCTTGTGTCAGGCATTGCTTGCAGCATGAGAAGGGCTAAGAAGAAATGGCTGGGGTTCTACATGTGTTTTCTTTTGTTTAATCTTGGTCAAAACTTGATGAGAACTGTAAGTGCACAGGCCCAACACATCAAACACATCCACACGAGAACCACAGAGAACCTCGGGCAAGGGACAACGTGACCAAGCATCAAGAGAAAACTCTTTAAATCGGCCGAAAGAAAAAATAGACACAGTACACAAAGGACAAGGGTGAAGATGGAGCTGGATTTCTCACCTGGAGTTGTGTCAGTTGGCCGATGTGTTGACGTGAGAAGCACACTCTACCTCTGCGCCTTTCCTACCCACACCACACAACATGAAGATAACAGGAAGAAGAGCTTCAGACAAGCTGAAATGAAACACCTGTACAGTGTCTAGGCAGAATCCTTCCAACAGGCCTGGAGAGGAAAGAACCAAGCCCGTATTGCCTAGGCAGAAGGGCAACAGAGGGACGTGAAAGCCAGCTTTGGTGGGAGCTCTGGGAGTGGACGCTAAGCCAGAAAAGACGGGGCAACTGAAAGATTTGAATGTGTAAATATTATCAACACAATACAATATCCCTGTCGACTTTATATGGTGGTTATGTACCATAATTAAAAGACAGTCTATATAAACCCATTATGATTTTTGGTAAGTTCGAGTATGTTATGAATAGAAAGCTAAAAACCATAAGTAGTGAAAACTATAACATAAAGATGTCTTTAAAGGTCTGGGAGTGAAGGAGGGAGGTGATAACATTTTTCAGTAAGAAGAGAAGGACCCTTCAGAAATGAAGATGAAGGGGCCAGAGAGATGACTCAGTGGTTAAAAGCACTGGCTGCTCTTCTAGGGGACCCAGGTTTGACTCCCACCACCAACCTGTGAGCTCACAACTGTTATCTCCAGTTCCAGGAGGTAAAACGCCCTCTTCTGGACTCTGTGGGTACTGCAAGTCATGCAGGCGAAACAGCCATACACACAAAGTAAAAATAAACACATAAATGACAGCAAAAACTTTAGAAGACCAAAGATGAAACATACTATACTTATTAAATAAGTGTTTAAGTTGTTATTTAGTAAGAAAGATGATTCCTGGTGGAAATTTGGACCTACATGAAGGAATGAAAAGCATCAGAAAAGTAAATATGTGGGCAAAAGTGGAAAATATTTCAAAGATATCTTCAAACTCTAAATTATTTTAACAGAAATAATAACAACACAATTTGGCATGCATGTTATCAATGTATTACTCATCAGGTTAAGTCCTTCCATCATCTAAGTCTGGATCCTTTTAATGTTTCTGCTTCCCACATTGGGCACAGCATCAGACTTTGTCAGTAGAGGGCACCAGAGAGACACTTGGGAATGAAGCAGCTTCGCTTTCCTGCCTGACTCCCACCAGATCATTCGAACATAAATAGATACAAACAGACAGACAAGCATGACAGACAACAGATAGGGGCTTAGAATATAGTTAGAAGGATGGATACGTGACAAATGGATGAAGACAGATGATGGAAATACACACCCTGGAAAATATACTTTTCTAACTGTATCTCTCAAATGCACATGTAGACACACATACACGCCTGATTCTTCAAACCTGGAATTTTTCTTACATAGGGAAACATTAAATTGATTCTTACTGAAGCAAAAACTGGGATAAAAATACTTCTTATATCCGTTGCCATTTCATATGGTACTGAGATTGTTTATCAGGTGATGTAATTAATTACAGAAAGGACAGTAGAAGGGGGTGAGGGGAATAAAACTGTCTGTGTTTTTATAATGTGGCCATATTCCTGCATCACTAAAAGACAAAAGGGTATCAAAGTCTGTGTCAAAAGTACACTCGAAAACCAAAGATCACACAAGTCAATAAACAAGTTCTGCAAGAAGTCAGCTTATAATTAGCATAAAACGACACCTTTGACATGCACAAATAACTGCGAGTCACACCCTGCAAGGGAGGAGCCAAGCCAGCTGAACCCAGAAGATGCAACACACACAGGAATGAATGTAACACTGCCCCAAACACAGGCTCCTTTAAACGTGCTCCTTTAAAATGCAAGACCAGATGTGAACAAATTAGATGTGGAAACTTATTCCTTCCTGAGGAAGACTGCTCAAACTCATCCACATACTGTTTTCTCTAATATAATGAATTAATTTACTGGGGTTCCAGTAAAGACACCAACAATTTTTTTTTCTCATAGATAGACAACATGACATCAAAATCCATTTACAAAATGTCCAAGAATTCCAGGATAAGAAGAAGATTCTGTGGCCTCAGGAGGAGGCAGGGAGGCCACTGTGATGGGGGAAAGCAGAGGACACAGTCTCCTTAGTTGTAATGCTGGTACTGGCACATGAACACACACATAGGCAGATGGACAAGGAAGACCTTCCAAAATGAGACAGGGATGGTCAGCCAAAACAACGTATGTGTGAAAAAAACAAACAAACAAAAGGAAACATGCTATTTGCAAGATAATTTAAAAAATAATTTTTAAAATTTGGATAATAATACCTAGCTCACTGATTTACTGTGATTAAAATAAAGCATAATTAAAGGTGATTGATAATTAAAGGGCAACAAAAGAAAGTCTGGAAATGACCCAAGCACAAATGACAATCATATTTGATGAAGAATGACTTTTAGGGGCTGGAGAGATGGCTTAGTGGTTAAGCGCACTGGCTTTTCTTCCAGAGGTTCTGAGTTCATTTCCCAGCAATCACATGGGGGCTCAAACCATCTATAATAGGATCTGATGCCCTCTTCTGGCATGCAGATGGAGCACCCAGTTACACATAAATAAATAAATATTTTTAAAATGAATGACTTTTAAATAAATGACATTGGACAACTGGGTGGCCATTTGAATCAGGGAAAGACAGAATTCGAGCTATTTGAATGTTGACTGTCTTACATTCAACATGTGAGACATTACATACAGGAATGAAAAGGATCAAAGCTCTAAATGAAAAAAGAAATGAAAAGGAAAATGTCCCCATCCCTTCATTTGTTCCAATATGATCCCTAGCTGGCGGTGCGTTATGGGGAGGTTAGGAAACCTGTTGAAATTACAGGGTAAAGTTCACAGGTGTAAACTGAGAGGTATGCCTTTAAAGAAGGTTGTAGCCCTGCCTTACTTTGATGGGAGATGTCATTCTGTAAATATTTTTATCTTATTGGTTAATGAATAAAGCCCTGTTTGCCAATAGGAAAGCAAGGTAAGGGAGACTAGGAGACAAGGAGGATTCTGGGGGATGTAGTAGAGAGGAGTCAAGATGTAGGACCAAGAGGAGTAAGCAGTCCAGACCCTCTCTCTGGTAAGATAAGACAATGTGGAACCACTTAGATTGATAGAAATGAGTTAATATTTAAGACAGAGCTAGCCAATAAGAAGCACTAGTAACAGGCCAACAGTTTCATAACTAATACAGTGTCTCTGTGTGTTATTTTGGGGGTGGGGGTGGCGCACACTTTTAATCCCAGCACTCAGGAGGTAGAGGCAAGCAAATCTCTGTGATTTCAAAGCAAACTTGGTGTACAGAGTGAATTTCAGGACTGACAAAAGTTACACAGAGAAACCCTGTCTCAGAAAATAAAAAAATAAAAAGAAAATAAATAGAGTAAAAAAATGCCATGTGAAGATGGAAAATACACATAGAGTCTGGATACTGTATACTATAATGCTGTCTTTAAATTGCTTGTTTCCCGTTGAAAGAGCTACAGCTGGTAAAATGCATTTGATTATCAATGCTGCTAAATTAATCCAACATATATATATTTTAAAATGCTTTGACTTCAAAATTTAAGCCTAAGGACAGGTTACTAAAGAAAGATTTTCTGTTTTTGTTTCCACAGAAAATGAAAACCTGTAGATTCCTTCCAGACTAACGTGGTTTGATCAAGCAAGACCCCCCTGAAGCAGTGTCCCAGGTGATCCAACATTCAAAACAGCTGGGACAAGGCAGCCTTATAGACTACAGCCAAGATTTCTGCATCTTCTTAGGATTCCCATGGTATTACAGTGTCTCAAACCAGCAGGAAGAAGATTGGAAAGAACAATATCCAAATTCCCAAATATTGTCTATGAATGTTTGTTTTCATTTAACTGGGGTTGGTTATAAATGGTAATGATCACATCCAATGTTTTTTTAAAGGTAAAAGGAGATTATGGTATAGAAATGAATATTTTGTATTGAAATGGATTTTCATTTATTGATACAAATTTAAGTTAAATTTTATAATATGTATATTTCTCCTCTTATGTTTATATAGCTCATTTAAAAATATAATGTATAATTAAGTACAAATTATACATAGCTACCTATAATAGTCGAAACTTATAGTTAGGTTTGTTAGGTTTTTATAGATATCAAAGACCTAAGGGTATGGCATTTAAAATGATTTAGGGTTTTTCTTAACTGAGGTACAACTGCTCCTGGTAACACCAACTATGTCAGAAGGGAAGATGGACATCGAAGAAACTTGTTATGGAGTTTGTTTCCAATATGGGAAGACTAGCCATTTGGGCAAGAAACTGCTCTTGTCTAGACTGTTTAACTATATGCTTTATAAAGTATACATGTAGGACCCACAGAAAAGTGACTGCCGATACAGGTGGACAGTTTAAAGTTTCCTTCTTTGCTGAGGAGTCTGCCAGACACACTATGGCCTATAGGCTGAAGATAGAATATTACAGAACTTCGGATGACTGACCAGGCAGGGAGTTGTCTCTGTCATTTCTAGAGTTTATATACTATCCTTCTGTGGTCTTTTATGGAGCTGAAGACAGATAGTTATGGTCATAGTTTTCCTTAATTAGAATTAAAGATAAGTTACATATAAGACTTTAGACTCATAAAGATAGGATAGATGATGGAATATTTTCTTTAAATCTTGCTAAATGTTAATGAACTAAATATTGTTAACTATAGTTCTTATTTGATGTATATTTTACTATGGTAAAGTTAAAACCCTTCTTTTTATTTTAGACAGAAAAAGAAGAGATGATGGGAGAAGTCATTCTGCAAATATGTTTCTCTTATTGGTGAATGAATAAAGCACTGTTAGCCAATAGGAAAACAAGATAGGAAGATTCTGGGGGATGTAGTAGAGACAAGTCATATGTAGGACCAAGAGGAATAAGAGGTCTGGACCCTCTCTCCTGTATGATAAGACCACGTGGAAACACTTAGATTGATAGAAATGAGTTAATATTTAAGACAGAAACTAGCCAATAGCTAGTAACAGGCTAACAGCTTTATATCTAATACAGCGTCTTTGTGTGTTATTTTGGGGCTGACAAGACTCTGGGACCAGGCTGTCAGGAAACTGCTCCCATCGTTTGTCTCCTGCTTTTCCAAGATGTGGCGAGCCTGTGCTGAGACCTGGAGCCAGAACAAATGTTATCTTCTGTATGTTGCTTCTGTCCCTTATTTTGTTGCCATGGTAAAAGAAAGCTACTAGAGCAGAAATCTTGTGCCAAGAAGTGGGGCCATTGCTGTGGTAAATCTGACCTTGGTCAGGGCAGTGGTGGCTCACATCTTTAATCCCAGCACTTGGGAGGGAGAGGCAGGCAGATCTCTGTGAGTTCCAGGACAGCCTCCAAAGCTACACAGAGAACCCCTGTCTGGAAAAAACCAACAAAAAAAAAAAAAAAACAAACAAACAAACACATGAGCATGCAGTGCAGCCTTTGGAACAGGTTTGTGGGAGAAATGTGGAGGAGCTCGATGCTATGGGTTAAAGAGGCTCCAGAGCGCTGTAAGTAGAATGTAAGGGGCCAGCAGGGTGTGATTTCAGAGGGCTGGAATGCTAATGCCATCTGGACAGCAGGAATTCTGTTCATGGCTTCCAGATGGGAGCAAGGACCCTATTGGAACTTGAGGGAATTCATGGTGCATTTTTAACAAGGAGACTGTCTATGTTCTTCCCATGTCCAGAAATCTTGAGACAGGATCTTAAAATAATATGCAGGAGTTTGACAGGTGGAATTTCAAGACAGTGTAACACTCAGACCATAGTATGGTCCTTACTTGCTGCTATAAGCCCCATTTATAATGACAAGCTAGAGTGAAAAGTGGCGCAGAAAGTTGTGGGAAAATATGCAGTTTTCGAGGGCGGGTTTAATGTTATGGTCAAGGTAAGAGCAGATAAAAGAGCTGTAATTGTTTAAGCATGTGCTTTGCTCTGGCACTGCCCTCCACCTGAGGATCCAGGGTATAAAAATGCAAAGTCAGTAGAAACACCTTCCTTTAAAATGAGTGCTTAAGAAGACAACAGAGCCACCAAGGAGGTCATTTTCCCAGGCTCAGCCCCAGGCATCCAGGGAGTGCAGCACCCATGGTACAAGATGAGCACAGAACTTGATGCCATGAAACTGGTGCTGTCTGCAAACACAGAGATCTCAAGAGTTATGGGGTCATGGGGACCTGCATCAAAGTTCCAGAGGAGAACCCATGAGAACAGGCGGCAGGTACAGAACCGAATTCCATGCAAGGGGAGAGGCGATTGGGTGGTAACGGAGACACCTGAGGGACGTGTGCCAGAGGCAGCAGAGACACCGGAATGGGACTAACCAAGTCCATTGGAGCCTACACAATGTCATCACTTTTCACAGCTGGTTTTGGGTTCTCACTGGCACAATCTTTTCTTGCTGTCCTCCTGTTCCCTATTTGGGAATGAGACATTTACTATGCTATACAGAATAAGGGTGTACCTCATGATATGACTTTTTAGGGGCTCGATGCTAAGAGTTTGCTTTGAGTCTCAGAAGAGACTTTGGATTTGGGCCTATGAACAGTGCTGGAACAGCTAAGACTTTGGGGACTATTGAAATAAATGTTGCATTATCAGATGGCCATAAGCCATGGCAAGGGCATGGTTTGGGTGTAAAATGTTCATGTAGGATCATGTTTAAATACCTAATACCCAGTTGGTGGTGCTTTTGAGGAGATTATATGTTAGGAACATGGAACCTAGATCATGGATGTAGGAGACTTAGGGAGAGACCTTGAAGGACTACAGCTGTGTGCCCTGTTTCCAGTTTCCAGTTCTCTCTCTCTCTCTCTCTCTCTCTCTCTCTCTCTCTCTCTCTCTCTCTCTCTATCCACCAAGATGTGGAGAGTGTCTAGCACACACTTTTAGCACCAGGAACTCTACTGTGTCTTCCCCTGTGGGGATGGATAGAAACCATGACCCAAAATAAACCTTCCCTTCCTTAGGTGGCTTCAGTTTGTGCTTTGTCAAAATGATGAGAAAATTAACTAGTGTCAACCCTAACATACATGATAATTACTTTATAACCCAATTAAAAATTTAAAAGTATTACACAAAAATGAGCGGAAAGATGTGAACACAAACAAATACAGAGACAGTGATTAAACACTTGGGTATATGCTCAACCTCACTTAAAAACCACCAACTGGAACACTACACTGACATCCCATTTGCTGAGCACTGGATTGGCAGAAAACATGAATGCAAGGCGTGTGGCCAAGGTGTGAAACTGCCCTTCTCACACACCTTTCGTAGACGCCAGACTTTCCCTGCAAAGGGAATTTGGCAATATTACTTGGTGTTTGTTTTCTAAAGCTGATGTAACCAATTACCATAAACCAAGTAGCTTGAAACAACAGAGGTCATGCAGTTTGGGAGGGCTGTGTTGCTGGAGATTATCTTTGTCCTCCAGGTCCCGCAGCTGCTTCAGCCCCAAATAAGCACACGAAAACTTATATTATTAAACTGTCCACCGATGGCTAGGACTTCTTATTGGCTAGCTCTGTCTTAATCATTAACCCATTTCTATTAATCTAAGTATTTCCACATAGTCTTGACTTACCAGAGAATGTCCGGACAGGTTTCTCCTTTGGCGGCTACATGGCATCCTCCTTCTTGCTCTCTGCCTACCTTTCCCAGAATTCTCCTTGTCTCCTAGTCCCGCCTATCTTCCTGCCTGGCCAATCAGTGTTTTATTCATCAACCAATAAGAGAAACATACATACAGAAGGACATCCCTCCATCAGGGCTAGGTTCAAGGGCAAGGTTTGTCCACTCCATGCCTCCCATCTAGCTCGGTGGGTGTCAGCAGCCCTCTGCGTTCCTTGGCTGTGGATACAACTCCAGTTTCTGCATCCAGCTTCATGTGGCCTTTGCCCCTGATGGTCCTCTCTGCCTCGTGCTCCCTTTGCCTTTCTGTTATGAGAACATTCATCATCAGAGCCAGAGCCCTCTTCAATTGAGTAATCTCTTCCTTCCATCCTTAATTCTGACACATTTACATGTTCTGAGAGTTGCTTCTCAGGGTATATTTTGGGGCATCTCTATCACAAATCTCCTTGTCCTCTCATTTAATTTAATGCAAAATTCTTTTTCCATTAACGGTTTATTTAGTTTATGTGTGTGAGTGTTGTCTGTATGTATGTGTACCATATTCATGCCTGGTGACCATGGAGGTCAGAAGAGGGTGTTAGATTTCCTGGAACTAGTTAACAGATGGCTGTGAGCCACCATGCCAGGAACCAAATCTAGGTCTTCTGCAAGAGCAGCCAGTGCTCTCAAATGCACACACACACACTCTCTCTCTCTCTCTCTCTCTCTCTCTCTCTCTCTCTCTCTCTCTCTCTCACACACACACACACACACACACACACACACCAATACACACTCATATATAAAACTTTCTGATAGGTTATCCAATCCCAAGTAGTCTCTCTGTGTGTGTGTGTGTGTGTGTGTGTGTGTGTGTGTGTGTGTTCATGTACGCCCTAACCCCAAGGCATGTACTATCTTTCTTTTACATGTCTCTCCTATTTAATGATCAGGCTTAAATCTACATTAAAACCTCCTCTTAGTCAATTCCAACCTGTTGGGAACTGGCATTCTGCTGACCCTACCCCAGAAGCAGCCACGGGGCCCACCACAACCTTCTGTCTATACTCTGGGAGGACAAGCCTCTTGTGAATTCTGGTCATAGGTGGGGCCACAGGACCAGCCTACGGAATTTCCAGAAACAACCATATCCCAGCAGGGTGTTAATCAGTAACAGCCCCATGGGGACCACACTTTGGAATAACAAATATTTGCAGAAGGCTTTGGGCTTCGAAGCTCATGCCTCTTCTCTCTGAACAATCTTCTGTCACCAGCGGTCCAGATCTGGTAAGGGGTGGTGGGTGGCAGGGGCCCCTCCAGGGTGTGTGACGGGAAGGGTGAGGAGAAACGCTGCTCTCACTCTCCTAGTGGGCTTCAAGGAGAGGTCTCGGGGGCAGGCATCCTCTTTCAGCTTAGACCCCAAAGGGCTGTAAATCAAAGTTGGGCTCAGGGTGGCATAAAATGCATGTCAGCCGTAGATAGGAGGTGGCCAAAGAAATGGCTCTGAAGACTTGCTGTCTGTCGTCTACCACAGCTCACTGCCCAGGCAGGCGAGCCTTGTCCCACCAGGGCTGGAGAGAGGCAAGGGGGGGGGTACTTCTCCCCACACACTTAGAGCTGTGTCGGGTAAACAGCCCATTTCCTACATTTAGGCTCCCTGTGACCAGGGGTATCCTTAGCATACCTGATGGTGCCCTAGTCCCAGCAGAGAGTGAGCCACTGGGGACATCTTAGTTGCATTTACCTCAACCTCTAGGACAATGGCAATACAGTTGATCATAATATAATGAATGGCACAGTCCCAAAGGCAGGTTTTGCATCTGAGGGTGCAGAGGAATTTCAGAGAGGTAGCAACTGATAGTCAGAAGGTGAGTACGGTGCTGGAAAGCCACTGCCAGGGCAGGGTTAGCTTCCACGGGGCTGTGGTCCTGGGACATGGATAGCTAGTGTGTGCAACGAGACTGAGGGGGTTGAGCCCAGGTCTTGTCCAAGAAGAATCAGCTGTGTTTCCTGCAGCCATCCTGGAGCTGTGGGTAGAAGGATAGGGAACCTACCAGGAACCATGTACGGGAAGTGCAGGGGAGGAGGGGCTTAGATCAGAAAGCTCTGTGTGGGCATGCCTTCCTTTGGTCAGATTCTCTCTTGAAACTTCCAAAACCCCAGTCAAAGATGTCATACATCAAGGTCCTGAAGCTCAGCATGGAGGGACTGTTTGCTATGCCTCATGGGACAAATAATAAAGGCAAAGCCTGAAGCAGGTCAGTAAATGGCCCCACCTCCCACCTGATCCTGTTCTGAGGCCCACTCCGTAGGAAAGGGCCAGATTGGCCAGTGAGCAGAAACTGGGGGAGGGACCACAAGCTGCTCAAGGACCTGGCAGAGGACAGAACTCTGGGAGGAAGGTAATCCCCCCATAGACATGCCTATGGGCTCCAGATCAGCCTAGGGTATCGCTAACCTGCAGGAACCCAGGAAAACCCACACCTAGCAATGAATCTTTATTAGGTATTGAGATATTCTCTCTCCCTCCCCCCCCCACTCCACCCCCCAGGATGAAGGGAAGTGGCCCCTGGCCTCCACAGCTGAGGACATGAGGGCTGTTTTTAGCCTCTTGCTTCCTGTCCTCCTGGCAGAGGTGTGGCTGGCGGCCAGTTTGAACCTCAGCTCCCATTCACCAGAGGCCCAGGCAGACTTGGAGTCTCGGGGTCCTCAGAACCAGACTTTGGAGGAGAATAAATGGACTGTCTCCAGGGATGAAGAGGAAGGAGAATACTGGCTGAGGACTAGCCAGCAGCAGCTCTCCAATGAGACCTCAAACTTTGGGTTCAGCCTGCTTCGGAAGATCTCCATGAGGCACGATGGCAACGTCATCTTTTCACCATTTGGCCTGTCTGTGGCCCTGGTGAGCTTGATGCTGGGAGCCAAGGGGGAGACCAAAGTCCAGGTGGAGAATGGACTCCACCTACAGGCCCTGAGCCAGGCAGGACCCCTGATCCTCCCATCCCTCTTCAAGAGGCTCAGAGAGACCCTCTCTGGCAACCAGGAGCTGGACCTCGCCCAGGGTAGCTTTGCCTTCATCCACAAGGACTTTGATATCAACGAGACCTACCTCAATCTATCCAAGAAGTATTTCAATACAGAGTGCGTGCCTACAAATTTTCGAAATTCCTCACAAGCCAAAGGGCTCATGAACCTCTACATTAACAAAGAGACTCGGGGGAAAATTCCCAAGCTCTTTGATGAGATTAGTCCTGAAACAAAGTTGATTCTGGTGCACTACATCTTCTTCAAAGGTATTTTTATAGCCTTGTGTTGCTACAAAGCCATGAGAATCTGACCCTCTCTCCCTTCCCCTCTGGCCAGTGTAGTTAGCACTAAAGGATGCTCTGCAAGCAAGGGTTCTGCTTCCCAGGCCCAGCACACACTGAGGAGGGAAGGATGCTTTCCCCAAGGCCCCCACTCTCACCACTGCAGACCTATCTATAGTCCTGAGACCCCACCACCAACTGCAGACATGTGGTCCTCAGTTTCCACAGCTCCTCTGCCTGGTTTACTTCTAATGTTTGGAAGAAGTAGCACGGGGCTATTGAATGAGAAACTATCAGCGAGACTTGGGTTGCATCCCTACTCCCATCTTCTGTTTTTGTGGTCTGGGGCAAAATCTTTGCCCTTGGATTTGTTGTCATTATTATAGTGTGTGTGTGTGTGTGTGTGTGTGTGTGTGTGTGTGTGTGTGTGTGTGTGTGTGTAGGTATACCCATCAGTCAGAAGTGCTGGATCCCCCTGCAACTGGAGTCACAGGCAGCTGTGGGCTGCCCAATATAGATGCTAGGAACCAAACTTTTGAGTCCTCTGTACAAGCAGTATGTGCTCCTAACTGAGAAGCCACCTCCCCACCCCCCTAGTCTTGGATTTTTTTTTTAAATATAAAAACTGGGACTCTAACTTGCTATAGGCATAAAGCCACAAGAGCTGACATGTGCAAGGTACTGCACACTGTGCTTGGCGCTTGCTACCCACCACAGGACAGGAACAGATTGCATCTTTGTTCTTCCTGCCAGTCAATGTAGCTGGCAGAGTAGGGCCACTGTCTCCTTTCTTAAGGGGATGAAGGTGAAGGTTGGAGAAGCTAGGCTTGATCAGGGTCACACATGAATGGCAGAGGTTAAATGCAAAGGATCCCACGACCTCATAACCCCAATTTCTTCTAGCTCCAATAGGACACAAGGGATAATGTGCATGCCTCTGGTGCTTAAAGCTGTACCAGGAGACTCATGAAGCCCCGGGTAGAAGGGTCACTTGCCAGCGCTCCCAAATAGACGCTCAGTGTAGAATCATGTAGTAGCCTCTCCTGCTTCCAGAACCGCATGAAGCGATGCTGAGCTGGAAACACACCCCCACTGCCTGCAAAGTATATGTTTGCCTATGGGCATGCTGATACCATGTGATGGAGCTAGGAATCCATTATGCAGACAGCCATTGGAAGCCATCCACCAGGAAATGAAGTTTTGTTCAGATCCAGAACAAGGTGAACAAAGGAGAGAAGGGGGAGTCTTTGCTTTTGTGTGAGGTTCCATTATGAGTCATGGGTAGAGCTGAAGTTTGACCTTTGGGATATTTCCACACAAACTTGAAAAAGGAACAGCATTCCCTCTATCACTCGAGTGAAATCAATGTGTTCTGTGGAGGTTTGTTTCTTTAGGGGCTTTCTTCTGACTTATTCAGGGAAGTGGCTGACTCCATTTGACCCCGTCTTCACTGAGACTGACACTTTCCACCTGGACAAATACAAGGCAGTTAAGGTGCCCATGATGTACCGGGAAGGCAACTTTGCCTCCACCTTTGATACGAAGTTCCGTTGTCACATCCTCAAACTGCCCTACCAGGGGAATGCCACCATGCTAGTGGTCCTCATGGAGAAAACAGGTGACCACTTGGCCCTGGAGGACTACCTGACCATAGATCTCGTGGAGACATGGCTCCAGAATATGAAAACCAGGTATGATGCTTACCCTGCCCCTCAGACTTGCCATCCTCATGAACACTCCCAACAGTTTTACCTAATACCCTGTGGCTTACTGCCCATGCTCCCCAGTGAGCACCAAGCTTCTGCAGGCAGAAGCAACATCTGTCCTGCTTTCGACACTATCCTCAGCATCAATCCAGTGTAGGCCTAGCTTTACTGCTCATTAACTCAGCAAATGCAACAGTTTGCCTATTGAGATACCCATGGGTGCCATGGTTGTATCAGTTAAGAAGCCAGGCAGAGGGAGAGAAACAATACTGTGTAAGAGGACAGAGCACATCGGCAGGTCAAGGCCAAAGCCAGGGATGTTCTCACCTAGTGATGAGGGGTGAATTGCATGAGTATGTATGGGGGAAGAGTCTTTAGAGGCAGTTCTTGGATATAGCACAGCTGGTGGCTCTAAGAAACAGCAAAGTGGCCAGTGTGGCTGCAGCCAGTGGAGAAGAGGTGAGAGGATTCAGACCTCACATCACAAGCTCAGAGACCTGGGCTTTGCCTGCAGGACATGGGGACACAGAGGGCTCTGAACAGAGGCTCCAGGAGATCTGATGGAAGGGCCACACAAGAGCCTAGTGTTGAGAGCAGGCTGAGGACCATGAGGAAGCCGGTCAGAAGATGCTGTGTAACTTTAAGATGTCACTTAGGCTATGGTGGCAGCAGGTGAGATGACTGAGGCAGATAAGACTGGATCTGCCAGGAAGGAAGATGAAACTGATGACTAAATATGGAACAGGGTGGGAAGAAAAAGGGAGAGACAATGGAGGCTGGATCCTGGGGGCAATCAGTCAGTCAACAGTAGCTGTCGTTCTTGGCTTCGGCATCTCAGGGACGGGTTTACCACTGACTAAGAATGTGAAGGGAACAGGTCTGGTAGTGAGTTCAGAGCACAGTCCCAACATCTGGACTAGAAATGTCTCCCTGAGCTCTATGCAAAGAAGGCATGACCAGAGCTAGACCAGAGTCTGACTCTAGAAGTGACAATTGCCTGGCTGGGGTTAGGACCATGAGAGCATTTCATTTTTCTGCCATTTTTTTTTCAAGCATTTATGCACTAGCAAAGGCCTGAAACTTGATCCCTAACAAATGTTTGCTGACTGACTACATTTATGAATGAACACTTAGTAAAGTCATATCCTCTGTTATTTCCAGCCTGGAGCCTGGCCCAGCTGTGCAACAAAGAGAGATGCAGGGGAAGGGTGTATTTATGACATCAACTCTGATATTGGTTTATGTGCTACTCTTAACAGAACAAGAAAACTGAAAATCAAGATTAATTTGATGTAATTAGTAGCTTTTATTTATTTTTTTTTAATTTCTAAGCCAAATAACTCATATTCCAAATCTCATATCCTCAGAGAACTCACTCTGGGGAAAATAAATAACCTCAGGCCCCGGCTAAGACGGCAGGGCCTGTCCAAAGCCCTCTCTGCTTCCTTTGCCTGCCCATCTCCAAGTTCTCTGGGAATATTGAGATCTAGGGTGCTGGGTGGGGAAGAGCATGTTCCAGCAGTCTACAGGGATGCAGGTAGCAGCTGGGGGTGGTGGTTGTTGGGATTGCTTTTTAAACATAGGGAAATTGACATGGAGTCTGGCATTCTTTGCTAAGCAGCATTTTGGGTAGTGAGCTGAGAAGCTAGCTCCCTGGGGTAGACACAGTGATGTTTCATAGGCCAGAAGTATTTTCTCTGGGACAGAACACTACCAAAGGATCACATGAGCTATCCTCAGTCAAGCAGAGGAAATGCTCTTGAAGGAAGGATTACGCACGCCCTGGTGAGCCATTTCACCACCGGCTGTCTTTGTGCCACAGGAAGATGGAGGTTTTCTTTCCCAAGTTCAAGTTGGACCAGAGGTATGAGATGCATAAGCTGCTCCAGCAGATGGGAATCAGGAGAGTCTTCTCCACCTCAGCTGACCTCAGCGAACTCTCAGCCGTGGCAAGAAATCTCCAGGTGTCCAAGGCAAGTCAGGGGCTGTGCTGAGGCCCAGTCCTCGGCATGCAATACCACTGAAACCAACACATACTGTGCAAACCATGTCACTGTGATTAAGTATCTAGCCATAGTAGGGAATTCGACTCCAGTTCTAACAACTGTAGCATTCAAACCAGGTGTTCTAAGGACCCCAAGCCATGCTACTGCTCAAGCACCATTTTAAATAGGTTCTCATTGGAAGAGCTCCATCCCTCCTCCCTCCCAAGGCCTAGGGAGGCATCTGCCCCTCATACAATAGGCTTTTCACCCATCAGTACCTGTGTTGAATATCGAAAGCGTTCATGAATTAGCATGAAAGGAATCCCTGGTCATTAGCGGGCCCACCTCCCATGCCCTGTGATAGACATTCCACCTCCTCTATAAGTAGCCCCAGAGATCCGCTCATTCTTCCGCTCCCTGTCATTCACCCTCCTTCCTGTTCTTCAGACAAGGAACTCATCCCTTCTTTGAAAAGCAGCCCAATACACAAACGGCTGATTATTTTGCAGCATGCTGACTGGTAAGTTCTCGGACTCACACTTCTTGGTCCTGCTTCTGAAGTACTGAGAACAAACCGATTCAACTTAGGTAACAGTCAGCATATACTTGGTGCTACTGCTGTTGGGGCCAAGCTGGTACCTCCGGAAGATATTTTGAGGTGTCTGGACATGCCGGGTCCTTTGAGGTCCTTCTGGCGGGCAGTGAAGGGGAAGCTCATGTTTAGCCTTCTTGCTAGCTCACACCAAATCTCGAGGGAAGCAAATCTTGGTTCTTGCAGCGATCCTGTGCACTGCAGTGAAACTAGTTAGCATTCCTAGCATTCCTGTGTGCATTACGACTCTCTCCCTCACCATACAATCAAGAGGTTTGATTCAGATTTGCCAGTATCACTGTTAATTATGAGAGATTTAAAGCGGTAACAGGTACGTGGGAGCCAGTACAGGGTAACCCCAGTCTGAGTACAGGTAACCAGGGTCCAGGAAAGCACCACAAACCATCAGGCTTGCCCCCAGGAAATGCCTCAGAGCAATTATCAGGCAGCTCAGGGTGCCTTCCAGGACAAGAAGCTCAGCTTAGGGATCAGCATCACAAAGTACATGCTCAATAAATACTTACGAGATGCCCATGTGCTAAGCCAGCTCTCCCGGTTCCAAGCCCAGAATGCATTGCACAGAGCCCACAGAGCCCATAGCCTCCTGGTATCACTTTGATTTAGGAGGCAGTCTCAGGTACAATCTCATGCACCTCTTAGCAAAGAGAGGCTGCAATGCTGAACCCCGGGAACATGGCTGGGTGGGCAGAACTACTGTGGACGTTTTCTGTCAATTCCCACTTCCCACTGTCACACAAACAGTCTTCCATGTCCTTTCCTTTTCTAGGTCTTACAGCAATCAGTGCTTGAGGTAGATGAAAGAGGAACCGAAGCAGTGTCGGGGACACGGTCAGAGATTGTCGCTTACTCCATGCCTCCTGTCATCAAAGTGAACCGGCCTTTTCATTTCATGATCTATGAGGAGATGTCCAGGATGCTTCTGTTTCTGGGCAGGGTGGTGAACCCCACTGTCCTGTGACTCAGGCGTGTATAAGCCTCAGTCACAGCAGCTGCTGAGCCAGAGGTGTGGGAACCACAGGATGCTGGTAGTGAATGGTTAAGGATGTGCCCTCTGCATCCAGCCAGTTTGTTGTGGCTGTTCTCTGATCAACACAGAAATTAAAATGATATCTGTGCGATCTGTCCAGAATTTTATACTTGCTCCAGAGAGCCTTTGCTGACTGACTGAAGACTGGGTAAGGAGAACCCTTCTCTGCGGCTCGCATGCCTGGACTTTGAGAGCAGTAGGTAGGACAGTGGATGTGGAACAAAGTCTCTGGGAATACATGGACATTCTCCTACAGGCATGTTTTCCCTTTCTATTTCTCCCTTGTGCTAAATCAGGGTTTTATTTTAGTTTATCCCAGAAGTTTTCTCTCTTTGTGTCTCTCTCTCCCCCGCCAGTCTCTGTCTCTCTTCTCTTTTCCTCTCCTTCCCCTCCATAACTCACCCAACCCCCTCTCTCTGAAAGAGATCCACAACATAGCTCTGGCTAGCCTGGAACTCTATATAGACCAGGCTGGCCTTGAACTCGGAAACAGTTCACCTGTCTCTGCCTCCTGAGTGCTAGGACTAAAAGTGTATGCCATCAGGCTCCGCGTTTTTTATGTACTGTAATATGTTTTAATTAATTACAGAATTCTTTCCTTTTTAAATAAAATTAGCAGTGAATCCCCCTAGTAGCAATGTCTGGCTCCAAACCCCCACTCGTCTCCATGACACATCTAGTTTCCTGTCTCCACCACAGGAACCACAAATCGTGCAGTTCAGTGCTTTCATTTTACAAGGAAACAAACAGGCCTGAACTAGGGCCACGTCCTGACTTTCATGAGTGACAGCACTTTTCCTCTGTGCACTCCTGTCTTCATTAGAGTTTACATGCGTGCATATAAATACATATACTAACAATGACCTTTTAGAATTGCTTTGGGATAGCGATGAATTCAGTCTCAATTATATTCGCTGTTTGCCAACAGAAAGTATATGTGTTGCTCATCGATGATTAAGGAAACATCTTCCAGAGCTTTTATCAGGAGGGGGCATGACTATAGTGCCCACTGCACATGGTCAATACATCAAACCTTATATCTCAGTGGGAGGGAACGCTTGCCCAAGGCCACTCAGTGTGACCACGGTAAGCCAACCCGTCTCCTTCCTGTTCTAGCCTCAAGTCCTTGTCACGCCATCTTCCCTCTCTAGTCTCTCAGAGACTGTTGACCAATGGGCTGCCTTTGCCTCACTCACCCACTGCAGTCAAACAAAAGGCATCATGGACTTTGTCCCAATATGAAAGGAAAATGAAAATACCTCTAAGGCATTCTTGGGCAATCATTTTCTATCTTATAGAAATGAAATAAGATGGTCATTTGGGAATAATCAGAGATTCCTGAATGGGGCTAACTAGACTCAAATGTCAGCTGTGCTGACTAAATACTTCATTGCATTTTCTCTCTGCTGTCTAATATATAAACGCATCTAACGTTCATTTATTTATTAGTTACTCAATGACTGTATGTCAAGAGTAGCATGAACAAGAGGCAGTGTCAAGGGACAGTCTAAACCACATGTCCTCACCTCAGTCTTGACATGAACTCACTCTGTAGTCATCCAGGCATTAATAGATGTTCATTTAGGATCAGAAAACTCTGGGGCTTAGGAAGAGAGACAAGCAAGGATGGATCTAACTGGCATTTGTAGGTACTTGTGTTCAGTTATGTGAGTGGGCTTATAGGGAAATAGTAGGAAGAGAAATTTTATATTTTTAACAGATTTATTTTATGTGTCTGGATGTTTTGTCTGCATGTACACCTGCACATCAGAAGAGGGCATCCTATCCCAAGGACTACAGTTATAGACAGCTGTGAGCCATCATGTAAGTGCTGGGAACTGAACTTGGGGTCAGAATGAGGAATTTTAAAAGAGGGTTCTGGCTCTTTCCTCACTTGGAGATGATATCTAGAAAAGGGAACCTATGGGCTATACCATACTGAATACACAGGGCCAAAGCCAGTGCCAGGCAGGCTAGCACTGCAGATGGAGCAGGGCACTGTCTACACACCGTTAAAGAAGATTAGGACTTCTGACACAATGAAGATATCAGTGGATGTTCCAATCCACTACCCATTTGCTTTTAAGTCTTCCTGCATATTTGTTTCTGGGGTACAATTTTAATAAAGATTCAAATTTTTTAAAAGTTTTTAATGTTTGTGAAAAAATACTCCCAAAAGTAATTTTGAATAACTGCTTTAATTGAGAATTTAATGCCTAAGCAATTGACTTCCAACTTTATAAGCAGTGGTGACTCTTCTCTGTCAGAACACTTTCCCCTTATCCCACATATATAACAGGAATATAAAAAGCTTATGACTGCTAAGTGTATTATTTAACAATCAAATTGAAACTCTCTATTTTATCTGGAGTAGACAGTCAATGTCGGCTTTTTGAACCAGAGTACTAAAAATACTGATGCCCCCTTGATGCCCCCTTGTGCACAATGAACTCTCCAGACCACAGCAGAGTCAATTCCACATCACTAATGCCAGGAGCCATAAACTTGTGAAACTTGATTTCCTTATGCAGGACGGTCAAATTTCTCGTGGCTACTAGACTCTCACTTCTGACCTGACTATCTTTGATGAAGGGTGTTATGAGTCCCTAAAGAGATATGAGGAACGGAAGGAGTGACAAAGAAAGAAGAAACAGTAAGCAACTGTCCCTGAGCCCTTCCTTAATGGTTGACACAAATACGCTCCACTTGCTCATTATGTAAAGATGAACTGCCTTCTCCTTACAGAGTAAGAACTGTAGGAAAGTATTTCAAACTTTTCTCACAAGTGCTGGTAGCTCATTAACCTCTGCTTTATTTTAAACAAGCTCATTATCCATTTCACATTATAAAAAGTAACCACGCACATGTATGCATTCACAAATTAGATCATCTTTATCATACATCAATATATCTTTAAAAAAACAAGTATTTTATGATATCAATATAGGTATATGCTGATTGCATTTGAAATAGAGAAGCTGACAATAGCTTCATACATTCTATCTCAGGAACTGACATTGTAAAGTTAAGGACAATCTATGTTCCACAGGCAAATTCTGATGGAAGTATTAGCATTAGTACAAATGGGTGCTGTTGACATAGCATGAGCATGATAGCTTGGAATAACAGCTGATTCAAACTAGATTCATCATTTGAAATTAAGGACGGTACAATCCAAAATGTAAACAAAGCATTTATAAAAGAATTTTAGGAATTAAGGAAATCATCAACCTATCATTTTAAAGGTATTTTTGTGGCTAAAATTTTCATGAATCGTTTCAGATTTTCATGGCCGAATCTAGACTGGGGTCATCTAGGTGCTGACAGTATCACAGAATCCCAGGACCCATGACACCACAGACAGTATTGGTTTGACTTGTCTGCTTGGCTTAGACAGCTCTGAGGAAATACAGTGTCTTCCTTACCTCCCGTGTGCTTGCCCAAGTAACTACCCAAGGAGCAATCAGCTAATCCAGACAGCTATGGAATTTCTCAATTTACAGCTGAGAATAACCAAGAGCCAGCCTCCCACAGACACAGGCACATCTCTCCTGCAGTCTGAGCACACACCTCAAGTTGGAGCTCAATTGCACTGCACTGGAACACTGGGGTTCAGAGCCCACACTAAAACATGCCATACCTCCTAGGGAATCTAATTCCTAATAAGGTAAATTTCACATCAGCTGCATGGTATTCCTTTGTCTCTTCCACACTTAACAAGCCTGGCATCACTGGAGCCATCCACCGTCACAATGTCCGCTGACTGCTTGCCTCCATCACCAAGCAGTTGACTTAAGGATTGGATTTTCTGGATTTTCTGATGAAGGAAAGAAATAAAGAGGAAGGAGAGAAGGGAGGGAAGCAAGGAAGGAGAAAGAGACCAAAAAGAAAATGTAAAACAATTGTCCATATAAAGTAAATAAAGAAATGTAAATATGCTACTCAGAGAAAACCTACAATATGAGAACTATGGTAGAGAGGAAATGTACTACACATTAAGAATCATTCAGGATTACCCGTAAGTATCAAGGACCATCCTGCACACACTTGCTACCATCCCCTTCAATTTACATATAACTTTTCCTACACCTTCGATTTTGTATAGTCATTAAGGAAATTACACAGGCATATCAACTGTCCAGCCCTGGAAGACAGAAGCTATGCTGCACACTTGTACTCGCCTTATGACACACTGCTTGTCAACACCAGAGCTGCCCTATGGTAAAGCAGGGGAATGTCCTGCACAGAATTTTCCTAAGAAGTAAAAACTATGCTAACGCTTTCTGCAATCACTTCACAGGCTTATTTTAAATAAAGAGGACTTTTTTCTTTTCAATTTGAATATGACAGTCTCTAAATTATGGATAATGCTTCACTGGAAAAAGACCAGTGTAGATATCAACTACCCATCCAATTAATAGGCATGTTAGAACCGTGTGTGGGAAGAGCCAGGGGCTGCACTGCCAGGCATGTGTGAGGAAGGGGCTATACATGCTTGCAAGCATTCCTTCAAATGACTTGAAAAAGGTACAAACTCTGAGTTCCCACTGGCCTTTATTGTAGATTCATTTTGGTAACCATCAGTTGTGCCAGAAAATAAGAAATTCATTCTGCATAAAGGAAAGATATGCACAGCAATCAGTCAGAACAGATAAAATATCTGGAATAAAGGAAAGCTACATGAAAAAGAAGTCTTTTCTTTAAAAAACAAAACTAGTTACAACAATGCTACCATGTTCCTCGGAAGTTCAGGGCAGAAGAGGGTCTATGGTGAGAGAGAAAGATCTCAGGATATGGAACTGACCTGCTATGGGCCAGACCTGCTATTTGACAGATGTGCAGAAGCCCCAGAGCCCTGCAGGCTCACTAATGAACAGTTAATTTGCTCCTACTAGAGTGGGTACATGGTTTGAGCCCAGAGTACTGCAGATCACGAACCCATGCCACCTCTGTCCCCAGGCTCTCTTTGGAAAGAACACCATTCGAGTTAGCACCACTAGTCTGTAATATCCAAATCATCTGTTGCTATGATTAATTTTGGAGCATTTAGTCTCACATTCAATCTTTAATTTTGAATTCTGAATGAAATGGGGTACACATATTTCCAATGTACATACAAAATGGCCAATCGGAATTGAAAATAATTATAACACAACCAGTTCCTAAAAGGAACTCAAGCCAGCCAGAGAAGAGTTTCCAGAGAAAGATGCAGGTGAAAAACTTTATTCAAAAATGTGAGCTAGGCATAATGAAGTGTACTTGTTATCTCAGAATTTGGGAGGCTGTGGCAAGAGGTCTCAAGTTCTAGGCCAGAGTGGGCTACATGGTAAACCCTGTCTCAAAAACAGAAAGGAAGAAAAGAAGGAAGGAAGGAAGCAGGACGGGAAGGAGGAAGAGAAGAAGGAAGGAAAAGAACGAGAAGGGAAAAGCTCATGAACTTAGGGGAAATCTGAATCTTGCTAGTTTCACTGTCATTTGAACAGCTATAGCCATATTTAGGCAACCGTGCAGCAGTGTTACTGTGATGATTTTCAGGGTATCACTCTTTTAAGTGTTCAAAAGAAACAAATTCAAACAAGAAGCAAATAGCACACAAAACAGAACCATGGGGAAAGGAAACAGGCCCTTTATAACTTTAACTTCAAAGAACAAGTATTATCTACTAGTATGTTCAGCTACTGGGTCCCATGCTGTTGTGGCACCTCCAAGTGACATCAGCTATAGCCACCTTTCTGAATGCCAGGTGATCAGACACTAGGTAGGTATTTAGATACCTAGTAGACAACGTCTCATTACCATATGTTAACATCAGGTATCTCAGACACACTAGCATAGTCAAGGCTCTCACCTAACTACCTTCATCTTACAACATTCCCTCGGCAGAGCCATTTTTAGTTCTTTGAAGTGTGGAGGTGGGAAGGAAGGTGCCCTGAGCCAAACAGCACAGTCAGCAGTGGAAATGGTACTCACAAGGTAGCCTTCCGAGGCTGGACATCTTTAGTTCCACTACTCTTTGGATCAGCTGTGTTACCTGTCCCACGGGAAGTACTGGGCAAGACAGGGTTAGGAGAAAAGGAAGCTGGAACGCTATTGGCATTTCGAGTCCGGAATGAGTCATCTGGAAGTCACATGTGGAGAGGGAGAGGTGTTGATACACTCAGAAAGATGTTTACCAAGGAGAGAAGACTCCAGATGGGGAGCTTTTTTTCTTATAATGTAAATACAGTAAACTGTACTAATTAAGATTTGGCATGTGTATAATCCACTGCCATTACCACAATCAAGACATGAAAACATGCCATCTCAAATGTCCCCTTGGGCCCTTAATAATTCCTCCTCTTTTACCTCCCCTTTCCCCCTTGCTAAAGATTAGCCTGCATTTTCTAGGATTTTTACATAAAAAGATTCATACAGAATATGCCGTCAATTTTTTCTTAGTACTGAGATGATAAATGGACTCTGCTCATCTTGCTTACAAATTACTGGAAGTGTCTGTCTCTGCTTCAGTGGGCCCCTCGACCGCGGTCAAGTATCCTACCATTAGTCCTTTCCTCTATGATCCTGCCATTAGTCCATCTCCTCTCTTTACAAGTGTTAAGCTCTGAGTCTTGATGTGGTTTTAGAAAGTAGCACATGGTCAAGTATTTCCTGAGCTGCTGGGTTTTGGTAGCACTAAAAGCCTATTAAGAGAAAATGGTTGCATCCTAGCCAAAAAGAATGGAATCTGCCTCTGAATGGAAGCACACCATTGTCTGCTCCCTTAATGGTTAATGTAGTTGGGCAGATCAGTCACCTGACCAAGGGAGCATCACTCAGGAAGCCATGCTTATAAGAGCTACAAAGAATAATTATCCTTACATGAGATGATGTAGTTTTCTTCCCAGAATTCCGTCCCTGGGATCCCTCTGAGGTTCTGTTGGTTCTGCCCAACTTCCTGAGGTCTGACTCATAAAGGCCTAACTTTTCTTTTTCCTTCTCTCCAGTCTCTTCCTCTCAGAATCTGGCCAGAGCCCCAGCACACTGTCTCTGGTATTTTGGACTTCTTACTCCTATAAATCACCCCTCCACGCATCATGGAGGCTTGTCTACCTCCCTGCCTTAACTCAGACAGCATGGTTTCCTCTTTTTCTCTTCTCCATTTCTATTCTGGCAACTGCCAAGTTTGACAGCTTGTCCTGTTGCTTTTCTCTTGAATTCTAATGGAACTATCCTCAACTTTCATGTCTGTTTATAAATTCATTTATTAAGACAACTAAGAACCCCAAAAGGGAACCTCAATTTCCCCAGTGACAGGAAAAAGTTTATTGCTTAAAGACTTGATGAGGATACACATTTAAGAAAAACATCATGGGGCTGGAGAAATGACTCAGAAGTTAAAAGCACTGGTTACTCTTCCAGAGGACCTGGGTTCAATTCTGAGCACCCACACAGCAGCTCACAACTGTAACTCCAGTTCCAGGGGATCTGACACCTTCACACAGACATACATGCAGACAAAATGCCAATGCACATAAAAAGAAATAAATTGAAAAAGAAAAAAAACACTGTACTTAGAATTAGAAGAATGTATTGTTTAAAGAAAATAATACTTCATTAAAGTAGCCATTTTTGGAAGAGTGTACACCGCTGCTTACCAGTTAGTGAAAGCATGGCCGTCCTCACCAGCCCTGAGACAGTTGGCGTGTGAGCTAAGGTGGAGCTTTTACTAGAAAAAAAAAGTGATGGAGTTAGGACCTAAAACCACACTTCTCAGTCTTAGTTACCTAACACTTGGGGGTTTTAACCTTGTTTTGTGAATGCTTCCTTCTACTTCTTATGAAATATGCCTCTTGCATTTATTTTTTTATATCCATGCTTCCAAATATATCCTTTCTCATAAATGATGGATAGATTCTATGATATTTTTATGTAATGTCAAATAGTCTTCCTACAGTGCAAAGAGACCTATTTTTATACAAATAACAAGTACCTTCTATTTTTAGTGTGATAATCTTTACAGAAGGAATTGACAAATTGCCAGCCCATATAAGAATACAAAATTAATTCTGATTATAGTGATATAAATATTCCATGTAGATAAATGGGGTGACCACAAAGTAAAAACTCCAGTTAAGAATGAACAATTGATAGCACATACCTAGCACACTTGTCTAAATTGCCATATTTTGCATGAAATGCTTGATTATTAAAAGATTGGCTTCGAATCAATTTGGATTTCTTGATTTCTTTGCCTAAAGCAGAACAAAGCAAAAATACAACTCTCAGTTCCCCCTTAATCATTCCAACCCCCAAGTCTCCCTCAGACCCCACCATGTCTGGAAAAACCCAGGTGGATAAAGTTTGCAGTCTGCGGTCTGAGCTGACTGCAGTAACTCGCATTCAAGCCACCATGAAGGATAATAGAAAAACTACTTGGAATAGCTAAGGACACACTCAAAGTGAGAAGGTGTGAAGGCCTAACAGGGATGAAGATCTCTACACAGACTCTGCCCCACCCTTTCATCACAATATTCAAACAGTAGACCTCAAGAAAACTAGAATGTCCCCAGGAATTTCATGCAGGAAGGAGAGAGAGGCTAAATTCCTGGACAAGAAATTTACAGTCTGTCAGGTGACCTGACAGAGGAGACAATGATTCAATGGCAAAGAGGACTACTTGTTAACCTTGGCTGCTCAGATATGCATAACTTTACCCTCTAATTAAACCTTGACCTCATAACAGGGCCCTGAAAATGGACTTAGCAGTGAGGGAAGGGGGAATGTCACTGGATCTTTGTTCCTCTTCCCAGTGTGTCCACACTGGATAAATCTCCATTTTTGCTTTCACTATTGGAAATATATGGACACTCTAGAAATCATATATGTAATTTCAGCAAATAAACCTGTGATTTGACTTTGAAAGCACTATATAAATCATGAAATAGAATGAGTTCTTACTTGTTGATGGAGTGCTAGAAGACGGTCCAGGAACAGAGACAGGGATGTTCTTGGGCAGGCTCTGTATTGGTGTCCGAGACTCTCTGCCTAAAATAAACTCTGGTTTAAGTTGTGTAATTTCGTCTGGCTCCTGTAAAGTCAGCACTATTTCCCAAATACTCTTACTTTATATATTCCAAGTTCCAGTCTCGACTATTGAGGATCAACTCAAAAAACTGACATGCAAGATTAAGCTTTCCTTCCAGCAGCTCTGAGTCTCTTACTGTTGCCTCCCTTTTTATGGACTCCTAACGCCTATATCATATTAGTCAGCCAATTTTCAAAAATAAAATTTTCTTTAATGCAAAAAAGTAATTTTCCTTACCAAATTAAAGCTCCACACAGTATTTTGGGATACAAAGATAAAAAGTTATGATAGCATTGTTGGCCCAAAGGTCAAAAGAATGGAATCTACCTCTGGGTAGAACCTGGGTCTGTTCCCTTAAGAGTTAATCCAGTTGGGCGGGTCAAAAACCTGGCTAAGGGACCATCATGCTTCAGGAAGGTGGATTTGCCTTGATAATAATGGAATAATGATCTCTTTAATGACTTAACTTTCCTTCCCAGAACTCCTGGCTTCCTTGTAGCTCCTTACAGAGAGCTGCAGGCATAGCTTCACAGGTCTGCTTTGCTCAGCATGCTTCCCTAATGCTTTGGGCTTTGCTCTCTCCAAAACTCCCCTCCCCACCATATACCTTCCCCTCTGCCATTCCAGCTTAACTCTTTCTCTTCTCCATTCCCCTCCTCCAGGCAGCTATAGATGAACAACTCACCTACTCCCAGGTTGTTCTTGAGTTTCCTTTGCCATGTATTCTTAAACTACTGTATTAACAAGACTCAAGAAGGGACTTGGCTTTCCCCAGTCACCCAACATTAATCCTGTAATGGAGTGGGAAGACACAACCACTTACGTTTCTTCTCAAAGTTTTTATCACTGGGGGACCTCCCATCGCTCTGATGTTTCTCCTTCTCTAGCTGTTCCTGTTGGGATATAGGGTTGTGTTACAGGTGCAGCTTGAGAGCTTCTTCTAGGGAAAATGACTTGTCTTTAGAGATAGAAATATACCTCACAAAAAAATGCCTTTTAAAAATGGGACTTCCCAACTGAGACGAACTTGTGGAATTCAGGTGGAGAGAGGAAGGAGTGATGAGCAAAGGAATCAAGACCATGCTGCAGAAACCCACAGAAACTGCTGACCTGAACAAGTGGAAACTCATGGACACCAGCCTGACAGCTGGGAAACCAGCATAGACCGAACCAGGCCCCCTGAATGCAGGTGTCAGAAAGCCCAAGTCTAAGGGGCCTCTGGCAGTGGAACCAGTATTTATCCCTACCTAGTACACAAATGGGCTTTGGGAGCCCATTCCCTATGGAGGGATACTCTCTCAGCCTAGATACATAGTAGAGGGCCTAGGTCCTGCTTCCTGCCCCAAATAATGTGTCAGACTTTGATGACCCCACATGGGAGGCCTCACACTCCATGGGAAGTGAATGGGTATAGATATGAATATTTGTTTTGGAATGGATTTTCATTTATTGATACAATTTAAGGTCAATTTTGTTATGTGTATATTTCTCCTCTTGTTTTTTAGGTATTGTATTTAATTTAGTACAGATTTTAGATAGTTACCTACAATAGTCAAAACTTATAGTTAGGTGAGTTAGGTTTTCTAGATATGTAGAGATGTATTTGAGATAATAGGCATTCTTCAAACCTTTCAAAGACCTACAGAATATGGCATTTAAAATGGTTTAGGGTTTTTCTTGACAGTGAGACATAAATGCTTCTGGCAATACCACCTGCACCAGAAAGGAAGATGGAAGATGGACATCGAAGAAACTTGTTATGGAGTTTACTTCCAATATGGCAAGACTAGCCATTTGGACAAGATACTACTCTTGTCTGGACTGTTTGACTTTATGCTGTATAAACTGGACATGCAGGACCCACATAAAAGTGACTGCTGATTCAAGACAGACATTGCTACACAGAGTTCCTGCTTCATGGAAGAGTCTGCCAGACAGTCTACAGGACACAGAGAAAAGTGACTGACAAACTGTCAATACAAGAAGACAGTTTAAAGTTTCCTGCTTTGCTGAAGAGTCTGCTAGACACACTATGACCTATGGGCTGAAGATGGAACATTACAGAAGAACTTCAGGTGACTGACAAGGCAAGATGTCTCTGTCATTTCTAGAGTTTATATATTATCCTTCTGTGGTCTTTGAAGGAGTTGAAGACAGATAGTTATGGTTATAGTTTTCCTTAGTTAGGATTAAAGATAAGTTACATAGACTTTAGACACACAAAGATAGGATAGATGATGGAATATTTTCTTAAATCTTGCTAAATGTTAGTGGACTAAATATTGTTAACTGTGATTCTTATTTGATAACTGTTGCGTTATATATTTGCTATGTTAAAGTTAAAACCCTTCTTTTTATTTAGACAGAAAAGAGGAGATGATGGGAGATGTCATTATGTATATATGTTTCTCATACTGGTTAATGAATAAAGCACTGTTGGCCAATAGGAAAGGAAGGTAGGAGGGACTAGGAGAGAAGGAGGAAAGAGGAAGGAGGAAGGAGGAGTCAGCATGGAAAGTCTGGAGAAAGCAGAATGCCGGCCGGCTCCCCGGTAAGAGAAGACCACGTGAAAATACATAGATCAGCAGAAATGGGTTAATACTTAAGACAGAGCTAGCCAATAAGAAACAAGTACCTGGCCAACAGCATAATATCAAATACAGAGTCTCTGTGCATTATTTGGGGCTGGTGCGGCAGCTGGACAAGACCAGGTGGTGGGCGGAAAAACCTTACGCCTTACAGATGGGGGTGGGATGGGCAGATCAGTGGGGGACATGGGAAGATGGGAGGGAGAGGGAACTAGGATTGGTATATAAAATAAGATTATATTAATTTAAATAAAAATTCATTTTTAAAAAATGGGGCTTCCCTTTGGCACAGAATTCAGAGGTTTGTTGCTGCTGTTGCTGTTGTTTTAATCTGTGGTATTTCATATCATAGAATATTGCTCTTGGGAATTTGTCCAAATAAAACAATGACTTTGGCATCACTCTACAATGTGCATTTATTTCCTACAAGGTGTTCACTGGTTCTCACCGACAGAGCATGTGTTTAACCATGGTTATTTCAATTCCTATTTGGCAATCAACAAAATATCTTTCTTTAAAAAAAAAAAAAACTTGGAGGCCTTCGATGGACGGAGGTGGGGCACCTTTAATCCCAGCACTCAGGAGACAGAGGCATGTGGGTCTCTAAATTCAAAGCAGCCTGCTCTACAGAGACAAGGACAGCTAGGGCTACACAGAGAAACCCTGTCTCAAAAAAAAAAAAAAAAAAAAAAAAAGACTGAGAGTGAAGGGAAAAGTCTACCAAACATGTTTAAAATATCTTATTGAAGCATGGTATACAGAAAAAAAAAACTTAAGACTATGAACTAACAACCTCAGAAAAGCAGCATTTCCACCCTGAAGATTCTGCAAGGCTGACTGACCATCAGCTTGTGATTATGGAGAGAGTGGAATACTGCTGACAGAATCAAACTAACCTGGGCTAGCTTTAGTCCTTAAACTGGCATCCACTGCCCACTGCTGCATTTGCTGTAACATCTTTTAACTAGCAGGCAAAACCTTTGAAATGTATTTTTAGGGGGCCAGAGAGATGGCTCAGTGGCTAAGAACAAGCCCTGCTCTTGCAGAGGACCCACGCTGGGTGACCCACACCAGCCTGCAACAAGTTCCAGAGGATCTGCCTCTGGCCTCTGTGGACATCTGCACTCACATACACAACACACAACTAAAAATAGAAGAGACTCACACATTAGGGACACTAGCGTTCACCAATCTAAAAGCTACCAATGTCAGGCAGCAGCTGACAGCTGCAGGAGAGCTGTTCCCACTCCTCAGTGATGTGCATACCTGCCTGCTGCCTGCTGCCTGCCTGCCTGCTGCCTGCCTGCCTGCAGATGAGCAAAAGACAATGCTGTGTATGCATAAAAATATCATTATGAAAACAATTGTCTTATGTTAACTAAAAAGTTAATGAAAATTCCAAGTTCTGTTTATCTGGATGCTTGTTCTGATACTTTTTTTATTTCTACTCTGTTGATGCTGAAGAGGGGATCCTGGGCCTTGCACACAATCTAACACTAAGCTATACCTGCAGCCCCTAGATTAGCCCCAGTTAGCACAACACTAACTAAATGCCAATACACTTAATTGACAAACTGGGTTTCAACCTTTTGTCAAAATGCAGAGGTCCTACACTGGCCAAAGCATAAAATAAATAAATCAACTTTTTAAAAAGTTTAAAGACACACCCTACCTGACTTTAAAAATACTTACAGTTAAATAGTCTGAAAGCAAGTTGGTGTCGCCAAAAGACAGACCCCCCCCCAAATCAGTGAAGCAGAAGGAGTCAAGAAACACAGATGACTGACACTTGTGAGAGGGGTAAGGCAATTCAGTGGGGGAGGACAAGATTCTGATAAGTGGGGCCAAAACAGATAATAATAAAAATATACAAAAATTAAATTAAAATTGGGCAAAGACTAAGTGTAAAATTCAAAACTAAAATTTGTAGAAGCATGGGGCAAAATGTGAAGTCAAACAAAGGATTCTTAAGAAAACAAAAATCATAAAAGAAAGGCTTAATAAGTTGGACTTTATAGAGCTGGAGAAATGCAGCCTTTGCAGAGGACCTGAGTCTGTTCCCAGCATCCTCAGTGGGTGGCTCATAACCACCTACAATTCCAGCTCCAGGGGGCCTGATACCCTATTCTAGCCCCCAGGGGAAATCACACTGATGTGCATACACCACACACACACACACACACACACACACACAGTTAAAAACAATCTTTTTAAAAAACAAAATTAACATCAAAATTAAAACTTTCTAAAGACTGTTAAATGCACTAAGCGAAGACAGAGTTCAAGAAAATACTCACAATATGAGCATGTGACAAAGGAGCTATTAATAACAATGTGGACAGCCTACTTTCAATTCTCCAAATGGACTTTACAAAAAACAAGACAGTATGGCCAGTAAACAAACAAAAGGCTGCTTAGTGTCTTTGACACAGGCATGTTTAAAGCCACATAGTTTGAGAAAACATGATCATACTCTTGCTAGAAACTACTCAATGGATGCTGAGGATGGATGGCCAGGGGCAGGTGAGAATATATCATCTAGGACTGAGTACATGTGGTTAAATACATACTGATTTCACTTAAAAAAAAAAAAAAACTCATTTTCTTAACACTCTCCACTGTAGCTTTTCTTCCAATTTACAAAAGATAAAACTTCAGAAAATCAAGACTTTTCTTGAGTCTTTTAGGAAATATGGAACAAGGTAAAAGTGAAATAAATTAGCTTTAGGTTTACTGTCAAAGCCCAGCTAAAGCTAATCAGAAAGGGGTATGTGGGGGCGGGGATAACATACCATTTCCAAAAACAGCAGCTCTTCTCTTTCTTTCTCTTGATCCAACAAATCTTTCTCATAATTTTTTTTCTGAAACTGTTTAAAATTTAAAATGGCAATGTCAATCATTAGTCACAACTTCTTGCTGACTGTAAATACCTCTTTTACTATAAGGCAGAGTAGAGTGTACTTACCACATCCATAGACATTTCCATTCTGTCCAACTCTAATACTGTCTACAAGGAAAGTTTTTAGAAATTAGTTGATTCACCAGTAATGAAACACAATCACCCAAGTATTTCTCAAAGAAACTCCTTCCCCAGGGGTATCCAAAGAGAACAGTTTACACTATGATATTAAGCTAATCTTTCACCACCAATTAACATTCAAAAACTGTGTTCCAAAGTCACACCCATTCATAATCTTTTTATTGATCTTATAAGTGTCAGTTGCATATTAAGTCAGTTTTTGAAAGCTGAAACATTTTAAGGTTTGACCTCACTAATCCAAATTTTTTACTATCTTAGTTTCCCAACATTTCCAAACAATCCACATAACAGATCCTTATACTAGAGCAAAATCATATGGCATAAAGTTAGAGTGTTTGGGAAAAGATGTGCTTGGGTGATGGTAGATCCCCACGATGCTGACCCCACCACTTACAAACATGTTCTCAAGCAGCCAGTGTCTCTAGCTCTAGCTCCTTTAAAAAGTCAAACAGACCACTGAATTCATTCTGAGGGGGTCTTCCCACACTCTTCTAGAAAACATGACTTCTGGAATTTTACTGCCATGGGAACACTTACAAGTAAAATCTAGTGAATGAGGAATTGGTCATCATTTGAGCGAGGCTCACAAACACCTCGAAGATGCTCAGCTTTCCTACAAGGAGCTCATACCGCTAGTAACAAAAATGATTACCCCTCAGAAATGCCCTTCAAAGGACCTGGGATACCCAGCAGTAGCTAAGACACCTGCCATTTATTAATTCTTACCACACGTGCAGATTGTTATCCTGTCAAGCTAAGAAGGGAAGCTAAAGTTAACACTGCCATACCGCAAGACACAGGTTTCCTAAGCAGGAGGGACACTTACCTTTTTCACAATAGCCAGGACATCTTTGTCTTTTTCTTGACACAGGAGTTTTCTCACACACATCTCTAACTGCTGAAGGAGATGCATGTCTGCAGGGATCTTCAGAGCTGATTTCACTTTGGGCAGCATGTAGCAAAGTTTCATTCTGTATTTAGAGTGAGCTTAATAATAACTAACAGTAACAGGAATGTGACACTGAAAAAGTTCAAGCTTTAGAAAACCCCAGAATTCAACTGTCTGTACAGCAAATATGTGTGCAGTGGCTACTATTTTTAAGACATTCACTATTCTGGGTACCAAGACACAAAATTGAATCAAACCAACAAAATCCTCTTCAGTGCCTTGCATTCTAGTTTGGAGCATGGAAAACAGAATGCATATAAAGAAAATGTCTGCCAGAAAGTGATGAGTCAGTCTAGAGAAGTTAGTAATGTTTTCACTGAAAATAAGGAATTTAAGGAAAGACCTAGAAAATCAGGGAGCAAGCCAGTCAAGTGTCTGGAAAAGCATTGTGGCCAATAGGGAAGACTTGCCTAGTGATAGTCTGACTCAGCAAACTAGTTTTGAGGCATAACATAGCAAAGATGAGCTACGTAGGAGACCTGAGTGGTGACAAGGGGCCAGCTCATGTTGTCAGTCGCTGTTGAGAGCCTGGCCTCTAATGCAATGGGAAGCACTGGAGGGTGTGAGCAGAGGCGTAAAGTGATTTAATTAACTTTCCTAATCATCATCTGTGTTTTGGGACTAGACGGTAAGTGGTTAAGGAGGGGAGGAAGCAATGGAAACAGCTTGTGGTACTTTGGGCCAGAAGGAGCAGCAGAGGTGCCCAGAGAAGCCTGCTCTCTGCATGCCTTTTGTGAGCAGCAGAGTGGCCTCGGGAATGCAGATGGGATGATAGAGAAAAGGGGGTTTAGGTTTAGGCCTGAGCAGTGGAAAGATGAGCCAGTTGCCTAGTGAGATGCAGAACCCTGCAGAAGGAAGAGATGTAGACAACACAGATCCAATGAATGCCGACAGATTGAGTCTGGGATGCCCATTAGATATTCTATGGGAATTATAAAACTGCAGCTACCTCTGAAAGCCTGGTGTTCATGTGGATGTCCTTGCAAGCGATGAGTCAGGAATGCATGAAAATGATAGTTTAGGCATGGGAATGGAGAGGGCGCATGTGAGAGAAAAATAGAAATGGGAAACATGCTAAGGCACTACCTCTGTCTAGATCAGCTGAGAAAAGAAGCAACAAGGAGGCTATGGAGATCTAAGAGACCGAAGAAAGCCTTCCCAGAAGGTTGCCAATGAGATGTTCTGCTTTGTTAAGCTCCAACTCTCCCTCTATTCAAGCTAGGTCTGGGGAGAGATACTAGGCCGTTGTCTATCTTAAAGCTGCTGGATTCATTCATTCATCATGTGTTCTCCATGTTAATGCTCTGTATTTCTTTGGCAAATCTTGAGGCAGCTAAGTCTCATTTATTACAGGGATTTCCAGGATGAAGTCTCGGCAGATGTTTAGCCAAGAGCTTCTTTTACACAGTAGCCATCGCTTCTGTGCATCTGAAAGGTGAAAACGCCTCTCTGGGATTCTCAACACTGTGCACCAATGGTCTGCATCTCGATCATTGCTCAGCACAGATACTGGGGACACTGTAACTAAGAACCCTCAAATCCCCTTTGGAGAAATTACTTCAACTCTGGCCACTGAGGAGAAGGCTCCTCTGAATACCAATAGGATTTTCCCAGCCTTGATGGTGTCTAAACTCTGTAAATCAAATGTTAAAACATTCATGTAGAAGAACACACAAAACATAATTCACTCTTTATTACCCAAAGTATATCTAGAAGACATTTTGATTCATGAACCCAAAAGATTATAAAGTTCTCGAAAATAAGGACTACAGCTTTTAGTAAAAAATACTTTTTAAGGATCTTATCATATTAATAATAATTACTCAGCCAGTCTGTCAGGCTGGCTTTGACTTGTGCTGGCTCAACTCAGTAAGACAAAAGATCTGAGATGTCAATTGAGAGACTGACATTTTTATCCCAAGACTATTACTAATCGGACTATGAAGCCAACTGAGATGTCTAGCAACAGACACTGCTAAAGAAAAGGTGAACATGGTTCTCACAAAGAGTGGGACAGCGCGACAACACAAATGGAGCAGGACGGGGTCACACACAGTGAGATAAGCTGCCACAAAGAGATGGGCGCTCTATGTTCCTCCTTAGAAGAGGAAGCTGGAAAGCTGAACAGCAGAATGGTGGTCATGAGTAAGTAGAAGGGTGGAAGGAAGGAAGGTTGGAAGGAGGTAGGCAAAGGGTGCCAAAATTCAGTTAATATACAAGGAATATCTTGTAGCCTGTGCAATAGGTAAGTACAGTTCACAGCAACTCATTATATATTTTATAAATAACTAGAAGACCAGTCTGGAGGCTCTGGGTACATAGAAATGACAAATATTTAAGGAAATGAAAATGCTAACTATACTGGTTTTATTGCTACATCTAATATTCATATATTAAATTATCATGCTGTATCCCATAAATGTGTGATCATTAAGTCAACATTCAAAAACAACTACTAAGACTCTAAAAGCAAGCATCAATTTCTCACTTAACCAAGAAAAAGGAGTTTGCAAACATTTACAACAAAGGACATATGAGAAATGCAACATTTTCCAAACCTTGCAGAGCAATACGTACCTCACATTTGCTACTGGGTCATGGGTTAGTTCAATAACAGGTAGAAAGAAATATTTGCAGAAAAATGATTTGGAAAATATCTCTATGATAAATTCACAGGTATCCAAAAACCGAAGTCTATTCCAATAACTCTTTCCTTGGCCCAACTCTACAAACAACAAAAATACCATAATGTAGTGATATATTGTTTATGATCTAATAAAGCCACTGAAGATCAAAATGCAAAGCTGGCCACAACAATAGAAGCTGGGAAGTGGTGGCACACTCCTTTAATACCAGGACTCAGGAGACAGAGGAAGATGGCTCTCTGTGAGTTCAAGGCCATCCAGGGCTACATGAGAGTGAATCATTCTAAAAGAGAAACAGAGCTCATGCCCTTAATACCTTCCATCCCTTGAGAGGTATATAAGATAGGAGCAGCATCTCATATTCTCCATCCTCACTGAGGACAGGAAGGCAATTAGTCTCCAGCCTGGGAAATTAGTCTCCAGCCACATTGAGGACTGGTTCCCTACCCCAGCCTTGGTAGAAGTGAGAGCTCTCGGGTGGCTTGGTTGCTTTGTTTTTCTGACCTTCAGCCTAAAACCTGATATATGTCTCTGGGTTTTATTATCCATGTTATGCCATAACCCAATTTTCCCTACATGAAATTATATATTACAAACCTAAACACCAAAAAGTTATGCAAAGTTTCACTCTACCTGCAATTTACTTAAGAAATACAAGAGAAAAATAGTCATTACATACTCTAGGTTTGTAGACTATAATATTTACACATCAAAAATTAGGAAAGGGTTTTATTAACACAATAAACTTGAGTAAGCACTGGTGGATTATGAAGACTGGATGACTAGAGAGAGTTACTATGTTTGACCATTGCCTATAGGCTGAGTTACCCTGTAGACAGTATTTATTGAAACCTGGAAAGCCATCTGAGTGGATGCACACATTTAAACCAACTCAAAGGCAGTCTTCAAACCCTCTAAGTCTTTTCAAACTAAATTAATTATTTGTTGTTGTTGTTGTTGTTTCCTTAAAAGTGTCTGATGTAGATAAAGTCATATGTAAACACAATTACTGAAAGAAAGTACTTTAGGTCATATTTAAAGTATAATCTAATTTTTACATAAATGTGCAAAGGTAAAGTTCTTAATACTTAAAACCAAATAGAAGCTTTTAAAATCAGACTTATTTTAAATTTAAGTTCCTACAACTGCTAAATGAAAACAGACTGAGCATAATTATTCTTACATAGAATTTTACAAAAGTACGTTTTTTCTCCTGAAAAGTGGTGGTTCATGATTAGTATGGTGAATCTAATAGTCAGGAAATCCTCTTCCTTGTCTGTGTTAGATAACAGTTTCACTAAAAATATTTAAGCATAATTATAGTCAAAGCAAGTGTTTGATGACTAATAAACCCACTAAAAATATATGTACGTATTTGCCACTAAAATTAATGATTTTGCCATGATTTTTAGCCCTTAACAAATTACAATAAATTTGTATGTGTTAATCTAGTTTCTAAATACAGTCAAATAACCACAGCTCACTAAATTCACACTAATATTTGCCATCAACAGCATTCAAGAAAGAATTGTAAGCTCACATTTTGTTCATTCAATTAATAATAAAAACAGCATTATAAAATAAATTACTATATTTAAAAAATGTTCTGTTCGTGCTTTAGTCCCAAATGTTATTTCATTAAGGTAGAAATTAGCCTTTCAACATAATTTATGTATTTAAATTTCTCAAGTGCAGTGAATTCACAAAAGAAAGATCTGAATAAATACTATTTTCCTCTATGAAAATTTTGATTGTGACATAAAGATTTCCAAAATAAACATAAATTAACCTACCTACAGAATTCAACAAAAAGCACACCCCAAATATTTACCACAAGCAGCCTATTTATCTTAAAAAAATGATATAAAATACATTGTAGATTTAATTAAGGTCAACTACTTCAGTAACTTTTTTCCAAAATTACTACTTACGTTCAATTAATTTTTGAATGACTTCGTGCCTCTGCTCTTGTTTACGATTATAGCGTAGAAAAATGCATAGAGTTCGTGCAGCTGCTCTTTGGACGGGTAAGACATTCTTAAAGAAACAGAATAGGAGAGACAATTTCACTAAGCTATGTTCTCAAAAATTAGTCCCCACCAAATCAATTAGTTATTGGCTAAATGTGTTTGCCACTTTTCAAACCCTGAGTTCACACCCTTCTGGAGAGATCTCTGTTACCTATGTTAATGTCACTCAGGAAAATAAGTCCTATCCCAAGCTAATTCAGTTTTAGTCATATCCGAATCATCCATGTTTAACTACCATTTCCTGCCACCTCATCTTAAATGACACATTCCTCAGCCACCCATTCTTTTGGGTAGCAGAATATTAACTATTTATATTCAACAAATATATTTAGGGAAATACCACGTGCCATCACCAAAACTGTGCCACTTCTAAAGCAGAAATTTAAAGATCCCATGTTCAGGTACATTGTTGAAGAATTTGAAGGTTGGTATCATATCTAAGGCTGGAGACTAAATATCTCTTCAGGGCTGAGAAATCTCAATTTCCTATTCCTATTTGTCAGTATGGAGGTAAAGGTTCCAGAACTCTACAAAAGGTATTAACATTGGAGAGTGTCACCAAAAAGAGCAATGTTACCAGCTGATGGGTAACATTACCAGTATTCCAAAGTCTCTGTCCTTCAGATTCCCAATACACCACTATATGGAACCTCGATTCTGAATGAATTCAACCAGTTACCTGGAAAAGTCTCTGAACCAGGTATACTGTGTCAATCATAAATTCATGTTTACCATCCCGATCTACTTGTCAATATTACAATATTCCACCCAGGTTGCTACAGTGGGAATCTCTGACATGCAGTGGACTAAAGTTGTATGGACACAGTGGTGCTGGCTGTGCCTTCTTCCACCTACACAAGTGTCCTTTCTACTAAGCACTATGCTATGTGACAGACACTGTTACTGTTGGATACAAAGGGACAGTGTCTACCATGAAAATTTAATAACTGTGTATAAGCAGAAATACAATAGAGTTTAAATAAATTTAATACAGGTTTAATATGATAAAATTCATGTGGTTTAATATGATAAAATTTCAAATGCATATATACAAGATATATGAAAATATGCTCAGTTTATACCTCATATAATATGTCTTATAATGCAAGGCAAGTATTCATTTGGGGCAGAAATCAATGTTAAGGGCCTCAGAACAGCTTCCATGAGTTTTCCTCTGATTTTTACACATGTGTTGTGTTACCTGTGTGCCCTCATACATGCAGACATGCACATATAGTAAACAAATAAATGCAAAAAGTGAACACACAGTTATTCTTGCCAAATCACTTTTTAAGATTATTATATCTACAGCACAACCTTAAATTCCTCAGACTTCCATTGTTATGTGTGATGAACTTGTTGAGTGGTGAGTAATATACCATGTGTCTTTTTAAGTTGAAAACAACACCAATAATATTATTCTCCTTTCCAAATCTTTGAAACTGAACCTGATTTTGAATTTTGGAGATGACTCTTAAATTCCTCATTTCCATTTTATGAAATGAAAAGTTAAGATATTTCAGTTCAGATTATAAAGTGGAAACATATATAAAGTTTTTGTTTGTTTTTGACCTGTGATGGGAGATGCGATTCTATAAATATGTTTTTCAACTGGTTAATGAATAAAGCACTGTTGGCCAATAGGAAAGCAAGATAGGTGGGACTAGGAGACAAAGAGGAAAGAGGAAGTAGTAAGAAGGAGTCAAGATGGAGAGTCTGGAGAGAACAGAACAGCCATTCCTCCACTCTCAGTAAGACCATGTGGAAATACATAGAAATGGGTTAATACTTAAGACAGAGCTAGCCAATAAGAAACAAGTAACTGGCCAACAGCATAATATCAAATACAGAGTCTCTGTGTGTTAATTGGAGCTGGTGCGGTGGCGGGACAAGACCAGGTGGCGGGAGGAAAAACCTTACTCCTTACAGACCTGCTACAAGAAATTGAACCTATGAGCTTATGTGTGCTATTCAGATACATCTCCAGTAGTTGTAGCTTTTAAAGTTAAAAAAAAAGTTTCTAAACTTTTATTAGGATGACATCGTGCATGCACAGTGGACTGCAGGCTAAACAGTCTTTTCTGGAAGTGTTTTGAAAGGTGGATAACTTCATAAGGTTTGCATATAGTTGTTTGCAGAGCAAATTGTAACTTCTTTTCCTTGAATAGGCTATCTACACTAATGCATCCAAACTTGCAGTGTGACTGTCCTTAGGCCCTATAAAAGACACAGTATCCACACGATCAGGGACTGCTGGGAGTCTTGGGAGTAAAGGCCTGGCAGGTGTGAGATGCTGGCAGTGTGAATACACTCAGAAGGAAGAGCAAAGCAGAGGTTCTTTTGCAGTTGACAATACTGAGTCCTGTCAACCTTTTTTCTCCAGAAGTACTGGAACAAGTCTGAGGTAAAGGGCAGGAGATAGGTACTCAATAGGTTGAGTACCTGCCTAGCAGGCATGAAGCCCTGAGTTCAATCCCCAACACCACATAAACTAAGTATAGTGCCACACACCTCTAATGCCAGCATTGGGGACATAGAGACAGGAAGATCAATGTCCTTCAGCTATGTAATAAATTTGAGGATAGACTGGGCTCCCTGTGCACTGCTTCTGAGAACAACATGAAAGTGTGAAGTAAATCCATCCATACTCCTCTGGCAGTGGATGAAACGTATGTGTAAGATGAGTCCTGTTCACACCTCCCTACAGCTAATGGTGGAAGAGCAAAGGGAAAATCAGAGAAGCAGGAGTCTTGACTCTCCTCCTCAGAGACCCATGGAGACACTGCTCTTCCAAACCGATAGGAACAGAGGTCCGTGTATTGTGAAAAGGTGAAGAATTTGGTAATGCCAAAATTATGCCAAGTTTAAAACAATCAGGTGAAATTCAGGGCTCACATTTGTCATCATGATGGCGAACATTCTTTGCAAGAAGCGGTAATAAATCTGGTCGCTTGATATGATGTGAGGCAGACAGGCATACTTCTGCAGCAGCTTCTCATGGGTCCTCCACTTCAGAGAGGCTGCAGCTCGCTGCTCAGCAGCTGTGAGTGCGGGAATCAAGTCAGGCAGAGAAGACAACTGCAAATAAGTACAAGGATGGTGGTGACTAAATCCATCAACTGCAGCCTGTAATGAAAACACACAGCAGGGAAGGACTTCAGGGTTTGGAAGCCATCTCAGATGTCACTGGGAGACAGTTATCAGACAGAACCAAAGATATGTGTGTGTGTGTGTGCGTGCGTGTGTGTGTGTGTGTGTGTGTGTGTGTGTGTGTGTGTGTGTGTGTATGTATGAGTAAAATGAAATCACTAAAGCCTGGACTTGTTATTCTTCTTTGTATGTAAGGCAACTATTCTTACATATCTTACATATCACTGTGGGCAACTTGACCTTCTAAATTCCTACCCTGTGTCTCACTAATTATACTTATAATAATAATTAATACTGAAAATATGAATACGAATTCCAAGGACAATAATAAGAATTGTGAGAGACGGAGCCACTACATATAGTGGCTGCAGAGGGCATCTCATGCCGGCAGCTCTCATAGGCATAGGGTTAGCTAAGAGCAGATGCTATTTTATTTAGTTGTGTGTATATTGTTTATAGAGACAGAGAGTTTAATGATTAGAAATCCAGTATTTGAAAAAGGCCTTCCCTTAGAAGTTTTTAAATACTCTACACACTTCATCACGTCACCCACACTGCAGAGGCACAGGAAATAGCCTGCGGGGAAAGGAGTTGGGAACTTGGAAGATTTTGCCCCTGCAGCACTTCACCATCTGGGAAAATAAAGGTGTGTGGAGCCTGTGGCTTTTTGACCTTCGAATTCCTTAATAACAGGACAAAAATTGAGAGCTTAAGATGTTTCAAATTAATTGTCAGTACAGTAATGCTTCCAAAACTGCCTCAGAGCTAGGAATGTAACCTGCCCTTCCTGTCTATAGCTATAGCGTAAGGCTGACATGGACTTGTTTATATACATTTATTTGTATCTTTTAAGTATGTGCATTGTGGGGTGGTAGGGGGTGGAGCTCGTAAAGGCAGAGCCAAAGGAGGCTGTAAGAAGGCATTAGATTCCTTTGGAGACAGGCATTACCTGTGATCATGAGGTACCCAGTAAGGGTGCCCGCGTGGAAGCCAGGCCCTTTACAAGAGCAGTAGAGCTCTTAGCTGCTGAGCCGTCTCTCTAGCCTTGCTGTGTAAGTGTTAATGCCAGCTAGGGATGCACTGACAAATGCACAGAGGGTTGGACACTGAGCAGCATGGGGCCGAGCACTGCTCCAATGCTCCTCACACACTCCTTCACTGTTCCGCACAACCGCCCTGCACAAGATGACAGACTTGTAACTGTCCTGAAAGACAAGATTTACCTTATTTTCATGAGCACTGCTTTCTCCACCAATAGACATGAGTTCCAAGATTTCTGGGAGGTGATTTATAAGAGCATCTAGTACCTTTTAAAGAAATATTGATAATTATCATCTGTCTTCTAAGTTAGTTAACCCCACACTTCAGTTTATATACAGAAATATTTTGACCAAACAACATTAGGGGTATTTCTGTTTAAAAAAAAAAAAATGTAGCATTCACTTGTCTAAACTGGAGAAAGCTAATATCCTCAAAACTGTCACATCAGGTGACAACCTCAAGTATCACATGATGAGCTAAGGTCCCCCAGGCTAATAGTTATTTTGGTAAATAGAATGTGCCACACATAGCATCAGATAGAAGAATATCTTCCATATCTTTCAATATCATCACCAGTCTATGTACAAGGTAAAACACTCTCACAAAACAATGCTGAACCAAAATCCAAAATGTGATGTCATTACAAGTGTGAACAAAACCTCTAGTAGAAAAATGTAACACTTACTAGAAAAAAGTAACAAAATATCAACAGTGATTCAATAAAAGTTTCTCTTTTGTCTATTTGTTGACATTTCCTAAGTTTCCTCAATAAACAATACACACTTCTGTTTTCAAACCAGATGTCTTGGAAGTCCTCATTTGTAAGATGCAGTGACTGATACAGTCTGGCTTAACATAAAACAAGAAATACCAGAGTGGAAACTTATATTACCTCCAATGATTCATCTTGTAATAATGTTATCAGTTCTTTGTGTATTAAATACACTCCAGAATTCAGAAGTTTAGAAACCTAAAATACAACAATAAAATTTCTCAGATTTGAGACTATATAATGTTAAAACACACATTTTTAAACTAGATTCTTGTTAAATATTCCTTCTAAAAAGTTACACCATAAATATATAATTAATTTCTGGTAAATTTAGTTGCATAGATCTGCTTCCTAATATGCTAGTATGTTCGGTCACGGGGCAAGAGAGGCACAGTGGCAAGGGAATGCACAAAGGATAAGATTACCAGCGCTGGAACTTCTGCCTGCACCAGCCCATAATAACCCACCGGCTCCACTAATCTACACTTTGAGTCCTAGAAATTCAAAGGGGTCTTAAAAATACCCGGGGCATTCATTCCCACTAAAGCTTCTCACAAGACAGAAACTGGACTGAAGGCCTTTCATGACAGTGGGGTGTAGTAACTCCCAACAAGGCAAACAGCCTTCCTCAACCCTGTCAGAGACTGTCCTCAATCTGAGAGCAACTGACAGAGTCTCAGCCAGTCTAGATCAATGCTTTTGGGTTTGTTCCTGTAATTAACTCATTGCCCATGAAGATGAGTTCACTCATTTGTACATTACCTCTTAAAGGGTGGGAAAGAACATAGTCTACACTGGAATAAGTCAGTTTTGTTTACAGGGTTTAGGAATGGGAAGATGCCTGAATAAAGACAGTGTTTTAAAAGCTTTGGGTTGTTTTTAAGTTGTTAGAAATATTTTCAAACAGGTGTTTTCTGAAAAATAAGAATAAAGTTACAATGTAGTAAGTATCAAATCTAGCATTAACACTGGATTAGAAAACTACACAGTGGGGAATTTTCATTGTTTAAAGCGCAAAATCAAATAAGCCCTTTGTTTCAAGGAACTGAACATTACTCTTAGCCTACACACATTAGATATGACTGTGAGAATATAAAAACCAGACATCCACAAAATACATAGCACAACCATCTCCAAAGTGACTCCTATTACAGAAATAGATGTGTGTGCATGTTGTTGTTTTGCCTGCTACAAAAATATAACAAAAAGCAAAGATTAAACAAAGGAGATAAGGGAAACTAACATTTGCGTAGATATTCTTAAACTTTACTCCCATGCAGTCTTGAGAAGAATGCATCGTGACCAACCTGAACAAAACACAACCTGCAGGATCCGCTACAAGTACATTCTGCCCTGTCCTCCTCCAAAAGTGAACTTTTGTGGGTCAGTTTACAGATAAGATACAGCTGTGTAACATTGGGATTACTTTAAATAACTGCACATTGCAGTGGAATACTTCTGGAGCTTATACTATGATCTCACCCATGTCAGAAAAGTGTAATTTTTACATTTTTATTTCATTGCCATTCATTTTTACATGTGTCTGGGAATGTGCATTGTGTGTGCATATTCACATATATGTGAGCACATGAAATTGATATTGGGTATCTTTCTTGACCACTCTCCACTTGATAAATCAAAGCCCTCTCACTTAAACCTAGGGCTCCAGATTCAGCTAGTTTAGCTAGTTAGCTTGCTTTGGAGATGCCCTGTCCCTGCCTCCTGAGGGTGTGGATTACAGGCAGGCTGCTATGCCCCCTAGATTTACATGGGATCTGAATTAATCCTCACACTCAGGCAAGCACTTTACTCACTGAGCCATCTCCTTGGCCCCAGAAAAGTGCTATTTTAAAGAAGCAAAGAATATGACTCAGCAGTCCAAAGCATCTTAAACATTTATAATGATGCTATGAATATCCTTCATTCTCTCAGCTAATCTAGTGGCTGACATGGGAAAACAAGCAAGGAAGATGATGAAATAGTCTTACTGGCAATAAGAATTTTTTTAAACTTTTTAATTTTTATTTATTTATTTATTTTTACTATACAATTTACAAGGAAAGATTTCATATCAATTATAAAGAGGCTGTCATGTGACTATTTTGAATTGACAAGATAATAGCTTATATATTGTGATGGTTAATACGGATTGTCAATGTGACGGGTTCTAGACTTACTCTAGCAAACTTCAGCATTTATCTTTGAGGGAATTTTTAGATTGGATTAGCTTAGGTGGGAAGATCCATGCTGTCTTAGTTATTAGCATCAGTTATCAACTTCCTCAACATAGAATCACCTGGGGAGAAGAACCTTACTGGAATTGCCTAGATTTAGACTGGCCTGCGGATATGTCTGTGGAGCACTGTCTTGATTGATAGTGGACATGGGAGGGCCCAGCCCAAACTGTGTAAGAAAGCTAGCCAAGAGAGAGCAAGTCTGTGAAGCAGCATTCCTCCATAGTTTCTGCTTTGAGCTTCTACTTGAGTCTTGCCCTGACTTCCCTCAATGATAGGTTATGATATGGAAATATAATCCAAATAAACCCTTCTCTCCCATGAGTTGCTTTTGGTCATGGTACTTATTAGAGCAACAGAGAAGCAAACTAGGACACACTCTAATTATGGGTAGCACCATCCCATGGCCTGGGATCCTGGACTAAATGAAAATGAGACAGGGAGCTGAGAAGAAGCATCCGTGGCTCTCTGCTTCTGACTGTGGACTAGAGTAGCAGCTGCTTTCTGCTCCTGCCACCATACCTTCCCTCCACGATGGAATGTGCCCCAGACCTGCAAACTGAAGTAAAACATTTCTTCTAAAGTTGCTTCTGTCATGTATTTTGTCACAGCAATAAGACAAGTAACTAACATATGCCTGGCAACTGTTATATACATGTGTTTTTCATTGTCATTTTCTGAGAAACAGGCCCCTAGTTTCAACTTCAAAGATGAAAAGTTAATTGTGTTCATCATAAAAGTTTGTTTTACTTTTGGACATAATTTATGGACAGTTGTATAGCTGAAGCTAAAAGCTATGCTCATAACATTTCATTTATGGTAAAAGCAATAAATGTAAATAATTTGTTACTTAGTTTTCCATTTACCCTAAAACTACTTAAACATAAGAGCAAACTACAAATATGATAAAGCACATAAAATTATAGCTATCATAATGTCTGCCTTAAAGTAAGTATTAAGTTTAAGTATTCAGAAAAATAGGTTAATGAGTAAATGAATATAATGTATTATGTAAATGGATTTTGTAAACATACTTAGAAAGAGAAGAGAATTATGGGAATTCAAAAATAAGATTTAAAACTATAACACAAAAGAGCTATGGAATATCTACCTCATAATAAATCTATAAATACAACATACAGAATATTAAAACAGCATCTAATACACAGACAGAATCAACATGTGTACCATCAAGTTCATTCTTAGACTTACTTCATAAAAGCAAATAGCAATAGTGTATCTGACTGGTACTTCAGGGTCATGACAAAGGCAGAAGAATGTAGAATAGAGTTCCATGTGGAAGTTTTTAGGATCAACAAAAACAATCATGGCCTAGTGGAGGTCGAAGGAGATGAATGGGAAGGAAAGAAAAACATGCATCAATACCTAATATATCATCTCACTGGAACTGAAATCATATCCTATTAAGCAAATTTAATAAAAATGTATATTTGTAAAACACAAATGCATGCACATATTTTTGATTATATACAGAAATATAAATTCCACAGATATTTGATTAACACTTCCTATACATTTAGATAAAGTGCTAAACAGCAGGTGTTGGACATGTAAATATTTTAATGCATTCTACTCAAACATTTTAAAGTCATAATCAACACATCCAGTAAATACAATCAAGTATTTTATTACCGGAAAGTTGTAAGCACAGTTCTTTCGTACTGAAGTATATTTCTTCTCCTGCTCTATGATTTGGGATGGAATCTGGTTTTCATTGTGGCCATTTTCTTGTTGCAAACCCAACGTACAAAGTTTCTTATAAAATTCCAAAAATCTCAAGTGCTGATCTGGAGTGAAAATTCCTAAAACATATGAAAAACCTGTGTTCAATATTTCAATTGCAAACAAAAAAACTTAAAAAAGAAACTCAAAGTACAATAAAAACATGTTTAGAACAAAATATTTAACCAAAATTGTTATAGATGGCTCGTAACAGCAATGAGCAAAAAACTCCTCTGAAGAAAGCTAATGGGTCATACACTTTTCATCTCATGCTCACTTTAATAATATTTTAATTTTAAAAATAAAAACTACAGAAAACAAGAACCATGTCTATATTAGTTACACAGCTTGAAAAACTAAGATATCATCATCAGGATTGTACTTATAATACTGCTGTTAATTTATGGTATATGTTTTAAAACCTCTACGGGGGGGGGGGGGGAAAAGCATGTGTATCTACAGAGAAGGAACCTAAGAACCTAGCCTGGAGGAGGTCAACAGCATGTTCATCAGCTCTCTTAGCACTAAGGATTTGTTGAATATTGTAAAACATTTTTCAATTACCAGATGTCTGCAATCCACATAAAGGATATATTACTATGCTAGATAAGAGACTAATTGTTACATGGTTACAGTAAGCTAAGAATATGCTCAAATAACTCAACTCTTGGGTGTTGGTCTACATTCTAAGCTGAACTATTTAAACGCTATATTTCTTATTTGAAACGTGATTTTTAATCATTATTTATTTAATATTTAATTATTCTTACTACACACCAGCAGGTACTACATACCTGACCTTCCTTCTATTAGCACAGTCCAACTTAAACATACAAAATGCCCAGAAATCCCAAGGGCTATGCTTATTTGACTCTTTCAGATAAGGTTCCATCCATGAAAATGTCATTTTTGAATTACATTACCCTAAGACTTCACACACGAGAATAAGTGCTACATGTAAAGAACTGAATGAAATGAGCATGAGCAAAACAGAATAACAACTAGTCTTACAAGCCCTATGTAACATACCATAGAGTCCGTGACATAGCTTTCCTAAATGAAAAGATAAAGAAATAAGGATTGATTCATCTGCTTTGAAAGATTTTTCACAGAAGGATTTCACTAAGGGAAGTATAGTTTGACTTCTGTCATCTGAAAGACAAAACAAAACAGGATATACTTTAGAGGCAGTTGCTCACATTACTGCATGGAAACTAATACACATATACCCTCCAGAAGAAAAATGTCTATGTTAGGCTAACAATGACAGAAATATCTGATAACGGTGACAGAAAGAGGGCTGGTGACAAGGGGTAAGATCACCAGAAACTAAGTTTGGGCTTCTAAGGTACCACCAAGGAATGAAGATAGGGTCATCACAATTAAAACAATAATGTAACTGATGATTTGAGTCTGAATAACCAGAAGAATTCTAACATACATTATATAAACAAGTGAACATAGTTAGGTTCCAACAAACTTTAGCAAAACACATAGGATTGAGTGAGCTTCTAAGTAACCCTCTAAGCTCTCATATAAGAAATTTGAAAAGATAAAAGAGAAGAAAATGTATTTGAACTGGACACTAAAAGAAGCCTAGAAGTCATATAGGACAAAAATAGAGGATAGGGGGAGAAAGACAACTAGAGGCAACATCAGGGAGAGGAAAGTGGACATGGAAGGCTAGAGATGTCGGAGCACCCGGGAGGAAATGAAGGAAAGTCTGCAAAAACAGAGCCCAGTGAAGCAAAGTGGGAAGATCCGTTCATGCCAGCATTTCCAGGCTGGATCCTAGGGCTGCCCTCAATATTAGAGGCAAAATATTCACCCAATTATGTGCAGTATTGCTCCTCCTGTATGTATCATATTACTTCAGTGATCATTCTGAAATATTTATACAAAATTATTGTCTATACCACAATAACCTTCAGAGGCCCTCCCAGTTCCAACAAAATGTTGATAGTCCTAGTGAACCCTCCTACAATTACATAACTGACTTTCATACCTCAGTCTTGACATTTAGCCCTCCAAGTGATACCTTGTCATGGTGGCTAATATCCATGGATAAACTACTTATCCAGAGTTAGGCACCAATCTAGGTCTATGTACACACTTGGTAGAGCAGCTAGCTTTTCTGTGGCTTGGTTTGCATAAGAACAGGAAATATCTTTCTTCACATCCCCACTGAATTACCTACACCAAACTTCTCCTCCCACAAGATTTCTGGCATTAAAATATCATTGAGAAAGAATTCATTTAGACATGTTATAAGCATGTTATGTCATTTAAACATGGTACAATCAGGACTTAACATCAGTTAGTTGGGGAAGTTAAGGGCTACTTCTCAAGACGAATTCTTCAACTTCTATATATGTCGGTTAAGTTTTGAAGAGAGAAATAAGAAGTATGAAACATAACAGCTGTTATAAGTAGGTTTTTCCCACCACCCTAGTCCCAGAACCGTGCCAGCCCCAAATAACACAGAGACACTGTATTAGATATAATTCTGTTGGCCAGTTACTAGTATTTCTTATTGGCTAGCTCTGTCTTAAATTTCTATTAATCTATTTCCATGTGGTCTTATCTTACTGGAGAGAGGGGCTGGTGTTCTGCTCTCTCTCTGTCTTCCATCTTGGATCTCCCCCCTACTACTTCCTTGTCTCTTAGTCCCGCCTATCTTGCTTTCCTATTGGCCAACAGTGCTTTATTCCTTAACCAATAAGAGAAACATATTTACAGAATGACATCTCTCATCATACAGCAGCACTAGATTCCAGGAAGGTAAGCGTAGAAGCATGGAAGGCATCAAGAGGAAAGAATCATAAAACTATAAACGTAACAAAAAATTTGAATCAGTCTTTGATCCTTATTAGTAATGTAAAAAATGGAAAAATAATTTTTCAGAAATAAAGATTTCTGCACATGCAGATTTACCTGTATCAAACATGTCAAGCATGTTAACCAAGGTTTCAAAAGCAGCAAGCCGCACACTGCCACTCTCATCCCTAGAGAGTTCTATTAATTCAGGGAGCACCACACTCTTTGTCAGTTCTGTCCTGCACAATAAGCAGTAGAAGAAAGTAAGTCAGACCAACAGCAAGAGTCCAGTGAAAACAAGTGATTAGCCCAGATGGTCCCAGTGTCCACACTAGTCCCCAAGCATGCCATCTGGTTGGGAAAGCAGCCATGGGTATAAGAAATACAGGTTAGTTATGGGAGAGTTGTGAGGGAATATAATTAAAATACATCTTGTGAAATTCTCAAAGAATTTAAAATATTTAAATAAATATTAATAATAATTTCATGATTACATCAATTCTAATTTTCCCTGTAAACTACTGTGAACTATAGATATTTTAATGACTGGGATATTATATTAAGCTTTATAAGTTATATCATTTCTATTTTAAAGAAATCTCAGGAAATGATCCAGCTAATTAAGAAAAAAATTATCATAAATATTTGTAGAAATTCAAGCAAAATGATTTGATCTAGATTTTGGGGCATATGTTATCTTTCTAATCATCTGAAATACAACATTATAATAGTTTCCACACAGAAGAATGATAGACAACACTGGATATTCAACATAAATGATTAAGGTATGAAAGATGCTTTTAGAGGATGGCATTTAAAAGATAGTCATAAGCTGTAAAAAGCCAGCACTTCATTCCTACTGATGACAGGGTTCAGACTCGGATAAAAGGGAGTCGTAACACATAGCCAGCTTTCTTAGATGCAATATGGAAGACAGCATGATGTTTTTTATGTTTTCCTTTTTTTCTTTGTATTATTATTGTTGTTTTTTTCTTATTTTACATATCCATCCCAGTTCCCTCTCTCTCCCTCCCATGTCCCCTGATCCCTCCTCCTGTCCCATTCCCCACCCACTCCACAGGGAGGGTGAGGCCTTCCAGGAGGGATCATGAAAATCTGTCAAATCATTTGGAGTAGGGTCTAGGCCCTCCCTCCCTCCATGGGGAATATGCTCCCAAATTCCTTTTGTGCACCAGGGATACATCCTGGTTCCATTGTCAGAGGTCCCTTCTAACTGAGACCCCTGTTCAGGGGTCTGAGTCAGTCCAATGCTGGATTCCCACCTATCACTCTGGGGTCTATGAGCTCCCCCTTGTTCAGGTCAGCTGTCTCTGTGGGTTTCTGTGGCCTGCTCTTGACCCCTTTGCTTATCATTCCTCCCTCTCTGCAAGACAGCATAAATTATACCTGATATATTTTATTGACATAGTTTTAAAAAATAGCAGAGGCAGGTGAATCTCTGTGAGTTCAAGGCCACTATGGTCTTGTTCCATGCCAGCCAGGCTGCACAGTGAGACCATCTCAAAAAACAAGGGGGGGGGGGAGGAAGGAAAGAAGAAAGAAGATAAAACATTAAAAACAGAGAGGGGCGGCACACACCTTTAATCCCAACCCTGGGGAGGCAGAGACAGGTGACTCTCTGAGTTTGGGGCCAGCCTGGTCTGCATAGTGAACTCCAGGCTAGCAAAGGCTACATAGTGAGACCCTGTCAAAATAAATCAATAAAGCAAACAAAAAAAGCCTTCAACAGAAGACTGTTCCTTCAGTTTCCTCACACGGGTCTTGAATGAAGCTTTCTCCTACGCTGTCTGTAATTACTGCATTTGCTATATGACAGACAGGGCGTCATCATGAACCTCAGCTGGACATGTGGACAGTTCCTCCCCCGCCACACCTCTAACAGCACACTGCTAAGCAATTCACCTTTCTCTTCTGAACTCGGAGGGTGCTTGTGTACAACTATTCACTAAGCATTTGAATTTTCTATCCTGTTTTAATTTTTAGAAGTTAATTTTAACATTATTTAAACTTTCATTCTCACGGCTTTTTCATCTAAAGAATGTCACCTCATTAACTCCTCAACCACATTGTATTAGTGAGAATTTAAATAATTTTAAGTGTTAAGGAGATAATTAATTTTCTCATTTCATTAGAGCCAAAGACAGTTTTGTTTTTTGATTACTATAAGGAGGTGATGGGAACGTTAAGACATAGGGCATATTGGGAGTTTCCCAGACTCTGGAGACACGTCCTGGAAACAGAAGTCCCTTCTTCCTTCCTTTTGTTTCCTGGTGAAAAGGTGATGGCTGGGCTCCCCCACACGCTCCGCCATGAAGTGCTGCCTCTCTTGGCCCAAAAGTAAAAGGAAAACCTCCAAATAATGACCCCAAATAAAACTGTTCTCCCCATAAGTTGTTACAGCGTCTGTTACAACAATGGAAAGCTGACTGACAAAACTAGAAATAAGGCACCATTACTTTTCAGTTATCACACCACGAAAAGTAATATTTGTAGGACTTTGTAATAGGACAACAGTAATGCCCAACAGAAAATAAATATGCATATATGGTCAAGAAAATTGATTCCTTAAGCCTACTGAAGTTGAGTATATTCTCCGTAATTTTGTTCTCATAAATTAATCCTCAAGGAATAATCCTAAATGAATTTGGGGAAGACTAATTTGAACATCCTTAGTGTGGCAGTTTGATTATGACTGAATGCTTGGTCACCAGTTGGAACTGCTTGGGAAGGATTAGGAGATGTGGCACATCACTAGAGGTGGGCTTTGAAGTATAAAAGGGCCACACCAGGCCCAGCCTCTCTCTGTCTCTGTCTCTGTGTGTGTGTCTTTCCCTCCCCCTCTTCCTCTCTGGCTGCTGCCTGTGTATCAGGATGTAAAGCTCTCAGCTACTGCTCCCACACCACGCCTGTCTGCTTCCCACCATGATGACTATGAACTAACCCTCTGAAACGGTGAGCAAGCCCCCAAACCAATGCCTCCTTTCATAGTTGCCTTAGTCATGGTGTTACTTCACAGCATAGAACCATAACTAAGCAACTTAGCCTTCCCACTTTTTAAACAGGAAAAAATGTCAGGTGGTTTAAAAAAAGTAAATAAGTATTTCACATCTTTATAGTCAAATTCTGATTCTGACTCATAAACATAGGTTTAGCAGAGACTGAATTAATTATAGCCCACAGTGATTCAACAAGAGCAATGTAGCTTCAGAAGACCTATCAAAAAGTAGTTTTTAGGTCAAAACTAACTGATTAGCAAACATGGCACAAAATGCGTGACTATGCGCTGAGTCTGTTAGTGACATCCTAAAGCTTTCCAAAGTCGTCATTACTATAAGCTCACTGTCCTCATCTGTGAAAAAGCATATCAGATGAAATCAATGCAGGGACTACTAAAAATAAGACACTAGTGTTTCTCTACCAACTTTAAAATCCTTAAAACAAAAATCATTTCCCAAGATAATTTGTAGATATTTCCTTTAATACTATACTTGTACCCTGACTTGGAAACTGTTTTTAAGCAGAGGGTAGACTGCCTTCCCATGCTCCTGCTTCCTGAACAGTATACCCCAAAGGACAAGAACCACAAATGCAAAAGCACACAGAGCTTGGAATTCACAGGGACACACTTCAGTGACAGCAAATCCACCTAAAACACTTAAAAATATAGTCAGGAAATGATCATCCAAAAGAAATGCTGTACTCCAGATATATGCCAAATGTGGTCACTACTGGGGACATGGTCCTTTGTTGGACATAGTTGCTTACAATTATAACTGAGTAACCAGGTGAGAAAGAAAGAAACGGACATTAACTGGAGATCTGCTGCCATGCTAAACACACCTCCTCCCATCTTTTTTACTGTAGACACATTAGTAGAGGCCTGCTATCATCGTTTGGAGAAAGCACAGAAAGAAATGAACAGCACACTTTCATGGCATACATGAGCAGGATATACTTGTCTCACAACCTGGAAATAAGACTGTGTGGCATAAGGATTTGGAAGTACACTTACCCAATGCCCTGAGCTATATTTTCTAACTGCCGACACATACAAGATCGAACTTCATATTCCACATCTTGACAGAGTGATTTTACCAGGGGAAGTATTTCTCTTTTAATGCTGAGGAAGACAGGTTTAAAAAAACATGTAAATTGATAAACATTTTAGACTAATATTTTTAAGTAATTCTCAAAATTTCAAATCACCACATATAAGAGAGAACATCCTTGAGGTTTTAGATTTGTATGTTTAATATGAAGTATCTGTAAAAATCAGGAAGCTATAAGGGGCACATAGATGGAGGAGGAAAAGGCCTTGAGGACGCAGAGAGTTGAGTTCATATGACATGAAAGTAGGACAGGAGAAAATTAGGGATTAAAGTTTTGAGCAGGGATCGTGATGGGAGGATGGAGGGATAAATAAGATGGAAGGTGGGTGTGGTGGGTTGCTCTTCTCCAGGGTGAAGGAATAGGTTGCCCTACATCCATGTGCATGCAGGCAGTACTGATTAATAGATTATTTTTTAAAAGAATAAAAAATGACATGAAAGTGGGAAGGGAAACATTTGGAGTAAAGGGACATTTGGGTTAGATATGTCAAGATAATTATTTATATACATATATGTATGTATATATACATATGACATTGTTAAAGAATAACATTAAAATATTCTTTAAAACCATAATTTACCTTATTAACCATATACTTTAACATTAGGTTGAACAGTTTATGATGCATTTTTACATGTGTTATTAAATTTGAATGTTATCATCAGTTACTTATAACAGTATCTGTTCCAGCAATGAAATGTCAATAGCTAATTCAAAAGACTTTAGTAATGTGATGTCTGGTTCTGGCAACTATCAGTCAAAATATACTTCTGCTTTGACAATCTCATGTTAAAATTCACAACACATCAAATGTGAACATGTGTCATTTGTTATCTAGGTAAAGAGAAGCATATATACTGTAGACATGCTCTGTTATAAGATTACTTTTAAAAAAAGGAATTCATAATAGTGGTCCTAGAAATCTTATCTTTATGTCCCAAGATAATGCTATTTTATCTTTACAAGAAAAGATGGTATGAGACTTGATCTTGAGAATCCATAAAACTGAGAAGAAATGCCTCTAATAGGTAGATTTCTGTCGGAGAAGTCTATATAACTAAAAAGGTTAAGTCTGTGAGTGATATGGAATAATACAAAACTAAGCATTGTTGATACTGCTATTGCATATTTTAAATCAATTTAATTTAATATGAGATAAAATTACATATAAATACTCACCTATGGGCATCAAATTTGTTGGTTAGTTTTCCTAAAATTTTACAGCTAACTAAACGCGACTGGACAGTTTGGGAAAGTTGTGCCTTAGAAACAAGTGGATTCAGAATCTAAAGAAAACAATTTGGAGAATAAAATATAGGAAGTATCATGTATTCTCATCATTAACATCAACTTCTTCAAAGAACACCTTCATGTTTTAAACACGTTTAAAGAATATACATTACAATTGAGATACTTGGTCACTCTTAACCTAGAGCACTTTCTTTGTCTTTTTGGCTAAGGTAAAGATGCCAAGTTATGCAATAAAAATGAATTAAGAAAAAGACTGAAGTAAAACTCATTGCAAACTTTGAAATAAGCTTAGTGCATATGAAGATAATTTTGAAAGTACATTTTCAACAGAGAAAAGCATATTAGTTACCAGATACTCTGATCTTTATTTCACATGGAGTGGTTTTATATTTATCCTAAAAATACAGAAAGTCTATTTAAGAAATTTCATTACTTAAACATAACAATCTAAGTCAAGGGCTATATTCTGCATATACTAGGCATTCAAATATTCAATAGCATGGCACACTGCACAGAATTATGAATAGTGGTCTGTTATTCTAGCACCAACTCTTTAATGTTTAACCTTGCTATTTCTCATCTCAAGGATTCTATCAAAAATCACATCCTAAAAATGCTGAGCACTGTTGAGTAGCAATTGCCTCATTCACATTTACACTGCTCTTCAAAAACACAAAGAGCACATCTCTGCATTATGCTCAGCAGTTTAATATGCATGATGTCTAGATATTTGCCACATTTCTTTTTATTGGGGGTGGTTTGAGACAGGGTTTCTCTTTGAAACAGATCTGGCTGTCCTGGAACTAGCTGCATAGAGCAGGTTGGCCTTGAACTCACAGAGATCTGCCTGCCTCTGCCTCCTAAGTACTAGGATTAAAGGCTTGTGCCACCACTGCCCAGCCCAGGTACACATTGTTATAACTATATGAAACTTGCCATTTTAACTAGTATTCTGGTGTTGTGACTGAATGACAAACTACAATAAGGACAAAGACACAATAAAATCAGTGGAGGATATTTCAATGAATAACATTTTACAATGGTATGACTGCAAAAAAATATATACAGGGTTAAATAATGTTCAAGATTGCTAGAGGACAGATTTGCTGTCTGTCTTTTCTAGTCTATCATCTTAACTCATAATAAAGCCTTTCAAGAAGGGCAGAATTAACCATATCAAAAATTAAAAGATAAATAACCAATTGGGAATAATAATTCTTATGCAAATATGTACAAATGCAACAAAAAATGGCAGAGAGATGGTATGATCCCAGCACTGGAGAAGCAGAGGCAGGTGAATCTCCATGAGTTTGAGGCCAGCCTAGTCTACAAAGTGAGTTCCAGGACAGCCAGGGCTGTTACACAGAGAAAACTTGTCTCAAAAAAAAGAAGAAAATGCAACTAATTTGATACACTATATGAAAAAACAGTCAACAGTGTATTTTTACATTTCCAATTAAAATGTAATTATACCTTTAGCCTATCAAATGAAGTTGGAACACAATTTTTGTTGTTGATTTTGAGGCAGGGTCTCATGTAGCCCAGGCTGACCTTGAATTCACAATGTAGTCAAGGAAGACCTTGAACTCCTCACTTCTTGCCTTCTTCTTCTGAGCACCAGGATTATGAGCATATAACATTCCCCACCCCACCCCACCCCCACCACCCCACCCCCACCCCCACCCTGTGTCTGATTCACAAGCACAGGGTCATATGCATATGAATGGGGTCCTATGCACATGACCTGGGTATCAAACCCAGGCTTTAGTGCATACTGGGCAAGCACTCTAGCAGCTAACCCATATCCCCATAGAGCAGTATTTTTAATAAAAACCCAGGGTAACATTTCACATATTTAGTGAAAAGTTTGAGAATATTAATGTTCTCTCACCTGGTGATGCCACTTCTGTGGATGCTATAGTTAAAGACTACCTGTAAAGCTCTACAGAGATGCCTTTTTTTGATAGTAAAATTTAAGGCTGAAAATAGCTTCCAGCATTAAAAGTAAAACAATTTGCAGCTGCACACAGGAAATAATGCTCACTGAAAAGAGACCACGCTCAGATTCAGTACAATTACTGACATGACAAGCAGCAGCCACACAGAGGGGAAAACCTGAAGGCCATACATCAAGAACTTAAAAGCAGCCAACTACTGAAGTATAAATTATTTTTCTTCCTTACATTTTCCAAATTATTTAAGTCTTCTGCAACGAGCATATGTCGCTTTCACAACGCAAACCAATCCTACTCCTTTAAAAAAAAAATCATAAAGTGAGTTACTATTTACAAAAAGAAAAAAAAAATCACACAGTATTACCTCATGCTTCAGGGTCTCTTTTGGTAATAATTCTATTGCAGAGAGAAGCGTTTCCAGCCATGCATTGCTGACACCTAATGGGCATAGACACAACTTTCTAGGTTAAACATCTCAGGTTCAAATGCACTCTTAACTCATCCATTAACAGCTGCAATCACATTTTATTACAAAATAAGAATAATTATTCTTATTACTACTCTAAGACATTTTCTACAGCTTTTTGTCTTGACAAACTTTAGGAAATTTTAAACACTGAAAAATAATTTGAGGGAGATAACTCTAACTTGTGGTATTCTATTCTCACTGTATGATAACCCCATGAACATAAACATAAAGGAAAACATCTAAGGGAAGAATAACCCCAAGAACACACGGGTGTGTTCTCTCTCCCAAGGGTGTTCCTTAGAGGGACCTCTGCTGTTTTCATTGGGCCCATGGATGGCAAGTAAACTACAGCCATTTGCTAGACACCATAAACAAGAATGCAATTAAGTATGCTCGGCCCTGACCTGTGTCCCTATGCTCCAGGTGCAGGAGAATGATTTGCAGGAAGGAGTGTGCACAGGTGTGGGCTGACATTGATTCTTCCTGCAGGATGGTCAGAAATGACATCGCAGCTGTTAGCTGCATTTCCACACTCGCAACATGCAGCACTTCCTGTGTGATCAGAAAGAATTAACTATTTACAACAATGAGAGATCAAAAGGGAATGTTTGAAAGAGGCAAGGTTAAAGAAAGTGAACGGTCGTGCTCTACAGATGACTAAATACAACCTTTAAGGATTCAACTCTTAATACTTTAAGAGGACCATATTAGCCTGTCCCTAATTCATTTGATGATAAATTTCTTAAGAAGTCTTAAATGTTTTGAGAATTTATACAATAAATAACATTCTTTTGCTTTACCGGATGAAAATGTTAAACCATGTGTAAACCTTTAAAGGACAGGGTAGGTGGTTTTGATGGATTTGAACCTTTACACTGCTAATGGCAATATATAGATGTCATCCTACTGAGCACATAATATCAAAGCTCAATCACATGCATTCTTAAATATAAGAACATTTCTAAACAATAAATTAATTTATAACCATCTAAAAATTTGAACATACATATTCAAATTTAAAGTCTACATTAAAATACACACTTTTAATACATAAAAGGCTAAAATAATAACCTAAGTAAGCCTTATCAAATATCATAACTGTATTTCTCTAGAAACCAGTTGGTTTTAGGGATTTATGTATAACGTAAAGGCAGAACAGATTTTTTTTTTTTGCTCAGTTATGGAAATTGTGAAAATTTCACTCACATGTCAATTTTGTGACTGACAGAGCAAAGTTATCAGAACATCATGATACTCGTTGTCATAAATTTAAAGTTAAATTTTTTTGATCTTGGGAAAACCAACTTTCCTGGCATTATTTCTTGATATAATAAAAGTCATTTACAACATGATCATCACACACATTTAAATCATTTATTTATATAATTTACCAACTTACTGTGCAAATGACCATTTAAATAATGGCCACTGTACATCCAGTATCTTTCCTACACTACCCTTGAGTTCATAGAAGGAATAGCAGCTTGCCCACCCACATCTTCACTGGTCTTGGTCTTGTCCTGAAACCTATTTTTCTGTCACCTTCCTCTCTCTGTTAGTAAATGACAACTCTGTTTATACAAGCTTCTAAGTCTACAAACTTCAGGCTCATCCTTAGCTCCCCGATTCCTTCATTCAACCCATCAAAAGGATCTGTAATCTGATTACTTGTCACCTCTCCCTTATGACCATAGTCTAAACCACCAACAATTCCAGCTTAAATTATCCCAATAACCTTTATCTAGTCTGATTCATCATTGCCCCAATCTTATCCTCCACTAGGGAGCCAGAGAGATTATCTCGACAATTAATAATGCAGACCCTGCTCCTTTCTGCTCAAATCCCCCATGGCTTTCCAGAGTCTCACTCAGAGCCCAAGTTGGTTTTGGTGACTTAAACAGGATCTGCTCACAAATCTTCCTTAGCCCAGATTTCCACATGGTGGCGCCCTGACCTCTTGTACCTGGATTCTGACACCATTTTTAAAGTGAGTCTTCCCCCAACAGTTCTATTTTAAACTACTTCAAAAGAAAACGTTATGCATTCGACTCTTAAAAAGAGCATACTTATGGATATGTAAATGTCATGTTCCCTAACACACCCTCAGCTCACCAGCCCCTAGAGAGGCTCAGGCTATCACCCAACATGCAGCACAGCCCTGTGGACATGGTCTACCTCCCCCAAATGGAGAATGTTTTTTATGACTTTGAGAACTTTTGTCTGTTAGCCCACTGTAACAATTAGTCTGAATACACAGCGTGCATTCAGAATAGAACGTTCTGCTCTTGGTGTTCTGTTTCTTTCTACATACTTTCAACAGCTCCTAAAAGGCTGTATCAAGAAATTTTGAGGAGCCAGGCAGTGGTGGCACATGTCTTTAATCCCAGCTCAGGAGGCAGAGGCAGGTACATCTCTATGAGTTTGAGGCCAGCCTGGTCTACAGAGCCACACCGAGAAACCCTGTCTCGAAAAATCAAAGAAAAAACTATTTTTTAAGGTAGGCCTTAAAGCCTAGGGATTGGCAGAGTCAGACAGAAGGCAAGGCTGAACACACAGGTACACACACATTCTCACTCTTCAAATTATGTCCACACAAAGCTGCTCTTGCTATGCTCCCCCAGCAGCTGTCACCACTGTGTGCACACTGTACCCATAGTCCTCGCTTCATCTGCTGCAGTAAAACAGATACCAGCCATCAGGTGCAAGTCACATAGCTAGTACTCCAGCAGAAGGAACAGCAGGGCAGTGCAGTGCTTGTGGCTGGCCATTGAGTGTACAGCCAACCAAAACCCTACTGTATACTGACTTCTTCCTCACAGATCCCGCATGTCCATTCACCATTAAGACATGATTAATACCGACACTAAGCCTCATGGGGCAGTGAGGGAAATCTCACAATGGTCTTTGCGACATACAGCAAATGTTTATGCAATACAGTTACTTCCCATAAAGCCCACCACTTACTTGTGTGGCTGGTTTTGTTTTGTTAAAAGTATTTGCCTCTCTCTCTCTCTCTCTCTCTCTCTCTCTCTCTCTCTCTCTCTCTCTCTCTCTCTCTCACACACACACACACACACACACACACAATTATGTAAGTTTTTTTTCAACTATCAATTGTGTATCTTAAGAATTTCCAACTAAGAGAAAAAGAAAAAGCATGCTAAGGCAGAGGATATAATTAGTCTCTGAAACCAACCTTCCTATCACCCTTGTTTTTGTGTTCCCAGAATAAACATTCATTCCATACTAACAATTTGGAATCTGGAGAACACATTTTTAAAAACAAAATCTGAGTGGCCAATAAAGAGAGTTACAGGTTTGAAAAGCATAGCTTTTATTTAGAAATAGAAGGAACTTTGTAATCAAATAAACCCTGAGAGCCACAGTGTGCATTCTAGTTCACATGGGCTGCTGTTTTAAGCTCCAAGAGCTGCTTCCTGGCCCCTAATGTCACTACAGCCTGGGTTTTCACAGAGGCAAACTGCACACAGAGTAGAAAGGAAGAGCTTCCTGCTTTGTCTTCTTACTGTACGACTTAACCTTGACTCTCGCAGCAATATTGGCCCCAACTATTTGGCATCTGATTTAAAAAAATCCTCCAGTCTTGTCAGGATTTTGGTCTTCAACATCTGGGACTGCCCACTGTTAAGAAACCAGCACAGACTATGAGATTTCATCACTGCTTCAAAAAACAAACAAACAAAAAACAAAAGAAAGAAAGGAATTAATTTTTCTGAAATGTAGTATAATAAATTTCATACTTACCAATTAGTGTTCTCCACAGAATCACACCCTCTGAACAAACATCATGAAATCCATACTCCTGGGATAAATAAGTGCATCCTCGTGGACCTTGGAAGACACTGAAAAGTAAACTCCTCCATTTGCTTAGGTGCAGGCCTGAAGGCCAGGTAATATACTACTGCTTGGCAGGCAGCCCAGCCTAAATTCTTCACAAATGAAAGGAGGCATTTCATCATTGAGTAATGGGGCATTCCAAAGTGTTTAAAACTAGTCCTGTTGAAGGAGAGAGGACATGCTAGGTACTTCTATACTCCACTCTAGTTAGTATTTTATGAAATAGTGTGCTGCCTTCCTTGCAGAGAGAGAAATAACTGCCTTCAATGAACCCATATTATATCCATCAAAAATTATTTTCTCTTCACAATGTACAACAAAGTGTTAGGTAACTGTATCCTAGATTCACATGTTCTAAAATTACTAAAAAAAACCAAGAAGTACATTACAACACTGATAACAGGAACTTAAGTATTTGGGGGATTAAGGGAAATTCATGTGGGAACTTTTAGTAACCAACAATAGGTGGCAGCTCTTTTATTATAGAATTATAACATTTACAAAAGATTAAATATGAGCTACAGATAAACAGATAGAATGTGCCAACTCTAAGATGCCTGTAACAATTTACTCCCATACCTCATTCTCTTCCTCATCCCAAACCAAAAGAAAGAGCTGGGAGGAGAGCTGGCTAAAAACAGGAAGTCAGGCAGGAAGGGAAATGCACAGCAGATAATAAACCAGAACAGTGAAGAGATGTATGCAGCCATTCTTTAAATATACACTTCAGTGACTAAGCAGAGAATTGACGAGGGTGTATACAAACAATGTCTTAAGAACTTTTTTGTAAAGGGAGTAGCAATGGTCACTCTTACACTATTGGATATGAGTGAATAAATGCCCTGCCATGCAAAAATACAGGGTCACCAACAGAAATAACAAAATAAAAAAGAAGAGAAGGAGAAGGAGTAGTGGGGAGAATCAAGATCTTAAAACTGCACTTTCAGTAGTTTATAAGTCATTCTTATACATAATAAATTAGAAACATGGATTTTGGAGGTCCAGTGTAATATGTAAAGTAACAGTTTAACACTTTGCAAAAAATGTGTTTATGAAAAGAAATGCCTACTTAATAGGTTCAGTAACTGCCATAAACACTTCATATGACCCATAAAGTATTTAATTAGTTAAACATTTTGTGAGGAAAAAAAACTATAAACTACTTTCTTTAGTGAACAGTAGTAATGGAAAGTTTAGTGATTTCTATAAGCAAATGGAAAGTGTTTTTCTAACAGTCAAATTTTTTTCTTATCCTAAATTTACTCTCTAAAACATTCTAGTAAGACTCATTTTTAGGTTTCTATAAATAAGTTTATTATCAATCTGTCACTGAAATGAAACCCAACAAGTACCTAACAAACAAGTTGAAAAGCATCGTAAACAAAAAGCTAACACTAGGTGGTGCATGAAACTGCCTCAAAGTGGAGTGGAAGACCCAAACACAAATAAACACACACACACACACACACACACACACACACACAAGCACGCACGCGCGAAGGAAAGGATGGGAGGGAAAGAGAGGGGAGGAGAGGAGAGGAAAAGGGGAAAGGGGGAGGGGAGGGGAGAAAAGGGGAAGGGAAGGGAATCTCACATAAGAAAAGCAAAAAAACCAAGTCTCACACCAGTGGTTGGGTAACCCAGCATCTGGAAGGTGGAGGCTCCAAATCCCAAACCAGAAACAAAACTACAAAAAAGCTCAAAAAAAAATTGAGTGAAGTCTGGGGTACAGGAGTCCCCTCAAAAACTAAGAAAACTGCAACCAAACATTTGTAAACTGGGGAATCAGATGTCGCCCAGCGGGTATGCAGGATGCCCTCCCTGAGCATTCAGGAATCCTTGGAGACTAGTTCATTGTATTACATGCCATCTCTGCCTTGGTACCAGATAGCCAGGTAAAGACCTAGAGCCTCCTCAAGGCTTTCAGAGCTGTGAGGTGAGGAGCCCCCTCTCCCTCGTGGGGGGGCTGCCCTGTGTCCTTGGAAGGCTCCAGCTGCGCCCTGCTCTCTCAGCCCCAGTAAAAGCAGCTGTGCTCTCTGAGAAGCAGATGGCAAGAGGGCAAGTCCTCCATCCTCACTGTGGGCAGTGGCAATCAAACACCCTGGAAGAGCAGAGCACCAGCTTTAGACAGGTAGGGTGGGGTGCGTGCTCAGAGAATTGCTCCTGTTCCTGTTTGTGTCTATGCCATAGAACCAAGTCTCAACTTGAGCCTTCAGATCAAGTCTGGAGGCCAGAACCTTCCTTGCAAGCCTCCAGGACAGGGCAGGGCTCCATCCTGAAGTGTCTCTTCAGCTCCTGGTTGTTGTGGAATAATCTTTTTGTACACTATGAAGATGTATCTTTGCCAAGGCACCTTCTGTTTGGTTTAATAAAGAGCTGAATGACCAATAAGTAAGCAGGAAGGGGTTAGGTGGGACTTCTGGGCAGAGAGAGAGAGAGAAGAGGAGGAGATGAATTCGAGGCCAGCCAGGTCTACAGAGCAATTTCCAGGACAGCCAGAGCTGTTACACAGAGAAACCCTGTCTCAGAAAAAAAAAAAAAAAAAAAAAAAAAAAAAAAAAAAAAAACTGTGATGAGAGCTAAGGATGAGAAAGAAGCTCAAGATACCATGACAGCCCTACCATACAATATCTGAGGAGTTGGAGAAAGCTTTCCTGAGAAGTAACAACCTGTGTAAAGACAAAGGAAAACCTACACAGAGGGTGGAACAGGAGGATGCAGGAAAGGAAGAATTATAACCAATAGCAGTCCCAGCATGCACCCAGCTTTGGGGAGTCTGGAGAAATATGCTGAATAAGAAAGAGAACTAAAAGAGCAATGCTTTTGCTTGGGGCAAAGAGGTGGGTTGGGTTTGGCAATGACAGGCAGCTCAATTAGGCAAAGCCTCAGACCCTTTAAACACAAGAAGACAAGCAGTGCAGTTCTAAATACTTTGAAATGCCCTGCCTACCAAGAGCTGAAATGGAATTAGCAGAGAAGCAACATGCCACAAGAGGGAAGCAAAGACTAGGATAACCATGAAAAGCTACTGTGCTAACCAGAGCAAACCATCACAACAGCTGGGACCAACATGGGTAGTGTGGCTGAGGAAAGTGGATAGAGACAGGAATGTTTGAGACATAATACAAACAAGACTATATAAGGAAGGAAGTGGTATAAGAACCAAAGGTACCTGGATAATTCTTAAGCCAGGAGAACACTGAATAAAACACCTTAAGAGAGAAGACAGTGGAAGAAACCCAGATGTTGGAAGAAATGCCATGAGTAGGACAGTAAGATGGCTCCATGGGTAAAGACGCCTGATGGTCTATGTTTGATTCCCCAACCACATAGTAGAAGGAGAGAGCCAGCTCTTGCCAAGTTGCATACACACACACACACACACACACACACACACACACACACACACACACACACACACAAATAAATCTATGTAAAACAACAAAAAGAAATTCCATGAGCTCAAGTTTAGGTCTACTGACTTAAGGCATAAATAGATATCACAAGCGGAATACCATACATACCGATTTCATAATCTTCAAGTGCCCTAGTTTCTTACAACTTGATACAAGCTAGCACTATCTGGGAAGAGGAACTTCAGCTGATAAAATGCCTTCATCAAATTACCTGCAGGCAAACCTGTAGAGCATTTTCTTGATTAATGGTGTGGGAGGTGATGCTCTCTCTCAGCAGGTGGCCTGGGCTCTATAAAGCAGGCTGAGTGGGCCATGGACAGCAAGCTAGTAAGTAGTGTTCTTTCAGGGCTTCTACACCAGGTTCTGTCTCCAGGTTCTTGCCTAGACTTCCCTCACTGGATGTTACTCAAAAAAGGCAAACCAAATAAACCCTTTTCTCCCCAGAGTACTTTTGATCATGGTGTTTATCACAGTAGTAAGAGGAAGACAGTAAGTGAATTCATATAGATGAATTTAAAGGCATGGATTGGATTTATGAGATTTCCCAAAGAGAAAATAGATATGAAAGTGAGAAATTATTACTACAAACACAATTTTCACCTAAAAAAAAAAAAAAAAAAAAAACAACGGGGGGTGGGGGTTAAGAACACAGTGGTGGTGGATCTGGAGAGAAGGCTCAGTAGTGAAGAACACTGGCTGCTCTTGCAGAAGACCCAGGTTCAATTGATAGCATCTACATGGTGGCTCACAACCACCTGTAATATCCTTTCCAAAGAGAATCCAATACCTCTGAGAGTACCAGGTATGTACCTGGTGCACATACATAAATGTAGACAAAACATTCATACATGAATAAATAAATCTTTTTTTAAAAGGGAAATAATGTTTATGTAAGGAGATCTGCAACAAATCTTTGACAAAATATTTCATTATAGGTTCTGGAGTGTTCCTAACATCATAAGAAATTAATTAATTGGCCTGTGTGAGTGCAAGGGTAATTACAGGAAAAGCAGAAGGAGATATGCATGCCTAAAACCTATGCAGCTACATAAACAAAATACTTAAAGTTAACATTCTGAAGGCTAGAGAAATGACCCCACAGTTAAGTGTATACTACTCTTTCAGAGGCCACAAGTTTGGTTCCCAACAATCACACAAGAATTATTCCAGTTCCAGGGTCTCTTCAGGCACATATATGCACATACCTACATACATACACACATGAATAAAATAAATCTCAATGTTAACATTCTGAAATTGAAACAAGGAAAAATAGAGAACTTCTTTTAGTAATGGCAAATGGGGTGATTCTCATCAATACTCCCAACAAGGATCATTTTTAAAAATCTAGACAAAAATATAAAAACTGACTCCAGGAAAACACATAGAAAGTTTACCCACTGAGACCCAACAAACTATACAAATACAGAGAAGCAAGCATGTAATTTTGAATAGATTTTTTTCAATAACTGCTGATTCCAGGGGAGGATCAGGAGAGGCTGGCACCTTAAGAGACCACAACTGTTCTGCTAGGCTTTTAGGGGCCTTGGGAGCCCTCTTTCGATCAGAGAAGAGCACTTGGAGAAATGCCTGAAGCAACTGAGAGCAGGTGTGTATTTTGGCTCAGAGCTTCAGTCAACAGGTGGCTGCTTCCATGACCTTCGATGATACAGTGCATTAAGGCAGGGAGGGTGGAGTGATCAGAAAAGGGGGTCAGAGCCGCCTACTCATGAGTGAAAGGGGAGAAAAGGAAGCTAGCATCTAAGTTTTCTCAGAGATGGAAACATTCATCTTGTAGGAATGTTTCTTAAGCAGGAAGGTAAATAACTGAACATGAAGGAAGTCCCTGAGACTGACCAGATTCACTAGGTCCCTCCCTCCCAGAATAAACAATACAGCTGTAAGACTTTCAGGGAGTGAAGCTACAGAGACCAGACCAGCTGCCTAAGAAAATCAGAAACCAGCCACACTGTCTGGACAGGTTTAGACCTGAAAGAAGGAACACTGTCCAACCTGCTGAACTGCCTGCAAACTCAGTTTCCTTCAGGTCTCCCAGCTTTTATGAATTGTCACCCATGCAGGGTGGACCTTGGTAATGCAGCTGTCCCAGTCCCTTCTGCTCCTGTAAGTAAACCCTCACCCGTATTCCTGTAAGTAACCCCAATAAAACTCACTGCCTCATCAAGTTGGACTTTATTCTGTCATGGGCGCCCTATGTGGGGACAATAGATGGATGGGTACTGCATCTCCCCAGAGATGGTTTTGACATACAACAGAGGGAGAAGTTCCAGGGACAGGATCCTTCAAGGACATATACCTAGTGATTTGTTTCTTCCAAGTAGGCTCATTTTCAAGTAACCCTATGATCATCACCTACAATCATCAATGGGTTATCTACTGATAAAGATAGCTCCCTCATGATTCAATCACCTCTAGACAATGCCACCAGCTGGGAAATAAGCCTTCAACCCAAGTATCTTCAAGGTTACTTTATATCTGAATCATAATACATCCTACACTTGGAACAGGATCCCAAGAGACATTAGGACAATAGTTAAGTAGTTAGCTAGAAGAAAAACATTCCCTTCCAAATGAAGCTATCCTGTGGGCCTCAAATCATGTCAACAAAGAGACAAGCTATCTCTGTGAATTCAAAAAGAGCCTTTTCTAGAAAGAGTTCAGGTCAGTCAGGGCCACATAGTGAGAACCCTGTCTCAAAAACAAACATACTGAAAAGGAGTTCCAGGTCCTGATGCTATCAGACACATTGCCTGGTTAAAGAAAGCAAAAAGTACAATTAAGAATTTCAACAGAAAATTCTAATATATGTAAATGGATTGTATAAAATTTACAAGTTAAGCAGAATTTCCAGACCAGAAAAATACAGTGATGAAAATTAAAATTAGGTTAGACACAAACTACTTCAGGACCAAATAGCCAAAATAAATCACAAAAAGGAAAAATGACAGAAAAAGTAAAAGACAAAAGACACTAAGAATTATATGAGAAATGAGAAACCTAGGAAGGATGAAGTAGAAGCACATTGGGGAAAAAAAATAATTCAGAATTTCCCAAACCTAGCAATATAAAATAAACCACAGATTAGAGAAGCTGTATGTGTGCCCTGAGAGACAGAGAGGGAGGGAAGAAGGGAGAGAGACAGAGACAGAGAGAGAATAACAAAAACCTACCAGTAAGCACTCTAAAATCCTGTACCAGATGAAATATGTTTAGAATGAACCTGAAGTACAGGTATGGTGGTACACACCTACAATACCAGCACTAGGGAATCTGAGGAACAGAATTGTACAAGTTCAAGGCCAGCTTAGATTACATAGTGAAACCCTGTCTCATAAAAACAAAAGGATTATCCCATGGCTATGCAGTTACAATTTATCCATTACCTATGGATGTATATTTTCAGTTGTTTTCAGCTTTAGCCTCAAGTAACTAACCATGGCCTTCAATGTATTCATGACCAAGTCTCTAAGCAAATGTAAAAGTCAGTCTTAATCCAAAGAAGGGAATCAGCTAAGTACATAATAAAATTTTGAGAATCAATCTTCCTATGTGATTGAGTCATTTCACATTCTCACCAGCAGTGTGTTTCTAACCAGAAATTCAATTCTTGCTTGTGTCCCTCCAAGTAATATTTCCTGCTCCTTTCTTTCTGGCTGCTCTCCCCAGACTGTCTCATTTTCCCTTATCTGCAGCAGTTTTATCATCATGTTCCTGGGAAAGAGAGAGTGTGTGTGCACATGTGTGTTTGCGCATGAATATGTGTATTTGTGTGTGTTTCTCCTGTTTGGTGTCCTATATTCTTAGCACTGTGGTATCTTGTCTTTTACTTATTTCAGAGTCTTGGCCATTATGTCTTCCATTTTCTCTTTTGTCTTGCTGAGATTCAACCTGTATACTAGGTCACAAGTTATCTCAACCTGATACAGATCTGTGTGGTACATCTGCAACTGGTGCTCAGAGGGTAGAGACGGGGATTGTGAGTTCAAGCCCAGCCAGATCAATACAGAAACAATCTGTAGTAAACAAACAAACGAGCCAGTGTCCCTGTGTCCTATCTTCTTTAAAGGACTCAAAATCATCTTGCTCTTTAGAATTCAACTCATGTAGCAGCTTTGTGAGTACCTGTGACAGGCTCAAGACAAGATATCAGCATGTGAATTTACTTGCTAACCTAGTTTTAGAAGGAGAATAAACTTCTACAACCTAAGAGGAAGTGGGGCTACTGTTTTTTTGAGCTCAGGAATTGTTTCACATTTGTTTAAGCTCAACTATACATTTAAAAAAATTTCAGAAAATCCAGCTCATTTTTCTTATAGGCAGGATGGATGACTAAATGACCAAGGAGAAAAATATATGAACACTGTTCTTTATTAGAATTTTATGAAGCACAAATCAAACTTTAGATCTATTAAAAATATTTACTACTGGGGGCTGGAGAGATGGCTCAGATATTAAGAGCAGTGGCTACTCTTCCAGAGGGTCCAGGTTCAATTCCCAGCAACCACACGGCAGCTCACAACTATCTGTAACTCCAGGTCCAGGGGATCTGCCATCCTCACACAGACATATATGAAGGTAAAACACCAATGCACAGAAAATAAAAATAAATTATTTTTAAAAAATATTAACTGTTGAACATGGTAGCACTTGGGAGGCTGAGGCAGGAGGATCAGAGGTTCAAGGCCACCTCCTTCGATGCATAGAGAATCTGAGGCCAGTCTGGGCTACATCAGGCCTTGCCTCATGGGAAAAAAAAATCTTGCTTGTATTATTCTTCCTTTATGTCCAATTATAAAGTAGCAATGTCAATCTACTTTATCCTTAAATACAAACAACGATAAAATGAAAAAAACATAGCACAGACATTATCCTTGAAAGATTATGGTCAACATAATTTTATTTTACACTCTAAAGCACAGAAGAGCAGCCCCCACTGTCAGTCCCTGCTCCAGTCCCTCCAGCTGTCCCCACTCTGTTTCTTGGTGAACTGGGAGACTGTTCTATAACTCCATACCTCTAACCCACAAGGCCTCCTGAATGGTTGATGCTTACCCTGATGCTGGAAGCCTCCATTAACCTTACACCACCGTGGGAATCCTTCCCCTCTCCTCTCACCCTGTCTGCAATCAGAGTGTCAGCCAATGGAATGCTATGCTTCACCGCAGGCCATTTGTGACCCACAGGGGTCCTGGAACATCATGTTCTGTTTCAGATGTATAATTGTACTGCTTTCACAAACCCCTTTTGCTTTTCTCGGAATTTAAACGTTTATCCCTGAAATGTCAACGATGGTGAGGAAGAGAGGAACGTTTTCTGAGATGCAAAGCAAAGAAGGCAGCAGTTTGTAGAGCACATTTGTATTCGCTCATTCCCTAGTTAAGACTTGTTTTCAGGGAACTATCAGAATCAATTATATTCTTTTATACTTCTTAGAAACCTAACACAACATTACAGTCAAACATTGAGCTTTAAGTGCACATTTCCTCGGGTTTAAATGAGTATAATATATCATATGGAGGTGACAATTGTTTAAAAGATGTATCTGAGGTATGAAGCACAGCACCTGCCCCACATTAAGCATTCTACAAATCGTTGTTGTTTGTCCATTCAACTGGACTATTTCAAATAAGACTTCTTCAAAAATGCATTCAGCTTTTCATTCACAAATACCTTTATTTGCTAGGTAAATGCTTTCTAATCAAATTCAAAATGAGATCATTTAAGAATCTATCTCTATTCAGTATAAAATGCTGCACTATTCACACTGCAAGATATTTTAGGTATTTTCTTACTGTATCTACTCATGAAAATAAAGTCACAAACAGTAGTAAAAGTAGAATTGGTGGATCTTTGCACAATCAAAATATTGCTATATCATACCTGCCAACTTTAATAATCAAATTTCACATTGATTAAATAGACTATGCCTCTTATATCATCTATTATGTACTTCTCAATCCTGTAAGATGTCTGGAAGGAAAAGTCAGAGTCACAGCATTCCATCAATGCTGTTTCACTTAAGAAGGCTTCAGTGAGTCAGACCAGAGTGTCAAACACATCATAGGTCATTTGGGTAGACACTGCTTCTCTCAGAATATTCAGTTCAATTAACAGTCCTTCTAAACTTGGCTGTGAGTACCTGTTATTTCCAAACACCATTCCAGCCTCTGAAGATTAAGTGACAAACTACAGTGAAAAAGACCCTGCCTTTATGGAAAAGATAGAAAGACTGGTCAGAAAGGACATGATAGGAAGTTTTATTCTATCTGAAATGAAAAGTTATTTGTGTTAGTTTTCTTGAAGCTGCTATTACAAATTAACAGAAGCTAAGCATGTTAAAGCAATAGAAATTTACTCTCTCACCGTTCTAGAAGCCAGATGTGCTAAAGCAGTATTACTCAGATAAGATGTCTTGCCATGTTCCTGCCACAGACAGCATCCCTTCCTTACTACTGCTAGCTACTATGCCATCACTTCCTGGCCTTCCCACGTCTGTCTCTGTCTTCACTGCTGTCTTTCCCACTCATTCATTGTCTGCCTTCTTAAAAGAGACACATGACAGCATTTGGGCCCCATCCAAATGACCCAAGACAATCTCCCTATCTACAGATCCATTATTTACACACATTCTGAAATTACCTTGTTCTGGAATAAGGTACCATTTACAATTTCCTGAGACCAGAGCTTAATTCTTGGGGATAAGGGAAAGGGAAGGGGACAAATTTCTGTCACTTCACCACTTAAGTGATACTTATCACACAAGATTATAAAACATGATCGGTTAGTACTTTTTAAAGACCCCTCTTGGTGAGTGGCTTCTAGAAGGCAAAGTCCTGAGTGCAGCTGTTGTAGAAGCAGACAAGGTAGCTGAGGCCTGAGAAGTGAATTGCAGGTTAGAGATCCTTGCAAACAGATAAGCCAATCAAGAGGCTAAACTCAAAAAATGATGGCTAAGATCAAAAACACAAATGACAGCTTATGCTGGAGAGGATGTGGAGCAAGAGGAACACTCTTCCATTGCTGGCGGGAGTGCAAACTTGTGCAGCCACCTTGGAAATCAATATGGAAGTTGCTCAGAAAACTGGGAAACAATCTACCTCAAGACACAGCCATACCACTCTTGAGCATGTAACCAAAGGATGCTCAGTGATATCACAAAGAAACTTGCTCAGCTATGTTCATAGCAGCTTTATTTGTAATAGCCAGAACCTAGAAACAACGTAGATGCCTCTCATTGGATAAAGAAAATGTATCACTCAGCTGTTAACAGCATCTGGAAATTTGAAGGCAATTGGATGGAACTAAAAAAGAAAAAACCCATCCTGAGTGAGACAAGCATGGTATGTACTCACTCATAAGTGGATTAGCTGTAAAGTAAAGGATAGCTATGCTACAATCCACAGACCCAGAGAAGCTAGGCAGTAAGGAGGGCCCAAGGGGGAACAAATGGATCTCCCTGGGAAGGGGAAATAGAAAATATCTTCTGAGTGTAGTGGGGCAGGTGGGGATGGGAATGTGGGGATCTGGTTGAGATGTGGATGGAAGGGGTGAGTACTGAACGAATTGACTGGAAGAGGGGGCACTTTGGGGTCAGATAGAAAGCTGATGCAATGGAAGCTCCCACAAATCTACAAAGATGACCCCAGCTAAGACTTCTAGCAGTAGTGGATATGTAGCCTGAACTGTCTGTCTACTATAATCAGATTGGTGACTACCCTAATTGTCATCAGAAAGTTTTCATCTAGTAACTGATGGAAACAGATGCAGAGACCCACAGCCAAACATTAGGCCAAGCTCAGGGAATCCTGCTGAAGAGAGGGAGAAAGGGTCGTAGGAGTCAGAGGAGTCAAAGATATTACAAGAAAACCCACAGAAAAAACTAACCTGGCTCATAGGAACTCACAGAGTCTGAACAACCAGAGTGCCTGCGTGGGACTGACCTAGGCCCTCTACATATATGTGACAGTTGTGTAGCTTATTCTATGCTTATTCTACTTGTGGAATTCCTAACAGTGGGAACAGGGTATGTCTCTAACACTTTGCTGGTTCTTGGAGCCCTACTCCTTATAGTAGCTTGCCTTGCACAGCCTTAATACAAGGGGAGGGGGTTGTTTAGTCTTGTTGCAACTTGATATGCCATGCTTTGCTGATACCCACGGGAGGTCTGCCCCTTTCTGAACAGACACAAAGAAGTATACAGGAGGTGAGAGATGTTGTAGGAAGTTGCTTAACTCAGATATCTCTTCCTCTGTGGGATGTGTATCACAGAACTGTTGTCTGGACTCAGAGATTCAAATGCATAAAACATTCAACAGTGTACAGCGTCTGACATCCAGTAAGACCTTAGTCTTAGTAAATACTTACTATAGCTATTTTCTGTTCCTAACACTGCACATTTTCAATTGTCCAATATTATGACATTGTTGGGAACAAAACATAAGTAACTGAAAAATGAAATTAATTCAAAAGTTCAACAAGAAGAAATGTTTGGTACTGCATTATAATGGAATTTTATATTTTAAGCGTAATTATATCACCGTCATTTGTAATTTTATACAAGGATACAGAATTTAGAAATTTATTTTGACAGTCAAAATCCCATCACTTCCAAACAGCATAAGCCTAAGTTTAATATTTAAGTCTAATGTCTAAGAATCCAGTTTAAGTTGTAGAAAAAAATAATGACCATAGGATTAAATTACATAACATGAACAAAATAACTATACCTTGAAGGATTTTCACATTTATAGAACTTAAATTGGAAGTCAAAAAAAAATTTTTTTTCTTTATTTTTACTTAAATTCCACCACGAGACAGGTACATAACATCTCAAATCCACTTTGGATATAGTTTAGAAAGGAAATTTTGGAAATAATGAAATTAGGTCAATTTTGTTGCTGGCATTTTAATATTTTATTTATTTTGTTTTTTTACATTTTTAGTTGCGTGTGTTTCCATGTGCACATGTGCACATGTATGCACATAAATGCAGTGTCCACAGAGGCCAGAAGATGCCATCAGATGCCCCAGAGCTGTAGTTACAAATGGTTATAAGCCATCTTCAAACCAAACTCAGATTCTCTGTAGGAGCAGTATGCATTCCTAAGTGCTGAACCATCTTTCCAGCCCCTTCTATTTTAAAGTTTGAATTTCTTCATCTTGGCCAGGTGTGGTGACTCACATCTTTGATCCCAGCACTTGGGAGGCAAAGGTAAAAGAATCTTTGTGAGTCTGAGGACTGCCTTGTCTACATAGAAAATTCCAGAACAGCCAGGACGCCAAGACTACCCAAAGAGATCTTCTCAAAAACGGGGGAGGGGAGTGTCAAAATTCTTCATCTCTAAAATAGTGAAAATAGTAGCCTTTAAAATATATTTTAATTAAGCCTTTAATCCCAGCAATCAGGAGGCAGAGGCAGGAGGATCTCTGTGAGTTCAAGGGCAGCCAGGCTCCAAAGTAACACAGAGAAACCCTATCTCAAAAAAAAACAATAAAAATAAATAAAAAGTATTTTTTAATTAAGACACAGTAGTAATGATTAAATGCAAATGTAGTTGAAAATACCACCAGTACAATTTTATAATGTGTATGACCAGTAGTGCCCCCAACATCCCTTTTCTTCATGTTCTTTTAGGTAAAGCATGTAAGAGCAGTTTTCCCACCAGCCTGGTCCCAGAACCCCATCAACTCAAATAACACAGAGACACTGTATTAGATATAAAGCTGTTGGCCTGTTACCGTATTCCTTATTGGCTAGCTCTGTCTTAAATATTAGCCCATTTCTATCAATCTAAGTATTTCCACCTGGTCTTATCTTACTGGAGAGAGGGTCCAGACCTCTTCCTCTCTCAAGTCTCTACATCTTGAATCTCCCCTACTACATCTACCAGAATCCTCTTTGTCTCTTAGTCCTGCCTATCTTGCCTTCCTAATAGCCAACAGGGCTTTATTCATTAACTAATAAGACAAACATATTTACAGAATGACATCTCCCATCATCTCCTCTTTTCTGTCTAAAATAAAAAGAAGGGTTTTAACTTTAGCATAGTAAAATATACATCAAATAAGAGCTATAGTTAATAATATTTAGTCCATTAATATTTAGCATTATTTAAAGAAAATATTCTATCATCTATCTTATCTTTGTGAGTCTAAAGTCTTATATGTAATTTATCTTTAATCTTAACTAAGGAAAACTATAACCATACCTATCTGTCTTCAACTCCATTAAAGACCACAGAAGGATAGTATATAAACTCTAGAAATGACAGAGATATCTCACTACCTGGCCAGTCACCTGAAGTTCTTCTGTAATGTTCCATCTTCAGCCTATAGGCCATAGTGTGTCTGGCAGACTCCCCAGCAAGGCAAGAAACTTTAAACTATCCACCTGTATCGGCAGTTTGTCAGTCACTTTTCTCTGTGTCCAGCAGATTGTCTGGAAGACTTTTCCATGAAGCAGGAACCCTGTAGCAATGTCCATCTTGGATCAGCAGTCACTTTTCTGTGGGTCCTGCATGTCCAGTTTATACAGCATAAAGTCAAACAGTCCAGACAAAAGCAGTATCTTGCCCAAATGGCTAGTCTTGCCATATTGGAAGTAAACTCCATAATGAGTTTCTTCCATTTCCATCTTCCTTTCTGATGCAGGTGGTGTTTTCAGGAACAGTTACATATCAAGAAAAACCCTAAACCATTTTAAATGCCATATTCTGTAGGTCTTTGAAAGGTTTGAAGAATATTTATCCATCTCAAATATATCTCTGTATATCTAGAAATCCTAACTAATATAGTTATAAGTTTTGACTATTACAGGTAACTATAATCTGTATTTAAACTACATTACATTTTTAAATGAGCTATATAAACACAATACCTAAACAAGAGGAAAAATATACTTATCACAAAATTGACCTTAAATTGTATCAATAAATGAAAATCCATTCCAAAACAAAGTATTCATTTCTATACCATAATCACCTTTTTACCTTTAAAAAGAGATTGGTTGTGGTCATTTATAACCAACCCCATTTAAGTGAAAACAAACATTTATAAACAATATTTGGGTGATATTATTTCCAAACTGCTTTCTGCTGATGGACTGCTGTCATGGGGATCCTAAGAAGACACAGAAATCCTGGCTGTAGTGGTCTGAAAGGCTGCCTTGTCCCAGCTGTTTTGAATGTTGGATTGCCTGGGACACTGCTTTAGGGGGTCTTGCTTGATCAAACCATGTTAGTCTGGAAGGAATCCACAGCTTTTCATTTTCTGTGGAAATAAAAATAGAAATCCTTTTCCCCAGTAACCTGTCCTTAGACTTAGATTTGGAAGTCAAAGCATTTTTTAAATATATAAATTGGATTAATCCAACAGCATTTCTTTTAACAGTTGTTATTGCCTCAGGAGTCAAACAATACAAAGACAACACAATAGCATACAGTATCCAGACTCTTTGTGCTTTCCATCTTCAGGTGGCTTTTTTATTGTTGTTTCTCTTACTTTTATTTTTTTATTTATTGAGACAGGGTTTCCCTGTGTAACTTTTATCTGTCCTGGAATTTACTCTGTACACTAGGGTCACTTAGAAATCACAGAGATCTGCTTGCCTCTGTCTCCCAAGTGCTGGAATTAAAGGTATGTGCCACCACACCCAGCTACTCTCTATCTTTCTATTTTTTTAAACCACTTTATCCTGTTTCTTTTTCTCTTCCAAGTTTACGTATATTTTTAAACACATTGTAAACCTTTAGAGGTTTTTCTTTATCTGAATCTGTCTTTACTGTAAAACTTTATCTTTTTCTGGCCACGAGTCTTTTATCTGGTAAACAACAACATTGCTAGAATGAAAGCCACAGCTGTACTAGCTTTGGTCTATCCAAGATGGTGGTGGTACATTTAGCACCATCACTGAGAGCTGTGCTCACCGTCTTGATCTAAACTACCATCCAGCAGCATGCTACCACTTGGAGATATGGTCACTGCCACTGCCAGCTCTTGAACACACCATTAAGTTGTTAGCAGGGTTTGCTGCTTAATGCTGAGTCAGGAAACCTCCCTTAAAGGAGCTGTGCAAATCTCTGCTTGTCTCTAGCAAAACAGAGCCCAATTGAGAAAAAATGCTGCTACCAAGAAGCCTTGCTCGTCTCTGTTCTTTTGTTTCTAAAACCCCTTTTAAAGCTTTAAATGAAAGTTCTCAGGCCCCATGTTGGACACCATTTTGTTACGGCAGCCTGGACCCAGAGCCTCATCAGTCCCAAATAACACAGAGACGCTGTATTAGATATAAAGCTGTTGGCCTGTTACTAGCATTCCTTATTGGCTAGCTCTGTCTTAAATATTAACCCATTTCTATCAATCTAAGTATTTCCAGCTGGTCTTATCTTACCAGAGAATTGGGTTCAGACCTCTTCCTCTCTCAAGTCTCTACACCTTGAATCTCCCCGACTACATTTACCAGAATCCTCCTTGTCTCCTAGTCCCACTTATCTTGCCTTCCAATTTGCCAGCAGTACTTTATTCATATTTACAGAAGGACATTCCCCCCAACCATCTGGAAGCTGTTCCCAAACCCAACCCAATTGGAATTTGTTCACTCCAATCCATTATGGAATTCTGTACACAATGATAAATCCAACTGAGACACATATGCACACCACCCCACTGCTTTAATTCATTATTTTAATCCTACCTGCCTTTGACTTTTAGAGGCCCAGTACTGAAGCTCTGTAACTATCCTGCTCTATCTACACATTAATCAAAATGGCACAAGATGTGAATGGATTAAGTAACTTTATGTTCAAAGTCTCCAATAGCTTTCCACTGTCCTCAAAACCAAGGTCACTGACATTGCCCAGCATGTTCTCTGTTCACACTCTACCCCTCCTACTAGCCCCAACCACACTTAACCACTGTTCCATGAGGCTCTTGCGTCTCAGGCCACCTGCTGCTGTCTTGGCCACAGTCTTGCTAAGAGGCTCTCCTTGCCCTCCGGGTTCATGGAAGGTCTCCTGCTAACTTACTCCTTTGTCTTGCTGTCCCAGTTTTGTTTTGTTTTTTTTTTTTTTTTTTTTTTTTTTACATTCAGAGCACTTATCACAAGTGACAGTCAGCCTTTTGTGTGGCTACCGTTAAAGTCTGGGTCACCTGTGCACCACAGCCTTCTAAACAACAAGTTCCTTGTCTTTTATTTTAATTAGAAACAATCTTATTTTACATACCAGTCCCAGGTAAGTCCCCTGTCTCTTATTCATCTCTACTTCAGTGTTTACAACTGTGCCTTTCACCTGGCAAGTAGTGCTCAGTAAATAAATACAAGTGAGCATAAAAGTCATGATTCCTAAATGCTCACCATGGCATACAATGTGGATTTGCCACAACATTAACTAAGAAATCGCCAGGATAGCAAGGTGAACAAACTGACTATGAGAAATACATTATCACAGCTTATCGCTGAAACAAGCTAGGTAGACCTGAAAATGGGCCAGCCTGAAGTACCAGTAAGTCTTGATGGTCTCTGAGCACGATGATTTTAAAATTGTCTGCAGATCGGCATAGTTTCCCCATTAAAGTGCACTGATAAATGTTTGGCCATCTTCCATTGTGTATGAAGCTATCTAGAAAAGCACATTCATCACTGTTGCCCCCTAAAGTCTATCTCCTATGTTTCACTTGAATGTTTTTATGCAAAGTTGGAGCCACACAGTACTCTCCTGCATGCTGCTGCCCCTTCAGCCAACTGCATGACTTAAAGACCTTCCTGATGTGGGCCCCGCCTCTAACCTTTTCTGTATCTCCTTCACACAGTGCAGGCAAGAGAGATGGAAGTCCTAACAAGTGCTGGCTTACTAACCATCCAGAAGAAAGAATGAAGAGCTGGAGCTGGAGCTCAGTGGCAGAGTGCTTGCCTAGCTTGCACAAGCCCCAAGTTTGAGCCCCAGTACTACATGAACTGGGCATGGAGATGCAATCCTCTAATACTAGTGCTTGGGATGTGGAGGCAGGAGAATCAGCAAAAGCTCCAAGTTATCCTCAGCTACATACTGAGTTCTACACCAGCCTGGGCTACACGGGATTCTGACTGCAAACTAATTAAATAAAATAAAAAGAAGGAAATCATTCATCAATAAGTAAAGATTTTCTTAAAATAAATTCATTAGTGGATACTGGTTTTGCATCCAATTAATCAGCTAATGTTCTGTATTTAAACCATATCTTCAGCCAGGCATGGTGAAACATGCCTTTAATCCTAGCACTCAGGAAAGAGAAGCAGGCAGATCTCTTAGTTTGAGACTAGCCTGGACTACAAAGAGTTACAGGAAACCCTGTCTCAAAAAACAAAAAGCAAACATATCTTCCATAACTCAAACATACCTTACATACTGAGAAGGTACATTTGAAACTGCATATGAATGCACTGTATATATGAAATGAATGCATATTCTCCTTTCTTCTTTTTTTAAAAGGGAGGTGTTTTGGTGCTGGGGGCTAAAATGAACCCAGGTCCTCACACATGCAAAATTTCTTAGTAATTACATAATTGCCTTTACTATGAGCACATTATCAAAACTTTGGCAGAACTATTTGAGAACCTCCAAAGATTGGTGCTATCTGCTTTTCACCCTTTATTCTTGTTTTATATACCTGGATGCTAGGAGGTGAGAGATGGCTGCTCTTCCAGAGGACCTGGATTCAATTCCCAGAACCCAGATGGTAACTTACAACTATCTATAACTCTAGTCCCAGGAGATCCTAATAACCTCTCCCAGCCTCTTTGGGAACCAGGTGTGCATTTTGAACATTCAGTCTGATCTCTGTGGACCAGACTTAGCCAAATAAACACAGTATGCAGAATGTTTGACATTTTTTACATTAAAATTAATTTTCTTACTTACATGAACTCTTTTCTACCATTTAAGTGATGCCTCTGGCTGTCATGATAACAATGTTATGTCAGTTAACACTACCAAAATTGAATATGCAAGTAGGCTTGATTTATATAAGCTTACTCACTGCAAAATTAGGCATGATTCTGGGGAAAAAAGACATAACAAAGCTTAATGCACTCATGAATCACCATGGTAGCCAGTAAGAATTCATACTGGCTAATAGAAATGTGGACTTCTTATAAAAATTATATAAGTTGGAATCATGCTACAAATAATTCCAAAAAACAAAGCTCAAAGATAGGCTAATGATTACAGCATATATATATATATATATATATATATATATATATATATATTTATAAATTTGTAAATAGTTATAACCAAATATGAAGGTAAGTCAATAAAACTATTAGTAAATATTATCTCCAATAGCAGGCAACCTCTGACCCCATTAATGGTTAAGAAACTATAGAACAAAAAGACTACTTTCTGGATTGCTCACAAAATACCTGTTTTAAAAAAAGGAGTTCTTTGCATGCACACAGGTATAAACAAATAATAAATATTAATTATTAAATGTCTAATGTGATATACTAATAATCAATGGGCATTATGTACTTGCAGAGAAATGTGATGTAGAGAAAATTTTATGTTCACAGCAGGAAACTAATTCTCAAGAACTTTAGGAAGGAATGAAATTCATGCAAACTAAAATTGTGATAACCATAATGAACTTCATTTGAGGATTCTTCAGAAGTCACCACAAGTCCATTGTGCAGGATCTTAGTTAAATTAATACAGTAGTGAGGACATAAAATTAGTGTGCTGATTTTTGAAAACAATATCAAATGGTATATCTATCATTTTATAAAGACGGCTACATTTTTAAGCTATTAAAAAAATCTACCTTTAAAATGTCTTTACTGAAGATCACCCAGGAACTATTTACAACTAATTTTCCTAAATATTTTATCACAATTTAAAATAAACATAATCATATTTCTTCTTCTAAAAGATCAGTCATCAAATTTCTGAAATTTTCTCTCAATAGTGACAACATGCTACTGGGGGAAGAAAAATAAGAAACTTAAATCTTATTTCATACCAACTTACTCTGACTTTGGGTAAGACTCTCCGAAGTGTCTCAGTAGGATTCTGTCGCATCAAAAATGGAAGATTTGCAATCACACTTGTTCCTTGGATATCTTGACCAGCACTTATAAGGAAAATGCAAATTTTTAAATTTAAAATTAGAAGCTGAATTTTTAATTTCATGGGTTAATTTGAAAAAAATGACAGCTTTTAATGACTTTCTACAATGTTTTAAACACACCCTTGAGATACAAAAGTAAAACCAGATATAAAATTTTATTAAATAATCTTATAACAAATACATGGGGACATTTCAGTTATGTTGAAGAAAGATTTCCTGTTTACATACACGTCATAAAGTGTCAACAATCTTAATATTTTAAAATTCTACCACATTTTGCTCTGTGATCTGACAGTTTGCTACACTTTATAAAATCATATGATAATACAATATAGTAAAATAATAATTATAGCAACAACTAAAATAATCTAGGCAAAAACACAATGTTGAGTACATTGAAATGACTTGTAGAGATTGTCTTTGTGAGTTGCAAGAAACTTCTGAAAGATATACTCAAAGCTCTTACAGGGCATTTTATACTATGCCTTTTTGGTCTAGCATGCATTAAGGCTTTGTTCTCAAAAATAATCTCTGTGGTATCCTAAGTACTTTGAGGAATATTCAAATTCTTCTGGAAAGAACATTTCCATGAACTACAAATACTTCAAAATACAGCCTGAATGATACAAGTTTTGCAAGCATGTCAAGTACCAAAGGGAAATGCCACCTGTTCTAAACAGGTACTAAACACAATGAATGCTTATGGCATAACATTTATTTATTTATTCATTTATTTATTTACATAGTTTTAATAAATTAAAATTATTTTTACTTTCTTCAAATAGAACTGTGGTCCTCTGAAGAAGAATACATGGTCCCTAGTTGGTAGAACTGTGGCCTTGTTGGAGAAGGCATGTCACTGGAGGTGGGCTTTGAAGTCTCAAAAGAGCCATTCTGAGTCTCCTTCTCTGCCCTAAGGTTGTGTTTCAACATGTAGGCTCTCAGCGACTGCTCCAGCACCTGCCTGCCTGCCTACTGCTGTGCTCCCCACCATGATGGTCCTGGACTCTAATACTCTGAAACTTTAAGAGCCCAGTAAACTCCTTCTTTTATAGAGTTTTATGATAGCAACAGAAAAGTAACTATGACAAGAATTATTCATAGTTTTATGAAATGTACATAGCTTTAAATATAAGTTCTTCAATTTTTTTAAGTAATATGTTTGTTTCTTCAGAATTGTGTAGGGTTTTTTTTTCAGTCATAAAAAGTATGATCTAGTTGTAAATGAAGCTGTCCTACTACATAGCAAGTATTGACCTATTACAGTACAGCAAAATATGGAATACAGGGTATCACAATCATTTCACTGTTCTTACCTTTTCAAGAAAAATGAAGAAATAAAGGAGAATGGCATGAACTAGGGGACTATGCTAATCTAAAAAAAATGGTCAAAAGGTGAAAACTAAAGTTGTCAAAAAAATTACTTGTCATAGGTTGAAAGGTAACCCCTAAAATATATCTACAGCCCAATCCTGAAATGCTAGGGTATTCTTAATTTTCAGAAGGATACTGAGATGAAGAGATCATTCTAGATTATCTGCTAAGAGAGCCAAAACTGGGTGCACCTCTAGAGTTACACTGATTTCTTGATTTGCGGCTTCTGATCTACAGAACTATGAAAATAATATTTCTTGTTACCCAGTTTGTGGTAATGTGTTACATCAGCAACATAAACAAATGTACTACCGTTATGATTTAAATATGAGTATAGGCTCATGTATTTGAACACTTGGACCTCAAAAAGCAAAACATCCAATGTCCAACACTACAAAAAGGTAACAAAAAAGGCTCTAAAACCCTGCAAATAGGAAGATATCCTGAACCAGACCTTCAGGGTTTAAAGATTATAATTCAATTCTCTCTCTCTCTCTCTCTCTCTCTCTCTCTCTCTCTCTCTCTCTCTCTCTCTCTCTCTTTCTCTCTCTCGTGTGTGTGTGTGTGTGTGTGTGTGTGTGTGTGTGTGTGTGTTTAAAGAGAAAGTAAGGCAAAGACTAATAGTCCTTATCACAAAAGGCAGTGCCCACAAGACATAATTATAACCTACTATTTCTCTACAAAAGAAAATTAAGAAAATGCCTATGGCACAAAAACATCACAGTCACCATTAATAATCAAAATGTAAAATTGAGGCAACAGAACTCAGCAGGAAGTTGGAAATGATTCAACTATAAAAGAGGTGAATGAAGAGAAAAGAAGAGAAATTTTAAATGTAAAAATAAAAGATTTAAAAGTAAAAAGGATATGAGAAAATGTAATACACAAAAGGACAAAAATAAAATACGCTGTTGGAAGGAATTCCAAGATGAAAACCCAGCAAGGAATTTCATTTAAGTTAAAAATATTTTTAAAATTGGCTATGGTAGTTTGAACAAGAATGGCCCCCACAGGTTCATATATTTGAATGCTTAGTCACCAGGAAGTGGGATTATTTGAAAAGATTGGAAGGATTAGGAGGTGTGGCCTTGTTGGAAGTGTGTCACTGGGGGTGGGCTTTGAGGTTTCAAAAGCCCATGCTCTCTGCCATAATGATAATGAACTAATCCTCCAAAACTGTAAGCCAGCCCTGAATTAAATATTTTCCTTTATAAGAGTTGCCTTGATCGTGGTGTCTCTTCACAACAACAGAACACTGACTAAGACACAGGCCCTGGACATAGCTAAGACTGGCCCCATTAACAAAGAATATGGGTGAGGAGGGGCTCAAAGGACCCCACCACTTACTGATAAACTACTGGCAACTAAAATTCTGAGAGGAGGGAGCCACAGTATCCAGTTGTCTGACCACTTTTGAGCCTAGGCGACTCTGGAGAATAGTTCAATCCCATTGTCAAACAGACTGGACAAGTTAAACTCAGTGGGGACACAAACAAAAAGTCATGAATATGGAAAACATTTGTATGAAGAAGAGAGGGAGGAAGGAGGAGAGGGTGAGTAATCAGAGTACACTGTATGTACACATGTATGAAATGGTCAAATAAAACTTTTTTTAAAGGCTGACAAAATGGCTCAGCAGATAAAGGCAATTACCTCTAAGCTAGACAACCTGAGTTCAATTCCTGGAACCTATATACAGGTGAAAGGAAAAAAAAAAAAAAAAACTAACTCCACAAGGTTGTCCTCTGGCCTCCACATACATGCCATGGCCAAAAGAAAAAGAAAAAGAAAAAATTAGTAAATACTTAAGGGCTGCAGAGATGGCCCTTGGTTAACAGCACTTGCCACTCTTGCAGAGGACCCAGGTAAAGTTCCCAACACCTACATGGTGACTCATTTCCATTAACAACTCCAGTTTTAAGGAATCTGATGCCCTCTTCTGACCTTCACAGGCATCAAGGACACAAGTAGTGCACAGACACACCCACACTCCCACAGGTAAAAAACCCATACATATAAATTTAAAATATTTTTTATAAATTAAAAAAAAATGAAAGACCATACCATAGTCCCAAGAAATCAATATAGTGCAACCACCACTTAGATAAGCTGTTGCCCTTTAACAACAGAAAATCATGCCATCCCTGATTCTGATAGCAGTGTGATATTAACAAAGCAATAATGTTACTATACATAAGATGTAAACAGGAAAAAAATAAAGTGAACCTAGTTCTCACATTTGTTAACAAACACAAAAACTAAATTTCTATAATCAATCAATACCTGGCTCTTCTGCTGTCAGGAAGAAAATAAGATGTACCATGCATAACATAGTTGGCATCATCAGTTAATTAGGAACTAAGTTATCCAGTGGTTCAGCTGTTAGCGAACTCCCCCTCTCCTACCCATCTGCTTGGGGTCCATAAGACAGCGTTTAAAGACATCTTTCACCATCACTATATACTGTTACCCAGCAGGTAGAACCCAGGACGCTGCTAAGCATCCTACAGTGTGTAGGACAGCTCCCCACAATAAAGAATATCCATGCCTCAACAACAACAAAAACCCAAGAAACTCTGGCTTAGGCAAAGCAACTATTACCTAATGATGTGAAAAGCAGTGTTAGATAACAGCTTAGCTACAATAGTTATTTCAAATTTTCAGCTAATGTTCAGTTTAGCAGAAATACACTGGTCCTGACTTCAACAAAATATATGCAGGCTGCTAAGCACAGCTTGCTAGAGAAGTAGCCCTCAAACTTAACATGTTTTAGAATGAGATAAAACTGAGAATCAGGTAAAACTGAGCCCAACTCCAGGATACTCTAGTTTCTAGCCTAAGCACCTGATTTGTCACAGGCACCCAATGATACTGCTGCTGTGATCTGGACCATGCATTAGGAGCCACCATGGTAGATGACTTTTTAATAATGAAAAAATAATTTTAGAAAATGTATTGGTTGATTTTTTGTCAACTACACAAACTAGAGTTGTCTGAAAAGGGACCTTACATGAGAAAATGCCTCCATCAGGTTGCCTGTAGGCAATTCTGTGGGACATTTTCTTGTCAGATATAAGAGGGTCCAGCTCACTGGAAAGAGCCGCCCCTGGGCAGGCTGGGGAAGCCATGAGGAGTAAGCCAGTAAGCAGCAAACCTCCATAGCCTCTGCTTCAGTCTCTGCCTCCATGGTCCTGCCCTGACTTCTCTTTAAGGTGGACTATAAGCTGTAAGATTAAATAACCTCTTCCTTCCCAAGTTGATTTTGGCTATGGTGATTCTCACAGCAATAAAAGGCAACCTAGGACAGACACAAAGGAAGAAAGAGAGCCTGCAGAGTCACCACAACTTGTAGACTGAGTGGAATGAGCCACAATCACAGCAGCGGTTTGCACAAATGAAGCAGCCTACCGAATACATGCTCCCTTCTTCATCCATCCTCACAGTACTGCTGTTATAACATGGATAGCACCAAAAGCAGTATAGGTGGAACGATCTATAGCCTGTGCCCTAACTAGTTTTATATCAACTTGACACAGCTGTAGTCATCAGAGGAATCTCAATTGAGAAGAGTGGGCTGTAGGCAAGCCTTTGGAGCATTTTTTTAAATTAGTGATTGATGCACAAGGGGCTGAGCAAGCCATGAGAAGCAAACCAGTAAGAGGCCCTCAAGGCCTCTGCATCAGCTCCTCTCTCCAAGTCCCTGCCCTGCTTCAGTTCCTGTAAGCTGTATAAACCCTTTCCTCCCCAGATAGTTTAGGTCACACTGTTTCATCACAGCAATGGTAACCTGAACTAAGAGCCTCTGCTTAAATGCACATTATAAGAAAATGTGAGACAATCTGAAAAAATGGTTGCCAACAGGGCAAAAGAGAAATGCTAAAGTCGAGTGCTGAACTGGAATTTCTCAAGGCTATGAGCCTGCAGTTAGCCTTTGCTAACTTTGGTGACAGTCAGGATAAACATATGTGGTTAATACATATCTGTACTACCAGAAGGGACCCAAAACCATATAGAGAAATCAGTGTAAAATTTTTTACTTAATGCAGCATATACAATCTTTAAATGTTATCTGATTAATCTTACCCTTTTTGTTTAAGCAAAATAAGCTTCCAAGACTTCAAAACCTCCAGCTTTCTATTGAAAGCTAAGCACGAAAAACACTCACAGGCTGCCCTAGTCTTTAGAGCATGCTCATTTTTAGGATACTCAATCAGAAACAAAAAGGATGCAAACAATTCACTCTAAAGCCACTCAGAAAGCCATTCCTCTAATACTGAAAAGAACTGGGTTAATCATCTAAGTTGTACACTAGAGGTTAAAAAGGGAAGAGGAGAAAATATAAGACTAAATAAATGGATGTAGGACAGCTATCTTTCAAATTCTAAATTAGTGTTACTAATTATTTGCTTTCTCTTGGGAGATGCACTTATTTTTAAAAAGCCTCTTCAGTGATAGATTAAGCCAATGAAAACTCAAGCATTTGTTACTACAATAAAGTTTGATTGTCACTGTTGCCACACCCTCTGCTGTGATATTAAACACCATTCGGGTGCCTAAGTGACCAACTGGCAGTTTCCAACCTCCTCTAGTCGAGTGTTTTTCTAAGATCTTATACACTCCCATGCCTGGCACACGGGCACAGGGTAAATACGTATTTCCTCTACTTCACATCCGCATTCCGCTCCCACTGTCAAAAAGCTGGATCTTATTACCATGTCCAGAACCTTAAACTGATCTCCCTTGCTGACCAGAACCCTTTACTTTGTATTTTTTTCCCATGGTTAAGACCAGTTACACACTCATGGCGATTTTAATTCCTTCCCTCTTGATCCCCCAGTTTCTAACATTAACATTCCCCCTGGTTTTGTTTCTTCTGTGCCATTGTTCTCACTACTACATCTGTAACACTTTCACCAAAAATGTTATTTCTTTACTCCTCCTCCAATAACAAGATAAAACAGTGTCTGCTATACTGCACACCCAGCACTGGGCTAATAAACACCTGACTTACTTTCACATAGGCTAATTCTCACAATAATCTTAGAAGTGGATAGATACTATCACCGGCTACATTCTATTTTCACTTTAGGAAGATAAAGGTTTCAAAGTATACGTCCTGCACAACTCCAAACCTATGCTGCCAATCTCTACACTACACAGCCTCTGCTACAGTTGGATGTGTGGATATGTACAAGCTCATGTTGGGACCCCTGATCCCCAGATGGGGGTGCTATTTGGTGAGGCCTCAGAACACTTAGGGGATGGAGCCTAGGTGGCAGATGTGGAACTCTAATATAAACTAAATGCATAACCAAGATCAAACCTCTCCTTCCACTTTATTCACTCCACTCTTGCTCCTAAGCTAAGCTATGGATCACTTTACTGTGGAAAGGATACACAAACTGATAATCAATTTGAGATAATCAAGGAAAGAAGGTTGATTTGTGTGTGTGTACGTGTGCATGTGTGCATGTGTGCATGTCTGTCTGAGGAGGCAAGCAGAGTAGATAGTATAATATCAAGCAACAGAAGGGATTAGAAAGATAAAAGTTCAAGGGTAATCTGGGTTACATTGTGAGACGGGAGGGGGGGAGAATGGGAGACAAGGGGGGGAGGGAGATGTCAGAAACATTATCTCTAGGTTCTCAAAATGAGGCTACCTACTCTTGTTTATGAAAGCCTCGTCCAAGTTCATAAAGTTACAATAGTAACATGGGATGTAGCGCAATGGAAGAATGCATAGCATATAAAGAACCAATGAATCCATATTCTTAAAATAGTGTCACTAGTCTAATACCCTACGCCAACCATCTAAAAGTTCAAAATTCAAAGAGAAGACATATTCCTATGATCAGAATATTAACTATATTGCATAATGTCCTCTCTTTTCCTAGCCTGAACAATCTATACAGTTTACTTAACCCTAAATCAGTCAGTAAAGAAAGAAGAAAATTCTACCTGCAAAAGATGGGATGACACAGTCACTACTGTATCTGAGAGCTTCACTTACTACTACTATTTGACTAAGTGCAGGGTTTAAATGACCTGAGCTCCTATAGAGCCAAGGAGCCCTTCCTAGTGGCTCTCGCTTAAGATCAAACTACAACACAGTACTGAGACAGTGTTTGAATATACAAGGAACCAGGTGCTAAACAGGCCTTGCTTTAAGGTCATAACAAAATCTAAACTTATATAGTTATTTAATTATTTCTTTATTCAGCAAAATCAACATTAAATCTTCAAAACAATGCCTTAAAAACTTATAAAGTCAGAGAACCATCAAACCTGATTATAATCACCATGTTTAGTATCACAAAAAATTAATATAAACCTTTTAACATAACTAAGGCAAGAATACAAGAAAAATTAACGCTGAAGGCCCTGCTTACTACATGAGGCAAATACTATTCCTAAAGTGTTTCACTAATCTTTATAGTATAGAATAAATATATTGCTATAGTTTATACTTGTGTAAACTGAGACCCGGGGAAGGGAAAATGGCTCACTCAAAGTTATCAACTAGTAAAAATTACATGCAAGATTTCAACCTACCATTTCTAAGTTCATAATCTATGGCCGTGCATGACCTCAGATCACAATGCCATCACAAGAAGCAGATTAACAGTCGATCTTTTTATAAGAAGTTCTCTGGGCTGGGTTTAACTCAATGGGAGAGGACTTGCCAAGCACACACAACTGGGTTTGATCCTCCAAAAAAGAATCTTAGTTGATACTGCCACAAGGGTTGTCAGATGGTTTATTTGATATCAATAATATAAAAATTATTTTACTAATGACTTCTGCTATGTTCCCACTGATATCAGAATGCCATGTTTTGGGGGGGTTGTGATTGTTGTAAAGAGCCAAAGTCCTCAACTTTATTAAACACATCATCAGGTGCATAGTGACCACTGGCTGGGGAATGGCCTCCACCTACCTAAAATGGAGCTGCTGTTCCAGCTACTCTTTTACCAGAGGCACACAACAGCCCTCTGACTCTCAAATGCATGTCACAACATCAGCTTAAGCTTCCCTCTCCTCACACCTCACCACACTCTACAGAAAACAAAATCTCCACTCGCCTGGAATGGAACTCAGCACATTTAAGGTAGCCTCTCCACTTTTGCTTAGATTGTTAGTTGGGGCCATCCTTGTAGATCTCTGGATATTTCCCTAGTGCCAGATTTCTTTTAAAACCTATAATGGCTCCCTCTATTATGGATCTCTTTTCTTGCTCTCCTCTGTTCTTTCTCTTCCTCTCCCTCTTGCCCACCTCTCCACTCTCCCTCCTCCTAATGCCTTCTAATGATATGACTGACTCTGAAGACTCCCCATGGAAGGCCTCACCCTCCCTGGGGAGCAGAAAGGGGATGGGATAGGGGTTGGTGGAAGGAACAGGGGAGGATGGGAGGGTTTGGGAACTGGTATTGATATGTAAAATAAGCTTGTTTCAAATTTAAATTAAAAAATTATCAAAATAAAATAAAATTCAAGAACACCTGAGGATCATCAAATCTTATTTTTTATGTAATTTATTTTAAATTTTTCCCATTTTGTAGTTCCATATTAAGATTTATTTGGTGTCAACTTTGATGATTTATTAGACATCAACATAAAATAATTATTGTTAAATGTTCATAAATACATATATTAATAAGCACACACACACAAATATGCACTGTATATGGCCAATCACAACTTTAAAATGTATTCCTACTGGTGAGCATACAGTCAGAAAAGTATAATAATGAATATCATAGTTCTGCAGTGTTTTCAGAGTAAATGGAAAGTTTTAATGGTCTGCTTTCATTCCTGAGCTACAGTGGTAGTGCTGAAAGATGTAAAGGCATGCAAAATACAAAGGTTTCCAGAAGCTCTTCCCCTGCTAGTTTTTTTTAAACAAGCTTATGATGTCCCCATTACTAAAAACTTTGGAAAGAAATCCTTTTAAAATGCTTCTAAACATATGTTTGATATGTTTGGCATAACAGGAATGACAGATTAAGTAAGATGATGTAAGAGGAAAGTTCAGCAGAGAAAGTAAAATGGCAAGTGACACTTGGAGACAGAGGCCTGGAGCCTGGCGCCTATAAAAAAGAGGTGACAAGGGGACAAGCCCCAGTTACTGAGCTGCAGAAGAAGACAAGTGGACTGAAGGCCCAGCCTTGCAGGACGTACTTACTAGGAAATGTTGGCTACCACGCACTGGTCTCAGTTCTCTAGCACAACCTAATAATGCTTTGTGCCCAGAATAGACTTTGTCAGGTAGCAATTAGTGACTGGGTACTTAGATGCGGAAAGGAGAGCACACAATCGAAATGACATAAAAGGATAATCAGGCTTCAATAGCAAGTAAACACATTTAGACTAAAAAGTGATGAATTCAATTTCATATCTGGAAGGTCAGCAAGACATTCTAGAGGAGACACCTTGTGGAAGTACAACACCAGAAGGCCAGCAAAGGATCTTGGCCTGAGGTTCAGGAAAAAAAAGGTCAGGGACAGCTACTACCTACATTTCAGATTTGGAAATGATAGTATGGAGATAATGACTAAAATCCAGAGTGGATACTATGACCCACACAAAGTCCAAGTAACATATAATAATAGTTCCTGTCTGCTCCTCTGACTGATAGGCCGATAAATAAGGAACTCAGTCTGAAGAAATGCAATACAAACATCAATTATAACATTTAAGAGATCTTGAGTCAACTAAGTCACTATGTAGGTGTATGGAACAAGGACTCCTTTCCCTTACGCTAATGAGACATATCAGAGGGACCCAACCCTTCACCCAGGTCTTTGGGCTGGGGGTTGGGCCTTGTTAAGTACTATGAGGAATGTGAATTTCTTTTGTTTCATATATACCTAAAAGAATCAGAGCTACTGTGGAGATCAGCAAACCTATATTTAAGGATGTAGTACTAATAATACCCAAGTTATAGACTCAACCTAGATGCCCATCAGTGAACAAAAGGATGAGGATTCATGTATATATCATTTTGTGATATATGTGATATATATATATGTATATGTATATATAGATAGATAGCTGAGATTATGTTACTTTTGAGAAAAAATGGAAGGAACTAGATATCATCACACCAGTGAAATAAAAACAGTTCCATAAAGGCATGAACTGCATGCTTTCTCTCATGTGTGGAATCTGGAAATGGGGAAACCCTAAAGTAAAAATGAGACAATCAGGAATACTCATTGATGGGGGGAATAAGAAAAAGTAATAGGGAAATATCTAAGTGCATTCTATCCATGTGCACAGTCCTTATTTGGTAAAAGCAGAATAGGCTAACTTTTTAAAAGAATGTCAGTTTCATGCATCATTATTGTAAGCATCTTTTGGATTTTTAAAGATGTTTTAATGTATTTAGTAAATATGAATGTTTTCCAGGCATGTATGCATGTGTAACACAGGTGTGCAGTGCCAGGAGAAGTCATTGGATACCCTAGAACTGGAGTTATAGACAATTGTGAGCCACCATGTGGGTGCTAGATATCAAATCAGGGGCCTCTGCCAAAGAAGTAAGTGCTTTTAACCACTTAGTCATCTCTCCAGCCCCTCCTTTGATTTTTTTTTAAATGGTCAAAAACTATCAGGGCTGAGTCAGGCAGCCATTTGATTGACAGCTTACAAAACCTTGTGCTTGGGTGCCTAAAGCTGGTCAGTGGTGGCTCATGTCTTTAGTCCCAACACTTGGTTGGGGGTGGGGGACAGATCTCCATGTGTTCCAGGCCAGCCTGATCTTCAGAGAGAGTTCCAGGACAGACTCCAAAGCTATACACAGAAACCCTGTCTCAAAAAATAAAACAAAACAAAAAAGTCCTTCCTGGCCAGTTATATGGCTCAGCAGGTTAAGGTACTTACTACCAAACCTGACAACCCAAGTTCAAGCCCCAGGACCCACATGGGAGGAAGAGAGACTCATTCTCACAAGCTGTCCCTCTGACTGTCACATGTGAGCTATGACATTTGTACATACATAAATGAAAAATAAGTAAAAGACATTTTAAAGAAGCCCTTCCTCTGGCAGTCAGCTGAACTGTCACCAAGGCAGCAGCGGCTTTGAACACTCTACGACTGTTCTGAGGAAACTCCACTCCAGCTGTAAGGAACACCACAGCTGTGGCTGAAGTCCTGGCTTCTGTTTCAGGAGGCTTTGCTCGGGAACAACACTCCAGACAAGGTGTAGCGACAATAAGCCTCAGTGTGCTGGGTGATTTCATATACGCTGCAGCTAATCTCACATAAGATGCAAAAGGAGCACCTTCTCATTGACCTGTGATTGATGCTTATGTGAGGCACGCTATTGGGTCTAGAAGCCAGGCACTGTGAAGTAAGGCTGTGATAGGTTTCAGGCTGTTCATAAGCTACATAAACATGCTGTTTTTACTCTTTTCAGACTGATTCCAGTGGCTTCTCTCTGGTGCACTTCCCCTTGTGTTGTAACACTGGGTTCCAATAAAGGCTTCTCCCAGATGGACTTTTTTTTTTTTTTTTTTTTTTTTTTTTTTTTGCCTCTTTGAGGTTTTTACTACAGGTGGAGCAGACTGAGCTGCTCCAAGAATGGATGAAACCTTGGGCTTTCAGCCCCAAGCAGCAACTAAAACCTGCTACAGAATGACATTCAAAAGAACCCAGGCCACTCTATTCATTCAGCAGTTAGAAGCTGTCTTTGGAGTTCCAGAGAGTGGCAGGGAGTATAGACTAAGGAATGCAACAATAAAGGATGACAGAATAAGAGAGACCACACAGGGGAGGATGCAGCCAGAGTTGCTGAAAGGAGGTAAGAAGCCAGGGCACCAACATCCCAAGTTCAAGGGCTGCAAAACTAGCTGCTGGGTGCAAGGAGCCAAAGGCATTCACAGCTCAAAGCTGACCTGAGCCTCGAGCTATAAGTAAGTCTGTGGCCTAGAAAGCCTGGAGCCATGAGTCCCTAGTCTCAAGGCTGCAGAGCTATGGGCTCTAGGTTTGAAACCGTGGCCTGTAAGCCTCTGACACTCAAGAGATCAGGATAAGCAGGAAGTAGTTTGGAAAGAACGACGCCCAAATTCCCAAATATTGTGTATAAATGTTTGTTTTCATTTAATTGGACTTTGTTATATAAAATTAAATAAAAAAAATATTTAAAAAAAAAGAGATCAGGGATATCAACACTATGGGAGCTGCTCCTCTTGCTTGCTCATGATTTCGGCCCAAAAGAACAAAGAGACACTCAGCCAGCCATCTGTGACAATGAAGGACAAGGAACAATAGGACATAATAGAATGAGAGAGTTAAACAGGTGTTTAGAAACACAAATAACCTCTTTCGTGGGCTTCACTTTGTGGTAGTAAAGAAAGCAGCCATGGGACATGTTCAGAGTGAAAGCATAATCTCCACAAAGCAAGAATCAGATTAGGACAGTTACCAATCAGTCCCCTAAGATATTTCATGATTTCCTAAATAACTCTTTACACCTGAATGTTTCCCTTAAGAGAAAGTTAATTTTCTTTTTGATGTTCCTCATAGTAAATACCTATTTTAGGAAAGTTTTCTATTTCTCTTAATGATAGATGAATTACTAATATCCTAGATAACCTAAAGGGGGGGGGGGGAATTTTAAGCTTAACTGAGACATAACTGACAAAATTTATATACATTCAAAATATACAATATAGTGAGGTCTTATCTCTTATAAGGTACACTGACAACTTATATCACACACACACACACACACACACACACACACAGAGCCATCAGGATACTTTGAAATGTACACACTGTGGAATGGATACCAGAATCAAGCTAATTAACTTGCCTATTACCTCATATACAATTTGACTCTAAACAACCCATTTTTGTGCTCCTCCCTGGGAAAGATCACCTCCCCTGCTCCCAGCTTTACTCAGCTGCCTATAGTTCTTCCTGAAGGGTTGAGGCCTCACAAGTTTTTCCTGTCCACTTTGGCAGTTTGAGCTTGCAGTTTCACCCCACAGTCATCTCTATTAGCACCACCTAGTGGTTGGAATATGAAACTGATGTCCATCTCCTTATCTTAGAATCAAAAGGATAGGTTTTATCAGGTTCAGCCTATCATTTTGAACATCCAAACCAGGAAAAGCATCAACTGAAGAGTTTAGGTGACAAAAACAGAAGCCAAATACTTGACTTTACCAAAGCAAATTGGCCCTTACTAAAGCCATATTAAAGAAACATTAACATTAACCCCTGGTGCATTTAAATCTAATACATTTATAAAATTTAAAGAAAATGGAACGTAGATCTAAAATGCAAAAGCTAAATTCTTAAAATTTCTTTTTTTTAAAAAAAAAAAAAGGAAAATATCTCAGTGACCTATTAGGCAAAGATTTCCTAAACAAGACATAGAAAGTACTAACTATAAAGAAAAACATCAATAAACTCTGCCTCAACAAAATTAAAAGATTTTACATTTCAAAAGATAGGCTTAAGAAAATCAAGAGGCAAGTCACCAGCTGAAGGAAAACACTTGGATACCTAATGATGAGCAAAGAATCAAACAGACCAAAAAAGACTGCCTATGGCTGCCTCATTAACACACATGACCTCCCCTAACCACTGTGGAATCCAAATTATGACTATTATGGAATATCACTACATATGCATCAGCATGGCTTAAAATTAAAGAGATTGCTCATACAGGATGTCATAAAATGGTACCATCACTTCAGAGGAGCTTAGCTATTTCATAAAGGTGAAAGCATAGACCTTGCATACAACCAAGTCACTCCATTTCTAAGTGTTTAACAGTGAGCAAGGGCAGCGCTCGCTTGCGCGTGTGTGCACACACACACACACACACACACACACAATGAAACAGGTCTCATGTATCTCAGGATAATCCCAAACTCACTCTGTAGCAGAGACTGTCCTTGAACTGATCCCCCTGTTTTTACCTCCCATATTGTAAGATCCCAGCATGTGCTACCATTCCAAGCTCATACAAAGACTTGTAAATTAATGTTTCTAGTCATTTATTTTTTAATACTCAAAAACTACACAAATTCTCCAAACTACCCAAATGTTCATCAATTGATTAATGGATAAACAAAATGTCTCACATCCATAAAAAATTATGAATTTCAATGTAATTATACTGAATAAAGGAAGCCAAATAAAAGACTATATAATCATTATTCATATCCATAGAATCTCAGGAATTGAAAACTAATCTACGGCAATAAAAAACAGATCAACAATTGTCCTGAGTGGGAGAAGAGCTGGGAAACAGGTAAAAATCATGACAAAAAAAAATACAAAATAACTTTTTTGGATGACTAATGTTTATTACCTGATTGTAATAGTGTCACAGATAAGTATATATGTAAATACTCACCAGGTTTCACCTTTTAAATATGTACAGATTACTGGATGTCAATTGTATCTCAAAGCTATAAAAATGAAAAAATATACTTGCCAGATGACTCATTGCATTCCATTCTAAAAAACTTATCCAAGAGATATAAAAACATATGTCTACATTCTGGAGCAAGTGAAGCTGACCAACAGTCACAAAAAACATCAGTTGCCCAGAGTCAGGGGAGGGTTAACCTCAAAAGGACACCAATGTGAATGTTCTATATGTTGACTGAAATGCAGGTCAGACAAGGGATCTGCTTTTCAAAATCATCAAAATGTATGCTTAATTTATTTGAAGTATACTGTAATAAAGTTATTTCCATAAAATAGTAGAAGGGGTTAGATATTACAACCTAGAAATCCGGACAGAGAACTCTGACATGGAAATTTTCCTCGGTATCAAAAGTGAACTATGTTGTGCCCTGAAAACAGGTGATTTAAAAGGAAAAAAAAAATCACCTTTTGCTGAAAACACAACTCGGTATCAAGCTGGTGCCATCTACATGCATTACCTCTAATCCTTTCACCTATCCTACAATGTAGGCATTAAAATTCCTACTTAGATTAGGCAAGGCATGGGGTCAGAGAAGAAACACAACCCACCCAAGGTCTACCAAAGTAAGTGAATAAGCCTCAGTCTCCACATAAGACTCAATGATAAAAGTACTTGTGAATTAGCGATGACTTCTATGCCATGAAAAATACATAAAATTCATTTGCTTCCTAAACAATGACTTCCTTGAATGCAGGTATCTGTTAGCACACTCCCATTCTTTTATCAATAGACGCAAAGCATGTAAATGCTTAATAAATATTTGGTATGTTTCAATTTAAACCCATAAGATTCATTATAAAGTAACCACTAGCTGCACTACAAATCTCTTCCCTTATTAACATCTCTGGTTGGAGGGAAGATTATGTTATGAGGCATAAAATATTCAACAATTCTGATGTACCTGTCATACACCAGAATCTTATGAGAATATGGCAGGAACAGGGACTGAGAAACTTAGCCTCAGCATTGTCCTCTGCCTCCTACTTCTGATGGCCAACATGAGCCATGAAAGATACTGTACTAATTTAACAGTCTATGTCAAAACATGTACAGGTTTAAATGATCAATAGAGTTTGTTCGGTGGTTTCACTGCCCTAATTTCATTTAGCCCTAATTTGACAATTTTTTATCATTTGTATAATAAACACTAATTCTTGATGTGGACACTAAGAAACCACTGTTAACTTCAACTTAAGGCCGCAAGCTAAAGAGTACAATTCCAAATGCTTCCTGGGAACCCATTATGTATTCTGTAGGATAAAATTCAATCCTCACCCACATCCCCAAAATATGTGTGAATTAGCTATTTGTGAAAATATACATGTATATAAAACTTACATGTTTATTATTGCTACATTATTATTACATAATGGCTTATATTTCATTCAAGTGTATATAATCATTTACTTTAAATAATTCTATGATGTTTTATTATAGAAATTTCTAAGTATGTTAATAAGTAATCAAATAACTATACTTACAAGATGAAAATTTGCCCAGTTCTCTCACAACAGTATCATGCTATTAAACTCCATGCCTTTCCAATGACATTATATGGGTCACTTTTACAATGATGAAAATAGTTCACTTTTTATTTTGAAGCTTTTCCTGCAGATCCCAAGAGACCGTTCTGCTTTCTGATTCACAGAGAGAGCTTCCTGCAGCTCAGTATGTAGGGAAAAGAAACCAGATACCTCCTGCAGTTGTCCTCAGAACAGAAGACAAGCCTCTCATATTCAGAGACCTAGAACTTTTCCAAATCACGGAATTCAATTTGCCAAGAACTAGTCCTTTAGCAATGGTCAAAGACAAGCGGTTGAATTCCATCTATAACTCTCTCTTAATACAGGAGACAATGGTCCTAACCAAACAATGAGTATGAGGAGTCCTGAAATTTCTACGTAAAATGGCAAATCAGTTGGACATCAATTTCACAGAGGATGTCACCTCAGCAATTTTAAAAAATAGGACCTCTTGGGCTCATTTTAAAAAGTACAGAGACCAGGGCAGTACTTTCAGAAAACAAACAACAACAACAAACATCTCCAACATCCATTTTGCTTCTCTTTCTGACAAAAATACACAAAATGTCTGATGTCTTGTCCACAGCCTAGGCAGAATAAGCACCAGCTGTGAAGTGTAAAGACACTCCCCTGGAAAAAAAGAAAAGAAAAAGAAATAAATAAGTAAATGTAAATTTAAAAAAAAAAAGACACTCCCCTGTAAGGGAGAAGAGAAGCTAGTAGACCTGAGGAAGTCAGGACAGGGACAGAAACACCCAAAGGCCAACCAGACAGTCATAGCTGGTGTGCTACAAAGTTTGTCACTTTGTTTCCTAAAAATATATCAACTGGGACAACTTATGCTGAAAGAAACAGAAGCTGATAAAAGCACTTCAAACACCATTAGACAGTCCTTTAAGCTGGACATAGGAGTATGCTATTTCTAGAAAAGATAACTAAAAGAAATACATCTATTTACTAAGACATATATAAAGCTTATAGAAGCATTCTGCATAAAAACCCAAACTAGAATCAAGGTAGACACCCATCATTATCATCATAAGTTGTGATACTTTCCTACAAGAATATCATACAGCAATGAAGACAAACTACCTATTGCTCTTTGCAACAATATGGATAAACCTATTTTTAAATGTTGAGCAAAAGAGACTACAAACAAAACAAAACAAAAGAAAAAATCCAGACTGTGGTTCCTATCAAGAAGCTGGGGGGAAAGGAATGAGTTTGTGAGTGTCTACAGGGTTAATCCAATAGATAATGTTTGATTTCTTAATATGGATACTAGCTCCTTAGCTGTGTTCATTTATAAAAGTTCAACAAGCTACATATTTACAACCTTTGAACATTTCTGTATATATTCAAGGTTTGCTTTGGAGGAGCATACACACACACACACAAAGTCCCTCTTCAAAATGAGATTACAAAGTCATACCTTAAGTATTTAAAGAGTAGAAAGAACAGGCTGCATACACTGTAGGACCTCACCATGAATGACTAAAACAACACTGGAAGCAGAAGGTCTCAACAATAAAGAGCAGAAATCGCAACAATAATAAAAAGTAAAAAATATGTGAGGAAATCGCAGCTCTTTAAAACACGCATACACTGGCATTTTCCAGGGTTAGCAGGAGAAATAGGAATTCTGTAATATAAAAATCAAAAACTAGATGATAGAAAGCTAATCATTGGTACTGCCCCTGGCTTCCATCTCACTGGGGACTTAAACACAGAGTGAGGTGGAGCTCTTAGTGGGAACCACAATTTACTGCCCTGTGTTCATTGCCCCTGAATCCCCTTGACAGCCAGAGTACAAAATGTTTGAAAACTCACAGCACAAAGTGCAAAATACTTTCAAGTGACTTTAAAAGTGAAGAAACATAAAAAGATGGGTTAGGTGCACTATCCAATGAACACATTCAATGCAAAATATCAATAGCACATTGCTAAGATGGGGCATCACTGTCACTCAGTTGAAAATGCTTGTGGAGAGTCTGGTTTCTAGTGAGTACCACCAGCAAAGAGGGCTCACAGGTATCTATCACAAACTGCAGCTGATAACTTTACTTACACTTTACTAAATTATTGCAAGGAAAAAGCAATAGCACTATCCACTTTATGACTTTGAAATGTGCATTGAGCTCTGGGTGTTGGAGAAGCAGGGAAAGCAAAACAGAGACTGAAGGCTAGAATTAACTGGGTGCCCGCTGGGTGCTAAGTGCTCCCCAAGGTTCACATTTCTGGGAAATGGGTATCTTCACTTTGCCAAGGAAAAAATTCAGACTTCCAAAACTTTAGTAACTTTCCTATAATCACAGAAGCAATGAATAATAAAATAGGGTATGGCCTGATTCTACTGCCCATGACACATGCTTGCACACATGCACATACATGCACACATGCACGCACTCTCTCTCTCTCTCAATCAATCAAAAGTTGCTTATTTCCTCTAGGGTTTTGTCTATCTTATAGTTCATTGTGCTAAGAGGTATATATTCAGCCAGGCATGGTGCTATACACCTTTAATCCCAGCACTCAGGAGTCAGAGGCAGGTGGATCTCTGTGAGTTCAAGACCAGCCTCATCTACAGAGTGAGTTCCAGGACAGCCAAGGTTGTTACACAGAGAAACCCTTTCTGGGGGTAAATATGTATATATATCCATATCACAAAATAAACAAGAAAGAATTAAAAAACAGAACATAACTTGTACTTCAAAAGCATGAACTATGTTAAAGAAAATGCACACAAGTTTGGAAACATAAAGGAATCTTTGTCTTTTAAGGGATCTAAATACTAAAACAACAAGAAGTTGAGAGAAGCTTTGGCATTAGGGAAGGCCTCCTAGTAGGCACGAGATTGCAGTTGGATATTGGGATGGTAAATGTTAGACAGGTCTGATGAAGGGATATTCTGAGATGAGGAAAGGCAGAGTAAGGGGTAACTACATGGATCCAAGGACAGTGAAAAAAAATCAACATTACTGCTCCAATGTACAGATCTGAGTAAAAACAGCTCAAATGTCTATCTTCTGATGAATGGATCAACGGATCAACAGAATGAGATACAAGAGTTCCTCCTTACACAAGATTTTGTTTTCTGTAGTGTGTTATCCATCCTTAATTATTATCAGAAGATAGTGAATAGGTAATTCCAGAATTTTTTTAAAACTTATAAATAGCATGCAATTTCTGCAAGAATGATAAAATTTTTCTTCTTGCAATGTCTTCCAATATAGCACTCGTGTGTGTGTGTGTGTGTGTGTGTGTGTGTGTGTGTGTGTGTGTGTGTGTGTAAGTACTCCTTATTTAGTAATGGTCAAAGCATAGGGCTAGTAGTGCTAGCAATTTGGGATATGCCAGAGAGGATCCATGAAGTGCTTCCTTTAAGTGAGAAGGTGAACTTCTCAATAAGAAAAAGAAAAAAAAGCAGTATACTGAAGTTTCTAAAACAAATGGTAGAAAAGATGGTTTTGTAAAAATGATAAGGAAAAAGGCATTTGTGCTTATTCTGTTGCTAATCTCAAACTACAAAAGTTATGACCATCTATATTCTTAGTAATGTGATAAGTATTGGGACTCAGTACTCTAGAGTTTCAGCATCCAGTAAGGGGTCCTGAAGCATATGGCCTTTAGTTAAGGGAAGACCCCTATATGCCCATGCAATAAAACACTATTTACCAACAAAAAGAATGTAATGATGATGATCTACCATGAACCTTGAACATTTTACTAAGTAAAAGAAGTCAGATACAAAAATCACAGAACAAATCATTCCATTTATAGGAATTCCAGAATAAGTAGCTCCCAAAAGTTGAAAGGATTCAGAAGTAAGATGTAGCTGCAAGCTTTATGAGGAGTGGAGAGATGAAAATGTTCTAAACTTGACATAGTGTCGGTTGCATAGTTCTATGAATACATGAAAACCACTAACTGTTCACTTCAAAAGAAAAACATAATGGAATGGGAAACATAGTTCAGTAAAGCCATTTTAAAAAGTGAGGAACAGCCAAGCAGTGGTGGTGCACACCTTTAATTCCAGTACTTGGGAGGCAGAGGCAGCCTAGTCTAAAGACTTAGTCCCAGGTCAGCCAGAACTACACAGGGAAACTCTGTCTCCAAAAAAATAAAAAAAATAAAAGTGAGTCACAAACAGAGTATCACCATGCACAAGGAAGGGTTTTAAATGCCTTAAGAGTCTAGGATTATCTATGAAACAATTCAAGATTTATGAGTGAAAATTTACTTAGTGAAAATACAGTATGCATACTTAGACTCTTCTCTAATAAAATTATTCACATATTGTGAGTACATTCCTAAAATACATGCCAAAATCACACAGAAGAGAGAGAACAGGAAAAAGATGCTGTGATCTGAGTTTAACTAAGACACAAGCTGTGACTACTGGGAAGTTGTTTTGCTTCGGTGCTAAATGCCACAGATGGGTCTATCAGCATCATATTTATGCAAAACTGCAAAATCATCTGTGTTAAATCTTCAAGCACTGTAATGTTCCAAACTTTCTGTTAAAACAGCAATGATAACTGACCTGTCACACTTTCAGACAAAGTAAACAGTGAACTTGTCTGTCATTGGCTGCTAGATTCAATTTAAATGCTGTGAGAACCTCCACTAATGTAAAGCTTCACCTACTAATGCTAATTTGACTGAATTCTAATTCAGTATTATTAATATTCCAAGAATTGGTGGGTGAAGAGATGGCCAGTGTTCTTCCAGAGAACTGGGGTTCCAGTTCCATCAGACCCAATGCCTCCTTCAGGCACTGACTGCATGTGGTACACAGACCTGCATGCATACATAAAATAAATAAATAATTTCAAGGATTCCCAGAGTTTTAAAACACACAGTAAGAAAAATAAGGAAGCGGGCTGGGGAGATGGCTTAGGGGTTAAGAGCAGTGACTGCTGCTCTTCCAGAGGTCCTGAGTTCAATTCCCAGCAACCACATGGTGGTTCACAACCATCTGCAATGAGTTCTGGTGCCCTCTTCTGGCCTGCAGTCTCTGTATACATAATAAAAATAAATCTTAAAAAAAAAAAAAAAGAAAAAAGAAAAATAAGGAAGCAAATCTAACACACAAAAGTAGTAAATAATACATATCCAACACTAGGAATGGTGAAGCACTCAAAATTAAACCTGAAACTCATCTACAGAGGGAAAAGACAGAAGTCCCTATTAGGTTCTAGAATATTCAGAGCAAATTTTTAAGGGAATAAATTATTTAAAATAGAAAGCTCACTCCAAGAGAGCAGATAGGAAAGCAAGCTTTAGCAGTGACAGTTTGAATACATCTATAAGACAACCCAATCCCTTCCCCTGAATCCTAGAGAAGAACCCTTCAGGCAATCCTCCTATAATCCCTCAAGAGGCAGGCCTGAAAGAGAAACCCCTCCTGTCCCCATCCTGCCCTGACCTCTGCCCTCCCCACCTGACCCTAGGAGGCGGTAAGAGGGTAGGTAGCAATACAAAAGAAGGACCTAGCTGGATAAGCTACACACAAGCAAACTAGTGTTCCCCTGTCCATAGGAAACTAAAGGAGACACATGATATCTTTTAAACTCTCTTCTCTAAAAAGGGATCTGGGGGGGGGGGTAATCTGTCTCATAAGGTCTTCATAAGTTTCCAGAACTAAAAGAAACTTAGGTTCTATATTTGAGGGAGGGGGAGGAAGACAACTTAGTTCTCTAGTGTACAATAAAAGCAAAGTTATAAAAGAAAAAACTTTAAAAAAAAAAAGGTTTATCTATGACATCTAGAGTGAGGTGTCTGCTGGCAGCAGTAAGAACAGTAAGACTCTCCATTACCTGATTATAAGCCAGGGTACACTAAAAGAAAAAGAAGTATGCCACAACAATAAGGAGGACCTACTTTCCATCATTAACTGCTGCATAGCAAGAGAAATGTATCCGATATTCTTCAACTGTCTGGTTATTTGCACAAGAATTGTTGTGAAAGCCAAGTGGTAGGAAAGGTCTCACTATGAAGCACTGGCTACCCTGGTATTCCCAGCACAGCCCAGGCTGTCCTTGAACTCTCAGCAATTCTCCTGCATCAGCCTCCCCAAACAGTGGCATTACCAAGCTAGCTTCACTTTGCTTTGCTAGCTTGCTTGCTTGTGTCTGTCTGTCTGTCTGCCTGCCTGCCAATCTGTTGGTTTATCTGGTTGGTTTGGTTTTTGTTTCATAAAATCACTGAAGACCATGATCAACAGGGTCTGGATGGTAGGTATATTGATACATAGTAAAAACAGAAACTAGGGTGCCACCAGGAGATAAATAGTAATTAATGTCCTGGTAAACAGTTTGCTTCACATGGGCAAGGCCCTGAGTTTGAGGAAGAGGAGGAGGAAGAATCTTTGAGAAGGAATTTCTTACATAATCATTCAGTGAATATCATGGGACTGGAAATATGATCTATCATCTACAATCAAGAACTGTATAAGATAGCCAGCTCTAGAAACTAGTAAAGTAGGCCTAAGCAAAGAAAACAGGGAGAACAGACATACTAGGAGGTAACACCAGTTTTCAAAAATTTGATTCCAAACAACAAAAGTGAAGACTAATTACCAAAAGGAAAATATATATATAGGTGAAAACAATTCCTAAACATATAAAAAAAATGCCTAGGACATTGTCTATTTCTGAAGATTTTTCATCAATATAGTTACCGTTTTAAATGATTCAGAGCATTTGTATTAATATGTTTATAAATGCATATGAGGTTTATTTCAGCAAGGTCCTGAAACCTGTAAGAGGAGTTAAGAACAGTCCTAACCCTGCCCCTGGCCCCAGCTTGAGACTGGAGACCTTTATGTTTGATAAAATGTAGAATTAACAGACACATATATAGCAACAATACAACCATTTGTCTTAAGCTATGCTATAGAATCTTTGAGATGGTCTGAAACTTAAATGAGAGTAGACTCAATTTTTTAAAAAAGAAACTTGGGCAATATAAAGCTCACATTGCAAAACTAATATGAACAATATATATTGAGCGCAAATCTGTATCCATGAATTTTTTCTCTATAGTAAATAACATGTGATATTCATACTCTACAATAAACTTAAAAATTCATCACTGGATACCCTTAAATCTTACCTATTCTAACTGACTCCTGTGTGAGCAAAGTTGGAAAGTAATTTTAAAAGGATGTGATTCAATTCAAACCATTGGCTGTTCTGCTTTTCCTCCTCCAGGCAATGTTCTTGAAATTAGGTATGTGATTTGATTTCAGTTCTCAAATTCATAAGCCCAAACCTAACCTAATTCATAACATAATTGTGATGCATGCAAACGTACTCAAGTGGGAGAGTAAATCTAAACACCATTAACAATCAAAACATGACATTTCAGAAGCAGTTCATGTCTGCCCCACAGGCAAAGAGCAGCAATTTGACAGAAAGACTGAGACATACCTGAGCAGATAAACAGCTCTGTCAATATCACTGAGGTCTTCATCAACAGTCAATTTTTCTATTTCTTCTGGTGTCTGTCAAGTATAAAATGCAAATTAGATATACAAACATTAGTAGTTCTTGCCTCCCAAAGACCCTCAAAGGTGGAAAAAATTCACAGTTACAGCAACTAGTCTAGAGTCTGATGATTCTTCTTTCTGTATATAGCAAACACCTCCAATTGGGTGCTGGGGAGGGGGCTGTTTTTACTCTTACAGACTGCGGGACCTCACTGGGTTTAACATCATATACATATACATATATATATGTATATGCATATATATATACATATATACCACATGTGGACACATATAAATATAGTCATATTTTTATCTCATATATATACATATAAGTGTGTGTGTGTGTGTGTGTGTATATATATATATATATGACTCTATAGCGTTTTTCCACACCAGGCAATGTTTTAAAGGGGGGGGGTTTAGATTGAAGACTGCAAGCTGAATGGTATTGAGGAGGACAAGCTTTGGAGTTCCGGTTGGGAACCGAATAAACTCAGACTAAAAGGAATCAAAGCTTCAAGAGAGCTATTGAGGGAGTGGCCCGATGAGTGGGGAGGGGTCCTTAAACTAGGTTTGCCCGTCTGTGAGGATGAGGATTGGAGTCTCAGAAGGCTGGGAAGATGGCTCTGCAGGTGGGGGAGTTATCGTGGGGGGGGGGACGATAAACAGAAGGTTGACTCCCTCAAGGGGGTTGGGGAGCAGGGTCCCACCTTCAGTCCTGGAGGGGCTGGGAGGAAACAGATGCATGGTGACTCTGGAAGGGAGCAAAGGGCTGAGAGAGGCTTTGAAACCCTGAATTAGGACGACTCTGGGAAGGGTGCCTCTCTTTGGGAGGTGAAGGGAGGCCAAGCCGCCCTGGGCACCGGGAGACCCGAGCGTGGTCTTATGCAGAAGTGGGAGGAGGACCGTGTATGGATGGGACCTGGGATGTCCGAGTGAGAGATGGATGTAGGGCTGTGTGGGCCAGCGACCAGAACCTGGGGACACGGACCCAGAGAGAAGCCGGCCGCGGATGAGGGGCACACGGAGACTGGCCACAACAACAGCGGCTTGGCCGTTCGCGGGGGAGGCCGGAGCCGGGTGGGGCGCAGGGCTGGCCGCAGTCGAGGGGCCAAGTCGGGGGACAGGGCTGATTCCAGTAAGGGGACAGTGCTGATTTCAGTTCCGAGACAGGACCGGCCGCAGTCAAGGGACCCAGCTGGTTCCTGCCAGAGGAAGGGACTAGCCTCAGTCAGGGGACGGGGCGGGCTCCAGACCCTCGGCTGCGGCGGAGTGAGGCTCTGAAGCGGCTGCGGTGACACGGCGACTGGCGCTGGAGCGCCGAGGGGCCGTCGGACGCCGCCGGGTCGGGCGAGCCGCCCTGAGGGGAGCGTCTCTCGGCCCTGCGCACCTTGAGGCTCCGGCGGACCGGCCTCTCGATGATGGTGAGTTCCTGCAGGTCCTCCATGTAGCCGAACAGGCTGTTCTGCCCGAAATCCATCGCGACGCCGGCGGCGGGCGGCGGCGGATGCATGGACCGCCGAGGGGCTACCCTCGCCGGCCGGCCCGAGCGGCCCCGGGATGCCGGACGCGCGCAGCCCCGCGCCGCCCACCAGAAGGACTCTCTGGTCCCTCTCTCGGCCGCGGACAAGCGGAGCAAGAGGCCGCGGGCGACGAGAGATCGAGCGCGGCGGGAGCCCGAGCGCAGCGCGCTGAGGGGGCGGGGTGGGTGGAGGGGGCGGGGCGCGCGGAGGGGGCGGGACCAGAGCGGGGAGCCGCCTTAGCGACCGCCTCGGTCCCGCCCCCGCCCGGGGGCTGCGCGCGCCGTAGGACGCAACTGCCTCGCAACGACGCGCCCCCGTCGGGCTCCCGGGCCCTGGCCCCGCCCCCCAGGAGGCGCGCCCCGCCTCTCGGCGCGTGCGCAGAGCTCCCCGCGCCCCCAGGAGGCCGGGAGGCGGACTGGGGGCGGGGAATGGGCGCGGGCAGGCTGAGCCAATGAGAGTGAAGCGGGGGAGGACGGTGGGCTGGGCTGTCCCGCACCTGTGCGAGTAACTTTCTCTAGTTTTTTTGTCTCTGCTCTGCCCTCCTGGTCGCCTACTGACGCTGACAAGCCCCTGCTAACTTAGCAGCTTAGCTCCGGGCTAAGCCCTTGAGTGGCCAAATCGGACTTTCAGTGCGCAGTGTGTGCCTGAAGGTAGGGGACAGGTGTATGGGAATACAATGCTGCAGCGCTGACGTTGGCGAAGGGAAATAGCCTCCTAGAAGAGAGACCTACACTGAATCCTGAAAAATCAGTAGGGCTTTACTAAGAAAGGCTGGAGCCAGCCCTTTAGAATGAAAGTTGGACATGTTCTGGTTGTGACGAGTGCAGCTCTTCTTAGGGTATCAGGAGCTAGTGGTTGGCACGGTGGGTGGAAAGAGATACTTAAGACCTTGGTGGAATAGTGCCTTGCCCTGGAGGAGCAAACTGACTCGCTTACATTTAGTTCTAGCAAGAATAAGACAGGTGAGGAGCTAAAGAGATAGCCCAGTTGTTAAGAACACTTTCAGATGCCATACCCGATAACCTGAGTTCCAATTGTTGGACACACTTAGATGGAAGGAGAGAGTTAACTCTACAGGTCATCATATGACCTCCACACTTATTCCATCTTACGTTCACACACACACACACACTTTTTAAGACTAAGTTGGAGCTGAAGAGATGGCTCAGTGATTAAGATCAAAAACAAAACAAAACAAAAAAATTCACACAAAAAAGAAACAGCATGAGCCTGTAACCCCCCAAAAGATCCCTGAAGCTTGCAGTCTGCATTCAGCATTCAGCTTCAGTAAGACCCTGTCCTAAAGGGGAAAAGCATAGCTTTCTCTGGCTTCCTCATGAAACACCCCTGTATAACACACACACACACACACACACATACATACACACACACACACACACACACACACACACTTCTGTTTAAAATGTGCCACATTATATGTACATATCACAAAATAAATTAATGCTTTTGGTTTGTCTGAGGTAAGAACTCATTCTGTTGCTTAATTTTTCCTCAGTTTAACATCTCAGAGGTATATTAGTTTCTCATCACGGTGCCTAAATACTTAACAGAATAAACGTAAAGGAAGAAACATTCATTTGGCATATGATTCCTAAGATTTATGTCCGTAGTCGTTTGATCCAATTGCTGTGAGCCTGAAGCTGCAGCTGGGCCTCATGGCAGGAACCTGAGGTGGCAGGTTTACAAAAATAAACCTTGTGACCACAGAAAGGTTGCTGGAGGACCTAAGGGCATGCTCTCAGTAACCTGTTTCTGACATCTCCAGATAGCACTGTGATTGATAACTACGACTTTAAGATATGGCCTTTTGGGAAATGTAAGATATGACCCATAAAAGGGCTCTAGTTAGCTGTGTGGCTCTGTATGCTGGGGGAAGAGGGTTAATCCTGCCACTGACACACTCTACTTGCATGTCCAATACTACCATCAAGGACTCAAAAATTAGCACAGACAGCAATAAGGTGGACATTAGACCTGCCCCGTGTAGGCTTTGAGAGAAATGAAATTGCTGGGTCCTGCAGTCTTCAGGCCTTGGCTTCACTGCCATGCAGCCCTTTAGGGTGGCTTTATCCAATCGTTAGCGAATAAATGAGGGGAGAGTTCCTGTTTCAACATGCCACATCCTGACACATGCTATTACCTGCGGTACATTTCATGTTAATGATAATAGTGTCACTGTAATCATCTTTGTGGTTTTTTATGATTTGATATGTTCACCATTTTCCACATATTTAAGCACCCCACATTTTCCCCCTCCTGTGATATGCCTACTTACATCCTTTGCTTGTTTTTCTGCTTTCCTATTATCTCTCTAAGTAAATTGGAGGAACTTCTTATATATTCTAAATAATTATTCTCAATAAATAATTGAACATCTTAGGAGAAATGGTTGAGCAACGCAGATAGCTCTCTCTTTAGTGTCCTATTCATTTGGTCTTTGCTATCCTACAGTGGATGAAAAATATTTCATTTTGAAACAGCAAATACATTTTAGACATGGGGAGTGTGGTAGCTATCCTTGATTATCAACCTGACTATGTCTGGAATTAACTAAAGCCCAAAAAACTGGAGGGGCACATCTGTGAGGGTTTTTTGGAGGGGTTTAGTTGTTGTTGTTCTGTTTTTGCTTAATTTGAAGTGGGAAGATCCATTTCCAATCCAAATCTTTGGGCTAGGAAACCTTTAATCCAGACCTTTTGATTGAACCGGGATAACGCACCTCTAACCTGAACCATGCCTTCTGCTGGAATCCTGTATAAGGACATGGAAGATGGAAGCTCTTTGTTCTTTGCCTGCTTGCTCTCATCTCACTTGCAAATTCATTCCATCACAGGCACTAGAGCCTCCTACTTTGGGATTCCTGCATGTACTGAAGATCAACTGAGACATCCAGCCTCTTGGACTGAACAACTCCTGATTCTTGGACCTTCCAGTCATAGACAGAGATTTAGATTAGCTGGACTACAGCCTAATAAATCCCCTTTCCATAAATAAAGAGAGCTTCATTCTATAAATCCTGTTACCCTAGGGAGCCCTAACTCATACAGGAAGTATATTTGGGGGAAATCAATTTAAGAATTGTACCTAGGTGTGATGGTACATGCCTTTGATCCCAGCATTCATGAGGCAGATTGTTGTGAGTTTGAGACAAGCCTGAGCTCTGTAGCCAGTTCCAGGGCAGCCAGAGTTAGAATAGGGCTACATAGTGAGACTCTGTCTCAACAAAAGAATCATTTCTCACCCAAGATCCAACATACTCAGCTACCTGTTGCTGTATCTGGCTTCACATCTCCACCTACCACAATTAGACCACACCCCATCAGGGGGTCACTAAGATAGTATCAATAGGAATTAATTATGTATAGTATTAATGGAAATGTGGTGTTTTCTCTTCTTAGTGAGTCAGTTTTTCAGCAGCACCACCCAACATTTCACTCATCCCCTATCAATGTGTTTGTGCATCTCTGTGCTATGACACTATGACAAGTACACATACACACACATCTGTTCCTAGCTCTCCTTGCTCTGGTGATCCAGATGTTCTTAGACCAGTGTTATGTTATTGAATTACTTTTTCTTTTCTTTTCCTTCTCCTCCTCCTTCTTTTTTGACAGAGTTTCTCTGTAGCTTTGGAGTCTGCCCTGGAACTCCCTCTGTAGACCAACCAGGTTGGCCTTGAACTCACAGAGATCCACCTGCCTCTGGGATTAAAGGTGTGTGCCACCACCTGCCTCTTTTTCTTTCCTTTTCTTTTTAAGATAGGGTCTCATGTAGCCAACGTTTGCTTAGAACTCACTAAGTAGCCAAAAATGACGTTGAACTTCTGATCCTCCTGCCTCCACATCTCGAGTTCTGGATCACACATGTGTACTACCATTCCTGGTGTGATGTGATGCTGGGGATTAAACTCAGGGCTTCATGAATAAGGTAATACTTTACCAAACTGAGCTACTTTCCCAGGTTCTGATTGTATTCCTATGCCTTAGTTACATAGTAGTCTCCCAAGCTACAATGTCATTTTTTATGGTTTCATTTACGGCCTATCATCTGTGGTCTGGAACCCACCAATAAACCATTTTAAAACTTTAAATCATGCTCCACTTGGAGCAGAGATTATCTCATTCTGTTCCATCCTAATGGAGGCAGAATGTGAATCACCCATGATCAGAGTATCCATCTGTTATATACCACTCACCCATTAGTCACTTGGCAGCCATCTTTGTTATCATGGTGTCACAGTACTTGTGTTTATATTACATTTATTTTTTGTAATATAGTTCCATTTTATTGTTAGTTCCTATTGTGGCTCTCTTACAGTGTCTAATTTATAAATTAAACTGCCATGGGTTTGTAGTTTTATAGGGGGAAAAAAACAGAATATACAAAGTTGCATTCTTAGCTTAGGTTTCAAGCATCTGAAATACATCCCCTGAGGACAGAAGCAGGGACTAATGTCTGTCTTAATATCTAATAGAGTATATCTCCTCACTCTTCACAATTATATTTTCAATGTTTCAGGTGGTGAACCTGCAGCTAAAATCCTGATTTTATGATGTTCCCTAGTCTACAAACAATGTCAAGGAGCAATGAAAAGGAACAGAAATATGATGGGATGAAGATGGAGAGAAGGCAAAGTCATGGGGTATTGTGGATCTTTGTTTACACTGTGTGAAGATGTGTCACTGTGACTGGTGTAATAAAAAGCTGAATGGCTAGGTAGGAGAAGTTAGGTGGAACTTCTGAGCAGAGAGAACTCAGAGGGTAAGAATCAGAGGTGTACAACAGACATCAGACATACAGAATGGGAGAGAGGTAAAAGCCACCCACGTGACAAAACATATATTAATAAAAGCACATTAATTTAAGTTATAAGTTCAGAACAAGCCTAATCTAAAGGCAAAGCTTTCATAATTACTAATAAGTCTCTGTGTCATTACTTGGGGCTGGCTGGTGACCCCACAAAAGAAAGTCCGACAAAAAAAGCTTTGCTAGGGAGCAAGGCCCATGTGGTTTCCCTTCGTGTTAATTTCTGAAATTCTGCCCCCTTTCCCCTTGATCCATTATGGGGATCTTACCCTGCTGCAGCTAAGAAGTATTGCATATTTGGACTCTATAATTGTGTCATCTGAGATTTGGTTCACTCTTTGGTTCACGATTGCTTGACTACACAGACATAGCTTTGATGTTGGCTATTAGAAGGGGAGGTTGGTGACAAGAAATGATCAATTTGATGACTGTCGTCTGTAAGTGTTCTAATGGCCACCCTAGGTGGGAAGTAGCCTGGCTGCTAGGAAACCTGAGTCTCAGTCCTGTCTTCACCAGTGACACGTGCTCAGGGCGTGGTTTTCCCACCCTCTTTTTTTTTTTAATTAATTAATTTTCTACATTCCAATCCCAGTCCCCCCTCCCTCCTTCCCTCCCACCCTTCCACTTCCCCCCTCCTCCCATCTGCTCCACGGAGAGGGTAAGGCCTCCCCTAGGAAGTCTACTAGGTCTGTGTCAGGGTGAGTTTTTCTTTCTTTCCTGCCCTACTTTTACCCATGACTCCATGAGGCCCCACAGCAGGTCTTCGGGCTGTAGAAAAGATGCTTCAGTGACACTGTTTGCCCAGGTGTGCTACTGAGGCTCAGAGAAGCTATGTGACTTAGGTAAGATCACACAGCTGAGAAAAGTTTTTATTCATCTGACATCAGCACGTGGCTAAGCACAAGACTTTGAAGCTGCCTAGATTCTAATCGGGGCTGTTACTTCCTGCTATCCTACTTACTGTCACCCTGACCTTTTCTATCTCTAAGCTAGGACTAGTAGTAGTATTCAGGGAACTGGGGAGGAGGCTCAGTGGGTAAAGAACTTGCTGTGTTGGATGAGGAGCCGGCTTTGGATCCCTATGACCAATGTAAAATGCATTGGCACAAGCTGTAACCTACTGCTGGGAAGAGGGTCGGGGTAGGTGTAGATGGATTTTTCTCTCCTGCCTGACAGCTCCCAAATAACCACACGGAGGCATCTTATTAATTATGAAAGCTCAGCCGATAGCTTAGGCTTCTTCTTAATTAGCACTTATAACTTAAATTAACCCACATTTCTATTAATCAATGTTCTACCATGTGGCTTTTTACCTCTATCCAGTTTGTGTATCTGACTCATGCAGCATCCTGTCTGGCTTCTCTGCCCTTTTTCCCCCCATATTCCTCTCTGCCCCCCCCAATCCTGCCTAGATATTGGCCATTTAGTTTTTTATTAAACCAATCCAATTAGCAAATCTTCATAGTGTACAAAAAGATTATTCCACAACAGGCATGGGAGGCTCCATGGCCAGCCCATCCTAACCAAAGCAGGAAACTTTGGGTTCAGTGAGAGATTTTCTTCAAAAATAAGGTTCAGAGCAGTAGAGAAAGACACCCACACACACACATACATGTGCCAAATGCACACATGCACACACAAACAAGAATAATAATAATAAGGGTTGGAGACGTGGCTCAGCAGTTAAGCGCACATAGAACTCTTCCAGAAGACCTAAGTGCCATTCCAACCAGCTGTCAGGAGGCTCATAACAACAGTCTGCATTTCTGGACACTCTCTTCTGGATTCACTGGACATCTGCATTTACATGTGCACACGTGTGTGTGCACACGCACACATGCACACACATACACACACACAAATAAATCTTAAATAATAATAGTATTTAGGGATAATTGTTGTTGAAAGAATTAATTGGGATAACATGCATTTGATGCTTTAAAAACTTCTCAGCATAAGTAGATACTATTACTACTATAGCTGGCAGACTAGTGACCATGTGGATTCAGGCTCAGAAAAGCATCAATATTGTAGTGAGCTCTTCGGTTTTTGTGGGAGGCAAAGTAATGCTTCCTTGGAGATGTTCCTGCCCTAGTCCCCTGAGCCTGCCCATGATGTCTGGCATGGAAAAAGGTCTTTGAGATGACTGATTTATGGTGCAAGATGATCTTCCATCTTCCAGTGAATATTCTCAATTGTTTGCAGAGTAGGCCCTGTTCATATGGGACCTTTTTTTTTTTTTTTTTTTTTTTTCATGAAAGAGAGGTAGACTTGGCCACTTGGCCAGTCCCGGTAGATCGAGTCCACATAAGGAGGACTAGGCTTGCGACTATGCACATTCAAAAACAAAAGGGCTGCGAGACGACGACCTGTAGAAGGCTGAAAGGGAAGGCAAGACCCCCAAACCTTGAATGTTCTCCCCTAGATCTCCATATGACAACTTGGTCTTACTGACCAACTTACTTACTTACTCAGATTCAACCCAGTAAAAACCAGTTCAGACATCTGACTTCCAGACTGTGAGAACAAAACTGTTGTTTCTGCTATGTCGTTATCTGCACCTCGACACAGCAGCAATAGGGATTAAGAACGCGATGGCCTGGGATCTGAATGAACTAGAGTTTGATCTCCACCTGGGCCAGACCCCAGGGAACAATTTCTGGGACAGGCAAAAAGAAAAACTGAAACAGGAAGACAAATCTCTCAAACTTTTGAAAGAAGATACGAGACTATTTTATAACATCCAAATAAGAAAAGTGATTTCTTTAAAGAAAAAGTATAACCTACTTCAAAAAAAATGTGAATTTGTATTTATCAAAGAGTGTGGTAAGGTGTCTTACAGAATGGGAAAACCTCCAACAAATTAATCCTAAAAGGATTACTGTCCAGAACCAAGAACTCTTAAAAAAAAAAAAATCTAATGGGGGCAAGCAGGGTGGAGCAGGAGGAGGGGGAGGAGGGTATGTAAAATAAATAAAAATTTTTAAATTAAAAAAAAACAAGCAAATATAAAAGTGAGCAAAATATGTACACAACCTGGCAAACCAACCTGTTTCCATCTTGGGTTTGAAAGTCATCTTATAGTAAAGACAAACTACATTCATTCCTGTTTATGATCAAATCTCTGTTTCTCAAGGATTGGGCTATGCCCCACCTGTAACCTTAACCACAAACGGTTCTATACTGTCTGTTCCAGGAAATGCCAGCCAACCATGCCTTTGTTTCAGAAGCTTGTTATAACTACCTTGCAACAATGCCTTCTTTTCAAAAAGTTGTTATGATCGCCTTGCTATGCTTGTGTTCCACTTCTATAACCCTGCCTACTTGTCTAGCAAATCTCCCATTTGGAAACCCTCAACTCCCAAACTATTAAAACCCTTATTTTCCTCATGTCCAATGCTGATCTGTTGAACCCCACCTTTAGGGAGAGAGAGCCCATGCACATAAATTTTTTTTTTAATGTCCATGATTTGGATCTGTGGTCTTTCTCCTCCCATCTATGGGATTAACAAATCTTTTACAGAATTGCCTGTAAACCCATGAAAGTCAATTTGCCATCAGTAATAACAAGGGCTGGGGAGATGACTCCCTTGGGAAAATGCTTCCTGAGCAAACATGAAGACCTGAGTTTTGATCTCCAGGCTCCATGACACATACCTGTAATCCCAGCACCAAGTGAGCTGGAGATGGGAGATGCCTGGTGCTCTCTGCCCAGCCAGCATAGCCAAATCGAGAAGATTCAGACTCAGTGAGAGAATCTGCCTCAAAATACAAGGTGTAGGAAAATACCCAACACTGACCTCCAGACTATACACACCAGTGCGTGTAAACCTGCACACATATGTGCACATGCACATATGAACGTGTACATGCATATACCACACACAAAATAAATTAATAATACCTTAATAATGAGGCTTAACGAAATGGGATAAACACATCTATATACTCACTAAATAGGCAAAAATGTCTGATCATGTCACATGTTGTGCAGATGACAACCTAGGAGAACATATCTCCATACTGCTGGCTGGAGTGAAAACTTGTACAACCACTTTGGAAAACAATCTGCCACTTGCTTGTAAAATCAGATACATCACTTCTTCTAGGTGCACAGCATTCACCTGGGAGAAACTCTGCTTGTTTTCACACAGAGACATGCACAAGGAAACTTGTGTATGTGGGGTCATCTTTTTGCACACTGTGAAGATGAGTCTCTGCCAAGGCACCTTCTGGTCAGTGTAATAAACTGTTAGATGACCAATAACTAGTGACGAGAGGATAGGCAGGACATTCAGGCAGAGGTAGTAACTCTGGGAAGGAATCAGAGACACAGAGAATTGCCAGCCAGACATGAAAGAATAGGTAACAAGCCATGTGTCAGAACCTAGATTAATGTTAATGGGTTAAGTTTTGAGGGCTTGTTGGGAATAAGTCTAAGCTAAGGCCAACCTTTCATACTTAATAAAAAGTCTCTGTGGCATTATTTGGGATCTGGCAATACCAAAAAAAAAAAAAAAAAAAAAGAAAAGGTCTGACTATAGCAAAAACCGAAACAACGCCAACAATGATCAACAGACAAACAAATAAGTTAATAATTTTAGGCCCAAAAATAGGAAACTGAGAGAAAAATGAATGGCTCCATCATCCACCAAGATAAATCTTTTGAGGATGCTGAACTGTTGAATGACAGATGTAAATTGCCAAAGATTATCTACACCATGACGCCATTACATGACATTCTAAGACAATATAGGTAATATATATATAATTTAAATGAACCCCTCCTCAAAAGATGATGAGATTATAACACAAAACTCAAATCTATTGTTTAGCTTTAGGGATGAATTGTAATTGTAGTGGGACCCACATAGGGCATTGGAATGTTCTGCTGTTTTGCTTTGTTTAGGAAGTAAGCTGAGTTTTTGTTTTATCTTAAAGATAATTTATGGAGTTCATATTTTACATTTTTTAATAAAAATTATTTTTATTTTATGTGAGTGGGTATTTTGCCTGCACATGTGTCTGTGTACCATTTGCATGTCTGTGTTCTCAGAGGTCAGAAGAAGGCATCAGATGCCCTGGAACTGGAGTGACAGACAGTTGTGAGTTGCCATGTGGGTGATAGGAATCAAACTCAGATCCACTGGAATGGCAGACAGTCATTAACTGCTGAGTCAATCTTTCCAGGCCCGGTTTTTCATTTTTTAAAACCATATGTCAATGAGTGTCTATGTGTGGATATGTGCATATGAGTACAGTTCCTGTGGAGTTCAGAGGAGGGTGCTGGATTCCCCAGAGCTGAAGTTACAGGCTACTGTGAGCTGCCTAATGTATGCTGAGAACCAAGCTTGTCTATAAGAACAGTACTGCCTTTAATTGCTGAGCCATCTAGCCAGACCATAGTTTAGAACTGATTAGACTGGGGCAATTATGTGATTTCTAGTTACATTTGGCCACTCTTTTCATGAATCCAGTTATTCAAAAATATGTCCAGAATTGTTCCAGCTCAATTTCAACTTGTCATAGTTTGGATTTAAATTGTTTACAAAACAAAACAAACAAACAAAAAAAAGAAAAAACACCCATGTGTTGAGGACTTGGTCCCCACCCAACTACTAGTTCTGGCATAATCAATGAGTTATAAATAGATTCTAATTCATTGACGATCCATAATTTGGTCATTTCAGGGAGGTGGTGTGTCTTGGTTATGTTTTCTATTGCTGTGAAGAAACACCATGGCCACAGCAACTCTTATGAAAATAAATATTTAATTGGGGTGGCTGGCTTACAGTTTTCATAGGTTCAGTCCATTATCACCATGACAGGGAACATGGCGGCGTGCAGGCAGAGTTGAGAGTGCCATCTTGCAGGCAACAGGAAGTTGACTGATACACTGGGCGGTACCCTGAGCATAGGAAACCTCAAAGCTCGCCCCAACAGTGACACACTTCCTCTAACAAGGCCATACCCACTCCAACAAAGCCACACCTCCTATAGTGCCACTCCCTATGTGATTGTGGGGGTCAATTACATTCAAACTACCGAATGGCCAAAGAACTTGATTGGAGGAACCAGGTCAATGAGGCAGTGTCTTTGGAAGGTGCATCTTCGCTCTGGCCCCTTCCTGCTCGCTTCACATCCCAGCTGCTGCCCAGAGATGAGCAGCTCTACTCTGACACCTGCTTCATCCACTTCAGGATGCTTTAGCCTTACCCAGATCCACAGTAATGAAGCCACCTGACCATGGGCTAAGACCTCTGACACATGGAGTCAAATAAAACTTTTAATAGTTGTTTTTCCCTAAAATATTTTGTGATTGGCGCACTAGGGATGGCCAGCAATAAACAGGCATGAAGCACACCATCAAGGGATACATATACTATTGAGCACAAGGAAGATACTGTCAATAACCATACAATGTGTAATTGCAAACTAGGAATTTGCAAGGGAAAGATGCAGGAGACTAAGAGTGTGTGTACGTGGGGGAAAGGAACATTCCACCTACTGCTGAACAAGTAAAAACTAAACCTTCATTGTATTGTACCACTGAGATGTCATGTTTACCTTATCACTCACCATCCCAAGGTTGTAAGACTGTGGAATGAAATGATGGACCATGCGTTAGTTACTTTTTCATCACCATGATCACCAATCCTGACAGAAACCATTGGAGAGAGAGAGACAACATTTGTTTTGTCTCCAGGTTTCAGAGGTTTTTCAGTCCATCCTGGTGCTTCAGAACACTAGCTCATAAGACCAGGAGCCTACAATAGATGTTGTTCACATCATGGTGTGTCGGGATGCAGAGAGCAAGGCAGGAAGTGGGCAGAAATCACACACCCCACTGCTGGAAGCAATCTACTTTCCATGAGCTAGGTTCCAACTCCACAGCCTCCTTCCAAGTGAAGAACTGTTCAAAACAGGAGCCTGTGGGGGGAGTTTTAGATGGACATCCAAACACAGCAGATTGGAGTAGCCCTATGAGACAGACTTGTGAAGTCTTCATGGGGACAGAATAGAGGAGGAGGGCAAAGGTCAGAGAGGCAGAAGCAGTAAGGGTGACATGCACAGCTGGATACCCACCTACTACTCATCCTTTGTTCTACTGAATGACTCACTGGGTGACATCTGTTGACACTCCATCCAGATGCCCTTACATGAGTAGTATTTCTTCTTCAGCTTAGAAGTTGAGTGAACCAGTAGGTTCCCCCATGAGCTCGAGATCCTGAATCTGCCCAGAATTCGCCCCACTGTTCAGCACACACTAAGGACCCTGCTAATGTTTATTGGAAGAGAGGAAAGAAAAAAAAGAAGGATCAAGGAAAGAGAAAAGCGGCAACAAAGAAGACATGCACAGCCCTCCTACCAGCCTGGTCTGAGCCACCTTTATTTCTCACCTGGACCAACAAACAGAACCTCAGCTTCTGCCCTCTCCCACATCAGCCAGAGCAGATCTGTTACTGCAGCAGCCGGGTACGGACTATGTTTAATCCGGGGTTTCTCAGCATATGTGTCACCACCATGTGGACCAGCGTTGGCGGGTGAGGGGAGAGAACCACAGCCCTGGGCACTGCACGGTTTAGCAGCATCCCTGGACCCTTCCCGCCACAGCTCTGCCATGCTCTCCCCGGCCTCCACAGCGGTGACAAGAAAAGCTGTTGGCAAACATGGCCAAATACTCCTCAGGGACAAAGCACCCTCACACTTACTCCCAGCAGGCCTGCAACGTCTCCCTCTTGCAGAGAGACAGTTCATCTAGGGCCCCTGCTTCTCTCCTCCCTCACCCACTCAGCTTCCTTCCTGCAGGCTGGCCTCTATCCATTCCTTCATCGCATGGGATGGGCTCTCTGTGCTGAAGACCCTCTCTCTCTCTCTCTCTCTCTCTCTCTCTCTCTCTCTCTCTCTCTCTCTCTGCCCAGGATGCTAAGATTTTCAAAGAACTCCTCCCATCAGCAACTTCGGTGTTTCACTTAAATGTTACGTTCTTGGTGACGCCAACTCAAGATTCCTTTTAGGAAATGAAAGTCTCACTTGCTAGAATGAAGCACCACGGGCTAGGTGAGTTGACGCAGGGACTGGATTTTCTCAGTTCTGGAGGTCAGAAGTTCAGAGCCTGCTTTCTTCTGATGCGGTGACAGCCGCACCTTCAGCCTGGTCATGCAGTCACTCCCTGGTTATCTGTCCCAATTTCTTCTGTCGAGGACACTAACTACTTAACCTAGTCACTTAGAGTTTAAGGGCTCTCTGAGAGGGATGTTAAACTTGCACTTAATAACTTTAGGGTGTCCTATTCAGCCCATGACACCCACCATCACTGGGATCAGGGGTGAGCACATCCCACATTCTGAAGATTTCACTTTTTTTGCCTGGATTATGGTCCTTTCGCTCTTCCAGTTCTCTAGTGGAATGCCATGCTCCATAAAGCCAGGGATTTCTGTCAATTTTATTCATTGCTGCATTTGCAGTGCCTGTGGGCACATGGCAAACCCTTGTTATAATTGTTACGGGCAGGAGTAAGAGCCACTCCTCCACATCCAGCCTGCATCCTTGGGAAAACACCTTTACTTCTATATTCTTGGGCTCCCTCCATCAGATGAGGGGGTCAGGCTAGGTGACACAGAACAAGAATTCTGATCAACTAGCATAGAAGTACTCACCCTAGGTTCTCAAGGAAATGGTGTGAGGGGAGCATTTCCTTTCACTGACTTCTAAGGGGGGGGCACAATTTGGGGAGCAGCAACGTGATGGAGAAGGATGTGCGGCAAGCAGGGCTGAGAAGGGACCGGAGCACTGTGCAGACAGACTGGCCCCACTCCGTTCAGTGCCAGGCCACACAGAAAACGCAGGCCTGAGAACTGCCCAAGGTAAGAGGGCATTTACTGCCCCCCCCCCGCCTCGTGCCTCCCACCAGCTACAAGTGGCTCTAGGAGTTAATGCCCTTGCTATTTGTTGGTCTCTGCAGTCTTGATTTGTTTTGTTTTTGAGACAGAGTTTCTCTGTGTAGTCCTGGCTGTGCTGGGACTTGTTCTGCAGACCAGCCTGGCCTTGAACTCAGTGCTTGGATTAAAGGTGTGTGTCCCTGCCATTGCCGCCCCCACCGGCTCTCAGCTGGCTGTTTAAGCAGCCAGGAGGGAACGAGACCCTCAGCCCTCTGGAGAAAGGCTTCATCCCAGTCCAGGAGCAGGCAGAGGGGCCTGCTGAGGTTGGCCCTAGGTTGCCATGCACTGAGGAAGAAGAGTTGAAAAGATTCATTTCCTGTTGCCTGTGAATTGGTAAGACCCCAGCCAGGTGGCCTGGCCAAGAACATGTCCAAAACAGGAGAAGTGAGGGAAGTTGCTGGATAGTGGAAAATGGGGGGGGGGGGGGGGGATGGAGATAGGGCTGCCCAGAAGGACCTGTGAACTCCAACTGTGAGCGACCTGTGAGCTTGGTAGACTAGAAAAAAACAGAGCCCGGGGAGCTGGATAGAAAGGTGACCTTTGACAGCCCTGACAGACAATCCCTGGCCTTGTGAAACTGTTCTGGTCACACTCCAGGTGTGTGTGGCCTCGGACTGGCTGGAGACCCAGCTGGGAGCAGATTGCATAGCAATGGAGCAGTGGGAGCCCAGTTCGAGTCTCCCTCCCCTGCGCTGCCCAACCTCCCACTGGCTCATCACTCCTCACACGCTTCCTCGACTCCCACCACACCCCAAAGCTGTCTCCTCGGCTAGGGAGCTTGCCACCACTCCCCTTCTGGAGGTTGCGTTTTTCTCCTGTGTAGGCTGCCACTTCGAGTTATGCTTCTCCTTCAGGGCAAATCCCTCCCTTTGGAGTGACGACGTCAACTCCCAGGGTCTCCTAGGAGGCGGTACTAGCAAATTGCCACGTGTGAGAATGGGGAGGGGGTGTCTGTGGAGCTGTGATGGGATGAGACTTGCTGCTGGCTGCCTGCACAGGCAGCGGGAGGCTGATTATAGGGCTGGGTCCCTTGGCCCTGGCTGTGGGTGCAAGAAGCTGCCTATGATGCTTAGCTGTCGAGGTGGGGGTGCTGGTTGCCCTGGTGACAGGGCTGGGAAGTGGGCTGGCTTTGTAGGCACAAATGCTGAGAAGAAAATATAATAAGCACCAGCTAGAGGTCCCTCCCCCCCCATACACACACACACACACACACACACACACACACACACACACACTTTCGTTTCTTTTTATTGATTGGAGCATCATTTGGAGGGAGCCTTGCCATTGTAAATAGAGAATGACCTTCGGCGTGTGGAGCCCCACCCCAATGTTTTGTGATTCTCGGTGAAAACTCCATCCACTTTTGCACCCACTCCTTTCTAGTCCGCTGAGCTATAGTGTAAGTAGTTAGCCCTACAACAAGGACGGGTCACTTCCCTTCTCGTCACACCTGGGTGAGGTGGCCTCACAAACTCCTTTCATGTTCAGTTCCTGGGTTCCACCTCCAGTGGGACAGTGACGCAGTCGGAGGCCCCAAAGTGGGAAATCTGCATTGTTAGCCTCTCTACCCACTGAGCTCCACACCCCTGCAGATACCCTGACCCTGCCTTTCTGAACTGCAGTCATCAGACACAGAGAACTATGACTTTGATGCTCTGTTGCCTGTCACCGTCTAAGATGACCAATCACACAGAGGATCAGACACGACGAAGCCACATGCCTAGCACAGTTCCTCGCACACCAGGCTCGTGGCTTCCTTATTCGTCGTGAACCCGCACCGGCTCTAGTAGCCCTCCACCTGTCCTGTCTGCCTGCGGTAGGTCCTCCAGCCAAATCTCACGCCCAGGGAAATGATGAGCGCTCAGCAGGGAGCAGAGTCATCGGGGCTGGCAGACAGACAGCGGAGGAGGCAGCTCCAACAGCTGGGCTCCGCCCCAGAGCTCCAGCTCTCTGTAAACTGTTACCATGGTGAGCATAGCCACAACAACCTCTGTGTGTGGGGGTGGGGGTAACCTTCCTCCACCATCAGAGGGCTGGCTGTAAAAAAGCCATTTCACACAATACAAAGAGGTTGAGAGCTCCCTACCCACCCACATTTCACCCACCATTCCAGCCATCATTCGGCATACGCTTAAGACAAGGACTTGGCTGAATCTCTCTGTGAAGTCCTGACTCAGTGCCTGGCTCCCATCAGGCACTCAATGAATGCTGGTTGAGTGGATCAATCAAATGCAGATCTGCTTCTCCCGAACCAATTTATCCAGAATGAGTTTCATCTAAGAGAAAGACAGAATGTAATTAGACTCTGCTATGATTTGCATATGAATGCCCCCATGTGTTGAAGGCTTGGTTCCAGTGAAATGATCAGAGACTGGGAGAGTGATTCGGACCATGAGGACACTGGCTTCACAGTGGACTCATCTGTCGCTGAGTTCATAATCCGACAGCATTATTGAGAGGTGGTAGAAACACGGAAGAGGAGCCCAGGTAGGGAGAGACCATTATAGGAACGCCCTTGAGCAGCGGCCTACCTTCTCTCTGGTTCCTCCTCCATCCGTGCTATCTACTTCCTGGCTGCCATGCGGCGAGCATCTTTGCTTTGCTGTACCCTGTTGCCAAACAACAGAAACAGCCATCCATGGTGTTATAGACATTTCCTTTCTTACATTGCTCTGCTCAGGAGTCTGAGCACTGAGAAACTCATGTTTCTAAGGAAGTTTTCCCTGGCTTTCTTCCCCGCCTGTCTTATTTGGAAAGGTGGCATTTTATCCCCTTTACAGAGCAGTTAGTCCTCCAGGCCTCACTAAGGGGCTGCCCTAGGAAAGCCCAGGAATGCAGACACAGCCTACCAGCAAGGCCCCAAACCTTTAAAGCAGTTTTGCCTCCATGAATTTGTTCAGGTGAACCCCTGTGGGCCAGAATACTTATTAATACATTAAACTCCATATAATGAAAGTTAGTATTTTCCTTGCAAGGACTTTGTCCCCCAACCATGAATTTTTCACTCTTCATCAGTCTTCATTTTCTCTCTTGAGGACTGCATAAATCCTTCCCCACCATGAAAAACTAATCAAGTGGTAAAACTCAAATCTGCTCAGCACTGCAACCGGTCAACTAACCTTATGTAAGAAAAAAAAATAATTAAAGCTCTTGGCTCAGGCAATTTTTAAAATTTATCCAAAGAATTCTTGTGTTTATTGTCTTCCTAGATCTCTCTCCACTTTATATGTTGAGACAGGATCTCTAACTTGAATCCAGAGCTGACTGGTCCAATAGTCTAGCTAGCCAGCTTGCTATAGGGATCCCCTGTCTGCATCCATCCCCAGCCCAGACTGGGACTACAGGCTGCCATGCCCATCAAGCATTTGCATGGGTTCTAGGGATCCAACTCCAGTTCTCACACTTCAGCAGCAAGCATTTAACCAGCTAAGCCATCATACAAGCTAGAGGGCTCAGCAGGTGAAACCACCCACTGAGCATCTTCCCAGCACCTGCTCACTTGTGAAGAGCCAGCTTCCAAGCACATCTCAGAAGAGCTCCGAAACAAGCCCATGTGAGCAAGGCTCCCATGCAACATGGGATGCACTGAGCCAGGAGGTGGATGCCTCTACACTTTCCCAGCATGCTCCTGAGAGGTTCCTGAGAGCTAGTGCCATCATGGCGCATGTCTCAGCACAAGGGGCCCGAAGCAGTCCATCTGTTTCACTGCAACACTCACTAAGGCTCACGCCTGACTCACACCGACTCACTGTTTCATAAGAGGGGGCAGCGCCACGCCTCTCCCTGTGTCACCACAATAATTACAGAGAACAATAATTCGAACAATGAGACCTTATAATTCTCTAGCAACAGGCAAAAGCAGTGTCATTTACAGAAAAATAATCTCCAGAGTATCAGGTAGCGGAAGCCATTGTGCGTGTTCCGCCTTGGTTTGTATGGCAAGCTTTCAAGGTAGCTGGGAATGGAATGGCAAGCTTTCATTCACTTCCCTCATTCACTCAGCACAAACAGTACTAGAGCCCCGGTGATGTGGAAGGCAGTGTGGACACTACAGCTGCAATCTAGCTTCCTTTCTTCCCACGTCTTTACTCGGAAGGAAGGCCTGCCAGAACAGTAGCCATTCCATGCTGGATTTGGAATACCAAGATATCCAGGAATACCATTTTTGAAGGGTCACAGTGCAAACCTCATACAGACCCCATATGTGGGACAGAGTGGGCAGGTCTGGGGTCAAAGAAGAATTAGATCACATGGAAAGGGAAAGGAAAATACACTTTGTTTCATGAGTTAATAATGTGAACACTATGCTTCTTTAATGCATATGTCATGCGGGTGCACATGGGTATGCAGGGGCATGTGCATATGTGTTCAGATTCAAGTGGAAGCCAGAGGTCAACCTCAGAGGCCACCCTGAAGAACTCCATGCTCCTCTTTGAGACATGGTCTCTCATTGGCCTGGAGTTCACCAATGCGGCTTGGTTGGCTGGCCAGGAAACCCCAAGGATTCATCTGTCTTTATTTCTTGTCCTGTGCTAGGATTATAAGCACCACATCTGGCTTTAAATATATAGGCATATATATATATATATATATATATATATATATATGTGTGTGTGTGTGTGTGTGTGTGTGTACATGTACATATATATTCAAATATATATATATATTATTTTTGATTGTGTGTGAGTGTGAGTGTGGGGCAGAACAGTGTATGTAGGTACTTACAGAGGCCAGAGGTGTCTAATGCTCCTGGAGTTACGCAGCTGGCTGTGTGTTACCCAACATAAGATCTGTCCTCTGCAAGAGCAGTATGAACTCTTAACCACTGAGCCACCCCTCCAGCCCCACAACTGCCTATTTCAAATGTGGGTTCTAGGATGCAAACCAGGTGCTCATGCTTGCCAGGCAGGCACTTTCCCAATTGCTCTCTTCCCATGCCCAAATATGACTTTTAAGGTGATGATCTGAGGGGGCTCTGCCATCAATACAGTGCTGGTGGATTCAGACCTTGGGCACCTGCCTTCTCCTTTCTGTACCTCTACTGCAGAAGGTGAAATGGGAATAATATACCACTGGAGCAACAAAAAGCAGGAGGGACTGATGGTCTTAGCTTCTAAGTCCATCCTTAAGCTCTTCTCAGCTACTACAGGAGAACTGCTATGAGCACAGTGTAAATGTCAAACAGGCACAGAGACGTTGTTCATAAAATTAGCTCTGGCCTACAAAGCAGTTCTGGGACTACTACAGCCTCTCTGACGCCACTGGGAGAGTTGACTGCAGTGAGTTCTAGAGAAGCAACTGAGTGGCCTTCTACTTTCGCACACAGCCTGGACACAGACACAACCTGCTTTACACAGCTTCTTGCTTGTTGCTAAGTAACCACTACTGCCTGGTATGAGCGCGTGGCTACTGTTTCTTCTTCAACTTATTGTGCCAACTTAACTGCACAACCTTAACACTGGAGAACGGAATGGGAAGGGCTTCGTCTTTCATCCCTTACACAGTCCATGACCAACCCTGAAGAACATTTTCCGGCAAACGGTGAAAGTAGGGAAGAGCCAAGGAAGAGCTGAGAATGTGAGGGAGGAAGAAGGAAGTACAATCTCCACGCAGCAACCCACAGAGGCCGCCTGGTGACCACATGGACCAGCCAGCAGCCGACCACTTTCTCTCCCCATTCCCCTTCAAACACTCTTTGCCTATAGGCCAAGCATGGGCACCTAGGACTTGAAACCAGGAAGTACGGAGACCAGAAGAGTAAGGTAGAGGTCAGAGCTTGCCCTAGTCCCAAGGGACACAAAGGCCACTAGCAACATGGTGGCAGCCCTCTTCTTTCAAGAGCAAGAGAGGCGAAAACAACTGGGATTTTCTCATACACTCTGCCACACATTCACCATGACCCTGAAGCTGGTTTCTGTGGAACTCCTGGTGACTGAAGTTTCCCAGAATCCCAGTCACTCAGGAACCAGTCACTGCTCTTAGGAAAGCAAACAGTCCCTAGATAAGAGTGAGTTACCCACTACCACCCAGCTTTAATGGGGGTAGGAATGAGAAATAAAGGTTGCATACAGGTGGTGACAGTAAAAGGACTTGTATCACATGTGCGAGGGCTGAGTTAGCTCCCCAGAACCCACTCCTCTGTCTCCATTCAGAAGGGGTAAGGCCTCCCACGTTAGTCAACAAAGCGTGGTATACCAAGATGAGGCAGAACTAAGCTCCTCCCCCCGCCCTTGTATCAAGGCTGGGCAAGACATTCCCACCATAGGGAATTGGTTCCAAGAGCCAGCTCGTGCCTCAGGGACAGGTCCTGGTCCCACTGCTAGGGGCCCCACAAACAGACCAAGATATACAACTGTCACCCAAATGCGACTCTGATGGAGGATGTCTCCTGCTGGGTGCTAGTAACCACACAGGTCTTGTCATTTGCCTCTCGATAAGGAGCTCCGCCCACTCCTGTATCTGCCAATGGTCACCGGAGCTGGACCCTCAAAGGGCAATGCACCTGTTTTCCTCCGTGCCTCCTGCCCTTACCTTACCTCTCCTCAGTGATTTGCATAGTCTGTCCCCCATCTTCTGTAAGCCCCCATTTTAGGTCTTTGTCTCTGACACGGACAGCAATACAACAGGAAGCTCACTGTTTAGAACAGAGTCTTGACTTTGCCACCCCCCGTGTGACATTGGCAAAGTGCTTTAATCTCTCTGAGTCTCAGTTGCCTCCTCTATAAGAAGGAGGCAATGATTCCACATTGCAGGAATGTGATGCTTCATGTGGGGGATGGGCACAGACGCCCCTGCATACACATAGGGAACTCAGTGATGGTGGCTGCCATTGGTGTTCACGACCTCTGCAGGTCCTTTTCTGGCCTCAAAAATAGTGAAGCTAGCCAGCTAAGCTGCTGCAGCAGAAGAAGCGATTTCCTTCTTCCCCCTGCCCAGTCCTGTCTGAACACGCCCCCTTCCCGCCCCCAAGATCCCCCCCATACACACAGTGCCAGTAGCTACTGTTGGGTCCTGAGATTCATTGTCCCATTTGTGCCAGAGTGCTGATTGCTCCTCCCCTGAGCCTCATCTGGGCGTTTCTTGAACATCGCCCTGCTGGACACTTCACCCACAGGACCCAACTAGGAGCCACCTCCTGCGGGCTCTCCCTGGTCCTTTTAGCAAAAGCTGCCTTGCATGCCCTCAGTCCTCACTCTCTATGCACACTGTTCTCAGGCTTGTTTGGTGACCTGTGAACAGGTCACGAGTTTATGGGGGGTGGGGGAGCAAGCACTGAAGAACCCCCTCCATCTGTCACTCCAGGCTGCACCCTTCAATAGGTCCTATACCCCTGCATGGTGTCTGCTTCCCAACTTCTGACTTCCCTGTTGGTTCTGCTGATGAAGAAAGAATAAAAATGACAAGGGGCCCTCTTACTAATAACTCCTCTTGTCCCTTCAGGCTGCCTGATGTCCTGAAGGATAGCCCTGTGACTTCCCTATGCCTGGTTTCACCTCTATGAACATTTTTTTCCATCAAATTCACCTGAAATCTCCTAAGATGACAATGTCAACTTTCCTTGTCAGTCCCTGACTGACACCCACTCTCCTGATAGCTACCTAACAAAGCTCATGGGTCCCTCAGGTCCCCAGAGATCACTCAAGATGTGTTTTTTTAAAGACCATTTTAAATAATTAAAATGACACTTCTAGACAGTGCCATTAATATGAATTGTGGAACATTTGAAATTATAAATATTTATCCTCAAGGTTCCTAAAGAATATATGGGGGTATCCTGGGACTCAGAGATGCACTAGCTGTCTGACCACACAGTGTCCAGAAGCACAGGCAAATAAGAAGGGTCCCGTGTAGTTGATTTTTGTTGTTTGTTTTTCTCTTTGGGGACCCTATCACCCAGCTCCCAGATAAATACATGGGGAATTATTCTCCCTTATGAATGCCTGGCCTTAGTTTGGCTTGTTTCTAGACAGCTTTTCTAACTTAAATCATCCAGATTCTTTTTGACAATGTTTTGCTTTGGGGCTTTTTACCTTTCTTTATTCTGTGTGTCTTTCTTTCCTTCTCACTCCATGGCTGGCTGTGTGACTGGTTGGCTGGCCCCTGGCCTAACCTCCTTTCCTCCTTTTCCCCATCCTCCTCTTCTCTTTTTTATTTTTTTTTTTTTCTACCTTGCAGCCACGCCTCTCTCTCCTACCTAGCTCTCGGCTGTTCGGCTCTTTATTAGACCAGTCAGGTGTTTCAGATTTGCCTGAAGTAACACAGCTTCACAGAGTTAAACAAATGCAACATAAAGAATGCAACACGTCTTTGCATCGTTAAACAAACATTCTACAGCACAACCAAATGCAATACATCTTCAGCTGACATTCTACAAGAACTGAAGGGGGAAATGCCTTGCATGAACAATTCATCCCTTCATGCAACCAACAAACATTCCTCGAAGCCGTACAAACACAGGGTCCACAGGGACCTAAGAATGTGTCCTGCACAGGGCCTGGAAAGGACCTCGTCCTGTTGAAACGAGTCCCACCCCCTCCGTGGGGGGTACCCAGGGTTTGACCTTCTTGCACTTGTTCTTGCACTTGTGTTAGTCTGAGGTTTCTGTGACAAAGTGCCTGGGACAATCAAATTAAAAGGAGGAAACGCTTCTTTGGGTCCCTGGTTTCAGTAGCTGAAGCCCATGTTGCTTTGGGTGTGTGGCAGGTGCAAAGAGGGCTGGAGGAGCTTGGGACCCCTTGAAAAGCATCCCTCAGACCTCAGTATCTTCTACTACCTTCTAAAGCTCCCAGCAACTCCCAATCTTGCCACAGGCTGGGGACCACGCTGTAATACACAGGCCTTCGGCAACTATTAAAGGTAGCCCTTCCCTCGAATAGGAACCTTAAAGATTCCTGCCGGCTCTCTTCAATCCAGATCCCCTTTGAGCTACTTTAGAAAAGCCAGATCGGGCCCGTGAAATGCACAGAGGTAAGCCAGGTGAGTCACGTAAGACTACAGTTGAGGGGTTCCATCTGTGACTTCGTGGCTGCCCATAACAAGCAGGGAAGCCTGGGACAGCATCATTAGCTTTGGGGCTAGCAGCTCCATCCCTGGGCCTCTGCTCCCTATCTAGTCTGCCATGGGTTCAACCTTCCCACCTAGAAGCTGCCACTCAGCGTTTTTTCTTTCTTCTTTTCCTCCCCAAGATCTGAGCCCCTGAGCACATGGTCCTTTGTGAAAGACTAGAAGGCTCTGACTGGAAACTGAGTCCCCGGCCTCAGCCTGTCCCCTGTTTTGACGGTGCTCAGTGCCCTTGGCACCGCCCACAGTTCTCCCACAAGGAGTCTGCTGTTTCTTCCATCACAGATCTCCTGGCAGAAGTCAGCAGCCTCCATTCTTTCAATGTATCAGTTATCCGTCCCATTTTCACTGCCAAGGACAGCTCTCGGAGTGCACTTGATCCAGCAGAGGAAAACAGTCAGCTTCGCCCTCTAGAGTGTGTGTGTTCTCCACCTCCGGCCATTTGCAACTTCTCTGAGGGTTTTTTTTTTTTTTAAATGGGGTGTCTCACTAGGCCAGGGACAACGGGACCTCAGAATAATAGAACAATTGTCACAACCTCAAGGCAATTTCTCAGCAACAGGGTTCAAGTAACATCAAATGCATGAAATAGTAACAGCTACAGGATCTTGTCTGGCAGTCTGGGGCCAATTCTTTACCCCTCTTTGCAGGGGAGTAGTGTGATGAGCCAAGCCCAGGAAATGGACTCATTTACCCCGGGTGTGCTCTCCTGAATGCTGCTTGCTCACCAGGAGGCTTTGACCACGGCTGTCAACTCTCTGGACTTTGGCCAAATAGCCTATTAAATACTAATGTGGGCTAGGGATATGGCTCAGTTGGTAGAGTGCTTGTCTCATACGCACAAAACCCAGGGTTTCCGCCCTAGAACTGTATAAACTGGGCCTGCCGGCCTATACCTGTTGAGTTAGCGCTCTGGGGAAGGAGGCAGAAAAATCAGAAGTTCATGAAAATCAGGGCAGGGAGCATGGCAGCAGGCAGGGATGGTACTGAGGCAGGAGCTGGGAGCAGAGAGAAAGAGACAGAGACAGAAAGAGAGAGATAACTGGGGAGGCGTGGGCTTTTAAAACCTCGAATCCCACCCCCAGTGACACACCTCCTCCAACAAGATCACGTCTCCTAACCCCTCCCAAACAGTTCCACCAATAGGGACCAAAAATGCAAACATGGGATCCTATGGCTGCCATTATCATTCAAGCCACCACAGAACCTGCTTCAAAAAAAAAAAAAAAAAGACAGGACACAAATGTGTTTACACCACCCTGCCTGTCTCACTGTGTGTACTGGCTGGTTTTGTGTGTCAACTTGACGCCAGCTAGAGTCATCAGAGAGGAAGGAGCCTCAGCTGAGGAAATGCCTTCATAAGATCCAGCTGTAAGTCATTTTCCAATTAATGATCAATGGGAGAGGGCACAGGCCGTGTTGGGTGGTGCCATGCCTGGGCTGGTGGTCCTGGCTTCTGTAAGAAAGCAGGCTGAGCAAGCCAGGGAAAGCAAGCCAGTAAGCAGCATCCTCTGCGGCCTCTGCATCATCTCCTTCCCACAGGACCCTGCCCTGTTTGAGCGCTTGTCCTGACTTCCTTCAGTGGTGAACAGTGACCTGGAATAAATCCTTTCCTCCCCCAACTTGCTTTTTAGTCATGGTGTTTCATCGCAGCAATAGAAACCCTAACTAAGTCACTGGTTTACAGTAAGAATCAAGGGAAATTAGTTTTTAATATATACTTTAAAAATAAATAGATAAAGCAACACACACTTGCTTAGTAAAGTTTACTTCAAGGACCTTATATTAGAACTTGTGAGAAAAGTAGAATCCAGGGCTGGAGAGATGGCTCCATGGTTAAGAGCGTTTGTTGTTCTTGCAGAGGACCCGGCTTTGGTCTCTACCATTCACCTGGCATTCCAGGGGATCCAAAGCCTTCTTCTGCCCCCTACCGGCACTGCGCACGCATGACTCTCATACCTCCCTGCAGGCCAAATACTCACACATAGAATAGCATGAATACATATTTTAAAATGAACAGCAGGAAAAAAGAAAAGAGATGCAAACTCACAGAGCACTCCCAGACCTTCTGCCTCAGAATCTGCATTTTCCTCCGACATGTGTGAGGGGTACCACCATTTGCAAGCATGTAGCTACGGGCCAGAATGTGAGATTGCAGTTTGAATGCAGCTCAGCCAGAGAAGGCCTTCATGGGCATCACTGGCCACTGGAGACTCAGTTTATTCAAGCACAGAACTGACAAGTTTGCCTTAGGCCGAGTGTGTGGAACACAGACAGCCCTTTCCCAGTGCGGGGAACAGAAAGGCATGGGAGGGCTGGCGGTGGCCAGGCAGGAAATGGGTACCGAGGAGATGAGGCGATGGAGATGAGACATAGATCAAGGCATCCACTGCCAACCCTGCTGGCCGCCACGCCAGCCCTTCCCGGTCACCAGAGCTCCTTGGCACACACTCTCAAGTCAGCTGTTGGCCAGATTCCACTGAAGATGGGAGAACCTGGCTCTCAGACCAGAATGGAACTAAAAGGCCTGGGGGGGGGGGGTTCCGTCTGCCCCAGGTCACTAAGTACCTCCCGACTGGTACCTGGAGACCCAGGACTGGGCTCAGCGAGAGAAATGGGGAGACCTCCTGGGTACAGAACTGCGGAGTGGACACGTTTAGTGACTGAAACACAGCACACTGGCCCTTCCTTTAAACACTCTTCTCATTGAGCCTGAAGGAAAGGAAGGGGACTTGCATGACCTGCGTCCCCAAATTCTCCAGTAGTTCTGGGAAATGTCATCCACAAGAGTCCACTCAAATAATTACCCCTGAGGAGTGTCACTGGAAAGGGCAGGGATGGGGGCCCTCGCTCCGTTTCTAGGTTTAAAATGACCACCTTTATGTGGCTGCGGTGAGCATTACATGAGGTAAAGTGCGAAACCCTCTCGCGCAGGCTTGTTAGTCCCTTCCAGATAGATCGAAAGCTTTGCTCTAGCCCAAGGCCCCTTGCCCAGCCTTGGCCTTGCCCTGGCAGCTGCAGCTTAATGGCCCTGTTAATGGATGTGTGGGGTTTTGTTCTTCCCCTTTGAGACAGCGTTTCTCTGTAGCTTTAGTGTCTGTCCTGGAACTCACTCTGTAGACCAGGCTGGCCTTGAACTCACAGAGATCCACCTGCCTCTGCCTCCCAAGTGCTGGGGTTAAAGTTGTGTGCCACCACCCTTTCTGATAATTATTTGATATGCTACATAGGGCATTGCTTAAATTACATTTTTATTGTAGCGTACGCACTAATGGGTCTCATTAAGGCACTTAATTTTTTCTTTTCTTTTTTGAAATTAAAATATAATTATATCACTTCCCCTTTTCCTCCTTCCACCACCCCTTACACACACACACACACACACACACACACACACACACACATACACACACAGGAGAGAGAGAGACTTAAAAACAAACAAACATGAAAATGTGAGCCGGGCATGGTAGCACAGGTCTTTGATTCTAGCAGAGACCTGCAGAGGCAAGTGGATGTCTGTGAGCTTGAGGCCAGCCTGGTCTACAAAAGTGAATTCCAATACGGCCAGGGCTGTTACACAGAGAAAGCCTGCCTTGAAGAAAAAGAAGAAGGAGAAGGAGGAAGAGGAGGAGAAGAAATAAAGTTAAAATGGTGAGCGTGAGTGGTCTGCTCAGCTGGCATCCTACAGCGTTATCTAGAATAAAGGCTGGACTCTAGAACACAGGGGCAAAGATGTCTCCACTGATCCACAGAACATCTGTGAGCATCGGAGCTGCTGAAGTTGCCACAGCTGGACCCTGATCACCAGAATCGTGGCATAGTGTGGCCCAGGCCAGGGACCCTTTATCAAGCAGCATCTTTGTGCCTGCCACAGACTGAAACACTGGACCAGTCGCTGTGACCAAAGGAGATGGAAGAAAAGAGTGATGGGTGGAGGGAAAGAGGCCAGCACAGAAGAAGCTGGGAAGAGCGCCTTGGAGAGCCCTCTCCCTGCCTGATCCGTCCGTCCTTGGTAGCTGGTAAAGGATACTCCAGCTTACTCCTGGAACCAAGTGTCACTTTCCTCTCAGGAGGCTGGAAAGCGGACGACAGGTTTTTGGCAGAGGAGTGGAAGCATCAGGGTAGTTAGCTGGCTGTGCAGTGTGGGACTGTCCCACTATTGTGCAAATGAGGGCTTGTGGCTTGGGATTCATTTTCCATGGCAGCGTCTTTTATAGATTAATAAAGTGGGAAAATGGGCCACCACTGACAATTGCAGGTCACCTGGTACCCTACTGATGCTTCCTGGGAAGGCTTGTGAACGGGCTCAGTTAACCCTGCTGTTCACGGTTAATGCAAAATGCTGAGTGTGAGCAACGCCCAAGAATAGTAGCTGAATGAACAGATAAACTCAGATTAAATGTGGGTTCTACCAACCCATCAGTGGTGTCTTGGGATGCTTCCCACCCTTCTGGAAGCACCACACAATTTCCAAGGATAGAGGGAAGGAACACAAGAGTGAGCCTTAAAGCAAGGCAGTCTCCTTAGTACAAAGGAGAGGGAGGCACCTCATTCTTGGGGACAGTGTGTGGAGGAACATTCGGGAAAGGCTTTTCTCCCAAGGAAAGAAGGTCCAATCTAGTGACCTGAAATCCATGTCTGTCTGAGACTGAGCTGGCCACAGTGTGCTTGTTGTGGTGTGTGTGTGTGTGTGTGTGTGTGTGTGTGTGTGTGCTCACATATGTGAGTGCACTGTGTGTCTTTGTATATGTACATGTGAGTGTGCATGTATGTATGAGTGCACTGTGTGTCTGTGTACATGTGTATGTGGGTGTGTATGTGTGCACTGTGTGTGTCTTTGTACATGTGCATGTGAGTGTGCATGTATGTATGAGTGCACTGTGTGTCTGTGTACATGTGTATGTGGGTGTGTATGTGTGCACTGTGTGTGTCTTTGTACATGTGCATGTGAGTGTGCATGTATGTATGAGTGCACTGTGTGTGTGTGTGTGTATACTAGATGACACCCTTTAAATATACATTTTTTTTTCTTTGCAACATTGCCTTTCATTACCTGGAACTCTCTGAGTAAGTTAGCTTGGCAGGCATCTGCCTGTCTCCAGGCCTAGGATGATGAGTGTGTAGTTTTTATGTGGGTTTGGACTCCACACTTACAGTGTCAGCCCTTACCAGCAGAGCTATCTCCCTGGTCCCATTGTGGTTGACAATGACTTCAGAAAATCTGGCCCTGAGGGGCCCCACACCCCACAGGACCCAGTGTGGGTCTGTCCTCACTTTACAGGGGACAGAGGAAGCTCTTTGGGTTACCAGGGTCTTCTCCCCCATCCTCTGCCTGGAACCAGACTTGTGAAATGCAACTTCTTCAATATACAAATCTCTATCAGAAGAGGGACGTGACATTGCTCTAGGAGGACCCTGGGTGTCAGTGAAATGGGAGAGGTGGTTGAATTGTGAGTTTGAGGACAGCTGTCATTGTATAAACTGCAGACACCAGTCAGGTGTCCCTGACTGACCACGGCCTGGATATGAGCCTTGGCCTAGGCAACTAGAGAACACCACCCCCTTTCTCCTGCCCCAGAACAATTGCCCAGCTCTAAGTTTCATGGAGGAATGAAGATGAAACTCCCAGAGCATCAGCCAGCTGCTGTCACTGTGACAGCATTAAGAGATGACACCTTAGATAGGTAATCTCTGGTGGGTGGGGGTGAGGTGCCAAGCCTTTCTGAAAGGGCTCAGTGGATCCAATTGGACTCCCCTGCATTTCTGCCTTCCACCACGAGGTGGCGGTGTTTCCTCCTCTGAGGTATAGACTTCCGGCTCCATCTTGGATATCCAAACTCTCCAGACGGAAAAACAAGTTTCTCTTCTTTATGAGTTAATTAACCTCAGGGATTTTGTTACAGCAACACAAACAGACCCAGGTCCTACTAATAGAGCAGATATAGTCCCGCTTCCTCGGCTTGTCTTCGGAGTCCCAGCACCATGGGCGGGCTGTGTATTTGTTAGTTTGGTGACTCTCCCTCACATGACAGCAGCACTCCACTGCCCTTTCCTCTGCATCTAGAGCAGCTTTTGACATGTAGAAAGTCTCAGTAAGGGTTTGCTGATTGAAAAGGGCAGTGAATGAATGAATGAATGAATGAATGAATGAATGAATGAGGCACTAGAAATGAACACCAAGAAGAGATTTGCAGCATAGTTAGTAAGGTTGAGGAGACACATTCATTACTTCTCTTGCTGCGGTGACAAAATGCCTGACAACGGGAACTTAAGGAAGGGAGGGTTTATTTTGGCTCACAAGTTAAGAGTAAAGTCCTCGTGGTCTTGGAGGCACAGTTGCAGGGGCATGAGGCAGCTGGTTACAAGGAGTCTACAGCAGTACGCAGAGACAGACGCCAGCGCTGGGCTCATGTTCTCTTATTCGGTCTGGGACTCCGGGCCACAGGATGACACCACCCATGTTCAGGGTGAGTTTTCCTCCTTAGATACACATTTCTAGAAACGCCTTCACAGACACACCACATAGTGTCTCCTAAGTGATTTCAAACCTAGTAAGTTGACAGTGAGGCTGCCCCATCAGAAGCATCTCGGAACCTACAACCTGTTCACAGCCACACCGCAGGGCTGACTAGCCATGGAAAGGCAGGAAGGATACACTCTGGCGTCTTGGTGAAGGCTGTCACTCTTCTCAGAGGATTGGCTATTCTCCCCGTTAGGCTCATGTACCGTGCGGAGTGTGACTGCTCTGCCAACTCCCTGTCGTCGCTACAGAATCTGTAGTGCCTGCATCTGTATCCCAGGGAAAGACCCTTGGTTGGACTGGATTCTCCAAGTTCCCATCCGCGGTCCCATCAGTGTGGTCTGACAAGTGAGGTCAAGCTCACAGCAAGGTTTCCAGGAGCCTGCAAGGATCAGGGAAGAAAACACTGGCGGGAGATGCCTTGGAGCTGGGAGGCTTCTTACAGGAAAGTATGCATAATTCTGTAATGCTAAAATCTCGGATTTCTCGGGGGAAAAATATGGATACGCCAAAGAACACAGCAACCATTTCTGTCTGAGGACGAACCTTCCCAACCCAAGAGATTGTGTTTGCAGTTCCAAATATGGACACAAGAGGGCACTTCAACACAAGAAGCAAATCCTCCCAACCCTATTATTCAATCCACAATTAGCTGGCAAGACTCCAACCCCTCAGCTGTAGGCGGTGGAGACTGTTAACCAGAGCTCAAACTTCCTGATCCTATAGCCGCTCCACCAGGTGGATGGCGTACCCCCAGGAAGATTGGTTCACTCTGTCCTTGACCCTATACAGCTATACCTTCTAGATGTTCTAATGAACATGTATCACCTACATAAGTCCCTGTTATGGGTCTGTGCCAGCTGAGGGTCATCATAAATGAAACCTTTCTGAACTGTGGGTGCAAATCTTTGTGTGAATGCTATTTCATTGCTCTAGAGTACCTATGAGTGAAATTTCTATGAATATTTGGTTACAAACAGCCACCCAAAGCCATATGGCCAACTTAAATCCCCACCAGGGTTTTTGCTCCAGCTCCACATACTTGGTGTGGTGAGATTTTCCCCATGTCCCAAATGTCTCATGATGCTGGAGACCTGTGCTGTGCTATGGGATCTTCACATTTCTCATTCAGTGGAGTTTGTTCACCCCTGTGGGTGCCCAAGTGCACACACATACTTTTCCATTTTGTTTTAAGATAGCTTCTCACGCTGTAGAACAGACTGGCCTCAAGATAATACTCTTCCAAGAGCTGGGCAATGGTGGTGCACACCTTTATTCCCAGCTCTTGGGAGGCAGAGGCAGACAGATCTCTGCATTTGAAGCCAGCCTAGTGTGCAGATCAAGTTCCAGGACAGCCAAAGAAACCCTGTCTCCAAAAAAACCAACCAAACAAACAAAAGCAAAAAGCCATACTCTTCCTATGTCTATTTCCCACATGCTATGGTTACAGGCCTGCACCACCATACCTGGCTTTCCCATTAAAAATCAGGTTTTCTTTCTAATACTTTGCATGTTTCTAGATATGAGGTCTTCATCCAGTGTACATCTTATAAGCCATGTATTCTTTTTTATTATTATTACTTTTTCTTATTTTACACATTGATCCCAGTTCCCTCTCCCTCCCACCCTCCCATGTCCTCCACCCTCTCCCATCCCGTTTCCCACCCACTCCACAGGGAGAGTGAGGCCTTCCAGAAGGGACCATCAAAATCTGTTGAGTCATTTGGAGTAGGGCCTAGGCCCTCCTACCTGTCTCTAGGGTAAGGGAGTATCCCTCCATGGGGAATGTGCTCCCAAAGTCCTTTCATGCACCAGGGATACATCCTGGTTCCACTGTCAGAGGTCCTGTAGACTGCCCAGGCCTTCTAACTGAGACCCATGTTCAGGGGGTCTGGGTTGGTCCTATGCTGGTTTCTGAGCTATCAGTGTGTGGTCCATGAGCTCCCCTTGTTCAGGTCAGCTGTCTTTGTGGGTTTCTGTAGCCTGCTCTTGACCCCTTTGTTCATCACTCCTCCCTCTCTGCAACTGGATTCCAGGAGTTGGTAAGTTATGTTTTCAATCTCCAGCTGGTGCTTTTATTTTCTTGATGATGTCACTTGATGAATGGATGGGTCTTTGTTTTGTTTTGTTAGATTTTTTTTAAGATTTATTTTTGTGTGTATGAATGTTTGCCTGCCTACATGTATGTATGTGCACTTGCTGTGTGCCATGGGTGGTTGTGAGCCACCATGAGGTGCTGGGAACCGAGCCCAGGTCTTCTGCAGGAATAATAATAGTTCTCAACCACCTAGCCATCTCTTTAGCCCCTTGTCTTGTTTCTTGACAAGGAATTTCTCACTTTCTGCCTAGGGCCCAGAACTAGTTGCTTGGCTTACACCTCTGCTCTCTGCATCAAAGGTAAGGCACTCCCCCAAACTATTCCTTTTGTATTCTAAGGGCCACTTACATATACACAGGAAAGGAAAAATTCAAATCATCTCTACTTGTCTTACGTGTGATTATGTATATGTGTGTACATGGGTACCATTGAAGTTCAGAAGAGGGGATTAGATCTCTTGGAGCTGAGGTTCCAGGCAGTTGTTAGCTGTCTAATATAGTTGCTAGGAAACAAACTACGGCCTTTGCAAGAACAATATGTTCAGCTCTTAACTGATGAACCATCTCTCGCTGCCTTGAGATTTTTGACACAATTGTGTGTGCAGAAGCATACTACGTGCATACAAATTATGCACAAACCAAAAGCAAAAATTTTATACAGTGAGCCCACCCATAAGCTCCAAGTCCCAGAAGGCTCCTGTTTCCTATTCTTCCCCCATCTCCCTCCCCCTCCCTCCCTTCCTCTCCTCCCTAAGGGTGAACATTGTCCTTGACTTGTTCAAACAACATGAGTCAGTGTTACATGCAGTCAAACTTTACTAGAGAAAGAGAGAGAGAGAGAGAGAGAGACAGAGAGAGAGAGAGAGAGAGAGAGAGAGAGAGAGAGAGAGGGTGGTTCTTCCAGGAGGTTGTGTGGCATTGTGGTCTGTCCCCTCTACTGACTAGCTTTCTGTCATGGAAACACACTGCAGATTCCTTGTCTACTGTGCTGATGGTGGTTTCATGGACCTGTCTTCCCCAGTATGTGGGTCTTCAGGGCTCTGTGTGCATCGTCACTCATGTCTTCTGGGAAATACATGCCCTTGATCCTGTCATGTCCTTGGAGCCTGTGTCTAGTTCCTAGATGATAGCAGACTTGTGCAGGATGCCTACTGCAAACATGGTGAAAGGCGGTATGCAGAAATGGCACCGGCTTAGGGCTCAGCTCACCCTCCATCCTGTCTAGCAATAGGGGTGAAGGCTACACAGATGCAGCATGACTGTGGGCCTTCTTCAGACTTTGGCCTTAGACATTCTGCCTCTTGTACTTAGAGAATTTGCTGCTCTTCTCATGTCATTTGGTCCCAGGTATTTTGTAAGCAGCAGGAAGGAACAGGGACCTGGAACTAGGAAGACGCCCCTGAAGTCTCCTCTGCTCTGAAGGGTATGCTGGCCCAGGACAGGGCCACACTCAGTGGACTCTGGCTCATGAGCTGGGTGGTGATGGCATATGCCAAAGGCAGGCGGATCTCTGTGAGTTCGAGGCCAGCCTGGTCTACAAACTGAGTTCCAAGACAGCCAGGGCTATTACACAGAGAAACCCTGTTTCAAACAAACAAAACAAAACGAAGAATTCCGAAAGCATTAGCTTCATTAAGCTTCCCAGCTGTAGACTTGCGGTTTTGTAGAAACTACCAGCAACCCAACCCGGTGTGCAAATCTAGCAGCTCAGTTTTATTTCTTCAGATTATAGTCCCACTCAAACACCTCTACAGATAGCTGCCTTGTCTTATCATTAGCCAAAGAGAGGGAAAGTTTTAGTGACTCCTTCATACGTAACTTCAGAGCCACCAAAGTGGCCCCACCACATGTGGCCACTACAAGACATTAAAGTCTTGTGTCTTCTCTGTGTGTCTTTTCTGAGTGCCTCTTTCAACACTTGTACTTAAAATCAGATTTAATGAAAAAAAAAATCATGCAGTATTTTCTGATCATATAATTCTCCTTCCCTGAGCCCCTCCCAGACCCCCACTCCCCCCCTTACACAACCCAATTCCATGCCCTATTATCCTTCACATTCATCTTATCGGTCCCCTTAAATGCTATTTCTATCTGTAAAGTATGGCAGTTATCCTCCGGGACTGCCCAGAACACAGAATCTTCGAGTTGAATTCTGGCTCCTTTGACCCACCCTGGCCAGGAGTTACTGGCCACCTGCCCATTCCCTCCCCCACCCCACCCCCCACCCCCCACCCCCGACTCCAGTTTTCTCAAACTCAAATGAGCAGCTCCTCTAGAAGTCCTCATTGTGGGAGACAATTAGAAATGATGGGGGGGGGGGCAGGTGCAGGAGGAAGTGTGCGGGCCCTGCCCCGGGCCCAGTGGACAGCTGGAAAGCAGTCAATCCTGTGTTGGTGAGTGTAGCGGTCTAGCTCACAATGCTATTAACCCCAAATCTACATTAAACTTCATGTAGCTGAATATTAATGCGTGGACACTCAGTTCCCAGTATTTTATATTACCCATGATGTTGAAAATTGTGTTGTTAGTAGAACTCAAAGATTTTTTTTTTTTTTTTTTTTTTTTTTTTTGACACAGGGTTTCTTTGTTAAGTCTGGCTGCAACTCATTGTCCTGAGGGCCAGGCTGGCTTCAAACTCAGAGGCTGCCTGCCTGCTTCTGCCTCCCGAGTGCTGGGATTAAAGGTGTGTGCCACCACCACTTCCCCAGCTTCTAAGATCCCTTTATACTTCCTTTAAGTAAACTCAGCGAAACCAGACAGACCACTGGGGGGGGGGGGGGGGGAAAAGAAAGTTTACTGAGGGACAAGCTTCCAGGCTGCCTCTCCATAGTAGAGAAGAGCAGCCTAATCGGGGAGATAATACGATCCCTGTAACCTTTGACATGGTTCCCGAAGGCTTCAGGGGCAGATCCTGACCTCTTTGAGATTTTTTTTTTTTTTTCCCTGTGTTGCATAGGCTAGGGTCCCAGGCTGTCCCTGCCTCGAGGGGAATGTGCCTGTCACAATCAGGCCAGTTTATGGGTAGCAGATGGCCTTTGGCCTGTGACACATGACCTTTTAAGAGGAAATGAGTTAGACTATGAAAACAAACCCTGCCCTCCCCCTCTCAGTCACGGGGTTTCTGAGAACTGCTAGAGTTAGGTTTCCATTTCTGGCCATCACAGTGGGGTAATAAGCATGAGGTAAGTAAAATCAGTCACACCAGCGATAAACACAGGACACCGAATGTATCCTATCTTAAGAATCTGGCTGAGCCTTAAACCCTTTTGTAAATGTGCAGTTCTGCTTTTGGAATTTTTTTTGTGAACATTTTGTCTGTTTCAACTGGTTGTCTATGGCTAAAGCCAACATTTCCTTATTTCCTACAAATTGTGCAATCCAATATCCCCTCTGCTCTTCTCTCCCAGTGGGGAGTGAGTAAGTAGGTCTGGGATCATGATAAAGATGTGTACTTTGAAAAAAAAAATGCCTCTAAGAGTTCTTTAATCTAAAATTGGGGGATACAGCATCTCCTGCACACATCCACCAGGATGTGGTATCCACGGAAGAGGACCCAAAGTTATCATACAGGAACACTTGATTACTCAAATCCGAGGGCTCCCTCACCCCACGGTTACGGTTAAGTAAGAAGTTCCTATGATGACCTGGTTCCCACAGCTGAAGTCAGCCTGCTAGTCAAGTGAGACCCATGTGAATCCCCTGCTGAAGGGGGCTGCCCAGGAAGACTGCACAAGAACAGTCACTGGGATTTTGACCATCTCAAATTCCAGCCAGTAATGGGTCTTGTGGGTCTACAGCCCAAGCAATTTCATTTATCCCTTGCTAAGAAAAATAACTAACTTCTCCCCTCTCAAAATTGGTGTTTCATTTTACTACAACAGACCTAAGACAACCCATGAAGCTGTATTCCTAGTCCCTAACCTAATAGTGTATCTTGCTGTATGGCTTGTCACGTTTAAGCATCCACTCGTCATCTTTTGGGCCAATGGGTTCATGTCACTTCATCTGGTCCTGTCAAGACGTCCACACATGGAGGTAATCAAGACCAAATTCAATTCCCCATCCTCTCCTCACTGAAGGTCCTTCTACCTTGTCCTACCTCCTTCCACTTTTCCATTAAGGCCCAACCTGGAAGATGAAATTGAGGAAGGCAAAGATGTTGTTGAGGGGGGCAATAACATGAGTGTATTTATCGAGCATTTGTAGAAGCCATTTACAGTCAGTTCTCCAGTTTGACAATCATTAACAAACACATTGTTGACAAAATACATGGGACATCCTTTAGCGTCCTGGCTGCTATGGGACGAGGCATATTGTGGGATGTTCGATTACACTGTGAATCCCTGAGTTTGCCCTTTCATTAGTTAAATAAAATTAACCTTAGGCCAGGAGGCTGAGTTATCAGTTAGTTGACAGAAAGTAATCAGGGCATCAGAGGGCATGGAGAAGAGAGACACACAGGAAGTGGGGGGGGGGTGGCACAGACTTTTCTAGTTTGGCTAAGCAGGAGTGGAGGTCTTTCAGGAACACCAGCAAAGAAAGAGGGTTAGCTAGTTACTACTCAGCCTCTCTGAGCTCCCAGATTTTCACCACAGCCTTTGAATCTTGAGTCTTATTCATAAATAGAATAATAGAGATTTAGTTAAAGCTACCTTTACATATGTGAAGAGACTAAGTTAGCGCCCATCTATTCCTGACTCATTTCATGTCTGCTTACTCACTTTTCAACCTTCCATCCCCTAACAGACACCTCTGCCTTGGGAACACATTTGGGATTTCCATGGCTCTCACCATGGTCCACATGTATTAACCAGAATAATTAATGTTTATACAAATTAACAAAAGCCAAGATAATTGAAAAAAGGTATAAATCAAAGTTGTCATGCTGTGTTTGAGATAACTATGTTCTGTCAGTATAAACGCAAGGTTATTCTGACCCTCATTGACACATAATGCATTTGTGGTCTTTGCCTTTAAAAATGTTGACCCCGCCTGGGCAGTGATGGTGCACACACCTTTAATCCCAGCACCGGGGAGGCAGAGCCATGTGGATCTCTGTGAGTTTGAATCCAGCCTGGTCTACAGAGCTAGTTCCAGGACAGGCTCCAAAGCTAAACAGAGAAATCTGTCTGATTAAAAAAAAAAAAAAATATTGTACCCCTAAGCTTTGGCTACTAGAGACTCTGAGGCATGAGCCTACCCTTGGTTGTGGGTCAAAAAATAAAGGACTCATCCTTTTAATTAATTGGCTTATTCAGCCTGGTTTTTTGTATCTTTCTAAAGTGGATTATTTCATATAGAAATGAGGAACCTGAAAACTCCAATAGAAAAAATTAGGTAAATCAAAGGAGAAGACATGAGCACAAGTAAGAAACCAGAAAGAAAGTAATAGAAAAAGTATGTTGCATGTTGACAGCATAGTTATGAAGTAAGCAGATGCAACAAAGTTTACTGAGAATAAAATGAGTTATCACATCATAGAACAGGATGAGAAAGGAATGATGTAAGCACATTAATTAATGCTATAAATTTGATAATAAAAATAAAATGGAAAATTCACTGAGAAGTTAACCTGACTTAAGAAGCAGAAAATCTGAAATCAATGTCAGTCTGCTATCAGAGGCCCAAACAATTTCCTCTCTACACATCCTAGAGTTACAGGATGCCTGTGATGTCTCCTAACTGTATGTAGTAGGTAAATTTAATTCATAATTAAATTGTGCATCCCAAAGGATATCCCAAGCCCAGTGAGCTGCAATGTGAAATGTATTAGACACGCAAGGAAGAATTCTACCTGCTTTAGGTGAGCTCTTCCAGAAATGAGAGAGAATGTTTCTAATTCCTCTCATGATGTCAGAATCAGTCCAACTCCCAGATCTGACACCAGCATTTTCAGAAAAAGAAAACTACACTCTAAGATCTCTTACAGCCAGGCAGTGGTGGTGCACAGCTCAATTCCCAACACACCAGAGGCAGAGGCAGGCAGATCTCACAGTTCAAGGCTGACACGGTCTACAAAGTAGAGTTTATGGACTGACAGGCCCACACAGAGAAACCTTATCTGGGAAAACCATTAAGTAATAAATATATAAAGAAAGAAAAGCAAATAGAAAGACTGATGCAGGGAGGGATGGAGGAGGGTAGGATGGGAGGAAGGAAGGGAGGAAGAAAAAATAAATGTAGGGAATGGCTCAAGACACTCCACAACCAAATTGTCAGCACAAACACTTATTTGCCCCAGAGGGACAGAGGGCAGGAAATAGACAGAGACAGAAAAAGAAGGACTCCGAAGACTGGGAAGGGGAAGGGAACTGGAGAGGGGGAAGAGGTATCTGTCTGCAGGCAGGGGGGACTGCCTCTGGATAGAGAGAAAACAGACTTGGCCCAGAGGCACATCTCAGCTCTACTGGTAAAAGGGAAACCCCAGGAGAGGATGGAGTGACAAGTTTAACTGTAAGGGCATGTTATTTAGGAGAGCCAAAGGGGGCTTTTGATTGCTGGACTTCAACACTGATAGCTGGACCATGGTGGTCAGTCTCAGTAGAGGAAAAAGTGGTCAAATACAGGAATAGACGTTGGTGGCTAGCTTTAGAAACGTGATCTAACTGTTTTAAGTATGGAAGATGGAATGAGGGAGAAGGTCAAGTCCTGGAAGAGCCATGCTTGCCATGCCCTGGCTGACTAGTATCCCTTCAAGAAGGGAAGCATCTCCATCTGAGAAGGCAGAACTAACTCTGAACTGCTGACTGCTTTGTTAACATGCCCGACCCTTCCTGCTTTTCTAAAATGTGTCCGCCAGCTCTTCTTAGAAGTGATCATCAAAAATATCCACTTAGACAGCATTTCTGTGTGTTAAAGAAACATGTGAATCCCAGCTTCTGTAAAACTTGCTAAAGTCTGGAAAAATCTCCTTTGTGGCAGGGATGAAAAGGTCAGCCTAAAGTTATGACAATGCCTACCTCTCTACAAACCATGCACGTTATTTCAGTTCTACCCTGCATCGTTTTAAGCAACAACTAGAGGCTAAGCTGAGCACCACTACAGTTTTTCCTTTTCGTCTGAGTGCTGAGAGTTTCTCACTGGAGAAGGTTGAAGTCCTCAGCCTCAAAACTAAAGCAGAGAAACAGTCCCCACAATGTACACTGTGACATTTTCCAAAAGCTATGGAATCTGCAAAGGACAGCATCCTAAAAGTCTGTCCTCCAACAGTTCTTACAGGTATTAGATCTCATACCCAGGACAAAAGGCTGTTTTACCAAAGCAGACCTGGCAGCCAGGCTCTCCCAGGCTCTCTCAGCTGCTACCCATTAATGGCTATGACTAGCATACCCTACCCTCTACCTGGAATTCTCCAGCCCAGGGGCTGGGCTGCCCTTCCCCCAGTGGCTCTTCCCTGTATAATCCAGACATTTTGGTTACCCACCATTTCATACCTTTGACCTCCTGGCTGTGGTACCTGGAACCCCCCCATTCTTCCCCCCACCTCCATCCCCACCCCCATCCTCTTCCTACAGGGACCAGTTCAGTCTGCTCATGTCCACTCTGGATTCTTCCAGATATCCATACCTCTGACTATGTTCACACCCATGACTGTAATAAACTTTCTCCTCCAGCATGCCTAGGAAAAGTCATATCCTGTCCTCGCCTTTCTATGTCTTCCTTCCATTCCCCCACAACTTTAATATTTTGCGCTAGAAAAACAAAACAAAACAACATATGTCTCCATGTGTCCCTGTCTAGCACAGCACTAGAGAGGCAGAGGCAGGTTGAGTTCTGAGTTTGAGACCAGCATGGTCTGGAGAGGGAGGGAAATCCAATCTGTGTGTGTGTGTGTGTGTGTGTGTGTGTGTGTGTGTGAGAGAGAGAGAGAGAGAGAGAGAGAGAGAGAGAGAGAGAGAGAGAGAGAGAGAGAGAGTTAAGCATCAGTCAGGACAGAAATTAATCGAAGCAGATGAGTGAACAACAGGTGCCTTCTTCCCTATTGCTTTCAGACCTCACCCAGGACTCTGACTCATTGCAAGGGGCCAGCCATGTCCCCATTGGTTCACCAGCCAAAGTCCCTCCTTCTCTCCTCAGATTTAAGTCACTACCTAGGCTTACAAGCTCCCAACACATCTCACAATGTTGGGTTAGTAGCCCTCACTCTCACATGGGCTGGGAACTGGGCTCTCTGACACAAACCCAGAGAACTCACTGCCATCAGCCATCTCTAATCCCTTCTACCCACCCTTCTCTCCCCAGGAACAGTGGTCTTGGCTGCAGTAGGAGGAGGTATGTTTCTTGCACCTGCTGGGAGCCTGGGGAGCTTTGTGCTTTGCAGTTGGTTCCACCCCAGCTCTTGCCTTCTCCTTTATTTGGGGCCTTGAGGGCCAGAGTAGGGCTCACTCTTTCCAGGGATGAGCTTACAGCTTCCTGCCTAGTTTCTCCTCCAGGCCTGAGACATGCTGAGCAAAAAGTAGAAAAATTATTGAAGGAGGGAGTGGGGGGAGGTAGCTCCTGAAACTGCACTAGTAAATTAACCCCTCACAAGCCTGAGGCCAGTGGAGGATGATGACTTCCCAGTGTCACATACCTTGGTAAGACCAGGAGCCTGCCAGATCTTCCACAGACCTCTTTACCTCCACCTGGCTTCCTTTCTGATCCTTCTTTACCTTGGGATCCCTTTCCATGCTTCTCAGAAAAGAAAGACCCCAGTAAACAGACAAGGAATTCTTGAGTGGGTCTTCCCATGGAACCCACACCACACAACTCCTCTCCCCACAGCTGGGGCTGTGATTGCTGTTCCCCTTGCCCTGGGTGCTGTGGGCTTCACTGCTGCAGGTATTGCAGCAGGATCCACAGCAGCCAAGATGATGTCAGCAGCAGCACTCGCCAATGGGGGTGGAGTTGCAGCAGGAAGCCTGGTAGCCACACTGCAGTCAGTGGGTAAGTGTCAGTCCAGGCAAGATGACTGGAGACCAAGCTACACAAGGCTCCCTCCCTTCCTCTCCCTACAGTCTCACCTTTCATAGGACCCGGGTCTTCTGGTTCTATGGCTACTCTCTGGGTCAGTGTGAGAGAGGCTGGGGTGTGCAGGCAGGCAGAAGGGGTGCTGGATGGTGGAAGCAGGAAGGAGCCCTGCTCCAAGGTGCAGGCTGCCTGGGCTCTGAATCTTCCCTACCTGTGTGTCCTCCTGCAGTGTGTCCCCCTCTGTCCTGCTATGTAGAGGGGACAATGCTCTCTGGACAGCTCCCCCTCCTGTATCTCAGTTTACCCAAGTCTGTCTTCTCCTTCTGGTGCACTTTGAGTATCTCTGTCTAATGCAGAGCCCTAGGATTCAGACAAAAATGTAGCTGGGCATCTCTAAGCCTCAGGCCACTGAGTGTCACTGCACTGTCTCCTTCCCAGGGGCTGCTGGACTCTCTACATCATCCAACGTCATCCTGGGGTCTATTGGGGCAGCTGCTGGAGCCTTGCTTTGAACTTGGGAGATGACACCTCAAACAGGGAAACCCAAAGACCATAAGTACTACCCACGAGACCCTGTACCCCAAGATGATCCTCCAGATTCCTCACTGAAATCAGAGAAAGATGAGAAATAAAGGTTATATGTTAGGAAACCTATCTTTGCTTGTGGTGACTCTTTGAAGGGACTTGTGGACTGGGAGTTTCAAGTCTTCAGGTTTCCTAAGAGACTCAGGCAGGAGGTCAAAGGGAAGTGACAGGTTGGCTGCACGATCAGTAGGCAGAAGGCTTTAAGTGGTCCCTGACTTAGTGGACATAGTCTTTGTGACATGGGGGCTTTTTAAGGTGTTTATAGACCTCATTTTTCCTGATTAAAGGTTGGACTAACAGAGGTTCCTGGCCTGGGTCAAAGATGAGAGGGCCAAGGAACATTGACCCCAGAATTCTTGTTCTTCATCAGTGGTCCTAGATGTGCAGGGCTGTGAGTAGAGTAGCTCATAGCTAACCCACTGTACCAGGGATGCACTGGGCTAAGCTACTGCCATGGTGCCTGGGGAGGAGATAGAATAAAAAATGCTCACTGCTGTACAATGTCTGTAAACTTGAAAAGGAGGCTGAAATTACTGCCTTATATTCTGGAACCCTGACCACATCCTCACCCAAGATGGGTGGTCATCACTTATGTGATGCAAAATACAGTGTTAGATGCAGTGAAATTTGACACACAACAGGCTCTGAGGCAGGAGGATTCTGGCACCTATGGAACAATTATGACATAGAACACTTTGCACTGCGGTGACAGGTACCAGGCACATTCATGTAATACAGAGACTGGGATCTGATCTTACAAGAACACATGAAAAGATCTAGAAATACGGGACATGGAACGCATGCAGAAGTCTATTGGGAGATCACAGAGAGAAATAATTGTGTGGGCATCTGACGGCTTGGACAGCATCAGCCACTTCCAGGCTCTGTTGGGTTGTTGTCTGGCAGCAGCCTGGCTGGATTGATGCTCAGGTTTTAGAAACAGGCATGGGGCTGTTCCAGGAGAAGTGCATGATAATGCATCATTCAGGCATTGTCTACCCACCTCTCTGGGGTCCCCCCTCAAAAGGGCCTCAACAGGGTATGTGGTGATCTGAACAGTTCCCGCCCAAAGTCAATGTGTCAGCTTCTTTTGTTAGCATAGCTATGGTGCCCTATGGACAGAAACAGGACTGAGTCTGACGGACAGATAGGCCACTGGCCTCTTGCAGGGTTCCAATACCTGAGCATAGACGCCTCCCCACTTTGAAATCGTTGACATAGACCTGGATGCCCTTGTGCCTTTCCTGGTGTCCCTGACTTCCCCTTGGGATCTCTTCTGTATGTCTCCCTGAGCACTGCAGCTACTGCTCAGGGCAATCTTTTGTTTTGCATTTTCCCCTGCACAATCATAGTTTCTGTTAACCGTTTGATCAATCTCCAGTAAGTGCCACCCATTCATACCCTCAAACCCTTCTAACATCAGGAGTTTCTTTCTACCACCTGGGCCTGACTGCATGACAAAACCCACATGGTTGCTGGCTGCTTTTCTGGTCCCTCTGGGTCTATGGGAGTGAAGCATGAGGTGAGGCTCACACAAGCCCTTTGGGAACCAAGTAGGTGATTCCTAGGACTCTTGTATTGCCTCCATCGCCTTAGACAGCTTGGAAATGTCTCTAACAGCTGCCTTCAATACATGAAAAATGACCTGGCAAAACCTCTTCTGGAAACAGGGGCAACCTTTGGTCTTGGACACTGGGAAGGGGATGACTCCCTTAGAGGGAGGATGAGGACTGCCTCTGTCCCAGGGAAATTCCTCCTTGAGCCTCAGTGACTATAGCAACCCTGGTTGTGTGGAAGGGAGGGGGAGACTCAAGTTTGAAGATACTATCACTTTCTGAAACCAAGTGAGACCAGTGAACTACCCCTTCTCCTGTTCCCTGCCTCCCACCCCCATCCCAGCATGGCCAAAGGGGGAATTCAGTTTCCTCTAGTGGGGCTTCAGGATAGAGAATAGGCAGAGGCTTTGGGTTTCTCTGGTGACCTAGCTGGGGCCAGTGTTTAAATTCAGGCCTCCAGGAGTGATCACTGGCTACACAGTGGGGAGGGTGGAGTGTGGGTTTGACATGAGTGGCTCAAACCAGATGCCATGCTACAACTGCTCAGAATGACTGAGCCAACCCCCACCTGGCTGAGATCTGAGAGGTCATTTAGATCAACTCCCCCCCTCCCCAGGCAGGAGCCACTGAGGAGGTGACCTTAGCAGAGTTATCAGGGCAAAGAGCATTTCTAGCACATACATTTGAAGATAAATTCCTTTGCAAGAACAAAACGAAGGTCAGACTGCCACTGGACACTGGATTCCTGTAAACTTCGTTTGTGTGTTCAGTTGTTTTTTACAAGACTCAAAATACCTTTAATGTAACAAAAACAAATCACTTGCAAAAAAAAAAAAAAAAAAAAAAAAAAAAAAAACCTTGAACTCATTTTTAAAAAGTACACAGATTTTAATAACACAACAAAGACAATAAATACACCAACACCATCCAATGGCCTGACCCTACAAAATTGATGTCTGGATTCCGGTATGATGTTTTAAGACTTCATGTATTCACAAAAATATGCCAAGTTATGGGTCTCTATGTCTTGCTCCTCTATAACTGAATGCTAACTTGTTCTCTCTGTCCATCTCCACAACATTTTCTAACTTCAGGTGACCCATGGGTCAGCTGTGGCCTGTCAGTTAAGCATGCAAGATAAAATAAACCTGTATCTAGCACTGAACAGAAATGTTTACTTTCAGGGCACACGGGTACAACCCATTGATTAGGGAGTTCACTGAGAGAAAGTGCTCCTGCTGGTGACAATTGATCTGGATTTATTACAACTGTGTTTCTTATCATTCACTTAAATAATGGTATGTGACCTTCAGATGTAATGTCTGAAAGATTTTACGGGTCTTTATAATCTGTGAAGAACAAAGAGAGCTAGCAGAATTCAACAAGAGAAAATAAAGAGTGAAATCATCAGGAAAGTGTGTGCTTTTTCCTTTTTCCCTAACAACCTGGACAGAAAAAAAAATCTTAGTGTGACAACACTATGAACTCTGTTCCCTGCCCACTGCCCAGAAGCTGATTCTTCATGGGCTGTGTTACAAACCCATCTTGCCCATCTGTAGAGTTAAGCCTTTCCTGATAGAGGTCAGGGGACTTGCTGGGGCACCAGGACTCAATGGCAGTTATGACCTTGCATTGCTTTCTTGAGCTGCCCCTTAGAGCATGTTCTTTGATGAGGGGATGGGAGTCAGGGTTGTCTCCTGTTGTTATGGGAATGTGGCCTAATTGGTGGCTGGTGTCACTCTTGATGAACAATATCAGAAACTGTCTCAGACACCCTAAACACCAATTATGGTATAACTTTTCTTTTTTTTTTACCATCTAAAACAGACCTGGTTGTATACCACACACCTTCTTCTAGTCATGTTGGACTCCTTTAGTTAAATTCCACTTAGTGTAACTTAATATTTCCTAAGCAAGATTATTAGGTAATGTATATTACTTCATGTTTTTTCCACTTCAAGTTTTTCACTGCTTGGAGAAAAAAAGAAAGAAAGAAAACAAAACAAAAACAAAAACTCTGTCAAAGAAGGAATATGTTCAATGCATTGCAAAGGAAGAAGTCCTCAGTGACAGAATATGACTGTAAGACCCTCAGAATGAGGAATCTCCCCATTTCTGCCAGTTCCCCCAAGAACTCAATGTCCAATCCAGTTGATGCAACAGGCAAGAGATTTTAAGAAACAGGAAACCTTTGTGCAAACAGGCCCCCTCAGCATGCAGGCTAGAGAGAAGAGTCATTCTCTGGGAACAGACGTTTTTAAAGGCAAAACACACAAGCTTAAAGAGGGGCTATGACCCTCTGACCATTGAGTACGTGAGCAGAGTCATGGGCTCTAGCATGCTCTTTATCATTTTAGATGGTCTCACTGTTTAGGGTGTGCTAATCAATCTTGACTAAGCAAACGGTAGTTGCAGCTATCTCTTTGTTTCTCTAGGACCCTGCGGACACATTGACGGGAGGGGCAATTTGTTCCCCTTGAGTTCCCTGGGGGGGGGGTGACCATCTGGAAATTCATGGTATCTGGCTATCTTAGGGCCTTGTAAGGGAGAGGTTGCAGGTGGTTAGCAAATTCCAGGAACTAAGTCACAGTGGCCTTGGTCAGGCTGCCCGGAATTCCAATTATTTGGGGTCCATTTCATTTCTTTGCTAGTTTAAGTCTTTCAGTAGGACATTTATTCCAAATCAAAATATTTGGAGAGAGAAGGGAAAACGAAAGCTATCTCACTGGCTGCCTTCCATCACAGTGAAATTTTCAGCACTCAGAGACCAGGGAAAAGGAAATGATCCCATTGGCTACCTTGAATCACTGGGTGTGTCTTCCACCAAAGTGGATTTTTCAGGCCTGGAGAGATCTGGGGAAAACGAAACTGATTCCATCACCTCCCTCGCATCTCTAGGTATGTCATTAAATAAGATTGTATTTTCCTCTCTGAATGAAATAAAAATATCCAGAAACACATCCAGGATAGGGGAGGATGGAAGTGTGTGTGGTTGTGGTTGGTAGTGGGTGATATTTCGGCTTATTTAGTAAATCTATATTGGATAAGGCCAGGGAGAGACAGGTCTTTCCTGATGCCCATAGCCTTGGTGGCATGGGCCTTAAAGTCTGAAAGGAGGCCAGTGTACAGTCCCTCTCTGACATTCCTTTTGTTGTCACGGAGGCACCATCAGCTCCAAAGAAAATAACTTGTAGTGCCTGAAATGGTGCCTGTTCTCCCATCTGCTTAACTGGTGCAGGATATTGCACCCGAAAACTTGCACCAAGCCCACCGTTAACCACAAATTCTGGCCAGGAGCTCTATCCACCCAGGAGCCTTAGGAGTTTTAGGTTGGTTGATGGAAATCCAGCCCTGGGGCCCCAAACTCCTCAACAAAACTCCACTTCTTTTCACAGGTTTCAGTAATATTTGGAATCTCTGCTGAGCTCCATGGCGTTGTCTGGAACAGGCACACTGGTGGTTTCCCTTGTCTCTAAGATCACAGCTTCAGCAGCCATGGTCAAAGCTGGAGGGGCAGTCTCTGGCACAATTCTAGCTGGTTCACAGGGTGAGTGACAAAGAAAGAGTCAAGAATGGGGAGTGAGGAGATAGTGATGGAGAGGGCAACATTCTGACTTTAAAACTGCCTAGTGTCATACTTCCATGGTCCCCTCATCTCTGAAAAGCTTGAGGGAGGTAAGACCCCGGTGTGGTCGTGGGCTTTGAGTCTCTAAAACCACAGACCTACATGCTTCATAAGGCCCTCCTCTGAGACCTCAGTTCCTGGGCTCTTCACCTGGGTGATATATTCTTGGTGATGTATCCTGGGACTTAGTACAAGAATTCACTTTTTTTTTTTCTTTTGTTTTTGTTTCTCCTTCTGTATCTACAATCAGGGTGTCAATTTCAAGAAAGTTCACTTCTGTCCTCCAGTTTGTGTAGGACCCTCTCCATTCTTATTCCTTGATTCTCCTCCCCGATAGCCTCTCTTTCAACCCCATTTTCAGCCTTTGGTGTCACTGTGTGTATATGTATGTGTGTTTCTGCAGGCAGTTTTAATATTTGTATGGCTCTTAGTTCTCAAGGGCTAACACTGGTTCATTCCATGGTTTTTCTCACACTGTCCCCGGTGTCCTTACAAGAACCCAGCAGACCTGACTTCTAAATCCACACTCAACCTTCTGTGCAGCAACTGCTCCTTTCCTTTCTATTCCCAGGGCAGAGACACTGGGGGTTTCTCTAGACTCCACATCAGGCATTTCATGGGGGATTGGCTTCTGACTTCTTCCTCAACTGTGACCTTCTCTCACCAGGGCTCAACCTGTTAGCCCAGACTGCCCTGGGCTCTGGAGCATCTGTACTTGCATCTTCCTTGGGGGCACTCAAGGCTGGCACCATCCTGTCGGCCTGCCCTGCCTCTGTGTTAGCGGTTTGCCCCACTGCAGGTGAGTGGCCCTGCTTATCACACACTCCTCCTTGGGCCCCAATTCTTAGTGGAGAACTATGACAAGGCACAGCTTGCTTTGCTTTCTGTTTGTCAGAAACGCAGATGGTTAGGGAATCCAGAAGAGTAGATCATGTAAAATCAATACAATTTTATTGAGTAGAATTTTATTGCATGCATTCATGCCTTAATTGGGAGTCTATTGCTTTGGTAAGTTCCTTGACTTGTTCTAATGGCCTGGGAAGAAGGTAACATGGTCTCCCTTTCATTTTGGAGACAGGACTCACTCTATACCTCAGGCCAACTCAAGAGGTGCTATGTTTGTAACCCAGGAGGATTGCCATTTAAGCTTGTGACAATTTCCCTGCCAGATGCCTGAGTGCTGAAATTATTGGAACAAGGCACAATGTCTGTCAATATTATGCCTCTGTGACCTGAAAGGACCATTGTTCCAAGGCCCTGGGCGGGAGGAATTGTAGGGCTTTTCCTTCTGCCAGGGACAGGAAATAGAAAGGAAATTCAGGGCTCTGGAAACAGTAGGGCTGTGGGGGTGATGGTGGGAGAGGCCCAGGCTGAAGATCTGACACTCCCAACAGGCTTGGCTACCCTGTCGCCATCAGTTGAGCTTGCATGCTAGCAAGCAGACAGATAGTACCCTTTGCTTTGCAGGAGGGTCTTCCTGTCTCATGGTCCGGGCAGCCTGACAACCACCTCCCCTGCTTACCAGTACAGGTGGACAGTAAATGCCTTCCAGCCATCTTCTTGAGGCCCTGGGTCCACATCCCCTCCACTTAGAGACTCCCACAATGGCTCTCCTCCAGCCACTCAGTCTCTCCCTGTACAAGCCTGGCTTTTATTCTCCTGCCTTTATCCATAGGCCACTAGAGAGCTGGCTAAACTTTCTGGGTTATCTTTGACCCTCTGGCCCTACAAGCTTCAGAGTTTGGAATCCTGGCCACTGTGGCTGCAGGTGACCAGGATCCTGCATGCTGCCTGTGGACTGACAGTGTTGGGAGCAGAGTTCATATGTACCTAAATATGGCTCAGTATGGTTGCTCAGTGTCTAGAGTAATGAATTCTGTCCAGGGAAATCCAGGAAGGCTTCTTGGAGGAGTAAACAATGAAATGGTGCCTTACTTCATCCAAACATGTCTGTTTAGTAGTGTTCAGGCAGTCAGTGGTAGTCAATGCCTATAAGAGGCAGGCAGGTCTCTGTGTTCAAGGCCAGCCTGGTCTACAGAGTGCGCTACAGGAGAGCCAAGGCTACAAAGAGAAACCCTGTCAGGAAAAACCAAATAGAAAACAGGAAGATTCTGATAACATGTCTGCATCTCAGGTGCTTGACCTTAGTACAAGTACACCCTACAATGAGTGCCACTCTGTAATCTGGAGATGTCCTGCCTCCTGCAGGGCCAAAGGCTGAAGTGATTTGTTTTGATCTAATCAATAAAGTTTGCCTAAATATCAGGGTGCAAAGCTAGCTGCACAAGTTAGCAATAAAGGTCAGGCAACGCTGGTAAGCATCTTTAACGCCACCAGCCACACCGGAAATCAACAGAGGCCAGGGAGTGGTGGTGCACACCCTAAAAAACAGCACTCAGGAGACAGGGGCACACGGATCTCTGTTAGTTCAAGGCCACCCTGGGCTACATGAAATTGATTCAGTCTAAAAGAGAAACAGAACTCACTCGAGGGTGATCTCAGCAACTGGGATCCCATGCTTTTAATCCCCAAACTAGAGAGGAATATGAGGCCAGAGGAGACAGGAGCTCAAGGCAGGTGCAGGTTTGCTGGATTGCAGTAAAGTCTGAGGACATTGCAATGCAGTCTGGAGCAGTCTGAGGTTGAGTGGGTCACCCCTTCTGTCTGAGTGTTGGTGGAGGGGAGAACTCACTAGTGGCTGGCCATTCTGCTTCTCTGATCTTCATCTTTAGCTCCACTATCTGTCCCTGATTATTTATTATGAACACTAACTAGAGTTTGTGTTACAAAACAGGGTATCTGGTAACCCACGCTGGCAAACACTAACCCGGCTTCTGCTCTAATCAGTTAGTATCTGTGCTCTGAAGGGAAGAACCCACCATGGTAGCTTTTGTGGTTTGACTGAGAATGGAACCCAAAGGCTCACATGTTTGACTCGGGTCACTAGTTGGTAGAAGTGTTTAGGAAGATTAGGAGGAGTGTTCTTGTTGGAGGAAGTGCCTCACTGGTTTTTGGCTTTCAGGAGTCAAAAGCAGCACATGACCCCCTGCCTGTTGTCTGCTCTCTGTGGTAGTTGAGGCTTAGCCCTACATCACTCAAGCCAAGGCTCCTCATTAGAGCTCCAGAGCTCATTGAGAGAGTCTATCACAGGGTCCAGGGAGACCCACAAGAAGAGTTGAGTTGGTGGTTTTTTTTTTTTTTTTTTTTTTTTTCTGTTACGTTTTGTTTGTTTTGTTTTCCATGGAATCCAGGAAAGCCACTCTCTTTCCAGTGTATATCCCCAGCCTTTTTTGGCTTCGTTTTGGTTTGTTTTCACTGAACCTCCCAGCTTTGGGCTGCAGAGAAAAGAAATGATGACTTCAGACTTCCTTCCCCTGTGCAGGCTCACAGAAAGCATGCAAATGCCAAAAAACAGAGCAAAGATCTCTGTGTTCTCCAGAGGTCAGCTGCCAGTCCCTGCTCAGGGCACACAGATGCACTTGGGTCCTCTCTCTCAGGGAAGGACAGACAGGGCTCATTCCTCCTTGTGAGCTGTGTGGGGGAGGGGACAGTGGCAATCTTCTCACAGGATGCTCTTTTCCATTCTAGCCAAGGCTGCTGTTGCTGTGCTTGGGGGAGGTAAGTGTCTTCAGGGAAGGGTGCCAGTCCACTCCTAGTCCTCCCTGGAAGCAGGGAGCCAGGAAGCCACCCATCTCGTCCAGATAGGTTTCCCCAGAGGTGGTGGGGCAAAGGTGAATATAGGATGATGGAAGTGTCTAGAAAGAAGGACCTGAAATAAGGAGGGAGTGTATGAAGCCACAGGCCACATCTCAAGTAGGTATGGACCACCTTGTGTGAGAATAGTCACCTTAGGCCTGGTGAATGCATGTAAACGCCTCTGAACTCCTAATTGCTTCTTTAAACAATGACCTTGTTGAGCTCATTTAGAGATTCCCATGTGTCTCTAGAACTGAGATAAGCAGAGTAGGAATGTTCTAGACAAGGTATGCACGCACCCTGAGCTTCATGGGTCTTGACATGCTCAGTGGAGACACACAGTGCTCTGGGAGGCCTCCTCCAGCCCCAACAGTTGTGTCCCTGCATCTCCTTTGTCCCGGGCAAGATGTGACCCTCTATAACACTAACTTTGGGCCACTCTCTGATCCCAGCATTAGACTAGACAGACACTGAGGCCCCAACAGCACCTTTCCTGAAGGTCTTGCTGCCAATCAGAGCCAGCCCAGGACTCCATCTTCAGGAACAAACATGTATCTCTTCCTACTCTCCCTGGCTGCTAACTCCTGCCTGGCTCTCTGGTTCAGAGCCTGCCTCCAGCCTCACATTGTACCTTTGCCCTCTGGGCTCCTCCAAGGAAGCCTTTGAGGGAAGGGGGAAGGCCTTGACCCAGTCTTCCCTGTCATTCTCTCCTTCTGCAGACCCCAGCAGGTCCCCCCAGGGTAGACCCAGTATTGTGGGGTCCCTTTCCACAAAGCCACCTGACTCAGCTCCTCTTCCCACAGCCATGACTGTAGCTGCTGTGCCCCCAGTGCTGAGTGCTGTGGGCTTCACTGGGACAGGGATTGCTGCCTCATCTCTAGCAGCTAAGATGATGTCCCTGTCAGCTATTGCTAATGGGGGGCGGAGTTGCAGCTGGTGGCTTGGTGGCCACTCTGCAGTCAGTGGGTAAGTGTCATGGCAGGAGGACAGAGGGAGGGAAGACACAGCCCAGGTTCTCAGCCTCTGCTTTACCTTCCTTCTGGGTTTTAGCTGAGGAGGTGGAGGGGGGGGCCTGACCAGCTTACCTGGGGTTCAAACCTCCACCTGGGGTCCAGTCTTCTTCCCTACAGAGGGGGGTGTTTTCCGGCTAGATTGATTTTCCCTGGAGTTCCTGAGTGGAACAGTTCCATGAATAAGTAACTCTGCTAGACACAGATCCTGGGGCCTTTTGAAATATTGTGGGATATTGGGGGATATTGTGAGACTTGTACCTCGGGCCATCCTGAGTGACTCTAGCAACTAGGATCATCTCTGAACCCATAGTGTCCCCCCATCTCATTTCGTTCATGTTTTTGTTCTTCAGGAGCAGCTGGACTGTCCATGTCATCAAAGTTCCTCTTGGGCTCTGCTGGGTCTACTCTCATTGCTGGTGTGATGGGCATTTGAGAGTCTCAGCCCTTCTCTGCTGTAAGAATGGACATAGAGCCCCTTCTTACAGCCATTTTTTAAGCCAGAGAAGGATCAGTTAATCCCAGGCAACAAACTGCCAAGGCCAAGTGTCTAACTGGAAATAAGAAATAAAAACAATGTATCGCCAGCCATATCATTCAATTAACACCATGTGTGCCGTTTTAGTGGTAAAGTTTCATCAGGTCTCCACCCCTCAGCTTCCACAGCTTGGGTGGGGTAGGCTCAGCTCCTTCTCCCACATCTTGTCACAGAGACACATGGTGTAGGTGTGCTCAGGTGGAATGAGTCTAAAATGAAAACAGAAGCTGCCCTTTGCTCTGATAACTCTTCCAAGGTCACCTCCTCAGTGGCTCCTTCGGGGGGGAGGGGGGGAGTTGACCTAAATGACCTCTCATATCCCAGCCAGGTGGGGGTTGGCTCAGTCCCTCTGAGCAGTTGTAGCATGGCATCTGGTTTGAGCCACTCATGTCAAACCCACACTCCACCCTCCCCACTGTGTAGCCAGTGATCACTCCTGGAGGCCTGAATTTAAACACTGACCCCAGCTAGGTCACCAGAGAAACCCAAAGCCTCTGTCTATTCTCTATCCTGAAGCCCCACTAGAGGAAACTGAATTCCCCTTCATGTGCCCATCACAGATCCTGGCCATGCTGGTGGGGAGAGGGTATAGTTCACTGGTCTCACCTTGTTTAAGAAAACAATAATTTCTTCTACCTTGGGCCCCCCCTCCTGTCCACACAACCAGAGTGGCTATAATTATGGAGGCTTCAGGAAGAATTTCTTCAGGCCTGAGGCAGTCCTCATCCTCCCTCTATGGGAGTTATCCCCTTCCCAGTGTCCAAGACCAAAGGTTGCCCCTGTCTCCATTCCTGATTCATATCTCCTTACCAGGCACTGATATGTTCAATCAGAAGTTTCAAACTCACCATTCTCTAAAAAGCTTCAGGTCCTCATTAGTGTCCTAGACACAATTTTTCATAGCTACAAGTGACCTGCGAAAATTGCCAACAGCTCCTGGACACCCTCTTCATGGCCAAAGCAGGGACAGACTGGGTCACAGGAGTGGAAAGACCATCTTTGGGCCTACAGAGGATCACTGCCAGACAGGGTATTCCAGTTAGAACGGGTTTTCTCTCACCCTGACTTGACTTGGACTCCAACGCTGGCCAAGATAAGGAGGCTCTGAAGAGTTTTTGCCAGGTCACTTTTCATGTGTTGAAGGTAGCTGCTAAAAACATTTCCAAGCTGTCTAAGTGATGGAGGTAATACAAGAGTCCTAAGAATCACCTACTGTGTTCCCAAAGGACTTGTGTTCACCCTCACCTGATCCTGATTTTCATTCCCATAGACCCAGAGCGACCAGAAAGGCAGTTAACAACATTCAACCTGAGATAATAGAAAGTACCTTCTGAAGTTAGAAGGATTTGTGCATATGAATTGGTTCCATTTATGGGAGATCACTCACAAGGCTCACCATAATTATGACCATGTGGGAAAAATAACTCAAAACCAAAGATTGACTTCAGCAGTATCTGCATTGCTCAGGGACAATATAGAAGAGATCCTAGAGGAAAATGTGAATATTTGCAAATGGGGGAAGTATCCTAGTGACGAATTGTGACTCTGTCCAAATTGTCCAACAGACTTGATCCTGTTTCTGTTAGTTGGCCACTATAGCTATGCTAATATAAGAAGCTGAAAAATTGAACTTGGTCCAGGGACCATTCCTAACACCACATACCCTGTTGAGGCCCCTTTGTAGGAGGACTCCAGAAAGGTAGGTAGCCAATGTGACAATGATGCATCATCAGTCACATCTGGGCCAACTCCACCCGTTTCTGTAAAACTTCAGCCATCAATCTAGCCAGACTGCTTCCAGATAATAACCCAACAGAGGCTCTTCTTGATTGCCTGGAAGGGAGTGACGCAATCCAACCCATCAGACCTGATCTAGCAGAAGTCCATGCACAGCCACATCTCTGTGTGTGCTCCTGGGATAGACTTTGCATGTCCCATCGATTTGTCCCTCCTTCAGGAAATCTTCCAGATCCCCCTTTTCTCTAACACTTGTGTGTCGTTGTGGACTCTGTCAGCTTTGCATTTTACATCAAATGGGCACTGACTACCACCCTTGGGTGAAGGTGTGGTAGGGTCCCAGGACTTAAGGTAGGAATTTCAGCCTCCTTTCCAAGTTTATGGACCAGTACATCCCTGGTACAGTGAGTTAGGTTTGTGCTGCTCACAGCCCTGTACACCCAGAACCATCGATGAAGAAGGACAAAGAGCTCTGGGGTCACCTTTACCCCAGGACAGCAACCTTTAATCAGGAACAAATAAGCTCCATAAAGACAGAGGGGAAAAAATACCTTGCCATACAGACCTTCTCCAGTGAGGCAGGGATCGCCTAAAGACTTCTGCCTACTGACTGTGAGCTGTGCAACCTTTGACCTCTTAGGAAACCTGAAGACTTGAAACTCCCAGTCCACAAGTCCCTTCAAAGAGTCACCACAAGCAAAGGTAGGTTTCCTAACATATAACCTTTATTTCTCATCTTTCTCTGACTTCAATGAGGGTTTGGTGGTTCATCTTGGGGTATACTATTTCCTGGTGTTCCTTGTTTGGTTCAACTTTTGTCTAATGAATTTAAGCAAAGCTTCCACGGCTTCCTCAACAGATGCCCCAACCACTGCCCCAACAGACCCCAGGATGACGTTGGATGATGTAGAGAGTCCAGCAGCCCCTGGGAAGGAGACAGTGCAGTGACACTCAGTGGCCTGAGGCTTAGAGATGCCCAGCTACATTTTTGTCTGAATCCTAGGGCTCTGCATTAGACAGAGATACTCAAAGTGCACCAGAAGGAGAAGACAGACTTGGGTAAACTGAGATACAGGAGGGGGAGCTGTCCAGAGAGCAATGTCCCCTCTACATAGCAGGACAGAGGGGGACACACTGCAGGAGGACACATAAGGTAGGGAAGATTCAGAGCCCAGGCAGCCTGCACCTTGGAGCAGGGCTCCTTCCTGCTTCCACCATCCAGCACCCCTTCTGCCTGCCTGCACACCCCAGCCTCTCTCACACTGACCCAGAGAGTAGCCATAGAACCAGAAGACCCGGGTCCTATGAAAGGTGAGACTGTAGGGAGAGGAAGGGAGGGAGCCTTGTGTAGCTTGGTCTCCAGTCATCTTGCCTGGACTGACACTTACCCACTGACTGCAGTGTGGCTACCAGGCTTCCTGCTGCAACTCCACCCCCATTGGCGAGTGCTGCTGCTGACATCATCTTGGCTGCTGTGGATCCTGCTGCAATACCTGCAGCAGTGAAGCCCACAGCACCCAGGGCAAGGGGAACAGCAATCACAGCCCCAGCTGTGGGGAGAGGAGTTGTGTGGTGTGGGTTCCATGGGAAGACCCACTCAAGAATTCCTTGACTGCTTGAAGGGATCTTTCTATTCTGAGCATCAGGGAAGGGAATCCCAGGGGTAGGGCAGGGAGCCAAGTGGAGGTAAAGAGGTCTGTGGAGGATCTGAAAGAGCCACGGTCTTATCAAGGTGTGTGACAATAAGAAATCATCATCCTTCTCTGGGCTTCTAGCTTGTGAGGGGTTAATTAACTACTGCAGTTTAAGTAACTGTCCCTCCCATTTTTCCAATTAATTTTCTACTTGCTGCTCATCATATACAAGCCTGGAGGAGAAACCAGGCAGGAAACCTTAAGCTCATCCAGGGATGAAGCACAGTCTTGGCCCTCATCTTCACCCAGGCAGCTCCAGAATAAAGGGAAGGCAAGAGCTGGGGTTGAGCCCACAGCAAAGCACAAAGCTCCCACAGCCCCCCAGCAGGTACAAGAAACCTACCTGCTCCTATTGCAGCACCAACCATTGTTCCTGGGGAGAGAAGAGTGGATAGAAGAGATTAGAGATGGCTGATGGCAGTAAGTTTGTGTCAGGGAGCCCAGTTCCCAGACCACACCGGTGCTGAGGGCTACTAACTTTTCTTCATGATGAGATGTGTTGGCAGCAGGTAAGCTTAGGAAGTGACTTAAATCTGAGGAGAGCAGGAAGGACTCTTGTTGGTGAACCAATAGGCAAATGACCCACCCCTTGCAATGGGTCAGAGTCCTGGTGGAGGTTTGAAGGCCTTAGGGAAGAAGGCACCTGTTGATCACTCATCTGCTTATGTCTGAGTAGATGCTTTTCCTTAGATTAATATCTATCCTGACTGACCCTTAACACACACACACACACACACACACACACACACACACACACGCAAGCACACACTTCAAAAATACATGAGTGAGTGAAGACATGAGTGGGAAGTTCAAAGCCGATGGGGGAGCCTCTGGTGCTAGGCCTCAGGTGCTAAATGATGGTGTTCCTCCCTTTTTGCTTGGTGGGAGCCTGGCGTTTGTGTGTTCCAAAGGATTTGTCTAATGGTCACAAAGATGTTAGGTTAGGTAGAGAAGGAGACAGAGAGATGGTTCATGTGGAACAGCACTTGCTCATCTACAGGACTTGAGCTGGGCTCCCAGCACCTGGGGCAGGAATTCACAACTGCCTGTAACTCCTGCCTCAGGGGCCTGAGCAGCCACTTTTGTCCCCTTCACTTACTGTCACACATGAGGCACTTACATACATGTACATGCACATAAAAATTTAAAAACTGAAATATTTTCTGTATTAATTATGCATAAATATCCTTACTCCAATCACATGTGTAGTACAAATTTATTTTCCAGTTGTCATGGTCTGTTTTGCTACCGTGGCTTTCTTTGTTTTGAGGCAGAGTCTTGCTATGTACCCCAAGCTCGCCCAAGACTTAAGGTCATCCCATATCAGCCTTGTGTATGCTGAGACTATAGGTGTGTGCCACAATGCCCAACCTGGGTTAGCTTTGTTGTTATTTTGGTGTTTGTTTATTCTTACCCAGAAAAGCTTATAATACACTTGCAAAACGACCAAGATTTTACTCTTTCTGTTTCTAATTAAAAAAAAAAATGTCCCTGCTAGCTACAACATACATCATCACTTGAATTTTTTTTTAAAGTCTTCTAAGAGGAACACTTTAATGTTAACTTAGTCATATGGCATTTAGTTTGTTACATATAGAATATTTTACATAGGTCTTTATGTCTTAGAGAAGTGCATGATAATGCATCATTCAGGCATTGTCTACCCACCTCTCTGGGGTCCCCCCTCAAAAGGGCCTCAACAGGGTATGTGGTGATCTGAACAGTTGCTGCCCAAAGTCAATGCATCAGCTTCTTTTGTTAGCATAGCTGTGGTGCCCTATGGACAGAAACAGGACTGAGTGTTACGAACATGTTTTCCCACCTGACTAGTTCCACTGCAATGCCTGCCCCAAATAGCACAGAGACGCTGTATTAGATATAATTCTGTTGGCCGGTTACTAGCATTTCTTATTGGCTAGCTCTGTCTTAAATATTAATCCATTTCTATTAATCCATTTCCACATGGTCTCATCTTACCGGAGGGTCCGACATTCTTCTCCCTTGGTCCTATATCTTGAATCTCTTCCATATTGCTTCCTCTCTCCTCCTTTTCTCCTAGTCCTGCCTATCTTGCTTTCCTATTGGCCAACAGTGCTTTATTCATTAACCAAGATGAGAAACATATTTACAGAATGACATCTCCCATTCACCAAGTCTGATGGACAGATAGGCCACTGGCCTCTTGCAGGGTTCCAATACCTGAGCATAGACGCCTCCCCACTTTGAAATCGTTGACATAGACCTGGATGCCCTTGTGCCTTTCCTGGTGTCCCTGACTTCCCCTTGGGATCTCTTCTGTATGTCTCCCTGAGCACTGCAGCTACTGCTCAGGGCAATCTTTTGTTTTGCATTTCCCCCTGCACAATCATAGTTATTGTTAACCGTTTGATCAATCTCCACTAAGTGCGACCCATTCATACCCTCAAACCCTGTCTGGCAGTGATCCTCCGTCAGGCCCAAGGGTGGTTTCTTCACTCCCATGCAGCAGTCTGTTCCTCCATTTGGCCAAGAAGAGGATTTCCAGGAGGTATTTGTAGCCATCCCAGGTCACCGGTAGGTATAAAAATAACTTTGTCTAGGAGACTAATGAAGATTTTTTCAGAGAATGGTGGGTTTAAATCTTTCAATTATACACATCACTGCTTGAAAAGGAGATATGAATTATGAATGGAGACTGTGGCAACCTTTGGTCTTGGACACTAGGGTAGGGAGTTGTCTCCCTTTGAGGGAGGATGAGGACTGCCTCTGCCACAGGGAAATTCCTCCTGGGGCTCCAATAGCTATAAATGCTCTGTGTTTGTAAGGGGTGGGGCAAGTTAGAAGAGACAACCACTTCCTGAAAACAAATAAGACCAGTGAACTATTTCCCTCCCCAAATGTGGCAAGGTCTCTGCTGGACACACAAAGGGAGAAGTCAGCTTACTCTAGTGGGAATGCAGGACAGACAGAATAGGCAGAGGCTTTGGGTTTCTCTGGTGACCTAGCTGGGGCAAGTGTTTAAATTCAGGCTTCCAGGAGTGATCACTGGCTATACAGTGGGGAGGGTGGAGTGTGGGTTTGACATGAGTGGCTCAAACCAGATGCCATGCTACAACTGCTCAGAATGACTGAGCCAACCCCCACCTGGCTGGGATATGAGAGGTCATTTAGGTCAACTCCCCTCCTAGGGCAAAAGGAGGTGAGCTGCTCAGAGATACAGGATGAGGATAGGGCAAGGGCAGTTTCTATTTTCTTTCCTTCCTTTTTCTTTTTTTTCTTTCAGGTTTTTTTTTGTTGTTGTTGTTGTTGTTGTTTTTTGTTTGTTTGTTTTTTTTTGCTTTTTGATACAGAGTTTGTCTGTGTAATTTTGGAGCCCATCCTGGAACTCACTGTGTAGATCAGGCTATCCTGGAATTCACAGAGATCCACCTACCTCTGCCTCCTGAGAGCTGGGATTAAAGGCAAGGGCCACCAAAGTGTTCATGCAGTTTCAGTCTTCACAGATAGACTCATTTCACAAGAGAACTCACCTATATCATGTGTCTCTGTAACAAGATGTCTGGAGAAAGAGGTCAGCCTAACCCACCAAAGCTCAGATACGAAGGAGGTCAAGTCACTGCTCAGCCTTTACCATGAAAAGTCACACATGATTTCAAGGGGATGATAAGGGTTGCAACAATTGGTTTTATTTCTTATTTCCAATTTGACATTTGTTGTTGCCTGATTGGCCCCTGGGTTTAACAGATCCTCATCTTCCTTGGAAAACCAGGGAAGTGATGGTCCTGGATCCATGCCCTCTTCTCAGAGGAAAGAAGGGCTGGAGGATTTGTTGATGCCCACCACACTAGCTACAATGGCAGAATCTCCTAAGCCCAGGAGGACAGATCGTCTCCTGGAGGTAACTTCTCACAATCTGAGTTAAACAAGCTGGGAGGTATCATCTCTGCTTCCCTGTCCTCTTCTCTGAGGACAGAAGGGTTGGAACTACCAGAGATGCCCATCACACTGGCCACAAGGGCAGTTCCTGCAGACCCCAAGAGGACTTGAGATGGCATGGAAAGTCCGGCAGCTCCTGCAGGAGAAACAAAGGATGATAAATGCAACAATGGGTGAAACTATGGGTTCAGAGATGGTCCTAGTTGGCAATGTCACTAAGGATGGCCCGATGTACAAGTCTCACAATATCCCGCACAATATCCCGCAATATCCCACAATATTTCAAAAGGCCCCAGGATCTGTGTCTAGCAGAGTTACTTATTCATGGAACTGTTCCACTCAGGAACTCCAGGGAAAATCAATCTAGCCGGAAAACACCCCCCTCTGTAGGGAAGAAGACTGGACCCCAGGTGGAGGTTTGAACCCCAGGTAAGCTGGTCAGGGCCCCCCCCCCTCCACCTCCTCAGCTAAAACCCAGAAGGAAGGTAAAGCAGAGGCTGAGAACCTGGGCTGTGTCTTCCCTCCCTCTGTCCTCCTGCCATGACACTTACCCACTGACTGCAGAGTGGCCACCAAGCCACCAGCTGCAACTCCGCCCCCATTAGCAATAGCTGACAGGGACATCATCTTAGCTGCTAGAGATGAGGCAGCAATCCCTGTCCCAGTGAAGCCCACAGCACTCAGCACTGGGGGCACAGCAGCTACAGTCATGGCTGTGGGAAGAGGAGCTGAGTCAGGTGGCTTTGTGGAAAGGGACCCCACAATACTGGGTCTACCCTGGGGGACCTGCTGGGGTCTGCAGAAGGAGAGAATGACAGGGAAGACTGGGTCAAGGCCTTCCCCCTTCCCTCAAAGGCTTCCTTGGAGGAGCCCAGAGGGCAAAGGTACAATGTGAGGCTGGAGGCAGGCTCTGAACCAGAGAGCCAGGCAGGAGTTAGCAGCCAGGGAGAGTAGGAAGAGATACATGTTTGTTCCTGAAGATGGAGTCCTGGGCTGGCTCTGATTGGCAGCAAGACCTTCAGGAAAGGTGCTGTTGGGGCCTCAGTGTCTGTCTAGTCTAATGCTGGGATCAGAGAGTGGCCCAAAGTTAGTGTTATAGAGGGTCACATCTTGCCCGGGACAAAGGAGATGCAGGGACACAACTGTTGGGGCTGGAGGAGGCCTCCCAGAGCATTGTGTGTCTCCACTGAGCATGTCAAGACCCATGAAGCTCAGGGTGCGTGCATACCTTGTCTAGAACATTCCTACTCTGCTTATCTCAGTTCTAGAGACACATGGGAATCTCTAAATGAGCTCAACAAGGTCATTGTTTAAAGAAGCAATTAGGAGTTCAGAGGAGTTTACATGCATTCACCAGGCCTAAGGTGACTATTCTCACACAAGGTGGTCCATACCTACTTGAGATGTGGCCTGTGGCTTCATACACTCCCTCCTTATTTCAGGTCCTTCTTTCTAGACACTTCCATCATCCTATATTCACCTTTGCCCCACCACCTCTGGGGAAACCTATCTGGACGAGATGGGTGGCTTCCTGGCTCCCTGCTTCCAGGGAGGACTAGGAGTGGACTGGCACCCTTCCCTGAAGACACTTACCTCCCCCAAGCACAGCAACAGCAGCCTTGGCTAGAATGGAAAAGAGCATCCTGTGAGAAAATTGCCACTGTCCCCTCCCCCACACAGCTCACAAGGAGGAATGAGCCCTGTCTGTCCTTCCCTGAGAGAGAGGACCCAAGTGCATCTGTGTGCCCTGAGCAGGGACTGGCAGCTGACCTCTGGAGAACACAGAGATCTTTGCTCTGTTTTTTGGCATTTGCATGCTTTCTGTGAGCCTGCACAGGGGAAGGAAGTCTGAAGTCATCATTTCTTTTCTCTGCAGCCCAAAGCTGGGAGGTTCAGTGAAAACAAACCAAAACGAAGCTAAAAAAGGCTGGGGATATACGCTGGAAAGAGAGTGGCTTTCCTGGATTCCATGGAAAACAAAACAAACAAAACAAAACAAAACAAAACAGAAAAAAAAAAAAAACCCACCAACTGTTCTTGTGGGTCTCCCTGGACCCCGTGATAGACTCTCTCAATGAGCACAGAGTACTGGAGCTCTAATGAGGAGCCCTGGCTTGAGTGATGTAGGGCTAAGCCTCAACTACCACAGAGAGCAGACAACAGGCAGGGGGTCATGTGCTGCTTTTGACTCCTGAAAGCCAAAAACCAGTGAGGCACTTCCTCCAACAAGAACACTCCTCCTAATCTTCCTAAACACTTCTACCAACTAGTGACCCCAGTCAAACATGTGAGCCTTTGGGTTCCATTCTCAGTCAAACCACAAAAGCTACCATGGTGGGTTCTTCCCTTCAGAGCACAGATACTAACTGATTAGAGCAGAAGCCGGGTTAGTGTTTGCCAGCGTGGGTTACCAGATACCCTGTTTTGTAACACAAACTCTAGTTAGTGTTCATAATAAATAATCAGGGACAGATAGTGGAGCTAAAGATGAAGATCAGAGAAGCAGAATGGCCAGCCACTAGTGAGTTCTCCCCTCCACCAACACTCAGACAGAAGGGGTGACCCACTCAACCTCAGACTGCTCCAGACTGCATTGCAATGTCCTCAGACTTTACTGCAATCCAGCAAACCTGCACCTGCCTTGAGCTCCTGTCTCCTCTGGCCTCATATTCCTCTCTAGTTTGGGGATTAAAAGCATGGGATCCCAGTTGCTGAGATCACCCTCGAGTGAGTTCTGTTTCTCTTTTAGACTGAATCAATTTCATGTAGCCCAGGGTGGCCTTGAACTAACAGAGATCCGTGTGCCCCTGTCTCCTGAGTGCTGTTTTTTAGGGTGTGCACCACCACTCCCTGGCCTCTGTTGATTTCCGGTGTGGCTGGTGGCGTTAAAGATGCTTACCAGCGTTGCCTGACCTTTATTGCTAACTTGTGCAGCTAGCTTTGCACCCTGATATTTAGGCAAACTTTGTTGATTAGATCAAAACAAATCACTTCAGCCTTTGGCCCTGCAGGAGGCAGGACATCTCCAGATTACAGAGTGGCACTCATTGTAGGGTGTACTTGTACTAAGGTCAAGCACCTGAGATGCAGACATGTTATCAGAATCTTCCTGTTTTCTATTTGGTTTTTCCTGACAGGGTTTCTCTTTGTAGCCTTGGCTCTCCTGTACCGCACTCTGTAGACCAGGCTGGCCTTGAACACAGAGACCTGCCTGCCTCTTATAGGCATTGACTACCACTGACTGCCTGAACACTACTAAACAGACATGTTTGGATGAAGTAAGGCACCATTTCATTGTTTACTCCTCCAGGAAGCCTTCCTGGATTCCCCTGGACAGAATTCATTACTCTAGACACTGAGCAACCATACTGAGCCATATTTAGGTACATATGAACTCTGCTCCCAACACTGTCAGTCCACAGGCAGCATGCAGGATCCTGGTCACCTGCAGCCACAGTGGCCAGGATTCCAAACTCTGAAGCTTGTAGGGCCAGAGGGTCAAAGGTAACCCAGAACGTTTAGCCAGCTCTCTAGTGGCCTATGGATAAAGGCAGGAGAATAAAAGCCAGGCTTGTACAGGGAGAGGCTGAGTGGCTGGAGGAGAGCCATTGTGGGAGTCTCTAAGTGGAGGGGATGTGGACCCAGGGCCTCAAGAAGATGGCTGGAAGGCATTTACTGCCCACCTGTACTGGTAAGCAGGGGAGGTGGTTGTCAGGCTGCCCGGACCATGAGACAGGAAGACCCTCCTGCAAAGCAAAGGGTACTATCTGTCTGCTTGCTAGCATGCAAGCTCAACTGATGGCGACAGGGTAGCCAAGCCTGTTGGGAGTGTCAGATCTTCAGCCTGGGCCTCTCCCACCATCACCCCCACAGCCCTACTGTTTCCAGAGCCCTGAATTTCCTTTCTATTTCCTGTCCCTGGCAGAAGGAAAAGCCCTACAATTCCTCCCGCCCAGGGCCTTGGAACAATGGTCCTTTCAGGTCACAGAGGCATAATATTGACAGACATTGTGCCTTGTTCCAATAATTTCAGCACTCAGGCATCTGGCAGGGAAATTGTCACAAGCTTAAATGGCAATCCTCCTGGGTTACAAACATAGCACCTCTTGAGTTGGCCTGAGGTATAGAGTGAGTCCTGTCTCCAAAATGAAAGGGAGACCATGTTACCTTCTTCCCAGGCCATTAGAACAAGTCAAGGAACTTACCAAAGCAATAGACTCCCAATTAAGGCATGAATGCATGCAATAAAATTCTACTCAATAAAATTGTATTGATTTTACATGATCTACTCTTCTGGATTCCCTAACCATCTGCGTTTCTGACAAACAGAAAGCAAAGCAAGCTGTGCCTTGTCATAGTTCTCCACTAAGAATTGGGGCCCAAGGAGGAGTGTGTGATAAGCAGGGCCACTCACCTGCAGTGGGGCAAACCGCTAACACAGAGGCAGGGCAGGCCGACAGGATGGTGCCAGCCTTGAGTGCCCCCAAGGAAGATGCAAGTACAGATGCTCCAGAGCCCAGGGCAGTCTGGGCTAACAGGTTGAGCCCTGGTGAGAGAAGGTCACAGTTGAGGAAGAAGTCAGAAGCCAATCCCCCATGAAATGCCTGATGTGGAGTCTAGAGAAACCCCCAGTGTCTCTGCCCTGGGAATAGAAAGGAAAGGAGCAGTTGCTGCACAGAAGGTTGAGTGTGGATTTAGAAGTCAGGTCTGCTGGGTTCTTGTAAGGACACCGGGGACAGTGTGAGAAAAACCATGGAATGAACCAGTGTTAGCCCTTGAGAACTAAGAGCCATACAAATATTAAAACTGCCTGCAGAAACACACATACATATACACACAGTGACACCAAAGGCTGAAAATGGGGTTGAAAGAGAGGCTATCGGGGAGGAGAATCAAGGAATAAGAATGGAGAGGGTCCTACACAAACTGGAGGACAGAAGTGAACTTTCTTGAAATTGACACCCTGATTGTAGATACAGAAGGAGAAACAAAAACAAAAGAAAAAAAAAAAGTGAATTCTTGTACTAAGTCCCAGGATACATCACCAAGAATATATCACCCAGGTGAAGAGCCCAGGAACTGAGGTCTCAGAGGAGGGCCTTATGAAGCATGTAGGTCTGTGGTTTTAGAGACTCAAAGCCCACGACCACACCGGGGTCTTACCTCCCTCAAGCTTTTCAGAGATGAGGGGACCATGGAAGTATGACACTAGGCAGTTTTAAAGTCAGAATGTTGCCCTCTCCATCACTATCTCCTCACTCCCCATTCTTGACTCTTTCTTTGTCACTCACCCTGTGAACCAGCTAGAATTGTGCCAGAGACTGCCCCTCCAGCTTTGACCATGGCTGCTGAAGCTGTGATCTTAGAGACAAGGGAAACCACCAGTGTGCCTGTTCCAGACAACGCCATGGAGCTCAGCAGAGATTCCAAATATTACTGAAACCTGTGAAAAGAAGTGGAGTTTTGTTGAGGAGTTTGGGGCCCCAGGGCTGGATTTCCATCAACCAACCTAAAACTCCTAAGGCTCCTGGGTGGATAGAGCTCCTGGCCAGAATTTGTGGTTAAAGGTGGGCTTGGTGCAAGTTTTCGGGTGCAATATCCTGCAACAGTTAAGCAGATGGGGGAACAGGTACCATTTCAGGCACTACAAGTTATTTTCTTGGGAGCTTGTGGTGGCTCCGTGACAACAAAAGGAGTATGTGAGAGGGACTGTACACTGGCCTCCTTTCAGACTTTAAGGCCCATGCCACCAAGGCTATGGGTTTCAGGAAAGAGCTGTGTGGCCTCTGGCCTTACCCACTACAGATTTCCTGAGTATGCCCAAATGACAACCACCATCAACCTCAATCATCCCCTCCCACCCACCGTTCCACTGGATCCTCGATGCGTTTCTGGAAAATTTAGTTCCTTTCAAAGTGGAAAATCCAATGTTGTTTGATGATATACCTAGAGTTTCAAGGCAGCCAATTAAATAAGTTTCGTTTTCTCTGGCTCTCTTCACGCAAAAAAAAAAAAAAAAAAAAAAAAAAAAAAAAGTGTGGTTGAAAACACACCATGTGATCCAAGGTAGCCAATGGATTAGGTTTCGATTTCCCTGCTCTTTCCAGTCTGAAAAATCCACTTTGGTGGAAGACACACCCAAATATCCAGGGTAGCCAATGAGATCAGTTTCCTTTTCCCTGCTCTGTGCAGTCTGGAAAATTCCACTGTGGCTGAAGAAGCTGTGATGGAAGGCAGCTAATGAGATAGGTTTCAATTTCCTTTCTCTCTCCAGATCTTTTAGGTTGGAATGAATGTCCTACTATTATGTCACTGAGGACGTCTGTGTTTGCAGTGTTTTGTAACATATTATTTCTTTGGCAGGTCTATTTTTGTTTTGTTTATGTTTTTGTCTTCTTTCTTTCTTTTCTCCCAGCCATGATAGTGATGTGGTAGAAATTTGAAGTAGCAAAAATGACACTATGAAGATTACCTAGTAATCTTGTTTAGGAAATGTTAAGTGGAATTTAACTAAAGGAGTCCAACATGACTAGAAGAAGGTGTGTGGTATACAACTAGGTCTGTTTTAGATGGTAAAAAAAGAAAAGTTATACCATAATTGGTGTTTAGGGTGTCTGAGACAGTTTCTGATATTGTTCATCAAGAGTGACACCAGCCACCAATTAGGCCACATTCCCATAACAACAGGAGACAACCCTGACTCCCATCCCCTCATCAAAGAACATGCTCTAAGGGGCAGCTCAAGAAAGCAATGCAAGGTCATAACTGCCATTGAGTCCTGGTGCCCCAGCAAGTCCCCTGACCTCTATCAGGAAAGGCTTAACTCTACAGATGGGCAAGATGGGTTTGTAACACAGCCCATGAAGAATCAGCTTCTGGGCAGTGGGCAGGGAACAGAGTTCATAGTGTTGTCACACTAAGATTTTTTTTTTCTGTCCAGGTTGTTAGGGAAAAAGGAAAAAGCACACACTTTCCTGATGATTTCACTCTTTATTTTCTCTTGTTGAATTCTGCTAGCTCTCTTTGTTCTTCACAGATTATAAAGACCCGTACAATCTTTCAGGCATTACATCTGAAGGTCACATACCATTGTTTAAGTGAATGATAAGAAACACAGTTGTAATAAATCCAGATCAATTGTCACCAGCAGGAGCACTTTCTCTCAGTGAACTCCCTAATCAATGGGTTGTACCCGTGTGCCCTGAAAGTAAACATTTCTGTTCAGTGCTAGATACAGGTTTATTTTATCTTGCATGCTTAACTGACAGGCCACAGCTGACCCATGGGTCACCTGAAGTTAGAAAATGTTGTGGAGATGGACAGAGAGAACAAGTTAGCATTCAGTTATAGAGGAGCAAGACATAGAGACCCATAACTTGGCACATTTTTGTGAATACATGAAGTCTTAAAACATCATACCGGAATCCAGACATCAATTTTGTAGGGTCAGGCCATTGGATAGTGTTGGTGTATTTTTTGTCTTTGTTGTGTTATTAAAAGCAGTGTACTTTGTCTAAAGTTGATGTTTTAAAATGTGTTCAAGATTTTTATAAGTGTTTTGTTTTTGTTACATTAAAGGTGTTTTGAGTCTTGTAAAAAAACAAACAAACAAAAGAACAAATAAACAGAATGCAGAGGAGGCCATGTACAGTGGCTGTTGACCCTCCTTTTGTTCTCATGAAGGCACTTATCTTCAAAGTTATGTACCTAGAAGGAAGGTACCCAAAGTCCTGACTGCCCTTGTAGCCTAGAGATTAGGAAAAGTAAGTTGCAAGTGTTAAGAGTAGTGTAGTCAGAGCATGCCATTTGTATGCAGCTGGACCTCGCTGGTTTGTGCCTAATGTCTGTGCTATGGAGCCCTCAGCCATGGAGCAAATCACTTGCAGTCTGAAATGGTTCCTGATTCCCCATCTGTTTAACAGGTGAAGGATCTTTCACCCCAAGGCTGAGACAGGCCCACTGTTACCACCAACTCTGACGGGGTGCTCTATCTACTCTGGATCCTCAGGTTTTTCACATTGGTTGATAAAACTCCAGCTCTGGATCCCCAACCTCATCATCAAAGAGCCACTTCTTTTCCAGGTGTGGGTCCTATTTGGAACATCTCCATGGCTTTCCTTGTCCCAAGGGTAACAGCTTCGGCAGCCATGGCCAAAGCTGGAGGGACAATCTCTAGTACCATGATAACTGGCTCACGGGTTGAGTGCCCATGGAAAGCTCCAGAATGGGGATAGTCTGCAACAGGGAAAGACCTAACCCTGTCTTCCTGCTCATTCTCTCCTTCTGCAGACCCCAGCAGGTCCCCCCAGGGTAGACCCAGTATTGTGGGGTCCCTTTCCACAAAGCCACCTGACTCAGCTCCTCTTCCCACAGCCATGACTGTAGCTGCTGTGCCCCCAGTGCTGAGTGCTGTGGGCTTCACTGGGACAGGGATTGCTGCCTCATCTCTAGCAGCTAAGATGATGTCCCTGTCAGCTATTGCTAATGGGGGCGGAGTTGCAGCTGGTGGCTTGGTGGCCACTCTGCAGTCAGTGGGTAAGTGTCATGGCAGGAGGACAGAGGGAGGGAAGACACAGCCCAGGTTCTCAGCCTCTGCTTTACCTTCCTTCTGGGTATTAGCAGGGGAGGTGGGGGGGGGAGGGTCCCTGACCAGCTTACCTGGTGGTGTTCAAACCTCCACCTGTCTTTTACCTTGGGTCCCCCCTTCCTTCCACACAACCAGAGTGGCCATAGTTATGGAGGCTCAAGGAGGAATTTCCCAGAGGCAGTCCTCATCCTCCCTCTAAGGGAGTTATCCCCTTCCCAGTGTCCAAGACCAAAGGTTGCCCCTGTCTCCATTCCTGATTCATATCGCCTTTCCAGGCAGTGATGTATATAATCAGAAGATTCAAAACCACTATTCTCTGAACAACTTCAGGCCCTTGTTAGTCTTCTAGAGACAGTTATTTATACCTACCAGTGACCCAGGATGAATGTCAACAGCTCCTGGACACCATCTTCTTCATTAAAGGCAGGGACAGACTGGGTCATGGGAGTGGGCCTGACAGGGCCTGACAGAGGATCACTGCCAGACAGTGTAGTCCAGTCAGAGTGGGTTTTCTCTCAGCCTGACCTGACTGGGACTCCAACACTGCCCAAGATAAGGAGGCTTTGAAGAGGTTTTGCCAGGTCATTTGTCATGTATTGAAGGCAGCTGTTAGAGACATTTCCAAGCTGTCTAAGGCGATGGAGGCAATATAAGAGTCCCAGGAATCACCTACTGGTTTCCCAAAGGGCTTGTGTGAGCCTACCTCATGCTTCACTCCCATAGACCCAGAGGGACCAGAAAAGCAGCCAGCAACCATGTGGGTTTTGTCATGCAGTCAGGCCCAGGTGGTAGAAAGAAACTCCTGATGTTAGAAGGGTTTGAGGGTATGAATGGGTGGCACTTACTGGAGATTGATCAAACGGTTAACAGAAACTATGATTGTGCAGGGGAAAATGCAAAACAAAAGATTGCCCTGAGCAGTAGCTGCAGTGCTCAGGGAGACATACAGAAGAGATCCCAAGGGGAAGTCAGGGACACCAGGAAAGGCACAAGGGCATCCAGGTCTATGTCAACGATTTCAAAGTGGGGAGGCGTCTATGCTCAGGTATTGGAACCCTGCAAGAGGCCAGTGGCCTATCTGTCCGTCAGACTCAGTCCTGTTTCTGTCCATAGGGCACCACAGCTATGCTAACAAAAGAAGCTGACACATTGACTTTGGGCGGGAACTGTTCAGACCACCACATACCCTGTTGAGGCCCTTTTGAGGGGGGACGCCAGAGAGGTGAGTAGACAATGCCTGAATGATGCATTATCATGCACTTCTCCTGGAACAGCCCCATGCCTGTTTCTAAAACCTGAGCATCAATCCAGCCAGGCTGCTGCCAGACAACAACCCAACAGAGCCTGGAAGTGGCTGATGCAGTCCAAGTCATCAGTGTTGTTCTTTTGCTATAATTATTGCCTATGAAACACAGACATGTGACTCAGCGACCACGTGGAGTTTATTGAGAGAGGGGAGACTAAGGGCGGTAGCTGGTGGCCACCGAAAGCAGGGAAGAAAGAGAGAGAGAGAGAGAGAGAGAGAGAGAGAGAGAGAGAGAGGCATTCTTGGTGAACTTGCTTTAAAACGGAAACTTGGGCATGTGTAATTGAGTCCCCTGGCAGCCAGATAAAGCTTGAACAGCCAGGCAATTCATGATGTAGAAGACATGGCCATGAGCATCCTGCCCATCATCAGGGGGCGGGGTCAGCAGATTGCTGGTTCCCAACTATCAGACCTGACCCAAGAGATGCCCACACACTTATCTCTCTCTGTGTGATCCCTGATAGACTTCTCCATGCCTTCCATGCCCCATATTCCTTGATCTTTTCATGTATTCTTGTAAGATCAGATCCTGGTACCTGTCACCACAGTGAATAGTGTTCTGTGACAAAATTGTTTCATTAATGCCAGAGTCCTCCTGCCTCAAAGCCCTTTTCTATGTCTTTGTGGAGTCTATGCAGCACAGCACTTTGCATCACAAGGGCGATGATCACACATCTTGTATATGAGTGTGGTCAGGGTCCCAGGACATGAGGCAGGAATTTCAGCCTCCTTTGCAAGTTTATAGACATTGTAAGTTGGTGACCATGTTTGATTCTATCTCCTCCCCAGGCATCAGGGCAGTAGTTTAGTCCAATGCATCCCTGGTACAGTGAGTTAGCTCTGTGCTACTCTGGTCAAAGCCCTGCACATCCAGAACCATGAACAAAGAAGGACCAAGAGCTCTCTCTGGGGTCAATTTTTTGGCCCTCTCACCTTTGACCCAGGTCAGGAACCTCTGTTAGCCCAACTTTAATCAGGAACAAATAATTTACATAAGCCCCCCCAAGCCACCAAGTCTCAGAGACCATGTCCATTAAGGCAGGGACCACCTTAAGCCTCATTCCTACAGACTGTTGTGTCCAACCTCTCACCTCCCTTTGACCTCCTGCCCGAGTCTCTTAGGAAACCTGAAGACTTGAAACTCCTAGTCCACAAGTCCCTTCAAAGAGTCACCACAAGCAAAGATAGGTTTCCTAACATATAACCTTTATTTCTCATCTTTCTCTGATTTCAGTGAGGAATTTGGAGGATCATCTTGGGGTACAGGGTCTCGTGGGTAGTACTTATGGTCTTTGGGTTTCCCTGTTTGAGGTGTCATCTCCCAAGTTCAAAGCAAGGCTCCAGCAGCTGCCCCAATAGACCCCAGGATGACGTTGGATGATGTAGAGAGTCCAGCAGCCCCTGGGAAGGAGACAGTGCAGTGACACTCAGTGGCCTGAGGCTTAGAGATGCCCAGCTACATTTTTGTCTGAATCCTAGGGCTCTGCATTAGACAGAGATACTCAAAGTGCACCAGAAGGAGAAGACAGATTTGGGTATACTGAGATACAGGAGGGGGAGCTGTCCAGAGAGCAATGTCCCCTCTACATAGCAGGACAGAGGGGGACACACTGCAGGAGGACACACAGGTAGGGAAGATTCAGAGCCCAGGCAGCCTGCACCTTGGAGCAGGGCTCCTTCCTGCTTCCACCATCCAGCACCCCTTCTGCCTGCCTGCACACCCCAGCCTCTCTCACACTGACCCAGAGAGTAGCCATAGAACCAGAAGACCCGGGTCCTATGAAAGGTGAGACTGTAGGGAGAGGAAGGGAGGGAGCCTTGTGTAGCTTGGTCTCCAGTCATCTTGCCTGGACTGACACTTACCCACTGACTGCAGTGTGGCTACCAGGCTTCCTGCTGCAACTCCACCCCCATTGGCGAGTGCTGCTGCTGACATCATCTTGGCTGCTGTGGATCCTGCTGCAATACCTGCAGCAGTGAAGCCCACAGCACCCAGGGCTATGGGAGCCGCAACCACAACCAGAGCTGTGGGGAGAGAAGTTGTGTGGTGTGGGCTCAGGTGGGAAGACCCACTCTGGCCCTCATCTTCACCCAGGCAGCTCCAGAGTAAAGTGGATGGCAAGAGCTGGGGTTGAGCCCACAGCAAAGCACAAACCTCCCACAGCCCCCCCCCCCGCCCCAAAGCAGGTACAAGAAACCTACCTCCTCCTACTGCAGCACTGACCAGTTCTCCTGGGGAGAGAGGGAGAGAGGGGTGGGTAGAAAAGATTAGAGTCAGCTGATGTCAGTCAGTTCTTGCCAGGCTTGTGTCATAGAGCCCAGTTCCCAGCCCACTGAGGGTGAGGGTTACTAACCCAGCATGGTGAGATGTCTTTGTAGCTGGTAACCTTAGGAAGTGACTTACATCTGCCTTGGGAAGCAGATGGTGAACCAATAGGGGTATGGCCCACCCCTTGCAATGAGTCAGCAGTCAGCCTCCTGGTGGATGTTCGAAAGCAATGGTGGAAGAAGCTTCTCTGGTCCCCCCCCCACACACACACTCATTTACATATCCTCTGAGTGACTCTCCTCTCCCTCTCTTCCCCGCTGTGCCCTCCCCTCCCCTCTCCCCTCTCCCCCTCCATCCCTCCCTCCTCTTCCTCTCCTCCCCGCTGTTCCTTCCCCAGCCCCCCCCCCTCCTCTCTCTTACACACACACCTGTGTTTTACATTTCACATTTTCTATCCTCTTCACAGGGTAGCTTTACAGGGGTGTGGGAAGTGGAAGGAGTCTGTGTAGCACAGGTGTAGTGACACAAAGTAATTATTTTTGGAGATCTATTTTGCTCCTCTGAGCAGATGGCCAGCCACAGTCTGAGAATCGTGATGTCCAATGTTTGGGTCTTTCTTCTTATTATATCTTACATTCTTGCTCCACATTCCATGGATGTTTGGGCTCAAACTTTAAATGCAAGTTCCCCAGTGTCTAGTGGTATCAACTTTGTGCTCCTTGAGGGGCATGGGGGCTGGGAGAGGTTAAAATAAGACGAATAAGCCACTATCCGTGTGCACATGTCAAGCTAATAGTAAAACATACATAGTTAGCCTTTTATATATAGAACACAAATGTGTCCTGTTGTTTTGGTTTGTTTGAGGCTGGGTTTCTTTGTGTAATATTGGCTGTCCACCAACTCACTAGGTTGGCTTTGAATCAGAGATCTACCTGTCTTTTCCTCCCTAGTGCTATGTTGAAGACAGGGATGCATGGTAATACATGTGTTTTACTAATACAAAATATTAAAGTGGTGGGTAAATGGAAAACATAAAACTTAAAAAGGAAAGGAAAGGTGTAATGAGAAAAATAAAAAGATCCCAACTAAGGAAGGGACTCTAGGCTATGCGACAGGAAGTCATGAGCAGTTCCCACAAAAAGAGGGGGGCCTGAGCTCATCACCAACTGTGTAAACATCACTCCCCACCTCATTGTCTTTTGGAAAACAGGGAGCCAAGTAGCTTCTAGACCTGCAGGTGGTAAATCCCCCAGACCCTAAGGATGTCCTTAAAGGAACAGGGAACTAGATAACCTCTCCCAGACCCCAGGATGTGTTAATCAATCCCACCTGAGCAGAGGACAGTTAAGGCTCCTTTGCTAAATACCCTTTGTCTTGCAATTATATTCTGTGGAAACTTTGTAACTTTGTGCACTAAGAAATCCCTGTAACCACGGAAACTTTGTGAGATCAGGGGGTCTCACAACCCCCTTCCTGTTCTTTGCTCTTTAAAAACACCTTACGTTCTCCAACAGAGTGAAGCCCCAGCTAGCTGGTTTTTTTTGTAAACAAACACCTTCTTGTGTTTGTATTTGGGCGTCTGGCTCCTCAAAGCTTTGGGGGTCTCTTGGTGGGAACAACAAAGGACATGACTGCTTCTAGGCATGCTGGAAGAGAAGTTTGTTACAGACATGGGTGTGAACATAGTCAGAGGTATGGATATCTGGAAGAGTCCAGAGTGGACATGAGCAGACTGAGCTGGTCCCTGTAGGAAGAGGATGGGGGTGGGGATGGAGGTGGGGGGAAGAATGGGGGGGTCCAGGTATCACAGCCAGGAGGTCAAAGGTATGAAATGGTGGGTAACCAAAATGTCTGGATTATACAGGGAAGAGCCACTGGGGGAAGGGCAGCCCAGCCCCTGGGCTGGAGAATTCCAGGTAGAGGGTAGGGTATGCTAGTCCATAGCCATTAATGGGTAGCAGCTGAGAGAGCCTGGGAGAGCCTGGCTGCCAGGTCTGCTTTGGTAAAACAGCCTTTTGTCCTGGGTATGAGATCTAATACCTGTAAGAACTGTTGGAGGACAGACTTTTAGGATGCTGTCCTTTGCAGATTCCATAGCTTTTGGAAAATGTCACAGTGTACATTGTGGGGACTGTTTCTCTGCTTTAGTTTTGAGGCTGAGGACTTCAACCTTCTCCAGTGAGAAACTCTCAGCACTCAGACGTAAAGGAAAATAAATCATGGTTTGTAGAGGGCTGGGCACTGTCATAACCTTAGCAACGCTTTTTAATTATTTTTCATTAATGTTAAAGTCTATTGTATCAGGGTCTAAAACTTGCCTTCGAGCCTGGCAGCTGTATCTTGAGCAGCCCTGTGCTGAAGTGAGGCACTACGGGACTGGCGAACACAGCACTTTGAGTACAGGCTTAGTTATGTTGTGGATCAGGCAAGAAAAATGCATCAAGGCTAACAGTAGGTACTTAATAACTTGCAACTTCTCCTGCACCCAAACTAGATAGAGATTACGCGAACACTTGCGCTCCCTAGTGTCCAGGAAGGAGCTCCAAGAAGCTGCCTAAGTGATAAACAAGAAGAAACGCTGGGTACCACAGCCCAGCCCTTATGGCTCCCGCCCACGTTCTAGTACAGTGCCAATCAGACAGCTAGTTCCGTATGGAGGCGGTACTTCCTCCTGTGGCGTGTATGCGTGCCTGAAGTCCCGCCCCGGAACTGCAGATGCAGATGCTGCTGCAGTTCCGGGTCAGGGTACGGCAGGCGTCCCGGCGTGTGAGAGATCGCTGGTGGTGAGTGCTCTGGGTGAGTGCGGTGCGGTGCGGAACGATTGCGTGGCCTTTTGCGGACGCGCTCCCGGTGCCCCCGCAGCATAGCGGGACCCGGTGGCCCCACGCCCCTGGTTCCTGGGTTCCCCTCGACTGAGCGCCAGTAACCAGGCATCAAGGCCCAGTAACCTCCCTGGAAGGGCTCGTGCGATCGTTGTGTCCGTGGGACTCTTCCAAGCGGTGCAGGGAGTCTCCCACATCCCATTTTTAGTGACATTCCCTTCGGTTCGTCAAGGTGGGGCCGAGGTGCTGTGGGGTCTGGTGTAGTCGTTGCCAGGGACAGCTGGGTGACCCTTGCCTGCGAGTCAACGTGCCTCTCTCTACACAGCGCCATGCTGAGTGGGTTTTGACATGCGTCACTATGTAGTGTTCAAATGACGACCCAGTGCGATAGATAAATAATCTCATTATCCTTAAATTGTAGTCGAGGAAACCGAGCCACAGAGTTGTTCACCAAAGACTCAGAGGTGGCAATTGTTGGATCTAGGTATTAACTGAGTTTCACCTTCTGCTTTCCACAATGTCTGTTCCTTCTTCTTTTTAAAGGGGCCATTGTGGAGCCACTTCCTTTCAAATAAGTCCCACGTAAGCCAACCCCTTCCAATGATGGGGCCTCAAGTAGCCCAGGCTGGCGTTGAACTCCTGATCATCCTGTCTCCTTTTCCCGAATGCTGGTTACCGGCTAAGCACGGTTTTATGCCGCAGTGCTGTGGGTGGAACCCAGGACTTCATTCATGCTAGGCCAACACACTGAGCTGCATCTCCTGCCAGCTCTAGATCACTTAAAATGTAATTAGAAAGCTGCATGGGGATGGAAATGGCATGGCCTTTTCTCATAGGGAAAAGAGCTCAGTGCAATTGTAATAAAGCACACTCCTTCCCTTAAACACAACTGAAAAACCTCTCAGGTTCTTACTCCATCCCAAAAATGGCTGATGTCGGCCAGTCATCCTTTCTGTCACCTCTGTTTCAGTTATCTATGTACAGCGTAAAAGTAGATATTTCCATGCCCTCCTCTTTTTAGAGGATCAAAACACTAAATTCTGAGAGGTGTGGTTAGTACTGTTGAAGTTGCGTTAAGTGTTGGAGCTGGGATCCTGACAGTGTGTTAGCTCATGCTTATCTACTCTACATTGACTGTCTCCTCTGCTCCAAGGCGAACTTCCTATACAGCGGGTGTGTTTCATTTTCTGGCCGGGAGCATCTTCTCTGTGTGTTAACCCATCTTCAGGTTCTCTGTCATTTACAGGGTCAAATGCATTTTAGGTTCATCGGGACGTGTGTGCTGCCATAGTGCCTTTGTTTCACAGTCACTAATGTAAAAGAGTGTCTCTTTTCAGCAACCATGAAGTTAAAGGAGACAAAATCAAGGCCAAAGCCGTCGAGCCGTGGCATGTTTCAGACAAAGGGCATCAGAGTTGTAGGGGAATGGAAGCAGGTGAAGATCGATCCAAATCTGTTTGCAGATGGACAGATGGATGACTTGGTGTGCTTTGAGGAGCTCACAGATTACCGTTTAGTCTCTCCTGCCAAGAATCCCTCTGGCTTCTTCTCAAGTGAGGAGCCAAAGAAGAGAAAGGCCCAAGCTGTTTCAGAAGAAGAGGAGGAGGGGGATGCGGAGGAGGAGGGAGAGCCTAGCTCCCCAAAGAAAAAGATCAAATTGAAGAAACAGAAGGATCAGGCAGTGGCTGCTGAAGGAAGCACAGCCCAGAATGAAGTCAAAGATTCTGAGCCAGAGACTCGGGCATATGTCACTGATTGTTCTGATCGAAAGGCAGGAGGAACAGCATCGAAAAGCCTGGCACAGGCTGTTCCAAAAAAGAAGAAAAGCAAAGGAAAAAAAAAATTAGACCCTTCCCAGAGCACTGCCTCTAAAGTGCCCAAAAAAGCGAAGACGTGGATGCCTGAAGTGCAGGACCAGAAGGCAGATGTGTCAGCCTGGAGGGACCTGTTTGTGCCCAAGGCCGTTCTCCGAGCACTAAGCTTCCTGGGCTTCTCTGCACCCACCCCAATCCAAGCTCTGACCTTGGCCCCAGCCATCCGTGACAAACTGGACATCCTCGGAGCTGCGGAGACAGGTAAGGGCTGCCCTGTCTGTTCCAGGCAGGAGAGCTGTCGGAACCAGGCTTTGGTTGCTCAGAGGCTGGAAAACCGGAAGAGGGGAATGTTGAGAACAGGGCCACAAAAGCCGCGTTGAATGATGCTGCTGAGAAAGCATCCAGCTCTGGGATGAGATCTGCCCCTTGCCTGACTTTGGTACTCTTGCTTTATCTCTGTGGACATGTGAGATGGAGGGGACAACACTATTTAACCTCCTGCAGTCAGATTGAGAGTTTTCTCTTACTGAGGAGTTTTTAAGAATCAATAATGGATGTTAGTTTTTTTTTTTTTTTTTTTTTTTTTTTTTTAACTAATGTTCTTGCACGTATTTAGGTATGTGTGGTTTTTTGTTTTTGTTTTGTTTTGTTTGTTGATAATGGTGAATTGTATTGATTTTTCAGAAATGAAAACTTAAGCATTCATGACATTCCTGAGTGAACTTGACCACAATGTGCTGGTTATATCTTGGATTTGGTCAAGTGTGAATAGGAAATTAGAATATTCACCTATAGTTTTCTTGTAATGTTATTGTCTGGGGTTTGTGTTAACAGTGACACTGGCCTCAGTAGCTTGTGAAATGTTTTCAGTTATCTGAAATAGTTTTAAATAATTGATTTTTTTTTCTTTTTTTCCACCACTAAAAATATTTGTTAGAATTCATCTGGGCTTGTTGTTTTCTTTCTAGGCAGGTTTCATGGGGTTTTTGGTTTTTTTCCTTGATGGTTTTCCGGTGTTTTGTTTCAAGTAGCTGATGGTCTGTTTTCAGACTCATAAGTATCTTATATGTGAAGACACTGTTGTTGACTAAGTTAGCGGATCCCTTTTCATCATGAAGAGATCATGTGTGCCCTACAGGAGTCTTCGTCCTGCTTTCATATTGCTGCTGTCCATTCTGGTGTTAGTATGATCTGTCCTTCTCCATACTTTTCTGTAGATTTGCTTTGGGCATTTCTTGTGAATAATACATAATTTTTGTTCTTTAACTCAGTTATTCAGGCCGTTTATGCTTAATGTGGTTATGGGAAGCGGTTGAGTTTAAATCTGTTCTGACTTTTTCCTAGTTTTCTCAGGTGTTGTTCAATCTCAAGTAAGGTAATTGAGATTGAACTTTTTTGGTGATATTACAGATTAAGTATTTATTTGAAACATTTGAGACAGTGTTTTAGGTTTTAATTAAAAAAAAATAGAGTCCAAGTCTATGTATGAAATTCGCTTATATTTCATACACTTCTATAGGTCGTGTTGGTGGCTCAGAATACTTAAAAAATTTTCTAGTATTTGGGAATTCAGATTTTTGGGTTGGGGTACTCAGCTTGTGATGGTGCATGCGTTTAAGAGGCAGGAAGGTCTGTGAGTTTGAGGGCAGCCTGGTCTACAAAGCAAGTTTCAAGCCAGTCAGGGTTTCATAGACCCCTCATCTCAAAGAAAACAACAGAAAGCAAGATGCCTGCAAAGCATTTGTGTCACCACAGGCGCTGTGGAGTTCTACCAGACCAACTTCTTCTCTACCTCTCAACTCCACAGTCAGCTGGCCTAGTCCACAGTTGAGAGCTAACTGCCTGGAGTTAGAATCCTACCCCAACAAGCTCAGGTCCCAGTCGCACAAGACAGTTTCTCTATTGGGCCCTACTCCCGATTTATTTGTTCAAATTAAGGAGTGCATGATAGCCTCCTTGGTTTAATACTTTTCTAAAAAGCCCCAGAACTCCGGCGATATGTTCACTATCTTAAAGAGTGTAACTTGGTAACGGCTCCACTGAAAAAATTGACAGGACAGAATGTTGGGGGCAGTAAGAAGACAGAGGACTCTCAAGTGCCCATGTGGGCACACCAGCTTTTCTGATCCCCATGCTGGGGATCTCTTCAAATCCCGTCATTTGTAGTGTTCTTATGGAGCTTCATTCCATTATGTAGGCATGATCGATTAAAGCCTTGGTCGTTGGAGATTGAAGTTGGTCAGGAGGGAATGTGCGTGAAAGCTCCTGCCTGTGGCCACCAGCTCCATCCTGGTTTTCTAGATGCAGTAGTCTCTAGCTCACAGTTATCTCATTAATTTACAAAAGATCCTGTTACTCTTGAGGCTTTTGAGGTCAGGAATGGAAGGTGGAGATTAAATATTACAACCAAGGATGCTCCTATGGAGAAGTTACAGCCGTTTCTACAAGTTCCTGGGAATGAGACCAAATACATACCCACTGCGCTGTCTGCTCTCTTGTTTGACTTGCCACAGACCTTTGGTGTGTCTTTTAGTCTTTGCTTTAGGGTTCACAACTTTTATGGGCTGAACACATGTTTATCACACGTTACCTTCAAGTGATAAAGTGCCTCGTGTGTGATACAGGAGCACTTCACAGGAGCCCGAAGGGCTTATTTCCATCTCTTCCTGCTTTGTACTTTTCGTTGTGTATTTTTATTTCTGCCTGTGTTGGAAACTCTGAAATGAGCTTTTGCAGTGTTGCTGTAAGCAATAGTTCTTTAAAGAGGTTTAAAAAGAAACAGTTTCTTTCTGTCTCTGTAATTTCTGGTTGGCTTCATTCCCTGTGTAGATGGAGATTTCCGTCGGCCTCCATCCTTTCTTCTGCATGAAGGCTCTGGAGCGGTTAGTATTCTTTATAGCCGATCTGCCAGTGAGTCAGTTCAGCTTTTTAAGACTAAAGCAGCCTTGTTTTGTGTTTGTTTTAAAGGAAGTTTTTACCTCGGTAGTTCTGAATTGTAAGTTTTATTTCTCTCAGACTGTCAAATACAGATGCTGCTCGGCTTTCTTTGTCTTTGATGAAGGTCTGTGTTTTTCTTAAATTTTTATTTTGTGTGTCTTTTTTTTTTTTTTTTTAAGCTTTTGCTTCTTTTGGTGTGGTGGTTTTATTTTTTGTTTTGTTTTGTTTTTACTTAGAATTATTCATAAAAGTTTTTTCTCCCTTTTCAAGTTTTTAAAAAAATTATTTATGAATGTGTGTGCATTTATGTATAGGTTTGTACAAGCCAAGGGGTGTGTGTGGGGGTCAGAGGACAACTTGTGGGAGTAGGCTCACTCCTCCCACACCACGTGGGTCTTGGGATCAACCTCAGAGCCTCAGGCTTAGTGGCCGTTATCCACTGAACCATCTCACCAACCCATGAGAGTTCTTTGCAGTTCACATTAGGACATTTTTCTTTCAGAGACCATGGTTGATTTTTCCTGGGACATTTTTGCTTGTCAACTTTAGTATCCAGGAAGGATGCCTTTCAGCTTCCCTAGTAGATTCCCTGAACACAGATAAGATAATGCTGAACTCTGTGTTTTTTTTTCCCCCTGCACATTTATATAAATTGTATGTCTTTTATATCTTGAACATTTATGCACTGTTGTCATAATTCCTGCAGATTGAAATATAACAGCAAAACTAACATTAATTTCTTCTTCACAATTTCATGGGAAGAATATTCATTCCTATTGCAGATCTTAGTAACCAATTCATGACTTTGGGGGTGGTTGAGACAGGGTTTCTCTGTAGCTTTGGAGCCTGTGCTGGAACTTGCTGTGTAAACCAGGCTGGCCTCTAACTCACAGAGATCCTCCTGCCTCTGCCTCCTGAGTGCTGGGATTAAAGGCGTATGCCACCTACGCCCAGCTCATGACATTTTTCCCCCCCATAAGTTGAGACTTTCCAACTTTTCAACCAGAGAAGACCTGACAGCTTCTCTTCAGCGTACCTGAGCTACTCTGGGAGAATGCTCCGGTGCTAGGACCAGCGAATGAAGTAGGAACGGCCTGAACATAAGCAGGGGTACGTAGTCTGATAGCTGTGAGTGACTAACACATACGGTGTAAATACACTGGACAGAAGAAGACTCATGTCTTGTGTAGGTAGGGCCAGACAGTATGAGAGTTCCCCTTACTAGGAATAATAAACAGCTTGAAACTCATGAAATGCTTATTTATGGAATTGTCAGTTTAATGATTTTGGGGCCATAGTTGAGCAGAGGAACTGAAATGCAGAAAGAAAAAATGACACAGACAATTAAGGAGAAAAGTTGTGCTTCACATTTTCAGGTTGTCGTGATCAGTTTGTTTTGACCTCTTGGACGATGTCGGCTCTGTATGCCTTCAGAGGTCAGTTTTAAAGCATGTAGACCTAGAGACAAACTTAAGGTTTCTAAAAAGAACTCTTCATTTTATTCCTTCACTGAAGAAGGTGTAGGGAAGTGATGCACAGATTTCTCCACAGTAAGACCCTTCTTTCTTTTATGGCATCATCACCGCGGTGTCATCTCTTTGTCACTGGTGACCTCGGGTCTAGGGCCAGCACATTGTACCTTTCCTTGTTTTATCCCAAATACCCAGCTGCCGTGCTCTGCAGGAACCTGTGTAGAATGGTGATGCTTTGGCTCTTTGAGGTTTCCTTATTTCTCAGCAAAGGTAGGAGCTCGAGACGGTGGCGTGCTGCATCATGGATTCCTGATGTTTTTGCTTTACTTCTAAGGAAGCGGGAAAACTCTTGCTTTTGCCATTCCGATGATTCATGCAGTGCTACAGTGGCATAAGATGAAGGTGCCGCCCATTCCAAATAGCACTGGTGTGCCCACGAGGGAGCTCAGGGTGGGAGCTGCTGCCAGTCCTGGATCGCCTGCCGAGGAAGGAGCTGCGCCTGGAGCCGTGCCTGATGAGGCCAGCATTGAGGATGAAGCACAGCCCAGTGAGACCGGGCCTAAGGCCAAACCCAACACCAGTGCCTCTGCCTCAGCCCAGGCTCTGCTACCCTGTGATGGGAAGGGCGCTGGTGAAGGGCCTTCTTCCTTGGTTGAGGACACGCTTATCTGCAAGCAAAATGGCGACAGAGAGGAAAAGCTTGATGAAGAGCAGGCTAGGAAATTAAAACAGGGGCTATGTGACCGCATTACTGCCTACAGAGTCCACCCAAGGCGCCCCCTGCTGGGACTAGTCCTGACTCCCACCCGAGAGCTGGCCGTCCAGGTCAGACAACACATTGATGCTGTGGCCAAGTTTACAGGTGAGATTAGTTCCACTCAGTAAATGTCTCTAAATGCCTTGTGACAGCAGTGAGAGCTGTGGCTCCTGTCCTCAAGGGGAGCTTTCTCATTTGCTGGAAAATTAAGTCCTTTAGAAATCGATCGACAACTGTTGAGATATGTAAAATGTTTGCGAGTAACTTACCCTTTAAAGAACAGATGTGCTGATTGCCTCGAGGAAAAAGCTTAGTTCTGTACCTTTTGGGAAGGGTGTCCACAGTATGGTGTTTATCCTAACAGACACGGCTGAGTTCTAACTCAAGGGCAAGGCACTTGCCGAGTACCTCACTGTGTTAATTGTGTGTGCTAACTCATATCCCTTGGCGCAGAAGCAGTCCTCTCCTAAAGATGACTGCGGGCCCCGGAAGAGCTCAGGTTCACTGTAATGGACGGGAATGAGAAGGTCCCTTGCAGCATGCCATATATACGCCCTTCCCAGCACTACAGTGCGCCACGGCTCATGTTAGAGCTGTGCAGCTAAGCGTGGCCCGGTTCACATCCAGCCTTTCCCTTGTGATTGGAAGCGAGAGAATAGAAAAGGAAATGGCAGGGTCCAGACCACACACTACAGACTACTTGGGAGGCCCTCTAAGAGACCAGGCCAACTTTTTCAGCACTCCTGTGGCATAGAAAGCTGTGCTGGTACCCATATGCTAATCCGTCAGGTGGAATAACGGTGTCTGTCTGTTCTCCGTCTCGTAGGGATAAAAACGGCAATTTTAGTTGGTGGAATGTCCACACAGAAACAGCAGAGGATGCTGAATCGCCACCCAGAGATTGTGATTGCCACCCCTGGTCGGCTATGGGAGCTTGTTAAAGAAAAACATCCTCACTTAAGCAACCTTCGGCAGCTCAGGTGAGAGGCGGCCCTCTATCCTCTCTCAGCCTCTCTGAAGTCAGGGGTGAGGATGATGTGTGCGGTGCTTTCTTCTCTGCCACAAAATGCCGTGGCCACCCAAGCCCCATCCTTGAAAACCAAGCATGCGGGAGAAAAGTTGGCTGCTGCGTGTGTGTGTGTGTGTGTGTGTGTGTGTGTGTGTGTGTAGTATGTGATTGGGGTGGCAGCGGGATGTTCCTCAGTTTCACTAACCAGTGGTGCGGGCCTGTCTGCTCTGCAGGTGCCTGGTGATAGATGAGGCTGATCGGATGGTTGAGAAAGGGCATTTTGCTGAACTCTCCCAGCTTTTAGAGATGCTAAATGACTCCCACTACAACCCCAATCGACAAACACTTGTTTTTTCTGCCACACTGACCCTGGTACACCAAGCTCCTGCTCGAATCCTTCATAAGAAGCACGTGAAGAAAATGGATAAAAACACCAAACTTGACCTTCTCATGCAGAAGATTGGTTTGCGGGGCAAGCCAAAAGTCATCGACCTCACAAGGAATGAGGGCACAGTGGAGACGCTGACAGAGACCAAGATCCACTGTGAGACAGATGAAAAAGACTTGTACCTCTACTATTTCCTCATGCAGTACCCCGGCCGCAGCCTGGTGTTTGCCAACAGCATCTCCTGCATCAAGCGCCTCTCTGGGCTCCTCAAGGTCCTGGACATCATGCCGCTGACCCTGCATGCCTGCATGCACCAGAAACAGAGGCTCAGAAACCTGGAGCAGTTTGCCCGTCTGGAAGAGTAAGTGAGGCCTGTCTCCAGAGGCCTGGCTTTTAGCCATGAGCCACGGTACCCAGGGGCCCACAGAGGGAAGGGAGCGAGAGACCCCGCCCCCTGTCATAGGTTCCTTAGCAACGGAAGACAGGCTAGCTCTAGCTCTCTGTTTTCTTCTTCTTCCCTCCTTTCCTTCCTTAATTTTATTTCTGTTTTTGGCCAGGTCACACATTCACTGTGTTTGTTTGCTTTTACTGTCCTCAGAGACTTCAGTAACTAGTAATCAACAGATGCAGTCCTGGGCATCTGGATACTTGTAGCATCCTTGAGAAGTGGCAGACAAATAGTGATTGAGCGCACAGACTCTATAACCAGGGTTATCTGAGAGCAAATCCTAAACCCTTCTCTGCCCTGCTGGTCAAGTTTGTGTCTCTGTGCCTCCTCTCTTACACTTAGAGCAGTAGGCGTTAGTGGGATCGCTATAAGTGTAAAGTGCATGGCAGCGATGAAGGGAGAGTCGGAAACGCTGCCCAGCGTGACCTTTGATGCTCACCAGTGCCCCTGCTACTGCTTCTTGCCCAGCTCTTCTCATTTGGTAGACGATACAGAAGATACCAGCTTGCCCGAGGTTTCACAGTGTGGAAGTGACAGGGCTGGGTCCCGGATGACCTGTCAGACCCAGAGCCAACACCACACCTCCTCGTGTTTGTCCATCTGCCTGTGGGCCAACTCTGATGCGGGGAGTGGGTACCGCTGTCTGTAGGGAAGAGAGAAGCAATCAGAGTGGAAGAGAGTAGTGAGAAGGCGTGAAGAGATGCAAACACCGAGCAGAATGAGTGTACAGTGTACAGAGCGAGTGTACAGAATGAGTGTACAGGGTACAGAGTGAGTGTACAGAGTGAGTGTACAGAGTGAGTGTACAGGGTACAGAGTGAGTGTACAGAGTGAGTGTACAGGGTACAGAGTGAGTGGACAGGGTACAGAGTGAGTGTACAGAGTGAGTGTACAGAGCGAGTGTACAGAGTGAGTGTACAGGGTACAGAGTGAGTGTACAGTGTACAGAGCGAGTGTACAGAGTGAGTGTACAGGGTACAGAGTGAGTGTACAGAGTGAGTGTGCAGGGTACAGAATGAGTGTGCAGGGTACAGAGTGGGTGTACAGGGTACAGAGTGAGTGTACAGAGTGAGTGTGCAGGGTACAGAATGAGTGTGCAGGGTACAGAGTGGGTGTACAGGGTACAGAGTGAGTGTACAGTGTACAGAGTGAGTGTACAGAGTGAGTGTACAGAGCGAGTGTACAGAGCGAGTGTACAGAGTGAGTGTACAGGGTACAGAGTGGGTGGACAGGGTACAGAGTGGGTGGACAGGGTACAGAGTGGGTGTACAGAGTGGGTGTACAGGGTACAGAGTGAGTGTACAGAGCGAGTGTACAGAGTGAGTGTGCAGGGTACAGAGTGAGTGGACAGGGTACAGAGTGAGTGGACAGGGTACAGAGTGAGTGGACAGGGTACAGAGTGGGTGGACAGGGTACAGAGTGGGTGTACAGGGTACAGAGTGGGTGGACAGGGTACAGAGTGGGTGGACAGGGTACAGAGTGGGTGGACAGGGTACAGAGTGGGTGTACAGAGTGGGTGTACAGGGTACAGAGTGAGTGTACAGAGCGAGTGTACAGAGTGAGTGTGCAGGGTACAGAGTGAGTGGACAGGGTACAGAGTGAGTGGACAGGGTACAGAGTGAGTGGACAGGGTACAGAGTGGGTGGACAGGGTACAGAGTGGGTGTGGCTGACAGTACAGCATGTGCTCTTCCCAGCCTCAGCTTAATTGTGAGAGCGAGGCAATAGTTTTACCTTGTAGGGCTGTAGAGCGGAGTGCTTAGTGGCTGCCAAGCTGACAAATAACTGCTGTTACTTATAATTATGGTTGTGCTTTGTTTCCATTACAGCTGTGTTCTCTTGGCAACAGATGTGGCAGCTCGGGGTCTGGATATTCCTAAAGTTCAGCATGTCATCCATTACCAGGTACAGCTCTTAGCATTTACCCTGCCCCTCCCCTGAAGTGAATGGGGAAGTGTTAACGCAAAGGCTGGAGCACAGGAGTATCAGTCCTCAGGCTCCTGCAACATGTTCGCATTAGCATCTAGTGCCCAATGTGACTGTTTTTGAAACCGCAAGCATCTCTCAAACAGCCTTTCTCTTCAAGCTACTTACATCTACAGATTAAAGTGTCAGCCCCTCCCACCCCCACCCTCCAATGGAATGGTTGAGCATATATCTTAGTGTGCTTTCTGTTACTATAACAGAATCCCTAAGACTGGTTAATTTGTAAAGAGGGTGTGCCTATTGATTCTGGTGGCTGGAGGAGTTCAAGGGCATGCTACCAATACCCACTGTGTTGTGCTCCACTCCCCTTCTGGTGGGAGCCTTGAGGTGGAAGGGAAGCAGGTGGCCAGTGCAATGGTAAACATGAGGAAGACAGCCTTGGGTAACATAGTAACCAATCCAGACCCTGGAGCAAGAACTTGTGAGTTCCTCTTTCCAGCCCATCAACAAACAGCCCCTGTAGGCCCCTCTCAACACTGCTGCACCTGTCATACTGAAGAATTAAGCTTCAGCATGAGCTTCGGTGGGGACAGACCACAGCAGTGTGTTTTGTGCTTTTGCTTCTGTAGTTTTAATTTTTATTGAAAATGGATTTTTTTTCACACAGTGTATTTTTTATATATATATATATATATATAATGTATTCTAATCATGGTTCTCCTAAGTTACCCCAGATCCTCCCCATCTTCCCACCCACCCACATCTATACCTTTTCTCTCTTTCTCATTACAAAGTAGGCAACAAAATAAAACAAAAAAGCAGAATAGGACAATAACAAACAAAAAAGGAGCCCAAGATAAAACACAAGGAACACATACAGATGCAGAAACATAACTCCCACACAAATCCCATAAAAACAATCAGAAACCATAATAGATAAACAAAAGATCTGTAAAGAAAAAAGAAAAAAAAAAATGCCCAGACAAAGCATTCTGAGACAAAAAACCCTCCAAAAAATACCATGGAGTCCATGTTGTGTTGGCCACCTACTGTGCATGGGGCCTGCCCTTGAGTGTGGTTTGCGTATCCAGGAGACTCCGTTGAGGAAAGCGGATTTTTCTTTGCCCGTGGTTGTCGGTTGGAGATGGCTTCTGGGTTAGCGATGGGGGCTTGCGCCCACTCCTGTCAGCACTGGGCCCTCGTCTGGCGTAGACCTGTGCATCTGGCTCAGACCTGTGCAGGCCCTCTGAAGGCTGCCTCATTCTCTGAGTCCCTGTGTATGTCACTCCTGTGTCTAGAAGGCCTCATCCCCTTGGTGGCTTCCATCCCTGCTGTCCCGTACAAGTTTTCACTTTTCCTCTTCCACAGTGCTCCCTGACTCCTGAGGAGAGGGATTTACTGGGGACGTCCCACTTAAAAGTGAGTGCTAAAAGGGCTCTCCTCTCACTCTGCACACTGCCCAGTGCTCTCTGGATCTGTCCCCGTCTACTCAGGAGAAAGCTTCTCTGATGATGGCTGAGCAAGACCCTGATCTGTAAGGAAAGCACACTTTTATTTGTATGTTCCCTTAGCAGAACAGATATTTGGCTTTCCCATCGGTCTGCGACCTATCGGTATCAGATTCTTGGCCACCCAAGCAGTGTCATCTCCTGGGTTAATGAGCCCTAGTTCCAAACAGATGTGGTTGGTAACTCCCACAACTTTTGTACCACTATTGTGCCAGCACATTTATAGCCAGGCAGGCTGTCATTGTAGATTGAAGGGTTTGTATCTGGGTTTCTCTTCTGGTAACATGCAGAGTACCTCCCACTACAATGGATACTAGTCTGTGTAAACACTAGTCTGTAGGGGTGAAGATTCTAGGTAGGCACCAGCTCAGCTTCTCCATGTTCATTGAGTTAATGTAGTTGTTGTCAATAGAGTCATCAGTTTGTGGAGACAGCAGTTAGCTTTGGCAATAGCCTGGGTTACTTGGGGATTTTATATAGGGTCCTCACAGCAGTATGTCAAATGGCTAGTCTGGTGTGCAGTGCAGGAGTGGTGTAGTTAGGACTTTGGTTTTCCCATTTTGTGAATGGCAGGGTAGTATGTTGCTAGGTTAGCACCTAATTGGACACTGACTACATGTTCTGGACCAATGGTAGCAGTTACATTCGTGATGACAAAGAGCAAATAGCAGCATGTAGTTATAGCTGAGAGCATAGGCTCTAGATCCTACTGCCAGGAATTGAACACACTCTGATGCTTCAGGGTTGACCGCTTTGGGCAAGTACTTTGGCACCATTCATTTCGGTGCCATCATCTGTAAGCTGGAAGCAACAAACCACACCTGCCCCTTAGGGTCGTTAAAACTGAGTGGATAGTGAAGCACCCACCACAGTGTAAGTGCGCAAAGCCTGGCATCTATTAGAACTTTTTTTTTTTTTTGTAGGTTGGAGCTTTTCATTGGAACCATCGACTCCCAAATAAATGCATAGAGACTTAATATTAATTTTAAATGCTCAGCAGATAGGTTAGGCTTGTTTCTAACTAGCTCTTACAACTTAAACTAACCCATATTTCTTATCTACACTATCACATGGTGATGGGAGATGCCATTATGTATATATGTTTCTCATACTGGTTAATGAATAAAGCACTGTTGGCCAATAGGAAAGGAAGATAGGAGGGATTAGGAGACAAGGAGGAAAGAGGAAGTAGTAAGGAGGGTCAAGATGGAGAGTCTGGAGAGAACAGAACCGCCGTTCCTCTGCTCTCGGTAAGACCACGTTGAAATACATAGAAATGGGTAAATACTTAAGACAGAGCTAGCAGATAAGAAACAAGTAACTGGCCAACAGCATAATATCAAATACAGAGTCTCTGTGTGTTAATTGGGGCTGGCGCAGCGGGGGGGGGGGGGGGACAAGACCAGGCGGAGGGCGGAAAAACCTTACTCCTTACAACATGGCAGTACCTTTTTTCAGCATTGCATATTCATCTTGTTCTCGGCTCCCAGCAACTCCGCCTGCCTTCCCAACGCTCTCTGTCTGCAAGTCCCACCTAATCTCTACCTGCCCAGCTATTGGCCAGTCAGCTCTTTGTTAACCAATGAGAGTAACACATATTTACAATGGACAAACAGATTGTTCCACAACTGTTTTTTTAATCTTTAATTCTTTTGCTTTGAAAAATATTTTGGGAGTACCAATTTCAGAGTAGCACAACTCTGGGACAGAGAGACTAGGTCACATGTAGAAGATACCACAACCACAAATTCTGTCCCTGCTCCTAAGAAATGCTGCATCCTGTGGAGGAAAAGTGAGCGATGCCCACTACAGCGCAAGGCAGACAATTGTCACATGTAATATAGTTCGAGAGAGTCCTGGGTGCTTTCTAGAAGGCGCTGGCATTGCAGATGGAGCGGTTGGGGTGTGCAGAGGGAGGGGACTGTGACTGTGTAGGTAGGTATGTCTGGGGTATGTCTTTGTGGGGTTCTACTGCTGTGATAAACACCGTGACCAGAAGCAACTTGGGGAGGAGAGGGATTTTTCACTTTACATCTCCCCGTGTACCATGAGCGGAAGTCCATGAAGAAGCTGCGTACTGGCTTGTCCCTCCTGGCTTGCCCAGATTGCTTGCTTTATACAACCCAAAACCACCTGTCAGGGGCCCTCTAACATCAGTCATGAATCAGGACAACGCCCCTAGACTGGCCCACAGGCCAGCGGGTCCCATGGCAGCATTTCCTCAGTTGAGGTCCCCTCGTCCCAGATGATTCCCGCTTGTGTCACATTGAGAAAACTAACACAGGGTCACTCAGTCTTGGGTGAGAAGGGGACTATGTTGGGATATGAGTAGGTGAGTAGTGTCTGAGGCCAGCACAGTAAGTTAGGAGCAGGCAGCTGAAGCCTCAAGTGTCATGGTCGGAGCTGGCTCTCCATTCTCTGAGAGGAAGAGTGCAAGCCTCATTTCCAGAATCACTTGCCAAGTCAGGGTAAGACAGCCATTCTATTTCCCTGCTGTTGTTGTGGTCTGTCAAGTTCTCTTGGCCTTAGCCAAATCTGGGTGTACCAACGTCGCTGTGAGACCTAGGGTGACTGTTCAGGTGGCTTGTTGTTTCTGTCCTTGCTGCACCTTTTGGAAGTTGTCCATCCACATTTCCTGTCTACTCTAGTATTCTTAATTTCCTTCTCAGGTCTTGATGAGGTTGAAGATTAAACTATCACAACTATTATTCTCTCTTCCTAGTTAGATATATTAGGTACTAGACTTACGTTTTCCAGCTTAGGACAACTCTATTGTAAACTCCATTATGCCCTCACCCTAGGACTAGATATGTAGGTCATTTCGTTCTCGATTTTCCTTTTCTTAGAGCACACTTGTTATTCACTGTTTTGTATATAGTTTTGTATTAAGCCTAAATCTTTTCTTTAGACTAAAAGGGGAATTGTAGTGAGGTAGTCCTTCTGTAGCACTGACCACGCCCATTGGGGGGTGGAGCGATGGGCGGAGGTGACCTGAGGAAGGAGGTCGGAGGGGGCCAGGAAGGCGCTCTCTCTTTCTGGCGTGACTCGGACAGGAGAGGATCGGGTTGAATTTCCTGGTGTTCATCTGTCTAGGTTGTAAGTTATTTCTCCCTGAATAAACATCTATTCGGCCTATTTGTTTATCCTGATCCTTATTTACCGCAATAGGCACTGAGCTCACTGTACTCATCAGTCCTGCTCATCATAGGAGTCAGGGAGGTGGGGTGCCAGTATGTGGGGCCATGCCGTGTGGACAGTATACTGTCATAGATTAGCCTGGGGTTGGTGTGCTCTTTGAGTCCTGGCTCCCACACACATTCGTTGGGTAATCTAGGGGAAGTCTGTGGGCCACTCTGTATTTTAGTCTCCTGCTTTATACTGTGTGGATAATGATGAAGTATGAAGTATTTCCTATGCATGACTAGGATAATACCTTTATTTCATATAACCCTTTCCCACCCCACCCCACCCCCCCACCCTCACAACATTTCTCTGTATAATGGCTCTGGCTGTCCTGAAACTCTTTGTAGACTAGGCTGGCCTTGAGATCTCTGCCTCCCAAGTGCTGGGATTAATGGCAAAGGTGTGTGCTATCATCACCTTCATTATACTCCTGTTGTTGTTATAAAATAGCGTGACCAAGGCAATTTATAGAAGAAAGGGTTTATTTGGTTCATGGTTCCAGAGTGATAAGAGTCCATATGAGGGAGGAGAGGTAACAGGTGGGAGGTGGGCGGAGCCGTAGCTGAGAGCTCAACTGCGGGTGTGAAGACCTGCAGGTGTGAAGACCCTGGAGATGGTACATGGCTTTTGAAGCCTCAAAGCCTGCCACCGGTGACACACCTCCCCAGCAAGGTAATACCTCCTAAGCCTCAAAAAACTAGGCTACCAGTTGAAGACCAAGTATCCAGAGACTTGGGAAACGTCTCTTTCAAACCACACATACAAAGTGTTTGGTGGTTGGTTGGCCCAAAGCAGTCACTTAGTAGCTATTGGTTATAAATGTTTTGTCATCAGTCACCCGTGCCGAGCTGGCATGTTTCAAAGCTGAGACTAACGTAGACTAGACGGTATTGGCCACAATGGGGTGAGAGTGGAGAGGATGAGCGACGACCAAGAGCTGAACCATTGGGGAGGCCATGGGGAGGCAGAGGCCATGGGAGGCAGGGCCTGTAGTGGGTGGCCTGTCAACTTAGGCACCGTCTCTGTGTGTCTGGAAGTAGGCATATGTTGATCCACAGTGCTGGAGAGGTTTCCATCCTGCAAAGAGCAAAGCCAGTTTGGGGCTGTGGCCCTGTGGGAAAGAGCGGTTAAGCAGTGTCTGTGCTGATCCTCATTGCTGCCTTGGTAGGTGCCCCGCACCTCAGAGATCTACATTCACCGGAGTGGTCGGACTGCCCGTGCTACCAGGGAAGGCCTCAGCTTGATGCTGATTGGGCCTGAAGATGTGATCAACTTCAAGAAGATTTACAAAACTCTCAAGAAAGACGAGGACATCCCACTGTTCCCAGTGCAGTCAAAGTACATGGATGTGGTCAAGGTAAAAAAAGCTAACCCCTCACAGTAAAACGTCACAGAGGCTTCCTCTGAGACCAGAAGCCTTTTCCTGGAGAGCTGAGAAGTGGTGCTGCTGGTGGCTGGCTAGCAGCTTTTGTAAAAAGACTCGAAGCGCCAGACCTGGGAAAAAAGCAGGAAAGGGTGGTGCCCGAAGCAAATGTCTCCCTCATCACTTTGATATGTGGTCCTGGAGTCTCCACCTGCCAACCCCTGCGGCTGGGCAGAGTGCAGTGAGCAGAGCCGTGTAGACGGCTGTCAGTGAGCTGGGAAAGCGAGGTGAATGCTGGAGGTTTGGTATACCCCTGAGGCAGCCACAGTAAGGCTTGCTTTCTATGTCTACGTTAACCCAGGAGCATTCACTGCGAACTGCAGTCTGACCCCCAAACCCTCAAGAAGAATTGAGAAAGCCAGATGTGACTCCTGGGGAGACAAGTTCACTCTGGCCACCTCTAAGTTGGCAACCTGGGACAGTCCTCTAAGGAGGTACAAGCAGGCTTTCGTGGTTGTGTGTGTAATGATCCCCTGGGCTGATAGCAGCAGGAGCCTGGGCAAGCGTTTCAGTGGATCTGAGTTGGGGCTCACTGCTCACTGATCATAGAGCAGTTTAAGAACAGCTTTAGTGAAGTTTTGCTTGCTGAGGGGCCCAGGCCCTATATCACATGAGTGTTTTGTGGTCCTGTCCCCTCAGGAGCGGATCCGTCTAGCGCGGCAGGTTGAAAAGGCTGAGTACCGGAACTTCCAAGCTTGTCTGCACAATTCATGGATCGAGCAGGCGGCGGCAGCCCTGGAGATTGAGCTCGAAGAAGACATGTACAAAGGTGTGCCCCGGCTAGCTGGGTGGGAACAGGAGGCTGCATCCAGCACTGGTTTTCCCCTTAGCTTTTACTTGACGGAATCCATCCTCACTTCTGTGACCCATCGGAAGCAGCAAAGTGCCATTTTCTTGTCGTCATAAACATGCCTGCTAGTCCCGTGTAGGCCAGGCTCCCTGGGCCTTTGCTGTGTGTCTGACTGTATGGACAGCCCATGGAGTCCACGACCAGGTGCAGAGGCCAGCAGGACATCCTTGTTAATGCAGCCTGTTCTCTTACTGTGGTAGCCTATCTGGTTACTTTCCTTCATCTATAGCAGGCGGTAAACTTCTAGCTTAAGGTTGAGTAAAGGAAGCTGAACTGGGTACAGTTGTGCCTGAAAAACAGGATATCTGTGACACTGTTGTAGGTAGCGCTACACGTGGCTTCCAAGGCAGCAAAGCATCTCCATGTCTCCCTTAACTTTCCCAGGTTCTTGGCATAAATGAGTGGGAACTATTCTTTTACATGCAGGGATAGAGGCCCACAGAAAGAAGGGATTTGTACGTGAGAACAGCTCTACCACCAGGCATTGCCTAAGCCGCCTTCTTGTGTATGGACCAGAAGTTCCCATCTCTGACAGTTTGCTCTGCACCTGTTATGGGACTGACTCCTCGAAGCCCGCGTTGCCTTATCTGCAGACTGAGGACTGCCTGTCTTTACTGGTCCCTGAACAGTGAAGGACAGTGTTCCACCCTATCCCTCCTAAACAGGAGTTAGCCATTTATGGTTCTGAGCTGTCAAGTGCCAGAGTTTGTCCTAGGCTAAAGAAAGTGTTTGTGCATGAACCTGACCGTGTGTCTGTGCACGAACCTGACCGTCTGTTTGTGTGCCTCCAGGAGGAAGAGCTGACCAGCAGGAAGAGCGCCGGCGACAGAAGCAGATGAAGATCCTGAAGCAGGAACTACGCCATCTGCTCTCCCAGCCACTCTTCCAGGAGAACCTGAAGACCAGGTACCCCACACAGTCCGGCAGGCCGCCTCAGCCCGTGGTGGCCCCCAGAAATGGTGAGTCTGCGCTGAGCTGCCTCTCTAGACAGAAGAGGAGGAGGAGGAAGAAGCCCAAAGAACATCTGGCGCCGCCACAGCCAAGTTCAAGCACGAGCTAACTGCCCTTTGTCGGTGTGGGGACTGCTCAGTGAGGTCTGCTCTCCAGTTGTCTGTGAAGGCCGTCCTTCCTTGTGTTTCGCTCTGCCATCCATCCACCTGGGAAAACGTCCCCACTCTTCCTCCTCTAGCGGGAAAGAGCTCATGCGCACGTGTGTTGTAGAGTAAGTGTAGTAGCCAGCAGCTGTGTCTTATATCGTGTACGCAGGCTTCTTATGCACACCGTGGTTTCCAGATTAAATACGAACGGGAGCAGAGAATCGTCCTGAGGATGTTGCCTTGTGTTTTATCATCCATCACCTTTGAGAGTCCTTGGGGTCAACACAGTACTACTGTTCCTTCATATGGGAAATGGTGCCATAGGCTTCTGGCCACAAGTCACTATATCACAATACTGCTGGGTCTTCAGAGTTTGCCCCTGTACGTCTCCACAGCAGTACAATACCAGTTCCTCTCTCTGTCACACTGCTGTCTCCCGTCTTATCTAGGCCACCCTGGAAGGTGGACAGGGGAGAGCTTGCTGTCCATGGACTGCCCTCAGCTCACAAGGGTACCAGTCACAAATCTGTAGGGTAGAGAAACCACGGGATCTGGCCCAGGCTCCTGGTCAAGATTCCACGCGTTGTCTTTTTTGTCGTAACCATTTTATAAAACAGACTTCTCAGCCTTAACTGCTGAGTTGTTCCTGGACAGCTGTGTGCTCTGGGCTACCTGCCTCATGATGCTGGCCACGGTTGAGCTTGCAGAGCTCTAGGGGTTCTGGCCTCCAGTCCTGCACTGGATGGAGCCTAGGTAAATACACTGTAGGAAGTGATCTCTGCTGCCCAGCTCCCCATCTTCCTGGCTGAGTAACCACTACTGTCAGACCTGGGAGAAGCATGGCTCAGCCTGGACTTTGAGACCGATGCTCACAGGCATGGTTCAGATGTTTGCCTTGATGGGCCCTGCGGATTGTAGTAGTGGGCATGCATAGCTATCCTGATACCTAAGAAACACAGTCTCCCTCAACTCTTAGCAAGGCTGAAAGGTGACCATGGGGCTCCCTTTTAGCTTTGAGCCTAAACTGGATTCTGGTGTTGCTGTTGATGGAGTGCCTGGCATTAAGATACTTTTAAACCGATGAAGTACTAGAGATTGAGCCCGTGTGTGAGGCAAGTACTCTATCACTGAGTAATCTGTATCCCTAAACACGCACGCATGTGCGCGCGCGCGCACACACACACACACACACACACACACACCGTATTATGTGATGGGGTTGGGTGCTGCTCACAGAAAACAGTTGGTTCTCTCCTTTCACCTTTACATGGGTTCTAGCTCAGGTTAATAGGCGATGGTAAGTGCTTATACCCGTTGAGCCTTCTGCTGACTACTTAGTTTGAATAGTTTCACTGTCTAGGCAGGCCTAGAACTGGGAACCCTCTTGCCTCAGCGTCTTCACAAGCAAGGATTATAGGACTGTACTAATCATGGCTATTAGAAACTTTTATTGATTTAAATTCTCATTTGGTTGTCTCTGAAGTCATGGTGTATCTCAATACCTTTTTTTATATGTTTTTTTGTAGTTGAGTTTTTTGTAGTGGTTAAGATTGAGCCATTGCCACCCAATAGCCAGGTGAGATGTTGGTAACTTGGGGCACCTTCCATCTGAGTGAGTTCTACTGTTCTATGTTAGGACCCAGCACCTCCAGGTAGGTGCCCTTCCCGTGACCCCACTGACTACTTCTGACCTGGCTGGGAGGACAAAGCAAACATTAAGAGGTCACCCAGTGGCCTCCACTTTCCAAATGATGCTATGAGATGTCAGTGGGGTTGGTAAGCGGGCTCAAGAGCCCTGCACACCCTTGGTAAAGTGGGGCCCGTGTGCAGAGCCCATCTGTGTCCACTGGTGGTCCTGCCTTCTTCCACTGTAGTCCACTCGTGAGAAGATGGTGTTCATTACGTAACCGCTATGCAACATTGTGAGGCCAGGCTGAAAGTTGTTATAGAAACTTTTAATGCTACAAGGCTGTTTTTGTCTAAAGGAAGATGTAGGGCTTGACTTGGGTGCTCACGGCACCCCGAGCCCTGTTGTTCCAGGCTGGCTGTATACTTGGCTGTTAGATCGATTGCATTCTTCCCCTCTGGCTCATACTTAGGGAGGCCATTCACTTCTGAGGCATGCTTCTCTGCTTCCAAAGCTCAGAGGTGAAGTGGCTTGGCCAAGGTCACACAGTGGAGAATTGAACTTGGACGTGGGTCCCAGCACAGTTTCATCTGTTTGAGGGAGGCATCCAGAGCAGGTCCACTGCTCCGCTCCTGTCCCTCTGGGAGAGTGAGGAATGCACACACATTTGCAAAGATGATCTCTTAAAGCACCTGTACTTGCAGTGTTTCGTCTAGAAAGAGGTGGCTGTGGGGTTGCAGGAGTCATTCAGAAAGTGGGTGTGCCAGCTGTAGCCTAGCCAGGAAATTTTAGCATGTTCCCAAATCCCCATTGCCCTGTCCCCAGACATGGGCAGCCCAGACAGGTGTCCTGGAAGTGAAGAACAGTTTGGCTGATGATAGTCAAGGAAATAGGTGCCCGCTCTTCCGGGGTACTCGTCACAGACCACTACACTCTTACCCAGATCAGGGCGGGACACTCAACAAATCAAAGGATGAAGGCCTGATTTACAGTCCCGTGCCAGTGAGGGACTCACTTAGCTGGAGCTCTTGGATCTAAATGTTGGCTTTGGTTCCCACACTGCCCAGGCATCTGGGTGCTTTTGGCTTACACCAAGCAGAAGAAAAGATGCAGATCTAAGATTTGTTTAAGACTCGGAATCCTTCACAGTAGCACCACAAGTCTTAAGCCCTGCAGAATGAAACATGATCGGGAGCCTTGTACCCAAGGAAGGGTACCAGTGGGAGGTTCCACGGCTGCCCTACAGAAGGCATGGCTAGCTAGTGCCTCAGCCCAGCTGGAGGCTGATTGGCCCACGGTACCTTCAGGTGGGCTCCTGAAGGTCTTGAGGCAGCAAGGCAAGTACAGGGGCTGTTGAGGGGCACGTTCCTGCTGCCAGCGTGTATGGCTTATCTGTCTTTTTATGCCTAGCTGCCTACAAAGCTGGGCTGGGGAAAACTGAAGAGCCTCGCAGACCCTGTGCTCTGCTCTCCGTTTCCATGCCGCACACACCCCTACCCAGCTGACTGTCTAGATCCTACTGCTAGAATTCTCTGGGGATGATGGGCAGATGCAGCTCCCTGGTCCCACACATGAACACACTGACTCAGGTACAGGCCCTTGGCTTTGTCAAGCCTTGTCCAGGTGGGGCTGACAGCAGAACTCTGATGGGCCTGTCTTCCAAAGTCAGGAATTGTGGCCCTGAGGCAGAAGGACCTCACAACCTGAGCTTCATGCTGAAGTCTAAAACCCTTTCCTGGGCTTTGGTATAAAAGTCTCTGTCATGCTCTCTCCTCTTCCTCTCTCTCTCTCTCCTTTCTTGCTCTTCCCTCCCTCCTCCCTCTCTCTCTGCCTCTCTCTCTCTCTGTGTTTCTCCCTCCCTCCTACCCTCAAATGGATGGGAAAAGCACAGCCATCATGAATGAAACTCCATACAAGCCCCTCACATTCAGACAGTTGTCTACCATTACATACCCAACATACAAAGCAGGGCTGGACTCTTCATAGTCTGGTAAGTCACCTGAATGACAGCTGACCTGAGCTTTTTTTTCCCCCCCTATGAAGGCCACTGTCCCTGGTGAGGACACACCAGATTTCCCCATTTTCACACAGCAGCGTGTCAACACTGCCAGGAACCTCTCTTCCAGATAAATAAATAGGTCCAACGAGGTTCTTACAGTAAACGGATACATAGATAGGGTTCCTGGCTTTCTGGTCCAGAGTTAGCAGGCATTACATCATCTATCAAAATAAATACTAAAATTCCTATTAAGTCATGACAGTCCATAGTGGGCACAGGTCTCGGTTCAGTGGCTTTAACCAAAAGGCTGTATGTTTCTAGCTGTCTAAATCAATTAAAAAATTGCCGAGGCAGATGTTCCATTCAGAATGCAGTCCATTAGATGGCAGGCTCCGGCATGGCCTAAAATTAGTGTTTTTCAGCTGCATAGAGGATGTTGTAGTGGGATGTTTTATAGAGCAGATAAACGGAAGGGGTGGCTGCCTCCGGAAACACGTGGTGGTTCAGAGCGGTGTCCATCTCGTCCACATACTCCACCTGCAGAGCGATGTTCAGTGCCTGCGACAGAGCTGTGATCTGGACGTGGTCACACTCCATGGCCATGGGCTCCACTTCCTGCAATGCCATAATGAAACACTTAGGAGGGAGGGAGGGGGGAGGGGTGAGTGCAGCTCCGGGCTGTCAGGATCATGGCCACCTGTGCTGGGGAGTGTTCTTCCCAAGCACACACAAGTGAGTGCAGGTGCCCACACCCACCTGTCATGGGAGCCACACAGCCAGAGACTATAGGGCTTGCAGAGAATGAACCTGAACCATTTTTATTTCAGACCCTTTTAGGAATGTGCAAAAGGGGAGGAATCTTACAGGCTCACATCAGAGCTTAGAACTAAAAAGACCCTGCCATCAAAGGCTTCTAAGTATAAGTGCTTGCAGAGGCCAGAGCCTGTGGGTGAGTCCTGATGCTACAGAGACAATAGAGAGGCAGAGATGGTACCCCAGAGAGGGCAGCTGCTCTTGTGCCTACCGGTAGTCGCTGTCCAACTTAGTGCCCGGTACCCCCAATTTAAAAAAAAAAAATCCAAATAGCCATATGATTATTGTTCACTTCTTTACATGTGGGCCACTCCTTCAGGTAAATACATCTAAAAAGCCCATCTTAGGGCTAATGAGGCAGGAGCTGCCACTCTGCCGTTTATCAGCAGAGCAGTCCTGCGATTCCAGATAGATTTCCTGGGAATACAAGCTGCTTGCTCATGCCTCGGAGCTCAGGCCACTCACAGAAGATGCCTCTAGGTGTTAACCTTGCTAGTTGACACTGCAAGGATGTTCCTCTGGGCTAAACAGTGGTCCTGGGATATGTAAGAGACAGACAAGCAAAGCCCAGGCTGGGGGCTACATCCCCCAGGATGGCCCTAGGGACGTACGTGAGTACAGAAGTCTTTGATGTCCATCTCCTCATCAATGAAATGTCGGAAGAAGTCAGCACGGTTCCTAATGAAGGCTGACGTGAGCAGGCGTAAGAACTGCACGATCCGGTCCGAGGAGCTCTGGTCGTTGAACACCTTCAGCAGGCTGGACACCGAGCCATCCTTCTCTACCAGCTCTACCACACTGTAAAACTTCACACTGCCGCCATCAGAATAGGCCCCAGCAAGCACCTCCCCCCCACTGCCACCATCAGAATAGGCCCCAGCAAGCACCTCCCCCCCCCCCACTCCACAGGACCTCATCAGAGCTCATTTTTGAGATTGCAAGTCTTAGCTTGAAGCTCGGAGATATTGATTCTCCTCCCACCATATATCCAGAATGGCAGGGTGGTGCTGACAGTCTTCCAAATCGAGGCCCTCTGGACCCACAAATCCCCAATAAGCAGGAAATGACCCTGCCCCTGCCCCAGCCCCAGGTGGGAGAGCTAAGAACTAAACTGCTTAGCTGTGGGTGGTCTGACACCCCTCCCCCCAGCCCATCTGCTCCTGCCTGCGCTGCCCATGTGCAAGACCTTGGTCCTCAGCCAGTGTGGCTCAGGTGAACTCACAGCGTTAAAGAAGTTTCTGAACTTGTGTTCCTCAAAGCCGGCAGCCAGAAGGTCATTCGGGGTCTGTAGCACACGCTCTTTGAACCTAGAGGGGAGGAGACCTGATGTTTATTTACCTCACGGTCACAGGGGAGCACATGGTGTTGCTGTGACAGGCAACTGTCTGGTCCATTCCAGCCTCATAGAGGTGCCCTGTGATGTTTCAGAGCATTCCACGTGTACCCTTGCTGACCTGCTGCCTTCCCTGCTGTCATTGACTCCATTTCTCAGATGGAAAAACTGAGGCAATCACAGCATACTCCCCAGACATGGCATTTCCCTTTCAAAGGCTCCTGTCCCTGTGGTTTCACTTATCATCTGCCTTGGTCATGTCTAGCTCTTCCCTTTTTTCTCCGCCTCCCTTAAGCTAATAACCTGTTAAAGAATTAGCACCTCTTACTAGAATCCAAATGGTGTAAAGGTACACGGAAATAAAGCACACTGAAATCTAAGGATGGGGCTGGGGGCAGACTCAGGGTTAAGAACACATTCTTGCAGAGGGTCCTGCTTTGATTCCCAGCACAAGTTCACAACCATCCATAACTCCAGTTCCAGGAGAGCCATTGCCATCTTCCCGGCACTGAGGACATGTGGGACACATACATACATACATGCAGTCAAAACACTCATACAATAAAATAAATACATCCAATTTTAAAATTACAACACTCAAAGCTCAGTTTCCTATTTAGTACTCACTGCTTCTAGGTGGCTGGGGAATATTACGCAAGTGAGGTGAGGTGAGACCACCATGGACCCCAGCGTGTGCTTCTGTCTGTCCCTCAGATCTCTGTTCTGGTTGCTTATGTGGGGTAGCTAGGAACCAGTCCCCCCCCCCACACACACGTACGCACGCACGCACGCATGCACACACATGCACACACGCACGCGCGCGCGCGCGCGCACACACAGGCACACACAGACACAGACATACACACACGCACACACACATACACACACACACACACACGCGCACACACAGACACAGACATACACACACGCGCACACACATACACACACAGACACGCACACACATACACACAGACACGCACGCACACACACACGCGCCCACACACACGCACACACACATGCACACACACGCACACACGCACACGACCAAGGCCAGCAGGGACACACGTCCTCCGTTTGTCTTTTTCTTCTCTTCCTTTGTTGTCTTCCCCTTCTCCTTTCTCTTCCTCTCTTCTCCTTCATCTCCCTCTTCCTCTCTTCTTCCTCCTCTTCCTCCTCCTCCCTCTTTCCTGACACCTTCCCTCAGCCTCTGGGCTGCCATCAACACCATCATAGCGGGCAGCTAGGCGGTGCCTCTACCAGACAGCTCTCACCCTCCTCCACCCCCACCCCATGCACACTACCACCTGGTCCAGGGCCGATGCAGCCCAGGGAAGCAGACGTTGTCTACACGGGCCCCACTCACTTGAGGATCTCTCGGCTCTTGCCCAGCAAAGACTCCAGGTAGGAATAGCCCAAGGCCCTGTAGAAGCAGTTTCCATCTCCTTTGGTCTTTCGGATTGAGGTAAATCTTTTGCTGAGTTCCTAAGGGGAGAAGAGGACATGTGATCGTCAGTGGGTGGCACTGGCGTGGATCAGCCACTGGCCTGGCCATAGCTCCCTCCCTTCAGCGTCCCCCCCATCCAATATGCAAATACACTCGGCACCCTTCAGTCAGGGAAGGTGGTGACAACAGAGTGGAGCACACGAGCTGGGGCCCTGGGCCAGAAACTTCCAACAATCCGGGAAGGCTTCCTAGAGGAAGCTGGCAGCTGAGTGTGGTGTGTGGCAGGGAGGCCACAGAACACTAAACAGCCTCCGTTCTGCTATAAATGTTTACCAATCGTGTCAGGACAGGCATGCCACCCACCCTTTTGGCTCTGCTCCCAGCATCCCTCTGTCCTGTGGGACAGTAGTCAGGGTTTTGCATGTGCAGCCTGGTTTTCAAGGGACCGGGAGGCCCCAGCAACCAGAAGGCATAGGGCTTATCTGGATCACCTGAAGAGGCTGGTCGGGGACAGTGTCCCCCTTCTCGGCTCCCGAGAGGCTAAGTGAACACAGCTGACTTGTCCTCAACCCTGAGTCCTCCTGGAAGTGCTTCCTGTGGCCACAGGCAGACCTCTGGACACCAGTGTCACCCTGAGCTGCCTGCCTCAGGAGCCTCTCAGAGTAAGAAACGGGCAAGCACTGTGCTGTGCCTGCAGGGTCCGTGGGAGGGACCCATGAGATGGCAGAGCAGTGTCACCGAAGACTGAGTCATCTGCTGTGTGTACCACGTAGTGGGGGGGCTCATTCCTCTATATTCTATAGCCCTGGGAGTGACCCTGCAGCCTTCCAGTGGTAGCCCTGTCCTCAGAGGTGATGAGACCGGACCCAGCTCGGCAGTACAGGAGCTATGGCGCCACCTCTCACTTTCCCCTGCGGTCAAGTGGGGATAACAGAAATATTTGCTACACAGAATCAAGAAAGACTCAAGCAAGTCAGCCCAGCTCTTAGTACAGTGCTTAGCTTTAAAGTGCATGGTTTTCCCATGGGGAAAGGGTCTCTTTCTGAGGTAAATACCCAATGTCAGAATCGTCTAAGAGTGTTTCAGTTTGCCCAGGGACCTCACCCGAACTTCTTGTCTTCCAAAAGCTGCCCCGTTCTTTACTCCCCGCCTCCATCCCCTCTGCTCAGGCTCTTGGTCTGTCTGCCCTCTGCCCCACCTGGATTTTCCTCTGGTAAATCCTGTTTTCCGGATGGTCCCGAAGAATAGATAGGATGTCACATTTTTCTGATATTAGGTTGAAAGATGTTTCACTCTGAAAGAGAAAGAAGAAACACTAAGCCGGCCTCATGGGGAGCACCTTTCCATGGCACAGTTGCCTGCTGGTGTTGCCCGGCTCTTAGTCAAGGCCAGAACTGAGCCTGAGCATGTGCTTGTGGGTAACCAGGGTCTCCAAGGCCTGGAAAGACTCAGCAGACAGGGTGGGGATGAGGCCGAGGATGCCACGGATCTAGGAACGGCAGTCATCTCCTTACCCGTGCTCAGGGCTGGGGCTCGGCCGCCAGCCACCCTGGAATGCTGTTCTCTACAGAGTGAAATGGAAAGTGCTAGGCTGGGCAGATGGCACAGATTGCTGGCCATCCGAGACTGACCCCAGGATCCCACATGGGAGAGGAGACAACCAACGCTCACAAATTGTCCTCTGACTTGTGCCAGTGGTGTGTGGAGTGTGTGTGGGTGCCTGCTCATTCGAGAGCATTTGAGCACGTGCGCTCACTCACACACAAACTGTTCTTTAAAGTGTTGTTTGACCCACATAAAGAGTTTCTACCTTAAAATAAGGTTCTGTAGCTGGGGAATGTGGCTCAGTAGATAAAGCACTTGCCTTGGAAGTAAGAGGACCAGAGTTCAGGTCCCCAGTATACACGTGCTGGCTTAATGGGCAACCTGTAATCCTAGCTCTCAGGAGGTTGGTACAGGGATCCTTGGGACAATCTGACTAGCTACAGGGCCCATAAACAAGTCTGCTGGAGCTTCTGGGAAAGGTTTGGTGTGGGATACAAAGAGCAGAGATGCTGATGCAATGTCTACTTCACAGCAGCCATCTGTAACCAGAGGCTGAAAGCCAACATAAGGATGGTTTAGGATCTGCCCTACAATGTTTGAAATGGTGACAGGTGCCATTAGTATGTGCTGAGCGCTGGAACAGAGGCTGGTATACCCCATTATCTCAATTATCACACTGGTGAGGTGGCCATTATTATACCCAGGGTACTGCCAAGGTCAGGTGCTTTGAGCTAGGAAGTGATTAGTGCAGGTCAGTGAGAAGTTCAAGCAAACCAAAGTGCTAGACAGGCACAGCCCAGACTCCAGAGCCCACAGAAGGTCTGCCAGACCACAAAGGAAGGTCCTGTCCAGGGCAGTGTTGGGCCGTCTTACCCAGACACTCACTCCAACCTTTCACTTCTGTAGCTGCCCCAGAGACACCGTCCTCCCAACAACCCTGATAGGACTTCAGTGTCGCCAAGAGCCTTGCCAGCCTGTGATGCTTACTGCAGGGTATCAAGGAACAGTTCCTAAGTGACACTAGGCACAGCCATTAAAAGGCAGAGCAGACTGAGGGGATGGCTTAAGAGTGTAGCTCTTGCCTGGCACAAGTTCAAGGCCCGAGTTCAAGCTCTGCAAAACAAAAAATAAAACAAGAAAGCAAAGCCCACCACCACAGGGGGCAGTCAGCCTCTCCTCCATCTCCTTCCAGTCTTCTACCTGTGCCAAAAAGACACCAGCTTCTTCCTGCGCCCTTCCTTTCCAGACCCTAGTCTCCCTCTCAAAGATCCACAGACCCCTGGCTTGCAGCTTGAAATGGCTTCATTTCACTCACAAGTTTGAAAACCCTAAGGCCAAGCCAGCTTTGTAGACTTCATGGGAACATAACTATAACACTGTGTGTATAACACTTTAAAGAGTATGGCACCAAAATGTACATAGCATGAAGCACACCATTTTAGCCATTTTAAATATGCAGTTCTGTCCCTTAAGTAACCCCCACTCCCCCCACATCTTTGGAAACCATGCCTTTACTTTCTGTCTTTATGAATCAGACTAGAGATGAGATATATTTTTCTATTTTTAATAGATTTAGAAAAATACATATTTACATATGTATTATACTACAGATATTATGGGATTTTTTTTTTCTTTACTCAATACTATTTAAAAATTAGCCATGGCTGGGTATGGTGGCACATGCCTGTAATCCTAGCGTCCAGGCGGCTGAGGCAGGGGGATGGTGAAATTGAGGCTAGCATAGGCTATACTGTGAGACTATCTCAGGGGAAGTGGAGCAGAAGAGAAGGGAAAGAGGGAGGGAGGGAGGGAGGGAGGGAAGGAAGGAAGGCTGGCTTCGAGTGCTCTCAAGTATACCTGGGCACCCTAGTGACAAGCTGGTTTCCACCCTGGCATTTCAAGTCTCCACCCAAACCCATCAGTATTCTGGGTGGGACAAGCCTCAGCCCCAGTAGATCCTAAGGGCAGCATTAGTTTACTAGTTCAGGAATCTGGAACAGTGCTCATGGTTTTGACCTTGGCTGACATTAACTGGTGTTTACTTTTAAACCCTGACTGAAGAATTCCAGGTTGTTATGGAGAAAAGGGAAATAGACAGGGCATACCAGACTGGCCTGTCAGACCTAACCAGGCCACAGGAAAGACACTGGCTCTTTAACTGCTGGTTTGTAAATAGATGCTAATTAAGCAAGGCAGAATTGCCCACACTTGCCAACAGTTTCAGCAGTAGAGGTCAGGGTACTGAACAGCCCCACATCCAGGTCTCAGCTCACTCTTCTGCCTACAAACCCCATCTACAGGCCAGCCATCCTGTCAGTACATCTGAGCATGCCCACATCCCAGGCCCAGCAGGCAGTCATCTTCCCCTGTGCAGGCACCTTGGGCAGGGTTGACTCACTAACCAGGCCCCCAAGCCACCACTTACCACACAGCCTGACCTCAAGACACCCAGAAGATCAGGAAAATCCAGCTTCACCTGCCAGCAGCAGGTTCAGAGCCTCAACCTCTCCTCTAGAAGGCTCAAGTCTTTGCCAGATGCCACCTGGGCCCGAACCCTGGTCCTGCCTGCTGGCCTGGAGTCCCCATGGCACTAGGAGAGTGCTTTTAATTGTCTCCTTGGGGGCCGGGAAGGTGGCTGAGTGGGCAATGAACTTACTGCTTAAGCATAAGGGCGGAGTGTTGTGACCCAGTACCTTTGTAAAAAGCCATGCACCTGTGGTCTCAGCAATAGAAGGGGTATTTAGAGAGACTCAGATCTCCGGAGTTTGATGACTGGCCACTACACATCTAATCAGTGAGCTCCAGGTTCAGTGAGGAGACCCTGTCTCAAAAACCAGAGGGGCTAGGGACAGGGCTCCGTGAACAAAGTGCTTTCTACACAAGAGTGAGGAGTGGAGTTCTGATCCCCAGAACCCACTTAAGATTTGGGCAGTGTGGCAACTACCTGTAATCTCAGCACTTGGGAGCACTCAGGAGCCTGGAGCAAGCCAGCTAGCTAGACTACGTGGAATTGACAGACTCCAGGCTCAGCAAGAGATCCTCCCTCAATACACAGCGACAGAGGAAACCACCCGGTGTCAACTTCCGGCGTCTGTATGCACCAGCAAATATGTGCATGCCAATCCATGTACAAATGTCCCCACACACTTGTGAAGCTGGTTCACATGCACACTACACATGTGCACGTGTTAAAAAAATAAAAGGAAAACTTTGGAAGGTATCTGATGTCAATCTCTGGCCTCCACATTCACGTACACAGGTTGGTACAATATGCCAACATGAACACATACACAGGCATAGACCACACACATATACCTAAAAAAGGCATTTTCTCTCTATAGATGAATATGTGTGTATGTATGTGTGAATACAAATATATTCATACATCTACACATACAAGCACACATATGTATGTATGTATGTATGTATGTATGTATGCATGTCTATCTGGACACACCTGTGATGGTTCCAAAAGCCCATTATTGATGAGGTGAGTTAAGCCAGAGATCACTGAAGCCAGGGTTGAGGGACACCTGCCTCCCTGAAGGAATGTTCCTGCTCCAACACCTGAGGACAATGGTGGTATCACAGAGCATGACCACCTTACTCTTTTGCAGCTGTCTATGAGCAGTCCAGCCTCCTCCGTCTAAAGGTGAGCTAGGGTCAGGCCACAATTTTGGGTGACAGGGTTCCCAAAGGCTGCCTGGGGGTGGGGACACTATCTGAGTATGATCCCTGACCGCCACACACACTCTGTGGCATGTCTGTAACACCATCCCCCCACCCCCTCACCCCCCACCCCCCGCCACTACACATGTAAATACATGTTAAAGGCTGTCTGGCTTCCGTGGTGAATGTTTCTTTCACCTTCTCATGGTCCCCTTACTGGGGCCTGCACCTCCTCCCTCTTGTAAGGACCCTGGTGACCTTACTTGATAACTAAGTGACATCTCACTTCAGCTCCTTAAGGAGTCACACTTTGAAACCTCTCTTGCCGGAGTAATAGATCCATAGCTGCTAGGGAACAGTATATGCTAATCTTTGGTGGCAATTACTCAGCTTACTACATGACCCTTCTATGTGGGGCCCCAAGCCCTTATCTTAGTTGCCGGCTGTTTTCAGAGCTCCTGAAGCAGGGCCCTGCCTCCCTCAGATAACATGAACTTATGTAACACATTGTATCAGCCACCCACCTGATCTCAGCTCCTGCCTCACCTTTCCCTAGGATTCAAGCCTCAAACCACTGGCAACCTCTCAGACATATATGCAGCCCTTTTAATTCATTTACCCCTCAATTACTCTGTTGCCCCCCTCAGGTTACCCTTTCAACCAGACAGTATACCTTCCACTGTCTCACCCTGCTCTATCTATTCCTGGGTCTGGCCCAAGGGCCCCACTCCATCTCCCACAAGGATGATGCAATGCACCCACTCTACCCAGTGACCTCCAGGGTTCCACTCCTAATGGGCCCCACATTCTCCATGAGCTTAACAGGCAGGGCCTTTCCTCAGCATTTCCTGCTAGGCTTGATGTTTGTGTGTCCCCCTCCCCCTACACACACACACACACACACACACACACACACACACACACACACACACACACTGCTGAAGTTTAACTGCTGATGTCACAGTATCAAAAGGCAGTGTCTAGCTACCTGGATTGGATTGTATCTAGTGTTGACCCGGTTTCTCTAGCCCCTTTCTGCCAACTGATGCCTTCCCTCATGGAAAGAAAGTAAGAAGCTCCTGGCCCGAGGCTGGCACCTCATCTTAGGACATCCCAGCCTCTCAAACTCTGAGCCTGATAGGGCTGTTTGGTATAAATCGCCCAGTGACAACCCACTACAGCAACACAACCAGGCTAAGGCATAGCCAGGAGCCAGGAGCAGAAGCTGCCATAACAAATACCTGAAGGCAGGAAGGCTTCGAAGGCTTCGGGGCAGGGGAGTGGGTGCTGCTAGGACACTTTCCAGGTGAATGCTGGAGAAGGCGTCGCAGCTGAGAACAGACTGTGGAGGGCGATTCCGGAGGCGCAACTAAGACAAAGCGGAGGAAAGGGAAAGCGAGAGTCTTCGAAGACTTTGTGTGAGAACGGCGGCGGGAACTGGCACAGAAAAGACCATGAGGATATAGCCTCGGATGGAAGTGAGGGATGAAGTACTGGAGACTGCTGGAAGGAAGGGCTGTCTCCTCAAGTGGCAAAGAACTTGGCTGCAGGGTGTCCTTGCCCCAGGGCTAAATGGGAAAACAGAACTTAAGAAAATGAACTAGATGTAACCCTGGTGCACAAAAGGACCTTGCGAACACATCCCCCATGGAGGGATAACTGCCTTAACCTAGAGACAGGAGAGAAGTCCTAGTCCCTACTTCACATGACCTGTCAGCTCTACATGACCCCACCTGGATGGCATTGCCCTACATATGGAATTGGGGTGGGGGATGGGAGGGTGGTCAGGGCGCATGTGAGAGGGCAGAGAGGGTAAAAGGGAGGGAGGGAAGGATGGAGGGAGGGAGAGGGAACAGGGATCAACATGTAAAATAATAAATTTTAAAAAAGGAAAAAAAGTTTGTTCCACAGCAATTGTATTACCATATATTTATAGGCAAAATAATAAACTAGCTTTCTTTAAATATTTTTTTAAAAAAGAAAATGAACTAGGAAGAACCTGGCATTGTAATGTAAGAAACGCAGCACACAGGAGATACCATGCAACAGGTTTCAAGCAGAGGGTTGGTTGGTTTGTTTTCCTAGGGAAAGGGATCATAAAAAGCAGAAAGAAAATGGGGAAGATCGGCTTCTGGAGACAGGAGCAGCAGGAGAGGGGGACAAGGAAAGAAGGGGAGAGAAAGAGGATGGGAGGTGGGCAGGGCCCGTGTAAAAGGGAACATGGTGAATGGGCACGAGAGTTGCTCTTAGTGGCTGCAGCTGACATCGTCCTGTCAGGACCCCAAGGCCAGGCCAGTACAGATGTCTGAATACTGACATCTGGGATGGTAGAACCTAAAGCAGCCGGCATCACTGGGGTAGTGCTGTGGCTTCTTGTAACTTCATCTACTAAAATGTGAGAGGAGAGAAATGATGGAAAGATGGAATGTACAAGGAAAGAAGATGGAAGACTTGGAAAACTCAAGGCTGTGTAAAGAGATACCATCTACATACCATGGGCGTGGCCCCGCAGCTGGCCACTCCCTGAAGAGATTAGGGCAGAAGGGAGCTGAGTGTCACTCAGGGAGACAGCAGGTTGGAGACACCCCCAAACATAACAGAGATCTTGCAGGTGGGCTATTTCTAGAGAGCACGTTTTCATCAGGACCAGCTGTGGCAGGGCACAGGGAGGGCTGCTACTATAGTGGTCAAAGCTGTGGCCTTGGTAGAGTCCACACGGCTGGCCCTGAGGCCTGCAGAATGTCAGAGTCTGGGGTGCAGTGCACATGTGGGGGCCCAGAGCAACCAGGCAGAGTCCCTACTAGGGTGATGCCCACAGCAGAGGATGCGGATGTAGTATGGCTATCGTGAGCTGCTGCCTACATTGAGCCCAGTGAATCCCAGGGGTGGGCAGTTCCAACAGCCACCCAAGTGGCATAGGCAACACAGAGTCAAAGATTATCCTGGATGCAGAGGACCTAACTTGTTTGCCGAATTGGGTGCCAGGCTCACGTAGGATGACTTACACCTTATTTCTGGCCGACTTCCCACTCTGGGAATGAGGATATCTGTCTCAGGCCTGCCCACCATGACACTTGCATGACAGGCCCTCAGCTGGCAGGATCTGTGAGGACGCTAGCCTGGGTCTCACCTCTGCCTGGCTCACCTGTCTCGGCCCTGGCCTCTGGACATTTGAATCGGGCCGTAATAAGGGAAGACTCTGGGAACTACCAGGATAGAACGAGTGCATCTTGTATGTGAAAAGAACAGGAGATGGTGGAGGGGTTTGGGGGGGTTAGAAGCCTAATGTGTGCACAGCCCCCTCTAAACCAAGTTGCAATTTAACTGCCAATATGACAATTTTTCAGGTCTGGGGACTCCCCTGTCATGAAAGGATTAGTCACCCCAGAGAGGGGTTTTCTCTAGTCCGCTCTGCCCTCCTACCATGGTGTGATACAGCAAGAAGACCAGAGACCAGTGCCTTGATGATGGCCTACCCCGCCACCTGCAGAAGCAGAAGCCAATAAATGTCTGGTCATTATAAATCACCCAGCCTATGGCATTGTTGTGGCAGTGCGAAACCTCTTCAAGCTCAATCTTTGTCAACCTCCCATCTGGCCCTTGTGCAACAGGGGCTCCAACCACAGTGGCTGCCCTGCCCTCCATCGGGTACACTCTTCTACCTCAGTGTCTATGTGCCTCATTTTTTTGCCCCAGTGTTGTCCTGCCTCTACACAACTTGGAAGATGCCACCTCGGCAGGGACGCCTCCCTCCACCCAAATGCCAACGCCACAAAGGTAGGGAGGGACTCATCATCTGTCATCGCTGGATCTCCACTTCCTGGAATGTTGGAATACATTCTAAAAACGTACCCCGGGTGCTACAAGCTGGACTGTCGAAGCCCTAGCTCCAGGCCTCAGAATGCAACTTTACTTTGGAATCTGGTCATCACTGATATAATTAGTTAAGATGAGGTCACAAAGGAGCCGGGTGGGTCACCAGTCCCATGACCGATTTCCTTATTAAAAGAAGGAGTGTGTAAACACAGGCATGGGGGAGAGCCATCTGCAGATGAGTTCCAGTGTCACAAGTCAAGCCACTACTGGAAGTTTGGGGAAGCCAGAGATAGAACATTCCCAGACACCTTCAGAGAGTATACCCTTGCCTGCACCTTCAGCGGGGACTTCAGCCTCCAGACTCACGAGCAAACAAGTCCCGTGCCTACAGCTCCATCCCACTGGAAAGCTTTGCTGCAGTAACCTGGTGGGCACACTCAATGAGCAAGCCTGCCTCTCACTCCAGCTGGCCACCCACGACCCAGCATCAGAGAGCCAGAAACCATTTCATATTCATCAAAAATGTTACAGTTCCCTCATGCACAGACAACCCAGACTCCACCGCCCAGCATGCAAAGCTCTATACAGAACACTCAGATCCCATCCAATTTTCCAGACTTACCCTGGGCTCCTCTAGCCTCCCTGCATCTAAACTGGCTGCTTACTGTTCCCAGAATGTCCATTTTTGACCATGTCCCAAGGCCTGTAAACCTATTGTCCTGTTACCTAGAATGTGCTATTTCCCCAACTCTTCCAGAACACCTCTTTACAACCTCCAGTACCTGGCTTTCCTCACCAGCGGAATGTACCATGCTGCCAAGGTCTCTGTTAGACTCTCAAGCCATGTCAGTAATTCATTGGCTGAGACCTGGCCCACAGACATGAACTCCAGAAGAGGGCAGGTAACACGTGTTTCTTACCACTGCCCCAACCTAGGCTGAGGATGCCAGTGGTGGCTTGTTGAATGCATAATAGAAGAAAGCAGAAATGAACTCATGGTTATGCTTATGCTCAACACTCACACTTAACCCCCAAAGAGTAAAAGCACTTGTAGTGAGGGTGACATGCCACTTGACATTTGCAGCCCAGACTACTGAGGACTTCGCGTCTTCTGTTGGAGACCCACCTTCAAGCTCAGCCCAGTGACTCTGACATAGAAATATAGGAAAGACAGTCTCTTCTATCCACCCCCCCCCATACCAGGCAGCCTCAACTAACATTTAAAAACATTAATATAAATCGCCCGTGGATCCCAGGATGTAGCGAGGTGTCAAAACAAATAAGCATGTCATGATAGATGTCATGTAGACAGTCACTAATTCTGCCCTCATGATTCCCAGACAAATGTCCCATTTGGTGGGTCTTAACTATTATCTCTCTCCAAGGCACCTAAACTCCCCAGAGGGGGGTTGCTGGGTCCCAGCTGCTGGTCTCCTGGATTCAGGGCAGATTCAGTTGCACAGTAAGAGACAGAAGTTGAGGTCCCAGCCCCTACTGCCCTGGTGTACTGTCAGCTACCAGTCTCCAACTTCTGCGTGGCTAAAGCTGTCACTCCAATAGCTTTATTCCCTGGCAGATGATGTAGAAAGGCCACTTTCCAGGAGCAGCAGAGCAGGTGAATGCTTGGGTACCAAGAACAAGCAGAAACTAGAACTTCTAGTTTCCCTCCCCATTGTTTCTGGGTACACCCCAGCAGGAGGAGGGAGGGCTTGGAAGACTGCCTGACACTCAGCACAGGTTTGACTCAGACCCTAGCCCTGCAGCAACCCAAAGTAATGACCCAAATGTGGGATAAAGGGTAAGCACAAAGAACTAGGTACCCACACTTCCCATCTTCTGGATCCCAAATGTCCTAGTTGAATACCACCTCCCTCCCCCAAAAAACATACACACACCAAAACAAACAAACAAAACAGGGTCCTCATAGCAGCCATTGGGACAGCCCAGACTGGAAGTGAGGGACTGGGGGTGTAATTCCTAAGTTGAGCCTTATTTAACAATGATTGAAACCCTGGATTCAAAACCCAGCATCACCCAACAAAACAAAAAGAGCGGGTGAGACCTTGAGCCCAGAGCTCTGCGAGCCAAGCTGACCAGCAGCATTAATAATAGTCATACTCCTTAGAGCCCTTTGCTGGAAGTTGAAAAGTACAGGGCAGCCACCATAATCCCCTGTTGGAGGCCTGACCCCATGGCAACCTGGGTGTGGGCTGATGCAACACAGAACCTGGACCAGAGGCTTGAGTTCAAGTCCTAGCTGTCGCACCATCACAATCCCTAGCAGCTTTCTCCCTGTCCATTTTCCCACCTGCTCAAGCCCAGAGTTTGGCCGGGTTTGAACAGCTCAGAGTCTCCTGGGCCTACTCTGCTCAGATCGGAGGTTCTTCTAGATCATTTTGCCTGGGCTCCTAACTCATTCCTCACACCTGGGGGCCGCCTCTTCCTGTGGTCCCGACTCTACAGACCTGTTGCCATCAGGAGAGTGAGCTTAAGTCCAAGTGGCCCTAAGACTTGCCGGGGTGGCCAGATAGCTTGTCCCTGGTGAAGACTGGCTGGGGCAGAGTCGGTCTGTAGTGGCTAAGCGCGCGATGGGTGGGCTGCAAGCTGTCCACAGTACTACTTAACAAAGAGTGGCGACCGTAACCCCGGAGGTGCCCCATCCCGCCCCGGCCAGGCACATGCCTCAGGACTTCGAGGAGGCGCCTGGGAGCCAGCTGGAGAAGACCCAACGCAGTAGGGCTCGGTCCGGCTGGATCTCCCGGTTGCAGGTTCCCAAAGGGACAGCGCGGTTCACCCCGGGGCTCAGCATCCCGAGGAAGGAAAGGGTTGATCCTCGCGCCCGACCGCGCGCACGCACATAAGCCCTGGCGGCGCCCCCTCCCCGTCCCGCGACCACTGACCATAGTGACCGGAGCCGTCGGGCCAGGTCCCGCCCCAGCGAGGAGGGAGCGGGTGCCACGGGAGGCGCTGGGCGGCTCCGCCGTTGGGTCGGGCGGCGCGGGCCTCGCGGGTGTGGGGCGAGAGCAGAATACACCCGACCGCCCCTCAGACCGGAGCGCAGACCTCCACTGTGTCCCAGCAAGACGCACTCCCCGCGATTGACGTTGGAAGCCGGCAATCAGAAGCCGGGACGCAGGACGTCACAGAAAGTGGGTGGGACTCCACTCGCCTTCAGTCCATGTTTTGGGGCCCATTTGACAGGAGGCCGCCCCCATTTTAAAGACACAGAGTGCTTCTTACAGGCAAAGGAGTTAGCCTAATCAGGAAAGCGGGTTCTGGTTTGTAAAGCCAGAAAGTCTGTTTTTTTCTTTCTCTCTTTCTTTCTTCCTTTCTTCCTTTCCTTCTTTCCTCCCTCCCGCCCTTCTTTCTTTCTTCCTTTTTGTTAATTTATTTTTATACATTCCAATCCCAGTTCCCCCTCCCTCTTCTCCTCCCTGTCTTCCCACTCCGCCCCTCCTCCCATCTGCTCCGCGGAGAGGGTAAGGCCTCCCCTAGGAAGTGTTCTAAGTCTGCCCCATCATCTAGCTGAGGCAGGACTAAGACATTTCTCCACCCCCACACCCCTGCAAGACAGAAAGACTTTTAGCTAAAACTGCAAATTGAAATCTGGAAGATTAGATGGCCCTCATTAATTAATCAATGAGTTCACAAAAGTATAGTTCTCTCGAGATTAGGTGCTTAGGAAGCACATGTCCAGCCTCATTAAGTTACATTGTCTGCGTCTGTCTAGCTCCTAAATAACAGTTTACTTCTTTCCAAGTCATGAATCAGTAGGTTGACAGTCATCTAGGTAATGTTTGCTGAATGAATGAATGAATGAATGAATGAATATTCAGAAAGGTTGAGCGTGGCTCTGGAGTTGTGGGGCTGTGTAGAAGGCAGGACTCAACCAGGTGTAGGTGACTCACCCTGTGTACAAGCTCATTGTTACCGGACATCAAACAAGGAACATTTATCATCTGAAGATTTGTTTGCCAGCCCTTGACCCCTGGTGGAGTACTGTAGGTGTGTGGAGAAGGGAGCTTCTGTACATGGTACATAACTATTTTAGTAGGCTCTGGTACTCAGGTGGTTTCTCTTCCACTGTGGTAATGTTGGCTGGAAACTGTTTTACTCTTTTCCTGGGCTGGTGACAGGTGGTCTCACCCTCATAATACTGAACAGCCAAATCGAGTGGCAGCTTCAATCAGCCCTACTGGAGGAAACAATAAACACATCCCAGTGTTTCACAGCGAAAAGCTAGGATGGTTGGTACATTTGGTGTGGTGTATGTATAACATGTTTTTCATTTTATGGTGTGTGTGTGTGTGTGTGTGTGTGTGTGTGTGTGTGTGTGTGTGTTGAGATGTGTGTGCACCTGTGTTGCATTTGTCAAGGCCAGAGGTCAGCTTAGGTGTTTTCCTCTATTTCTTTCCACCTTGTTAGTTTTAGTTTTTAAGATTTATTATTCAGGTGTGGTAGCATGTGCCTTTTAATACTAGCACTTGGGAGGAAGAGGCAGGCTGATCTCTGAGTTTGAGGCCAGCCTGGTCTATAGAGTGTGTTCCAGGACAGACAGGACTACACAGAGAAACCCTGTCTTTAAAAAAAAAAAAAGAAAGATTTTGATTACTTTAAATTATGTTATTATAATTAAATGTGTCTAAGCCAGGCAGCCATGATCTGGGGGAGTTCAACTGTGTCCCCTTTGCAAAAGATCATCCCAGGTATGTTTGCTGATTGTTTTCGCTCGCAAATAGAGGGGTAGAGTAGGACAGGAGACCCTCAACTGAGTATCCGCTGTCCCCACCACTTCTAAATGCAGTGCCAGGCCTGGGACTAGAGTATATATCATCTGGGGACTCCTGGAGTGTGTGTGTGGGGTCCTCCTTCCATCTATATGACTACAGGGAAGCTTTATGATTTCTGGGTAAGGCTTTCTAGGTGCCAGTTGGGGGAGGAGCACCCATAGCCATGTAAGTCCCACCTATATGCTCTTTAAGGAGTCCAGTAAACTCACTGGTTCCCCAGAGTGAGCTCTCATGGAACTGTGCCTTGATTTGACATTGAGACTTTGGGAGGAGGGGTAGACATTGCTTACAGCTAACCCCTGGGAAGGAATTTAGTAACATATGTGTACGTATGTGTGTGTGTGTGTGTGTGTGTGTGTGTGTGTGTATGCCTTCATGGGCACATGTGTGTGTGAGTGCAGGGACCTATGGAGGCCAGTTGTGTTGGGTGCCCGGGAGCTTGAGTTATAGATGGTTGAGAAGCCACCTGACATGGGTGCTGGAGATGGAACCCGGGTTCTCAGGAAGAGCAGTAAGTGCTCTTAACCCTGAGTCATCCCTCCAGCCCTTCCATCTTATTTCGGGGGACAAAATGTTGTTTTTCATTCAGTTCAGTGGCTGTACCTTAAGCAACTGGTGTGCCAACTGGCAATTGCAACTCCTTAGCTACCAGCAGTGGTTCAGCGGCACAGGCTGCAGCCAGGCAGGGATTCTCTAGTTCCCTCATGCAATGGATTTATCACAGCAGCTAAAGGAAGCTTTATCTAAATCTCTATCCTTCTATAGAACTCAGGATTCAAAGGTTGAGGTGAAATCCTCCCAGCTCTGAGAGGCTGAAGAGCAAATAGCTGACCTCTCCTTTCTTGCATCTCCCGAAAAAGGGCTATCCTTCTGCTCAACCCCCACTCAAGAACCCTCATTACACTTAGTTCCTCCCTACCACTTCCTGTCAGCTAATTGCTGACTCAGCCTCCTGACCCCAGGTTAATCAAATGTAACATGTCTTTGCATCATTAACAAAAGCAGCAGTAACATATCTTTAGACAATTAAAATGATATTCCACAACACAGAGTCCCTCACTGGACAGGGAACGCACAGATTCCACTAGAGTAGCTGGCTGCAGAGCCTCGGGAGGCTCACTGTCTCTGCCTCCCCAGCACCGGGATTATAAAAACATACCACCATGTATGGAATCTTTTATTTAATATAGGCTCTGGAGGGATTGAACTCGGGCCCTTATGCTTGTGGGGCAAGTACCTTTCCAATGGACATCTTCCTAGCCCTTTATCTTACCATGTTTTAGATCTGTGATTGCTTTACCAAGCACAGCTCTGTTATCAAGTCTAGGCATATCTGTGTGAATACTTCCAGGTACCTACATACAGGTCTCTGCTTTCACCTTCATGTCTTCCATCACCCTCTCCCCAGCCCAGTTAGGCTCGTGTTCAAATCAACATCTGTGTCTTTGGTGCCTGCACCACACATTGGGTAGGGATCAAGGGCAGTGCCCGGAGCTTCAATAGCAGCTATCGATTCATGGGTCCTTTGTGCAGGGCACCCACAACCAGGCACACTAGGACCCTCAACGTGAATTCCTTTACTCAGTCTTCTCATTCCTAAGTTGTGTCCCTGTCCCTGTATCACGAGATCAACTTACTTGCTTAGTCCTGTTTGGTATAGCATACATTTGATTCCAGTACTCAGGAGGCAAAGGCTGGTGGGTGTGGATCTCTTTGAATTCAAGGCAAGCCTTGTCTACATATCAGTCCTAAGCCAGCCAAGGCTACAGAGTGAGACAGTGAGACCTTGTCTTATAAGGAAGGAAAGAGGGGAGGAAAGAAAGGAGGGAAGAATGTTGGGGCATAATCTTTTTTGTACACTGTAAAGATGTGTCTCTGTCTAAGGCATCTGATTGGCTTAATAAAGAGTTGAATGGCCAATAGCTAGGCAGGAGAGATTAGGTGGGACTTCCAGGCAGAGAGAGGAATGTTGGGATGGGGAAAAGCAGAGATGCCGATGGGACTCAGCAAGTTGGACATACTGAATGAAAGAGATAGGGGGAAGCCACATGGTAGAATGTAGATTAATAGAAGCAGGTTAGTTTAAGTTATGAGAGCTAGTTGGGAACGAGCCTAAGCTAAGGCCAAACTTTCAAATTAATAAGTCTCTGTGTTGTTATTTGTTAGCTGATGGCCCAAAAGAAAGTTCAACTACAGAGGAAGGAAGGAAGGAAGGAAGGGAGGGAGGGAGGAAGGGAGAAAGGGAGGGAGGGAGGGAGGAAGGGAGGGAGGGAGGGAGGAAGGAAGGAAGGAGAAAGGGAAGAAAATTACTTGCCTAAATCTACAACATACAGCCTTACTGAGTCCTACGTAGCCTAAGTGCCAAGCTTGGACGTACTACAGAGAAGCCATGCCGTGGTGTGAGAGCCTTACACTATGCCCTGACCTGCCACTTCATGCTCTTCCTTACTTTTGCAGAATTTCTGCTACTTGTTTGTTTTGCTTTGCTAACTGGCCCCATGGTTACCCAAGGTGGCTTTGAACCCCTGGATTCAGGTGATCCTTTTGCCTTAGCCGTTTTGGTAGCTGGAACTCAAGGTTGTCTTTTATTTTATTTTGTCAGTGAACTCAACCCAGAGAGAAATGACAGGAACAGCCTGGGCTAGGAGTGGCCCTGCTGGGATTACCTACTTCTGCTCTGTGCCTCTGCCTAGCCCTTTCTTGTGAGACAAGTTCTTGCCATGTAACCCTGGCTGACTGTGAACTCAGAATCCTCCTGGCTCTATTGCCTGATTGCTGAGATTACAAGTGTGCCTCACCATGTCCAGTCAGGATCCTGGACTTTCTGACTCCTCATTAAGTGCTTCATCCAGGCTGAGCTTTTCATCCCTTGGTGAAGAATGACTGAGCCAGGAGTGGCCCCGTGGGTGTGGTGTGGGGCATGGTGAGGACTTTTTGCCAGCTGAGGCTGCACCCCATGCCCAGACCTCAACAACTGCAAACAAAGCCAACCTTGGTCTAAGGAAAGAACAGGGGGCTGAAGTCTGCAAGGAACCTTGGCTTCTTGGTTTCTGGCTCTGTCACTTATGACTGTGTATCCTCAAGCAACTCCTAGGTCCTCTTTGATTCTTTAATTTCTCACCCAGTTAGAGGGGTGGGTAACCTGGGTGGTTAAGAGAGCCATTTAAGGGGCTGAGGGTATAGCTCCATCAATGCGGTACTTGCTTAGCTCATGAAATCCTGGGATGATCCTCGGCACCACATACATACATACATACATACATATACATCCAGCATGAGGGTTGGAAGGTGAAGGCTATCCTGGGTTTAACTAGTTTAAGGCCAACCTGGGAAACATGAGACTCTGTCTCAAAAGAAAAAAAAATTAAAATATATACTTAGCAGTGGAGCCTTTAACAACCCATCCCAGTGAAACGGTTTGTTGGGGAGCGGGAGGCTCATCTCCCACCTGGGTCAGGGGACATGGAGGCCTTCACTCTGTACTCATCAGGTTGCTTCCTGAACTCTGGGAAGATGACCAGGGGAGGAAACCTCCCCTCAGCTCAAACGCTGTTTGGACCATCTTCCAGGCAGTCCTTGTGCAGGGACAGATGGCCCTCTCTTCCTGCATCTGGAGTTCAGGCTTTTCCACAGGAGAAGCCAGGGATGGCAGCTGTGGGCAGCTGTGGCTTCATAGGGTGAGAGAGGAGTCAGGCCTCCCCATGAGGACCTTGGACCTCTGGGTGTAGCCTGTGAGGCCCGGCTGTGCTGCCGAGATGACTGAGTCTCTTTGTCTGCTCTTTCTCAGGCTGCTCAAGGCAGATAGCTCTTCCTCCGGGGTCCCATCTTATTCTCTGCTGACCTCTCCCTCGTCCTTCCCCAGTGAATCTCAGCTTCCCTGAAGAAGTTTAGGGGTTCAGAACCTTTCCCTCACTTGCTCACCCTAAGCACAAGCACCCTCCTAGAGGCTCGGCTACCCAAAGCTACCATCCTTCACAGGTCAGCTCTGTCTGAAGCCTTCCCAGACTGCACTGGGGGTCGGTCATAAGTTCTCTCAACTCTCTCTATGTTGACACGCCCTGCTGCTGTGACTGGAGGGAGAGGAGGACATAGTAATTATGCAAGTAGGCAAATGGCATCAGGCACACTCATGACGCCATTCCCTAGGCATTGCAGGCTGAACAGGTCAGCACTCTCTGGACCCGGTTTCTCGGCTGTGAGTGGCTGCATTGTGAAAGCATTTGGGGAGTGTGGGCTTGGTGTAGTGGCCCCTAGGGCCTCAGTCTTACTCATTCTAGTGTGCACAAACATAACACAACAGACAGTGAAGCCTGCCTGACACTTGCTGACCCCCACCAGCCATGGTGGTGTCACCCAAAGAGGTATGTGTGGTGTGCCTGTACAAGGCGGTTGGTGTCTCTCAGAATCAACACAGGGAGGCTGTGCTGGAAGGAACGAGAACACTACAGCCCCTCACACCTTCCTTTGTGTGGGCTTTTTTGACTGAACAAACAATCCACTCCTTGTCAACTGCAGGTTGAGGGAGCAGCAGGACCACCCCCCCATCCCCACTGCTCCACCACCATCCCCCCCACCCCCCCACCCCCCTACCCCCGCTCTAAGTGCAAGCCCCATATGGGCTTTAGGGTTCTGTCACCTAATGTCAACACTGTCTTTCTCCTACTGTGAGCCGGAAAAGGTCATGAGGTCTAGATTCTAGGACTGTCCCTCAGCTGGGAAAGATCTCGAGCCCCTTTGCCTTCAACCCCACTCCACCCCATCTGAACTCCGAACCCATCACCTCCCTCCCCCACAGAGCAGAGCCTTGTCTCACCCCTGCCCCGGGGCATATTTGAGGAAGAAACTTAAGGACAATGGGATCGGGGATTGGAGAATGTAGAGGTCAAGCTGGCAGAAAGGGAGAACTTTCTGGAATCAAGGAAAGGCCAAAGCAGGTGTCATGAGAGAGGAAGTTCCCCACTGGCTCTGACAAAAGACCTGTGCTGTCTGAAGGAAGTGAGGCCCCTGGCTGACAAATCTCCCTTTGTTGCAATCCTCTGGATACTGTGCAGTTGTCTCCTCCCTCAGAAAGCCTTGTGTGTTTCGGCAGGGGTTGGTTATAGCAATATTCCTGACATTTTGCACTGAGAAAATTGCCTGGGTCCACATAACCCCAACAGGTTGTACCAGGGGAGCCTCACAAATGGAGCTATTTAATTTTCCATCAGGTCAAGAGAGGGGGGACACACAGTGTCCTCTTGAGCCAAAGAAATTAAAGGAAAGAGGTGCAATCTAGAGGTCCCAGACAGCCAGCTGTACAAGCTCTGCCCTGGCTTGTGGCACACGCCTTTCTTCCCAACATTTGGAGACAGAGACAGGCTTATCTCTGTCAGTTTATGGCCAACCTGGTCCAGGACAGTCAGGCCTATGTATGTAGACCCCGATTTAAAAACTAATAATTAAAATTGAATAAGTAAATGAAGTGGGGTGGGGTTGGGGATGTAGGTCAATGCAGAGCACTTGCCTAGCACAGCAAGGCTCTGGGTTCAATCCCTGAGTACCCCCAACAAAGGTGTTTGGAAGATAAATAATTGTTCAAGTTGGCCTCATACCTGGCCACATCTCCCTTTGTGGTTTAAAGTGGACCCACAGGCTTGGAAACATTACTCACAGGTCAGTTTTCCATCCAACTACCCATCTATGGCTCCCCAGGGCCAAGTCTGAAAGGCCAAGTCTTGAGTTCAGATAGTGTCATACCCTCTTGGGCTTGGCAGGGACAGCTCTGGCTTCTGTGCAACAGGAACATCTGAAGTGGTTTCTAGAAAGCTGAGGCACCTCTGTGCCTGCTCCAACTCCATCCATTCTTCGTGTGGAGACAGAGAGCCTGGCTTCTGAAGGAGGCTGGACCTTATCCTGGGTGAGAGCCTTGATGGGAAATGTCCTTCTGTATGCTGTGAACATATGTTCCTCCTATTGATTGATGAACAAATGCTAATTGGCCAGTAGCCAAGCAGGAAGTATGGGCGAGGCTAACAGACTAGGAGAATTTGGGGAAGAGGAAAACAGGGAAGCAGCAGCCAGGGAGAGATGCCATGTAGCCACTGGAAGGTAGGATGCCTGGGAATTCTCTGATAAGCTAAGACCATGTGGAGATACATAGATTAATAGAAATATGTTAATAAGAGAGAGCTAGCCAATAAGAAGCCTCAGCCATTGGCCAAACAGTTTATAATTAATATAAACTTATATGTATTTATTTGGGACTACACAGCTATAGGACCTGGCTACAGGACCCAGCAGGACAGAAACTTTCATCTACAGAGCCTTGAAAAGGTCATGCCAACCCCTCCCCAATCCTCTTCCCATATTCATCCCTTAGCAGGATCCTCTCCTCTACTGATGGCCTGGTCACTTGGCCTAATCCATGGAACACAACTGTTGTCCAATGCCACCCTGCGCATACTGTATCCAACCTGCTTTGCTCACTCCTCCAGCTATTCTTAGCTGTAAGAACAAATCTGGAGGTTCCTCATAGCAATTGGCTAAAAGCAACTAGACCCCAGGATGGCTGCTCAGAGGTCTGATATAGACTTTAGACATCATGTTCACACACTTTCCTCTAAATGACACACCCACCAGCTTCATGACTGTTTACAATAACTGTGCAGCCACCAGCAAGGACCATGTAAAGGAAGGAAGTAGGCAGTGTGGATTCCCAGAGAGCCCATTTGATCTCTGCTGCCTGTAAACAGAATTTCCCAGAAAAAGGAAGTCCATACCTGTAATGAACATTCTACGAGGCTGATAATGGAATGTTTCAGACATCTGTGACCCTGGAGGATGGAATGTTATAGGTTGGGAGCCAAATCATCCTGGGCTATCTTTAACCTCCTACACGTTTACTGCCTACCCTGTGTCTTACCTAAATATTCTGTGACTATTAGGTCAATCCTTCTGGAATGTGCAAACAGGCCCCTGGCTTCTACCGACCCAAAGGTTGCCTAAGAACAGCATCAGACAGCAGCATCTTAGCCTATGGCTAAGTTCCCCTGCTTTACTGTAGTCACCTACCAGATGTTTCGACCAATGTATTTGTGGTGTCTTGGCTTAGGACTTCCTTTGTTCCACTAGTATAAAAACTCCATGGAATCATTGCCAAGTAGGATTGGGGTGGCAACCTGCATCTGCCTTCGTGGGCCATGTTCACTTAAGTTTGACCTCAGAATCAGCTCTCTCTTCCCCCCTCTGAGGTGAGAATCATGTTTTTGTGTCATTCTGCTCACTATCCACCAGGGCCCAGTGGCTGGGAAACTGACAAGCTGAGCTCTGGTTTTCTTGCTCTGTGCACACTGAATTGAGCTTTTGGTCTTTTAATGTCTCCACTCCATGTTGGAAACTGGCCTCACAAAACCTGCCTGGGGAGTGTGGCATTTGCTTGTTATATACACTAAGAGTTAGGATCAAGACCATATCCAGAAGAATTTGTTTCTGGCTTTTAAATAAGTTTCTTCTTATAAGAGTTAAATATGCTTATTGTAGGCACTTTAGACAAGATATAAAAGTATACAGAACAAGCTGGGTGGTGGTGATGGTGGTGTTGGTGGCACACGCTTTTAATCCCAATACTCAGGAGGCAGAGGCAGGTGGATCTCTGTGAGTTCGAGGCCAGCCTGGTCTACAGAGCGAGTTCCAGGACAGGTTCCAAAGCTACACAGAGAAACCCTGTCTTGAAAAACCAAAAATAAAGTATGTAGAACAAAGGACAAAATAAGAATTAATCCTACTGTCCATAGTGAATCACTGTTTCTAAGGAAACACAGACACCTCTCCCACTTTTAATTTTTATTTTATTTATGTATGTTTATGTCTGCCTGAGTATATACACACACAGGTGTGTGTGTGTGTGTGTGTGTGTGTGTGTGTGTGAATGCCCATGGAGGACAGAAGAGGATATCAGATTCCTTGAAAGCTGGAGTTATAGTTATCTGGGAACCACCTGAGGGTCAGAATTCTATTCCTTATGACTGGGGAGCAAGTACTCTTAACCAATGAGACATCTCTCGAGTTCTCTCCCACTTAAAAAAAATAGAATTGTGTGTGTGTGTGTGTGTGTGTGTGTGTGTGTGTGTGTGCATCTTAGTGTATGTATGTATCACTCACATACAGGAGCCCACAGAAGTCATAAGAAGACATTAGGCCCTCAGGAATTAGACTTACAGGTGATTGTGAGCTGTTAAAAGGGATTTGATCTTGGGTCCCCTGCAAAAGCAGTTAAGTGCTCTTACTCACTGATCTATCTCTCCTGCCCAACCTCTCTCCCATTTTTAGACATGTTCCTTAAAGACATAATTGATGCCCATCAGGGAGACTGGTTCCCCATGAAGGTTACTCTGGGTTTGGAGTGTGGTATTCGAACCAGTGTGCAGGTATATCAGTTGGCTACTGCTGGGGCACAAGCAACCACATGCACACTCACTGGCTTACGCAGTTATTGATCATGTGTGGACATGGAAGTTGACTGAGGACCCAATGGTTTTGGTGTAGGCAAGTGCCGGGTCCTAATGAGTCTGCTCCATTCAGCTCTCACCCTCCTGGACCCAGGGGGTCTCTGTGAGGAAGTCACAATGTCAACCCAAATTCTGAGGTGGGAAAACAGTCTGCCTCCCAGGGAGCTCTGGCTAAAGAATGGATTTACATGGTCATGGAAGGATGGCAACCTGGGGCCAATAATTCAATCTATCCTGTGAGGCAGTTTTAATTTTAACCCAGCACAAGGGGCTTGCGTCTAGGTACAGGCAAAACAAAAAGCATGCCAAGAACTAACAGCATACAGAAAGATGCATTGCCTGCAGCAGGTTAATAGCACAGGGGTTATTTCTGAAGCAATGCTGGTAAGCCGGTCCATATCCATATAGAAAAGCACTTGGAGGATGGGCCACCAAGGAGCCGGAGGTAGCAGTGTGAGGAGGAATGATTGCAGACGCATTTCGGGAAACACTTAGCTCAAGGGTCCGGTGTAGAAGACAGATGTGTTTATTACAAACTGAAGCTGGCACTCTCAAGGGTGAGAGGCGGCAATGGCTAGCAACCGTTGTGCCAACCTGCATGTTTAAGCAGGTCCATAGTCATTTTCTAAACTATGGAACACACAGCTTCCAGAGATGGTGTTTCTTGTCCAGGTAATTGACAGGACCATTTGGATAAACTTTAAAGGAGAAACGGATAGCCGTCTTAGTTTTATCAGAAAGTCTATGGGTTTTTGTAATCTTACAGGTTTTTATGGGCTGTTTAGATTGTTATGTCTCCATTCAGAGTCAGAGATATGAATCAGGTTCTATTCTTTTTACTTTTTATTTAGGCCGGCGGTACGTGTGTGTACCATGGCATGCAGGTGGAGGTCAGAGGACAGCACCCAAGAGTCAGTTTTCTCCTTCCGCCATGTGGGTCCAGGAGAAAAAACTTAGGTCAGCAGGCTCGGTGGCAAGCACCTGTTCCAGTTTGCTTCTTGATGCCATGATAAACATCATGATCAAAAGCAAGCTGAGGAGGAAAGGGTTTATTTGGCTCACACTTCCATCACAGACACCACTGAGGGAAGTCAGGGCAGGAGCTGAAGCAGAGACTAACAGAGGAATGGAGGGAGGCTGCTCACCGGTTTCCCGGAACCACCTGCACAAGGATGGTATCTCTCCCGGTGGGCTGGGACCACCTGCATCAATTAAAATTCAAGAAAATGCCCAAAGACGCATCCACAGGCCAACCTGATAGACAGTTCTGCATCTGATGGCTTTTTCCCAGGGTGCCAGGTTGACAGGCCAGGATTAGCCATCACAGTGCCTTTACCTGCCCAGCCATCCTGCTGGTTCCTCAGACCCCAGTCACTGCCCCACAACATCAGTCCCTGTTTTATAAGCTGCTGTGGGGGGGGGGTTCCTGTTGTTAGTGTTATTTCTTTTTACTCCTTTGGCTTTTGGAGGGGGCCGCCACCCAGTTCCCAAATAAGTCACACAGGAGTCTTAGTCTTTATTTTTTTTTGGTTTAAATAAAGGCCCAGCCTTAGGTTGGCTTGTTTCTAGCCAGCTTTTCTTAACTGAAATTACCCCACCTACCTTTTGCCTCTAGGTTTTTTTCTTTTCTTTCTTGAGTAATCCTACTTTTACTTTTACTTCACCGCTGGCTGGCTGGCCTCTTCTTTTTCTCACTCCTAGATCTTTTTCTTTTTCTCCTATTTATTCTCTCTGCCTGCCAGCCAGCCTTGCCTGTTTTTCTCCTTCCTAGCTATTGGCTGTCCAGCGCTTTATTAGACCATCAGGTGTTTTAGACAGGCAAAGAATCACAGCTTCGCAGAGTTAAACAAATGCAGCATAAAAGAATGCAACCTATCTTTGCATCATTAAAACAAATGTTCCACAGTATAATGTATCATATCTTATGTAATATTCTACGGCAGGGTCCATATTCAATGACTTTCAATATCTGACTAGTTACCTATCACGAAGACCCAGGATCAAATTGCTTCCCTGAGAATTTATGCAAACAGAACCCCTGGGTCTGAGAGCACATCTCAGATGCATTCACCTGGTAGCTTGCTTTCTATTTTTGGTGGACAAAAATGGTATGGTTGAAACATTTTGAAAGTTTACAGACCATTCTTAATTAGTTTTGTGGTTTGTTTGCCTTTGAACCATCCGTGCCAATTTAATTTTATTTATTTTTGTGAGTTTGGGCCCCTGGACTGAATGGAAATGAAAAGAAGTGAGTGCTGGGCACCAGCGTTTGCCTCTCTACCCTTCCTGACTGCAGACCCCCGTGGTGATTTCTGCCCCATCTCTCTTCCTTTCCCTGATGGCCCGTAGCCTCTCGGTGCACCACATAGTCCCATCCTCTCATAAGTGCTTTTGTGAGTATTTTGTCAAGAAACGAGGGAAGTTACTAACACTGCTCCCCACAGGCCTGGGGCCCAAGTCTAAACCTCGCACTTAGCCTGGCACTGGGCACTTCCACAGCACTTTGCCTCCTTTTCAGGCAGCCGTGACGGCCCCGAAGTCTCTGCCCTTGTGTCTTGGCCACTCTTCTTACCCAAACTTCTTCCTTCTAAGATTCCCTCAAGAGGATGGCCCACCCCCTCCTTGCTTTGACATTCTTCCTCCTCTCTTCTTCCCCTTCCCAGGGGACACAGCAGCAACAAGTAGGGAGGATTTGCAAAGGCTATGCAATCAGCACCACCCGGCTCGAGGGATTAAACAGAGGCACCGAGAGGCCAAGTGTTGTGGGATACTTAAGATGTGTTACATTTGTGTATGCTGCAGAATGTTTGTTTAATGATGCAAAGATGTATTGCATTCTTTTAAGTTGCATTTGTTCAGATCTGTAAAGCTGTGTTACTTTGCCTGCCTAAAACACCTGATTGGTCTAATAAAGAGCTAACAGCCAATAGCTAAGTAGGAGAGAGAAATAGGCATGGGTGCCAGGCCGAGAGAATAAATAGGAGGAGGAATTTAGGCTCGAGAAAAAGAGCAAGGAGCGAGAAAAGGAGAGGAGGATGTCAGGGGCCAGCCACACAGCCACACAGCCACCCAGCCACACAGCCACACAGCCACACAGCCACCCAGCCACCCAGCCACACAGCCCCCAGCCTCCAGCAACCCATCCACCCAGCCACACAGCCACACAGCTAGCCACGGAGTAAGAAGAAAAGATATACAGAATAAAGAAAGGTAAAAAGCTCAGAGGCAAAATGTAGTTAAAGAGAAACATGATAATTTAAGTTAGAAAAGCTGGCTAGAAACAAGCCAAGCTAAGGCAGGGCATTCGTTAATAAGAATAAGCTTCTTTCCTGTATTTATTTGGGAGCTGAATGGCAGGTCCCCGAAGAGTAAAAAACAAACAAGCAAACAAACAAAAACTGCAGTCAAGTGTCTTATCAGAAGTTGCACAGCCTGCTACTGGGAGAAGTAGATAACCAGGAGTCTAGATTCTCAAACGAGTGGTCGCTTGACTGTGATTGACAGCCTCTTTCAGAGAGCCACACCCACTGTACTCAGCTTCCTTCTCTGAGGGGGCGTCCCTAGCTCTTGTCCCATCTCCAGCCATAGCTAGCACAATGCTGGGTGCATTCGGGTGACTGGGTGGATTGGTGTTGGTTGAGTGACTAGTAGAGACCTGCGGGCTTGCTAGGGCCTCATGGGAGATGCTCGAGATGCCCCGACACGATCATGCTACGTCTTCCCTTCCCCTGGGAAGATGATGAAAGGAGCCCACAGCAGCCACTTAGGCAGTGTGCCTTCCTCAGAAACAACAACTTTTGGATTATAACGTGAAGGGGTTGTGACATCCTAGGGGCTGCCGATTACGTGAACTCACCGGAAATGGCTGTTCCCCCTCCCTCCGTCCCCCCGTCCCCCCCCCCCGTCCCCCGTCCCCCATCACCCCGCTGAGCCTCACAGCAGCCGATGAGAAGGCCTTCTTCACCAGGCAAGGCTTGCTCACTGCTGCTGCTGTTACTAGGCACTCCAGTTGGGACTGTCCCCTCTAGGCAGAGGGGTTTCTCTTGAACCTGAATTAACTGACATGAGCCCGTGCTAAAGAAGGCAGTCCTTCAGAGCGCTGCCGAGTGCTGAGTGCTGATCACTCTATGCCTACAACCTAATTTTCCCTTTCTTTCTTTCTTTGTTTCTTTGTTTCTTTCTTTCTTTCTTTCTTTCTTTCTTTCTTTCTTTCTTTCTCGGTTTTTTGTTGTTTTTTGTTTTGTTTTGTTTTTCAAGACAAAGTTTATCTGTGTAACAGCCCTGGCTGTCCTGGAACTCACTCTGTAGACCAGGCTGGCCATGAACTCACAGAGATCCATACCTGCCTCTGCCTCTGCCTCCCAAGTGCTGGGATTAAAGGTGTGTGCCACCCCCACCCAGCCCCAAACCCACTCTTGACACCAGACATGTCCTGGTAGAGGATCCAAGCACTTCCCGACCTCAGATTCACTACAAAGTGACAGCAATCAAGACAGCTTGGTTTTGGTGCAAGAAGAGTCAGACTCAGTCTGGAGATTGGGAGGGGGAAGCTCTGTTAACAGGAGGTACTAACAGATCTTTCAGAGGTGACGAAATGTTCTTGAATTAAACAGTGTAATTTTGACTACACTGGCAGTGTTAAGGACATACTTCAGAGAGGTATATTTTTATGGTATGAGAATTATATCTCAGAAAGCTTAAAAAAGTAAATTCAAGCTCTGTTATGGGCTGAAGCCAATCCGATAACATTTCTCATTGCTGGAGTTGAGTATAGTAGCTCAGTGGGAGGCAGTCAGAAGAGGCAGTCAGGGGTGCTTGGCTGAGCCCCTGAGGAGGGTTCAAGCCTCCTCTAGTCACTAGAATGCCCAACTCCAGTAGTCTGTGTGTGCCTCTGTATGCAAGGAGATGCTGTGCACTCATCTGCAGGGGTGTGTGTGTGTGTGTGTGTGTGTGTGTGTTACATTATGGCTTCCAGCACATGGGTATGTATCAAATATCAAAGCTGGATTTGATATCAAGTAACCCTTCTGGAAAGGGACACTGGCCTCCAATAGCTGTCTTGCCACCTCTCAATATGACATCTTTTCTGCAACTGGCATAGTCGGATCTACAGGCTCTGTGATGAGAAAGGAGAGGTCATCTTGGCTCAGCGGGTACTCTATGGCATCCACACAGCCTGGTCCTTCCTGCCCAAAGGAGCTCCGCATCACTATTGTCTGAGTGAGTGGACACCAAGACTCCAGGAGATGCAGGGTAGGTAGGGTCAGAGCTACAGCTGAGGCCCAGGCACTCTGAATACAGGGCTATGCTAGGCACATCACCTGCCCAGCCAAGCCCAAGGGTGTGAATTAGGAAGACACATAAAGTACAAAGTGGCCTCACTTCCCTGATGTCAATTTGCAAATGAGAAAAACAGCATGCCTGAGATGCTCCCTAAAACTTGATTAACGAGTCATACTTTCATGCAAGGCTCTTAACTCACCAGTCAGGAGTGGGGGAGGAGCCATAGGAACAAAACAATCAGTCTTTAGGGAAAGACAACTATAACCATGAGCACTGTGGGAAGTGTCCAGCGTGGACACAGGATGCTCTTTAAAACAAAACAAAACAAAAACAAGTGGTGCAGTGGCAGATCACTACCATTAGGGGGCAGAGAATGTGCAAATAATCCCACTGTTGGTTGTCCTGTCTGGAACCAACCAACTTACTTACCAACCTTCCTTTTGGTTCCTGGTGGCAGTGTGACCAGGCAGGTTCTCCCACCTGTGACCTCCACACTCTGGCAATGACTCTTTACTACTATATAACCAGAAGGAAGAAACTGGGGAAGCAGTAGTTTTTAAGCCCTTCTTTTGAGGCGATTGCTATTTGGTATCTCCCAAGATCTCTTGTGTGTTGTCCCCATTTGACACACAAGGAAACTGAGGCTCAGGGAGGATACAGATGAGCCACATGACAGCCAGTGACTGGGCTGGATCTAGGGAGACAGTCCCACCCAGACTTTCCCCAGGTGCAGAGGAAAGGGGTCTCCAGTTCACTGGAGCAAGGGGCGTGGTCTAGGTTTTAGATAGCTCGTATGGGCTCAACAGTCCTGTGGCCCTCTAGAGGGATGCCTGTGCCATCCCAGAGAAGAGCTCCTGCTGCTGCTGGGCATCCAGGATGGCTGCACAGACCTTGCCACAGAATAGTGCTTACAATAGTGTTCACCAGGGCTGCCTGGGATTTCTTCCCATCTCTGCAGCCTGTGGAGATGGAGTTCAGTGAGATAGGCGGATGCCCTCACCACCAGCGGCTACGCTGACAAAGTGGGAATTCTGCACAGAGCCCCAGAACTGAGTGGAGTTAGCCAGTCAGTCCATGTCTACTGCAGGACAGTATGGCAGAATCATCCCCCGCCGAGATGCTTTTGGCTAACTGACTTAGACAATTCATCAGCTGAAGTTCTCCTTCCCAGGTGATTCCAGGTTATATCAAGTTGACAGTCACAGCTAACCGTCACAGTAACAATGCTTATTTTTCATGATGTTGGGATAATAATATAAATATGTACTTCATGTGTGTTTATTGGTATAGGGGTGTGTGTGCGTGCGTGTGTGTGTGTGTGTGTGTGTGTGTGTGTGGTTACTCTTCTCCTTTCCACACATCTATTACTTCCTTGCTGCATAAAAAAGAGAAATCAGGAGCCTGAGACCCTACCAGAGGTTATAAGATATTGTCACCAGGCAGTCAGTCTAACCCAGGCACCTGGGTCCTTTCCTTTTATACTTCTCATGGTAACATCAGCCTTTGTGTGTCCCCACCCAGAGCCAAGCAGCTGGGTGCTCAGAGAGACACATGCAGTGAGTCATGACTGGCCAGGACCATACCTGGACACCCATCACTGTATCAGGCTCAGTCTTGACTCCCCAGGGAGCACTGGAACCAGACATCCTTCCAATAGGTGGGTCAGTCCTCAAGGGCTAGGGACTGGGTAAAGGTCTGGCTTATACCCACAGTGACTGAGGAACGATCTCTGGGGGACCAATAAGTACCCCATATGAACCATTTTGGACTCTGGTTTCTTATCCACAAAAAAACATGGAGAATGGAGGGGAAAATCCCACAGTGAGGTCCCCAAGCCACCATGCATCCAGTCCCTCTGCGTATCCCAGACCCTTAGAGATGCATCTATGCTTTGGAAATCTGCTCACGGCTAGGATGTGGTGGCTTCCACATATATCCTAGCCCTTGAGTGGATGAGGCAGGTAGATGGTATGGGTTCAAGGATAGCCTGGGCTAACTACACAGTGAGATAAAATTATCTTGAGACTCTGTGTCAGGAAGAGAGAAAGGAGAAAAGCAGAGTGAGAGGGGGGAGAAGGAGGAAAGAAAAAGAAAGGAAGAAAGGGAAAGGAAAGGATGCTGTGTTCATAGGGAGGCCATCACTTGTGGCTTCAGGAGGGTGAGGCCCCAGGATTTCCACTTCACAGGGTCATTTGCAAGCCCTGCTTCGTGGTGGGACTACTCAGTCCCCAGAGCTTGCAGCTGAGCCAAGTTCTGAGGTCAAAGCCGAGCTGAGGATGAAGGATTGTGCCCTTGTCCCCACATCTAGGACTCACTCCCTTCCTTGACCTTGACTTCCTTGGGACAGTTTTGCCTTGCGACAGCACTAGGGCAGGGCTTGGGCAGGGCAGGACCAGGATCAGGGCAGGAGAGCCAGGGATGAGGTAGGGGCATGGCAGGGCAGGACAGGGTAGGGCAGGGTCAAAGCAGGAGCAGAGGCAGAGGCAGAGGCATGCGGGACCAGGGCAGGGCAGGGGCAAGGGCATTACATGGCAGGAGCACATCAGGTCAGGGCCAGGGCAGGGCCAGGGCAGGGGCAGGGGCAGGAAAGGGTCAAGGCAGCTCATACCTGGCTAGTAGTTGTCTACGCTCCTGCCACAACACCTGTGGGTTCACATCCCTATCTTCAGGATTGCTCGGGCCAGCTCCCTGAACTGCACATGTGGCTATCAGCAGTGTGCCTCACCACCCCGGCAATGCAGGAGCCAAGCAGGGGCCAGATAGACCTACTCAGAGCAATGATGGTGGCTGCTTCCTATCTGGGTCCTCCTGACGATCCTTGAGAGTCTGGGCCAGCATGTCCCCTTCACAGAAAGGGAAACAAGCTCAGAGATGGGCAGTGATCAGCCAAAGATCACACAGCAGGCCTTGGTCTGGATTCAGGGCTCACTACTTCTAAGTGCAGGATCCCATAACTGGTATGGCCCCATCAGTTCCCAACTATATGGCACCAAGATACGCAGGGGACTTCTAACAGGTGTCTGCTTCTAGAAACATCCAGATTCCTGGGGTGGGACCAAACTAGTTCCCACAGCAGCCTGGCTCCATTGTCTCTGTGCTTAGCCCTCCACACACACATTGCTCATCCATTGCTCTGAGCTCACATGGAGCCTAGGGAGCCTGGGAGAGATCAGAACAAGGCCGCCCAGAGTCAGCTCACGGTTAAACCTAGAAGACGATGCATTACAGTTTCCATACAGTCTTGCTAAAGGTGCTTTGGCCAGAGACTCTGTGCTGTGATCCATTACACGGTGACCTGTCTTGGCCATCTATCGGGCCAGCAACAGGGTCGGTCAGCAGAAAGCGAAAGTGAAGGTGGGCTGCTCAACTCCTTGAGTACCAAGCGCCTGATGGATTCAAGAGCACCACTCCATAGCTCTGGGTGGTGACATCATTATCCTAGATGCACCAGCCCTCCCATCTCCACTCTACACAGTGCCGGGCTTAGAAGCACAGATGCACACCCATTCCTGGTTTCCTACAACATCACAGAGGGTACCCTGAAGTGGAAGCTGGGTTATCGACGGTCTTTTAGCCTTCCTCACCCATCCCATGGTTCAGCTCTCTGGAGAGGGGGAGAAGGAGGCTAGGGCTCTGTGTAACATGCAGTCATGGGGAGGGAGATTCAGATGCTCACCTGAAGTGAGGTCCCAAATCCTCGGGCCTGTGTTCTCTCTTCTACTCTTCACACCAGGGTTTCAGTGGCTACAACTTGCTTGTTTCCCAGAGGCACCCTGATTCCAGACTCAGGGTGCAGTGTAGTCCAGTACAGGGAGGGGGCAGCCGGAGGGCTCAGGACATTCTGCGGAGCTGCAGAAGCTGTGCAACTGCAAGGATCCTGACCTGGTGCCACCCTAACTCATGCTACCCCAGGAAGGCCTCTGTCCACTCTGAGATATGAACATCACAGCCTCTGGGGGAAGCCGTGGCTCTGAGAAGGCAGGTAAAGAGCAGGCAAGAGCTTGGGTCTGGCCAGGAGAGAGAAGATGGAGGAGCAGGAGCAGGGACTGGGGTCTCTTTGGGGCAGCAGCCTGTGCTGGAGGAGGGAGACACCATTGACTGATGATGGAGGGTTTGGGTTCCCTGTGATTCTGAGGCCACACCCATCTCACATGCTTCACTACCTCAACGCCATTCATTAGCCCTGCCTGCCCAGGTGACCCCAAGTAGATGTAGAGAGTGGGAACTGCTTCCATGGTTTTAGAGCTCCCAGAGTGGATATGGCTGGCAGGGAAGAGTCTGTTCTGGCTTTGTGTTGAGAGAGGAAAGTGTGTCCATAAGCAGGGAAGGTCAGTGGAGACAGAGAACCCTTAAGGGGTAGGGCTGCCCCGAGGTGGGTTAGTGCTTGCCTATGGGGTGGGGGAGACCCTAGCATTGCAAGGCCCGAGGTTCTCTCTAGAGAATGGGAATAAGCCAGACATTAGAGAAGGGCATTCCAGAAACAGGAACAGCAAGACAAAGTCTCAGAGGCACGGGAGAGCCTGCATGGCTCATGAGAGTCTTGGGCAGAGCCTGAAAGGGAAGGTCAGTGGTGGGTGGGTGGCTTGAGCTGGAGAAGCTGGTGGCAGGAGCTGAGGGCATCGACAGCAACAGAAAGGGACCAGAGTACTGTAGGAACAGAGAAATGGGGTGGAAGATGCTAAGGAAGGCAGAGAGGCCATTAAGCTAACATAGCAGCTAAGAGACCACAGGGATCTAGGGCGGGCTCCAAGAAGCAGGCAGCAGGAACCAAGGGAGACAGCCCAAAATGTGCTCCTGATCTGGGCCCAGCATTTTCTTAACTGAAAGAAAGTATATAATTGGCTGATGGCCATGGGTCCACCCTGTGGCTTAACAAAGCTATCTGCATCACTACTGTTTGCTTTGGGTCTTGGGTAAGAGAAGGGTCACTGAACACAGCACTGTGCACAGCAGTACCACAGCAGTCAGTCTGATGAGAGAAGGCATCTAAGCGACTGCCAGGTGGGTAATGCACACCACACAGATACATAGAACAAAGGGAGGATTTGAATCTGGGGCTGAATAGAGGTTTCATCACGTGACCAAGAAAGATGTACATTTAAACTGTGTGAATTGTGTACTTTTAAGGATTTCCATTGAACATATTTGAGCATTGATGGATCATGAATAGCTGGATCACATGTTAGGAGTACTGGTCTACCTTCCTTATATTGCTATTAATTACGGAGATTAGGCTGGCCCATATACACAAAGCCCTGACATTAGTCACCATTATCCTGCCCAGTGACATTAAAACACATCTGAAGCTAGGAGGTTCATAATGAGGAGAAGCTGCTGCTTCAGACACGCACCCACATCCCTGTGGTGGTTCCGTGGTGACACCATGGAATGCTTAAATGACAGGCGGGGCCCTGTCTAGAATGCTTTTCAGACATGTTGGGGTGCTCTCCTAGTTTTACCCTTTCCATTTAAACAGACCCCAAGAGTCCACAAGAGGGCGTCTGCATGCTTCCCCAGAACCCGGGAAGATACGCAGCCCAGGGACACCATCCCTTCCTCTGAGCTGCAAAGAAGTTCCCTGGCCTTGGGAAATATGCTGCTTGGAGCTGGGATGAACATTCCGATCTGGGTGGCTTTTTACTAGCTCCCTGGGTGGCCCACACCTTTTTATCATCACTTTTAGAGCTCCCAGTGTCCTCTAAGATCCTAATTTTAGAGGTGGTCTCTCCCCATCCTGAGGCGCTGTGGTGAGGAAGGGGGAAAGCAGGGTACTCTTGAAGCCAAGGAGAGGGAGAGCCAAGAAAGGAGACCAGTTCCTGTCATTGTCCCCAAAGTCCTGAGGCTGTGGATTCCTCAAGTGTGACAAAGATAGCAGACCAGTCAATCTGAAGTCCCTCTGGCTTTACCTGAGCACACTGGGTCCTTCATCAACAGAGCCCCCTTTCCTGGCTGGCTTCCAAGATCCAGCCTGAGAAAGACTGAGAGGGGTCTGTGAGGATAAAGAATGGGGTTCTCAATGCTGAGACAGCAGGGGTGGTGGCAAAGACCGGGACAGCCACTGAGAAGAGCCCCTGCCTATGGTGGGCAGACAAAGGACCAGAGCTCTGTCGTCCTGCTAGAGAATTTTGGACAATGTCTTCCTAGAGCCTTTAGATAGGCCCTCCAGCTGTGACCTTGGACTTAAGAGGCCCTGAGAAGTGGTCAGCGTCAAGCCCTCCCAGACTTTGGACCTGCAGCACACTCAAGCTGGTTATGAAGAACCCAGTGAGACACACTAAGAATTCAAGGGCTGGTACTTCGGGTCTCTAGGGACTCAAGGCCAAGGTAAGTTTCAAGGCTATCATCTAACCTGTCTCAGTTCCAAATATCTCAGTGCCAGGAGAAATTCAGATCTGGCTAAAATCCTGAGGCTTTCCAGGAGAGGTGGGGGACAGGAGGGCCACCCACATGTCCAGCTGAGTATGCCAGGCCCTGGAAGCCGTATGCTTAGGATTTCCATTCCTGGAACAGAATTCATCCTAGGGAGAGACTGATCATTGGCTGGTGTACTTTGGCCCAGATGGTATTCCCAGTACTGGACCTGACCACACATCACAAATTAGCTCACACTTCCTGGCCAACCTGTGCTTCCTATTGTAGGTGTGAAGTTGCCTGTGTCCCTGACCTGGGAGCATGGTCTGGGGGTTAGCTCGACCTTTGGAGAACAGTCTATTTGACTTGTTGGAGTCTGCTGAAGCAGCTGATAGACCTCTGACTGGGTGAGGATGGAGCTGGTCTCTGCACACAGTAGGAAGTTTACAGGCACTGCTCCCAGCTTACCCCCACTTTCCATACGGTTTGGGACAAACTACAGACCTGCATCCAGATCCCATGGACACAAAGGAGACATAGGACCAAGACACAAGTGATGAACTTGGGCCATGTGTTGGGAGCTGATCCTTGCCCTGTACCTTCATGAGCCAATCCAGACAGAGGCTTGAGTGTCTCCTGTATGACTAGTTAGCATCGCAGATATTAGGTGTCCTGTCCTTGTCCCCTCATCTTGACCCTGATTAGTTTTTCTTTTTAAGTAAGCTATTGGAAAAGAATGAGCCTAACCCCCCTCTGGCTTCTCCATCTCACCAGGTAATCTTTCCCTTTGCCATGCACTCCCACCATGAAGAGGCCCAACTGAGTATTCTCACTAAAGCCTAGCCTATGGGGCTATCCAATCTAGGAGAGTCAGCTGATGACTGTGTGAGTTAAGTGAACTTCTTTACAAATGACTCAGCCCCAGATGTTTTGCTCTAGCGATGGAACGAGACTAATACAGATCTCTCCCTACACACAGGGTCCTCACCTCAGGGTCTGTTTCTGGGGAAGCTCGATAAGATACAGTCTGGCATCTCACCCTCATGGCATCATCTGGGGAACAGAGGACTATCCTTCTAGGATCTCCTGGGTATTGTTAGAGGTGGCACAGGAGTATGGGTGAGCCCTGTGACTGCCACCAAGTTGTCCTTTCTTCTTGAGAACAGAACTAGAAAGCCATTTCCATCCTATCTGAAGTGGCCCGTATAACTTGAGATGTTGTGGAATACTGTCTTAACTAGGCAAAGATGTGCTACATTTGTTTATGCTGTGGAATAATATTTTAACTGTGTAAAAAGGTGTGTTACATTTGTTTACTGTTTAATGATGTAAAGATGTGTGTTTAACTATGTAAAGATGTGTTGCATTTGTTTTACCTTGCCTGCGTAAGGCACCTGATTGGTTAGGCAGAGGGAGGCTAGGCGGGGCTGCTGGGTAGAGAGAATAAACAGGAGAAATCTAGGCTCGAGGAAAGAACAAAGAGAAGGGGAAAAGAAAGAAGAGAATGGGCAGAAAAAAGAGGGACATACCCGGGGGCCAGAAGCCAGGCAACCGCCAGACAGACAAGAGAAGCAGGTGAAAGTAGGCTGTACAGAAGGAAAGGAAAGGCAAAACCCCGAGGCGAAAGGTAGCTAAAGAGAAGCAGGCTAATTTAAGTTAAAAGAGCTATCCAGAAACTAGCCTAAGCTAGGCTGAGCATTCAGAACTAATAGGTCGCCATACACGATTTGGTTGGTGGCCCAAAAGAAAAAGCCTACTATGGTGAGGGGTGGTGAGAAAATGTCTTCCGCACGCCTGCCTTTTCCAGCTAACAGATGGCTATATCACAGCCCAGGGGTGCCCACATCTGTCAGACGGCAGAGGCACCCACAGAAGCAGCCTGGGATCTGAATGAAAAGACTTTCAAGAGTTAAGCAGTGCTTGCATCCTGATGCCTTGGGGTTGGTTCCTTTGTCCCAGCAGCCACTCTTGAGGAGTTCAGAAGGCCTGACCTTTGGCCGTTCTTCTATCGCTTACTCTCTGAGTGTCTCCTGCAGGTTGAGCATCAAACAGATAAGAAACAGGCCTAGAGTCATGTGACCGGGAGGTGACTCCAAAGTCAGCTTACTGTCCACAGAAGGGCTCCAGTCTTCCCAGTTCAGCCTTCCAGGTTCCTAGTGTGCCACACCACTGCCAATATTAGGACCTGCCTCGAGCCTGTCCCTATAATCCCAGGGCATTTTGGGAGATGAAACTGGGCTACTGGGGAGCTATTCTGCCCAGTGTCCTTACTCCTCAGTCTCCTTATTGCCCAGTCCCACCATTAGGCCATGGTTCCTGTCCCCAGGAAAGGACTTCCACTGGCCTAACCTTAGAAATAAGCCACTGTCAGGCTCACTCGGTACCTGTGGCCCCTTCTGGCACATTTCGCCCCCCCTGCACCCTAAACCCTTCTAGCCCAGGGGCTGGGCTTCCCTCCCCCAGCCGCTGATTCTTCTATCATCCAGCCATGGCAGCCATGCTCTCTCTTGGTGTCATTCGTGGTCCTGAGCTCCTCTCATGGTCTGCTTGCTCTCCCTTCCTCTTCCTCTTCTCTTCCTCTTCCTCTTCCTCTTCCTCTCTCACTCTCCCATCTCACTCCTCTCTCGGTCCCATTCAGTCTGGACCCTTCCAGATGCCTCTGGCTGTACTCTCTCTCATTCTCCAATGAAAACTTTCTCAACCATACCTAGGAGCAGCCATGTCCTCATTTTTATTCAACCACCCAAACTGTCTGTGTGTTGTAGAGGCCCGGGCTTCTGGAACACCTATCCTGTAATCAAGGTCACAGCAGTTTCCTGTGACCTAAGAGATTCTTACACATCAGTCAGGGGCCCTGAAAATAGGAATTCAAGTGGAAAATACTTGCTACCCAGGTAGGTGGGGTTTCAGATAAGTAGCAGGTAACTGTTTAGCATAAGTATATCCTATGTGACTTCAGGGATATATTCATGCTACAAATAGTGTCTATCTGGAATTAAAACTTAACTCGGCATTCCGTACCTTTTCTGATGGTCCTCCTTCAAGATTTAGTAGGCACAAGCAACAGAAGGGAAGTTACTGGAAAGACAGGTGATGAGCAGGGTCAAGGGTGCTGAGGGAGGGTGGCATCCCCTGAGGACGAGCATGGCAGAGGGAGAGCCTGCCCCAGAGGGAGAAGCTACTGTCCCAACCGGAGCTGCAGCCAGGATAGACCCACCCACTGTCACAGCCTGACCTGGCCTCATCACCCCCTAGTGCCCCCTCTTGGTTGAATCCAGAGAGCAGGAGGCCTGGAAATGTCTTGGGCAGCATGAGGAGAGGCGGAGCCTGGGTCTGGCAACTCCTGGGAATCAGCACAATCTAGAAGAGTCAACCGCTTTGCTTAATCCTCCTTGGGTTCTATCCCCAGACCAGGTGCTGACAGGTCTCAGATACTGCATACAGCCCGGAGATCCACCAGTGCACCTGCCCATAGAGGCCCAGAGTCAAGGCCCTTAGATATTGCTGGACGCCAGAGGCCTTCCAGTTCCTCCAAGGTCTTGCTTGAGTCACCGGAAGCTGATCTAGTTTTCTGGTTCTTCTGCCACTAAATTTTGTCCTGAGATTTCTAGCACCCCCTGCAAACCCACCCTCTAGCTGCTGTCTCCACACAGACGGTCTCCACCTCACAAGTCCCCAAACCTTCTCTAACAGGTCCCAGCAGGCAGGCCACTGCTTTGCCTCTGAGTCCAGGAGAACCTTCTAGGCAGTGGAAAGTAAAGAAGAGGCGTTTCCTCCTTGCCTCCCAAGCCCAGTGTGACTGCAGAGCCTGATCCAGCGTTCCCGACGCCCTCCCTGGAATGCAGCCCAAGTCTGGGCACGGCTGCAGTGCCCACATGGCCCAGACTTCCCAGTGCTACATTTACCTCCCTTCTCCCTGCCTTCTGGTTACACCCAACCCCGAGAGGAACCCAGGAACTCCCCGGTGCAGCAATGGGACCAGCCTGCGGCCCGCAAGCTGGAATAACCCACTTGTGCCAAGAGTTATCTGCCAGGATTAAGTCCATCCAGTCCCCTTCCCCAGGCCCTTCCATCCTTTCCCGGGTCCTGCCATACCTTCCTCTCCATCTTCACGTCTATCGTCCCCTTTTGCCCCCACCCCCTTCTTTCACCCTTCTTGTTGAGCCCTCTCCCCCCCTCCACTCCTTTGCCCCCATCCCTCCTTTATTTACCTCCTGCTCTCTGCAGGACTGGGTAGGAACACTGCTAGGACCGTGACATTTGACTCATGCTTTGAGGATAAAAATAATAATAGCTGCATTCATTGGGTGCTAGCCTCAAGTAGTCACTGCCCTGGATGCCCTCATTGGGCCCATGGGCAATAAGGGGCAGGCGGGTTGGGCAAGGGTAGAAGTTCAGAGGAAGTTATTGCATTAACCCAGAGGCCCCCGAGGCCTTTGCAGTCAGCTGGGATCTGCTTCTGGGAGCAGCCTTTGCTCCAGACATAGCCCGACAGATACCGAGGTCAGAAACCAGGCCACTGCCCCCTGGGGCCAAGAGATGATCTGGGGCATGTGACAACAGATAGTTGATCCTGCTGGGGCAGGAGTGACACTAAATATAGGGCCAGGAACCTGAGGGCAGGACATAAAGCAAGCAGCCAGCTGGCCAGCCAGGAAGGTCCCAGACCAGGCCCTGCACCAACTCAGAGTCAGCTCTGGTCCTTGGAGCCTGTCTGACATGCATATCAGGACAGCCACCCCCTCAAGTATGCCCAGCTGTCATTATGCCAGGACTTGTGTGCCTGGCCGCACGCTCTGCAGGGCTAGGCCAGGAACTATGACAGCGCAGTCTGGAGGGGAGCTTGGCCTGTGTGGTGTCAAGAAAAGCGCAAAGGGGAAGGGTGGGGAGGAGGAGAGAAAGAAAGACCCGGTGGCTCCCGCCTGTGCCAGTAGCTGGTTCAGCCAGAACCAGGCAGGGAGGGTTAGGGCGCCTCTGTGCTACCTGAGCCTGGGCAGGGAAGTGCACACATCACCTCTGCCCTGGGGACAGGGGGAGGCAACACCTCTTTCCAACCAGAGGTCCAACCTTAACTGGGTCATGCTGGAGACCATAGGTCCACAAATGGGAAAAGGGGCCAGGCTGCCGGGATACAGGGCACGTGCAATGCCAGCTGAGCCTCGCTCAGGGATAGTCGTGGAATGATGCTCTCATGCAACCTTCAGAGCTGGCTTACAAGCCTTTCCACAAGCCGCCCAGTTATGTAACTGTCACAGGGCTTGGAGAGTACAAGCACTCAGCACTTTATTCTAAAGGTAAACATTTACATACATATATTATACATGTATAATGTAATAATCACGTGTACAAAATATATGTATATACTATATACTTATATATATGTATATGTATACATATACAGAATACTTGAGGGCATTATATATGTAAAATGTAATGTAAATATAGGTAATATATGTAAAATCTGGCAATCTTCCTATAAGCTGTGGGTACTATCATTTCTCCCCATATTTGTAAACTAGGAAACCAAGGCTCAGAGAGTTGTTCAGGGTCACACAGCTAGAAAGGTCTGTATCTGGCAGATAGCTTCAGGGTTGTAGCTCTGAGGCACCGGGCTCTACCAGGGACATAAACAACCATCACCCTTACAAATGATTCTGTGCTGGGATGACCCCAAGATCCACCGACTGTGTGGTAAAGCAGGTACAGTAACATTGACATTCAGATTGTCAGGATTTAAAGGTAGCCCACTGTCATCCACAACATGGACATCCCCAAAGGCTTCTGGGTTGCCAGAGAGGGCAGCTTCCAAGTTCCCAGATGCAGAACTCTAAGCCTTCTCTTGGTCTCACTGTGGTCAGGGTCCTGCCCATTTGCTCAACTCTGGTCTCCGAGTCTGCAGCACAATGGGGTTACCTAGGAGTGTTAGGAACACCCACCAGAGGACTGGAGCTGAGGCTTCTACCAGGGCTGGGCACTCCTCCACCTCTAGAGTTTCCCTTCTGCACAACAAGGGTGTGGTTCCTTGTGGGATGGAGGCTACATGCCTGGGGCTCATCATGCTGGTTCTAGAAGGTCCTCACAGCATCTGGGTTCCTCTCCTGTGACTTTATGATGACAACACCTCCCTCATAGCACCAGAAGGGGTCCAAAATGGAAGCATCTTACTCCACCCTTGGGACATCAAAATGTCTGGCCCTTCCTTAGGCCCCCAAGTCCAAATTCATACATCGGCAGTCCAGCAAGCCCAGAGCCTTCCACAGAAGGTCATGTCTGTCTGATATTCCACGGTGGGCACTGCATCTCTGGCCTCTCAGGCTTCCTGGGGTACAAAGTTGAGGATGGAATCTGAAACCCACAGCAGCTGCCCTACGGCTGGCTGTCCCTGCAGAGGTGCCAAATGAGTGACAGTTGCATGTTCAGAACTTGATCCCTGCAAGCATGGCTGGCTAGATTTGTGCCTTCCTTCCCTCCCCCTTGGCGAGTACAGGAGTGCCAGAGGATGTTCCCATGTTGCTAAGCTGTGGTGGCAGGAGCTGCTGTGTCCAGCAGGCCCAGTAGGGTCCCACGCAGCGTACCTAGTCCCAGGGGAAGGAGCTTCACATTCTGCTCTTTGCTTGGGGCCTTCCCTCCAGCTGGTGAGCAACGGAGGGAGGGCTCCCAGATCTGTTTGGAACATATTTGTGTGTGTGGGAAACCTGTCCCCAGCAGCTAGCTCAGGCCTATGGGCTGCTTTGGGTTTAATTTTGTCCTTGAGTTCCCCAGGGTGGCTCAGGCATCATGAGATAAACCTCACAGGGGGCCAAGTGACTTGGCCAGTTGGAAGGAGCCCCTGGAATAACTCGGTCCCAGGCTCCCTGACTGCCTTAGCCCTCTGATCCCTGAGCAGTGGGAGATGACTTCTCTTCTGCAGGTGGCTATGGGAAAACGAAACATGCCCAGACCATGGCCTGCTCAGCCCTAGGGGCAACTTGAGCTCTGAGATCTTGCTGAATTCCTCAACATTCAATACTGTCAGACAAGAAGGCTGCAGCTGGGTCCCCAAGCTAAAAATGGCTGGGATTATCTGCTGCCAGGGCCCATGTTGGAAACTGCAGGTGTGGCGGGCTTCCCCCACCCCCCTACAGGGAGGGTGGTCATGTCTGTGTAAGGCTACACTCCTGAGCAGCAGGGGGCGCTGAACTTTGGGTACCTACTCAATATGGAAGACAGGCAGAGCAGCCCAACAGAAAGAAGCATCCTAGAGCAGGGCCTGGCTACAGCAACTCTGCTCTCCCACTCTCCCAACCCAGGTCTGCTCACTTGTACCCCCAAGGGTTCTCCTTTGGCAGCCCTTCAGTGGGGAAAGTGGGCTCGCTCTCTGGGGACCCCAGTGCTCCCTCTTTCTCTCACTGTGCTCCATCCTCCCTCCCAGGACTGAGCCAGTGTGCTTTCCTGATCTCCCTTCTAAACATAGTGCCAGGCCTGGGACCTTGTTTATTTCTCTTCATCTCGGTTATATGAGACCAAAATAAATTTCTATCGAGGTAGCGAGGGCTGAGGCCAGGACATCGGGCTACAGGGTGCTTAATTTAGCTACGATGTTCCACTCTGGGCCCACGTCATCCTTGAGCCTTGGCATTGCCACAACCCAGTTCTCTTGGCCCCTGCCTGGTTCTTCCTCTTGCCTCCTTCCATCCTTCCTGGAACAGGGGTCACCAGCAGAAAAGCCGGCGATGGGTTGTAATTTTGCCATTCCTTTGGGGCCTGCAGGAGAAATCCCGACTCTTCCACGGGGATCCTGCGGCCTTCTAGAGGCCTTCCTCCTGCCCTTCCACAGGCTGACCTGTTTATGGTTTCTGCACGTGTTTGATTACACTTCTTTGTGTCCTCTGAAAGATGGTTGTTAGAGTTGCTCCTGGATATTACTTGATGTTGGGGGATCATGGAATGCTCCAAAAATCACCAGTTGAGGCCATCAGATGCTCAGTGTGGTTACTCATCAGGGATACACAGTATAAAATGACTACATAGCACCACCAATGCCCACAGAAATGGCTAATACTCAGAAGAGATAGGAAAGCCCACAGACTGGACAGGGTATGGATTGACTGGAACCATTACCAACCCTCGGGGGTACAACCGTTGGGGGTAAAAGTGAGCAGACCTGGGTTGGGAGAGTGGGAGAGCAGAGTTGCTGTAGTCAGGCCCTGCTCTAGGATACTTCTTTCTGTTGGGCTGCTCTGCCTGTCTTCCATATTGAGTAGGTACCCAAAGTTCAGGCCCCTCCCTGTGTTGCAGGACTGTCTCTGCTGTAAGACACTAGCATCTGATCCCACGGGCCACAGTGTGTGTGTGTGTGTGTGTGTGTGTGTGTGTGTGTGTGTGTGTGTGTGTTATGCCCTTTGCTGAGTGAACTCAGAGGAGTCACAGCACCTCCCTGAGAAACAAGGGCTCTGGACACAACATCCGAGAGCCCTTCTGGTTGGAGAGGTTAAACACCCTGAGATTAGGGAGCTTCTGCTCTGTTGAGAACTGGCATGATTGAGAAAGACATCCTACCATGAACAGGCAAAGAGAATGAGGTCGAACCCTGATCTTTGCTAGCTTGTCTTCTTGAGACAGGCCTTCTGAGCCCAACACATTGCACATAAATATGAAACTGTCAAGCGCAGAGAAGAGAAACATCCCACACTGGAAGCTGACCTCTCAACTGATACTTGAAGTTGGTCCTGCATTCTAGAAGCCCCAGGCCTCAGAGACATGAAAATACCATCTCAGACCAGGCTGGCCTACCTCTACATCTGGGGTGCTGGGATTAAAGGTTTGTGCCACCACACCTGGCCACCACACCTGTGATTATGAGGGTCAGGAGTGTGTGAAAGGTCAGCTTAGGTGGTTTATCCATGGCGTTGTATGGGGCATCTGTTGGGGATGGAGTAGTACCCCTTTTTAAAACAGGTCCTCACTCACCATCTGTGGCAATCACCTTCCCTGTCCACTCTCTTATCCCTCAGTGGCCCTTCTGCCTGGGCTCCTGGTTGTGGCACACGGGGTCATCCTCACAACATGGCAACTGCAAACTGTCCTCTGTCTAGCTTTGGAGGTCTCCAGATATCACTTCCTCTGCCTCCTACTGCTGAGTACATGGCTAAGGACACCGGGCAGCCAAAGGACAAGAGGAGACAGCTCTTTTCATAGACTACCTGTTCCAGAAATGGAGATACTCTTTCCCAGATCTTGGGGTAGTAGGTCCTTTCTATGGCTCATCCTGTCCAGGACGTCCTGATGCTGGTGCTCATTGGTCCAATGGCTTGTGTCTTTCCCTGTGTCCTTTGGATCCGCCCCACAGCATCCAATTCTGGGTAGCTGGTGTTTCCAATGTTAGCCTTGGCCACCTGCTGCATGCCAAAACACTGAGCTTTGATTTTTCTCAAGGGTCTTATGTAGAACCCTTTACGTACCTTCCCTCACTTAGTCCTCCTTCCTGCCTCCCCCTTTGGGCTCTTCTTACACATCCCCGCTCTCTCCCTGGCTTTTTATTCTCTTTCCCAATTCTGTGTCTCCTTGTGATCCCTCTCTTGTCTTCTCTCTGCATCTCCCTCCTCTCTAGCTCCCGCCTGGGTAGTTCTAGAAACATACCCATATATGGCCTCCATGTCAAGGATCACAAATGATGACATCACGTGAGGGCCGAAGCCCGAGATGCTCTCTGAGGCGGGAGCCTGTCTACTGTGCCCCTCAGAGGAGTGGAAGGCGGGATCACAGCTCCCTCAGTGCAATCTTCAGAAGGGAAATCTGAGAGTCATAACATCTTATAGCTTGGCTTGACATCGCAGTCATGCGGTGGGCCCGAAATAAACTCCCTGCTTCAAAGGAGAGTGTTTCAGAACTGCCTGGCACAGCGACTGGAAGCTCAGGGCCGGCACAGGAGGAAAACTCAGGGAGCATGTTCTGAGTTCAGACAGTCAAGAAAATCTCTTTGTTGCCCAGCCCTGTGCCCCTGCTGCAGAACCTCACAGGTAATGCTTTTGACTTGGTCACAGTCGCTTTAAAAAGAATTGCTGGGCAGGCTGGGACCTGCAGCTTCAGGACTCACCGAGGCCGTAGGCAAACTATGCCCATGCCTCTCCCTCTGCTCCTTCTCTGCATCTCTGCACATATTGGAGACTTTGGGTCTGTGGGCAGGGAACCAGCACTCTGCATGCTCGATAGCTATTCTCCAGCTTAGAGTGTCACTCTTGTGCACCTCTAAACACGGACGTGTAAAAGGAGTGAGCAGCGATGCTATTTGTTATCCGGTCCATGGGATCTCTGGTAATGTCTGTGTTAGACAGGTGACTTCTGGAAAATGCTTCCAGGCTGAGAAAACGATAGCTGTTTTCCGGCAGGAGGACCCCGTGTTTGCTGCATAAAGAGGGCTGTGCACAAACAGTAATGTGAAGTTGATGACAACCCAGGTGCCATGGGCTTTGACTGCCCTTTCTGGAGGGTTAGGAGAGGGTGTGGAATGAGAAATGTTGCATAGATGAGACTTAAAAAAAATCTATGGGATGCAGAGATGCAAAAATATCATGCATACATATGTGTACATACACTCAGCATATCTGAGGAAGTGATTGATGGTCTTGGAAAGGACAGATGGAATGTCATCACAGAAGAGCAAGAGGTCTCTGGGTGGTGGAACAGTTGGGATAAAGGGAAATAAGCCATGAGAAGGATGGGGATGCTGAGGGCCAGACTCCCTGGGGTGGGAGGAAGGAGGGAAGCCCCCACGGAGGCTGGAGGGAAGACTGCTCACCCCAGGACTGGGGGAGATGGGCAGGCTTGAAAAGCATATGAGCAGAGGGGAGGCGGGTGGAGTTTTATCTCAGGCAACATCTTGTGAAGCCAGGGAGATGGGCTGATGTGAACAGACTGGTGCCATCAAGGGACTGCAGAAATTTGACAAAGCCCTGCTTGGGGCAGGAAAACTCTCCTGCAGGGTGTCCTTGTGAGGCAGGGGAATTCACAGGGGCACAGGCAGGTCACCAGTCATAGCCTGACCTTAGCCATAGTGGCCATTATCCCGCCTTTGTTCAAAACATGGATGCATGCCTGCCAGCAGGAACCATCCTGTGTTTCTGGTTCCTTCCCACACCTGGTATGTATTGGGCATCAGTGTGGGGCTCCTCAAGGAAGTAATTGGTAGTGTTGTCTTCTTCCTCTGAACTGGGGGCCTGGAATGATTTAACAGTGAAGAGTTCAGTCCACATCAGCCAGTATCCATAAAAACACTTACTATGAATGAATCATTCTCCTGACCCCTCTCAAGGCCACTGTGAGTGTGAAGTGACCATCAACTCTCCTCAGCAAGATTTGGAAACTGAGGCTACAAGGGGTTAAGGGTCTTGTCTGAGGCTGGGCAGGGACAAGGTGCTGGAATTAGAAATCAAACCTAAGCTTCAGGACCTCAGGAGCTCATGTCCACAGCCACAGCTCTGGCAGCTCTCAGGCTGGCACTGCGGTGGTCGGCATCTCTGTGAACCCAGCAGAGTTCCTCTGGCATCCTTAGGTGTTGCTCACAGACTAGATCTGAGTTTCCCTGAAGGAGACACAGGAATGTCTCCAGCCTGTCCCCCCAGCCTTCCTCTTCTGAGCTGTAGAGTCTCTGGCTGCCTGAAGAGGGAGGAGTGGCCAACCTTGCCACCCATCACCATCACTTCAGGCTGTTGGCAGATGGCAGAGCTTGGTATTTCTGGAGACAGAAACTGGGTCAGGGCCCTGGATCTGTGTTTAGCCCTGTGGACTGAGCCATTACTGATGTGTCTGGATGCAGTGGACAGTCCCTGCAGGGCCTGGAGACAGGGGAGGGGCCCTCCACCCTGTCTGAGACAGAGGTGACCTCCGGGCCCGGAGAGACAACAGCTTAGGGCCTGGGAGAATAAGAGGGAACCCAGGCTCCCTGGAGTCCTGTTAGCTGCTGCTCACAGGCAACGCCTCGGGCAGCCTTCAGCTCTGTGAATGACTGGTTCCTTAGAACACAGTATTTGCCACAAAGCCCAGGAAGTATTTTTTCTTTCTGCCATCCCCACCTTCTACACCCCTCTCTTATTCTCTTTTCTTACTGTCTATTTGACGTGGTTTTAACCAAAGGACCCCAGACCCCAAATAAAATACATTATCAAGATATCCTTTTGGGATTCCAGGTGGCTTAAGAGAGATTCACAAGCAAAAGGAAGGCAGAGTGTTCCGTACGGTTAGGGTCTCAGTTTCCCCTTTCTGTACAATAAGCCTCTGGTCTGGAAGTGGAGTGAGGGCAGGGTCAGCTTTGGACGAGATCAGCCCCCCATTGGTTGACCTCTCTGGGCCTCAGTTTCCCCTCTATACAAATGGAGAAAGAGTCCTGTGTGGTGGTGTTGACCGTAGTCTAAGCCTGGGTTGATCATAGCGCCCTCCTCCCCATACAACCGCTGACCAAGCCTCAGCAAGTCTGGATAGCCTGAAGTCACACGCTTGCCTGTGATCAAGGGTCTGGGACTAGCAGCTGAGTCAGATGTGAGGCCTGTCCATGTGCTTTTCCTGGAGAGGTACCAAGACTGTCTCCTCACTTCAGAGAGGCCTCCAACCACAGGACCCCACGCAAGTCGGACCCGGCCAACCAATGAGTCATTTACAGAGCTCGGGTGAGGGGTCTCTGAGGAGTGTGTGTGACCCCAAAGCAGTCACACCACTAGGAAGTCTCACCCTAGCAAGAACTTCCCCTTAGCTGTGTAGATGGGGTCCATTGCTGCTAATCTTCCACAGTCTGTTATGCTAGAGCTCGCTATATGCTAGGGCAGTGGTTCGCCGCCTTCCTCGCTGTGACCCTGCCCTGTGACCCAGTTCCTCATGCCCTGGCTCCTATGCTATTTCGTTGTTACCTCATAACTGTAATTTTGCTACTGTTATGAATTGTAATATAAATGTCTCTGTTTTTCCGATGGTCTCAGGCAAATCCTGGGAAAGGGTTGTTCCACCCCAAAGTGGTCACAACCCATAGGTTGAGAACCACTGCTCGGGCTGGAGAGATGGCTCAGCCGTTACAGGCTAGGCTCACAACCAAAAAGATAAGAGAACCACTGCTCTACCACCTCCCGAGACCATGAGACCATGTGTAGTTTTGGCCGAGTTGCATACAGCTTGGAGGAGGATGCAAAGGAGACTGATCTGATATCTCAGGTGAGGGTCACCCCTCTCCTATGAAGGCAGTGGATCTGGAGGGTCCCTTGTACGTAACCAAGCCCCTCTCCTCTGAGGAAGATGATCAAATGGCTGTTATTTTGTGGGGACAGGGGTCTATAAAAAGACCCTGACACTAGAGACCCTTCAGCCTTGTCCCGTGTTGTGGCAGGCTTGAATAAGAAATATCCCCGTGAGTTTATGAATCTGTAAACTTGCTCCCTGGTTGGTGACACTGTTCAGGATGGGGTAGACTATGGAGGAAGTACACCTCTGTACTGGAGGAAGTGCATCTCCGGGTGTGGGCTCAGAGCTCAGAGCACTAGTTTGCAGTTTATCATAGCATAGAAAAGCAGCTAATAGACTCATCAAAGGCCCACCCTGGGGTTTTGACCTGGGTCTAACCTTAGCTAGGTCAGCAACAAGGATGGAGAAGGGTGAGGTGGAAAGTCTCTTGTAGGAATCCTTGCCATTGCCCTCAGCATTTAGGGCCAGAGGAGGGGCTGATGAAGAAAGGGACAGGTAGACATGCCCTTGGCCATCCATACATTCTGGGCCTAGGTCCCCCTATCTGTACAATAGGAAGGGAATACTTGCCAGGGCTGTTCTGATTTACTTCCCTGTTGCTGTGATAAAGACATCGACTGAAAGCTTGTTGGGTGTCCTGCTGAGAGGATTTGTCTGTTAGGCTTCCATATCACAGTCCAGCATCTAGGGCAGCTAAGGCAGGAGCTCAGGGCAGGAACCCAAGGGCAGAAACGGAAGCAAGGATCATGGAGGAGGAACCCTGTTTATGGGCTTGCTCTGCCCTGGCTTGCTCAACCTGCTTGCTTGTACAGCCCAGACCCACTTGCCCAGGGGTGGCATGGCCCTTTCATCCATTACATGTCCACAGGCCAGTCTGATGGAGGAAATCGCTCAATTTCCCAGGTGTCTCTATTTTGTGTCAAGTTGACAAAAGCTAACCAGCACAGGTACTGAGGTCAAAGGATTCTGCTCAGGACAGTGATTGAACACTTGGGGGTCCATAGGCACAAGTGTGGATTTTACTGTTCAGATTTCAGAGCATGAGGACCAGGCAGGGAGAGCAGACTTCCGGGTCTCCCATGAGCCACTGCGGGAGAGTGAAGAACTGTGATGGTAGGAGGAACATTCATTGCAGAGAGGGGGTGGGGGCAGGACAAGAAACAATCAGTAACTCTCCACTTCCTCCTCAATCCGGGGCCCAAGCAGCCTATTTTCAAGATCACCTGAGCCTGAGGGTCTTGGAATATTTGGGAGACCCTGAAACTCTTAATGCATACATACATACACATACATATACATACACATACATATACATACACATACATATACACATACATATACATACACATACATATACACATACATACATATACATATACATATTCATATACATATACATATACATATACATATATATATATATATATATATGTTGGTGTTATATAGAGTTGTTCTTAGGCATCTGCTGGGATGGGTTCCTGAAACTTGTAGATAGCAAAATTCAAGATGCTTAAGACCCCTAGGGAAGACAAGCACTGACCACGCAGCCAGGAGACTGGAGTTGGGATGGAAGCTGCCTGTAATCTCAGCACATAGGAGGCAGATGGGATCGCTGGGGCAAGGTATCCAGCTCTGAATTCATTGAGAGACCCTGTTTCAATATGTTACAGACACCTAATATCACCTTCTGGCTTACACGCGCGCGCGCGCACACACACACACACACATCTCACCTGTACCCACACATGTGAACACACACACACATACACATCTCACCTGCACCCACACATGTGAACACACACATGCAGACATCACACACACGTGTGTGTGTGTGTGTGTGTGTGTGTGTGTGTATGAAACTGCAAAAAGGAACAGGAAAAGCAGACGGACTCTTCCCTTTGACGTGTGAGACAGACGTTTGGTGTGAAGACAGATGCAGCCTTCTAGCCTTGTCCTCGTCACAGCCTCTCTGGGTGTCTCTCTGTTTCCCCACTGTCAGCCAGAAGAAACCAGCACCCCACCTCTGCCTCCCAGCATGCCTCAATCAGCAACAAACGCGATGGTGCATACTGGAGGCAAGGAGCCTTCTCCCTGGTTGACGATACTGCTCTGAAGTGCCACCTGGCTCAGAGCCAGGGCCTTGCTCAGGAGCACAGTGCAGCAGCCCCCCCCCACTCATGTTCCAGTGGCTATGTGACCCCCCAGCTGAAAGCCACACACAGTGCTTGCCATGTGCCCTGCACTATTATGTAACTCAAGAACCCCTCAGAGTCCCTGCTGTCCTGTGCAGAGGGCCACCTTGTAGAATGCTAGGAGAGGGGAGGTCAGGCAGGTGGTCCCCCAAGGTCTCGAACAACTAAAGGGTGGAAGGGCTGGGGGGCTTGGGAGGATGGAACCAGCCCTGCATCAGGTTGGGTGAGGGTGAACATAGAGAGTCCACCCACTCCAGCTCTGACCAGATCCTGCCATGACACACTGCTCAGTTTAGGAGCTGACAGCTTGGTGACCCTTTCACTTTGGATCTCTCCAAATTATTATTTTTATTGTTTTTCCACCACAAGGTTTCTCTGTATCTTTGGAGCCTGTCCTGGAACTCACTCTGTAGACCAGGCTGGCTTTGAACTCATAGAGATACGCCTGCCTCTGCCTCCCCAGTGCTGGGATTAAGGGCATGCATCTCCATCGCCCGGCCCTCCGTCACTTTAAATGGAGGAGAGCCAGGAATTTGGTGAAACCTTCAGATGGCCCTTCTGAAAAATGCCAGTCAGGGCAGGTCCTGAATGGATAGGAGCATGTGAAAGCTGCCTCCAGGGAGCTGCAAATCATATTCATATTTTTCCAGGCCCTGGATGTGTGTCAGATGATGTCCTCCCCATTTGTAATAATAATATCATATATCCTGCAAACACAGCTACAGGCCTTAGCTTTGACTTCACAGGCAGGATGAGGCCTGCTAGTGAGTGGGGTGCAATCCCTGACACAGTCAGCAGAGGGCAGGGCAAGGCTAGAGCAGGTAACAAGGGATCCCCAGCCCAGCAACCAGCTGGCCTTCCAGGGAATTAAACCTTATTCAAATTTTTTGTTTGTTTGTTTATTCTCCTGCACTTATTAAACACCTACTGCGTGCCTGAACTTCAGGGGCCTCTTCAGCTCTTCCATGAACACAACACATCTCCCCTCACACCTGACCCCAGGTCCCTGGCCAGAGGGGCTGGGTATGACAGGATGGTTGCCTTCCAGCCAGGCCCACTCTGCTCTGTTTCTGCATAGGATGCCCAGGGCATGATCTCCTCCCACCGTGGCCCCCAACACCACACACAAGCACACAGGAGGCTCGAGGACAAGCAGGAGAGAAGGCTCATCTTTCAATGCTGTCTTATTCCTCGCCACAGTCCAGCTGGGATCCACACTTGGCCCATTTCACAGGCTGGAAACCGAGGCCCAACTGAAAAAACACCTCTATCTGTTGATTCAAGTTCTCTGACAGCTGCCTCCACCACTTTGCAGGGGCCCCCTCGGATGGGACCCTGGGGATCAACATGTAAGGCACACCAGAGGGCAGGAGGGGGCTCACGGGAGGCTTAGCTTCCCCGATGTGTGCTGGCCAGCTCTGGACCACCGCAACACGCCCTGGGCCTGGCCAGTGAGGGCTCATGGACCCACTCTCCCTGGAAAATGGCCATTCCTATCCTAGGTGGCCTCCCAGACAGAGAGACAGAGAGACAGACAGACACAGAGAGAGACAGAGACAGAGAGACAAAGAGAGAAAGACAGACACACAGAGAGAGACAGACACAGAGAGAGACACACACACACACACACACACACACACACACACACAGAGTGTGTGTTTGCTGGGACAGAGGGCCCCAGAGCTCTGGGCAAGCATTCTACTTTAGTGAGAGATCCACCTGCCATGTATCTTAATCTGTACATCATCACTCTACCTTACAGCCATTCTCTTTGGAGTTCTGGAATGATCAGAAGGAGCAAGAAGTCAAGTCAGAAGAAGTTTTGGAGATGGAGGGCTGCTGCAAGGCAACGCCTTGTGGATAGCATCTAGCTCAGGGAAGAGGCTTGGGGAATGGTTTGGGGTCTATCAGTTAGGGAATGGGAGACTAAGTGGCCAGTGAAGGCTGCTCAGCCTGGGGAGGCACACTGTGGCCTGCTCTGTCAGAGCCCTAGCCCTTGCCAAGTTCTCATTGACCATAGCCCATGACTCCTCCTGGAATCAGGATGGAGTTCTAGAAGGATGCTTGCTGTGGAGCCTTAAATATTGAGGATGTATCCCTGGTGCACGAAAGGACTTTGGGAGCACATTCCCCATGGAGGGATACTCCCTTAGGCTAGAGGCAGGGGGGAGGGCCTAGTCACTACTCCAAATGACAGATTTTGATGATCCCTTCTGGAAGGCATCACCCTCTCTGTGGAGTGGAGGGGGGGATGAGCTGGGAGGGGGTCAGGGGGCATGGGAGGGGGGGAACTGGGATACCAGTATCGATACGTAAAATAAGAAAAAATCATATATATATACATATACATATATATATATATATATACATATACATATATATATACATATATATTGAGGAGGAGTTCTAAGAGCAGAGAGAAGGAGAGGCATGCCACACACAGCCCAGGAGAAGATTCTGGGGTAGGAGGGACCCTCAGCGGTGTTGGGGAGTTTCACCCAGGTATCTGAGTTCGAAGCTCAGGGTGTAGAGAGGAAGAGGGCGAAGAGATAAGGATCAGACTTTGAAGGGCAGGATGCCAGGGCATGAGCTTCCTTCACAGGCAGAATGGGGGTTGGGGGCAGTGAGCACAGGGTATCAGAGCAGATGGAGGCTGAGTGGGGAGGCCAGGCCATGGAGACCAGCATGGAAGAGGCTTACGAGGCTGGAGGCACCAGGGAATGGTACCAGGAAGGTCTCTGCATGGGAGACAGGCAGGACCCCACTGTCCTTGTTACATCAATGCTTTAAATCAGAACACTCAACTGGCTGTGTTTGGAAGAGCCCAGCATTGTTGGGTAAAATCTCTTCTATTCTGGGGCTCAATAGAGCAAGACGGGGCTGATACAGGGATTAAACCAAAGAGCTGCTTCAAGGGCCTCATCATGTGAATATATACTACATGTGTATGTTGCATGTGTGCACGCATGTGTGAACATGTATAAGTGTGTGTCCCTCCCGTGTACTGGCCCATCCCCTGTCTGTGTTTTCTGGCCAGTGGCTCCCATCTGCCTGGGCTCATCTTCAAATGAAATCGACAGGTTGATACCTGGACCACACTCCCAGGACTCTGAGTGCCAGGGATTGAGGTTAGGCTAAGGCATGGTACTTTCTGTATTTATTGAGTCGTTAGGTCACAGCATTGTAGTAGGTGCATGTGGAAGTATGTGTGCGCAAGTCACATGTGAATGGTTCTGGGCATGACAATACTCAGCAGCAGACTGAGGAACCAGTCTCCACTGTGGTCCCTGAATGCTCCAGCAGGCTACAGCCTCCCAAAGAGAACTAAGCCTCTGGCTTCCATCACTGCAGCCTGTTCTAGAACTTGATGTAAGCATAATCATGCATATGTGACTCACATACATGTGAACCATGTATATATATGTTCTTGTCATCTTGCTCATTTCATGGGTACACGCTACCCATGACTCCACCACCCTATGTTAGTTAGCTCACTTTCTTTGGTAGAAATTGTGGCTCTGTTTCAGTTTAGATGAATGGTGTTGTCTTGAATATTCTAGACCTTACTTATCTACATACATGCCTCTAGATTTTTGGCATGTAGCGGGAAGAGAATTCGCTAAGACATTTGTATGGCCAGCAGGGGAGCTGTGTCGCTTTAGATTTGACTTTGAACCCCTCAGCATTAGTGAAGTGAATGCCTCTTGGTGTTTTGGCTGTGGGCCATTTGGATGTCCTCTCTGAGAAGGGTTGGACTGGTCTCCTGGGTATCACTTAGCTGGAGCCGCAAGAACGCCATATAGCAAAGCGCTGGTATCCAAGGTCCATATCTGCAGGTGGGAAAGACTCTGAGCCTCAGGCTGGGCTGGAGGCTGCAGTACAGAGGGTTCTACTCACTTGAAGATAGTGCAGCATGGGAGAGGGTGTCTGCCTCCCACTGGATGAGGCATGCTTTCATCAACCGGATAGAGACCCCTGCTGGGCAGAGCTGCCTACCCTCAGGGGCCCGATGTCTTCTTTCTGGGACTCAGGTTGCAAGGAGGCAGGGTCTTGTGGGAAATTCCTCTTTCCACCGGGCACAATAGAAGAGATCTCTCATGTGCCCAGTGTGTTGTGCCCACCAGCTCCCACTTGGCAGAGCAAGTCTCAAGGGCTTGGACCCAGTATCCAAGGGGAAGGAGAAGGGCATCTGTCTCTGGGGGAGGGGTGCGTATTTGCCAGAATAGAATACTGGCACTTGGGAGGGGGGAGTTTTTTTCAAGCCTCATGTGACTTGAATGCTCAGCCAGGGATAAGAACCACTGACCTGTGGTCACGCTGCTGCAAGCCCATGAATATCACAGGTTGGGCTGATTTGATTCCATTTGCTGAAAGGGCTTTGCTCAGCCCGCTCTGTTCTCTTCGAGGCATCGGTATCTTTTAGAAGAGAGCCCCTGTAATGAGACTGTTGTGATGGCTGGGTTTAACTAGACCATGCCATCCCAAGCAGGAGCTCATGTCTGACTCATCCACAGCATTCTCAGCCCGCCCACAGCGAAGAGCGGTCTTGATGTGCCAGTGTGGGACACAGCTGTGATTGGATGGGACGAATGCACATGACACTGTGTGGGCTCACGAGCCAGGATTCTGGGTGTTGAGATCTCTCTGTCCCCAGAAGAGTGCCTGACCCAGAGTGGTTGCACAAGAAATAATCTCAATTAATGTATGCAGTCATTCCTGTGTAGATAGGTTTCCAGGAATGGAAATGGTGAGTGGGTAGATATCCGCACAGCTAGGTTTAAAAAGGAATGGGTAGGAGGATGGAGGATACCTGGTTGAGGGAGTGAGTAGATAAAAGGATGGATGACGGACAGATGGGTGGAGGGTTGGACAGATGGGTAGATGGATTGTTGGAAGGTCAGATGGGCTGGCGAATAATGGTGGATGAGACAAATAATGGTGGATGAGAGAGTTGAGAGGGGAGTGGTGAGTGCATGCCCTTGCCAGTGGGTAGGATGGAGGGATGGGCAGGATAGGTGGATGTTTAGACACATGGGCAGATGAGGGGACAGATGGGAGGATGGATGGGAGACTGGGTGGGCATAGCTGTAGGTGGGTAGACAGATGCATGAGAGGATAAATAAATGGATGTTGATTTGAAGGCTAAGTGGGTTGGTGACTAGATGAGTGCATGGATGGCTGTGCAGACGGATTGGTGTTTAAACAGATCCCATGGCCAGATGAATGATTTTTTTTAAGTATGAGCTGGAAAGATGAGTCAGCAGTTAGTGCTCTTGCTATGCATGCAGAGGACCCAGTTTGGTCCCTAACGCCCATATCAAGTGGTGCACAGTCACGTGCAACTCAGGCTGCAGGAGACCTAACAGCTTCTTCTGGCCTCCATGTGCATCCACACTCAACTGTACATGCTGGCATGCAAGCCAGCACATTCAAGTTCAAAGATGTGCAATTGCATATAGCCTTCCCTGTGGGTACACATGGCTGTCTTGAGGGACACTCACTGACTGGGATGGGTTTGGATTCTGCACAGGGAATTGTCACCTGCTGTGTGCCTGCTACTGCTCTCTCTTCTGGAAGGTGAAGAAGTGGCCAAGATGGCGACTGAGATCACCACAAGGGGCAGACAGTGTGCCATTGGACACGAGGAATACAGCTTGTATAGCAGCCTGAGCGAGGAGGAGCTGGTCCAGATGGCCATTGAGCAGAGCCTGGCAGACAAGACTCGGGGCTCGACCCCTGCTGAGACCACTGTGTCCTCTCAAACCAACCACCAGCCAGGCCATTTCCACTCATGGACCAGGTAAGTGAGACAAGGTTGATGGAGAGAAAATGGCCCTGGGCACTCCTCAGGATTCAGATGCCCAAGGATGTTCATACTGAAACAAAATAATCCTGATCCCTTAACGCGCTTCATTTGTCATCGAAAGTCACTCTTTGGTGTCACAGTGGGATGGGATCCAGGATACTTGTGGCTCAAGTCTCTCACGTAAAATATTGTATTTGCATATAACTTACAGTATATTTGAAGTCATCACCGCTGCACTTTTAATAACAAATACAAATGCTATGTAACTAACTGTCATATTGTATCATCTGGGGAATAATGACAAGCAAATGGTCTGTATAGTTCAGAACAGACAGATTTTTCAAATGTTTTCTATCCTAAGTTCCACCCATAAGGGTGGAACCGATGCTCTCTTGGGGTTGATTCTATACACTTCCACTTTAAAATCCTCTTAAGGACTCTGGAAGCGGCCTCTGTGTTGGGTAAACTGAAGCCTAAGACTGACTATCTGGCTCAGGGTCACAAGGCTGAGAACTTGGAATTGGCTAGCTCCAAAGCCCAGACCTGACCTTGCCCTACTGATTTATGCCTGAATTTGGGGAACTGTTGTTCAGAGTGGGGCTGCTGCTTCCAGCCCTGCCTGGCCATCGTCTACTGAAGACACACCTGCAGAACAAAGGGCCTATCTGCCAGGCATCGCCATCCCGCCCCATTCTCCCTGCCTCTCTCTCTGGCACCTCATCTTCCCAGCTGCTGCGCTTTCTAACAGTATGACCCAAGGCCACGTGAAAAGCCACAGGCACAGTCCACAGTGCCACCTAAACAGCAGGAGAAACAAGTGAAAATTTACATCATTTTATAAAAGTTGATTTTTGTGACACTGTCAAGTTACAGACGCTCAAGCTGATCTGGAACTCACTTGTGGAGCCCAGGCTATCCTCAAACTCTGGTCTCCCTATCGCCGAGAATCTAGGCATGCACAACCATGAGCCACAATTTATATGTATTTTATTTCTAAGTATCATCATTTCTACTCATCACTGAGATGGCTCAGTGGGTACAGGTGCTTGCTTCCAGACCTGCTGACCTGAATTCAATCCCTGGCACCTACCTATGTGGTAAAAGGAAGGGGCCAACAAGATGTCCTCTGACTTCCACATCAGCACACATGTGAACTAAATCATGCTTAATTTTCTCCTGCCAAACTTTTAAAATCATGTGTATTTCACATTCATAGATCCATTATTCCAAGTGTTCATTAGCCACATGTGGCCAGGGGCAACCGGATTGGCCAGTACTGATCTAGGGGACACCTTCTTTGCAGGGGTAGCCAGAAAGGCACTCGGCATTTACTCTTCAAGTGCTTTTAGGAAAGAGATGTGTAAATTGTGGAGATGATTTTGCTGCCCCTCCAACCCCCAGCCAAGGTTGTGTGCATTAGAGGTAGGGTGCACTGGCACAGTAGTTGCTGTAACAGGTGGCATCTATGTGACTGTGAGCCATGGGCCTCAAATCTCAGTGTCTCCGGCAACCTGTGACCCCTACGAGACCTTGACCTTGGGACAGTCCCCCACCCCCTCAAAAGTCCTGCTTGCCTTTCTAACAACTTCAATGTACAGATCTTGCTATTGTGAGCCAGCCACAGCTGACACAACTCGAAAGTGGAAGATGACGTGTGCCAGCCCTATCTCTGGGTGACAGCTTTCAGTGTTTACAAGTCACATTGCTCTCAGCTGATGTTAGTTCACCTGTATCCAGCTGGCTGTGCCAAGGCTAGGGCACCCTACTCTGAGGAGTCCTTTCCACAAGGATGTCCGGCAGGCTCTTTGGGCAATGGGGAGGGGGACAAGGCCTTCAGGCTCCTAAGCTGACCCTGACCACATCCCACTGGGGCCTTGGAAACCCTGTGCAGAGACCTGGCTTATCCACTTCCTGTTTTGGCCAGTTCAGCCAAAGTCAAAGGCAGGTTCCTCTTTCTCAGGAGAGGACCAGATAGAGACAGAGACGGGACTGCTACCACAGCCATGCATCTCTGGGTGCCTGAAGCCTTCTCTCAAGCTCAGGAGCTCCTCCTGGGAGGTCCTTAGAAGTCAGGACCTTGAGGTCTAGAACTTCCCCCTTCTGTGAGATAAGGAGGTAGAAACACACTGGGACAGTCACATCTGTGGGTCCCACCTGAAGTGACACTGCTCATCCAAGGTCTGGCAGCCTTCATCTGGATCAGTCCCATGACAGTGCCTTGACTAGCCCCTTGGTGCAGGCTCCCACCAGCAACCCCCACACCCGGTGCACATTCATGCACGCGCCTAGGGTCCCCACAGATGCATGAACGGAACTAGAAGTTAGAGGGAATACAGGACCTATGAGCCCTGCTCACCTCTCTACGGATATTACAATATCATCAAATAGACCATCGCACAGGCTCCGGGGAGTCCTTTTCATCCATTGGGCCCCACATTAGCTCTCTTTCTCAGTGAGTCCTGCCCTAACCACTTTCAGGTTAATTGAAATGAGTGTATTTACTGTCCCCTGGTGGTTCCTGCACGGGTGGCCCTGGGTCTTACCTGGAAGTCTTATTTGCCTGCTTCTAGGGGTTCTCAAATCCCTCATCTGCTCTCTGACCATATGCATTTCAAATGGCCACTTAAAAACAAGGGGATGAGTGGATAGAAGAACAAAAGGGGCCCCAGGAAGAGGTAGGTCCGGAGGTTCAAGACTTTCCTGTGTCATTTACTGGAAGTGCAACCACTTGAGGTCAGACATCTCCATCTCAGTGTGTCCTGATGTGACCACTTGTCACTGTCCCTTCTCAAAATGGCAAGAGCTAAAGCTAGCTCATCTGGTAGTATACTTATTGTCCATTCCCTTGCTAGGCAAGCACTCTGCACATTCCAGTCCCCCACCCCCAGGCAAACCCAAAGTGACAGGTTAGGGCCCTTCTCACACCCTGTGGCTTGCATTCACTTCCTGTCTTCTCTAGGTGAGTTCCCAGGGGCCCAACTTCATGACTGCCTCAACTTCACAGACCAGCCTCTGTGTCAAGCTGGGAGGGTCTTCTTGGGCATGAGGGGACATTGTGTGCTTCTGTGTCTCAGGGCCTTTGTTACTGGAGGTATCTAAAGACTGTTTTAGGCAAACACTTCAAAACCAAGACCATACTTTAGGAATGTAATTTGTTATTGTCTTCAAAATGGAACATGGAGTCTTAGAAAAAAAATGACTACAGGGGGACACCAAATAAAACATAAGGTCTCCTTTTAGAGCCATCTCCTCACAACTAGGCAAAGGGATAAAGCTGAATAGTCATTAAGGTCATTTGCCAAGTCTGGCCTCCAAGAGCTCCCAAGAGGCATACTTAGCCCCCCATTCAATGGAGAAATGGGGTCCATATATCCCTGAAGTAGAGAACCTGAGTTTACTATGGATGGACCAGTAGTGTAGTGATCTTCAAAACCTTCAAACGCCTGCATTTTATTGAAGATTACTGTTCTTAGAAGAGACCAAAGAGGGAAACATAAACCTGGACTTTCTAGGGATGGGGTGGGTAGCTGGGCTTGCTTGGGATGGGTGGGTAGCTGGGCTTGCTTGGGATGGGTGGGTAGCTGGGCTTGCTTGGGATGGGGTGGGTAGCTGGGCTTGCTTGGGATGGGTGGGTAGCTGGGCTTGCTTGGGATGGGTGGGTAGCTGGGCTTGCTTGGGATGGGTGGGTAGCTGGGCTTGCTTGGGATGGGGTGGGTAGCTGGGCTTGCTTGGGATGGGGTGGGTAGCTGGGCTTGCTTGGGATGGGGTGCATAGCTGGGCTTGCTTGGGATGGGTTGGGTAGCTGGGCTTGCTTGGGATGGGTGGGTAGCTGGGCTTGCTTGGGATGGGGTGGGTAGCTGGGCTTGCTTGGGATGGGTGGGTAGCTGGGCTTGCTTGGGATGGGGTGCACAGCTGCAGACGATTCTAGTCAAGCTACAGCATCTACTGTACACAGTGTGTGCTGCTCCTTCCTGGCACCTGGTCAAGTCCTCCCTAAGCTTCCCACCTGAAGAAGGCAAAGGTTGAAGGTGCACTGGAATCCAGCAAGGCAGGCACTGTGCTTCAGTGGGATGGGGGTGGGGTTGCGGTGCATACAGGCCCTACCTGGACCTCTTCTAGGTCATAACCTGTAGCCACATCCCACGGAAGCATGTTCCTCTCAACTCAGATGACTCAGCCCAGTGGTTGGCTCTGGTGGTAATTCCCCTCACGGCGTAGTCAGCAGGGGGAAGTGGAACTTGCTACTTTGCTTTGAAAGCACACAAGTCCCTTGGCTTCCCATCCAGCCTGGGACTCAGAGCTTGGGCACTGTGAGCAGCCACACAGCTGACCCCCAGACCAGGGTCATGCGCCCTAATTTCAGTGCTCCTAGAACGAGTTCTCCTGCTCTGCTCTCAGCCCCTCCCTGCAGCTCTGCTGGTGTGTGGCCTTGTCACGCACATGTGGCCTTTGACCATTTAAGAAGCCACAATAACACATGACTTAGTGATCTGCAAGCCCAATCCCCGACACCAGGTTTGGGACAGAGCCAGGGCTGGCACACTGCCGAAGCCATCATCTGTCTGAATGGGAGTGATACACCCTTGCTGCCGTGGAAGATGGCAGGAGGGTGCGTGGAAGGGCTCTAAGAAATTGTGCAGGCCCTGACCCTGACCCTGTCATCACACTGCATCAGGCTTGGTCCCTCACCTCAGCCACCCTTCTTGCTGTTCACTTCACATGGACTGGTCCTCACTTTGGGTGAACGTGGCAGCGTTTGCCAGCGTGCAGCGTCTTGCTAAAACATTTGGACAATATCTAGAGACTAGAGGCCACATGGACAAGGAATCTCAGGGTCTCGTGGAGAGCTCAGACTTGCTGACTACAGAGATAGCCCGGGCAAAGCTACCTTCCTAGGGCCAGGAGGAGGGAGGGGAACATGGGGCCTGTGCAGACAGGCCAGGTGAGACAGGCTATGCAATCCTCATTCAGGCTGGTGGAGCTTGGATCTGTGTCAAACTGAGCTTCTTCAAGCACACAGGCAATGATGAGCCCCCTGTTTAGTCCTGACCTCACTTTTCAAGGACTTTCAAAGACACAAAACCAGTGTGGAGGCATGGAGCCCAACGGAGGGTTAGGAGGCAGGAAGCTGTCAGGCTCTGCAGGATGGAGGTCTCAGAAAATGCCTGACCCTTGGCTCTGCTCACTTGCTGTGTGGGATCCTGAGCGGTCCCCACTCTCTGCTCGCTCATCCTAAGTACAGAATGAAAATTGCCAAACGAATGCATCAGGTAGGTGTCTTACACAGCTTGGAGATGTGTGTAGAAGGATGTAATGAATTGGTAATGGAGAAAGAAAATGGAGACAAGGATGATGAAGGTGGTCAGGCCTCCAGCCTGATTTGAGCCAAGCCTCCTCTTCACATTTCTCCTATACCATAGCCTGGCTTTGCTGAGGGGTCCACAGACTCAGAGGCCCTGCCCTGAAAGGTCAGGATTCTTCCAAAGGTCCTCATTACAGCACCTGTACCCCATGGGGAACCAGCCACAGAATGATGTCCCAAATTCCACAGGCAGTCCCCTGCCTCAGGATCTAGGCAGCAAGGTGGGGAGTGCTTGGTACCAAGGTTGACCTTCTTTGAAAAGGGGCCAAGTCTGCAGCCCCAGATGGGACCAGAGTGGAAAGGCTTATAGTATGGAAAATAAAAACCCAGCGACAGATATTGGGGTTCAAGCTCATGATCAGAGAAGCAAAGCAGCCTGCCACCAGAGAGCCCTGCCTCTTCCAAGGCTGGGGCAATCCTGTCCTCAACATGGTTGATGACTAATTGCTCTGTCTGAGAGCTGTCTTATATACCTCTCTAGTGCTGGGATAAAAGGCATGCACCACCATTGCCTGGCTTCTATGGCTAACTTCTATCAGTGCTGGGATTAAAGGTGTGTACCGCCCTGCCTGGCCACTTTGGCTGTGGCTAGCTTTGCATTCTGATCACCAGGCAAACCTTATTAGATCATAAATAATGTAGCACCCCAATGGCTATCACATTTCTACCAGCCCTTCTGGGAGACTCAGTATAGGGAAAAGAAAATGAAACATTAACCTGAGTCGAGTTCCCGTGTCTATGTTCTTCTACCTCAGGGACTAAGGCTTGAGAAATGGCTCAAAGGAGAAAGGATTTATTCAGGCCCACAGTTTCGGAGGCGCCAGTCCATGGCCAGCAGCCCATTGTTATAGACCTGAGGCACAACAGAATATCATGGCAATGTGAACACATGACTTAGCAGGCTGCTTGCCTCATAGTAGCCAGGAAACAATGAAAGAGAGAGAAAAAGGGCTGTACTGGCTGGTTTTCTGTGTCAACTGACACACGCTAGTCGTCAGAGAGGGAGGAGCCTCAGTTGGGGAAATGCTTCAGCTGTAAGCTGTAAGATTCAGCTGTAAGGAATTTTTTTCAATTAGTGATTGATGGGGAGGGCCCAGCCCATGGTGCTTGCTGTCAACCCTGGTCTGGCAGTCATGGTTTTATACGAAAGCAGGCTGAGCAAGCCATGAGGAGCAAGCCAGTAAGCAGCTCCCCTCTGAGACCTCTGCATCAGCTCCTGCCTCCAGGTTCCTGCCCTGTTTGAGTTCCTGTCCTGACGTCCTCCAATGATGGACTATGGTCTGGAAGTGTAAGCCAGATAAACCCTTTCATCCCCTACTCGCTTTTTGGTCATGGGGTTTTGCCACAGCAATAGAAACCCTAACTAAGACAAGGACCAAGGATCCATCCCTGCCCACTGGATCTCCTCATTTCCACCACCTCCCTACGATGCCAGCAGGCCTCATCTCACTTCTGTCACTGTGATAAAGATATTGTAACAAAAGCAGCTTAGGAGAAAAGGGCTTCACTCCGGCTTACAAGCCCAGGTTCGAATCCAGCACCGTGGGGAAGCCACAGCAGCAGGAACCTGAGGCATCTGGTCACCTCGCAGTAGTCATGGTTAAGAGCAGAGAGAAAGGAATGCATGTGTGTGCTTGCTTGGGACCCTCTTGATTTCACTATGCCACAGTGCAGGAGCTCTTGCCTAGGTAATGGCGCCATCCACAGTGGGCTGCGTCTTCTCACATCAATTTGACTTAATTAAGACAGCACCCATAGGCGTACCCAGAGGTCAGCCCAATTTAGGCAATCTCATTGAGATTCTCTCCCCAGGTGACTTCCAGGCTGTGACAAGTTGACAATTAAAGCTGTCTGTCACATCATCCAATTTTGAATCAGTCAGTGGATCAAAATCCAAGGATGAGAACAGAGACCTTTTGATCCAACCACTTCCCCAAGCCACAGCTCTAAACACTACTGTACTGGGGACAAGCCTTTGACACATGAGCTTTTGAGGGACCCTGTGCTCTAGAGCGAAACAGCTAAGCACTTTTCCCTGGCTCTTGAGACAGAGACTACTTTCCTGCCACTACCCAGGTAGGACAAGTAAAACAGAAAAAGTGAGCTTGTGTCCATGTCACACAGCAAGTAGCATGTAGGTCTGGATCCCTGTCCGTTCTTCTGTACACACCCTTTTGTGTACCTTCTAGACTGCTGGGTTCCAAGAGGACTATGGGACCTCTTACGAGAAGCCAGCAAGGTGAGGTGGAGGGCCACATGCCTTGGCTTCTCAGACTGGCTTCCCCATTCCCTTGCTTGCCCAGGGCTCTCTTGTTTAACCCCTTGAGGCTCCCATGGCCTTTCAGCCTGACCCCTGCCACCGACCACTTCTCACACCCTCCCCAGTGGAGAATGTCACCTTGCTTCATATCTGCTCCCTTGTGGTTGGCTGGGGAGGGGGGCGGTGGGGGCGGGGTGAGGTTAACCTCATTGTTGTCTTATATGGTCATTTAAATCTCTAAGGGCTTCCTCCAAGGGCCAAAAATAATCCAGAGACACAGCAGCTGTGTCCAGCACACAGAGAGGACCCGGCCATCTGCTTTGGTTCAGAGCCCTGTGTCTGTCTGTCACTCAGACTCTCTCCCAGCTCGCTCTCCATCCTCCTTCCTGCCTCCAGCATGACCCGCTTTTCCTATGCAGAGTACTTTTCTCTCTTTCACTCCGGCTCTGTACCCTCCAGGTCCTCTTCGTCTCCTGAGAGCCCACCGTCCCGCGCACCCCTGGGCCTGTTCCAAGGGGTCATGCAGAAATACAGCAGCAGCCTGTTCAAGACCTCCCAGACGGCGTAAGTGACCCCCCCCACCTGGCTCCATCAAACTCACACCTCCAATGGGAGCAGCAGAGGGAGGGGCAGATTTGTAGCCCCAGACCCCCTTCTAGCTGTGTCCCCTAGATTCCAGTGCTCCCACCGAGCTGGACACAGGACTGATGCCTGCTAGGAGTGGCAATCTATGCTCAGGACCGACCCGTAAAAAATCCCCAGAGATTTTGGCTTGCTGCTGGTGAGCGTCCATGGGATTGAATCTGGGGCTCTAGCAAGCTCAAAGGACTAGAGAAGGGAGCTAGGGGTTGGCTTCTGCTTCTCTCCATCCCTGTCTTGCTTCTCCCCATGCCACCTCTAGGGTTCATCTCTGCACATCTAAATCCCCACCCACACTTCATTTAAGCGCCGGCTGCTGAAGCCCAGAACTAGTCAGAGCCAAAGGAGAGGGCTCAGCCTGGGGCTCTGAGCTAATGCGATGGTTGGGAGATGGTACTTTCCCCCTTGTTCGGAACTCCAGAGTGGCAGTTAAAAGCAAAGAAAGGTCCCCTCACTGGTGCCCAGTTTCTGTGTGGCAGAGAGGCGGTGGCAGCTGGCCGGTTCTCATTCCTACCCTCTCCAGACCCTGCGGGCACCACATTATCCTTGGGGCTTTCGGGTTGACACAAAAGAAAGTCCCAGTTCTAATTTCAGTACAACTTCCCACCCTGCTTGTGCACTCAGGGAGGGCCTGCCCCCAGTCTCTCTTTTCTGCAAGGCAGGGTTGGGAAGGATGAAGTGGCCTTCCAAGGACCTGTCCAGCTTGTTACTAGTCCTTGGTAACTTAACATGCCCGGCAACCTCTCCCTCTTTGGGGTGGGGACTTGGTCTGAGCTCATGGGGACACTAAGGGCACCGTGGTCTGTGAGCCCCAGCTGGAGAGACCCACTCCAGCTGATGGGCCAGAGAGCAAGCGTTACCCCGAGGCCATAGGACCAGCCAGCCCACTCCCTTCCACTTCAGCAGTGGCCACATACCCCGTGGGGCCCCCGTGAGACTGATGGGGGTTGATCCCGTTGCTCCTGAGTAGAACTCAAGCAGGTGGCTGTGATGGTGTTGATGCACTTCCAGGGTCGAGCTGGTCAGTCCCTCGTCCTTGAGTCTCTGGCTTCACCCGAATTTGCTATTAATAACCTAGAGGCTGAGTGGCAGGAGGAAGTGTCGCATGCTGGAGGAAGCAGCTGGGAGGGTTTGGGTGCTGGTCCTAAAGACTCCCCCATGAACCCATCTTTGCCCTTGATCCCAGCATCCTAAATAGTCACGGTCCCTACTGACTGGGTAAGGGAAGCGATTCCAGCAAACAGACGGATGAGTGAGTGGATAAATGAACAAATTACTTTCAATGAGCCAAAGATGCCCCTCACTCTGACCTTGAAATCTTTTGACATTTAGAAGTTTTAAGTTTTAACCTTTCAAGTATTGTCATTTTGTGGCAGCTGGGAGTAGAGATAATGGATTTGATGGGGAGATGGAAAGGCTGGGATGACGGTGAAGGGAGGGGCCTTGGCAGGGCCATGCCTTTGGGAGCTCTTGCAATCATTTAGCCCTGTAGGTAGCTGTGCTTGGTACACACCAAAGGGCCATGTTTGGGAAAGGCTTCTAGTTACTTCAGATGCCTCCGCAGTTGTTAGCCATTGTTAGCATTCTGTGCCCAAGTCCCCTTGGTAGAAACAGCCTGGGTGTGACATTAGCTTCAGCCACAGAAAGCTACAGGGTTGCAGAGGACCCACCCCAATTCTCTTGCATCTGCTGAGCCAGAGGGAGGAAGCATTGGTCCCAGAACAAACTGAATACCCAAAAGGGAGGGACCCCAGAGCAGGCCCTGGCTCCTGCCCTCCACTAGGTCCTGTTTGCCCTCAGGACGCAGGCCACCTGGCCCTGGCCCTGCCTACAGCTGCCACCTGCTCCCACAGGGCTATGGATCCTGTGCTGAAGGCCATCAAGGATGGGGATGAGGAGGCCTTGAAGGTCATGATCCAGGATGGGAAGGATCTTGCAGAGCCCAACAAGGAGGGCTGGCTGCCACTACATGAGGCTGCCTACTACGGCCAGCTGGGCTGTCTGAAGGTCCTGCAGCAAGGTGAGGGCCAACTCTGAAGGGCCAGCAGGGTCACCGGGTGGGGGTGGGGGTCAGACCCCACATAGACAGTTAAATCACTGTGTTGGGGTGGGGGTAAACAGGCCCCTGCCCCTGCCCCTGCTACTGCTGAGGTCTCTCCACAACTTTCAGACGGGAAAAACTTAATTCCTAGAAAAGGAACAGGGAAGAGCTAAGTTCTGGGACAGCCACTGCCAGCTTGTTCCAGAATGTTCCAGGGGATGATTTGGCGTGGAAAGAACCACAACTGTGCCTGTGTACTGCCAAGGCTGTCCCGACCAACTGTGGGACCCTGGGCCAGTTCCGCCTCATCTCCAAATCCCATCTTCTTGTTAGGACAGATTAGAACTAATACCAATAGGCAGGTATTGCCTTGACCATTGAATGGTCCTGACTCCCACCAGCTGGCAGTGACTATGAGGGCAAAGGAAAAAATAGAGACTCAGAGCTAGGAGCTCAACCTGGTGTGGCTTCCCAGAGGAGGTGGCATCTAGTTGTAGTTCTACAAGCGGGACCAGGAGGGGCAAGATGAAAGCCATCTGGGCTTGGTAGATTTTAGAAGAGGCAGTTCCACACCCTTGCTCAGAACTGTGAGGAAGCCAGAACATGTGTGGGTAGTGTGGCTACCTCCCTTCTTCATAGACTTCCCGCTCTTCCCCAGCCTACCCAGGGACCATTGACCAGCGTACACTACAGGAAGAGACAGCACTGTATCTGGCCACATGCAGGGAACACCTGGATTGCCTCCTGTCGCTGCTCCAGGCAGGGGCAGAGCCTGACATCTCTAACAAATCCAGGGAGACTCCACTTTACAAAGGTGAGCCCCTAGGATGTGCTTCTCACGGGCCAGGATGCCCAGAAGCCAGGTGGGCAGCTTGCAGACTGCTGCCAGGATTACACAGTTCTGAGGGGTCCACTGTGCAGAGAGTAATACCCCTCCAAGATGCATGGGGACATGTTAATCTGATCTTGCATTTATACATAGGATCACCAAGTATTTTCCATGTGTCCTTCCGCAGGTCAGCATGCTGAGGGTCACTGAAGCCTTGGGATGAAAAGATATGGCATGTGTCTGTGGGCTACATTGAACATGAGTGCATACTCAGACCACAAGCACGTAGAGCTTGGCCAGAGGCAGGGTGGGAATGTGTGGAGGGAGAGCCGCTTGGAGGGATGCCTGAGTTGAGCCCCATCAGGAAGGGGTTTACCAGCTGGCCAAACTTCTTGGACAGCGTGAGCAAAGGTCAGAAAGTAGGAGAGGGAGTGTACAAGGGCAAAAAAGGCCCTTGGCTGGCTCAGGACTAGCTCAAAGGTATGCCCTGACTGCAGTAGCCAGGCGCAGTGTCAATAGATAGATAATCCATCACAATGGCTGACACTTACTGAGGGCTTGTGTGCTGGATGAGGCACTTTCCATAAGTTCCCATATTCATCTCCATACCTGGTAAGTGTTGCTAGTGCCTCTATTTTATACCAAAGGCAGATCTCCCGTGGTTTTGGCAGCCAGCACACGTAATATTCTGTGGGGAGTGAGGACCAGAGAGCAGGAACCTGAACCTGACATGGAAGTGTCTTCTATGGGTCCCTTAGAGGTTACCTGGGACTTCAGCTGTCCCAAAGAGAACTGCAGGAAGCAGGCTAAATACTACCAGTAGCTTGGTCCTATCATGTGCCAAAGCCCTGTGTCCTGTGTGTGGCCTCCTGTGATCCCTACCCCAGCATCCTCCCAGAAGGCTCTGCCATATGGTTTCCAGGGAGAGCCCCAGGGCTTATGATATGGAGAGCTGAAACCCCTTGAAATTCCACAGGCAGCTACTCCCCCTGTGTGCTGTCCCCTCCCCAGGGAGGCTTTGTTGAGCTGTTAATTAGCTCATATGCCTTGGTGCCCCCTATAGCTCCCAGGTGAGAACTATGGGCCAGAGCCAAGGTCACATTCAATGTCTTTTGACAGAGGAGGCTGAAGGGAAGGTTTCAGAAGGACGAGAAAGATGGGTTATACTCAGAAGACAACGTTAACCCAAGTTGAATGAGCATTTTTATTGTCAAGATTCTGACATAGCACTGAAAAGGTTAGTTATTTACAGACACTCTAGAATGTTCTAGGGGACAGAGTCTCTGGACGTGGCTCTCTGGGTTTGAATCCTAGTTCTGACATTTACACCGTGTGACATGAGTAAGTCTCTCTGTTTCACCCTCCTCATTTAGGGATGTAGGTATTGACATTGCATTCTTCAAGGGTAGTTGGGAGGCGTTAAACCAGTCAACTGCCAAATCTTCAGGACCACACTGACTGTCTGTCCTCTGCCTGGTTCAGCCTGTGAGCGTAAGAATGCAGAGGCGGTGAGAATATTGGTGCGATACAACGCAGACACCAACCACCGCTGCAATCGGGGCTGGACAGCACTGCATGAGTCTGTCTCCCGCAATGACCTGGAGGTCATGGAGATCCTGGTGAGCGGTGGGGCCAAGGTGGAGGCCAAGAATGTCTACAGCATCACCCCCTTGTTTGTGGCTGCCCAGAGCGGGCAGCTGGAGGCCCTGAGGTTCCTGGCCAAGCATGGTGAGTGATCATGGCAAGAACCTCAGAGGTCAGCTGAGAAGGAAAGCTGTGTGGGAGTCATCCTGGAGGGGTTCTTCTCTGATCCAGGACCCTGCAGGACTGTGTGGAGGATACTGAGGCTGTGTTTAGGCTCAGTAGAGCTACTGTGAGGAGATGCTGCTATGCTCTCCATTAGATACAAGCCATGCACCATCTCTGGTCCAGGGCAACATCCTCCTTTTACAAAAGAGGAATCTGAGGCCTGGAAAGAGGAAGTGACTTATCTACAGAATCAGCTGTAGAACTATCTAGATTCTTGGACTCTTAATGCCCCAACCACTATTCTTCCTGCCACGACACACTGTTGGGCCAGAAGACCTCAGGTGGAGATCACATCCTTGTTTTGTAGTTGATTAAAACCGAGGACCAGGATGGGAAAGTGATTTGTCCAAGATCACACAGTTAGCGACAATCATAGGGTCTGAACCCAGGTCTCTGCCCTAATTTCCCATGAAAAATCTTAACTTGAGAAACTAAAGTAGTACTGCTTGCACCATAATGTTCCAGTAGCAAAGATCAAAAGACTGTGTCTAAAAAGCTTTGTATTTTGACAACTCCTCCAAGCTCCTCTTGGATTTCTTTTCACTCTCAATAGAAGGAAGGTCCCCTTTGAACACTGGAGAGGTTGAGGTTGTGCAGACCTTGGAGCTATGACACAAGAATTAGCGAGCACCTTCTGTGTGTCAGGCCTCCCGCTAAGCATGGGCCTGTGATGGATAGAGTGTCAGCTAGCCCCACTACACACGCAAGGAGACTGAGGCTAAGTGGAAGCTCATAATGAGAGCCTGGTTTCCAACTTCTGTTTGCACAAGGCCAGCGTCTCAGCCTAGAAGAACGACTCTGAGCCTTTGTTGGGACAAGAGGCCATATTCATAGTGTGTGTTGGGATGGACTGAGGCCTTTAGCCAGGGATAAATCTGCAATGAACACTCTGAGGACACAGAGGCCAAGGCAGAGTTCTGGATCCCAGGCCAGCAGGCCATGCTGAGGGCAAGGGCACAGTGGGTGAGGGGGACTCCCCTCTCCAGGCAGCTGCCCTGTCCCCTGCTGACACTGAGGCAGGGACTCATCCCTTCATGGGGGGCTAAAGCCAGTTCCTACACAAATATTTTCCTTGTTTGAGCAGGCTGCTTTGCTGGCAAGCCTAGGCCTGCTGGAGAGCCTGACCCCAAGGCCCCAGAGGCTTGTTGAAGGTACCCCTAATCTCCCTCTGAGGGAAGGGCAGGGCCAGTCTCCGTCCAGAGCTCTGCCCAGACAGCTGGCATAGGCTGCACAGCTTCTAAGCCTGGCACTGTGTTTATAGTGTCTTATTCACACCTTTTAGTAACCACGAGAGGGCAGGACCATGATTCCTGGTCCACATACAAGTAAACTGAGGTTTCTAAAAGCTACCTAGGGCACTGGAAAGTGGGAGTCATGAAACAAAACTTGGTCCCAATGGGGCCATCAAGGCTTGTGCCTTCTCTCAGGGTCAGAGTGAGTTTCACTGCTGCTGGAAATGAAGTTATCAGAAAGGCTGAGGCGAGCAGACGGCTCTGTGAGGGGAGTTGTGGTTGACACGAGTCTTTGATCTCAGCCTTCACAAACCACATCAGCTCATCTGCTTCTGTAGCACGAAGCCTACATCCCTTTGTAGAGAAATCATGTGCACTCTGGTTTTCTTTCTCACCCTGTGAGATGCAGAAGATGCAGAAGACTGAGATGGAGGGTTAGTCTCCTTCCTGCCAGCATGGCTCAGTGATTCCTTGCTTTTTAAATTTTATTTTTACTATCTTTTAATGTGTGTGTGTGTGTGTGTGTTTGTGTGTATGTGTGTAAATACCTTCAGAGACCAGAAGAGGGCACCTTTCCACTGGAGCTAGAGTTACAGGCAGTAGTGGCTACTATAGGAACTGAACCCAGTGCCCCCTCTAAGTGCTTGATCTTTACCGCCGAGCCGTTCCTCCAGTTCCTCAGTGATGCTTACAAGCAGAAAGGAAGCCATATCTCTATTGTTTATGATAGGGAACAAAACAAATCCAGGGCTGAAGATAAGGCTCCATTGGCAGAGTGCTTGTCCAGCATGCACCAGGTCTATGGCCAATCTCCAGCATTGCATACACTAGTGTGGTGGTATGTGCCAGTAATCCCAGCATTCTAGAGTTAAAGGCAGGAGGATCAGAAGTTCAAGGTCTTCCTTGGCTACATAGGGAATTCAAAACCAGCCCGGGCTATAGGAGATGATGCCTCAGGCCAATCAACCCTGCCAGCTATCCATCAAATGCAAATTCAGCTAACAAAGCCAGTGGGGTTTTCCTTTGGGAGCTCTATGCTGAAGCTGAAGCCACTATGAGGGTACAGCCTAGGGTCCCTCACGGTGAGGGCCAAAAGCCTGGTCTCCTCCACCCTCCGACCATATGGTTCATGTGGCTTCATATCTGTGAATGGATTATCTGGGTCCTCTCAGGTCCTGTGACCTGGTGTATGATGAAAAGCTTGCTCTAAGGCTAAGCTGTGACTTCCTAGAGTTCTATGTGGATTCAGAGGAACAGTGTAGGCTTGGCTCTGTGATAAGGACCTGGCTGTAGCTTTGGCCTCCCAGGGTTCCTTGTGGATTTAGATAGTGTGGGCATGGCACAGAACACGGCGGCGGTTGTTAGCTCGGAGCTGCTCACCACACACTGGCACTGGATTATGGTAAAATCACTGGTCACCCGTAGTCTGCTTCTCCCTGCCTAGGAGCGGACATCAACACACAGGCCAGTGACAGCGCGTCAGCCCTCTATGAGGCCTGCAAGAATGAGCATGAAGATGTGGTGGAGTTTCTTCTCTCACAGGGTGCTGACGCTAACAAAGCCAACAAGGATGGCCTGCTTCCTCTGCACGTTGCCTCCAAGAAGGGCAACTACAGGTCAGTCCAGGCAAGGCCATCGCCTTGCTCAGCACGGTTCTCCAGGGATGCCCAGTGAAGGCGGAGCGGGGCGGGGCAGGGCACCTGCTTCAGTCTGTCCAGAGACTGTCAGTATGATGGATACTGTCCTTGTGGAAGGATGCAGTGACCACATGTGACAACACTGTGTTAACACTTGTGTGTGTGGTCCTATCACTGCTTTACATGACCAACTCATTTCATCCTCTCAAGGGACTGCTGAGGTGGAGGTCATGGTGACCTCTCTTTTAGATGAGAAGGCTAAGATAGAGGTTGAGTGACTTGTCTAAGGCCACACAGCTTGTAGGTGGCAGGAATTCACCTGCTCCAAATGACCCAGCTAATCCTACTTAGGGAACGAGAGGAGTGTGAACGCATGGCTTTTGTTGTTGTTGTTGTTGCTGGGGAGGGAGGATGTAGAGATAATCTGCAGGGCATCCTAGTAAGCAGCCAAACATGCTTACAGCAATGAAGAGGGACCAGTCACTGGGTACTTCCCTGTACTTCATGTTTCTCTAGAAGCTCAGTTTCTCTAGAAGCAATCTGCAGGATGGAAGGTGTGCTCCTGCTCTCTCTCTCTCTCTCTCTCTCTCTCTCTCTCTCTCTCTCTCTCTCTCTCTCACACACACACACACACACACACACACACAGACCTAAACTCCACGTGGCCCCAGTAGAAAAGCACTGTTAAGTACCAGATTGGAATGTGCTGGAGCTAGCCTGTATCGGCCCATACAAGCCCACTGCAGGCATCTCCCAGTAATGTTCACTCCCCACTTTGACAGCATAACATTGACTGTGGTGGGAGTTTACACACCATGGAGTCAGCTTCTCTATGGAACCTCCAGCACCCCACTCATCTGAGAGACAATTGCTAAGAATCTCCTACCCACACATGGATGGGAAAGGATGCTTGTCAGGTGGGATGCTGACTGTCCCTGAGGACAGACACTTTGGTCATTTCTAAAGTGTGGCCTCATTGCCGAGCTATGGGTCTGCCATCATAGCTCCTTTTACAGTACAAGAAACTGGCACCCAGTAGCTAAGGGCCTTGCACCTCAGTGGGCCAGCCTCCAGATCTAGGACTTCAGCCCAAGAGGTCGGATACTTTTCTATTGGTTATGTGGTTCCCAACTGTGGACCCTGGCAAGTTTCTTTCCATTTTAGACAATTTTCATTACTTTTTAAAGACAGTTTTTTGTTTGTTTGTTTTTGAGATGGGGTTTCTCTATAGCAGCCTTGGAGCCTGTCCTGGAACACACTTTAGAAGACCAGGCTGGCCTCGAACTCACAGAGAGATCCACCTGTCTCCATTTCCCGAGTGCTGGGATTAGAGCTGTGTGCCACCACTGCCAGGCTTAAAGACAGTTTTTAAAGTACATCTTTTTTTTTTCTTAAAATTGTTTTCAAAGGAAGCATTCACCACAGTGGTATAGATGATGATTTACAGTTATTAGAAAACCCTTGCCATGTGCGGTGCTGAAATGGAAAATGCTCTAACTGCTCAGACTGGCAGAAAAAAGAGACCAGATTATGTTTAGCATTGTCAATAAGGTGGGGTTGTGTCTAGGGGAAGAGGGACATCCATAGAAAACAAAGCAAAGGCCTCAGGAGCCTACACTGTCCCTCAGAGCCCCAGGCTTCCATGTAAGCCATCTGCATACACAGCAGCTTCCCAGTGCCTGTCCAGTGAAGGGTTAAAGTTGGATCCCCAGCAGCCTCTGCCACCTGGCTGGACCAGTGCTCTTTGCTCACACCCTGGGCATGTGGCATTAGAGGCCCTCCCCATGCTGGCCTCCCACGGGCTGAGCAGGGATTTGATGTGACATTCCATAGGCATTTAGCCACCTGCCAAAACACTGCCTAACCAGGGCCTGGAGTGTAGGCCAGATGTGCCTGTTCTTCAGCATGGGGTGAGGGGTGCTGGTGCATGGCTTAGTTACCGAGGAGCACATTTTGTGTCTTCTATTCCCAGTGTGGTAAGGGACCTTATGAACGAAAGACCAGCAGAATGGGTAGACTTCCAAAGACCTGGGAAGCTGGACAAGAATGTGGCCAAGGGCCCTGAAAGCAGGGCTTCCTGACCTTGGCTATGCAACTCTGATCCAGGCCCCGCCTTAGCCCAGTTTATGGCACTGGCCTGGCCTGGGGTGGAGTGTGTGTGACTGTGTGAGGTCCAGGACTTAGCACCTCTCCTGTGGCCAATAGAAACTACAGGGTTGTGTTTTGGAGTTACCCCTCTCTTTACATGTGTGCGATATGTGTGTGATACACACGTCAGGGCTGACAGCATGGTTGAGTCTGTTGGTAGCAGTGGTGGTCAGTTCCCGTGTGACAGGGTGAATGCTGACAAGGGCCAGGACACCATGACCTTTTGACTTAGGTCTCCTCTGGCTTGGAGCATCAGGGTAGGGCTGCTGTCACTGTGCTCGGGACATTGACTTCCAACTGCATTCTAACTGCGTACTGGGTGCTGATCAGACTAAGTGTGAGGGGTTATCATAGCCTCCAAAGCAGGTTTGGCGAACAAGATGGTAGGTTGTGCTTTGCAGTGTGGGTGAGAATCCCACCTTTCTGGGGTGTATGAAGAATAAAGGAGACGGAAGTGCTCAGCTAGCGGGGTCATTTCTGATTTAAAGGAGTGACCGTGAAGAGTGCTGTGAAGAACGCTCGTGGTATATTCATTGAGACTTTGAGGGTGAAGTGCTCCTAGCATCAGGGCCTCAGTGCGGGCTAGCCGTAGCTGTCGTTCTCATTGCCACTGCTGTCATTCAGTGTAATAGTCCATCGTGGATGTTGTTTAGAGAGGTTAGTGGCGTGCCTGAGATGGCCCAGCATGGACCTGGCCACCACGTCCCCAACACCCCTCCCCACAAAGAGAGATAAGGCATTGGATGCCTACTCACTGTTCCTAGGTGGGGTTGAGGCAAGCCATCAGCACTCAGGTCAACACTCATGGTCACACACACACACACACACACACACACACACACACACACCATGCTTCAGTAGTTATCATCTTCACTGGGACCCCAGCTCTAGGACAAGGAGAGTGGGGTTTCAATACTGAGAGGGCTTGGACTGACGTCCCAAGTCAGATGCTGCTCAGCAGCCCATGACCTTTCCAGATGCTGCCTGGGGCCTCCCAGAAACAGCCCTGGGCTGGGTCTGTTTGGCTTTCTGGGAGAAGTCAGGGAATCCATCCATCCATCCATCCATCCATCCATCCATCCATCCATGCATACATACATACATACATTTTTTTTTTAACCCTGCTTACTTCCTGCCCTCCATCCCACAGAATGACCTGGGAGAAGAGTCTTCTGTGTAACGGGTTGTCCACATGGGCACTCTCCATGGTTGAAGTGGGAGACCACAGCAGGCGTGGTGGCACCTCCTGTGATGTCAGTCAGCACTTGGGAGGTAGGGGCAGGAGGATCAGAAGTTTGAGGTCTTTTTTGTGCGTATGTGTGAGTTTGAGTCCAGCCTGGGCCACAGAGACCAAACATCAACTTAATTAATGAATTAAAGAGAGACAGGGCGCCACAGGAAGCCCTGGCCCTGGGTACCCAGCACCCCACTCCCCCTGGCTTGCTGCCTGTCTTTATTCAGACCCACTTGCTTCCCAGATCCAGTCCTGGGTCCCTATTTCCACCCTCTGTAAAATGGCAGCACCCTCCTTTTCTCCTTCAGAGCTGGCCAGCACACACACCAACCCTCAACACCTCAGTCCTAGAGAAGTAACCAGTGACCCTCATGACTCACGGAGTTGCTGACTCGATGCTTCTGGGACTCGGGGCAGGGACTGTCAAGTTCCCACATTTCTGCCCTCTTTCCTGGCCTGGACAGGGAATCACTGGAGACCAGCTGGGCCTGCAGAGATCCCAGCCCATGGGCCAGCGGCCCAGCCCGCCCCTGTCCCTGTTCTGTCCTGTGCTTGGGCGCGTCACGGCTGTTACCCTGCATTTGTTGGTCATGGCAGTGGTCCAGGGGCCCCAGCCCTGCCTTGGACCAGCACCTCTGAAGAGGAGGTCAAGCCCCCGGAGCCTGCACAAATAGAAATTAGGAGGCAATTAGCTCCCCTGAGTGTATGAATCTCCTCCTGAAGTCTCAGAGGCAGATCTTAGCCAAAGGCCGCATCACCGATGACAAAGCTGCCCTTGGAGAACCCACAGCAGGAGGTCCCTGGCATCCCAGTTCCAGGAAGCCAGAGGCAAGGACAGTGCCAGGAGGCAAGAGGCATGGGAACTGGCCTGGTGGCACCTGCTTCTCCCTCCCTCTTCCTCCTCTTCCTCAACATGGCCACCTCCTCAGAGCTCCACAGGGAGGCTGTGAGGTCACCTGTCAGCAGGGCTTAGATGAATCAGGGATTGAAATAAGCAGTGTGAACACTTGTTCTAGAAGGTGGCAGGGATCCAGGGGATGAGAGCCAAGAAGGGTCCTGGGGTCAAGAGCTGAGATGATGGGTCTTGGGGTTGAACCCCTAGAGCTGTTTGTTCTATGACCTCTGGTTTGTCACTGGTTTTCTGAGCCACATCTGTTAAAAAGATAGCTTGCTCTGGAGACCCCATAGGGCTACAGTGAGGGTAAAATGGGCCAGGCAAGTTAACACACTGTGAAAATTGCAAAACCCCATGACCTATCAGCTGTCACCCTGATTGCTACACCAGAAGTAGTAGAGTAGTTAAGAGCTTGGTCTAAAGGATCAGACAATGTGAATTCAAATCTTGGCGGCCTCACTTCCTGGCTGTGTGTCCTTGGGAATGCCCTACCTTCCCTGGGCTTTCTCCTCTCTAAGTGCAAGACTTAGGTATACGGTCTCAAAGGGCCCTCTGGGAGAACTATGAAGCTTAATAGGTGAGTGTTGAGATCAGTGCCCGATCCAGCAGTCAGGAGCTCCAGCCTGGGCAGTGGCTGGCTGAGCTCTCCCTGTTCAATGTGGCCACAGGGACCCGAGGCGCTGCTGTTAACACACTCAGGAGAAAAACTGCATCTTGTAGCAGAGGAGACTGAATCACATGGGCACAGTATACCAATGGGTCTGGGGCAAAGTGGTTGAGACATTCTCCCTTTCTGGCTTCTTCTCTCCCCTCACCATGTCTGGAAGTTCCACCAGATGCCAGTGTAAGCAGGGAAGGGAGGAAAGACAATTCAGCCCCACTGAGTTCCTTAACCATCCGAAGCCTCAATTGTTCCCTTCTGCAGAGTGGGGACAAGGCATGCTTTATGGGCGATAAAACCAGGAAGGGCCTGGCACCAGATTTTAGCATCCAACTCCATCTACTACTCCTGCAGAGTACTGAGGGTTTTCAAAGGGTGTGCAGGGCTTCCTGCCACTTTCTCCAGATTATTGTCAGCCACAGTCTTTATTATTATGGATCAATGTTTTGTCTGCAGCATCTATGTCCATGCACCACATATACGATTGGCGCCCGTGGTCACCAGAAGAGGGTTTCATGTCCTCTGGAACGGGAGTTACAAACGGCTATGATCTGTCCTGTGGGTGCTGGGAATCGAACTGAGTCCTCTGGACAATCATCCAGAGCTCTCAACCTCTGAGCTGTCATCTCTCCATCCACAAGCACCCTTTTGTTTAACTTGGAGTTAGTCCACGGGAGATGCTTGAAACCACAGCCCATCTGGCTGTTTTTCTGGAACTCACTAGCCAGCTCCACCTTTTTCTGCCTATGTGACTCATGGGGGGGGGGGGGGTGCGGAAAGGTCAGCTGAGCATGGCTGACCCCTTGGCTCCCCCTGCTGGCCGAGATATGCACATGCGTGCCATCTCCTGACCCGCGTGTACCTGCCACCCACAGGATTGTGCAGATGCTGCTGCCTGTGACCAGCCGCACTCGCGTGCGCCGCAGTGGCATCAGCCCCCTGCACTTGGCGGCAGAGCGCAACCACGACGGGGTGCTGGAGGCACTGCTGGCCGCGCGATTCGACGTGAACGCGCCTCTAGCGCCCGAGCGCTCGCGCCTCTACGAGGACCGCCGGAGCTCTGCGCTCTACTTCGCCGTGGTCAACAACAACGTGTATGCCACCGAGCTGCTGCTGCTGGCTGGCGCCGACCCCAACAGCGACGTCATCAGCCCTCTGCTCGTGGCCATCCGCCACGGTTGTCTGCGCACTATGCAGCTGCTGTTGGACCACGGTGCCAACATCGACGCCTACATCGCCACGCACCCCACTGCCTTCCCCGCCACCATCATGTTTGCCATGAAGTGCCTGTCGTTGCTCAAGTTCCTCATGGACCTCGGCTGTGATGGCGAGCCCTGCTTCTCTTGCCTGTACGGCAATGGGCCGCACCCGCCTGCCCTGAGACCCGGCCGCTTCCACGATGCCCCTGTGGACGACAAGGCACCCAGTGTGGTGCAGGTGCTTGAAGGGAAGGGATAGGCGGGTGTCAGGGAAGGCAGGGCAGGGCGATAACCGTACTCTGGAAGCAGGTTGGACTAGTGGTTATGGCAGGTGGAGAATGAACCGTGCCTACAGTAGGGTAAGGGATTGGCTGGGGAGGAAGGAATTCTGCAAAACGCCAGGGTCAGTCACCCGTGGCAAACATTCAGAGGACAGGAAGGGACAGCGGAGCAGGCTGGTGTAAAATCGGGGGACGCTCTAGGACTCAGGACAGTCAGGCAGGTGACAGGCAGGCAGGCAGGCCTGTCTGTAATCCCGAAGCAAGAGCAAGGGCAAGTTTGGGGCTAAAAGAGTGGTGTGCTCCTTTTTTCAGTTCTGTGAGTTCCTGTCAGCCCCGGAAGTGAGCCGCTGGGCGGGACCCATTATCGATGTGCTTCTGGACTACGTGGGCAATGTGCAGCTGTGCTCCCGGCTAAAGGAGCACATTGACAGCTTTGAGGACTGGGCGGTCATCAAGGAGAAGGCAGGTAGGACTATGGCTGCCGGTACCATATTCCCCATCCCACAGAATCTCAGACCTCAGGCACTGTGACACATGCCTGCACAGGCTGCGTCCATCCCTTCTCTGCAGTGTTCACCCAATGTGCTGGTGGCTTCTGGCGTGATAAAGTCATCCAGCCTGAGAGGTATCGTGTCACCTGGGCCAAAGTCACATAGTGAGGTAGTAGCAGCCTACATGGCAGCCCAGGCATGGTTTGAAATGCCCAGCACACAGATCTCATCCAGAGGGCAGCTCCTAACCCCACAGCTTTGTGCGCAGTTGTGAAGTCTGCATTCCCACCAGGTTTCAGGCACACGAGAACCAGTGCTCTGAAGGTCACCCACAGCAGCCTTTGCAGGGACACAGGGTGACTGTGGGGATGTCTTCTCATCCCTGAACAGAGAAAGAAGGCAGGCTCATGGCCCTAACCCCTTCAGCACTCAGATGGCAAAGCCTGGCTAGCTTGGCTCCAGGAGGCTAGATGCTGGCCATTTGTCTGTCAAGCAGGTAACTCAGAGACTGGCTTACCATAGGTTATCACCACACCTGTCATTGTCCCCCATAGGACCCCAACTCTGATGTACCCAATTCCTCCTTGGTCTCACCCACTCCCTTGAGCCCTAATTGCTGTGGGATCTTCCCCGGGCACAGATCTGGGTGAACAACTCTCAGATGATGCCCTTGACAAGCCAGTGGGCAGCAGTAGGGGCCAGCAGTCTATACCACCCCCACAGCCACTATCATAACCCTTCACTGACCAATCTAGTCACTGGCTGCTGCCACCACGATCCCTGGCCACTAGAGGGTAGAGTGGTCCACACCCAGCCAGATGGAGGCCCCATGGGTCCAGCTCTTCCCGTAGAAAGGGGCCATCTCTCACAACTAGACTCTGCCCTGGGGCAGAGAGCTATAGTAAGCTCTGTGAACTGATGATACGTGGTTCTGAGGCCTGCCTCGGTTCCGTCAAAGCCACTTTTCTCTGGCTAGCTCTCCACCCACTTCTGCATTAGGTGCTCTGAGGTTGACATCATTGCTCTGTGGAGAAAGCAGTCTAGCCTGGCCCCCAGGCTCTCTGTGTCTTGGGCTGCTCTCTTCCCTCCCCCACAGAAAGGGCCCTGCCTTCCTGGAGGAAAGCCGGGGCCCTGATGTCAGAAGGGGTGGGAACACTGGGCTTTTGTCAGAGCCCCCAGGGCAGCTTGTGGGCATAAGCTTGGGGCTGCTGCTGTGTTTTGTTCTCCTCTTCCCCATCTTCTCGCCATCTTCCTCACTATGGCCTCTAAGGCTAGGCAGGCACTTGCCATCTTCCCTGCTGGGAATGCCTTGGCCTCTGTCCCTCATCAAGGACGGTCCTCGGGACCCCTCTCAGATGGTATGGAACCTTGTCCACATCCTCTGGAAGGCTCTGCTGCCCTCTGGTCCAGCATGCGCTTGCTGGGTGGCTGGCTGGCTGGCTGGGTGGACGACATGTTTTGGTTTGACAAACTACTTCTCTGTGCCCTGATAAATTACCTAATTACCAGATGCACCTTCTGCCTCTCTTCACCCACCTCCCAACTGAGCAAACACCAGAGTGTAAGGTACCCAGGGGTGCCTGGGAGCAACCAAGTGGGAGTCTCCAGTGCTGCTGCCACTCTCTGCCCACTTCATCTGACTTCTCAGTGACAGCAGGAGCCCCAAACCAGTCCTATGCGAGAGTATGCCCGAGAGATCAGATCCCTACCAATTTGTGGAGGCTGTTTGGGGGTCCAGGCTGCATGTGAGGAGAAGAATCAACGGTGACATTTACCCTGCTCACATTGGGCTGTGCAGACCCGTGCAGGTTTAAGGTATAAATGCGCTTTTCTAATCCTGGCTTTGCCAGGGATGTTCCCAGCAACAAGTATCCACCCATCTTGGACCCAGCCACATCACTGGCTGAACCCACAGGCCACACCCCTTGCTCAGTGCAAATGGCAAGCTTGCATCTCCCATTTTCTCCTCTTTCTAGAACCTCCAAGACCTCTGGCTCACCTCTGCCGGCTGCGGGTTCGGAAGGCCATAGGAAAATACCGCATAAAGCTGCTGGATACACTGCCGCTCCCGGGAAGGCTAATCAGATACCTGAAATATGAGAACACCCAGTAACCAGCCTGGGAGGCGATGTGGCCTTCAGACTGTTTCCATGACACCTCAGGTGGCCTGCATCCAGGATCACCGGGGGTCAGAACGAGGCTGCAGAGTGTGATCTTGCTGGGTCTCTGTACTGGAGTTTTGCCCCAAGTGAGCCCGATGTGTGGAGTAGGCAGGGAACCTCTAGTTTCAAACTGTTGAATGGATCACAGACCTGCCTGCTCTGTCATTGGGCATTGCCAGAGACCTTCAACCTGGGGCCAGGGCAGAGCTGGTCTGGGAAAGGTGGCTCGGACAGGAATCCTGGCCTTCAGCTGGAGAACTTCTAGGAATGAGTTCATCCACCTGAGATTACTTTGCCCAACTGTAAATCCCTCACTGGACTCGGAGCTTTCAGGCTGGGAGGGGGGACCCTCAGTCCAAGTGCTTCTTTGAGTACAATAAATGTTAGATACTAGTTTTCTGTTCTGTAAGTCTCCCTTCAGTCTCTCCAGGCCTGAGGAGCACAGAATCCCTGGGCACCATGTTCCCGTGAGAGAAGGCGTCCTGTTCACAGGTGAGTGCCGAGGCTTGGTGTTGTCATCATCCTTGATCAAAGGTCTCTGGGATGCAGGAACCCAGCATGTACTGTTTTCACAGGAGTGGCACCAAATTTTCCATGTCCTCTCTGTAGGGCAGTGACACTGCTTCCCAGGCCAGGTCAATCTTCAGCACCAATGGAACAGGTCCTCTTGCGGAAACCCTGCCCCAGCCTAGCCTCTGTCTCTGAGGGTCTTCGGCAAGGTCAAGGGTGGTTTCTGGATCAGTAGAGGAGTGATGACTCAGGCTGACTCTGGCTTTCTCTTCTGGGCCTTGGTTTCTTTGCACAGTGGGCCAGGTGGCTCCTGCTGGCCTTGCTGCCTCTGGCATCCCTGGTTTTCATGAGTAGATCCTCGGGTCAGTAAGAAGTGGGAAAACCTCTGAGGAGGGCTAAACAGCATCTTACCCACACCCTCAAGACCATGATGAGATAGAGGTTGGAGAGGGGAAGACATTTGCCTGAGCGTACATGGCAAATTCCTGTGGGCTTGGTTCCAGTTTTGTGTTCGGCTGCATTCCTTTGATGTTTCATTGGAGCAAGTCAAGAGGAAAGCTTACATCCTCTCTGCTGGGGATGCTTAGCCTCAAAGGTGCAGGGGATGTTGTTGAGTGTAGTTCAGGCCAAGGTTCCCTGATGATATTTAACCAGCAGGCAAAGCAATCAGAAGGGAGGCAAGGGCTGAGGTGTTTGGGATATGGACAGGCCGGTGCTAGGACCCTGCAAGGCCCTCATACAATCTGGGGTCCTACCAGATGGCAACTACGCACCCACCTGAGAAGCACAGGTGTTGGGCTGAATGGGTGCCCCTGGAGCAGAGGAGGCAGAGGGGTGGAAGGAACTCAGCTACCACATTTGGCATTGCCATCTATTTGTTGTCAGGCACCCTGGCTTGGACAGCACCAATGCTAACCTTGAGCTTTCACAGATCCCACTGTATTGGTTAGGGTTCCTATTGCTGGGAAGAGACACCATGGCCATGGCAACTCTTATAAAGGAGAAACATTTAGTTGGGGTGGCTTGCAGTTCAGAGGTGCAGTCCATTATCATCACAGTGGGGCACAGTGGCATGCCGGCAGACGTGGTGCTGGAGAAGGAGCTGAGAATTCTACGTCTTTGATCCACAGGCAACAGGAAATGAGCTGAGACTCTGGGTGTGGCTTGAGCATATATGAGACCTCAAAGCCCACCTCCCCAATGACACACTTCTTCCAACAAGGCAACACCCACTCCAGCAAAGCCACACCTCCCAATAGTGCCACGCCTTTGGGGGGCATCCTCTTTCAAATCACCACACCCGCCTCTGTCTCCTCACAACCCCGATGCTAAGTCTAGGCTGAGGCCTGGCCTAGTGGTGCAGTGATGGCTGATCAGTGCTTGGGGGGGTCACTCTGGACACCATTGTGACACCAAGCACAGCAAGGGTGATTGCCACAGAGATGTCACACAGTATCACAAACAGCATTTTGGAAGTCCCACCCCAGTTGCAATGCAAGAGCCTGAGAATGTGCACTAAGGAGGGCAGGAACAGAAGGCTGGGAAAAAATGGGAGCCCCTGTACTGGCTTTGGGTTTTACTTGGAGCCACACCAACACAACTTGATATTCCTCTTTCCTTGTTTTCTTCCCTCCCTGCTTTTTACTTACTTTTGCAATGATGGAAAGCAAGGCCAGGGCTTTGTGCATGGCAGCCAAGCGTTGCACCTACCGCCGAGCCACGTTCTCAGCTCCCACCTTGCTCTTTGATTGGGGGTGTATCTGCTGCTGCAACTAAGGCTGCTTTTCCCTCTCCAGTGTCAAGTCTCTCCAGATGTTCAGTGTGCTCCCTGCAGCTGCTTCCCATAGGAAGGGGACTGGCGCCCTGAGTTCCTGTAGGGTATTGTCTCATTAAAGGTTTCTGCTTTTATTTTTTAAAAAGATTTTTAAATATTTATTTTCATGCGTAAAGTTGTTTGGGTTTATGTACAGTGTGTGTGTGTGTGTGTGTGTGTGTGTGTGTAGATTTCCACAGAGCCCAAGGGTGTCAGATCCCCGGTGTCAGATTATAGCGGGCTCTAAGCCTTCTGATGTGGGTGCTGGAAATCAACACTGGGGGTTCTGCAAGAGCAGTAAGTGCTCTTAACTACTGAGCCATCTCTCCAGTTCCAGGTTCTGCTTTTAAACGAAGCCTTCTGGTTGAAGCAATGCATCTTGCGGGTTCCCCTGGGGAAGCCAAGCCCCAGCAGGGAGTGGCTGGTGTAGAACCAGGACTCAGGCAGAGTGGGGCTCAGTAGCACCTGGGAATATGGGACTTGAGGGTTGCTCCTGCTCTGAGAGTGGGGTGATGGAGTGGAGTCCGGCGCCTTCACTGCAGTAGGCAGCATGATCTATGACTGTTTCTAACCTGCCAGCCTGGAAGGACCTCCAGGTGCCTAAGTGTAGGAGATGACTTCTCATAAAAAACAGGAATTTCACACATACAACAGCCCATGTAAAAGGTCTGTGTCCAATCTCACTTTTTGGGTGAGGAAATCTCAGCATAGACAAGTAACTTATTAGTAGATGACAGAACTGGAGCTGCTGCTGCTCAGTCTGGAGGAGGCTGGTGACCACTGCATGGATTCGGAGGGTCTTAGCATTGATGCTCTGGGGTAAGAGAGGGTACACACCTGCTCCTGACCCCTCAGTGTTCTCTAAGACTGAGCATAGGCTAAGGACCAGCCCCTCCCACATGCGTGTCAGAAAATGACTTATGTCAGTGTCTGTGACTCTGAAATCTTCTGATGCCTGTGGCCAGAAAGCCCAGGAATCCTGGAATCCTGCCCACACTTCCCTAGCCAGCTGCACTTCCGGTGGACTCCCTGGTGGAACCTGGGGGAAAGTAGCCTAGGATCAAAGTGCAGCTTCTAACCCTGGATGTGGAGTTATGCTGTGTGATATTTTGTTTGTACTCTGACAAATAAAGCTTGCTTGGAGTCAGAGGGCTGAGCTAGCCACTGGTTAACCATAGAGGCCTGCAGGTTGGTATGGAGAGGAGACAGGAAGTGATAAGTTGGGGCAGAGAGGGGATTTAGACCCTTTTGGACCAAGGAACTGAAGAGGTAGGAAGCTATCCCTCTGCTTTTCTGATCCTTCAGGTTTTATTTGTTACTACACAATATATCTCACAACAGAGTTATCCGAGGACCAACTCAGAGGCAGGCCATGAAGGAGATAGTGTAGAAGGATCAGCACACCTGTTGGATCCCCTATGTGGGGAACCAAGGCTTGTCCAGCACCAGGCGAAGACCCTGGTTTGATAAACTGTGTAGCCCAGACACACTAGAGTATGCCTCGGCCAATGCTACTCAGGAAGTCACCTAGCCCAACAGCTAACCCTGGGACAGAGCATCATGGGCCATGGGGATCCAGGCTTTGCACACCTCTTTCTTCAGATGTCTGGACCAAGCATCCTTCCCCAAGGTCTTTCCCCATCCTTTCCCACCTGTTTCCTGTGAATTGAGCCATGGCTCCCAGGATACATCTCCAGCTATCTCCGAGGCTTCCAGCCACTCCCCCCTGTAGCCATGCTCTATACCGACCCTGCATCTGGAAACTATTCCACTTCATGACACCCAAGAGGTGGAAACTGGAAAAGAAATCTTTATTTTTTTTTAACTTTCTCAATATTTACAAAGAACAAAAAGAACAAGTAAGATGCCCCCCAGCCCCCAGAAGATGGCAGCTGAACAGGTGTGTAATGGGCTGCTGCCAGACTAGGGTCCCAGTGCCCATGGTCTCCACAGGGACAGGGAGAAGAGTCTTCTGGGGAAAAGGGCTCCTGTGCCTGGTCCCACAGCCTGCAAGAGTCAACCAGTGCCTGAGGGGCCCCCTCCCTGAGGCAGCCTGGCTAGACCCCTGCCTAGCTCCCTTCTCATGTGGAGAGCTTATCAGAGACCCCATCCTGAAGGCCAAAAAAGGGGGGCTGAGGCCGTCCCTCTAGAGGTAGCCGAAGACATTGAAGATGGGTGGAGGCATTGCTGGCTTAGTGGGAATAGGCTTCAGAACCACAGGTCTGTACACTTTTGGCCCTGAACTGTCCACATCCTTGCAGAAGTGGGCCAGCTCCGCAGGTGAGGCTGGGCTTTTCCTCCACAAGCCCAGACTGGGTACTGGGCCTTGAGGTAGGACCCCTGGAAGGCTGGGGAAGATGGGCTGTCCATGGTACTGGAATGGGCAGTAGCTCCAGGCATCAAGGCTGCCTACCAAGGATACCCCAGACATCTTGAGTGGCTCTGTGCCAGCCAGCACTCTTGGGGACATGGGCAATGGAGCAGTCTCAGGCCCCAGGGACTCCAGACCCTTGCAATTTTTCTTATTCTCATACAGAGATGCCTCCCTGGGGGCTAGGCCCACCTCCAGCCCCATTGGGTAGCTGAGGGTGGGCCTTGGCTCCTCCCAGAATGAAGCAGGCAGCTGTCTCTTCCTCATGGGCACCTGGCCAGATCTAGCAGCTTCTGGGTTCAGCCCCTGGAAGCTCTGCTCCTTAGAAAGGCACTCCTCCCTGAAGGGGGTCCCCAGGGCCTTCTCCTTGTAGCTCCCACCCCCGCCAGGGCTGGATTCTGGACAGGGATGGAGGGGCAGCTGCCCGGGCCTGTCTTCAGGCCCCCTTTGCAGGTGAGGCTCTGTGGCCCTGCCAGGCAGGCCCCTAGGGAGCCTGGAATACTTCTGAGAGAAACGCTTGAGTTGCTTCTGCAGGTACTTGCGGTGGTCCACAGAGCGGCGGCAGGGTGCAGACTTGTCCAGGGCCGCCTTGATATCACTGGACGCCAGGTTCACAAAATTCAGTAGCATCTTCACATCGCTGTCAGCTGCCATCACCACGGGAACTGTGCGGGGCTTTCCATGAAGAGTGCGGGCTCTGCTGGGGGCTGGCAGCTCCAGAGAGAGCACAGGGCAGACCTAGGGAACACAAAAGGCAGCTGGAGTCTCTCGGGGCAGTTACACCTTCCCCAGGGCCACCAGGACTGAATGCAGAAAGCTCGCCACCCAGGCACCCTTCTGTCCCCAACAGAATTCACAGTGGGACACCTGGTGAGTCATGCAGCATTTCTTGACTGAGATGAGACTGGTGCCAGCTATTTCATGTCTCTTAGGGTCTGTTGCCCTCCCCTGGAAATCGAGGCTCAGAAAAAAAGCAAGCACCTTGCTCAAAGCTATCCAGCTAACAAGTGGCATTGCTGGGGCCGCATTCCCTGCTGGCCGCGTCTCCCACATACCTGGGAGGCTAGCATGCACAACTCACCATCAAGTTTTTATTTTCCGAGCCAAAGAAATTCTCTACAGAAGGCCAAGCCTCTTTCCCCCTCCTTGATGGTGGCCTCCCCCTCCCACCACCCCGCCCCCTCTGCCGTCCCCACGCTCCACCCCCAACTCTCACACAGGGCCAGGCAGGATCCCTGTCTAGCACTTAATCTAGACCTGCCTTCAAGGCTCATCTCAGGCTGCCGGCAGCAGGGACTCTCCTATAGAACCATCTGCAGCGATTTCATGCCTCCTCGGCCGCCACCCACAGCACTGTGCCCCTCCCCCAAGGCCCTAGCCCGCTCACACCCTCCACCCAGCCTCGCCAAACCACCTGGGATTCCACACTGACCGAAGGTGCAGGCTGGGACCCCCGCCAACGTGGCCGGCAGGTTCCCCACCGTAGACCCAGGCCAGCCCGGCGAGCTGGCGTGCAGCGAGCTCCGTGCAGGGTGAGAAGCAGTTGTGCAGCCCTTGAGTGGGCTGAATGGAGGACAAGTCCGGAGCTGGGGGGCCCTCAGGCCAATCAGGAGCGCCTCTCCAGATACAAAGCATCCCAATCAGGCGGCGGAGCCCCGGTCCCACATTCTTTGCCTTCACAAATTGTCACCATGGGGACCATCACACAAAAAAGACAGCTCCCAAATGCAATCATTTCCCGGTAAATTTCTACCCTTCAGCCCCACTTTCCCTGGCCTCTACGCCACCCCCTCCCCTTGACCTCGGTACCCTGGTTTCTTGGAGTAGGGTGCATGTGTGTGTATGTGTGTGTGTGCAAAATGTTCAGGATCAAGGAGGGCTGGATGCAGTGGAGACAGGCACCCAACCTCCCCAAGACACTCCAGGCCTCCAGCTGCCATGCTCCAGTGCAGACAGACAATCGGATGGGGTAAGCCGGGGTGGGCTGCTTTCCCTCTGCCCTTGAGTGTTGAGCGTGTGCTCTCTGACTCTGTCCGTCCTCCTGTCTCTTGCCTCTTTCGCCACCCTTCCTCAAGGGTCCCCTGGGACGGGTCGAGAGGTGCACTGATGTGGGGAAAGGTAGCCGGGACGGCTAGCTGAGCGGTGCTGGCATATCCATGGGAAGGGAGCCGGGGCTCTCAGGAATCTTGTCTTTATGTCTGCTTCCTCAATTGAGCTGCACAAAGCCTGAATTGCCCATTCAGTGCGGCCGGACAAAAGGGTGGCGTTGCACGGTCCCCTTGCATTTGTAGTCAAACAGTTAGGGACTTAAATCGAGTCGTCATGATGGAGAAAGAGGTGGACAAAGCCCATAGAATTGCCATCAGCAAACATTTTCCTGTGTCATATTAGCTAGTCTCCATGGCTCCCCCTGGCCCAGGGACAATGGCACAAGTTTGCACACTTGGCTACTGTCACCGTGCCAACGCCGGCAGGGCTGCAAGCAGGGCCACTCAGTTGGAGCAAGCAAGGGAGCCCAGGCCGCCTTGGCCCTGCCCACTAACTGCCCAGAGAGAAGGTGAGGCCGATAGCCACATGGTGAATGAGGCTGCCCGGGAAGTGCTCTTGGGCAGGGTCTCCCTGCCGCCAGCTAGTTCCTTGTACAACATACACCTCTTCTCCTCCCCTCCTCCCCTTTCCCTGTCTTTCTGCCACCTTCCTCCTCCCGTCCCTGTCTGTATACCGGCCCACACCTTCATACCGTAGCCTAAATGGCAGATGGAAAATGGCTACACACCCTCAATCAGGAATGGTGTCAAGAGACCGCTACTGTGGGAATGGAGCACCTGTCTATAGTGGCCTGAGGAGTCCTCCTCCGGAGATGGCCCAGGGCTAATGAGCTGCAGTTCAGACACCCAGACCAGCACATGTTCTCTGAGCACAACAGACAGGGGTATGTAAGGCTGTGATACCTGTAGTGGCACCCACCTCGTGCTCTGTTTCTCTGCATGACTGAGGGCCATGCCATTGCTGTTTTTATCCCCAGGGACTTGGAAGGGGAAATTTTGCCGCATCGTCCCAGCCTGCCCTGACAGGTATGAGCGGGCACCATCCTTTCTACTCCAAACTCTTATACACTCTGCTGGAGATAATCTCTGAGGTCCTGTGGCCACTGGCTTAGGCTCCTGATAGCTCCCCTCAGATCCCAAGTACCTGGAACTATCCCTTTATCTCCCACCATGCTGGAGCATTGGCTCACATATCCAGCCCTTTTATGCCCTGTCAGTTAGCACCTGGCCTGGGACCTGTGGGCCTTATTCCTGGAACAAGGCTGCTCCAGAGAATGTTGCTGTCAGTGGATCGGCTTCCTGTCAGATGGCAAGATGGTGGACTGCATGTGTCCTTTACTGTAGTGTTGTCTCCTTGCTTCCCAGGTTAGTGGGCTCTGTGGGAATCCAATTTTAAAATGTCTTTCTAGGCTTGGGGTGGGAAGGGATAGCTCAGTGGTGGAACCCAAGCATGGCCCAAACAAGCTCTTAATGTGTGCTGTCACCAAGGCTTGTCAGAGGGTGGTTTCTTGTTTCCAGAAGAAACTATCCATTCCACTGAACAGCTTGCATCCTGCTGACTGGAAACAACTTCTTGTTTCCTTTGTTTGCTGCCCATCTCTAGCCAGGTAAGGGCAGTGAGGATTTGGCTGCAGGTTTGTTCTAGAATCGTGGAAGCAGAGATGTCCTTTGCAAAAGACACTTAACAGCTGCTGTGACTGGACCACAGATGATTGTCTTGCTTCTCCAGCGTGGTGGCACTTAAAGCAGGGGGCAATCTCCTAATTGCAACCAGGTAGGAGTCTCTGCCAAGCTCCACCAAGGGCAAGTGAGCTGAGCTGAGGGACCAAGCCAATCAGAGAGCAGGGCCCCATCCTGTGTGCTGAGGAGCCCCCATTGCCAGTTCTGAGACCTGTAACCCCTGATCTCAGCAATGCAAAATCCTACTTGACCTAAGACTGGAAGGGAATGGGTGTTAAATGTTGTCTCCCAGATGTCATAATTACCGTCTGTCTGTCAAAGAGCCACTGTCCATGGGCAAGGAATGACAGATCGCTGCTGGCAGTGCACACCAGTCTTTGGTTGTGACATCCCAGTATGCTGTGGCCTGACAGCTGTCGACTAGGGCCAGACCTAATTTCCCCCAGGGACTCTATCTGCCCAGTGGACTGGCTTACTCTGACCACCCCAGCTCTGCACCCAACCACTCCGACTTGAGGGACATGTAAAAGCCACTTAGGGTACAGCAGCTTGCTGGAAGCTGTTAACACGAGACATGTCTTGGATGCTGACTTATGTAACCTCTTACGTAACAGCAGCATTTCTGTCAAAGTCCAGCCTGCAGGAAGTGTCGACTGCAATTAGGTCTGGATGGGAGGCATCGGGTGGAAATGAGTGCCTTTGGCTTATGGGATGAGTGCTTCCTTCCCTGGCTGTCCAATTTTACGGTTAAGGATGACCCTCAGTATGACCGTGCCCATAGAATGGCTGGGACCTCAGGTGAGCATGGACAGTTATGGCCCAGTATGGTCAGTTCCAACAGCGACAGAGGCAGGGTGTAACTTAAGTGTAACTTGTTAAATGCTTTGATTTCTCCTGATACAAATCAGGGTAGAGTTAACCTCACTTACTAGACCCTTAGTATATTGAGAGGTCAGAGATGGGATCTAAGGACAGGAGGCTCCAGGCAGAGATGGCACAGCCATTCTCCCTCCATGACCCAGGGCCTCAGGAGAGCAGACTTAAGGAATTTGATGGGAGTGTGTACACAGAGTTCCTTGTCTGCTTTCTGATGTTGGGGAAAGTAGTGGAGGTTTCACAAGCAGGATGACATACAGGGTGGGCATGGCCACTACCCCTGCTCTACAGAGGGCACTGAGGCATGAACCAGCGGTGACACAGGAGTGACCGCGAGGAGTTGTGAATCCTTATGGCAATGAGCTGTGTCTCAAATTCCTCTCCCTTAAGGTGGAGGAGTCGCAGCCCCGGGCAAAATTGATACCGTCATCAAAACTCTTCAAAAAGTAAGGAAGAGGCTGCCTGGCATGCAGCCAGCCCCCTTCCCCATCCTCAGTTCTCCTCAGAGCTGGACCAAGCTTCCCCTGCAAAGGGGGGTCGGTGTGGGACAGGGTGACAGTTGTGACTTTGTGGCCCAGTGTTCTTTCCCCACTGGGTCCTGGCCCCACATTCCTTGTGTCCCCACCCTCAGACCCATCACAGATAGACACTTCACCTTGACTGTGTCCTCTCCTGTCCTCCTTACGCTGTGTCCTGTCCAGTCAGGGAACTGGCCAGGAATGAAAAGTCAGTTTAATCTCAACTGTCAATTCGGATTTGATTGGTGATGCCTCCAAGGAGCCTTGTGAGATGATTCCAAGGCCAGCATGGAATTTGGAATTCTCTGATCAGCTAGTGATGTCTGCCTTGAGGGTGGCTGGAGATGGTCTCTGGGTGCCCAGGTCCCTGATTCCATGTGAAGATGACAGGATCTAACGCTTGGCGTTACAGTAATCTGACCCCTGTAATTTCAGTCAAGCAAACAGAACATTGGAGAAGGGCAGTGACTTATCCATACACACATTTCTTTAACCAGGACCCAGATCTCTTGCTTCCCAGGGGAGAGCACATCAGTTCAACTCAACAGAGTTTTGTTTTCCTTGAGATAAGGTTTCACTTTCTAGCCCAGGCTGGCCTGGGACATCTGACCCTCCTGCCTCAGCCTCTCAAAGCCTAGAACTACAGGTGCAGTGACCATATCTGGCTACACATTTACTAACAGGCTTCAATACCCAGCTGGGTATTAACCATAGTAAACATCTCATGCGTCTAATGGTATAAAATTATTCTGGAGATTTCATGTACTGTTTATGTATATGAGCACTTTGCCTGCATATGTCTGTGCACCACACGTATGTAGTGTGCACAGAAGCCAGAAGGTGGCACCGGATCTCCTGGAACTGGAGTTACAGGTGGCTGTGAGCTGCCATGTAGGTGCTAAGAATCAAACCTGGGTCCTCTGGAAGAGCAGCCAGTGCTCTTAACTGCCGAGCCTCCTCTCCAGTCCCACATGTCTAATGGTATTTTATTCTCGCAGCCACCCTATGTGATGGATCCCACTATTTCCCCACACTTGGCAGATGAAACTATGGCTCGTGGGAGGTTAAGTGACTTAACAGCTGGAAAGAGAATGAAGCAGGAAGAGTTCAAACCACGTCTCCCTGACTCAAGACCCTGGGGTCTTTCTGATAGCATGATGTGTGATAGCATCCCAACCTAGGAGAAGTCCCTGGGACAGTGTGGGCACTCTGGCGTGTGGAACAGTGACACGCTTAGTCTCATGCGTAGGGGAGGAGGTCAGTGCAGGAGTGGGGTGGTACAAGGTATGAAAGAAATGCTCAATTCTCCCTCCATTTTTGCATTACATAATAAAAGCTTGATGCCTGAGTGAATGCTTGCATGAACAGGTTGGAGCATGGAGTAAAATGGCTTGCTGACTCTCCAGTGTACCTTCGGTGACTGACTTGAGCCCTGGGCACACTTCCGTCTTAGCTGCATGTCACAAACACATGTCACCATCACTGTAGGTGCCCTTGCCTCCAGGCAGGAGGATTTCAAAAGGAACAGTAGTAGAAAGGGCCACACAGCTGCCTCTGGTGTGGTGACCTTGCTGTCTTCAGAGGGAGGCAAATACGTGGCTGCTGGACTGGCCGCCTAGCAGGGAAATGGCAATCTGCAACCAGGCTCCGAAGGCATACTGGAGGAATCAGGGGGCCATGACTTCACCGAGGGTGAGGGGAGGGGCCTCTAGAGTCACACACCTGGCTTCTGGTCTTAGCCCTGCCCCTCAGCAGCTGGGCGGCTCCTCTGAGCCTCCGTCAGGCTGTGGCCCCCTGCCCTGTCCTCCGAGGACACTAAGAAAAGGCACACCCCATGCTTGTCTCCAGCTGCATTGGCTCTGCCACCCACCAAAGCCATGTATCTCATCCTACCATTGACTTGATGAGGGAACAGGCCAAGAGGTAATGATTAGCTCTAAGCAAATTGGGAGATTGATAGCTGGGATCTTAGCTCTGGGACTCACCTCTGCCTCTCCTCGACCCCCCTGAAAATAGATCTTTTTTCACACAATACATTGTGATTACAGTTACCAGCCCCACAAATCCTCCAGGATCCTCTCCACTTCTCTCCCCAAATCCATACCTCTCTGTCTCCCCTAGAAAACAAGCAAACACAGAAATAACAGCAAAATACAATAACCCCTATTTTCTGAACCCACCTGCAGGACTCTCATTTGTGTATTCAGCCTTCACTAGCCACAAGGGGGTGCCCGTGGACCCGCTCAAGTTTTCTATGCACCTGCAAGCTCAGGGCTTGCCAGGCCAGCAGCTGGTCAGCCCCTTCCCAGAATCAGGGCGAGTCCTCTCCCCCTCAGTGCTTCCATGATATCTAAAGCGCCCCTCCCCATTCTCCTTGCTCCTCTAACCCCCAAATTATTATTCTTTTCCCGAGCACAGTTGGGATCATTGGAAAGTCCTTATGGTTTTGGCCAAGCACGTGGCTCACACTTGCAAGCATGGCTCCCTACTCCAGGGCAACAGAATGTCCCTGAACACCTACCTTTATTCCATCCTCTATTCCAAAAATATCGGCTCCACATCTGGAGAGGCAGAGGAGAAGGGAGGGGGTTAGGCATGCATCAGGCAACCTTGTCTTTACAGAAAAGCGTGGTGTGGCAGAAAATGGCATGGCTATAACTGGCTAGGCTTGGTATTGTAGGCTGGTAATCCCAGCTACTTGGAAGGCTGGAACAGGGGGGTTGAAGATTCCAGGCCTGCTTGTCTCACAATAAAAAGGAAGACGCAGGGTGTAATTCAGTGGGAGAGTTCCTGCCTTTCATGCTTGAAGCCCTAGGTTAGATCCCCAGCAAATAAGATAATGACACTAACTGACCATTTATTTCTGTGTTGCTTGGAAGCAGGAAGAGGGCCTAAGAGTGGAAGACTCAGGGGCTATTCTGGAAACTGTGGACCCTGAGTTGAGCCCTAAAGGATGACAAGGGGTTGGTCAGGCAGGAAGAACCTGCAGTTTCTTCTAGGCAGCCACAGGAGAGACCTTTGCCTATAGGTCCTCACCTCTAAGCCCAACTCCTGGTAGCGCTGAGGCGACCATACCGAGCCAGCAGCCAGTAGAGGGCACTGTGACCTTTCTAAGCATAGCCTAGAGGCTGCAGACTAGAGCTGGCCAAGTCATTCTGGGCTCCTCTGTGTAGGGGAGCCCCATTCTCATGCCCCAAGCTGGAAATGGAAGGCAGGGGAAGGACACAGCTCTTGGGGTGTGTGAGACTCAGATGCAGCAGTAGGGGGGGCTGGTACAGTAGAGGAGGAGGGCCAAAGAAGATGCCCAGGGATGGGTCAGCATCAGCCATGAATGAGCTGGTCCATGAATGACCATGATAGAGCATGGCCACCCTCTTCCCACAGAAGCCCTAAACAGACGCTGTTCTTCATCTCTGCCCCACTCCCTGGAGAAGGGAAGGACAAAAATGCTTGGTGCAAGCCAGGTCCTTCAGATGCTGCAATGAGCACAGAATGCTTGTCATGGCTATAAGCAACTTAGGTCATTCTTCCTGTCCCCCTTGATTCACAGAGGTCCTGGCCTTGTCACCCAGCCACATGGGGTGATGTCTTCCTCCTGAGGCTACGCAAGATCTGAGTTTCGCTCAAAGCTCAGAACTCAGCTGATTGTGGCCACGGCCACATGGAGGCCAGAAATGTGCCTGGTTCTAGGCAGGCTCTCAGTGGCTACTTGGTCACTGTTCTATTACTGTGAAGAGACACCACGACCAAGGTAACTCTTGTAAAAGAAAGCATCTGATTGGGAGTTTGCTTACAGTGTTAGAGGTTTAGCTCGTCATCATGGCGGGCACAAGTTAGCAGGCAGGCACGGTGCTGGCGGAGTAGCTGACAGCGTCCTGGTTAGCAAGCAGAAGTGAGAAACTCGACCAGGCATGGGCTTTCCAGATCTCGAAGCCCACCCCCCAGTCACGCATTTCCTCCAATAAGGCCACGCCTCTTAATCCTCCTAACATTTCTAAATAGTGACTTCATTCAAATTTATAAGCCTATGGGGGCCAATCTTATTCAAATCAGCATAATGGCTCTTGGCTAGATTAACAACAGCTCAGACTCACTGGGCACCTACTGTATGCCTCAGATTCAATATGCAGGGTGCCAAAGGTTGGTGACCTGGGTGCCAGCTGCTTGCTCCTGGTGTCAGGTGGGTCCACCAGATGGGATAGCCCCGTTGAAGCAGCAGGGTAGGATGTTTTGTTTCAACTGAACTTAATACTAGACCAGCGTGGGTAGAATTCTATATTCAATAATATTGAGTCTGGGCACCCTGGAGGGAGGGGGTTGGAGGGTGGACTCTGAGGAGCAGTGTTGAGCACAGGTCTGGGTGAGATGAGGCCCATTGGAGCTCCGAGGAGGCTCCTGGGTGACACCGGCATTAGCAATGGGGAAAGGCCTGAGGTTGGCAGAGGGGCTGGGTCCTGCCTTCCCTCTTGCAAGCCCTGAGGCTTGTGGGCTGCCTGGCCCGACAATTGGGCCTTTTCCCTGTAGCCTCAATATGGCATGCACAAAACCCAGAAGTTTCCTGTGTGTCTCAACAGACAGGCTCTAAGTGCAAAGTCTCTCCTAGGTGTGGACTGAAAAGGACACACAGTGGCTCAGGGACTGTCCTCAGAGACCACTTGGGTACCTGCCTTCCGCTCCTGCCTCCTGGTTCTTCCCCTGCAGGTTCTCCCTGATGCCAGCCCTGAGGGCTCTTTCTAGAAAGACCAGAAAAGGCTCTAAAGGATGGGATGTCACTGGCCACTTCCAGCTGGAGTATGTTTGCACACACATGGGACACACACCTGAGAATAGCTATGTGATGGCTTTTCCTGAGTTTATTCCCACAATCAACCAGCCCATAATGGTCATTACTAGACAGGCTCTTAGTGTCTCTGACTCATGTCACTTTAAATGCCCGCAAGGTCTGTTTGTCCAGATTTGTATTATAACATTGAGGACAGCACATTAACACCAAAGTCTGTGATGAGTCATCCCCCCCCCCCCCCCCCGAATGATTAACAAAAGATTTAACGTTATTTTGATCCTAGGAACAAACATTTTAGGAATCTTCTTAATGTCATGTAAAAGAAACAGTCCAGGCTGTGGCGAAGAAAGGAAAGACCATACTGGCTCTTAAAAACCGAGAGGGTCCAATATAGCATTGGTGACAGGAGCGGATTCAGTGCCTCCGGGACCAGTCTCCAGCCTGACTGTCCCACGTGCCAGCCCTCTGCAGGCGAAGACCCCAGGGTTCACAGGGCGCAGCATGAGCCACCAATTCTATTCCTGCCTCATCTCATGTTTTAGCTTTAGGGGATGAAAGTGAGAGCTTCTTTCCCAGGAGTCTGAGGGTAACCCTCCCTGTTTATTCAGCCAGGCTAAGCTGCTGCGACGCCTAGACTTCAAAATTCTGTCCCTCTGGCTCAAACCACGAACCTGAATTTTACAGCCAAGGGAGGTGCCATGCCTCCTTCTCAGGTTGCTGTGCTATTGTGCCAGCCTTCCCTGTGTGCTTCCATTGCCTGGGCCCGGAGCCTCTACTCTGTGTGGAGCTACATGCTGAACATTTAGGGTTTGGAGCATCTCTCTCCTCCTCCCTCTCCTTCACACCCTCTTTGTTTGTTGTGTTTGTTTGTTTTTGCTTTTCGACACAGGATTTCTCTGTGTAGCTTTGTAGACCGGGCTGGCCTCGAACTCACAGGGATCTGCCTGCCTCTGCCTCTTGAGTGCTGGGATTAAAGGCGTGTGCCACCACTGCCCGGCTCTCCTTCACCATCCTTTAAAACACATTCTTAGCCTGCATATCAGGCAAACAGCCCCACAAGACTTACCTTGCTGGCCCTGCCTTGATGCCGTGCACGTGGAGTGTGGGGCAGAGGAAAGGAAAACACGTCCCTCACCCACTCCAAAGAGCCGTAGCCTTGCTGTGGTGAGCAGCACACCCGCCCCCACTCCTGAAGTAGACTTCAGATCCACTGTACCCTGACTCCAGCCTGGGAAAGAAAGGTGCATGGGGACACGCTCTAACACTCTGTAACAGTTCAGCTCAGAGCAGTGGGAGCTGTAGTTTCCCACCTAGCCCTCTCTGTAGTCACCAAACTCCCCTGGAAAGAATAAAGAGGAAGGAAAATCAGACAGAATTCAGACCAGCAGCTGCCTGGCATTCCTGGCTTTTGAGGGCTCTGGGTCTTGCCCTTGCCTGAGTGGTTCAGTGAGGAAAAGTTAGTTGACTTCTTCCAGGGCGCCCCTGGGTAGGGTTTCCTGCCTTCAACTCTTAGGAACTTCCCAAGAACGTCTTTGGAAAATGAAACCAAGCGGCATTTGTAGGACAGCAAGCAGAAAGGAAGAGGCCCTGGCCATGAGAGGCAGAACTACTGAGCGGGCTACAAGTAACAGGATTGTGTTACCACAATAGTGAAGACATGGGGGCTGACTGGGGTGTGTGCAGCATGCCCGCCACACCTCTTATTTGGGTCCAGTATGATTTAGTGACCATCTTCTCAAGCCCATGGCAGATGCCAGAATCAGCGTGCCTCAGCAACTTGTTTGTGGCCTGTGAAGCAGGGGACAAGTTCAGCATCTGGGGTCTCTCCCCAAGTGACAAAGCTCGAACTTGCAAAAGACAGATCTTAACTGTGTGAAGTATAGTTGTTTGTCCCTTCTGAGACATGAAAGGTTTTCAGAGCGGGGAGAGTCCTCAGAGACTCAACCCCTCTACCATCCAGAAGCGTGGAAACGGAGATCAGAAAAGTCCTGAGTTGCTTGGAGCCAAATCAGCCTTGACAGCCAAATCTACATTTCTAAACACTGATCACATGGAATGGGCCCCTAAAATTGTTAACCTCTCTGTGAATCTGTGTCTACCATAAATAAAATGGGTTTACCTTTTGCCCACAGACTGCTGTGCCAGGGGCTCAGGTTTTGGCCTTCTGCCTGTAGCTCCCAGCACATCCACCAGGTGGCCCACACATTGCTTTCCTGGCATCTCTTCCAGTTGTGAGAAAGTGGAGAGAACACTTGTCTGATTCCCACTCATCTCCCACTCATATTTAATCTGAACAGCAAGGAAAAGTCATGTCTTAAAATTCCAGGGATGCAGTGCAGTACTGGATGGGTGCTGGAGAGAGGCTGGCATGTGTCTCCAGATGGGACAAAGCCCAGCATCTCCCCAGACCTCAGCGCCTGCTCTGTGCTATGCTTCAGAGTGAGATGCTGATGGTGAGGTCCTGACTCAGCACAGGCTCTGGCTGCTCTGGACAGGCTCTGCCCCAGGTCCAGCCCTGGGGAGTGGAATACTGACAATGCACGGGACATGCTACAGGCGACACCTAGGTTTCCTCCTGCCGCTTTAGCAGGAGATGGAGAACAACACAGGAGGCCTAGGCCACAGCCTGGCAGGGCGCTGCCTCTCTGCTGCCTATCCTGCGAGGGCCACAACAATGTCTCTGTGATGCCTCACACTAGGTGCCCATTGTCTATGGCCAATTACACCCCTGCCTAGGAAGAGGGGCATAGCACACACTGGGTACTGGGGCTATGGTGGAGTATGTGATGAGGTACTTGTTATCTACACTGGAGACTGGAAGATGGTGCATATCCGTGGTTCACCTACAGAAGAACAGATTTCAGGTTATTCCTGTATAAACATCGTTTTCATCCAGGACAGTCTTTCTAGAATGTTCTGGCCTGGAGTGGGGACAATCCCGGAGAGAACTGTGGGCATATGCCCCCGAGGACAGCCTTGAGGCAGCAGAGAAGGCTTTTATTTGCACTCTGAAATGTAAGGAGCAACTCTTGGATGGGGCATTGGTGGCTCCTCAAGGGCGAGGAGAGGGCAGCAGGTGAGGATAGAGGCAGAAGAGTTTGCAGAGCTGAGAGGAGCATATCTGTGGGCGGCTGGCAGGACAGGCGTCATACTGGGCCAAACACAGGAATCTGTCAAGGACCTGGAAGTCCAAGGACTTTCCAAGCCACACTAAGTGGATATGAGATTGTTCACAGAGATCCACAGGGGCCGTGAGGCTATCCATCCTTACCAGGGCAGGAACTAGGGACACGTGACCATGACTGTCACCCAGGAAAACTGGGAGTCCCTAGCAGAGAGAAGGACAATAGAGGTGGGAGTCATGCCAGATGCCTGGTGTGTTTTGGGTGTGGGATCCCTGGGACACAGATTCACGGTGGGCAGGTGGGCAGGCTCTGCAGGCTTGAGTGCACAGATCTCTGGATTGCACTCTTGGAAGGTGAATTGGGATGGGTGGGTAGAACATGTGGCTCATGGGGAACCCGAGGTATTAGCCAGTGGTGTGGATGGAAGGGGCGGGTTACAGATGGGGATGCCAGTCCATGAGTGGCGGTGATGGCTGGACCCTGTGAGTGACATCACAGGCAGAGGCATAGATACCTTCAGGCCACTGAGGGTACCGATTAAGGCATAGTACTGGAGCCAGTTCTGCCTGTGATTTCTCTCCTTTTAGCCTTAGTTGCCTTCCTTATCCCATAAAAAGAGGCCAGGTAAGATGGCCCTTCTACTCTGGGCCTTCCATGATGATTCAGCTGGGAGCATCTCCATTACAAAGCTAATAAGGACATGGGACCATCTCTACTGCATTCGAGCTACTTCCGACAGTGTTAGAGTCCATGCTATGCCAGCTTCAGCCAGGACTGCTGTGCTACCCGCTGTATGACTCCCCCGTTAGATCAGAGCATGATGGAACTATGCAAAGCTACTGCTCTGCCAGAAGCTTCCTGGCCCTTCCAGGACACAGAGCACCTGGATGGCCTCCTTCCCTGAAGGTGATGAGGGGGAGGGCAAGCCATGTGCCAGAGCTCCAGGATTCTTCTACTGTGCTACATTCCTCCTTTCCCATACTCCTCACTTGCTTTCCCCAGGAAGCAGCAAGCCCTCTCTGAGTCTCCGTGGTAAAAGAAGTGGCTGGCACAGTCCAGCCCACATCCTCCCAGCAGCCCCAGGAGACTCATTCCCAACATCAACCACCTCCTCTTGACTGTAGCCATGCCCCAAGCTTTATGACAGACTAGGGTGTTCGGTCAGCATTAAGTGTCTGGGCTCAGCTGACCATACACCATGCACCTGAGAGCGGCATCGGTCTTGTTAACAATCGATGTCTTTTTAAATCCCACAAGGACGAAGCTGGATTTGTCCTAGAATGTGTCAGACAGAACAGTCTTCATCTGGCAAATCTCCTGGCAGGTGGACAGGTCTGGTGAGGGTCATCACTTTGGTAGGGATAGGTCCCCACACTGGACACTAAACAAAATAAGCAACATGTCCTCTGCCGTCTATGTAGCCCTTCCCATTCAACTAACCCTGAGAGCAGGCACTGTGCTGGTCACCAGGGAGGTGGATTTGATCCTGCTCTAGGTCCTCCCCCCCAATTTCTCCCTGTGGGTGTGGGAAGACAGCTCAAAGGGCCTAGTACTTGCTGTTTAAAGCATGAGGACTTGAGCTCGGACCCTCCATTCCCGTGTCAAAACTAGCTGTGGAGTTGAGTGTAGGTAACACTCTAGCACACTGCATACCCCTGGAGTTTTGCATCTTCTCTGCCCACCATGGACGGCAATGGTGACACATGAATTCCCAATAAGCATAACCCACATGCTCCCAAGGCTTCCCTTCCTGTGCCTCAGTTTCCCCTTGTACATCCAGAAGGTCCCCCTCTAACATAGTCATGGGCAGATCTGATGAGTCCAGATCTGCTGTGGATTCAGTAAACTGAAGAGTTCAGCCCCCAGCTCCAGTAGGCAGGTTCAAAGCCCTTAATCAGGATGGATATAGCTAGACTGGCTGAATGGGCGTGAGGCACTGGACCAAGGCTGAGATATATACACAGCTCATCCAGCACACACACTATTGCAACCTGAGATCCTGCTGTCCATCACCAGTGACGTCTGCGTTCTGGAGCCAAATCCAGGCTGTAACTGAGGTTTCATCTCTCCCTATAGAGAGCCCTACATTGCAAATCAGGTGCCTGTGGATAAGAGGGGAGGAGGGCTGTGACAAGCTGAACCCCAATGTCAGCACTCAGATGGCAGGACCACCGGCCTCTTACACAGCGGTGGCCGCCAGGTCCTGTCCATGTGCTCCGTGGCCCTCACGCAGGCCCTCCACACTGCATGAGGATGAGCTGGACACAAAGGGATCCCGGCTCTGCCTCAAGTAGTTTCCACTCGCCCCCAACCCCATCTGGCTTCCCATACTGCTCTGTGCCCCAGGAGGAGGGTCTCTGGATGGGCACTCAAGAAACCTCGGCTCTGGCTCTCCTGGGCTGTCACATGGGAGATCTGGGTCTAAAGCTGCGAGGGAGAGGGAACTGGAGCTGGTATGTAAAATAAGCTTGTTTTTAATTTAAATAAAATTTTATTTTTAAAAAAGCTGGAGGGTGAGAGGAGGCCAAGCTGGGGCCTCATCCGTGATCTCTCTCTTTTGGATGGCAGCCCCATCGGTCTGCCCTCTTCTGGATCTGGATCCCTCAGGTTGACGGACTCCTGCTCCTGTTCTGAGAGCTGTCATCAGCCTGCATCCTAACACCTAATGCCCAGTGCTGGGCGAGTCCTTTTGTAATGCCAAAATTCTCCAGCATGCGGATAGATGTCTGTATTAGGAAGCCCCACTGTTTTGTGTCCCAAGAAAGACTAAGTCACTGTCACCACAGATGGGACAAACTAGACCCATAAGCCGTGATGCGATGCTTCCTGTCGCTTTCAACCCTTTTCAGGGTGTGTGTGTATTGGGAGGGGGGGTTGCGTGTGTATAGTGTATGTGTGTGTGTAAACCTGAATGTGGGGGTCAGGGGTTGACGTCAGGAATCATCTCCATTGTTCTCCCACCTTATTCTTTGAGGCGGGGTCTCCCAAGCAAGCCAGGGTTCACCGATACGGAATAGTCTTGCTAGCCAATTCACCGTGTCTCTGCCTTGTGAGGCCAGAATTACAGGTGGTCCGCCATGTCTATTCAGAGTTTATAGGGGGTCTAGTGGATCCGAACTCTGGTCCTCACACTTTGCTGACCAAGCACTTAACTGCTGAACTGTCTCCTCAGCACCCTATGATGTTCCCTGCTTATTTTGTGTTTATCAAGAGAGAGTCTTCAGGCATGTTTATATTTAGTTTAGCATGCTACTTCTATGCACAACAAAAGGGAAATATAAACAAAATAAATGAGTAAGTGTCTTCCTCAAATGTCTTCACATTCACAGTTCATCTTTTCCAGACTCTTTATCTTTGGGACCATGCCTTTCCGTGTTGGTTTGAGAAGAGTTGTATCCAGACCACCTTCAGTGTTACTACAGAGAGTCTTCTGTTGGCTCCGGATGGTGCCATCACATACACGTATGTTTAACAACGATATCGTGACTGTCACTTGTAAGCAGTAACCATAAGGTGCACCACCAAGTTAGGGGTGGCACAGAAAAATCATCATCGTCATCATCACCTAGACTCTGACTTCATGCCTTTAAGGAAAAGTAACTCAAAATTTACCATGTAGGTCTGTGAAATGGCTAAGCAAGGGGCAGCACTTGCTATTGAGCCTCCCCCCACACATAGGTTCATATGTGTAAATACTTGGTCTCCAGTCAGTGCAACTGTTTGGGAAGGATTTGGGGGCGTGGCCTCATTGGAGGAGGCACGTTACTGGGAAAAGGTTTTGAAGTTTCAAAGACTCATGCTGTTGCCAGTTCGCTCTCTCCGTCTGGGGCTTGGGGTTCAAGGTAAGAGTCCCAGTTACTGCTCCAGACGCCTAGCTCCATGTCCTTGCTCTGCCATCAGGAACCCTGACCTCTGGAACTCTAAGCACAATTAAACTCATTCTTTTATAAATGTGCTCTTACAACCTAGCATATAAAAGTGTCAAATGTCCCTTGCTATGTTACCTGTCCTTTATTATCACGGGCAGAAACAAAGCTATGTCAAAAAGATTCCTGTGCCCCTCAGGAATTTCAGATGATTAAAATAATGAGCTCCAAGGAAATGGGATTTTTCTCCAAGAAACTTGGGCTAGGAGGGGAAACCTGTCTCCTAGAGATTTCACACCGTTTGAACAATCCATGAGACCATCTCATGGCATGAGACTAAGCCCAGGCAATGAGAGGTCAGTGGTGGATGGGACTACACCGAGGCAGGATTGCTGAGATGTGCATAATCCTGGTCCTCTATTTAAACTTCAGTCTCAGTTCAAGACCCCCAAGGCAGGTTTAGGGGCAGTGCCATTGGGTCTCTTTGTGTCTCTCATCAATGTGGTCCCAAGTTTGGCAATAGTATAGGGAGGAATATTTATTGAGCATCTACTATGTGCTAGTCCAGCAGGGAACAAGAGGAAGACCCCTCATGAGGTTGCAGACCCAGTGTGCTGTACAGAAGATTCGCAGATAGAAGAGGGAGCAGGCATGCTCTTCAAGACCAGAGAAGCTGTGAAGCCGGAGAAAGAGTTCGGACTCTAGGTCCATGAGAGCCCTTGGTGATCGCCAGGGCCCAGCCACAAACAGGAAACTGGTAGGTGATGAGCAGTCTGTCCCCAGAGGTATGCAAGCATCTTAACATCAGAGAGGTCAGAGCCTGGGAGGGAGGTTGGTGATTATTCTGTGAAATCAGCAGAGAAAAACATCCAAACTTGGTAATAATGCTTACCAGTGTTCACAGTGGCAAAAGACCCACTTCAAACATTTTAGCAGCAACCTGCTGGGATCTGGGCAATCTCTGGAAATGATTTATTTACATAGAAAAATGAGACAGCCCCTGGGGTGAGGCTCTCATTGGTCAGTGCCTCTCAGGGCTACAAGCTCAGGCCTTCAGCCCTCCCTACAGTCTAGGCAGGGGGCTGATTGCTCTCCCAGGGGAGGTGAGGGCCTGCCAGCCAGCAGCCCAGAGTTCCTTCTCTAAAATAAGCCCTCAGGAGCATTTTAATGTGTGGCTGGGCCTGAAGTACAGTCAACATTCCATTCCAAGAATGCAAATGAGCTCCCGAAGGGCTTGCCAAAGACAAGGGCACTGGCCCAGAACACCATTCCGAAAGGCTTGAGTTTGGCCCAGAAAATGTCACTTTCTCAGTCCAGACTTGGGAAACTGAGGCTGGGAGATTGGGGCCCAGAGTCTCACTAAGAGGAAAGGGAGAGGCTGCCTGCTTTTAATTCTGTGGAATCCTCATGGCTTCCCCTGGTGTTTGAAACACATTCTCCTGGGCAAGGGGCCCTTGGAGGAAGAATGAAGGCTCATCATCCTCACCTGGCCTGACAGGGGGACTCTGCCACAAGCGTCTGCTGAAGCTGTGCTGGCCATGCATAGTGGCACACCAGACAGGGAGAGACCCCGGTTCTGAGAGGTGCAGTCAACCTGCTGTAGGGATGAGGCTGAGCATCAGTTCCTGAGAAGACCCAGGCCTTCCGCTGGCCCATCCCACTGTGAGGCTGATTAACCAATCAGAATTTTAATGAGTATAGAGAAGTTGGGATGTTGTAGGTCCAGATCCTAATTTCAATTTACCTTATACTATCTCCAGCCCCCTGATAGCTATTCCTGCCCACTTCTGTATTGAACCAAAAGTCCTATGAATAATACTTGAAGCCTTTTGGATTCCATGGACTAAGGGCTAAGAGCCTCTGAGGCCTAGACTGTGAAACCCGAAAATCATGAGAAGACCAAATCCACCATTGTCCCACTAAAGCAGGCTGTATCTTGTGGTGCACCGGGACTGTCCAGCTGGCTGTCTCACCCTAAATCAGGATCTGAGAGAGCAGTCCCTGCCAGGCTCCAGAGGTGTGCATAGTGGTGAAGGGAGTTGGCTGTTAGACATTGTTAGAAATCTGCAACTGAAAAAACAAAAACAAAAGACAGCTACAGTTAAAGGGAAGGAGTGAGGATAAGGATGTACAGCTTGTGAATGGGGTCACAGGTTTAGTGTAGGTTGAAAAATATGTTTTGCAGTTTACGTCAGATCTAAGAAGGAACTTATTCTTAATTACAAATAGAAACCTTAACTTGTAAGGATACACAGAGGACAAACAGGAACTTATTCTTAACTGTCTTGACTGCAAACAGAAACCTTAACCTGCAAGATACATTTTTCCTGTTTTGATCTCCCATTAACTTGCAAGATATATTTTGCCTGCTTTAATTTGCAAGATATATTTTTCTGGTTTTGGTTTCCCATTAACTTGCAAGATATATTTTTCTGATTTTGGTCTTATAAGAGCTGAAACTTCTCAGCTTTTCTAGAAACTGCCTGCCCAAAGTTTTCAGCCACACACTTGAAGACTTATCTTGATTTATACTTTCCTTTGTTCCATAAAAGCTCATGGAATCATTACCTCAGAGAAATATGTAATTTGGAACAACCTAAACCTGTTTCCAAGCCCCGATCTCTCACATTTGGCTGCAGAATAAACCATCACCTGCCTCTTTCTGAAGAGAGAGTTGCCTTTCTGAGCCAATACCGAGGACTCAGAGCAATCCTGGGTCTGTGTGTAGCATCTCCACAGCTCTGGGGGATCAAAGACAATACAATGACTCTGCAAAGATAGTCCCCAAAGGTCACAGAATGGTAGGTCACCATCTGTCTGCTTCCTCCCCTCCACCCCAACCACAGGAACACCATGTGACCCAAAGCTAAGCCAATGGGTCTGGTCCCATCTTCAACTATACCCCAAACAAGCCACACCTGTCGTCTCCAAGCCTCAGTTCCCTCAACTGTGAAATACGGAAAACAAATTGCTGCTCTGCCCTCCTTCTGTTACCTGACTGAGGCCATCTGTTCACCACCCAAAGGCCAATCAATATGCGGGCGAGGAGAGCCAGTGAAAAGGAAACCAGGTTTAGTCAAGGGCTGGTACCCTGAGGAGATAGGAAAGTGGGCGTTACTGATACCCCCAAAACATCCTTGAGGATTCAGCTATGTCACAGGCCTGTACAGACAGTTTGGAAGAAAGCACAGGGACTGGACACAGACCTCGTTATGGGGGAGGGGTGGTACCATTCAGGGCACATGCCCTTTCCGTTTCCTTTTCTCTTTTAAAGATTCATTTTTATTTTTGTTTGTGTATGCACAGGTGCCCTCAGAGGCCAGAAGAAAATATTAGATCCCCTGGGGCTAGAGTTAGAGGAGGTTGTGAGATCCCTGAAGTGGGTGCTGGGTACCAACTCTGGTCTCCTGCAAGAGGAGGAAGTGATCCTAACCACTGAGCCACCTCTCCAGCCTGTCTTTTCTTTGCCTAGCCTGAGCATCAGTCCATTCTGACCTCCTGAGTCTAGTTCCTCCAACAGTTCTCTTTTCTACAAGTTAAACCTCACAGCAATTTGCATGATTTATGTTGGATGATACCCAGGACTAAATAATGGGATGGGCATTACACCCACGATGATTATCTGAACATTACCGGATGTTTTGGGTTCTGGAAAACCAAGATTATTTAGCAGCTAGCAACTTAGCATCTTCTTTGGACAAGGTCCCACGTAGTCCACACTGCCTCAGACTCATAATGTAGCCAGGAATGACCCTGATACTCCTAGTGTCAGGTCCAAATTCTGGAGGAGAGACAAAAGCTGGCCTCCAGGCTCCTTCGTTGTCACGAGTACCTGTTGCATACTTCAGAGTCCATGCTGGCACCCTGGTCCATCTCAACTGACCATTACCTGCCTTAAATTCTCCCAGCTCGTGGGCTTCCCTCCCCATCCACTTCATTCTCCTCATAACCCTGCCATGCCAGCTGTGCCCACCTCTCTCTTTGTGACAGCATGAATGTAATTGGCCCCCAAAACCTCATAGGCAGTGGCACTATTAGGAGGTGTGGCTTTGTTGAAGTGGGTGTGGCCTTGTTGGAGGAAGTGTGTCACTGTGGGGGTGGGCTTTGAGGTTTCCTGTGCTCAGGATACCGACCAATGTCTCAGTTAACTTCCTGTCGGCTCCAGCACCACATCCGCCTGCAGGCCGCCACACTCCCCACCATGATGATAATGGACTGAACCTCTGAAACGGTAAGCGAGACATCCCAATTAAATGTTTTCCTTTATGAGAGTTGCTATGGTCATGGTGTCTTTTCACAGCGACAGAATCCCTAACTAAGACAGAAGTTGGTAGCAGGGACTGGGGTATTGATGTGATGGGCATGGCCATGCTTTTGTTTGGAGTAATACAGCCTTTGGAAGTTTGGGTTGCTTTAAGCGATGCTTGTTGGGCCATCCTAGTAGGAGCATGGAAGACAGTGATGCTGAGTGTGATTCGATGAACTGTGGGGATCTAGCGGTTTCAGAGGACAAGAAAGTATGTGGCCTAGAAACTGGTCTTGTGATATTTTGGTGAAGAAAGTAGCTGCTTTCTACCCTTGTCCTGAGTCTGCCTGAGGCTAAGGTGAAGAGTTTTATATTAATTACATTGGCAGAGGAAACCTCAAAATAGCCTAGTGTAGACTCTGTCATGTGGCTATTAGTGGTAACTAATGAAGATTTATAATGAAAAGGAGCAAGCCAAGCAGGAGTAAATCCTGTATTCAAGGATATACACAGATTAAGAAATGGAACATAGCGAGTGCTGACCTCAGGGCAAGATCCCACCCAGCTAAGTTTCCAACTTGTGAAAAGGAAAAAAAAAAAAAAAAAAAAAGCTGGTGTGTGCACATCTTTAATCTCGGCAAAGCAGAGGCTCTGAGTTTGAGGCTAGTCTGTTCTACAGAGCGAGTTCCAGGAAAACCAAGCTTAAGCAGTGAAGAACGGAAAGCTGGTAAAGATGTAATTGAATAAGGCGGACATGTTTCAGCCCTAGCAAGCAGCAGAGCTTGGCAGCTTCAGCCACATGGTTCTGCTTTACAGTTAAGGATAGAAGAAATGGGTTATGGAATTTTCCTCCATGACTAAAGGAAGCCACTGAGGCCAGGCATGTGTCAGGGATGTTCCTGAATGGAGGCCTAGTAGAGAAGCCATTGTGTGGAGCTGGATTGTCTTGGAGAACCCAAGATATAAGAGATGCCAGCATTGTGGGATACCTGCTGGGGAGAGCTGCTAACAGGGAATAGAACCAGCCAAAGAGAAAGAAGTGTATTGCAATCAACAAAGCTGAGTGGAGTTTGAAGATATGGAGAGCGTTTTGACATCAGACATAAACTGCAGAGTTTGGAGTTTGCCCAGCTGGTTTTCGGTCTTGCTTGGAGCCAGTATTTCCTCACCATGCTCTCTTCTCTACATTTTGGAATAGGAATGTATATCCTGTGCAATTATATGTTGGAAGTATGTGAACTGTATTTTTATTTTTCCAGATGATAACACTTAAGAGATTGAATGAATCTAGGAAGAAACTTTGAACTTTAAAACATCCTTGAGACTGTGATAGGCTATGGGAACTTTTGAAGTTGGACTGGATGCATTTTGCATTATGGTATTGTTACAATCTTATGGGGCAGGAAGTGGAATGTGGCAGTTTGAATGCAATTGACCCCATAATCTCATAGGGAGGGGCACTATTAGGAGGTGAGATTTGTTGGAGTGGGTATGGCCTTGTTGGAGGAAGTTTATCACCATGTGTGGGGGCTGGGCTTTGAGGTTTTCTATGCTCAGGATACTCCCCAGTGTCTCAGTTGACTTCCTGTTGCCTGAAAGGTGCAGCACTCAGCTCCAGCACCATGTCTGCCTGCATGCCGCCATGGTCCCGCCATGATGATAATGGACTGAATCTCTGAAGCTGTTAAGTGAGCCACACCAATGAAATGTTTTCCTTATAAGAATTGCTGTGGTCACGGTGTCTCTTCAAAGCAATAGAGATCACAACTAAGATGCTCTTGGTTGATTCTTTCTCTTTCCTTTCCTGCTTTCTCCCTCTCTCTTCTCTCATGGCCAAGGCTAGTCTACTGGCCATGGTCAGTCTACCACTCTCTTTCTTTGCTCTGGACTCTTCCAGATGCCTCCAGCAATTCTTTCCCTCATATTTACCATAAAAACCTTCCACTGCACCATGACTTGGAGCGGCCATGTCCTCTGTTTATACAGCTGGTGCCCCTCAGTTTATGTACCTGGCCCCTTAACCCTTTAGTGCGGCTTTTCTCAGAATTTAGACAGCTGGGCAGAAGGAGGGAGGCAATTCTGCCTAGGGTGGTTCACAAAGGCACAGCCACTCTCCACCCCTGATGGAAAACACTCTCCAAAGATAACCAACGCCTTTCTTTCCCTCTTCCCAGCCTGGTGCTGAAGGCCTGGTAGCACTATGGGAAATCTCTTGGGTTAAGTCCACATTGGAAGGCCAGAGAAGCTGGGTTCTGGTGTCTTTGAGTACATCAGTAGACACACTCCCTCAGGAAGAAGCGTCAAAGGCAGGCTGACACACAGTTTTTGACTCCGATTTACTGTCTGTGTTTAAGGGGTTCTCCCTCCATTAGGTAAACATATCTGCAAACCCTGCTGGCCCCCTCCAACCTGACAGTGGAACCCCAGAGACTACACTGGAGATGAGAGGAAAGGTAACAGGGTAGACGTCCATACACCCTGGAGAGCCAAAACAAAGAACCAGCTGTAGGTGTTTTTCCGTCCATGTAGGCTTCTATTGGGGTGTGGTCAAAAACTGCATTCTGCCCAGGATGATGGGATCCTTGGATGGCGAACTAATTGTTTTCCTCACTTGGTCTAGGAGATGGGGTAGAGTTTTGAACCCAAAGATTCCACCAACCTGGTAAGGATTCCGTTTTCCAGCCCTACCTCACACCCTCTAGCCCGGTGCACCCACACCCCTCCGCCCCTGTGCATCCTGGAGCTCTGTGCTGCCTGTGTGTCCCCACAGTTCTGCAGTCTGCCCTCAGACAGGGCATCTTCCTGTCTAGACACAGGCATTTATCAGCAGCATGGAGGGAGCCACCTGCTCCCTGCCCCAGCTGCACCCCTGACAGACGTGATAAAGGCTTTCAACTGATTTAAGGTGAGCAGATGCAAGGGCTAGGATTCAAGGCCAAGGCTGGATGAGCACAGATGTCTCAGGAGCTCCTTGCTGGGGCAGTAAGGTGAAAGCTTCTGGAGACTCCATGCTTTTTTTGAGGCCCAGCTCTAAATATATCTGTAATGTGAAAGAACTCAGTGGTGTCACATGGTTGAGCCCGAGACTCAAGAACATGCATCAGTCATTGCGTCCACCCTCGCTGGTCTCAGCTTCCTCATATTAAAATGAGACAAGAAGGGCAGTACCAAATGGAGGTATGGAATAGCCATCCTTTCTCCACCTCCTACCTCGTCTTCTTCCAGACACCCCCTGGTGTGAGGTACCCTCCCGGTGCCTTCTGCTCCAACAACCCACAGGAGCTGGCTTGAGGGACTGGTATCAGCCATCAAGGACCAGCAACAGCTCCAACGGGAACATACTTCTCTTGCAAGGCCCTTCCTCGGGGTCACCCGAGGTGCTCTGAAAACAAATGTCCCACTCTGTGCATGCCTAATTGCTCTGTCATAAGCAATAGTTGATCTGTTTGCAGGCTCACACCTCACTGCCTGCAGGAAAGAGGCTGAGACAGATTCCAAGGGGAGGAATAGACACATGGTCAGCAATGTGTGCCTGCAGGCTGCGTGAATGAGCTGGGAAGATGCCACTCTGCGATTGTTGTCATCTCGTCACCACCACTGTTTCCCAGGATTATCCGTCTTCTCTTTGACGGGTTATAGTTTGACCATTCAAAAACGTAAATCATAGCCCCCAGGGCTTGAGAATGAAGTCTTGTTTGGGAAGGGGCTCTGTTTAGGTACAATGCTGTTATAAGGCAATGGTGCAGGTCCCACACATAGCATAACTGATGTCCATACGTCTTAGTTAGGGTTTCTACTGCTGTGAAGAAACCCTTATAAAGGAAAACGTTTAATTGGGGGTAGCTTGCAGTTTTCAAGGTTCAGTCCCTTATCATCATGATGGGACATGGAGGCATGCAGGCAGACGTGGTGCTGGAGAAGGAGCTGGGAATTCTACATCTTGATCCACAGTCAACAGGAAGTGGATCATATCGCAGGGCATAGCTTGAGCATAGGAGACCTCAAAGCCCACCCGCAAAGCGACACACTTCCTCCAACAAGACAACACCTACTATAACAAGGCCACACCTCCTAATAGTGCCACTCCCTATGGGGGCCATTTTCTTTCAATCCACCACACCTCATATGAAGAGGGTATTTCTACACGGGCACACGGGCACCGAGATACAGGCAAAGGTCAACGATAGACAATGGTTGTGAAAAGACAGCAGAAGCTAGTATGAGGTGAAGTCTTAGTCTGTGTTCTGCTGCTGTAACAAAATATTTGTGACAGGGTAATTCATAAAGAACAGGAATTTATTCCTCACAGTTCTGGAGAGAGGCAAGAAATTCAATACAAAAGTTCTACAGGTTGGCCTGTGGTCTAATGAGTGCTCCCCTCCACTCCTAAGATGGTACTTTGAAGCTGTATCCTATGGTGGTGGTGGGGGACCAAGGACAAAGGACAAGAGGGATTAATGCCCTCCTTCAGGCTCTTTGATAAGAACACTTAATACTGCTCTACCCTCATGACAGGGTAACTTCCTGGAGACCTCGACTTCCAGCCCTTTGAGGATTAGGTTTCCATGTGAATTTTGGAGGGGTAGAACATTCAATGACCCCACCCCTACCCCAATGTGTGTCAAACCACCAGTCTGGAGTGCTTTGTTAGGTCAGCTCTAGCTTAGGTATTGTCCGTTTGAGAAACTCCTGCCTCCTGCAAGGGTTAGGAGGTAGTGTCCTTCTCACCAGCCTCTAAGGTGCTCTGCTGCAGGGCTTGAGGATTTGTGACCTTCTGTGTACCTTGCCTGCTGCCCAGCTTTCCCAGATGCCTCTGCGGCTTATTCATCCTTCATTCAGTCTGCTGTTCCCCACCCTGGCCGCTCCCTTCCTCCAGTATCCTCCAAAACTGACAGCAGCCTTGTCTCTTCAACCTAGACAAATCCACTCCAAACGTCATGCTGGAAGACCTTGCTGGGCCAGACACCTTCCAAGCATTGCCCCCACCCACTCTTAGTCTGAAAGGCAGTCATTGCCACCTGCAATGGCTGACAGATCTGTGAAGTGGTTCACTCACAGTGACAATCACAGTGACAGGCATGTGGGTGGATAGATTTTGCTCTCTGCTATTATGGTGACCCTTGTTTATACCCACCCAGGAGAGCCCTCTCAGCGGGGCCACCTTGTCACTCACCCAGAAGGAAGAACAGAGGCTGTGTCCTGACACTGTGGCCTGATTTGCTGTTTACAAAGCCAGAGGGAACAATGGCTTTTATGGGATGCATGTGGCAGAGTGAATTCTCTAGGGATTAGATGAAAATGCCACTTGAGCTAAAGGACAGCATATGTGGCTGGTGTGCTCATCAGATACCAAGAGCACTCTGATATTTTGCCAATTACTCAATCTGGAAGCATGTTCCTAAGAAGCCACTGGGAATAGTCTCCTGGTTGAAGAAGGCTGAGTGTTTCAGTTTCAGATTTTAAGGCATGTTAATGAAACATTCCATCCTGCAGAAATAACTCAGAATGGTTTCAAGAAGTTCCTGAAACTGAGCAGATTAACTAGCCCCACCCCCCCTGCCAGAGTAAATAATAAAAGCTGAGAGTCCCTCTCAGACAGAAGGAAGCTCAGTTATAAGGACTCTGAGAGCAAATCAGCTGCTTGGAAGAAGCCAAAATCAGCCATGATTCGTGGAAAAGGTTTAGACCAACTGAGGCACCTGGAAAGGACACTCTCCAGCCTATTGGGCTGTCTGCAGGCTGTGCAGTGTGCTCTAGGTTCCCAGCTTTGTGAAGTGGGGTGGCTTTGGTGATACAATTGTCCTAGTCATTTCCATTCCTGAATGTGACCCATCAATCACTCAGTAAGTAACTCCAATAAAAACTCATTGGCTCACCGAGTTGGACTTTGGTAGTATCTGTGTTTTGATATGTTGTGGGTTCCCTGTCTGGAGTGAGTAGACCTGTATATTGCCTCTCCCCAGAAAAACTTTGTTATAAAATAACCCAGAAGGACCAAATCTAGATGCACAAAGCAATCAGACATCCACAGAGTCTGAAGACATAGGTGTCCTCTGAAATGAGGACAGGCCACTATCCAGTCAAAGACTAAGCACACTGGTGTCATCTCATCCTACTACACCAAGAGGAACCTAGCACCATGCCCACATTCTAGAAAGAAATTGAACCCCTCATGGGATAGTGATGTGTCTCATATCCCATATGGAGGAGGAGATGAAATTGAGGAAAGCCATCTGCTTTCATCTTCAGAGAAGGATTTCAAGCTGAGTGGTAAGAGGTGGGGGTGTGTAGGATGCCCAGTCCCCAGAGGCTTTGATGGATGCAGCGGGTCTCTCTTGAGGACTTAAGGGTGCACCAATCTGTTGTAGCAGCTCCATGACCCACATCTGGGGGATAGCTCCATTGGTTACTCCTCCTCACAGGGAAGTCATTTCATCCTCTCCTGAGCCCACCCTCTGGAGTTTTCCCATGGGTAATACTCCTCCCATCCTTGACTGATTTTCTTGTCTATAACATGGGGAAACATGGAAAGTTGCCTAGAGCTGCCATTAGTATACTTATATTTGCACAACCAACACCTGGCACAAAAGCACTCAGTAAATACCTGTGGTCACTGTGGCCGTGTTGGTGGTTATTGATGCTGTCGATCCGTTTCAAACATCTGTCTCATCTACGTCGTAAGATTCTCAACTCTTGAAGGTCATAGAGCTTATTATCACAGGCTGGAGTATGCAGTAGATAACCAATAAAGATTCATTAATGCATGTAAGAAGTAAGGTTTTTCCTCCCACTGCCAGTCTTGTCCCGCCGCCACGCCAGCCCCAGTTAACACACCGAGACTCTGTATTTGATATAATGCTGTTAGCCAGGTACTAGTTTCTTATCGGCTAGCTCTGTCTTAATTATTAACCCATTTCTATGTATTTCCACGTGGTCTTACCAGCAAGAGGCGGCTGGTGGTTTTGCCTTCTCCAGACTCTCCATCTTGACCCCTCCTTCCTACTTCCTATTTCCTCCTTGTCTCCTAGTCCCTCCTATCGTCCTTTCCTATTGGCCAACAGTGCTTTATTCATTAACCAATATGAGAAACATATACAGAATGACATCTCCCATCATCTCCTTTTCTGTCTAAATAAAAAGAAGGGTTTTAACCTTAACATAGTAAAATTTTTAACACAACAGTTATCAAATAAGAATCACAGTTAACAATATTTAGTCCATTAACATTTAGCAAGATTAAAAAAGTATTCTATCATCTATCCTAAATTTGTGAGTCTAAAATCCTATATGTAACTTATCTTTAAGCTTAACTAAGGAAAACTGTAACCATAACTATCTGTCTTCAACTCCTTCAAAGACCACAGAAGGATAGTATATAAACTCTAGAAATGACAGAGACATCTTGCTTTGTCAGTCACCTGAAGTTCTTCTGTAATCTTCCATCTTCAGCCCATGGGCCATAGTGTGTCTGGCAGACTCTTCAGCAAAGCAGGAAATCTTAAACTGTCTTCTTGTATTGACAGTTTGTTAGTCACTTTTTTCTGTGTCCTGCAGACTGTCTGGCAGACTTTTCTATGAAGCAGAAACTCTAGCAATGTCCATCTTGAATCAGCAGTCACTTTTCTGTGGGTCTGCATGTCCAGTTTATACAGCATAAAGTCAAACAGTCTAGACAAGAGCAGTATCTTGTCCAAATGGCTAGTCTTGCCATATTTAAAGTAAACTTCATAACGCGTTTCTTCGATGTGCATCTTCCTTTCTGACGCAGGTGGTGTTGCCAGGAGCAGTTATGTCTCACTGTCAAGAAAAACCCTAAACCATTTTAAATGCCATATTTTGTAGGTCTTTGAAAGGTTTGAAGAATTCCTATCTATCTCAAATACATCTCTGTGTATCTTGAAAAACCTAACTAACTTAATTTTAAGCTTTGACTATCATAGGTAATATCTATAATCTGTGCTAAATTACACATTACATTTCTAACTGAGCTATATAAACACAATACCTAAACAAAAGGAGAATATACACATCACAAAATTGACCTTAAATAGTATCAATAAATGAAAATCCATTCCAAAACAAAGTATTCATATCTATACCATAATTCCCTTTTTACCTTGAAAAATATTGGCTGTGATCATTAATTATTTATAACCAAACCCATTTAAATGAAAACAAACATTTATAAATAGTATTTGGGAATTTGGGCGTCGTTCTTTCCAAACTACTTCCTGCTGACAGAGGGCGCTGTCATGGGGATCCTGAGAGGACGCAGAAATCTTGGCTGTAGTCTGCAAGGCTGCTTTGTTCAGCTGTTTTGAATGTAGGATCACCAGGAACTCTGTTTCAAGGGGTCTGGCTTGATCACACCATATTAGTCTGGAAGGAATCCACAGCTTTTCATTTTCTGTGGAAACAAAAATAGAAATCCGTTTCCCCAGTAACTTGTCCTTGAACTTAAAGTTTGGAGTCAAAGTATTTTTAAAATATATAAATTGAATTAATCCAGTAGTATTTCCTTTAACAGTTGTTATTTTCTCAGCAGTCAAACAATGCAAAGACAATATAAAACCATACAGTAACCAGATTCTCTCTGAGCTTTTCATCTTTATGTGGCTTTATTATTACCCTGTTTATTTTACTTTTTATTTTTTATTTTTTTGAGACAGGGTTTCTCTGTGTAACTTTTATCTGTCCTGGAATTCACTCTGCATACCAGGTTTACTTTGCAAATCACAGAGATCTGTTTGCTTCTGTCTCCCGAGTGCTGGGATTAAAGGCGTGTGCCACCACACCCAGTTCCTCTTTGTCTTTTTAAAACCATTTTATTCTTTTTTTTCTATGTCTATGTATATTTTCAAACACACTGTAAACCTCTTGCTTTTACTTAATGTGAATCTGTCTTTACTGTAAATCTTTATCATTGTATGGCCACGAGTCTTTTATCAGGTAAACAACAACATTGCTAAAATGAAAGTCTTTGTTGTTTTTGTTGCGGCTTATCAAAGATGGTGGCAGCTATTTTACCGCCAGCAGTGAGAGCTACGGTCACTGCCTTGGTCTGTGCTGCCATCCAGCTGCATTTTGTTGGCTTGGAGATGTGGTCATTGCCATTGCCAGCTCTCGTACACACCAATAAATTGTTAGCAGAGTTATTTAAAAGCCTTGAGGGTTTTTTTTTTTTTTTTTTTTTTGCCGCTTATGCTGAGTCAGGAAACCTCTCTTAAAGGAGCCGCGTGAATATCTGCTTGTCTCTTGCAAAGCAGAATACAATGGAGAAAAATGCTGCTACCAAGATACCTTGCTTGTCTCTGTTCTTTGTTTCTAAAACTCTTTTTTAGGCTTTTTTTTTTTTTTTTTTTAATTTTAAGTGGAAGTTCCTATTAGCCATGTTGGGCGCCATTTGTAAGGAGTAAGGTTTTTCCTCCCACTGCCAGTCTTGTCCCGCCGCCACGCCAGCCCCAAACACCGAGACTCTGTATTTGATATAATGCTGTTAGCCAGGTACTAGTTTCTTATTGGCTAGCTCTGTCTTAATTATTAACCCATTTCTATGTATTTCCACGTGGTCTTACCAGCGAGAGGCAGCTGGTGGTTCTGCCTTCTCCAGATTCTCCATCTTGACCCCTCCTTCCTACTTCCTATTTCCTCCTTGTCTCCTAGTCCCTCCTATCGTCCTTTCCTATTGGCCAACAGTGCTTTATTCATTAACCAGTATGAGAAACATATACAGAATGACATCTCCCATCAAATGCATGCATAAATTATTATATCCATAAGCGAGTCTCATAATTAGTATCTAAAGAAATGGAGGATAATGCTCTTGGCACCAATACTATACATTACAGTGTTATTGATCACTTGTGGAGTGTTTAACATTTATCAGGATTCCGGCTAAGCACTTTACAGAAATTATCTCACTTAACTATCACAACAGTTAACCATGAAGTAACCCTTGTAATGACAAACCTGAGATCAAGCAGCTTGTCCCTGGTCCCAAATGACTGGAGAAAGAAGTTGTTATACTAGAAGTGTCTCTAGGGGAGGGACTCAGTGTGGCTCCTGACTGTATTCCTGGTATCAGGAAAAGGGTATCATGTAAAATAGGTCCTCAAATGTGATTCACAGATGGCTGAGTGGGATAGAGAGATGGATGGAGGAGCAGGAGGGTGGAAGAATGGATGGATGGATGGATGATGATTGGAGGAGATGGGTAGTGTAATGAAGAGGTGGGTGGACCAACGGATGGATGATTGGATGGAATGAAGATATGGACAGATGGTAGGTACATGGTTTGGTAAGTGGATGGATGTTGGACTGGCTGTGTCTTTGGAGGGTCACTGAATAAATGAATAGCTATTTGCATGGACTTAGGGGTAGGTGGGTGACAGGAGAAGAACGGGAAGATGTGTAGAAGATGAAGACCTGGGCCTTGTTATACTTCAGAGTATCATGTGAGGGATCCTCACACAGAGAAATATTGCTACCAGATGTGCATGATATAAACAATTTGAGAAGGCAGTTGTGGGCAGCCCTGTTCCTGGAAGGGAAGCAGAAGCAGGGGAGTGCATCTGAGTTCCAGGAAGAGGCGGCCCCTTGCTCACATCTCTCTTCTGGAAGGGCTCAGGGCTGCACAGGGACGACACTAATTGGATCTTGTTAAAGTAAAACTGATGTCTTAGAGCTGGCGTGTTAACACGTGCTCTGCCAGCAGGAGGTAGAAGGGGGCTGCCAGGCTCATCCCACCTGGCTCAGGACCAGAGTACCCGGTCTGATGCAACACTATGATCCTAGTGTCTGGTCCTCTGCCTCCAGAAACTCAGACTCACAGCCTCAACGGCTCAGGACCACAGAGCCTTGGCACCTTTGCTACCACATTTACAAAAAGCCGCTTCGCCTGACCCATGGGAGCTCTGCATGGCCTTCCTGTTTATACATCAGGCTAGGTATAGGGTCAGAGGTAGCCATGGCCTGTCAGTCCAACGCTGACATATACCCTCAGGACAGGACTAGCATTCTCCTCTCTAGGATAGAAAGCTGCAGAATCTCCCAGGGGCTAGGTGCCTCTGCAAAATATGGGAAAAGAAAAGGGGGTGCGGGGGTGGGGGTGGGAGCCTGAAAGAGAAGGCTAAATCCTGTTTGCTGACTTCAGACTTCATATCTGGATCTGAGATCGGCTTGCCCCCTCCCACAACTCCTGGCTGATACAGTTCTCTCATAACCCAAGCCCTACAAAAGCCCCTCCTTCACCCCCCCCACCACTCCCCAACAGCCCCATCCTCCCTAGGAGATGGGCGAAGAGGTCTGACTGAGACCTCAGGATGTGATGTGACAAGTGGAACTCAGAAATCTTTTAAATGTGTCTTTTTAGTTGAGGCGTCTGGCTCAGCTTCTAAGACCGGAATCTAAATCTTTCCTTTCGACTTCCTGGTCCAGGAAGCACACTTCCAAGCATCGTGATCCTGCTTGATCTTCAGGGTGACCCTGGAATCTTGGCGGGGTAGGAGCGACTGACTCCCCATCCCCCACTTCCTGACAGGCAGTAGGGCTGGAGAGATTATCTGGGGTGTAAAACTGGTACATTAGAACCTGTGTCTTCACTCAGGCCCAGCCAGGTGTGTTATCCCTGGAGGAGGGGGAGCTGGTGGGGAGGAGCGGACACAGCCCAGTGCTGCCACTCGGCATCTGCTTGTGTTGTTTCCTCTGCCAGGAACACTTCCTATCTTTCCATCAGACTTATGCCCTACCTAAATGAGCTTCTAGGCAAAACTCACAGGCTACTACTTGCAGCAATCTAGGTTTATGATTCCCCTGGCATTTTGTAGACTGTCATTCTGTGCCTGCTGTTCACCTTTCTGGTTGGATCTTAAGCCAGGGAACGGAACTTCTGTCTTTTCATCTTCGACTCCAAGCAGGAAGCTTGCCCCACAAACGCTCAAACTCTTTAACATTTGTGGGCTCAGTCCGCCGATCAGATGCTGCTGCTGCTGCACAAGCTTATGATTCACAGAGCCGAGCTGCATTTGCCTTATTTCCTCACCTAATTGTTTACTAGTGCTCACGAAGCACATGGTTGCATTTGGACTGTGATCAAGTTGAACTCCTGGACCCCAGTCCCTCCTGGAGCCCTACTGTCCCTCCCCATTCTTCCTCTGGAGGGAGCTACTTTGCCAGTCTGTGTGTTTTCCTCAGATCCTTAGCTGCGTATGCATCCTTCCTGGTTTCTATCTATTGAGGAAAGGTGTGGCATCTCCAGTACTCCTTTCCCATAACTGAGCCCTTTGTTGCAGCTTGTTGTTCATGACATAGCGGGACAGCCCAGGCTCCCTCTGCCTCTAAGAGATTCTCAAGTCTTTGCAGCTGAACAGCTTCTATTCTTCACTGAGAATCATCTTGACTGGGGTGTGTGTGTGTGTGTGGGGGTCCCTTCTCCAGCAAGTGACGAGGCAAAGCCAGCCAGACATTAGGTTTTTATGCTTCTTGGGGAGGGGGGGGGCTCCAAGCCGTTTCTACCCTTTCCCCATCCCCCATAGCCCATGTACCACGCAGCCACCTGAGCCACACTGGTGTTTGGTCTGAGAGTGCTTTTGAGTCTTCAAGTCCTAAAGAACGAAGACACTAAATCCACCCCACCCCACCCCCAATCTGCGCCTTGCTGATGAGTCCCAGAGCTCCCCTGGAAGTGTCCAGTCACTTTCGCAGCAGCGCGACAGTGTGTGGTTGCTGACAGTGGCTTTGTGGTGAGCACATTGTGTGTGGGAACATTCGGACCTTCCTGGTGTGGCACCTTAGGGGTCTAGAGCCCCATTTCAGAAGTGTTCTTCACAGACCGACACTCCATGGTCGTCAAGGAGGTGGCATATCCTCTTGAGGCAAGCCAGCGTAACGAATAGCTTAGCAGACTGGGACTCCACTTGGACTGGATTATGAACAGCCCTTTCCCTCTGATAACGTATTTTGCAGCCTGAATATGTACATGCATGCACATACACCCCTCTCCAAACAGGGTACCTAGTAACCTTAGACCCCTGCCAGCACATATCTGTGGACAATGCTCTCTGAGCAGTGAGTTAAGTTTCTCTTCCTCTTGATAACTATCAAACGTGGACAGTTTCCACTCAAACATATTCCAGGATATCCTGATCCTGAACTGGTTTGGGGATCACACAGTGAAACAACACTGTACTCAAATGAAGTTTTAGGGAGAATCCCCTATTTACCCTCTTAGGCCTAAGTGCAGTTGGCCATGCACATGACTAAAATCAGATGCATTGTGGGAAAGGGTACATACAGTGATAAGATAGTTCTATGACTTAACCTACCAACCGAAACAGAGGTCCCCCTCACTATGCCCTTCAGTAACCAAACTCCTTAAGTCCCCCAAAAGATGCCTCGACAGGGGTAGGGCCCTTGAGTAGATTCACTGACAGGGAGGTTGTTCCCGCCCTTGTAGTGTATTCTGATCTCTTCTATTACATTGGTTGGAACAAAGTTGCAAATCTATGTATGCTTTTTCTTCAACTCTTTGAAGAAGAGGCCAAGAGCATGGGGCTGGAGAGACGGCTCAGCAGCTAAGAGCACTTGCTGCTCTTGCAGAGGATCCAGGTTTGGTTTCCTGCACCCACATTCGGTGACTCGCAACTGTCTGTAATCTGAGTTTTGGGAATCTGATGCCCTCTTCTGAATTCTGTAAGTACTGCACTCACTAACAGCAAAATAAAACAACAACAACAAAAGCATGAGGCCAGGAACCCAGGAACACCTGGCCCTGCCTAGGATAGAGCTGGCTCTGCCCAGGAGCCAGGCCACCAGAATCCACAGGGCCTCACCCCAGGCCAGCCCTTGCATACTCAGCCCACCCTCTGGCCCTGCCTGCTTCATTCACTGCCCTCTTCTTCCGATGACAGCTCAGAAGTGGTCTTTCAGTGTGTTTTGAAATATGAACTTAGTGGGTCCTTATGTAAGACGGGACTGCAAATCTTCCTGCCACCGAAGTTGCTGACAGTCTGTTCCGGGATCCAGAAGGCCTCGGGGCCCCCTCCCTCCCTCCAGCCTCCTGGCACTGTGGACCAGGGGGTAGAAGAAAAGAAAAGAAGGCAGGCCAGCGGCGGATTTGCCAGGGCTAAGGCACACAGGCGCTCACCGTGGTGACGATGCAGTGTGGGCTCTTGGAAGCATCCACTGGGTGTCACAAGACATCAAGGGATCTGATGCCCACCGAGGAGCTACCCTGACCAGAATTATAGGATCAGAGACTTGAGCTAGGGTGGCAGCCATGCCATGAGGCTCTCATGGCTCCACAAGGTGGCCGAGACAGAGCCCTGGCACTGGTGGGCTTCGGCTTATTTACTGTGGGTGTTGGGCAGCCCCTTTGTCTTGGTCTGGGCACTTGACATGGGGACAAGGCTGCTCTCTACCAGGCCATTGCAGATGTGACGGCGAGAGGGGCAGAACAAGCGTCAGGCTTCACTGGCAGGGTCCTTGCAGACAGCAAAATCACTCTAAAGGTCAAGGTGAGAGAAAGGATGTGGCCCAGGCCGATCTCTGGCAGTGCCTGGTGAACTCAGCTGGGCTCAGCACATCCTTCATTCGGTAGCAGGCTGGCCCTGTCACTTTGACTGCACCTCCCACCGGGACTTGGAGGAACACCCAGGAGCTACAGCAGTGTCTTCCTCTGGCTTGCTGAGGAAGTACAGCCCCTGTACAGTATCCAGCCCTCGGATGCCCAAGGACTCTACCCATCCATAGCCTTCACTGGCATTATCCTGAGGACCAGGGAGGCAATGGCAAGAAGGGGTGAGGAGGCAGAGGAACAAGCAGTGGATGGAGAGGTCAGAGTCGGGGAGGGGCTTAAGAGGCTCAGAGATGCAGAAAGAGCCAAGGAAGACGGAGAGGGGAGCAGAGCCTTGGCCAAAGCAGAATCTCCAGCGTGCCATTCCTCTGCAGGCCACCCCACAAGAAGAGAAGCAGAGGCAGGGAGTGCAGGACGATACTTGGGTGGTTAACAGAGGAGGGTAGAAATTAGAGGTCAAACAAGAACCCCCCCAGTGTCTCCACAGGGTCAGGCCAGCCCTGGTGAGATGAGTCTTCGGCGTGGCTGCCACAGAGGACACAAGGGGGAATCCAGACACTGGGGCTCTAAAGGAAGCAGAGAGATGGGAGAAACTTAGTGTTGAGGGGCAAGGACAAGGAGAGACAGATGGCCTCCGGAAGAGAAGGAAGGAACAGAGGCAATGACGTAGAAACAGAGATACCAGAAGGAAATGAGAGACGAGAGACAAGAGAGGTCTCCACAGAGAGGAACTCAGAGGTGAGATAAGAGACAGAAAGACTGGAGAAGGAATCAGGAGACAGAGAGACCGGACAGAGATAGAGATGAGAGAGACAGAGAGACTGGACAGAGAGAGATGAGAGAGACAGAGAGACTGGACAGAGAGAGATGAGAGAGACAGAGAGACCAGACAGAGATGGAGATGAGAGAGACAGAGAGACTGGACAGAGAGAGATGAGAGAGACAGAGACACTGGACAGAGAGAGATGAGAGAGACAGAGAGACTGGACAGAGAGAGATGAGAGAGACAGAGACACTGGACAGAGAGAGATGAGAGAGACAGAGAGGGCTCTCAGTGAAAAGAACGAGGCCAGGCAAGGACCAGTTGGGAGGCAGAGGCAGACAGTGAGAGGTAGAACAGCCTAGGCACTGAGTCCCCCCAAGAAGACAGTTTTGGGGCAGTGTGTCCTGAGTCAGCACCCACGACGCTGGTCCAGGCCTGTGGCGGAATGCAGGACCAGCACTTGGCTCAGACACACCTCCTGTCTCAGCAGGCACAGGCGCCTGCCAAAGCCAGAGGACAAACTCCATGGGGAGACACACTCAATGTGCAGTACAAACAAATTAAGCAACCCTCAGAGGCAGGCTGGGAATCTGTCACCAAGCAGCAGACCCAAGCCCTCCTCCTCCCCCCCCCCAGTACCCCAAAGAAGCCATGCATCTACTTCCAGAATACTCAAGACATGAATCAGGGATTGCTACCCAGCCACCGCTCGCCTTCTGGGGCAAGACTAGACCTAAGCTCTTGGAGCCACTGAGCTGTTTTTAAATGATTTGCCATTAATTCTACAGCTTAGCAAGAGCTTTCCAGATGAAAGGTCTGTCGGGAGACCCTGAGGCTGTATTTCACCAGCATTAATGCTGACTCAAGCCCACAGCCTGACACCTCCTTCAAATCCCTTGGACTAGAGCCTTGACACCGTTCACAGTCCTAGGGAACTTCTTTCAAAATGCCCAAGTCTCCTCCCTGGCAGATCTATTTGTATTTTTTGTTGTTGTTGTTGTTGTTGCTCTTATTCTTTGTAGTTCAAGCTGTCTGCATTTCTGCTCCTGGAGAAATATGCTAGAAGATTCATGGTGGTCAAACATCTGTTATATCCTTAGTTCCAGACCGGCTGACTCAACTAGACGTCACTATCCACAGGGATCTTTCCAAAGCGTGGATATGAGAGGGGTTCATCACTGTTCAGATGCTGCTCTGACTTCTTCTTGCCCTGTCACACTACCCACCCATCAGCCCTTCAGCCCTGGGGAGACATTCATGACTCCATCTGTGCTCTCAGACAAATTCGCCAGGCCTGGGTCTCCCTGTCCCCAGTAAGCGACACTCTGCTTGGACAGCTTGGCTTTGTAAATCACGGCTGGGTTGTCCCTGCTCTGCACCGTTCCCTATGGCCTGTTTACACTCCATTTCCCCCAACATCCCCTTGACGTGACTGACTACAGCCCAGCTCACATGGCTTTCAGCACAGGGAGGCTCCTCAGGGAGGTTGCCTGCCTTCTGCTGCTCCCCCTCCCTTCCTCGCCCCCCACTTCCGGGGAAATGGGACTCAAGCTCCAAGATGATCCCCAAATCCCCAGATGTCTTCCTAGGATACCTTCTCCCTGCAACCCAGCGTTCTACAGGGATCTGTTTAACTTGCTACACTCAAAATCAAACTCATGATCTCCTTCCCCCCCCAGCTTAGTCCCCTGTCCCCAGATTTGTACCAATGGAGTCCTACCTCCAGTTCAGGGAGCTGAGCGCCTTCCCGGTTCCCTACACCTGAGGTCACCAGTACCAGTCCCTTTTGCTTCAGACATGCCTCTCATGTCTGTCACCTTCTTTCTTCCTCATGTAGGGGCTCCCTACCTCCTGCTTGGCATGCTTCCTAAAGCTCCTCCCTGCCGCTTCCACCGCTTTCCAATCTATACCCTTGCTCCGAAAGCAACTACATCATGAACTCTATGCTGTTGATTGATCCAGGGTACCCTTCATGGCTGAGCCAAGCTCCTTATCTCTCCTTCTCTGCCAGATCAGGCCCCTTTTCACCTCCAGACCTTTGCATGAGCAGTTCCCTCTGGCCACAACTGTGCTTTTGATTCACTGAGTTTCTGATTCTGTGTTGGTATTCATAGCGTTATACCCAAACATATGTGTGGGTTTCTCTTTCAACAATCTGGAACCTGTTGGAATTGTTAGCCCAGAGTTGAATGAATATGAGGATGGATGGGTGGATGGACAGATCAATTTAATGGTGTATGTGTGTGTGTGTGTGTGTGTGTGTGTGTGTGTGTGAGAGAGAGAGAGAGAGAGAGAGAGAGAGAGAGTGGGTGTGTGGGTGAATAGAATGATAGGTAGATAGGTGCATGCATGGATGGGTGGGTGAATGAGTAAATGGGTGTTTGTGTGTACATATGAGTAGATTTTGCCTCTGGGAGATGTAAGGATCTGCTGGACTGAAAATTCCAGCTCTGTCAGCTTCTTCTAGCTAATCATTGACAAAACAGGGATTATGATTGACACAAGAGTTTTCATGTCATATTATGGTTGTCACCGATGTCTCTAATCATCATGCATGTTCTAAGCATCATCATAATCGTGTTTGCTTTCATGATTATTAGTTCACATTTTACACAGATTGCTGTTTATCATTACCAATGAACTACAAAATATTATCATTACCAATGAACTACAAAATAGGTGGATGCAACACGGTATCATACTCCATCAGAGTTACTTCCTTTCAGTATTCCCTGTATTTATTTGGTGACTGACACTGCTCAGTCAAGAGGGCCATAGTTTTCACTGCGTGGTGCTGAGAGGAGTAGAGGAGCCTAGCACAGCAAAGGTTCAGAGCACCTTCAAGCGGAAGTGAATGGCAGAGGCCAGAGCCTAGGGGAGCAGCTGCACACAGGGAAACTGATCTAGGGACACTTGGAGGTGCACGAGGGACAGGCCAGGCTGGATATGATGAGCTGTCAAGTATTTAGCTCTAGTCTAGTGGAGAGACGAGGCCAGTGCCCAGCTCAGCATCTGACTTGGGTAGATGGGTTCTGTCCACTCTCCCCTGAGGAAGTACATAAGCCCAGGGCTCTGGGTGCAGGGATTGGAGAAAGAAACAGGTCTGTCTCACAGAGCCAGTGAGCTAGTCTGAACTCCTGGGCCTTGTTCCTTCCTTCTCAGCTCCTTCGCCTGCTCCACACAGCAGGGCACCGTTCAGGCAGAAACTCTGAGGAGCTAACTTCCAAATGACAGGTTCCTTCCATGAAGAAATGGAGAAGGACCACTGCCAGGCACTCCCATGTCCTTGGAGCTTTTGACTGAAGCTCCGCAGACTGGAAAAGAGCAAGAAGACAGGTCAGTGCTAAGATGGCACAGTAGAAGCCTTGGAGGGACACATGGGTTCCTCACAGGACCCTGGCGCTCCTCAGTCACATGGATTTGTTTGGTTTTTGTGACACTGGGTATCAAACTGGGACCTCACAGATACTAGGCACATGCTTTACCACTGAGCCATGCCCTCAGTGGCCCTGCCTCATCTGCAGCAGGGCCAGCCTCTAATTCTGCCCACTGCTGCTGCGAGGCAGTAGAGACAGGATGGCCGATGGTGTCTAAACTGATGATATCACAACACAGCCTGTGTGTGACTCAGGGAAGACTAAAAAAGACAGCGAGCCAAGATTCATGTTGGAGTTCCTTATTCCAAGGGACCAGGCACACAAAGCCTGGAAGGGCAGAGTGTTGCACTAATGAGACTTTATGGTTGTTGCCAACTGTCCCCAGTATCCTTCTTCCATCTCTTTTTTGATTAGTGACACAATTGCCACCCTTCCTCAAGTGTTTGTTGAGATACATGGCCCCATAGTGTGAACCTGTTATGTGTATGAGCTAGCTCAGGCTGATATAACAAAGAATCCCAGAGTGGGCATATTAAACAACAGGGATTTATACCCTTTGTGGTGGAGGCTAAGAGTTGAATAAGGACATAAACAAGGATGTTTCTCAGAGGCCCTTCTTATGTATGGCTTAGAGATGGCATCTTCTTCCTGGGTATTCATGTGGTCCTACCTCCATGCATGTCAGTGTTCTAGTCTCATAAAGATGCTGTTCTTGCAACAGGGCCTAACCTAATGCCCTCCTTTTTTCTTAATGACCTCTCAAAGTGCCCAGCCACATTCTGAGGTACCAGGCATTAGGATTTCAATATACAGATTTGGAGGAACACACTTCAGTCTCTAATGAGCCTGTATTTCTCAGCTTCCCTTGCAGCTAAGTATGACCAAGTTCAGTCCTTTCTAACTGTGTGCATCCTCCAGGTCATCTCCCTATAACACAGCTCTACACTACCTTGACTTTCCTTCTTAGTGACTGGCCCTGATGCCTTGGGTAAGATGGCAGAGTTGAATGAAAGCTAACCTAGGTCTATGGATAACTTCAGAGAGAAGAGCTGTCTTCCCCTGTTTTATTGTCCTGATCACAGTAACAAATCTCCATGGCATGAGACCACAGAGCATATAACCTTAAAGACAAAGTGGAGGGTTTTCACACCATGAGGCAGAGTAAGATGCTGGCTCTTCTCTTCCTCTCTTTCTCGAACATTAAGGCCAATCATGAGAGCCTCACTGTGATTGTTAACCTTGTCACCTTTATGGGATTTAAGGCCACAATGGAAACAAATCTCTGGACTTGTCCTCAAGGGACTAGCTTGGATTAACTGAGATGGGAAGACCTACCCTAAATGAGGGGAGCACCATCCATGGCTGAGGGTTCATGTTGAACAAAATGGAGAAAGTGAACTGAGTGCCAGTGTTCATCTCTCTTTACTCCTTGACTGAGAATGCCATGTGACTAGCCAGGTTCTGGCAGCCATACCTGCCTGGCCAAGGTGAACCAGTGTCTCCTGGAACTGCTCCTAAACATGCCCCACCACCTTTAAGTTGGTTTTTTCAGGGATTTGTTGCAGCAAGGAGGCATGTAATAAGCCACTCATCTTTGTAACCTCATGGCATCTGAAAGGCCTGACTTAATGGCTCTCAGTAACTGTCATTAGCTGTGATTTTAGTCAAGTTTCCAGCTCAAAGACTTGGAGACAGATGTTCGTGTATGGCCTTTCATACTAGGAGCTGTTCTTGAACCCACAGATATTTCAAGGCCAGCATTTGACATCACAAAGAGCACCTACCACAGGTGCTGGGCTTCTGAGCAAGGGGTCTGCACTGGTCTCCAAGACAGGACAAAAGATACTGCCCGGTACTGCTGTGGGCAGAAGGTAGACCCTGGATGGAAGATGCAGGATGTCCTTTCTCTGCTTTGTACCTCTTCAGTCTCTGCTCTGACCAAATTCCCACTGGCTGGCTAGAAGCAAGAAGGGTGTCTTTAAAAAAATAAAAATAAAAAAGCAATTTGCAGACTTCTAGCTAGCATTATAAAACAGAACATGACGGGGTGGTGAGGGAGGGCAGAATAAGCATGAATCATTCTTCTGAAGATGCTTGATACACATTACCCCTATATCTTACAGAAAGTCACAGCCAGCCACTGCTGCCTCCTGTAGGGGCCTGGTCACACTTAGTCCCCAAATCGAAAAAAAGCCCATGGACACCCTCACTCAGTTTGACAAGAAAAGAGACACCTCACTTCCTCTTCCTTGTTGATCAGCCACGGTCAATGATTGTATGTATGGCTTTTGGCCTCTAAGCTCCTGCTTGTTTTGTGAGTTGTTGAAATGCAACGCTAAAATAATTAAAACGTCAGATTTTATGTCCCTCGCCTATTTTTATTATAACATTTGCCTTTTTCATATCAATTCACAGCACTGCTTTATACATTAAGGATATTAATCCTTGCAGTACAACACAGGCTGCAGGTAATATTTCCTCATTGTGCCTCGACATTTAGTTTTATTTATAGTGTTTTGGGTGTCAGGCTGTTCAATTTATAAGTGGTCAAATCTATTAATCTTTTATGTGTTTGCTTTTGGTTTTATACTTAGAAAGTTTCTTCCCCAGGCCAAAATTATACAAACATTTAAATTTTATTTAGTCTTTGCTTTTTTAAAATATTTCTCAAAGTAATGTTTGCACTCAAATAAGGAATTTATTTGTTGATATAGTATAAAGTTAGAAATTATGGGATAATTTGATTTTACTTTGCAATTTATGGGGCCCCACTTTAACCTTTATTAAATTCAGATGGTAGTTATTAGGTAGACAAGATAGATGATACATCAGACAGACAGACAGACAGATAGAGATCTAGACTGTCTTTTACTCCATTAGCCTGTCTAATACTTAGATTTATCGTATCTTCTTAAAAAATGTAAATTTTCCAGGGCCATCATGACTTAGATTAGGGCGTGGCCCAACATAATTAATTAACAAATATGTATTGAGCTGGTGCCTAGAGGCACAGACCTGTCACTTCAGGAAGCTGAGCAGGAGGATTGTAGATCCAAAGGCAACATTGTCTACAAGTTGAGTTCAAGGCCAGTGTGGGCAACCTTGTAAGACATTGTCTCAAAATAAAAGGAGAAGGTTGAGCACTCAGCTAGCCTGGCTAGCACAGGGCATTTCATCCCGCCCAGCAGACAAAAGAATAAAAGGAAAAAATCCATACAGAGTGACTGAGTGGGCTTTCTCTGTACTGGGATATGTTTGGGTTCTGGTTTTCTAAGTCAGTTGATTGTGATCTATGATTTACACGCAGCCAATTCTCCTTGCTTGTAGAGTCCAGTGCTATGGATTTGACAGATTTACACAGTGGGGAAGTCACCCCTACAATTACTCATGATACGCAATGGTTTCTTTGCCCCAGGAAAGTTTTGTCTACTCAACTACTTGTATTTTAAACCACAGTTTTAAGAGACTTAGTAAAAGTTATCTTCTTCACTATGTTTTTATCGTTTTTGAAACAGAATTTTATGTAGCCATGGCTGGCCTGAAACTTGATAGGCAGCTGAGGTTGATCCTCCCAAATACTGGACTAGGCCTAGGCCGCCACAGGACGTTTAAGCTGGGGATTGAACCTGGGCCTCTGTGCATGCCAGGCGACTTTGTCACCTCGGCCTCATCCCACCAACTCGTCTCCATTTCTGTGCTGGGTCCACTTGCAGGCTTATGCAGCAGCCAGATTGGATACTCTAACTCTTTACAGACCTCCGCTCCCTTCCTGCAGCCCCCATAGAATGCCACTTGGCTTCCAGTTTTGACAAGTTACCTGGTATAAGTGTGATTGGATATACTGTATGGTTGGCCTTCTGTAGCTGGAAATATTGGAAAACCATATCTGTGCTGAGGTTTGCAGTATTTCCCTCACCATTCTCTGAATCGTGCAGGGAAGTACTGATGCATCGTGGGCATGGTGCCAGAGAGAGATAGTTTTGAGTATGCAGCAGGGTACGGGGTAACTCATACACAAATGCTTGTTTTCCTCAGAGGAAGCCAACATCTCAGAGAGTTTAGTACCCTGGGTCTTGGAACCTCAGGTGCTAGAGATCACTGTCCTTTGACTACAACCCTCTGCTAACCATATCCCAACATTGAAAGATTTCCGTGTGTGTGTGTGTGTGTGTGTGTGTGTGTGTGTGTGTGCGCGCGCGCGCACACGTGCGCTTGTGTGCACATGCAGATATACACACATGTGTGTGCACACCTGTACTTGCATGTTTGTGCATGTGGAGGCCAGAGATCAGCCCCAGGTGTCACTCCTCAGGAGTCAGCCATTGTGTTTTTTGAGACAGGGTCTCTCACTGGCTTGAAACTCACCAATTAGTCTAGACTGGCTGCCTGTGAGCCCTGGAATCCCTCTGCCTCTGCCTTCCCAGGGTTGGGATTACCACTGTGTTCACAAAAGCCTGGCTTTTTGTGTGCATTCTGGGGCTCAAACACAGGTCCCCAGGCTCCTGTAGCTAACACTTTCAACAAATGAGCTATTCCATGCCCCTTCCTTTCCTTTTAAATAGTGCACGGTACCTGGCAGGTCTTTAGGTGACCCACTCCTACCCACACTAGGTCCTGATTGGTTCTCACTCTCTAGCTTTCCTTCTCCAGAGGGCCATGTGCACAGCCAGTGCCTCCCAGTGTGCAGGCATCTGAGACTGGCTTTCCCTTCCTGTAACACATCAGAGGCTCATCCATGAAGCGCTGATGCGGTACCCTTGCTTCTTGTTGGGTCACATTTCATCGTACTGACGCATCAGAGTTGATTTATCCATTTCTCAGCTGGCTATAAATTTGGGTTGTTCATGTTTTTGTCATTACTGCCTCCTAATGCATTTCTTATAGTGAAACTATCTGATTCCAACTGTAGTAGCTCATCTTCTACTGCTCTGATAAAGTTCTGGAGCTGGCAGGGTTATTAAGATAAGAGGTTTATTTAGACCTCAGGTTTAGGGACTACATGTCCAAACAGCACGGCACCAGCTCTGGCAACAGCTCCACAGGCTGTGTTGTCTCATGGCATATGGCCTCACGGTGGGCATGTGCAAGAGTATGAGATCACATGTCTAGGCAGGAAGCCAGAGAGAGGGAGAGGCCTGGAAGGCTTTTATAACAACTGGCTCTGTAGAGCCACCCGAGAGCCCACTGTGGGCAGCATCTTCAATCACCCAGTTAATTTCCCATTGGGTCTCATCTCTTAAAGGCCCCACTACATCCCCACACAGTACATGAGTCCTGCAGGGGCACATCCATACAATATGCAAACCACAGCAGTTTGCTATGCTATGCCAATTGCAGCCAGAGTTAGAGGAAAAGCAGACACCCCTAGAACACAGAAGTGAGATGAAGGGGCCAACCTCCCCACATGTGTAAGTGACATCAGAGGACTCCCTGAAAGAGCCAGGTCTTACAAACAAAACCAACCAACTAAACACCCCACCCACCAGCCCCAGCCCCCACTAGTTCACATACCCCACCCATCCCCGCTGAACCAAAAAAAAAAAAAACAGGCAAAACAGGGCTGGGGAGGAGTCTCTGCTGATACAATGTTTGCTTCAAAGGTAGACGGGACCTGAGTTCAAGGCTGAGCACCCACATTTTTAAACAAAGCTGTGCCTGGTAGAACCTTCTTAGAATTCTAGTGCTGGAGAGGTGGAGATAGGCGTGGTGTGTGTGTGTGTGTGTGCGCGCACACACACACACACACACACAGAGTCTCCTGAGACTCGGAAATATGTGAGTCAGATCCCAAGCTTCCATGATGCTTCAGCAGCACAGTGGAACGCCAGGGTCCACATCCCAGGCCCATTGCTTGCTACCTATGTAACTTTAGACAAGCCATTTGGTCCCTGGGAGTCCCAGTCCTCTTTTGTATAAAATGAAGTCATTTTATACATTTTATATTGTCTTCTTCGTGCAGCTATGGAGATGGATACGGTGCCATCTGTAAGGGTCTAGCATGGTCTATGGTTAATACCAACTTTTGTGGGTGTTACTCTTAATTGCCCACTGTGGTTGTTTGAAAGAAAATGGCCCCCATACTGTTAAGTGGTGTGACTTTGCTAGAGTAGGTGTGGCCTTGTCTTAGAGTTTCTATTACCATGAGCATCGCAACTGTTATAAAGGAAAACATTCAATTGGGGTGGCTTACATTTTCAGAGGTCTAGTCCATTATCATCATGGGGTGACACAGTGGCGTGCAGGCAGACATGGAGCCGGAGCAGGACCTGAGAGTTCTACATCTTGGCCTGCAGGCAACAGGAAGTGGTCTGAACTAGGAGTGGAGATGCGGGATGATGGTATGGTTCACCGTAAAGACTTGTCACTCATATTGGTTTAATGAAATGCTAATTGGCTAGCAGCCAGGCAGGAGAATTGTGTGAAGAGGAAAGGCAGGGATGCAGTCACCAGCCAGATGCAGAGGATGCAAGATGAGAACGCCTTACTGAGAAAAGGTATCAAGCCGCGTGGCTAAACATAGAATTATGGGTTAATTTAAACTGTAAGAGCTTGTTAGTAATAAGACCGAGCAATAGGCCAACAGTTTATAATCAATGTAACCCTCCATGTGTGACTTGGGACTGAGTGGCTGCAGGACCGGGCAGAAGAGAAACTTTGGTCTATAATAGCTTGAGCATAAGAGACCTCAAAGCCCATGCCCACAGTGACACACTTCCTCCCACAAGGACACACCCACCTCAACAAGACCACACCTCCTAATAGTCCACTCCCTTGGAGGGCATTTTCTTTCAGACACCTTGTTGGAGGAGGTGTGTCTTTGTGGGGGTGAGCTTCGAGGTCGCCTATGCTCAAGCTATGCTCAGTGTGAAACAGTTTTTTCCTGTTGCCTGTGGACCACGATGTACAAGTCTCAGCTCCTTTCCCAGCACTATGTCTGCCTGCACCACACCATGCTACCCGCCAGGATGATAATGGACTAACCCTCTGAGCTATATGCTAGCCTCAATTAAATGTCTTCCTTTATAAGAGTTGCGAGGTCATCATGTCCCTTCACAGCAATAGAGCCCTGACTAAGACACCCATCTTTGCCGACCACCTGCTCCACATGGCTCCTGCTTCCCATGTAGAGGATGCCGTGGTCCTGGCTGTGGCACCAGGATGGCTTCCTCTGCACCCCATCCCACCCTGGACATCTCTTGACTGCATCCTGCACATCCAGACTCCTATCTGAGCATCTGGTGAGGAAATTACCAGGCAGCCATAGGAGTCCTCAGCCTGAGCATATAGTTCCCATGGGTCCCAACTCTGGCCCATCAATTTGCAGGAGCAGAGAGAAGACAGTGCTGGAGAAATTACAGACCCATCATCCCTACATCATCCGCTGCACTCTTAAAAGTGATCAATGGCGCTTTGGCTCTCATCTTAAAGATTGAGGAGAGGGATGACGTCCCCATACTCCAGCCTGAGCAGCTGGCCGCCTGGGAGCCAGAAACCGTGATGGATGGAGTGCCTTTAACACAGAAATCAGGCAAGCAAGAATGTCTACACATCCCAAGAGGAGGTCCTGGTGGGATGCAGGAGACACATGGTCACTTGTCTCCCAGACCCAGGCATCAGAACTCCAGTTGCAGGAGAGCAAGGGCCACAGATGTTTGTTTCCACACCTAGTAGACCTGAGGTAATAGGAGATGGATGGATGGATGGATGGATGAATCTGTGTTCTATCTTTCCTGCTGTTAGAAATTTGTTCAGTCACTTTCAACCAGTCAGATAGCCAGTGGGAGCTTCGGTTCCCTTATCTGTAAAATATAACTGTGGGAAGCACTGAGTCTGTTTTCTAAGATGGCTGGAAAATGAAATATCAGTAAAGCTGAAGGAAAAGGCAGGTCACATGTCCAAATCAGGGCAGGCAGCTGACTCACAGTATAGTGGGCCCCTACGCTGTCTGTTGGCCTCTTTTGCCTGGATTCCATCAGCCTTGGAGCAACCATCCAGAGACAGGGCTCAGAGAGCAAGCCTTTTGTGTTCTTACAGCATGTGGCATTCCTGTGGGAAGGGGGTACACAGTTAGGAAAGGTCATTGGGTATAATGGTCAAAGGGACATCTCTGCTTCCCTGTGACAGGTTCACAGGGCAGAGCTGTAGGAACCTGAATTTTCCAGAGACCAAGGTGAGGGAATCACACTTCATGACCAAGACAGTAGGGGCCATGGGAGGTTCTGGAGCAGCAAACTGGTTGCTCAGTCCTCACCTTTGTTAGACAATGGTGTTTTTTAATGTCTCCCCAAAAAGGGATCTACAGTGCGACATTGGTGCCTGGAGCAAAGGAATAAAGGAATCGGCCAGGTAGGTCACTGACCCACAAAGCAGAGGTCCTCTACAGGCATGGATGCCAGGAATCCTTCAGTCCTTCAGGCCTTGATCTGGATCCAGAGATGACATGGAAGGCTCTTACTGGGAGCATCAGGGAGCAAGGCCAGGCTTGGGCTACAAGGCATCTGGTGACACTTGGAGAGAGAAGCGACTCTGAAGCTAGGTCTCCACAACAGGAAAGCCAGCCATGAATGGGAGGTTCCTCGCTTTCCCCAGGATTCTCCTTCCCTGCTACCTTCCCCAAGCCACCAATGTCCTAAAAAGTGCCCCCCCGGGGCAATCTTGAGGAAGAGAAGGGGGTGCCTTCTAGGAAATGTAGGTTGGGGTCCCAGAGTTCACACACACCGCCACCAACAAAACAAAACAAAAAGAAACACATAGCTCAGTCATGGGGTGTGTGTGAGGCTTGGGATGATGACATGCCAGGACATCCAGGTTTGTATATTTATAGTTTATACAGTTCCAAGGTCGTCTAGTCAAATCGGTGCATAAACACATCAGTTCAGAGAGAGAGGCTTAGAGTAGATTTTAAACAGAGACCAAAGGAGCCACTATTTAGTTTATTAAATTCTTCAGTTATTTGTTCTTCTGGTCAAAGTCTTCTTAAGGCCTTGTTAGGTTCCAGGACTTAGGCCAACCTAGCTCACAATGCTGAGGAAGACAGCCTTGGCACCACAGGGGTATGGGGAGATACTGTCAAGCTGAGGGTAGGATGGAGGCCCTGCTCCAGGGGGCAATAGTAGGTGGGTGGACAGGAGGTAGCCCTGGAGGGCTCCCTGGAGGAAATGCTGCCTAGTGTGCTTGTGATAAACATGTAGGAGTTAGGGTATTCCTGGGCTTTGGTGCCTATAGGGTCATTTTCAAATAAGGAGACTCAACCTTTGCCGGGAAAGCCCAGGCAACCAGCCAGCAAGGTGGAAAATAAAGTCACTTTCTCAGATCCCAGGGTGGTGTGCTAGGGGGTAGCCTGGAAGACACTTCCCTATAGAAGTCTGCCAGCGCCAGTGTCTTCATAAAACACGGCGCAAACCGTCTATGCAGGACTAAATACAGATGTTTACTGCGATGGAGCCATCCATCACTCAATTCAACCATCCATCCATTTCCCTTCTATCCATCCATCATCCTTCCTCTCATCAATCAATCTATCATCCTTCCTTGCATCCTTCCATTCATCTTTGTTCCTGGCCTCCTCCATACCTCCGATAACATCTTCTGAGCACCCCATGGATATTTTTCTGGAGCAAACAAGAGCGCTGAGCTGTTCTCATGGGGAGAAGTCCTCTCATTGTAGAGAGTTTCCTGGAAAGCCACCATCTATATTTGGGAGAAGATAGTAGAATAATTTGAAGACAATTTATACGCCCAGCTCCCTGAAATCCATTCTCATCATATGTTCACCTCCATCACCACCTCAAGAAGGAGGAGGAGGGCGGCAGCAGCAGGGGGGGGGGGAGGCAGAAGGAGAAGGACACAGGAAGAGGGGGAGGGGGAAGGAGAGGGACACTGGGACATCTGCTGGCTGCAGGACCAGCCTATCTTTTCTACTGTAGCTAATGACCGCGCTGTGAAAGGAGGTACCCTGTTCTTTCAGTTCTCTGCAGGCAGGGGCAGCAGAGCCCACACACAGTGATGAAGCCTCCTGGTAGAGTCTCAGCAGAACCATCATTGCTGAAGATCCTCTCTCTGGGCTGTGAACTGTCACAACTGTTCTGCACAGTTATGGGTCTTCACTCTTGGGCTCTTAGGAATGGAGCACCATCTAATTCCCAGACCTCCTTCCCAGGAAAGGCAGTCTGGACCCGGGAGAGTGAGCAGCTTGACCACAAGGTAACAACATTCACAACAGACACAGGGAGACAGAGCACAGATCCTGACCCATTGATCACCTACTCTAGGATGGGGAACTATGACTCAGAATCAGGGCAGGAGTAATATCCAAAATGACTTTTACACCCAGAGTCAGCACAGCCCAGTGAGGCTGAGATGCAAAGAGCAAGCAGAACCCGAGCTTGGGAGGGGTAGGAGCTAAGCCTCGGAGCTGGGACCTCCTCTCCTAACTCCAGAGTCTGAAAGTCTCCCTTAGTAACAGCCTTGATCATCAGTTCAAAGAAAAACATTCGTGCCAGCAGGCTACCCCTGCCATTTTATAATGAACATTGTTTTTACAACCCCGAGCTTCTAATGACTAAGTGAAGGGAACTGCAGGAGGGGGAGGAGGAGGCTCAGGCAAGTGGGCAGGGGCATGTGGAGAGACCCATCACTCATAGGAGGCTGAGTCGTGACTGAGATGCATACATACCACCTCCACATGAACATGCACACACCTGCAGATCACACACACACACACACCAGATTGCCTCAAGTGCTCAGTACTAAAGATGTAACTTCCGATCGCAGTCCTGCTGTGACACATGGAGAGCCCTTCATGTCCCCACTTCCTAACCTGTAAAGTGGGTGGTGTCAATACTTGCCTCTCAGCTCAGTGTCCTGCCACATGCATGGCAGAAATGTGTAGACTAAAATGAAGTAACTAATGCCAGCTCTGACTGTGCTCCACGGAGTGTTTAGTGGTGGCTACCGGGCAGCCTTCCAGGCCCTGCTTGTTTGCTTGCTTCTAGAATTTTTCTCCTGCTCCTTTAACACACTAGCCCCAAAGGCCATTCAGGTTGGCTGCCATAATGGAAGCTCTGACATTAAAGAGGCCTGAAGGGGAGATTTCTTGTCCCACTTGGTCCCCAAATAAACACACCAACGCTGTATTAATTATTATACTGTTTGGCCAATTGCTTAGGCTTCTTATCGGCTAGCTCTGGCTTAATTATTAACCCATTTCTATTAATCTATGTATTGCCATGAGGCTGTGGCTTACCCATAATCCAGCATGTTGCTCCTTTGGCAGCATGGCGTCTTTTGCCGGCCTGTCTCTGCCTTCCTCTCCCAAGCCTTCTCCTTGTCTGGTAACCCTGTCTATGCTTCCTGTCTAGTTACTGACCAGTGTTTTACTCATCAACCAGCAAGAGAAACATATATGCAGAAGGACATCACCCATCAGTGGCCTAGCTTTGAATTTGAACAAAGTTACTGTTTACTGAGCACCTATTATGTGCCAAGACCCAAACTAAGAACTTTTCCTCGTCTCTTTTATCGGAAACCACAGGAGTCCTCACCAAATATTTGAGATAGCAAAGCAGAGTTCTGAAGACAGAGACTCGCTGACCCAGCTACATTTTTACAAGTCATAAAGCCTTGGAAGACTGGGGACCCCTGGAGCAGAACTGAATCTCAGAGAAGGCCTCTGGTCCCATTTGAGATGAGCAAGACTCCTGTTCTTGGAGTTATGCAAGAAGCTGTGGCCAGTGCTCCCTGGGGATAGCTCGGGTCCCTTGGTCTTAGTTAAGGTTTCTACTGCTGTGATTAAGCACCAGGGCCTAAAGTAGCTTGGGGAAGAAAGGGTTTATTTAATCTTACAGCTTACAATTCATCACGGAGGGAAGGCAAGACAAATTCCTGGCACTCAAGCAGACCAGGAACCCGGAGGCAGGAGCTGAAGCAGAGGCCATGGAGGATGCTGCTTACTGGCTTGTTCTTCCTGACCTCCTCAGTTTTCTTTCTAAGTGGATGGCACCACTTAGAACGGGCTGGTCCCTTCTACATCAATCATCAATCAAGAGAGCGCTCCACAGGCTTGCCTACAGATCAATCTTCTGGAGGTAGCTGTGTCAAAATGACAAAACAGCAGCAACAACAAAACAAAACAAGAACTAGCTCCTATTTCTCCAGTACTTCAGACTCCAAAGATCAGGGTTTATGCACCCAAATGCTGCCGAGGAGACCAAGGCCCCAGCCACCTCAGTGCTGCTCTGGAAGTGGGAATCCTGCCCCCACAGGCTTCCCTGGGGCCTCTTCGCAGGGGGTTCTCATGTACCAGGCTGAGTCAGGATCTGTCTAGCCTTTCACCGTCACTGTCCCTGGAGAGGTAACCTCATCCACAGCAGCCAACAGCCCCAGTAGCTCTGGAGGAGTGACTGCCTGCCCTGTCTGCCCCGTCCCCCCCCCCCCCAAGTGTCACATGCCACCCTGGTGGGAAGGCACATTCACAGAAGGGAATGGCTCGCCTAGCCGAGACCTTTTGAGGTGGGCTGTGTCCCGTGGTTAATCCTCCCTGCAGCCCCATAGGAAGAACAGTGAAATCACGCTTTAACACACAAGGAAAACAAGGCTCGAAGAATTAAAACCACTCTTCTAAGATGCCTCAAGCCTGCAGATGGTAAGGACAAGATCCAAGTCCAAGAGGGTCTGACACAAAGTCTGGGGCCCCTTTCCACGCTGGCTCTTGATGACCAGCCTCTGGTTGCCGATGATCTAACCACACAGCCCCTGCCTGAACCCTGTGCTTTGGATTTCACTTGGCCATTGCTGGTGGCAGTTGTAGGGGGGTATGGTAGGGTCATGGCCCTCCAGTACAGGACCCAGCCATCTGGCTGTGTCAGGCCTCTCAGTGAAGAGCTGATGTGCATAGAGGGTTGGGTCAGGGTAACAGCCTGTGGCCAGGAGACAGGGCCTAAATTTCACAGTTGGGGTTGTAGGAAGAGTTATGCCTTTCAGGGAGAAGGTAAGGGTCTGGGTAGCAGAAGGCTGTATACCTCAGGCCAAGGAAGAAGCCTTGGCTGCCCTTGGCCTCAGGGAGTATCTAGGTACTCCTTCTGGGGCCCAGGTTCACAACTGGAAACAAAGATGTGGGCCTTGGGCAGAGAAGGAGCTAAGCTGCCGAGATGCAGGCTGCCCAGGGAGGGTGGGAAGCAGTATGGGTTCGAACTCTCAAGTAGCACTTCAGTCGGTGGGACACAGCCGAGGGAAACAAGCATTGGCCTTGTAGGATCTCAGAACTGTGCATTCAGGAAGCAGCTGACGCGTGGCTGGGGTCCCATAGACCCCAGACTCATTACCTTGGAATTGGGAGGCGCCTCTGGGAAGACAAGTACGCAGGTCTACCAATTATTACCTCAGGCTTTCTCATCTGCAGGGCTGTTTGTAGATGTCTATCCTAACCCAGCCCACAGGGACCCCTGAGGTGGGGCAGCGTGGTTCTGACTGAAGTGTGTTCTCAGTGGGGTGCCCCAGCTACCACCCCTCCAGAGCTGTGTGGACTATGTTTGGGTGTCCTGGGGATCCCAAAGGTCAAGGGCTTGAGCATACTGGGGTGGAGCTGTGTTCAGAGTTGCTGGGTCTTCTCCCCAGGTGGCAGGTTGGAACTGGCCTTTTCTCAGCTGTGTGGTCTTGAGCAGGTCCTGGCCTCACCCAGTTCTCTCCTCTCTGGAAGTACAGGGGACAGAGTGTGGAGATATCCACTTGGGGAGCAAAGATGAGTAGGGTGGAGGCTGTGGTGAACATCTTCCCACATGGTCTTTCCACAGTAAGCGCCATGTTCTCCACACTGAGTCCCCTAAGTGAATGCAGGGCCGGGCATTAGGGCATGTAAAGGACTTGAGGCAGACACTGACAGCCACCAGGAATGGTGGCTCCCATTTGAGCCACCTGGCAGTCTAAACCCTAGGCCCCTTCTCTCTGGGCATGCTACCATGTTACTGTTTTTGACCTCATTCTTAATTTGATAGTAATGTCACTCTTGGAGTGATATTTTTTCCATAAGCATATTTGTGAGTTGTTTTTTCATGTTGACTGACTTTTCTGGCATATTTATAGCACTTCAGAGGTAAGTCTCTGAAATGATGGGTATAGGGCCTGTTGGGAAGAAATGTAGGTGTCAGTTTGCCTAACAGTTGGAATGACACAAAGAAGCAAAAAGCCTATAGGGGCTGGAGATGTGACCCAGTTAGTAGAGCTCTTGCCTAGCATGCATGGAGCTATGGGCTCCATCCCCAGCTAGCATAAACTGGAGTTAAAGGCACGTGCTTGTAATCCCAGCACTTGGGATGTAGAGGCAGAAGAATCAGAGGTTCAAGATCATCCTTGGCTACATAGTGAGTCCCAGGCTAGCCTGGGTTACATGAGACTTTATCTTCAAATAACAGCAGCAACAACAACAATAACACACACACACACACACACACACACACACACACACACACAGAGCCAGTGCAGTGAGTTAGTGTTGTAAGCAATGGATTGCTTCTTACACTTCAGTAGTTTTCCTTATGCTACACATTTTAAAGCTGACTTGACATCGCCTCACACATGTACTCAGACACACACATGCTCACACAAATGGCAATGAGGAATGGTATACAGTTATATCTCCGCGGATCTTAGTGGTGGCACTTATGAATTATTGAGTAATTGGATAACTAATTCATGACTTTCCTGCTACAAATGGTGTCATCCCAAACTCATTGAGTAAAAATCTGAGGTCCTTCCTGAAGCTAGAATATCCCAACTGTTTGCACAAAGGTACAAATGTGTGAAAGGCAGTGTGTGTGTGTGTGTGTGTGTGTGTGTGTGTGTGTGAATGCCTGTGTCTGTATGTGATGTGTCTATGCCTCTGTGTTTGCATTTGTGTCCAAGTACTCCCCTGGCTGTTAGCCATGTTCACAAGCAATCCCAGCTAGCTTTGAACTCATTATGTAACTGGGGTTGTTCTTGAACTATTTAATTAATTTAATGCTTATGAGTGTTTTTTCATGCATGTGTATATGTGCACTGTGAGTGTTTAGTACCTATAGAGGCCAAAAGACCCCTGGAACTGGAGTTGCAGACTGTCGTGAGCTGCCATATGGGTGCTGGGAACGGAACTGAGCATGTGCTCTTCCTGCTGAGTCACCCTTTCAGACCCTTCTATCTTGTAGTTTTCGTACTCATCTGTTGGTAGGATCCTGAGCTGTTTTCATCTTTTGGCTATAGTAAATAAGGTGATAGTGTCCAAGTGTCTGAGTCCTTGCTGTCAATTCCATTAAATTAACTCATTCTTTAAAAGGCATGGAATTAATTCTATGTTTCCTACCCACTTACTATGCTCTAAATATCTTATTACACTGTGGTTGTTCGGGCGAGAGATGTCCCCTCCTCTTTGAGGGATGCCCATCTGAAACAGCGAGCTTCTCCTTGGATCTCAGCCCTGTTGTCTGGATTCATCTTCTCTGAGGTTTCTTTTTATGCCACAGACACTTTAGGAGTGCTTGCGGCTGACACTGGGCAGCAAAGGAGGTCAGACATGACCTCAGCTCTCAAAGACCTTCAGCAGCCTGCGTGACCAGACCAGACAAAGGCAGGAGCCACCAGGACCCTGTGACCCAGTGTGTGCTGTGACTGGAGACCAGAGCAAGGTTCTTGAAGCCAGACAGGGCTCTGGGAACATTTTAGATGCTGCTGCACCGATGATGGAAAGTCACCCAGGGGACCAGGGGCCGAGGTTGGTTTGGGTCAAGGAAGTGCATTATCAACTCTTTCCTTCTCTCCCCCTCCTTCCCTCCCTCCTCCCCTCCCCCTCCCTTTTGTATTTGTGCATGTCCCTGGGGATGCACATGTCAGGCACACTTGTGCAAGCCAGAGGAACTCTGGCGTCAATCCTTTGCGTGCTGTCCACCTTTTGATTTTTGAGACAAGGTCTCCCCCTGGCTTGCAACTTTGTCAAGTTGATCACACTAGTTGGGCCCCATGCTTCCAGGGATCTTTCCGTCTCATCGTCATTGGGGTTATAGACAGAGACCACCATACTCGGCTTTTTACGTGGGCTCTGGGGAGCTGAACTCAGGGAGCCTCAACTGGGGGGTTGCCCACATCACACGGGTATGTCTGTGGAGGGATGAGCTTAACTGCTGATTGGTGCAGGAGGCCCCAGCCATGGGGGGCAGCACCATCCCTGTGGAATTGGGCATGGGCTATATGAGGATGCAAGCTGACCAGGAGTCAACAAGCAGTGCCTTCTGCTTTAAGTCCCTGCCTGGGTTCTGCCATCACTTCCCTCCATGATCAGCTGTCACTTATAAGCCGAAACAAAGCCTTTCCTTCACTAAGTTGCTTTGGTCATGGCGTTTGTCGGAGGAAAACAAAACAGTTCTGTTCCCATTTCACAGGTGAGAAATGGCAGGGCTCCTGTTCAGCTATGGGTCAACTTTATTCCACACCCCAAGGTCTGAGCTTCAGGAACTCATTTCCCTCCATAGGGCTCAGACACTGACAATGACAAATAACAGGAGACTCAATGAGGTGACAACTAGCTCAGATTTGGTATTTTCCAAACATAATTCTGACCATTGCTACAACAGCCCCTTTGGTGTCCCACAGTGGGAGAGGAAAAGACCTTGTTAGTTGCCTGGCCTGTGGGGTAAAGAGCAAGCAGCGCCCCCTGAAGGCTGGTGTGAGAGTGGCAGCAGGGGTCTCCCTACCATCTCCCCGCCTGGCTCAACAGTCTGGTGTAGAAACTTGTCCTCTGCAGCTAACCTTCCAGGGACCGAGGTTTCATTAGAGGCAGTGGCGTTTCCTCTTGTTTCTCTCTCTTGGAAAGCCTAATAAGCATCGTCTAATAACCATCGAGGGCCTCCAGGGCACAGTAATACACGCCACGACTAGTTTAGATTCATCCTGCTCTCCTCCAGAATAATCTTAATTAAGTGGAAGGTGCCAGTAACTCTATGAGAATTTACCAACTATCTCTCAAAGTAACTCTGATTAATAGCAGAGGCACAAAAATGTCTCCGTAACCAGGTCACATGATATAATACAAATGACCGTCTGTTGCTATTTTTAAGTAATGTTTATTAGAATCCCTTGGCGCGTAATAAATTTAATTTACAGCTGCTTGCAGTCCGACTTACACACGGCCTCCCGTGGAGCAGCTCATTAACACACTTGGGAAGAAATGAGTTTTCTCGTGAATTCTCCCATTCCGTTTCTCCTTCCTTACGAAGCCAGATTGCCAGGCTCTTCAAGAGTGAACATCCTCCCTTGTCTCCAGCACATATCGCCTTAAATGCTTGGAGTTTGTTAATTATCACACAGGCACACAACACACATTCCTGTTAGATAACCCGAGGCAGAGAGTTGGAGAAAGACTAGGTGGATGAGTCAGCCTTGCACCTGTGAGTGATCACCCTCGGGAAGGATGAGACAGGGGAGGCCTGGAGACAGTGTGAGCTTGGAGAACATTCCAGTTGGAGATTTGGAGGCCTCTGAAGGAATTCATCACCAGGTGCTTGGAGAATAGAAGGGTTCTAGGTTGGGAGACCAAAGACCTGGGTTCTAATCCTGCTTCTGAGTTTGAGATGGAAGACATCATAGGACATTTGTCTGATCTCTTCCATTTCTTGGCCAGAGAGCCAACTCCAAAAGATCAGATATTTCGATTGGACAGCTTGCTCTGTGAGGGTCCAGAGAGAATGCCTTTAGAGCTGTGCCCACCAAGAGGTAGTAATGAGAGATGTTACACGTATCACATAACCTCCTAAGAATTTTGTGGGGCAGAGTGACTCCTAGTTCATCCTGAGGTAGAACACATCTCCACTCATTCTCATTAAAGAAACTCAACATAAAATAGGAAGTTCAGAATCCGGTGGTCTGCATGTACTAGTGAGAAGATACATCTTTTTGTTGTTGTTTATTTTTCAAGATAGGGTTTTTCTGTGTAGCCTTGGTTATCCTGGTATTCACTATGTAGGACAGGCTAGCCTCAAATTCATGTAGATCTGCCTGCCTCTGCCTCCTTAGAGCTGGGACTGAAGGTGTGTGCCGCAATGTCCCCCTGAAGAACATCAATCTTTTGATGAGATACCATATTCCCTTCCCTTGGGCCCAAAGATAGCTTTCCCCTAATCAGAATGAGAAAACAATGTCGTCTGTCCTACCCATTCATAGCTCGTGAACTTTACAAGAACAGGTAGGTGGTGGCTACACTTGGCCATAAGCCATAATTCAGCCACAAGCATGAACTAGCTCTTGCAATATGGAGTGAACAGCTACCCTACCAGGCTAAAAATGCAGCGCACCAATAGATGAATGGGGGAGTCTTTTTTTTCCCAACATTTAAAAATTTTAACCTATGTGAAAGGCATGAATATGCCTTGCCATAGTCCAGTGTGTGTGTGTGTGTGTGTGTGTGTGTGTGTTAGTGAGAGGACATCTTAGGGAAACTATTTTCTCCTTCTTCCATGTGGGTACCAGGGACCAAACTCAGGTTACCAGGCTTAGCAGAAAGTGCTCTACCTGCTGAGCGTTCTCACCAGCCAGCCTCTCTCTATGTTCTCTCCGGTAAGCTTTCTAAGGTCACAACCAAGCTGTAGAGCCCCCATGGTGGACAAGAAGAAATGCTCACTTTGACTATGAGTCTATAAGATTGCCTTGATTTCTGCTTGTGACCAACAGTGGCTGCAGATCCTCTAAGAGGCTTTGAGGATGCTGCCTGGTCTTGCTTACAGTTCATGTGGTAACTGGCTAATATAAGGTGGCCTGGGTTCCATGGCCCTTTCACCTCTGGCAGACTAGCCAACAGGTTCTTAATCCGGCCACAGGCAGAGAAGCATGAGCTAACAGGGTCAGCCACACAACACCCAGCACTATCTGGTTGGTTCAAAGCAGGGGCAAAGTTGGACTTAGGGTGGTCCCAGATCACAAGGCTCAGCAGGTGGATATGGCAAAGGGTTGCATCAGTCAGTTCTGTGTTGCTAGGAGACACCAGGAGCTTGGAAATGCAAAGAGAGGATATTTGACCATCAGAACTGGTGGCTGGGAAGTCCGGGGCTACCTTGTGTGCCTTGCATGGGGCCAATCACATGGACTTTTGTGGCTTTGTCACAGCCTGCTCTGCTGAGGACCATTTATTCCTTCAGAATCTAATGCATCTGAGACTATGGAAATTCGTTCTTGAACCAATCACCTTCTACTGGGCCGCCTCTTAAAGGCATAGTACCTCCCTAACACCTTAACTGGGCACCAAACTTACTGTGGATGAACCTCTGGGGGGGCAAACCACGACAGAAACAGCGGGACACACGCAGGGCCTGTTTTTATAGGATGTGTGTAGTAACAGTCACTGCATCAGTGACATGCTCCATATACCTTTAACAGCAAGTGCTGGCCATTGTTGGCTTGTGCATTGGCCTTGGGCACCAGTGTCTTCTCTCTTATGGCCTAGATGGCACCCAAGATTCACAAAGAAAGGTTTATTTTAGAGTTCTCTGTCACCTCATCAACTACCTGAGACAACCACCTTATAAAGAGGGAGGGTTCTCTTGGGCTCAGAGTTTCCAAGCTGACTGACAGTTCCTGTGACTCAGAAGCACATCATGGCAGGAAGGTGTGGCTAAGCCATTCCATTAATAGTGGGATGTAAGGAAGGAAGAGGCTGTGGGTTCAGTGTTCCTACAAAAAATCCAGAAGGCTTTCTGGGAGGTCCTACCTCTTATTGAGTCCCTATACTTTATGAAAACTGACCTACAACTCCCCGCAGTACAAACAACGAGAATTTCTGATGGAAAATGTAGCCACCTGATAGTCCCTTAATACCCACCTCTCTATTGTTCATTAGTGCTGACTCCCTGAATACATGGCTGTCCTGACTTCTTAGTGTGTCTCACAGCCTCCCTTGCAGCTAGGTGTAATCATGTGATTATGTCCAGGGCAATAGAGCGCAAGCTTAATTGTCATGTGAGACATCCAAATGTGGCTTTTAGAAGGAAGAGTGTATCTTTCTTTTTCTCTTACTCTGGCAGTTTGATGGCTGGAGTTTGAGCAGCCATCTGAAACCACAAGGTAAGAAGACCCCTACGTCTAAAGACTGCAGCTCTTCCAGGTAAGAAGATGAATTTTGTTCCACGAGAAAGTGTACTAACCCCCACCCCTACACACACATATATGCAGACTTGCCATATGTATGTATGTATGTATGTATGTATGTATGTATATATGTATGTATGTATTTTTTCAGAGCGAAAATGAAATTCGACTGTGCTCAGGCTCTTCCGGACATTGCTGATCAAATCTGCTATTTACATAGTACTTTTACGTTTACAAAACCTATTCTCATTTATTTTTTTTCTTATGACATTGCCAGGCAAAACAAATGATGCTATTTATGTTATCATTTCATAGATGAAGAAATGGAGACATGGAGAGTTTAATCAGCTGCCCAGGATCAGTGTGTCAGGCAAACATCTGAACTATGTGACTTTTGGACCTAGCTGGATGATGAGGACCCTGCTAGGAAGCAGAGGGCAAAACCCTCAGGGCATGAGTTCAGGATGTGTGTAAGGCAGAAATTGGAACGGAATGTGCACAAGCAACCACTGTGGACCCTGCCAGGGAGAGAGCACATCTGAACCCAGATGCTGAGAGCGCCAGGCTCTTCTAGTGTTTCGCTGCCTGTAGTCAGGTGTGTCCTCGCCGTCCTGTGGCCATCACACTCCCTCCCTTTCTTTCTCTCCCAGTCGAAGCTCTTGGAGGGAAGGCAGGAACCCTGTGTCTGGCCGTTCTGATTCCCAGGGCTCAAGGCCTGATAGAGAGCCTGCTATCCAGACATGCTTTTAAGAAGGCCTGAACAAGCGAAGGAGGCAGCAGCAGTGTTGGAGGGACTGTGCTTGCAAACTGATCTGTCTCCGTCAGACCCTGAGAAGATGGTGCTCTTCAGAAAGTCATCAGGAGCAGCTGTGTGCCTGGCTGGCTGGGGGCTAGTGTGAGCGGCAGGTCTCTGAGCTCCTGGGTGCTCCTGACATTTCTAACTAAAGTAAATGACAAAGCCCTCCCTCCCTGAAAGATCTACAAAGCCCGGAGCCAGACAGGTTTCCAGGCAGACGCCATTCCCAGAAAATCCCACTGTAAACACGAGGCTGTAGAATTCAGCGAATTCCCCCTTAGAGGAAAAGTCACCCAAACCTTTAATCATGAAGCAAGACATGGGATACAGAACTTTGCAAATTGTCTCTCTCCATTCATTTGCTCAGCAAATACAGGCTGGGCTATGCTGAGTGAGAACCCTGAATCTGGAGTGCCATGTTTGATTGGGAGCGTGGCAGCTGACCTCCCAGCTGAAGCCCTCCCAAAGCATAGTGGAGGACAAGTCAGGGTGCCCGTGGCTTATGTGGGAAGGAAGCCCGAAGAGATGAGGTGAAGGGAATAGGCAGGCAGGAGGGGAAGCCAGATTAGCTGGTGCTAAGGAGTCAGGTACTACTGTGGAGACAGCGTCTCCTTCTGATGGAGATGTCATTCTGTATGTTTCTTATATTGATTGATGAATAAAGCACTGTTGGCCAATAGGAAAGCAAGATAGGCGGGACTGGGAGACAAGAAGGAGAGAGGAAGAAGTAGCAAGGAGTTTCAACATGTAGGACCAACAGGGTAGAACTCTGGACCCTCTCTCCAGTAAGGTAAGACCACGTGGAAACACTTAGATTGATAGAAATGGGTTAATATTTAAGACAGAACTAGCCAATAAGAAACGCTAGTAACTGGCCTACAGCTTTATATCTAATACAGAGTCTTTGTGTGTTATTTGGGGCTGGCGTGGCACTCGGACCAAGTCGGCGGGAAAAATTGCTCGTAACATCCCTCCACCAAGGCCCCTAAAGAAGTGCAGAGAGCTGTGCAAGGCATCGAGACTGGGCATGCTCAAGGCAGCCTGACCTGTAAGTGGTACTATAGTCTAGGTGCCACCACCCTTGCTGGGTCTGGGCTTTCAGGCAAAGAGGCAGCAATATGTTGCATCAGCAGCTTAGAGCGTGAGAGACAGAGGAGCTGCCAGTCAACTCCACTGAAACCATCTGCGGACTAAGGGGACACAGTGTGCACACTCTGCTCCAGGCAAGGAAGAATGAAGCTGGACTCCTGCCCACAGGGAACTCACTTTCTAGTCATAAACAAGAGATGTATGACATAATGTGCGTATTAGAAAGAAACAGACATGGACGGGAGTAAGAGTAAATAAACATGATTGCTACCAAGCCTGGGGACCTGAATTCGAGTCTTGGAATCCACACGGTGGAAGGAAGGAACCAGTTCCTACGAATGGCGCTCTGACCTGGACATGTGAAGTCAAGAGCCAGTGGGTCAGGGGTAAACCAGGCAGGGCCATCTGGGTAGGCATCTCAGAGTGTTTGGTGCCTGCCATTACAGAACAGCTGAGAGGGCTTGATTTACAGAGAGTAGAAACTCATTTGTCACAGTTTTGGGAGGTCTGGAAGTCTAAGATTGGAGTGCTGGTAGGTTTGGCGTCTGGCAAAAGCCCTGTCTCTGTCTTCAAGTTGGTACCTTGGAGGCTGCACCCAGCAGGAATACTGTTGCTTAGGTCTCCAGAGCAGAGGGTGTGAGCCCGCCCACAGCATCAAGTCGTCTCCATTGGAACACTCATCCAGTCAGAGGCAGAACCCCTGAAAACTTCCCATAAGGCCCCAGCTTCTGCATTGGAATTGACATCCCAACATGAACTCGATAACACTAAGTATTCAAACCATAGCAGTGTGTATTGTTGACAAAGTGGCACCCGAGTGAGGGAGAGGGCCATGGTGACCCTGTAGAAGAGCTGCCTAGACATCAGGAATGGCCAGGCTGGGGCAAACTCAGGTCAGAGGGTTTGAGAAATAGCAGAGGCACAGAAAGATTGTGGAGGAGATGAAAGGGAACCATAGGCTGATGGGAGATGTCATTCTGTAAATATGTTTCTCTTATTGGTTAGTGAATAAAGCACTATTGGCAAATAGGAAAGCAAGATAGGCAGGACTAGGAGCCAAGGGGGATTCTGGGAGATGTAGTAGGGGATTCAACATGTAGAAACTTGAGGAAGAAGAAGGTCTGCATCCTCTCTCTGGTAAGACCATGCAGAAACACTTAGATTAATAGACATGGGTTAATATTTAAGACAGAGCTAGCCAATAAGAAACACTAGTAATAGGCCATCAGCTTTATACTAATACAGCGTCTCTGTGTGTTATTTGGGGCTGATGTGGTTGTGGGACCAGGATGGCGGGAAAACTGCTCGTAACAACAGGCTGATTACATTGGGTTTGTTCATGTAATCATCTCTTGCCAGCTTCTTGGATGTACTCACTAAGCTCCTGGACTCAAAGATGGATAGCAGACTCCCAGCTAGGGGAAGAGGCAGACTTGCAGTTACAAACAGGCCAGGATTTCACATGGCCTAGAGGCTTGACTGGGATTATTTCTAGTATCCTTCACTACAGGCAAGCAGGGCGTTATCCCCTTCTTCGCTTTATAGTCCTGGAGCCAGGTGACATCAAGATCAGACTTCTCCCTGCAGACTTTCTGAGGGCACCCTACACCCTGTCCCCCTCTGCTTTCTGTTGCTGTAATATCTGGGGCAGAGCATTTTGCAAAGGAAAAAGGTTTATTTAGATTAGTTTTAGATTTTGAAAACTTTCTTTTTAAGTATGTTTTTAAGGATTTATTTCTAATTAAGTGTATGTGGGAGGGATGGTTGCATACCCACATGCACATGAGTGTCCAAGAATCTCTTAAAGAATTACAGGTAGGTGTGAGCCGTGGCCTCACGCAAGGGTTCTAGGAATGCTATTTAGGTCCTTGCAAGAGCAGCACTTGGCTCTTTCCTGCTAAACCATTCATTCCTCTAGTCCAAGGTTGAAATTTTAAAAATTAAGATTGATAAGGGCTAAATGGTAGACATCATCACGTTGGGCTCTTGTGTGGGACTCAGGAAGTCAGAGCAGTAGGGGGAGGGGGATCTTCATTTTGCATGATAACTCATTTTCACATAAGACATCCCAGGATCCCTTTCAAGGGCAATGCTTGCAGTGACCTAACTACCTCCCACTAGGCCCTGCCCCTGAGAGGCCCCACTGAGAGCTAAGCCCCCCCCCCCACATGATCCCACATAAAACCCATCTCCTTTTTGCATGATTAGACTCTATTATGAGGTATACCATGCTAAGTCTGAGAAGGAGAGGACAGGCAGCTCCTATCGGAATTAGCTGAGTTCTTAGGAAGAGAAGGGATTGGGTTTAGGTTTAATATAGGTTATTATTTTATGGGGGGGGAGAAGTCACTTACATAAGGAACTGATGACAGAAAGTTCCCGTTGCAAGGATCCACACCCAGGCTGCTCTCCGTGACCTAATGGAACCAAGCGCTGGGGTCGGGGACCCAGACCTAGCCTAACCCTCCCTCAGGTCTGCCCCTGTGACCACGCCCAAATGGGTGTGGTCAGTGCTATAGGTGTGGGCGGGGTGGATCTCTCACTACAATTCCCCTTTTAGTCTAGAGAAAAAGATTTAGGCCTGATACAAAACTTTACACAAAGGTAACAAATATCAAGTATGCTCTAGGAGAAGGAAATGTAAGAACATACACACTTAAGACCTGTTCAGCAAAGACAAGGAGGGATACACCAGCAAGCATGTGCTGGCAGCAGAAGAAACTGGCTGTGTGGATGCACAGTAGCCTGAAGGCGAGCGGTCCTGGGGTGCAGGGTCTTCAAAGGCTATGCTAGGGTGTCTTCTGGGCCGTTTTAAGCAGGAAGGAGCCATGGGCTCATTTGCAGTTTGGTGTTGTGCATGTTTTTTTCTCCTGTGAGAACAAGAGACCTCAGAGAATAGGACTCTATCCTCTTCTGTCTTCTAACCACCCCGCACACAGGCATGCCCAGCTCAGCTAAGCAACGGAGCTGGCTCAGCCTGTGAGGCTGGCATTTGAACTCAACTGTCCCGGCCAAAGGAGTGGTCAGCCAAGTGGTCACAACCAAATGTTCTCTGGATCCTTTCTCTGCTTGGACTCTCTTTGGATGTAGAAATATGGCTCTGGGCCAGAGTGACAATCAACCATGCCCAGACACGAAAACTTTTCCAACTCCTGGCTTCTTCTCAGGAGTTAAGAAAGGGCAATGGAAGGCTGGGGATGTGACTTCATAGAAAAGAACTTGTCTATCACTCTTGATGACCTGGGCTTGAAGTCCAGAACTGCCACAAAAGTGTGTGTATGTGTGTGTGTGTGAGAGAGAGAGAGTGTGTGTGTGTGTGTCTGTCTGTCTGTCTGTCTCTGTGTACATGTCTGTGTCTGTCTGTCTCTCTTTGTGTGTGTGTTTCTGTTTCTCTGTGTGTATATGTATCTCTGTGTCTATCTCTGTGTGTGGCTCTCTCTCTGTGTCTTCCTGTCTCTGTCTGTGGTCTGTGCCTGTCTGTCTCTTTGTGTGTGTGTGTGTGTGTGTGTGTGTGTCTGTCTGTCTGTCTGTCTGTCTGTCTGTCTCTCTCTCTCTCTCTCTCTCTCTCTCTGTGTGTGTGTGTGTGTGTGTGTGTGTGTGTGTGTGTGTGTGTGTGTCTGTACAGGGAAGATATGGATAATTTTAAATCAAGGCTAAAAGTCTGGTATTCCTATTTCCTTTATTCCCACTTTCACGCGTAAACATTTAAGGTCAGAGATTTAGATTAAAGGTGGTATTGGAAAAAGAAGAAAATTACATTTTGAGATGGAGCAAACCTGTGCACCACCCACCACTAACGACAATTTGCTGCTTAGTTTTTAGATCATTGACAGAGGATGGGGCGAGCCTCAGAAGAACCAGTGACGTCTCTGATAAAGTCCAGGAGGAACATGGGCCTCTGTCCCCTCATACCCAGTTAAGTAGTGAAACATCCTCTCTACAGAAGCATAACTGTCTTCAGAAACGTGCCATTGGCAGTCACATAGTTAATGGAACTCAAGGTAGTGAACAATTGGAAATAACTGTGTTTATTTGCAGCATTTCAAAATGAAATGGGCTTGCTTCATTATCAAACTCAATGATAAGTATCTCTTTGCCAGTCAAATGGGTTTCCATTGTTTTCTTTTTATTTTGCTCAAGAATATTCCTTATGCCAATTTACACTCTTGTAACACATTCCCTATACCACTCAAAACCATTATAGATAGTGGTTTCCCCTTCCACCAGCTGCTGTTTGATAAGCTTTGAGAATCATCTGTGTTAATTCTTCCAAAAACTCTGTGACTTAAATATACCTAAATACTATTAGAGTCCATAATGGGGAGAGAGGCCAGGTGTGAAGTTTTAGGAAATTCTTCAAAGATTGAGGTAGTGAGAATCAAGGTGTCTAACTCAAGAGCCCAGGCATATTTGTTTGCCTGCCTGTTTGTAGCCCAGGCTAGCCTCAAACTCATGATCTTCGTATATACCACAATGCCTGGTGAAAGCCTAAAGAAAACCATCTGCATACTTAAGAAGCCACTTCATTTGAGTCCATGAAGCCACACAGATGATCCAGACATACAATATCCCAGTTACGATGGTGTCCCACTTCACTTGATGTACATGACCATAACGTCTGGGACCCGTCAAACCCCTCAGTTTATGGACCTCAGAAGTTGTTGTCATATACATCAAAGCCAAGGAGGCTAAAGGAGAAACTTCTTGTAACAGCCCATCATGAATGTGCAGTCCAGGGAAGAAAGGAGAAAGCAAGACGGGCAGGATGGGTAGGAGGACAACTTAAGATGTTGCTGAGCCAGCCACAGTCTTGCCAGGGAGCACAGCCAGCTGTCCAGTTGCACAAGACATTTTGGACTAAGCCATATGGAGCTGCAGATGAAGAAAGGGAGATAAATCATCCGCAGATCTTCCTGGACCCTGTCATTGATCAAAGTCCATCCCCTAGAGAGTTGGCTCTCTAACACCTTTAAGTATATTCCTCAACTCATATTGATAGCAGCTGCTGTTTCTAATGGTGTAAGGTTGGCAAAATAAGGGTTCTGTGATTCCAACCTACCCAGGGTTAGACACCTTTGCTGCAATTGCCTCTCCCATAGCAGGCACCATGGCAGCCATGCTCAAGGTCAGCTGTCCATCTGAGGGAGGGTGGGTCAGTGGGAGGCATCTGATGATGGAGCAATGGTGGCAGCTTCTGCTCTCCCAGAAGAGAAAGTAGACCTATCCTTGTTCAAACAGTCTCATATGGTCTAGCTAACATTCTCTTCTTAGTTTGCATGTTTTGAACGTGGTTTGTCCCCACCAAAATACACCAGGATGCTCACTGCATTAATGCCCAAGTGTCAAGATGGTAAGACCTTTATGAGCTAATCAGGAGTCTCCACCCACAGAGGTGCTCCTGAGTTCCTATGAGTGGCTTCCTATGAAAGCAAGTTAGCTTTCTCTAGCTGCCTTTCCTGACTCGTGGCTTTGCATAGAAACCAAGAAGGTTCTGGTGCCATGTTCTTGGGCTTCCAGAACCAGAAGCCAAGATCAGCTTCTTCCATTATGAATTCCTTAGACTTAAGGGTTCAGTGACAGGAAATGGACTGAGACAGATGTGGCTCCTGTCCTATGGTATTTACATCTCATTTAAGGACAAAATTACCATCAATCTGAAAGTGAAAGGAAGTCTAATCTTTGATGTGGTCAATTCCAACTTCCTAAAAAAGATGGAAAAGATTAGTAGGCTAAGCTGGAGTTGTCCTCCTGCAGCTGTCCAGGGGCCATGATGACATCTACTGTCTTTCCCTTACCCCATCTCCCATTCTAGGCTTCCCTCTAAGGTTCTTAACCTGAGGGTGTCTGGGTTTTGCAGTTGCCTGTAATGAAGATCTCAGGCTGCCAGGTGCCATAACGAAAATACCATGGGTTGGCTAGCTTGAACAACAGGGGCTGACTTTCTTAACAGTTCTGAAGTCTGGAAGTTCCAAACCAAAATTTAACAGTTAGTTTCTTATGAGGTCAATAGCTTCTACCACTTTGTCCTAGCCATGACCTTTCCTCTAGGATGGAGGATAGTACTAGCTAGCTCTTGCTTTTCTTACTTTTAAAAAATTAGGTGGGATTGCCCCCCCACTCCCAACCATTGCCTTAGTTAAGCTTAATCACTCCTGAGTATGCTGTCTCCAAATACAGCCACATTGAGAGTTAGAGCTTCTGTGTGTGCATTCTGTGTGTGGGAAAACCAAATTCAGTTCATATACCAGGCACGGGCTTCGTTGTCCTCACTGAGAGATAGTAACCCCAGCTCCCATCATTTCTCAACGTCCCTCTTACTCCTGGTCCATTGGCCAGGTCACAGTCAGTGTCTGATTTAGTGGGACCTCTACACTGATGGATGCTTCACACTCTGGGATCCAGGACCATTAATTCTTTGAAGTCCAAGATTTCTGGGACGAGAGGCATAGCTTCTACAGATTTTCCTCTCAGCAGCTGGACTCACAGGCCAACCTGTCTCCTTTACTTGATTTCTAGACTTACACATCTTAGTTATTGGAAACACGTGTGCTGGCTCTTACTCCATCCTAGGGAACAGTTCTCTAGCCCAGGAAAGCTCATCTCTAAGCTGGATAACACAGTCCCTTCTTCCATCAATGATTCCATTGTCCATGGAAGCACTGGGCAATCAATGGGAGAGGCCCTGCCATCCTGCCCAACTGGTTGCTGACAGCCACATTGGCAATGGATGACCTCAAGTGAGAGATGCCCCAGCCTTCATGTCCTCTCCAGGTATCTATCCATTCATTGTCAAGAGGCTCCCTATACCACTTGATGTTTAGTTGTGTTATTTCCACATTCTTAAGATACTTCTCCAGCCATTTGTCTCTCTCATAGGAAGCAGCTCAAGTGTACATGTCAGGCTGACTCTCCTGCATTGCATCCCTACCCATGAACAGAGATGGCACTCAGTGTTAGTCTCCACCCAGCTAGCGCCAATCTGTATCAGTCTGAATGTGGTTGAAGCTCTGGCTCTTTTTCCTGCTATTGGACTTTCAGATGAGCCCCTTGCTTGAGGCCAGAGATTGTAAATAGAGGAAGAGCTCCAACAGATATTTCTGCATGAGAATCTGCGCCAATAGTCTAGCAGCTACACTGTTGTTTCTGGAGATACTCAGGACTGACTTTAAGTCACCATTGTTGTGTTGCTGTTATTGTTGGTCATCAGGATGCTCGGCTGCTTTTCCTTTTTTGTGTATGTGTAGGTATGTGTTCACGTATGTGTGAATGAACATACATGTGGGTGTACATGCACACATGCTCACACACATAGGAATCTAACTCAGGTTCTTATGCTATAAAGCAAGCTCTTTACTGACTGAACTATGTCCCCAGTGTGTGTGTGTGTGTGTGTGTGTGTGTGTGTGTGTGTGTGTGTGTGTGTGTGTGTGTGTGTGTGTGCATGTAAAAGCAGAAAGATGATATGAGTTACTCTGGGGGAAATCTAAGTCATTCAGTATACAAAAGGGAGGCAGAACTTCTCTGAAGAAGGATCATGTGGGTCTGAGAGATACCTCCATGATAATATGTCTGTTACATAAGCTGAATCTTAACATTCATGAAAATAAAATCCAGGTGTGGAGGTGCACACTTACAGACCTAGCTCTGAGGAGGCAGAGACAGGACAATCCCTGGGGCTCAGCTACTGGACAGCCAGTCTAGCTGAAGCAGTGAGCTCCAGGTCTAAAACAGGAGAGGGGGAAGCAGGAGGGAGGGAGGGAGGAAGGGAGAGAGAAAGAGAGAAACTGTCAAAAATCAAAGTTGAAGGCATCAGAGGAACACCTAAGATTGACCACTGAACTCTACAAACATGTGCACACACTGACATATGCACACCTTCGTGTACACTCCTGGACACATACATGAGCACTCACATACACAAATGTTTATAGTCAATCAACACTTTCTGTCTCACCCCTAGTTATGTGGTGAGCTCTTGGTCATTGACACGAACCTCATAGCTCAGCTTCATAGTCATGCCAGACTTGACGCCAATTGTGAAAATTATGCCCTTGTTGTGTCTTGTGACTTGGTGTGTTCCTGGTCTTTGCCACCATACTGACCTCCACTGATGTAGGTGAACGGATTTCCATCTCTCATCATGGAGGGCAGCCATTGTTGATCTTCCCAAAGAAGTGCACTTTCCTTCCTAGATCTTTTCCTTATGCCTAGGAGAAGGGAATGCTTACCAAAGGCTAAGGCTAGGAGAACAATGAGATCATCTTGCAAGACTCCCATTCCAGTGAGGTCACTGTCATACCCAGGGCAAATGGTACTGTTCTATTTAACAAGGGGGAAAAATCGACCTGGCTGCCAGACAAGTTAGGGGACCTTTGGCTGTCAAACATCTTCAGACTTATGTATTCAGATGCCTCTACACCAGATCACAAGCCCAACCTTTACCCTGTAGCAGCCCCAATTTAGATTAAGACACCTGCATAGTCATGCATTTGGTCTCCTTTTCTGTTGGCTCCCCTTCTAACCAGATCCTGGGCTTGGCTTTCAGTCTGTTTCATGGCTGGGTATTCCTCAAGCTTTTACAAAGCATGGCATAAGTGGGCAATCAGTTTTCCAAGGTTATTGTTTTATCCTTGTAGTATTTGATGATGTCAGAAAAAGTCTTCTGACCAACCCCAGAGCCTTGCAACAGCCATCACTCTCACCCTGAGCCACTTGATCCCGTAGAGCTTTGCTTTCCGGCAATTCCTCCTTCCTGTGAGCTGTGGACGAAGCTTTAGAAGCTACCATGCTGGGGCTGAGACAATCTATTTTCTGTTAAGAGCGTTTTTTCTACTATTCCGGAAGACCTTAGCTCAGTTTTCAGCAGCTGTGTGAGGTGGCTCACAACTGCTGTATCTCCATCTCCAGGGCACCTGATGCCATCTTCTGAAAGTATCTGTACCCGTGTGCATGTATGCACCCCCTCCGTGTACATGTAATTACATATTAAAAAAAAAAAAGAATCAACCTAGATCAGCCGTCACTGTAAGGAAGCACCTCTTCCTGCTGTCTCCTAAGGAGCAGGGACAAATTACATAGACTGCGAGTAATGCTATCAAATAGACTTTCTAGATGGGAAGTCGGACTTGGCTCTCCTTTCAATTTGTTTCAGTAATCAAAGCCATGCCTGATAGATCCAGGGGTAGACTAGATGCAGATGCATAGAAGATAGGTAAAGCGCACATTAGGGGTTTTGTGAGAGTTCCCCCAGAGACAATGGGCAGATCAGAGAATTGAGCAAGAAGACACATCCTGAATGTGAGAACTGTTATCCAATGGGCTGTGAGCCGGCCCCAGAGAAAAAGCCAATGGGGTCTCTGAAGGAACAAGCCATTCCTTCTGAAAGGCAACTTTTTTGTTAGGGGTGCTGTTACCATCACCTGCAGATATCAGACCCTGGGTTCTTTACTCTTAGACTGTGGATTTGCATCAGCGATGCTCCAAGCTTCCAAGCTGCCTGCTTTCATCTGAGACTGGGCTGTCGTCCTTTCTCTTGAGGTTCCCAGCTTCTTGCACTTTATAATTTATTTCCTGGTTCCTAAGCCTGCAGCCAGACACTGTGGGGCTAAGCAGCTTCTGATCATGTACACCCATCAAATAAATCCACTCTTATTGGTTCATTCTGTTTGTTCCATTCCTCTGGATAAACATGGCAGGTACACTTTAGTGGGGACCAAACTCCTAGAGCAACAGGAATAAGATGAGAGGAGAAAGAGAGGCAAACACAAGATTGGGTGTTATCAAACTGGCCACAGCCACATGATTTCCCTCCATCCTTATCTATTGTCTTTCACTGGCCCATGTTTTTCCAAGGGGGTGGGGGTGTCTCCTGGTAAAGTTGCTCCTTGACTCTTGTAATTAGACACCATAAGCCAAAGGAGCCCGGAAAGGCTGAAGGAAGCTAGGACCTCCACAGGGCCTTCAATGTCATGTACATTACATGTCTATTACAATGCCATGTCTGTTACAGAGGAGGTCTTCATTCTAAGGGAGGTTGGGGGTTGTGGCATTCCCCAATGTCAGATGGACCAGGGAGTTGGGGACATTGTGATTGATTCTCCAGAGGTACATAGGTAACTGAATACCAATATATAAACTAACATGCCCAGGCTTGCCTCCAACTTGCTATGTAGTTCAGGATGGCCTTGAACTTCTCTTCTTTCTGGCTCCACCTCTACCTCCCGAGTACTAGGACTTGAGATATGCACTACTGTGCTGGGTTTACGCTATACCTAGGATCCAATCCAGGGCCTCGCGAATGGTAGACAAGTGCTCCAACAACTGGAATGTCTTGACCCTGTAATCAGAGGTTAGTATTTGTTCATCTTAGGGCAAGAGCTATGTGATTCTGGCTAGGAAACATTGCTAGCCAAAATAATGTGGAACATTATTTTAAGATGTGTTACATGTGTTTATGCTGTGGAATATTTAATGATGCAAAGCTGTCTTCCATTCTTTTATGTTGCATTTGTTTAACTCTGTAAAGCTGTGTTACTTTGTCTACCTAAAACACCTGATTGGTCTACTAAAGAGCTGAATGGCCAATAGCTAGACCAGAGAGAGAGAGAGAGATAGGCATGACTGCCAGGCAGAGAGAATAGATAGGAGGAGAAATCTTGGGGGGGGGGCAAAGAGTGAGGAGTGAGTAAAGGAGAAGAGAAGGCTGCCAGGGGCCAGCCACCCAGTCTCACAGCGAGCCACTGAACAAGAAGGAAAGAAAGATGTGTAAAATAAAGAAAGGCGAAAAGCCCAGAGGCAAAATGTACTTAAAGAGGAATGGGATAATTTAAGTTAGAAAAGCTGGCTAGAAACAAGCTAAGCTAAGGCCAGGCATCCAGAAGTAAGAATAAGTCTCCGTGTATTTATTTAGGAGCTGGGTGGCAGGCCCCCAAAGAGTTAATTAATTAAACAAACAAACAAACAGAAACTATACTGCACTGTCCAAATGAAACAATAACCTTAGCCTTCCAGGATTATGAGAACTGAACTTCAAATATTTTCAAGTAGCCAAGATCTCCTGATATCTGGTGCTATTGTCTTAGAAGACTGGAGTCCTGTACTGAGCAAAATACTCCAGCTGGTTTAACCTACATTTACAAAGACATGAAAGCATCCAGTGTCATTTAATCCTGCCTGATGGACAGGCTTTGTTCTATACTTCATTCTCCCGTTCCACATTGTCCTGGGAAGCACTTTACCCGTCAATCATTTCTCCCGTCCCTTCTCCCTGACTGTAAAAATATGTGATTTGTTACATACCTTTGTTACTGTTGTACTGTGCCTGGCTCCTACTAGGTGCATGCAGATAGTGCACAGAATGAATGAATTAATGAAGGAATGAACGTGTCCATATTTTTGCCCAAGGGATTAACAACATTATTGACATGTTCCCTAGGTCAACTTTATCCTGGACGTCTTTCCCCTAGTTTCCATTTCTCTGCTCTCATCATAGGTGCAGGGCTGTCTCAGTGACAGGAATATCAAAGTAGGGCAATGACTGATGTTATTGGTTCCCTCACCTGCCCCCACCCACATCCCGCTCTTGGGAGGGGCAAGGCCTCACTATCTGCTGATAGAACTAACTGGGCGTCCTTGGGGCACACAAGTACACCAGCCAGGCATGCACTGAGGAAGAAAGGCTCCGATAAAAGAAGCTGCTGGAAAATTAGTCTGAAACCTTGTAGATAGATCGTTTATACTTAGGTGTGGTTTACCTGGAGTAAATGAAGCGGCGCCCTTGGGGAGAGACAAGAGAAACTAAGTAACTTTTTCTTGGGCAGCGAGGATATCTACCCTCCACTTTAAGCCACTGGTTCTCTCGCCCAACCCCAAAACAGGACTGTCCAGCTCTTAGGGACTTTGGCTGGAATTGTCACATGGCCCCTCCAGAGACCATCCATCAGAGTGCTTGTGAAGCGCTATCACCAGATGATCAGGGCGCCTCTGTGGCGCCCAGGGAGGTTCCTGTGAGGTAGGAGCAGTGGATAGCTAGTTTGAACAAGAAGAAGCAACCAGCTCCATCCTGAAGAACCGACTTGTTGATAATCTTGCCTCAAACAGGAGTTTGAGGATGGAGGAGGAAAAGGCCTGGTGAAAGGTTCTACCTGGGGTGTCGCGTGACCGCCCCCCCCAACCCCAAGACTCAGCGGAGTGATGGAGGAGAATCCTGAGGTCGTGACAGACACTTTTCTCTGGAGGCTAGCTTGTATCCTCCCACCCCAGCACCCGCAGAGCCTGCAGGAAAAGGGGGCATCCGGGAGGATGGTGCACAGACCAGGGCCCACTAGTCAGATCTCAGACAGCCTGGGGATGAACTTCAGGGAAGGGTAAGATAGGAGCGGGATACCACTGTCGCCGGGAGTCCTCGGCCTCTAGGGTGAATAAATAAATTATTAAGCGCCCAATACACAATAGCCTCGCTAGATGGAGACGAGGAATCACTGCAGCGGCGCTGGCGGCCGCGGCAGCGGGGAGCGCGGGCGGGAGCGCAGCCCGGGAGGGAGGCGGGCGAGGCTCTGGCTCCGCTCACGTCTGTTTTCCTTTTTCGTGCATTATTTATTTCGCCTCCGCCCGCGGCCCTGCTGCCGGAGCGGGCGCTCCGGGCCGGCGCCTCTCGCCCGCTGCCTCCCGAGGGCCCCTGGCATCCCGCGCCCCGGTCAGCCGCGCGGCGCCACCGGGAAGGGCGGGGACCCGGTCGGCGTAGCGACCCGCGGCAGGGCTAGAGGAGGGCTCGCGCGGCCGGCTCCCCACGGATCCGAGGACACTTTCCCCGCCCTCTGCCTGGGCAGTTCAACCCGGGCCCCGGGCTCGGGGGTGACCGCCTTTCCCGGCCCGCGCGCGGCCAAGCGCAGCCCGGAGCCCTGTGCGAGCGCGCCGCGCCCCGGGTCCCCAGATTAGCTGCCCTGGAGGCCCAAGCGGCGCGCAAACTTTTGCTCCAGCGCCCCGCGCTCTTCCTCTGCTTGTGAAGCCCCCGAGCGCCCGCGCAGCCGCCAGGGTGAGCTTGGAGGCCCCGCCTAGAGGGCGGGGGACTGGGGAGGCGGCTGGCTTTAAATGGGGGCCGTCCTGCCGTTGAGAAACAGAGCTGCTGTGTGTGTGGGGGGCCCCTGAGCTCCCTTCCCCGTGTCGAGGATCGGTGGGGGTCGCCGCCAGACAAGGTGGCGTGAGGCATTGGAGGGGTGCGAGCGGGAATGGGAGCGTTGAGGAAAACCTACGCCCACCGGGGAGCAGGAGCAGGAGCTTGGGCGGCCAAGGGGGAGCGCACGGAGGTGCCTAAGTGGCAGTGTGCGCAGTGAAGTCCCTGGGGCAGAGAGATTGCACGCAGCGAGTGCATTTGGTGGTACTGTGCATGCAGAGTTAAGGGGTGTGAGGGCGGGAGTCGGTGACAGTGCATGGGGGGGTCATAGTGCGTGCGCCCGCTGAGTGGTTTTAGCCGGGTTTGAAGCTTACTCTTTGTCAGAGTAGTGCATGGCGGTTTCTGGGGGCTGTGAGAGGTTCAGTAAGAGTGTTTGAATGTTTCTGGAGGCGTGTATGCAATCAAGGTGTGCACGCAGTATTCTGAGGGGGAGGGGGATGTGCACCAAGATAGGGTGTAAGTTGTGGGATGCACTGAGAGTCAGCAAGTGTGCACGCTGGAACGAAGATGAAGGCTTGCTTTGCGCATGTGCCCTAAAGTGAGAGGCAAGTGAGTTCTCACCGCGTTAGTATCTGAAAGGATGCTAGGGTGCCTGCATAGTGTCCATCTGACTCAAGCCTTGCTTCCTTGACAGTTCGGCCCACCAGTGGGCGCCTTGGGTCGAGATGCTACTCCGGGACCTGGTGCTGCGCCGTGGCTGCTGCTGGCCCTCACTACTGCTGCACTGTGCGCTTCACCCACTCTGGGGCTTCGTTCAGGTGAGGGGGGGTGGAGACCTCCTGGGAAGGTGGGGTCACGTCAGAGCATTCCTCATAGCCACCCTCTGTCTGGTCCTGGGGACACTTGGGGAGAAAGAAAAACTGCCTGCTCTGACTCCAAAAAGACTAACTTCACAAGGAGCCTCGGTTTTGGCCTGTTGGACCGAACTTGGCACAGAAAGGTGCTAAGATCTCATTGTAATCTCTACTGCAGCATTTGAGGGAAAGAAACAAACTTACAAAGAAAAAGGGTCCCACTGTAGAGATTCCACCCCCTAAACTTCCAATTAGCCTCCCTACTATCTTTAACCCAGGGTGGCCCGGGAGGTGGATGAAGTATTGTCACGTGACCCGCCATTCATACAGAACATCTGTCAAGAAGACAGGACAAATCCCTCACCTTTGGTTTCCCAGTCTCCAGGGCAGAGACTAAGCAAGCACCCCCTCCCCCAACTGCAGTTTTCATCAAGGCAGAGAGGGTTGGATGGGATGTTCTCTAGTCCTGCCCAAGTTCCCATGCCCAGCTCTGTCCTTCACCAGCTAAGTGACTGGATTACATGATGAAGCTCTCTGAGTCTGGATTTCTCCTTTCTCACTGCTATGGGCTCAGTACTTGTTTGCTTGGGATGTTGCCTGAACCACAGGAAATGCAGTTAGAAGCTGTCCCTGCTGTTACTGGGAGGTAAGGTGACCAGCCCTGCCATCCACTGGGCAGACACCCTACGCCCAGCACAGTCCAAGGCTTCTGCTTTCTCTGCTCTGGCTTATGATTGCTTTGTTTAAACTTGCTCTGTGTCCTCAGGACTCAGAGTTGTCAGTTCACAACCCTTGTGCCATTGAGACTAGGTCCCTTGGTTCAACTTCTATCCTGGCTCCATTGCTGAGTTCGCCTGCCCGTGCATGCATATGCCTCCTTCCCTGTCTTCCCAAAAATCTTTCAGTTTGGACCTAGAGACCACTGGTGACATTGCTGGCTGCCCTGTGTGTTAGAGAGGGGTCCAAAAAGAAGAGCCACTACCACCTGCCCTTCCCATCAAAGGACTAATACAACAAAACAAAACAAACGCCAGCTGTGTGTTCTGTAGGTAGGCAGTTTTTATAAAAGCAATTGTGCGAGTGTGTTTCGGATTCTCAAATTCAATACAAATCAATTCTCATGAAAATCAATTAGAAAAGAGTCCTCCAGTTAAATAGAATGGGCAAGATCTTGGCTTGAAGCTCTGGAAAATTAATCTACAAATGATAGGGGCAGAGAGAGCGGCGGGGGGGGGGAGAGGGGGGAAGGAAGGGGGTTTGGGAACGAGTGGGCTTTATTTTTAAGCAGAAGAGCTGGATTCGGGAAGGAACACAGGCGGGAGGAGGAAGCATGCAAGCTCAGAAGGCCATGTGTTCCTCTTGAAGTGGAGAGGATAACCCTGTCAGGTCACAGCAGTTTCCTTGACATAAAGAGCTCGGAGCCATTGCTGCTTCCACGAGCGTTCTTCCTAAGAATCCTCCAGAGGGTTAAAGGATAGGCCTGGTGCAAGTGTCTTGTGATTAATGGACCAGTTTATGAGGGAAGAAACCTGGGTCCCTCGTGTGGCAGGTTCCTCCCTTGAAATTGTCGGAAACCTCTGGCGGCGGCAAGATGATGAGACGCTGAGTTGCTTAAGTCCAATGGCACCTTAATTGCCAAAGGTTTGTGGGGATGTTCCTTAGCCTTCCTCCCCCTTTAATGTGTCTGGAGTGGAGCTTTTGTGATTTAGGGTTCTTCTAAGTTCACTTCAGTTGATTTTTTTTTCTTGTAAGGGAAGAGGATGACAGGCTGGCAGATTTATTAGGTGTGACAGGAGTGTGTCTCATCAAGTTACTGTGGTGTTGGCCTTAAAGATGCCAGAAGCCATCCTCCGTGTGGGCACTTGTCTAAAGACAGTGCCCGAGAGACAGGCTTGCATCTGGCCTTATGTGTCTCTGTTTCCTGGCACGAAGCAAGGCTCTCTCAGACCTAGTAGAAGCTGAGCCCTCCACTCAAGCCCTCAGCTTGCATTTTCCAGCAGTAGCATTGGGCACCTCCTGGATGACAGGTTGAGTGTTCAAGTGCAAGTGGCTTAGTGGTCCCTGTCCTTGTGGTCCTGACAGGCTGTGACGGTGAGGTCATTAAACAAGTTATTGCAGACAAAAGCTCTCAGGAGGAACAAATGGCTTAGACCTGGAAAACAGAGATCAAGATACCTCCCACTGAGATGTCACCACTGAGATGTGAGAGAGATCGGGACACACTAGATGGTGAAGCATCTTGACAGCGGGGACAGGCTGAAGCCAAGGGCAAGGATAAGACATGGAAAGATCCTGGGAGAAGAGAAGCAGGCAAGCCCCTGGCTGTCCCGAAATTGAGATTTGATTCTGGGACCCCTGGGGACAAGGGAGAGTTTAAAGTCAGACACAACACCGTCATAGATCATCACTTTAGACATCTCAACCTATATCAGCAGGGAGAATGGATTCTGATTCCAAGGCACAAGATCCTAAGGGGTAAAAGAGGTCTATGGTGAGGGCAGGGTTACCACACTGAGCAAATGCAAAGGCCGTTTCCACTTTTAGCATGAGTATATTCTGTGCAATACTGGAGGCATCAGTGTTGTTTAGTGTATATCCATCATTCAGATTTAACAAGGCAGTTTCCCTAGCAATACTAGGTAAGAAGCAGGTGCTACTTAGTAGGCATGGATACTTGGTTTAGGGCAATAGCAGAGGGAATGGAGAGAGGCAGATAATTTCTGGACATGTTTAGGAGGCAGCATCCACACTGGATGTGAGAGCCACACAAACTGGCCTTGAATCTAACTCTCATTTCAGGACATGGGCAAAATGCAGCCAAATTCTCAGCCAGAATACCCCTTGAATGACCCCTAGCCCTGTTCCCAATATAGTCCATGTTTGCCTCTGTCCACATTTATGTCTCTCTGCTTCCTGATGTGACCAGCCACATCAGTCAGGCATTTTCTACCATGATGTCTGTCTCTGAGTCAAACTGAACTCTTCCCAGCGAATGAGAAAAGTACCTAAGGCAAGCATCAGATGGTCACAGGGCTCTGGACAGTGCTGGATTGGATGCTGAGTCTATTATTTAGGCTGACCTCTCTGTCATCTCTTGTATGGCTAATAAGCTCCCCACATCTGTCCTTGTGAAGGGAAGACAGTATGTTGCTTAGCATGCATGCCACTGGCTCAGGACCAATACAACACCTGCCACCTACTTGTCTTCCCCAAGACACCTGCAGTTTCCTGTGAGAGGACAGACAATATAAAAGAGCAAGGGGACTTGTCCCAAAGAGGAATGTCAACAGAAAGCAGGGATCAGGGAGGCCCAAGCCAGGCTGCAGGGACAGCTTGTCCCAGACGGCTGTGTACCAAAGGGCTTTGAAAGGTGATGAGAAGCTTGTTGGTGGATAAAGGGTTCAATGGATGGACATTTATCAGTGTTAGGCTCATACAGAAGTATCTATAGGAAACTCCAATGGGGCCCCAGCTGGAGCCCACCCTTGGCAAGAAGGACAGCCAGCTCAGACATGGCCCTTCCGTGAGGACAGGTTGTTGAGCAGTGGCTCATCTGGGTCTCAGTGGAGCCTTCTCGTGAGAGACTAGGATCCACTGATTTTTAAAATGCCGCGAGTGTGCGCCTTCATTTCTCATAGATCTACACCCATATATCTTCTCTCTCACACACAAAATAGGATATCGTGTCAGGCCAGTTCAAACCAATGTGCTCTTCCTGAGCTCTCCTGCATTGAGAGTGCCTCATTGACTGGGAAAGCAATTGCTTTGTCTGGGCATGGTGTGAAGTTCCCTGGCTGAAGCTCCACTCCAGTAAGCTGTAATGATCTAGAGCAGGGCGGGGTTGGGCTGATTGGGGGAGGGACTCAGACATATATGGTAGAGTCTGGTCTTTTTACTCCTGACTCTGACAATTGAGTCATGTCAGTACAGGAATGAAGGAAGCTCACACTCAAAAGATGCACCCTTCCCTTGGGAGACAGGGCTGCCTTCCAGGGCCAGAAACATAGTCAGTGGCCCTTTAAAATACCAAGAGGTGATCTGTAGAGGCCTATTGGCCTCTACAGCCTTCCTGACATCCACTATGCAGCTGCTATGCCAAGTACATAGGGAGCACCAAGCCCTGTGCTCCCCCTCACACAGCTGAGGGACCCTAGGGGACCCACCTGCAATGACAGACTGGAGGACGCTGCAGGGACATTGCTATTCTGTTTCCATTTGCTTATATGAAGCCAGAATAATTAACTGTGTCTCTCACTGAGGCAAGGGACTGCCCCCCCCAACTCGTTTCTTCTTGTTTTGAAGTCAGCTTTGGGTTACAACCCTCTGCATCTGGAGGGACACTAGCAACTGTCTACCCCATGATTCTCAGGCTGGCTTCTCTCTGTGTTTGAGTGGGGGACTGAAGCAAAACACCCCAGGCTCAGCTTCCCTGCAAAAGTCTCAGTTCATGGGTCAGGAATGTGCCGGAGCTGCCCGAGGGGTTCCAGAACGCAGCTAGAATGAGCCAACCTTCTGTAGCTGACATCAAGAAGCAGAGGCCCATCCTAGGAAGAGCCCAGGCCCAGACCTTCGAGGCACAGGTTCTGGTCCAGTCTTGGATGTTTGTTCATTCAATGGTCAGCTCTCTGGAAATGCTGGGCCTTTCCCTTGGGTGTCGGTTTTAACAGTGAGAGGAAGTCCAAGGCCCTGTCCTGGCATAGCTTACAATCCCACGGTGAACACAGGCTGGAACTAAGTAGCAGAAATGAGACCTGGTACCACGAAACCTCTGAGAAGGAGATCCCGCCTGGCCAGGGAAGTGACAGCAGGACTGAATGGTGACAAAGTGGCAGGTGGGAGAATATTCCAGCCATTAGGGCAGTATATGCAATGGCCAGGGACGACAGGAGTGTGGGGGAGGGAGGGAGACAAGGATGCATAGAGGCTTGCCAGGTTGTAAGGACGCACTGGGGGGATTGGATGATTTGGTAGATGAGTTCCCCACAAACTACTCAAATGCTACCCAGAGAACATCAGAAGGTTATCCTGTCCCTTGATCACATGGGATGTAGACCAAAGCGTAGCCAGGTAGGTTCTCTCTCCGGATGGGGGGACCTGCCCCACACAGACACAGAAAGGTTGAAGAGTTTAGCCTGTGGTGTCTAGCTGCCACTCTCTGGGTCTGAACCCTTTAACTCCTTCTGTCTGCGTTGGTCTTAATGAAGAATCCCAAATTGTGGCCTGGAAGGGACTTGGGGCAGTCTCAGTTCAGCTTCTAGCTTCCTCGTGGACTCCTATGTCTCCTGGCTGTGTCCTTATCTGCAGGTGACGCATGCTGAGCCCCAGAAGTCTTGTTCCAAGGTGACTGACAGCTGCCAACACATCTGCCAGTGCCGGCCCCCGCCCCCTCTACCCCCTCCCCCTCCCCCTCCGCCACCTCCCAGACTACTCTCCGCCCCAGGTAAGTGAAGCCTCATTCATTGGCTTTATTGGAGGGGGGTACTCCATATGTTTTCCTGCGCCTGGGAAGAGCTGATGAACGAGATGAGATGGAGGACAGCTCTGTCTTCTTTGTAATTTTCCACTGGCCGAGCGGGAGGGAAGCCAAGGCCCAACTTTCCCCTGCAGTCTGCAGAACGATGTTCCCCCAGAATGCTTCTGTGAGATGGAGAAGAATGCTTCTCCATGGGTTAATCGGATAAAAGTCAATCTCCATTTGATAAGTGACCCAGCCTGGAACGTTCCGAAGGCCAGATCTTTAAAGGGGTCAGCTGCTGGGTATGATCTTAAATACCCCAGCCATACAGTTTTAATTTTCAGATCTGATGCCTGTTTAAGGAGGCAGTTAGGCTAGCACCAAAGGCAAAGATGTGGGAGCCTCTTGGGCTCGCCTCCTCCCTGGGTACTGAATCTTGGAACAATACAATTGCTGGGTCACGCAAACAAAGGAACACTTCTTCAGCCAGAGATGGCCTCAGCCCCCGACTTCTGCACCGCTAAGTTTCCTGCTTCAAGTGGTGGTTCCGGAGATCTCTAGAGGAGATTCTGAGCTGTAGATGGGTCCCTCCAGGGTTGCCTGAAGCACTTCTATGACCATGTCGTGTCTCCACTGAACTGAGTGTGGGTGTTTTAAATAAATCTGATGAGGTTCCATCCCTGCCAGGCTGTGTGTCCAGCCTCTTGGTACCTTGCTGGCAATATACTGTTCAGGGTCGCCTTTGCAGTTGTATAGATTCTTTCCTTTTTATGGGTACCCTGTGACCTTGTACTCCTAAGAGTGTAACCCCAAATAACCTATTTACAGCCTCTCTAGCTTACTTTACATCTATGAGTCAGAGCCTTTGGGCCAGGACTTAGCATGATCTGAAATCACTCAGCTGCAGGTTTGAGTAAGAACCAAATCCCATCAGGCCCTCTGCTCAGGCCTCTTTCTGTCCCTGGACACTCTCTGACTTGATGATCCTGCCTGTGCTAAGGGCTGGCCTTTGGTACCTGTCCCTGGAGATGCCACCTTCCTTCCCCAAGACATCCTCCTCACCCAGTCTCTGGTCCCCCAGCCCGAGTGCTGGGATCTAATAGCTCCACACATCCAGCCAGGGTCCTTGTGTTGCTACCTGCACTGGACACAGGGGAGGATCATCTTGTCTTTTTGTGATCACCCAGCTCACAGAGGGCATAGTTTCAGCAACCCACGGGGTGACCTATGAGAATATGGACATCATTCCCCAGGAACACTGGAAATTCCCAAGTGGATAGGCACAACTCTACCCCTAAAATTCAAATTAGCCTTCTTACTGTCTTCAGCCGGGGGGGGGGGGGGGGAGCTATGTTTCTTGTAAGTAGTGTCTGGGGAAGTGGATAAATTATTGGCACATGATCCACATTCATGCAGACCTGGTCTGTAAGATAAATGGGACTGCTCTGGGTTGATATGGAGTTTGTGTGGAGAAGGCATCCAACTGGATGCACAAAGGCCGGGAGACAGGACTATGCGACACCCATCTTGAGTATCACAGTCCTTCAGTGTGCATCCTCCAGTGTCTTCATCCACTTTCTGTTACTATAAGACAGTATCTGCGGCCTGGTGGTTTATAAAGGGAAAAGCTTTATGTTGGCTGGAATACTGGGAGCAGCTGCTGGTAAGAGAAGAGCCTCCCGCTGTCTCATGCCATGGTGGACTAAAGGGCAGGCAGGTGTGTGCAGATGTGAGAGGAACAAAGCCAGAGCAAGCTGTTCTTGGGTTTATCCATTCCCGATAGAACCCATCTAGTGCCTTCAGAAAGACATCAATCCCCCTTTAAGGCGCCGCCTCCACGTGTCACTGTGTTGGCAGCCAACCAAGTCTTAACATGAGTTTTGCTGGGGCAAACGATACCCACCCAAATCACAGCAAGGTTTAACAGGGGGCAGCTGTGCGACAGATCTGGGTCTGTGGGCCTCCAAGGCCTGGGTGAGCAAGCCACATCCCATCCCGTGAACTAGTTTCCCCCGTCCAAGTGTCGCCTCGCATCCGCCTGAGTTTTCCTGTGTACATTCACCCCTCTCCATAGACTGCTTTGTAGAAGTCATAAACCAGAAACCGGGACCACTCGCTTAGATAGAAAGTGCCCATGGAAACAGGCCCAGGGGAAACAAACGCATGCGTTATGATGTTAATCAGAGGGCTTGTAAGAGAACCAAAAGGAGTGTTATGTTGGCAGTGGTGCAACCATTGCAGATTGTGTTAGCTTCCTGTCACTGTAGCAAAACACCTGAGATAATCACCCTACTCACCAGAAAGGTTGTTTGCACTCGGTGTCCGAGGGTTCAGGGTATGGCTGCTTGACCCTGGGCTTGGGATATGTGTGTCGGCACACAGTCTATCATGGTGTGAGTGAACAGTGGAGGAAGCCTGTTCATATTCTGCCCACCAAGGAGCAAAGGAAGTAGGGGTCACAGTATCCCCTGCAAGGTCACAGCTCTAACTTCTTCCTACATGGCCCCACCTCCTAAATGTCTCATCTCTTCCCAGCTGTACCACAGACTGGATACCAAGCCTTTAACATGAGGCCTTTGGAGGGCATTCAGGTTCCAAACTGTAAGAGCGTCAGCATGTCTGAGCACTGCATGCTGTCTAAAGTCTACAGAACCGCAGGATCAGGGGTCCATCTGTTGGGACACTTGCTGGACAGCAGTGAACCAACAGAGTTGGTAGGCAGGTAATTGGCGGGCTGTCACACCCTCTGCTCAGAGACATCAGACCCAGAGTGTGTGTTAGGGTTGATCTGTCAGACAAGCGTGTGGGGTGTCTTGAGATTATTTGATGTTCAGAGCTCTCTGACACGTGAAGCCAGGCTGGGTGCTGCAGAAAAGGGGTTTGAGGACAGAGAGGGTGCCGTGTGGTACAAGGGACAAAGCTGAGCTGTGGGCCGGAAGAGGCTTCTGGATGAGAAGATAGTAGTGTGGTTGTAACAATATCGGGATGCTTAGTTATAAGCAGCAGCAGAAGTGACTCTTCTGTCTGTAAGAAGTATGGACCATACTTCTTACATCTGTCTGTAATGGATTTTGATCGTAGTGGTCCTCCATGACCCTCTCTCGCTCCACCCAGTTCTCACTGGGTTCCACTACCAGCCAGTCACTTTCACACGTTTTATTTCTTTTTGTTGGTGCCCCCATGAGTTTCGTGATGGCCGCTTCTAGATGCGTGGGTGAGAGGTTATTTCCAGGAGCATAGGCAGCTTGTCAGTGGCGACACCGCTCTCTCCCAGTAGATCCTGCCAGTAGATCCTCGGGGAAGAGTGGGCTGTGTGAGCTCTTTCTTCCTCTTTGTCAAAATAGTGACAAACCCAGTCTTGTGCAGCTAATCATAGGTGCTGGGAGTTCAAGAGCGCCGCTGCCATGTCATGCCCAGAAGATAGCATCCCTCGACGCTCCACGCCTCTTCTGGCTCTCACATGCTTCCTACCCCGCATGCTCCTTAGAGAAGCAGTAAAAATGGTTTGCTGAGGGCCAAACATTCAACACTTATTCTCATGGCAGTAATTGCTACTGATAGGAACAAGAAACTCCCCCCATGGGCATTTACATAAATGTTTAGAAGGCACTTGTGCTGGAACATGATATCCATTGCCTCATGATGGTCTACGGCATGGGCTTTTGGCCACGTTTTCAGTGCCAAACCCTGTTTCCTTTCTTCTGGTGGAGCAGTCCTCAATTCCAAACAGAAAGTGGTTGGTTACCCTGTAACACCCATGCCACTATCACACCGCTAGGCACTCTTGCCTTGCCAGGTCAGTAGTGTAGCATGCTGGGTCTGCAGCAGCGTGAGCGTTTGATCACAACCCTCACACAGCAAAGGAATATGCTTTGTTAGGGGATTTTCATACATATGTGCCACTGTGCTTTGTCCTTATTATCTCCATCCCCACTGCCGTCTCCTTTCCCTTTTCTTTCTAGAAACACTTCTGGAGAAGTGACTTAATGAAATACAAAAGTTAGAGAGAAAGATGATAGCCTTTTAGCTCACGAGTCAGAATGTCGCAGCATTGGATTCAAATGATGGTGGTCTGAGAGTCTCTCTATCTCTCTCCTGTCTGTCAGTCTTGGTCTCTTTCTAACCCTCTGTTGTCCCCATGGCTCTAAGCTCATCCCAGGGACATCATTTTAGAAAGAAGAAGCTCCAGGAGATCAGCTAGACTCAGAGGCTTAAGGGATGCTACTGAGGAAAGACCATCCAGTCCCCAAAGGGGATTTACTGGTCACTTAAGTCAAGAAAACTTTCCTCAGGCCTCAGCCCTGACCAGTGCATGGAAAGCTCCTGGTTTATGTTTGCTAGTTGACAGGATCTCTGAAGGAGATTCTGCCTTAGAGAGGCGTTGGTCTAGCTTCAGTCTGAAATGTCTGTGATGGTATCTCCATCTTCTACCACATGGGCAAGAAAGGAGAGAGCACTTAAGGGGGAAGTAGGGAAGGCATGGAGCTGATAGAGAGGACAGGGAGCAGCTGTCACAGACGCACAAAGGCTGGAGAACACGTGCCTGGAGTAGACAGGACAAGGAGAGAGTCAACCCAATAGGAGTAATGATCAGAAGCCTTTGCAGGGATCCGTGGGCGGGGATCCGTGGTCACTGGCAGGGATTCTTTTGAGGCTGGGATCTTGTGGGCGGTGGTGGGGATCCGTGGGTGGCCTCCATGTGACTGAGAAGACCTCCCTCACCATTCAAACCACACTCAGTCCTTCCTTGTTGCTCAGGGTGACCAGTTCATCCCAGTTTACTCTCGACTCTCCTGGGCCCCAAAAGTCTTCTGCTGGGGAAACTCCTCAGTCATGGGTCCCTGGCAAAGGCAAGGGGATTTTAAAATTAGTTTTCTGTTATGTTCACTTGGGGGGTATTTATTGCATGTGACCCTAAGGATGGGCCTGCCCTGTATTCTGGAGGGCCCAGCTCTGTGCTACTGTCACCCTTCCTGCCACTAGGAAAGTGTCTAGAAATAGTTCTTGTGATACAGAGGGTTAATGTGTGAGAGAGTGAGTACATGAACGAGTGAGTGAGTGAGTGAGTGAGTGAGTGAGTGAGTGAGCGAGCGAGCGAGCGAGCGCATTTGTTGAGACAGTATGTAGTCCAGGCTAGCCTCAAATTTGAGATCTTCCATCTGGATCTTCTGTGTGCTGGGATTACAAACATGCACAACCATGCCTGGCATGCCATAAGATTCTTGAACAGCATGTGTGTTTGCTGCCACCTTCTTTGTGCTCCGAATATAACCCTCACACATAGGGCAAAGGGTACATGCCTGGGGGGGCACCACCCTTTGTGCATGTTAATGAGTTTGTAAGCTGTAGGCACAGGGGGTCCAAAGCAGGGTCCTCAGAAGCCCCTGGGGAGTGAGAAGATGCTGGGCCTTATCCCCAGGGCCTGGCACTCAATAGGTCAGCATGGGGCTGATTCTTAGTCATGGGATGCGCAGGGGTGGGGGTGGGGCATTTGAGAAGCAGAGCCCTAAGGAATGACAGTTAAACCAAAGGGCTTTGGAGGCCCACCAGGCCCTGCCCCTCAGCTCTGTGTCCTCAGGCGAGCCACAGTTCTCTCAGGACCTGTTTTCTCACCTGGGAAGGGACTGCTGTGAAGACAGAGATTCTGCAGGCCACCCCAAAGGTGGTATCACGGAGCTGTGACTCAGAGCCTGGCTTTCCTGCCCTCTAGACTTCTGGCTTGGGCTCCTGAGCTGCTGTGAACCAGGACAAGTAGCTGACCCTGTCACATGTTGGTGGCCACACGGTCTCCATGTAAAGTGAACTCCATGGAGAGCCTGGAGCCCAGTTACCACTCAGCAAGCAGCAGCTAACAAATGTGAAGGCCAGGCTGGTAGGCCGGTGAGGCGCTTGCTGCCAAGTCTGACAACCTGAGTTTGATCCACAGGATCCACAAGGCAGAAAGAAACTGGCTCTGTGACATGTCCTCCGACCTCTACACATGCATCACTCACACACTCTCATTCACACACACACACTCTCTCTCTCTCTCTCTCTCTCACACACACACACACACATATACTCACATACTTGCACACACACACACAATCATTCACACAGAGTCACACATAATTCACTCACACACACTCACACACACTCACACACATACACACACACTCATTCACTCACTGTGACACACACAGACTCACACATAATTCACTCACTCACACACTCACTCATACACACACACACTCACACACATACACACTCATTCACTCACTGTGACACACACAGACTCACACATAATTCACTCACTCACACACTCACTCATACACACACACACTCACACACATACACACTCATTCACTCACTGTGACACACACAGACTCACACATAATTCACTCACACACACTCACACACACTCACACACATACACACACACTCATTCACTCACTGTGACACACACAGACTCACACATAATTCACTCACTCACACACTCACTCATACACACACACACTCACACACATACACACACACTCATTCACTCACTGTGACACACACAGACTCACACATAATTCACTCACTCACACACTCACTCATACACACACACACTCACACACTTATACACACACACTCATTCACTCACTGTGACACACACAGACTCACACATAATTCACTCACTCACACACTCACTCATACACACACACTCACACACATACACACACACTCATTCACTCACTGTGACACACACAGACTCACACATAATTCACTCACTCACACACTCACTCATACACACACACTCACACACATACACACACACTCATTCACTCACTGTGACACACACAGACTCACACATAATTCACTCACTCACACACTCACTCATACACACACACTCACACACATACACACACACTCATTCACTCACTGTGACACACACAGACTCACACATAATTCACTCACTCACACACTCACTCATACACACACACACTCACACACATACACACACACTCATTCACTCACTGTGACACACACAGACTCACACATAATTCGCTCACTCACACACTCACTCATACACACACACACTCACACACTTATACACACACACTCATTCACTCACTGTGACACACACAGACTCACACATAATTCACTCACTCACACACTCACTCATACACACACACTCACACACATACACACACACTCATTCACTCACATCCATTCACACACACACACACACACACTTACTCAGCTCACATTCACGTACTCACTCACATATACACACTCCCATACACACATACTCACACACTCATTCACCCACTCACATACACACATACACACATACACACTCACACATGTAATGTAACGTTTGTTAAGGTTAAACTGGGAATAATTGTTCACACCTGCGATTCCTGTCCCTGGGAGGCATAGGCAGGAACTTCAGAAGTTCAAGGTAATCCTTGACCATACAGTGAGTTCAAGGCCAGCCTGGGCTATGTGATAACATCTCTCAAAAATGAATTATTTTAAAAAAAGGAATTATTAAGGCTGACAACTGTAGTAATCTTAGGTCACTAACCACCAGATTGGCAGTGGTCTAACTAGGATTCTGGAAGCTGGCTGAGGATAAACTTGAGATAGAGTGGGCTCTTAATGTCCCACAAATATTAAGGTTCCACAAGTCTTCAGCATAAAGGAAAAAGGGCTCTGAGATGTCCATTTATATCCCTTCCCTTCTAGAACAGTCCTTTCCAGTTTACCATCCTCAGAGTCCAGTGGGTCCCCCACCCTCCATGACAGTATTTTTAGTGGGTGTGGGGGGACAATACCCAGGCAAAGCCCATGGCAGCCACCAGAACCGAGGACCTGAGTTTGCTTTGTAAATGCCAGCTGGGGCCTGTTGTCCCTGCCTGTGACTCAGATCACCCAGGCCATGGGAGGAAGAACTGCATACCAGCCCTCAAGGAAAAGCACGCACACCCCCTCTATGAGCCGGGCTTCAAGGCAGACAGGCCAGAAATAGCTATGCTAGAGCAGAGGCGTGAGCCGACGAGTCCACAGAGCCCAAGGACTTCAAAGCACTGGGATAGATTTTATTTCTGCATTTATTTTATTCTTTCAAAAATCAGAAGAGAGGTTAAGTGACTCCCCAAAGGCCACACAGCGCTGGGAATGGAGTTGCTCGAGTCCCTTGCGCACCAAGGCCACGTATTATTCCAGTTAAGCTGTGAAAGTTCTAGAATATTTTATCTTTAAGGCAGGGTCTCACAATGTAGGCAATGTTGGTCTAGAACTGTAGGTCCTCCTTCTTCCAGTCTTCCAGGTACTGAATTTACATGCATGTACCACCATGCTCACCTGGAATGTCCCCCTCGCTTTAGACAGCAGAAAGAAACTGATATTTAGTCCCCTGGTCCTGCAGGCAGGACTCTGCGAGCCCTCAGACACTCCTTTGTAATAGTAGCATCATCTTCACTTTGTCTGAACAGATCAGAGCTTCAGAAGGGACGAGCTGCTTGTTCCAGGCTGCCCAGCTGGAAAGGTCAGCCTGCCTTTGAGGGGTTCACATTAACCCATGCAGATTTCACCCCACCCCAGCCCTATCTCAGTTTCATGTGACTACAGAACAAGCTACCTCAGTAGATGATCCACAGATGGGTTGTTTCCTCCCTCCCCAAATGACAGGGTCCGCTGATCTCTCCAGGATGTTCTTCTTGTTGCCTTCTATGAAGTTGTAGTTAACTGCCTGGGGCTGGGTCATTCCAAAAACTTGCTCTCTCAGGTCTGGCAGTTGATAGTGGCTTGGGTCACTTGTTGGGGGGTTCCTCAGATGAGTCATCCTCTAGAGCACCTATACATGATGTCCCCATGTGGTCCAGGCTTCCTCACAATATGGAGGCCAAGTTTCACAGTTGCAAGGCATGAGGGAGGCGCATCCCTTTTGATGGTGTGGCTGAGAAAGAGACACAACACAGTGCCTGTTGTGTGTCATTCCATAGAATCAAGTGGCCAGAGCTCGCTCTCTCTCTCTCTCTCTCTCTCTCTCTCTCTCTCTGTGTGTGTGTGTGTGTGTGTGTGTGTGTGTGTATGTGTGTATGTGTGTGTGTGTGTTGCTTTTTCAGTTCTATAGATGGAGCTCAGGGCCTTGCATATGCCAGGCAAATGACCTCACCCAGCTACATTCCAAACCTTTGTTGTTTTTTGTTTGGTTTGGACTTTTAGTTTTGTTTTTAATTTTTAGGTAGGCTCAGACTGGTCTTGAACTCTCCGTGTATCCCAGGAAAACCTTGAATGGTGTTTACCCTTCCCCTCAGCCTCCCTAGTACTGACATTATACCACAGTTATGTTTGGCAGACTTGTTATTCTTTAACAACATGCACATACAGACACATGCTCTTTGGCCTTTCATTTTCCTTTATAGCAATCATACCAGCTTTTAAATATGTTATAACTGATTGGCTAGTGCTTGCCTAGGTAGGCACAATTGCTGAGTATCCTGCTGGGTCCTTGGTGACAACTCCAGCTCTTTAGCCCATGGTCCTCAGTAGTTGATTTCCCAGATATATTTGGGGTATCTTTTGTTCATCGGGCAAAGGCTGTGTTCTGAGAATGCAATGACCAGGACAGAAGGGTCCCCACAGTCATAGACTTGAGGTTTACTCTGTATATGCATGGAATAGGAGAGGGGCTGTGAAGCTCATAAGACATAGCACAGGAAAATGGAAGGTAGTGCGTACTGTGCTCTGAAGGGGTACCACGATGGCCACCGATGCTAGTGGACCTCAGGTCACACGTCAGCTGAGACCCTGGGACTGCAGAGTTAGGTCCCTGGGACATTCTGGAGGTGCTGTTCTCATCTCAGCATTGGCCCATGTTCCTGATCTTGGAGGCAGGACCTGGAGGTCAGCTGGGCTCAGGTTCTTTACAACTGTACCCTGGTCACTCTGGCTCTCGGGTTCCTGTTTCCTCCATCTCAAAGGTAGTTGTGGAAAATTTAAAAAAATACAAATGAGGCCTGGCTCAGCTCCTGGTGAGTGGCCAAATCTTATAAGTAGGATTTTTGTCGGTGTCAATTTGACTTTAGCAAATTTCTTATCTAGGTCAGCCTCTATTCCGCCATCTGTAAAGTGGGCCATCCCTCACATTCTACTGCACACTAAGCCCAGGGCATCCCCAGTGTCATGCTGTGCCCAGACAAGAATCTGAGATCTTTAATAGCCTCCAGGGTTTCTAGTTATTAAATGAATTTTTTAACTGAATTTTCTTTTCCCTATTCAATAAAAAAATTATTTCAGCCTTCCATTCATTAATTTGCATCTATCAACTAAGAAAACATTACAAAGTTCTGTGTACATTAATTTACTCATAAGATGGTTAGCCTTGACGTGTCTGGTTTTAGGGTCACCTAGGAGACACACCTTTGGGCATGTCTGTGAGGGCATTTTCAGAGAGGTTTAACTGATGAGCATGGGTGACACCATTCAATGGGCTGGGCTCCCGGACTGTGAACCAAGGGAAACCTAAGCTGAGCACAGTGTTCATCTCTCATCCCTTCCTGGCTGTGGTCACAGCGTGACCAGGGACATCGAACTCCTACTATTGACTCTCCCCCACCATGATTTACCGTACCATCTAACCAGAAGCCCAAATAGCCCCTTCTCTCAGTAAGTTGCTTCTTGTTAGATATGTGTGTGTGTGTGTGAGAGAGAGAGAGAGAGAGATCACAGGAAAAGTCTTCTAATCTTTGAGCCTTGATTTGTTGAACACGTACTTATCAAGAGTTTGAATCCTGTGGCACACTGTAGGGCTACATCTCCACCTGTGTGTGTGTTTCGGGGACTGCGTGGGTCCCAGCTGCCTGAGCCTGGCAAGTCACTCCAGCTTTCCAAACATTCCAATCCCACCCTGCACAAGCTCATTGTAAAGCTCCCCAGGCGACTCCTGAGTCAAGGTAGTGGCACAAGGTAGGACGAATCTATGCCCACAGGGGAAAACATGAGCGTGATGGGTGGCGTTGGCTTCCCTCTGTGACTGGCCTTGGGGGCATCGCTATGCTAGGATATTCCATATTGGCTGTGTTGAAGGAACAGAGTCAGGTTCAACCTAGTAGAGTCTTCTCGAGTTCAGCTGAGCTGTTGCTCCAGGTAGGAGCTGGGAGCCTGTGCGCAGGGCATCTCTTAAGCCCATTCTTTCTGGGTCCACTTTTCTTCCACAGCAGGGGGCATTTCTTAGGGAGGCTGCCCTGGCTGGAACCATACAACCCTGAACACGTTTCCTCAGGACCTTGATCTCAACTTCCAGATGTGAAATGAGAACACATCTGCTGTCAAATGCTGACAAATTACTGCGAAGATGAGGGAGATAACGATGAGTTAGGGTCCAGGCTCCACCTGTGTTAATTCTCATGGCAGCTGTTTCTCTCTCTCTCTCTCTCTCTCTCTCTCTCTCTCTCTCTCTGTGTGTGTGTGTGTGTGTGTGTGTGTGTGTATGCCCGCATGTGAGTAGCTATGCTTGTGTGTGTATACTTGTGGAAGCCAGAGGTCAACCTCGGGTATTGTTTCTTAGGGACCACACACTTTGCCTTTTGAGACAGGGTCTCTCTGGGCTGGAGCTCACTAATTAAGATTTGTGGACTAGCCAGCAAGCCCCAGGGATCTACCTGTCTCTGTTCTGTGTCCTCAATGCTAGGATGACAAATGTATACCACATAGCCTGGCTTAATTAAAGTGTGGGTTCTAAGGATCAATTTCAGGTCCTCCTTGTTGTGTATCAAGCACTGTACCAATTATCTCCCAGCCCATGTTAGCTGTTGATTTCTGACCAGCAGTGTATGCTTGCTGAGCCCACTCACCGCGACTGTCACTGCTTGGAGGGTCTAGCCGATACTGCTGACATGAGCTACAGCAACAAGATGATGGGTCAAGCCTCATATCCATGCTATGCATCACTGGGCCCAAGCACTTGAGTCCTTCATTTCTTCCTTTGTTTATTCCTTGAGCTTACCTGATGAGGGTAAGCACCAGGCAATGACAAGCACAGACCACCCCGAATCTTCTCCTTAATCAAGTTGTCTCTTACATCTCCTTGGTTTCTTCGTGAGTCTCAGAGCATGATGAGCCATCCACACTGAGGCCACCAGACCACTTCCTGATTTCCTCTGTTCAGCTCTGAAAGGGGAAATCAGACAAAATTTCTGCCAAGGTTCCCACTGAATGTAAATGGATTCAGTCCTCTTTTCCTTGAGACCTGAGGGTCACCCTACAATCTGTTCATCAAACATCTGTTGAACCTCGTGTACCAACGCTCCACACGCCACACTCTGCAGTATCTTCGAGGCATCAAGCCTGTGCCAAGGTTGGGAGCACTCTGTGTTTGCTGTGGTATACCCTCTGGAGCAGGGAGGGAGATGTGGCCTTGGATCTGAAGTGGCAATTCTTGGGTATCATCTGTCACTGGCACCCTAGTAGCGAGAGGCTAGCTGGCTAGTGTCATGTCACCAAATCATCTGTTGGTCCCTCTTTCCCAACAAACCTGGCCCTAAGAGAACATATCCTCAGAAGGCTCAAGTGACTTTCCCTAAGTTACTATCAGTCAGGTACTTGGGACCAAATCCCAGGCCTCTCAAGTCTGGAACTTTCCCAAGCACAGCAGACATCAGGTGCTGTGAGTATATGGCTTTTTTTTTTTCCCACTCCACTTCCAGGACCCATCATCACCTTTCCAGCTTAGCACCAAGACGATGAGCAAACCGTTATCTTAAAATCCGTAGCAACTGTGGCTGTGAAAATGGCCCAGTTCCCTGTTTACGCATGACCAGGAAACGTGGAGGAAAACGCGTGGTCCCTGATGCAAATGGCCTTTAGCATCTTGTTTTATCTGCTTCGTTCTGTGCTCCGTTTTATGTCCCTAACCTCATTTTAAGTTATCGAAGGCAAACTGGAAACCAATCAATTAGCATACATTGCTTGGGGGGGGGGGTGCTTGCTGGAAAGAAGCTGCGAACTGTTTGGTGGGCAAGGGTTAGGGTTAGCAGGGAGTGCTAGGAAGCCAGGGTGCTGCAGTTGGAAACTTGGGTGCTGACTTGGTTTCCCCAGAGTGATTGACAATTGAAAACGGAGACATGTGAAGGGCTGTGCTTACAAAAAGAGCACATCTGTTTACCACCTCCAAGCCATTCCCAGGGCAGCTTCTGCAAGCCAGGACCTGACTCTACTGCCCAGCATGTGATTTGAAGCCAGGTGACAAATCACAACTACAAGGCCCCACCTCCAAGGCCCCACCCCTACCCCACCCCCACTTTGCAGGAACCGTATTTTTACTCATAGGACATTTGGGAGAGTCAAGACATTGCTTAGGATTGAACCCATCATGGCCATCATGGAGGATGAGAGAAGGGGTCGTGTCACCTAGGATGTCCCAATTGTGTCCAGGACAAAGCCACTAGTGTATCCTACTAAGTGCCTGTTCCTATCCCCAGGTTCAGGGACTGTTTGCACACCTTTGCCCCTGGGGGTACTGGGCTTGACATGTGGAAAGTGCCTGCCAGGTGTTTGCATAAATGTATGCCAGAGTGACAGGGAAGAGGCTGTCTGGGAGAGAGGAGCCACGAGGGGACTCTGGTTTTATCCGGTTCTGCTTGTCACTTGCTGGCAGTTCTTGAGACCCGTCCGATTTAGGTTCCTCCAGATGCTGAGCAGAGAGTCAAGTGCAAGAGACCACTTTGGAGGTGATTCCGGGAAACACCTGTGGGGAGGTGAGGGTGGGAAGGGAAAGGATTGCAGCCAGCCGGACCCCGGAGCTCCGGGCAGTGGTGCAGACTGGCCCCCGAGTCTCAAGCTGAGGCAGGCACTTTCACTAGCACTAAGGATGGGGCTGTGGGTACCATTCACAATGGTACTGGAGCCACAGAGAGGACTGGAGGAGAGTGCAGAGAGGGAGGAGAGGTGGGTAAAGACAGAGCTTGGGGTTCACAAGGACCAGGAGCCTGGGGGAGGGTCTGGAGAGTGACCCAGATGTGTGGAGAGGAGCTGGAGGCCAGGAAGGAGTTGAGGGCAAAAGTGCTCGCTAGAGCAGCAACAAGCCACGCACACGCACGCGTGTATACCGCCCTTTGTCAGTTCACCCTCAGACATCTGCATGTGAACACAGAGCATGGGGAACCAAACAAGCCGGTGTTTCCACTCAGGGTCCAGCCATGGAAAGCAGTCAGTGATGGGAGTTTGCAGAATCCAGGGAATTCAAGGAGGAAGCTGAGCTCCTGTGGGCCTTGAAGGTGGAGAGGGATGCACTTGGCCTTAGGGAGATATTTGGGTCCTAGGCAGATGTACTGGCCTAGAGCGGGGAAGCACGAGCCAAAGGGAAGAAAGCCAGCATGGGTGTGGTCAGGGCCACTCAAGGCCCCCTATGGATGTTCTGGTCAACACTGTTATGGGCATATGGTGATGGAGGTTCTAGGGCTCGGCCCCAAGGAGCCTGAGGGAGGACATTTGGAAGCAAGCCAGCTTTCACTCATTTTATTAAACATGTCTTCAGAACTTGAGATATGCTCTAGGACAAAATGAATGTGGAGCTGACATTCTGGCAGAGGATAAAGACCAGAAACAATCAATGTCCAAATTCTTTGAGCCAGACTGCAGCAGGTGTGCCAGCAAGGGCTGTGGTGGGGGGTGGGGCTAGCTGGGGCAGGCTAGGTCACAGGAAGAGAAGACAGTGTCCGAGAGAAAGCTTGGAGAGACCCGGGGAGCATGCTGTGGATGGGGAGGGGCAGCCAGGGCTAAAGCCCGAGTTTGCAGACTCATCGGGACAGCTGAACATCAGCCTGAAGCCCCGTGGGACTGGAGCAAGGAGAGAAATGAAGGCTGGAGAGGAGCAGAGAAAGAGGGGTCCATGAGCCCCTGTGATGTCGTGGGACTGGAGTCCAAGGGGACACTGCCTTACCTGCTCCTGGTAGAATCCCTCTAGCTGTTCTGCTGTGGAGAGGATGTACAGAAGCAGGAAGACCAGTCAGTTATAGTGGTCCAGGGGAGAGGCGGTGGCCCTGGGACCAGGTGATGCCAGCAGGGTTCAGATTCTAGAGAGGAACCTGCTGTATACACTTTTGAGTAAGTCAGGTGCTAATGGGGAGTGTCCTGGGAAAGGACGAGGACAAGACAAAGAGCAGAGGGAAGAGCTGCAAGCAATGAGGGGACATCAGTGTGGTCTATGTGGATGGCAGTTTCTGTCCTGCCCGGTCCCACAGCCGTTTAGCTCCACATAGACACACGGATGCTATATCAATTATTAAACTGTTTAGCAGATGGCTCAGGCTTCTTATTGGCTAGCTCTCTCTTAATTATTAACCCATTTCTATTAATCTATGTGTTGCCACGAGGCTGTGGCTTACCTGTGATCGGGCATGTTACTCCTTCAGCAGTATGGCGTCTCGTGGCGGCCTCTGTCTTCCCTCCTACCCTCTTGGTCTGGAAGTCCCACCTGTACTTCCTGCCTGGCTCCTGGCCAATCAATGTTTTATTCATCAACCAATAAGAGAAACATATGCAGAAGGACATCCCCATCAGGTCCAAGATGGGGGAACCAAGTAAGACCCTCCTGCCAGAACAGGTCAATTCTATCCCAGCTTGAACTAAGCAGCCAAACACACAGGAGATCTGGTGGTGATTCAGTCAAAAGGGGGAAGTCACTTCCACATCAGCTTGGTGGGGACATCAGGGACCCCAAGTGAGCCTAAGAATCTGTCACCACTGTTAAATACTGAGATTGGGTGGCACAGTCTGGGTTGGCTCCAACCGCATCCTTGGGGCCCAGGGACTAGCATCGCAGAGCTGCCTTCCAAGCCTGGCCCAGGGCAGGGTGCCATGTTACCTCAGAGGATAGTAGTTTCTGACGACACAGGACGAGAGTTCAAGAATGTCTGTGCATCAGTTACTTTCCTTTCCAAGCACCCTACAAGAAGAGAGAGAAAGGGCTTATTTGGATTCCAACTCAGGGTAGGGAAAATGCAGGGTCTGGACCATGAAACAGCTGTCAAGAAGTCGAGACATTAAGTTCAGTACTTGGCTCATCTTTCATGAAGTTCCAGACCCACAGCCCATGGGATGAAGCCTCGTCCCATTTAGGGTGGGTCTAACCTCTTCAGTCAACCCTTTTAGAAACAACTTCCTAGACACACCCAGAGGTGTGTTTCCATGGTGACTTTAAGTCCAGTCAAGTTGGCAGTGAAGATGAACCACCACGGCCTGGAAGCATCATAGCCAGGATGTAGCCTATAGTACGGCATCCGTGAAGAAGGAAAGGAGCCTAATGACAAGGCAGGGGAAAGGACAGCAGCGAGAAGGCGCTTGATTTCTGCTAAGAAGGATGGAGAGAGGAAGAGAAGGAAAATCCATAAGCTCCAATTATTCTTTTAAGTTTTTTTTTTTTTGCAAATTACAAATAAAAGTAAAATCTGGATGTCGTGTGGGAGGCCATCACGGATGTACAAAGGTCTCTTTCACCGAGAGGGAGGCCATCACGGATGTACAAAGGTCCCTTTCACCTTTGTCCCCTTCCATAAGCATCCACTGAACACTTACTATGGGCCACATGCTGTTAGGAGGAGGTGGTGGTCTAGGACACTGTGATGGTCCAGGATTAAAGTGGAGACTATGAGGAAGGGCTTAGCTTCATAAGGGAAGGGAACATCTCCAAGTAGGCTGGTTTTTGAAGAAACTTAGAATATGGAGAGGATGAGGAAGGAACTTAGGACAGGAGTGAGGAAGGAGAAGGCTTTGCCTTCTTCCATCCCAGAGAGATGGATCATCTCCAGGCAGAAGCAGGCATGTGCAAAATTGACAGATCGTGCCACTGGGCCCTGTGAGCCATGGGGGAGGGCGGCTCGCAGGGGAGGATGGCAGAAAGTGAGACAGGAGCACCAACTCACTCAAGGTCCACAAACCATAGTTCACTCTGCACAGAGCTGGGGCCTCTTCAAGGTACTGTGGAGAGCCACTAAAGAGACCCGGGGCCATGAGGGTGGCCTGAAGGGACCTGCTTCTTTAGGTGGTCCTTGGCAGTGAGTGGGGGAAGGGGAGGGGACAAGGCTGGTTAGGAAGGAAGCTACTGCTTCGTCCAGGTGGTAGACCAGAGCTGGACTTGGATGACTCAGAGCAAAGTGACAGTTCCCAGATGAATTTCGGAGAGCATCATGGGACTAAGCACCACACGGGGACGATCCATCTCTCCAGGATGGAGGGAGGTCAAGCCCCTGGCCGTTTGTGTGTCTGTGTTGGGGGCCTCACTGTGGTAACCATCTCTTTCTAAGATTATGCCAAGGTGGTGGCCTGGTTTGTAGCCCTGTTTCTCAGGACTTGATTTATTTTGCCCTCCCATTCTTTTCTCTAAATATGGCCAAGCTGCATGCAGGGATGTCATCTGCTGGCCGCTAGGGCCGTGCTGGACTTTACCAGAAGCACGTGTGCCCTGGCAGTGGCATCTGTGCCCTCTCTCTGTCCCTTCCAGGAGCCCAGTGAAGGCTCACATGTCTTGGGCCAGACTGTCTGGGAAGCTCCTGGCATGCAATATCTAAACTGTAGTCTGCCAGGGGCAGAGAGAGGTGGTGAGCACAGTCCTTTCTGGATGCTTCTCTGCCAGAACACCTCCCACCACCCATGTTGAGAAGCTAGAAATAAATGCCTTACCTGGGTGCCTGGGCAAGGGAGTGGAGTCCTTGCTCTTCTAGCCAGGCCCTCTCCTTCCTCGCCCTCTCCGTATTTCAAGTTTACCTGAATCCTCCGCTTCAGGAGCACTGTGCCCACTGAAGCTGACTTTCCCACAGTGGCTCTCCATCAGGGTGACAAAGCACTGTCTAGGTGTGTGTGGATGGCTACTTCCTGGTACTTGGGCTGGAGGATGAGTGTTCCTAGCAGAGGGGTAGGAGCTAGAGAAATAATAAGCGTTGTTCATCACAAAGTGTGAGTCTCCGACCCACCCAGCTCAGCTATGGGTGTTGACTTCAGCTTGGCTGGAGGACAGGAAGGTGTTTAGCAGCTTCCTGTTCCGGTTTGTGCCTGTGGGCACTGTCTTCACACTGGACTCATATAGTCCTATGCGGCCCACAGCGCTTTTATGGGTGATGTAGTTTATTTTAGTCAGTCGTCCTTTCTGGTTCATTTAGAGGCAGAGCCTAGATGAATGGTTCGGGTGTACGGGAGGACAACGGGAATGATCCCAGGAGGAAGCCGTAAGGAAGTGAGAAATAGACCACAACAGGGATGGAAACTATGGAGCCAGGATGTGGTTTCAGCTGGACACTCCAAGGGAGCACACAGGAAGTGGGATGGGGGAACACATGGGAAGTCTGTCATTGGCGCCTGAGGTCAGGGACCTGGGGCCCCATAGTGTGTACCCCACATTTTTCTGAGAGTAAAGACCCTCCGCTGAGCACAGTGTCTTCTCCCAATTCTTGGCTCAGACGTGGCAAGATCCAATGGCACAACGGCATGCCAAATTCTTCTTACGGTTTTTGAGATTTTAAAAATTGCCTCTCCCCATCTATTCTCCCTTTTCCTTCCTTTTTCCTCCATGCTGCTGAACTCCTGCTCCCACCTAGGAGCCCATTGCTCCCATATTCCCCTCCCCCTCCTCCCAGTCCCTGAGAGCAGGAAGTATGACAACTCCCCATGGGGCCTTAACACAGACAGATGGCTGAGTGAAGTCCCATTCCTGCCTCCCCCCCTGAAGCCAGGACCTGGATTCCTTCGCAGTCAGAAATACACAAAGGATTTTCTTCTCATCTCTGAGAACATTCTAGGCCTTATAGCGGCAAAACAGTTTATCTTCCCAGTCAACTCGGAGATGCTTTTGCAGCCTGTAAGCCCTGTGGGATTAACCAGCCCTCACATTTCCACCCAACTGCTCATCTTTCTGTGAAAGGGAGCCGAGTGAGGGCGAGCCCTGATGGGAACGAACGGGGAGCTGTTTCTGAGGTGCAGCCCTCAGGTAACCGGACTAACTCCCTTCCCTTCCCTCCTAACACACATCCCACTACCAATCCCACATCTATCTTCCCCTCGGAGGGTCTCACATTTTGTGTTAGCAATGGTAGTTCCGTTACTGCTCAGGGAAGTTTCTAGAGACTTCTCTGCAAGGGAAGTGACTTAAATGGAAGCAATATTTAGCAAAACCATGATAAGAAGATTAGGGTTCAGGCCATTTTTGTCAAGAAGCCTCTGGAAGATGAGCAGAGCAGAGGTGTGAGCATCTAATTTATGCTACTGTGTGAGGAGACCAGGAGGAGGCATGGGGAAAGAGGAAGCCAGGTGCGAGGCTGCTGAGGCAGAGGCAGACATTAGGAAGAAGTCCTTGGCATCACATGGAGGGAGGTGGCAGGAAGGTCCCGCCCCCTTTTTGGCAAGGAGCAACTGGTGATCGATTCTCTTGTGTGAACTGTGAACCCCCTCTGATCTATGTGAGTCACAGCTGAACACGGGCCAGGAGCTGGGCATTGGTTGGGTCTGGAGCTTTAAGTGTGGAGTTGGCCTCCAGCCAGAATGAAAACATCTGGGCTGCATTGGCGTTTGAGGGAGAATGGATAGGGACAGGCCCAGCATTGAAGCCAAGGCGTCAGGATCTGATCACTCCTTCCCACCTTCCTCTATTCCCCAAGAGATGGATTAACGTTATTTACCAGTCCTCACGTCTGTGGCTGGGTCCTGGCCCCTAAGAAGTACTGTTTGGCAGCCATGTTAGAAACAACACCAAATGCCTAGTCTTGAGCAGTCAGAGATATTTAAAATTAAAATCCTGCTCCTCCATTCTGTGTATAAAGACGCGGCTCATGACACTGCCTGGGACTATTGAGCTGAAGCTCTGAGCAAAACTGGGCCAGGAGACAGAGTGTTTGAGGAAGTTGCAGGGTCAGGATGCGTTTGGGGTGAGGAGGTCAGGGAGGTATAGGAGGCACCTCACCAGGAACTGGAAGGCTTTGGGTTTTAGAAAAAGCAATACCATGTGTGTGTGACATGACAGTTTCAGGCTGTCCAGCATCTGGTAATATTCCTGTCACAAGATCTGTGGATTCCCACTGGTGGGGAGGGGAGCTGGGAATGCAGAGGACCCAACTCCTGCTTGACTGTGGGCACCAAACTACCTTGTGGGTTTGGAAATTACAGGTGACAAGCTGAGGTGCCCTCTGTCTGTAAATAGCCTCAAAAGAAGGATGTAGATGAACCGTGGTGCATGGGGAGCCCTCTAATCAACTCTTACAAAGGGTACCAGGAAGTGTCTCCACTCCTACTTGTTCAGGAGTGTATTCTGCAGAGTGGATGTGGTAACACACAAGCCCCAGCATCCCTGGTGTGTGCACTGGGCGCTCACACGTAAAGTGGTATAAACACATGCACCTGGAAGGATTCATAGGAAAGGGGAGACCTTTCTGGACTAGAAAGTTCTAGAAACATCTAGAAGCTGTTCAGTAAAGGGAAAGGGGTTGTGTTACAGTGGAGGCTGCCTCATTGATGGGGAACTGGATACTAAAATAGTAGTCATGGGGCAATACCTTGCTTATGCCTGGTAACCGGTTTTCTTTTAAGTTTAAAAAAAAATGTACTTTTTTTGACAATTTCATCCATGCATATAACATATTTCAATCACACCCCTTCTTCCTAACCCCCGCCCCCACGGCCTTTGTGTCATCTGTGTTGATGGCATGCTGAGTTCCTTGCAAGAGCATGGGTGTGCAGTTTGGTTATTAGCAGAACCATCGGCAATGCAGAAGCTGGATTTCTGCATCTGGTGGACACTTCTGGCCTCTGAAGCATCACCCTGTCTGCGAGAGACGGTCTTCACCTCTGAGACCCCGTTATTGTCCCTGTCAAAGGAAAATGATGGAACAGTTGATCATGGTGACCTGTGAGGCCAGCTGTCAGGAAAAATTAAGAGCAGATGGCAGGGCTGGGCTGGTCAGGGGCTCAATGTCATTTGGATTTTAGACTGAGGCGGTATAGCTTAGTGGGAGACTGCTGAACATACACAGGGCCATGAGTTCAATTCCCACTACTGGAAAGGGGAAGAAAGAAAAGCTTCGAGCAGAGTGTGGTGGCACACACCTGGGATCCCAGCACTCGGGAGGCAGGGACAGGAGGGTCAGCAGTCCAAGGCCATCCTCAGCTACACACATGATACGTTGGAGGCTAGCCTGGGGAATAGGAGATTCTATAAAGAGTCACCTCCCGGTTTCTCTCTTGCTAAGCATTTTAGTTGTCGCTGTCACTCTTGAGGTCCAGAGTATGAATGAAGTAAATTTTGTCCTCCTAGAGACCTGCCAACTGCTGTTGGTGCCCGCAGAGACCAGAAGAGAGCCACAGATCCAGAGCTAGGGTCACAGGCCATTGTGAGTCACCTGACTGGGTCCTAGGAACTGAACTCATGTCCTCTGCAAGATTGGCTGGCATTCTGAACTGCACTGCAGAAGCCATCTCTCCAACCCCTCATCTGCTCTTGGAACGAGGGAAGGATTGGAGGTCCGGGATAACTCCCAGGGCCACCAGAAACCTGACACCAGGGTCCTGTGGGTAGCAGAACAAGCCTGTTCTTCAAACCAGGGCAGGGCACCTTCTAGAGGCCAGTACCTACGGTCCTGTCTGGTTCCCAGCAGTATGGGGCAGCAGTGGGGGGCAGGTGGCCTAGAGTCCTAGCTCTGCTGGTGACTTTCCTCATTAGCTTCCTCTCACTCCTGAGAATGGGAGCAACAGGAGGGGTCTCTCCTATACTGTTAGAAGACTTGAATCGGGTGATGCTTCTGCAGCCAAGGGGATAACAGCTACAACTATAGTGTGTGTGTGTGTGTGCGTGCGCGCGCGTGAGCGAGAGTGCGTGTGCGTGTGTGTATGTGTGTGAGAGAGACACAGAGACAGACAGACAGACAGACATCAACTTCAAGTGTTGTTCCTCAGGTCCTGTTTGGCTTATTTTTTGAGAGAGGGCCTCTCACTGCCCTGGAGCTGGCCAAGTAGACAAGGCAGGCTACCTGGACAGTAAGTCCCAGGGTTCCTCCTGTCTCTGCCTTCCTGGCGCTGGGACCATAAGCACCCATCACCAGGCCTGGCTGCTTCCCACAGGTGCTGCGAATGGGTCTGGTCTCTGGACCTCCTGCTTACCAGGAAGGCACTTCACAGCTGAGCCATGCTCCCAACTCCCTGCCCGTCGTCATTATTCAGCAAGTGGAATTGTCAGAGCTCCTCTGTAACGTTTTCTGAGACCTTAGGAATTGGCTTGCCCTTCAGCACATGACAGGAAACCACAGCCTGGTCTGTCCCTACAATGGTACTCCTTGACCTGTCGCATGAACATAAGCAGTGTTGCCTGTGACTTCGTAAATGTTGTGATCATTACTTCTTTATATGACGGGGAAGCGTCTGGTTCACAGTAGAGAACTGAATTACCCTGGAGGTTGGTTGCACTATCTGGGAGAGGTCTGAGTACCTCTGCTCCACTGTGGCCTGTAGTTATAAGGAAGTCTTGTTTGGGAGGAGGCCCCATCTCAGCAGCCTTTACAAGGACTCACTTGTTGGACCTTCTGCTGGGGAAGATGGCAAGGTTTTGGGCGAGTCAAGGAATAGCATGCCTTGGTTTACATCCCCTACCCCACCTTCTGTCAGAGAAAAAGCACACGTGACAAGCATCTGCTCCCCAGTTTCTGTGTGACCCTTGTCAACACTCAGAAGAGGCCAGAGGCCACTATTTCCCACCTCCTACCCCTAGGTCTCCTGGCTCAGAATGAATGAGTTTTTGTTCTCAGATGTAGAATGAATTAAGCCATGGGTAGCAGAGGCACATCACCCCCTGCCTTGGCAGGGAGGATTATGGCTATTGTGGAAAGAATGTCCAGGCTTCTTTCCGAATCCTCTCATGGACCGTTCCATTGAGCAGCCTCTCAGTAGCCGGGGTCATTCTGAAGGCAATGGGCTCAGAACCTCAGGATGTCCTGCAGGAAGTCGGCCTCCTTCCATTAGCCAGGTCTGGTACAGGGCACACCAGGAGCCTGAATCTGGTTTTTCGGTCTGCTGCTGGCTGTTGGATGCAGCAGCCATTGCACTGAACCCAGGAGTCAGGACAGAGCCCTGGAAGAGTTCCCAGAGACAGACAGTTGTTCGTCATAGTTGGGGAGGGCTACCATTGTTGTCTAGTGAGAGGGGGCCAGAGAAACCCCAAACACTGAAAAACCACAAGGCAGCCTGAGATGGCAGTTGTGACTAAGTTGTGGGTTTTGACCTAGCCCCATGTTGCCACTCTCATTGGGCCTTTGAGAGTCAGGGAGATGAGGTAACTTACAGAAGTTCAGAGAGTTTTGATGACAGTACCAGAACCCGGGTAGCTGGGTGGTTGACCTTGGTCTTTAGAAGAAACTGCATGTCTAGGTGGGGGAAAGGCCCAGGATGGTGCTTGTTGACAGGGAGATTCCACACAGCCTCAGCATCACCATGCTTTGGACAAGCGGGGGGCAGAGGAGTCATCCATGAGTGTTGCAGTAGCAGGTTCTCCATGGTCTTGGGCCTGGCCAATGTCATGACAATGACCTGTTGGCCCATAGTGGAAGACTTCGCCATTGTCTCAAAGGCATAATGACTGCTTTTTAGGTTCAGGCACTCGCTCACCCTGCCACGTGTGGGGTTGGAAGGTCCACGACTCCTACCTGGCTCATCAGAGCTGAAGTGTTGGGAAGATGGCTCACACCACTATACGCTGGCCCAGTGGTTAACAGCAGAAGCTGTGACTGTTGCTTTCCTCATGGCTCTGTGACTTTGCTCTCTGACCCTTTGGAGCCTTCCATTTCCTTATCTGGAAAGTGGAGCTGATTTCTTTCTGTGTTGCTCTTCTGATGGAGGGAGAATCTGAGAACGGAAGAAAATGCAAGAAAGATACGCTCTAACCACAGTGAACTGTTATTGCTTTTACTCTTTGGCTCTTTGATCTTTGGCTCTTTTGGGGAGCCGCCACCCAGCTCCCAGATAAATACATAGGCGGAGGCTTATTCTTTCTAGTGAATGCCTGACCTGAGTTTGGCTCATTTCTAGCCCGCTTTTCTTAAATTATCCTATCTACCTTTACCTCTGGGCTTTTGTCTTTATCCTATATACCTTTCTTTACTTCCGACTCCCTGGCTTGCTGTGTAGCTGCGTGGCTGGGTGGCTGCCTCTGATGTCTCCTCTGTCTTTTCTCCCTCCTTGATCCTCTCCTCCCAGATTTCTCTTCCTCTTTATTCTCTCTGCCTGCCAGCTCCGCCTATTCTTTCTCCTGCCTAGCTATTGACCATTCAGCTCTTTATTAGACCAATCAGCTGTTTAGACAGGCAAAGAAACACAGCTTCACAGAGTTAAACAAATGCAACATAAAAGAATGCAACACATCTTACATCATGAAACAAATATTCCATGGCATAAACAAATGTAATACATCTTAAAATAATTTCTACAACATTGGGCCCATGTGGTGTGGGAGACCCATCTCGTTTGTTTCCTTTTGCTTTTGGTAGGGTAAGTAAAGTGGCTATGGTGCCATTTAGAAAGGGGCCTCCTGTCCTCATAACTCTGGCCCAGTGCCATCCAAGCATCCAACAAACTTCCATGATAATGGTCATGATGGTGCCTGTGTAACATGGGAGTCATCCCCTCTCCACCCCACCCTCATGGCTACTGAGCACTTGACAAGTGCCACTGAGAAACAGAATGCTGCGTTTTACTTTTTTTATGTATCTGTGCCTGTTTGTGTGCATCTCTCTCTCTTTCTCTCTCAGGCACCTTCCACCTGGGTGTGTTTTGGGGGGCGTGGTCATTGGTTTGTTTAGATAGGGACCCTTAACTGTAGGCTAGACAGGCTGGCTAGGATCCCAAATATCCACTTGTCTCTGTCTCCTTATGTCTGGGATACGAGCTTGACCACTACCAGCAGCTCTTTATGCAGGCCCTGGGCACCAGACTTGGGTCTTCACACTTGCAAAGCAGGCTCTTTACTGACTGAGCCATCTCTCCAGCCCTTACAATACTGATTGTTTAAATGAAGCCTAAGTAGCCATATATGGATGATGGTTACTATATTGACAGCATACCCCTGGACAACCAGCATCAATACTTGTACTTTTAAGTATGGGTCTGTCTCAAAGCCATATACACATTAGTTTTCTTCCTTTTATTAAACAAAGGCCTAAGAATCAGGGACTTTCTCAGCATGTTGTGCTTGTGTGGCCTCAGCCAGGACAGAACTGATCATAGCATCATCCAACAGAGACTTTTATTCAAGACCTCAGCTTTGGCCAGAGAACCAGGAAAGGGCAGCAGGTTCTGGGAGCCAATCGTCCAGAACATAGAGTTCATATGCTCCACCTTGGGATAGAATTTCATGCTCTAAGGCTGCCAGGGACTGTCAGCCCTTGGTGACCTCATGTCTGAGTGTCTTGATGTGAAACTTGTCCTTGGAACCTCCCATGAGGATTTTATAAAGCAGGAGTTTCCAGGGGAGACTGTGGGGCCATAGAGAGGAGATGGGATGGCATGAGAAGAAGCCTGGCCACATGTCCCCAGCTGGTGGCATCTGCCAGGCAGTGATTGAGGATGCAGTTTGATACTGAGATTCCCCCAGGCTCGATGCTCTGTGCTTTGCTTCACGAACTGCCCAGCTCAATGCCACAAAGAAGGGCTACATTTCTGGGCCAGCGACATCCAAAGCAGAGTCCCCACATCCTCACCCACACTGGAAGGCACTTTTCTCCAACTTAAGGCCACAAACCCAGAGGTTACACTAGGGAATTGCTGCTACATTTGGGAAGATAATAAAATTGAAGAACCAGAATGCTCACACTTACAATACAAGTAAGATATAATTTCAGTGCAGGCCAAAACTCCATTAAGAGATCTGAAGAATCTGTATTCCTCAGAGGTGAGCAAACTTTTGTCAAAGACCACACAGTAGATATTTCAGTCTTTGTAGGCACATAGTCCCTGGCACAACCACTCAGCCCATTAAGTGTATGTGTCTGTGTTCCATCACAACCTTGTATACAAAACAAGCAGTGGACCAGTCAGCCTTCAGACCAGAGTTAATCACCACAGGCCCAAGGTGACCCTGAAACTTTCCTTTAAATAATGAACTGTTTAGACAGAACTGCTTCTACCAGCCTGGGCATTCACAAGGCTCCATCATGGATTAAGGGTCTTCATGAAGAGGGAAGCCATCTTCCATATATTGATGTTGGTGAGCGTAGAGGCTCTGCTGGACTTTTACTGTAGGTAACAAGAACATGCCCCCATCCTTGGGCCACAAGCTTCTCTCAAGCAATGAGTTCACTATGCTCAGTCAACTTCCACTGATTGCCTGTCATGCATGCCCTTACTGCTTGCTTGTTTTATGATGCTCGTCTCTTAGAGACTAATAGGACTCTGGGTGAACTTGGAACCCCAGCCTGCGCTTTCTTGATGACAGTTGAATTGATGCCTAGTCTCCTGTAGGTCACCGGTGTTGCGAGAGCCAGGTCCATCCTGTTCCTAGCATCTACCCCAGTGCACTGGTCACTGCAGGAGAGGGTGAGTGGACTCACATTGGAGCAACGGGGCAGGGAGATCAGCTTAGTGGTCACTTAGGGCTTGCTAGATATGGGACCTCGCTGTCATTCTGGATAGGGTCGTGCTGTCCCAGAGCTGGAAAACGGGGACCTTCTGTGCTATGTTGCATCTGCACCTTGTTGGGGCCCGAAGGCATGGCAGATTTGAGAGGGGACCAGAGCAGACAGGAAAAGGTTGGGCCAGGCTCCCGGAGTAACAAGTCTTTACTTCTGAGAACCTAACAAAGAGGGCTATTTGGGTGAGAAACAAGGGAGGTCATGTTTCTCAGTCCCACAGACGCAAAATTAATTATACCAGCTTGTGACCCTTTGTTCCCAGCCCTTGCCCAGGCCTCCCTGCGTTCTTTTCCTCATCTAGGAAAAGCTGTGGCTGCCCCCCACCAGAGAGACATGAACCTGATTCATAATTTGCCTTTCCTAATTAGGCCCAGGGATGAAGGAGACGATTATTAATAATGTATCCGGGTTTTTAAGTGCCCCACAGGAGCCGAGCCTTGAGAAATGGCACTCTTGATGATAAACAGCCACACCGCCACCACACTGGGCTCTGTGCCCGGACACAGGGCCGAAAGACATTAGAGGGGAAAGTGATCCACGGAGCATGGGCTGCTAGCTGGAGTCACAGATGGAAGAGTCTAGAGCCCTTTGCCTGGAGGGGTGTGTGTGTTTGTGTGTGTATCTGTGTATATGTGTGTGTATGTGTGCATGTGTATGTGTGTCTCTGTGTATGTGTGTGTGTATGTTTGTGCTTGTGTGTATGTGTATCTGTGTATGAGTACATATATGTGTGTATGTGTGTGTATGTTTGTGTGCACATGCATGTGTGCGTGTGTGTAGGTGTATATGTTTGTGCGTGCGTGCATGTGTGTGTGTGTGTGTGTGTGTGTGTGTGTGTGTGTTGGGGGTGGGAGTGTCTAGGCTGCCTTTGCCACCCTAAGTCCATCCAGACTGGCTCTCTCTTCAGGTGCTTCCTTGCCCTTCCATGTAGGACTGAGGTTCACTGAGTCCTGAGAGAGGGGGCCCAATTTACAGTGATGGCAGCATCGCCTTCTGTGCAGCGCTGGCTCCTGTCTCCTTGCCTCAGTTTCTCTAAAACATCTCCCAGAAGTCCCTGTACCTGTGGCCTTGCTTGCTTGTGTTCTGTCTATTTAGGGGTCACAGGTTTAAATCTGTCTAGGTCCCAATTCTGAGATAATGTCGTCGGGTTCTGTGCCAAGGTTTCCTCCGCTGTCAAGCCTTGTCCTTGCTCCTTGCAAGCACCCACCCTCGGCACTCGCTTCATCACAGTCCATGGGGGCATAGTTGTCCTTGGCTTCTCCACATTCCCTCCTGTCCTGTGCACTGGAAGGTAGCCCGGGCAAGGCACACGACCTTGAACTCTGGGTTCATGACCTCAAGTCCCTTGGGGTCTTTGCCACTCCTCCCTTCACTACATCATCAGTGGCTCACTCTTCCATCTGAGACCTAGGCAGGGGCTCCTGATGGTGGAAGTGTGTCTGTGTGGGCGGGGGGGGGGGTCTTCCCCTGGCTGCCACGGTGTCCTTCATCTTCTCGCTCTCCCCTAGACCTCACCCAATGAATTCTCTTTCTCCCTCGCCCCCCAACATATATGTGCACACACATATGCTCTACCACACACATACATGACAGTCCTCTGGCCATCTCTTCCCCACTGTCTATGGCTCCATGGCGCTGTCTCCTCTGGGTATCTACTGTCTGCCTCTCCTCCTGCCCAGTCCCTCTTACAGAGCCCCACAGGCTTCCTCCTTCCATCCCTCCAAAGCCTCCTTGGCACCTTCCCTTCTGGTTGCCAGGCCTCCCTTCATTGTACTCAGTGGTCCACGGGCACAGCTAACGTCATGGCCATGAGGGTCTTTCTTGGGCTGCCTCCTTGGTTCTCTCTCCTCGCCCACCCCTCTGCCTTTGGTCTCAGAGTGTGGAGGCATCTAGGGCTCAGGCCTCAACTGTCTCAATTATGCCTGAAATTTGTTGCTTGCTAAGCTCCTCCAGTCTTGGGGACGGGTGCTGGCAAATGCCTGCTGCTGAGCCCCATGTCTGAACTCAGATCCAGCTATTGGTTGGCCAGCTTCCTTGCTGGGTTATAGGAATTGCACCCTGGACATGGCCTGCATGCCCCGCTCCATTTCCCTGCCCAAAGACTGCATTCATTCTCCACAGCTGTGCCACTGACCTCCAGTCACATCTCTGCTGGGTCTCAGGCTACCTTGCAGCTCCCCATCCTATACACACACACACACACACACACACACACACACACACACACACGCACGCACGCACGCACGCACGCACGCACGCACGCATGCACACACATGCGTGCGCACCCACATGCACGCACGCAAGCGCACATTCACACACGCAAGCGCACATTCACACACGCACGCACACATACACACACGCACGCATGCACAGAGTGCCAGACCTCACCATCCTTTCTCAAGACCCTCCAATACCACCTCACTTCTTACTCCTGCTCGCAGGCTCCAGACCTCCTACAGTTTCCTCTAGTCTTTCCAAGCCTGATCTTCAAACACGCCAAGCACATGCTCATTGCTGACTCTGCTTGGCTCCCAGCCCTAGACACCTTCAGGACAATTCCATCACCGAATCCCAGTCTTAGTTGGAGTGCCACCCCCAAGACTGCCCTTGGGCATCCTGAGACCCACTTGTCCACACCCCATTCCCCAGGCTGCTCTGACAACGCAAAGAGGACACAGTGGTATCTGAGGCGAGGCTCGCTTCTTCCTGTATGCCTCCCTTGAGAGCAAGGAGCTCATTCCCAGAAGCAACCCTGTCTTCTCTTGTCATTGGCCAGACCAGCAGGACCTAGAAGCCACTTAAACTAGAGGCTAAGGACTAGAATAACCAGGCCTGAGACCGCAAACACCTGCCTCTGCTAGGCTCTGTGAAGGGAAGTGTACAGGGAGAGAACTAGGGCTTTGCTAGAGAGACGGGAAGGAGGCAGGTACCTGTGTTAGCTGTCTATTTATGGATCTTCTCTAGTCCTGGTATCTCCTTGGAGGAGGCTCTGTGGCTTCTCCCAAGTTACAGTGGGTGAAACAGATAAAAATCTAACAAGCCCAATGGCTTGACCACTCAGAGCCTGGGCTTGGGCACCAGCTCCGGACTCAAAGCCACTGTGGACAATCCCTGCACTAAAGTGAGCAATGGACACCCAGGGAGGAGGAGCCTATGGATGCTAAGAAGTGAGATCACCCGAGCAGGTCAGAGGTCAGGAGGGGGCAAAGCAGAGGAAGGAAAAGGGGGTGTCTGCTGATAGCTGTGAGGCTCAGAGAAAGGAGCCCAGAAGGTGGGGCTGAATCCCCACGAAGGTACAGCTCCTGGCGACACTGAGGAGGACTCCTTATGGTTAGATGTCTCCAGCCTGGGCCAGGCCAGTGGTGCACATCTGGGAGATGCTTTATGCATAAGGAAGCTGGGGAGAGTGGAGGTAGAGACGTGGCTTTTAGGGCTACACTGAGTGTAGGGCCAGGGTTCTAAGCATCCCAGCAAGATCTAGCCTGTATCCCTGCTTTGCCCCATATAGTCCTGTTGGCACACTGACACCCACCCCCTTCAGAGCCTGAGCAACTCTTATTCATATCATAGTGTGGCTGCCCTCCTGGTCCAGTTGTCTGCAGCAAGCAGGGGCACCTTGGTGGCTGGGGATGTGGAAGGGGACCTACATCATGGCTGCAGGAGGGTGGTGGGCACAATACAGAATAGGCACGACATTACCTGTCTACATAGTGCCCCCCCCAACAGGGATAGGGGCCTAGAATCCTGACACAGTGTTATCTTTGCTGGGTATATCCCTAGCAACTCTAGATATGAGCCCTGGCTTCCAGAATACACAAGTGCCAAAGCCTTGTTGTTTATCTGTGGTTTCACGTCTAGCCAACCCATGGTCTCTGGTGGGAAAAGAGGAACAACTCCACCCCCACACTGACCCTGAGGCCTCCATGGGTGGTGGACACCCTGGCACGGGCCTCCCCATGGATACCCAGTGCCTGAGAATGGCTAGCAGCTGCCGAGCCCGTCCCTTGTGTCCACAGACAACAGGCCTCTATGTGGAGCAGGCTATGAGAGGGAGGTGGCACCCCTCCCCCACACCTCCTTCCTTAGGGGACATTGGGTCTGTGTCAAGCTGCCCAGCAGTGCCAGGGCTTCAGGCACCGAGGCAGGGGAAGAGCTGGGAACCCGAGAAGGAACTTCTGAGCAAGCAATCTCTGTGTTTGCAGCGGGTCACAAAGTGGGCTGGGACTGTGAGGTGGCTCGCAGCCTTGGGCAGGTCCCCCCACCACTCCAAGCCTCAGTTTCCTTCCTGCTCCCTAAGAGGTGGTGAAACTGATCCTGACAAAGCTCCTATCTCCTCACTCCCCTGGGAGACCACACAGGACCAGGGTGTGTCCTAGGTCACTGGCTTGGGCAGGGGCAGGTTGTTCCTTTGTCATTGTGTCCTGGGTCCTGGTGCCAGGAGGGAGAGCGTGGAGAGGAGCACCATCCTAAAGACCTATAAGTGCTATAAATTTGTCCCTTGAAACTAGGCTCTGTCACGTGCACCTGGTGGTGCTGCCAAGGCCATGTAAACCCAAGACGTAATGATTTGGGGCCCAGTCTAACCTTTGCCTGAGATATTTCCAGAAAGCAGGTTTAGGGGCAGGGGACTGATCTCCACGGTACCTAGATAACTCAGTGCTGGCCTGATTTGTCATTGCTTATGAGCCACCCGTGGGCTGTTCCAGAGGCTGGAAGCAGGAGAGCCAGGGAGAGAGGCCCTCCTCACCTGAGCATAGTCAGTGTAATGAAGGCCAATTAGGCCTTCAGCCCTTTCAGTTCCCGGGGAGTCAGCCACAAACCACGGGGCAGCTTGCACATGAGTCACCAAAGACTTTGAAACCAAGGAGAGGTGTCTAATGATGTCTCTGAGGCCTGTGGTGTCCCCATAGTGCCTGGCCTTCAGGCTGGGCCTAAGAGCAGGGTGCCTCTGGAGAGGGCCACACACAGGGTTGAGAGGCAGAGCACCAGATAAAGCCATGATTCAAGATGGAAAATGATTGTGCAACCCCCACCGAGTGTGCACATGTGTATGTGTGTGTGTGCACATGTGTGTGTGCACGTGTGTGTTTGGTTATGTGTGCATGTGTGTGTGCATGCGTGTGTGTATGTGTGCTTGTGTTTGCATGTGTGTGTGCATGCATGTGCATGTCTGTGTGTATATATGTGTATGTGTGCGGGTGTGTTATGTGTGTGTGTTTGTGTATGTGTGTGTGCGTGAGTGCATGTACATGTGTATATGCATGTCTGTGTGTATATATGTGTATGTGTGTATTTGTGTATGTGTGTGTGTGTGCGCGTGTGTGTATGTGTGTGCATGTGTGTGTGTCCATGTGGTGTGTGTGTATGTGCTCTGTTTTCCATTGGCTCTACTCTTCTCAGGACTTCCCAGGACAGGGACCACCTCTGCCCTGGTCACTGCCTTTATTCCTCCCTCCTACACTGCTCTAGAAATTCCTTGAGGCAGAAAGCTGGGGATTGCTGTCCATCATCATTGTGGTTGTCATCTCCCTTGCCACCAGCATCATAATCATAATCATTGTTGTCATCATCTTAAGTGAGCATACAAAGCAACAGGATTCACTGTGGCTTCTTCATCCATCTATTTTCTCACCCATCCTCTCCCTCCCCTGATTCTTTCCACCCCCTTCCTGCCCGCCATGGTCTTGCCTTGGGCTTTCATACCATGTGTATTTTACCATCTTCTCCTTTTTCCCACCCCTCCCCTATGAGTGACCTCCTCCTCTCCTCTCATCCTCTACTTTCACAGACTATATCCATGTACATGCGTCCAGCGCGTGCGCGCGCGCACACACACACACACACACACACCTTAATAGTGCATCTGAGAGAAAACAGTTTGTCTTTCTGAAGCTGTTTTATTTCACTTGATAATCTTTGATTTCATCTCCCCTACCCCGTGTAAACATTTCATTTCTCTTTACAGCTAAAAAAAAAAAAAAAAGTCCCATTGTGTGATGGACCATATTTTCTTCATCCATTTAGCTGTTGATGGATTTCTAGGCTCGTTCCAATTCTTAGCTAATGTGAACTGTGTAGCCATGAACATGGATGTGTAAGTGTGTCTGTGGCAGAAGTAGATTCCTGCAGGCATGTACCCAGTGATACAGCTGAGTTAGATGATATTTCTGAGAAGCATCCATGCTGATTCCCATAGTGGCTGCACCCATTCACACTCCTCCAAAAGGACCACGGCTCTTTCTCCACATCCTCACTAGAATTTCCTGTCATTTGTTTTCCATTCAGATGGATATGAGAAAGAATCTCAAAGTCATTTGCTTTTCCATGATGGCTCAAGATGCTAGACACCTTTTTAAGTATTTATTGGCCACTTGCATTTCTTTTGAGAACTCTTCATTTAGCTCATTGGCCCATTTATTGATCGGGTGGCTTGTCTATATATTTTGTTCAGTTCTTTATATAGTCTAGATATTAATCCCATCTGCTGTGTAGTTGGTGAGGATTTTCAGCAGGCCAACTCTTTGCTTTGCTGTGCAAAAAAAGGTTCTTAATGCCATACAGTCAATTAAAAACCTTAACAGTCAATTCTTGGGATTTTCTCCTAGGCTAGGTGTCCCTTTTGGAAAGTACTGGCCTGTGCCTACATCTCGAAGTATCTTCCTCTAATGGCTTCAGAGCTCTAGATCTTAAATTATTTAAAGATTACCATCTTGTTGCCATTGCCCATGGTTTCATATATTTGGAATGTTCTGGATGTTTGGGGAGAGTCAGCCAAATCTACTTCATTATCCCTTGTTGCTTAGAAGCAGAAGCCCTAAAGCCTTTAGCCATGGTGTCCAGGGCTTGGCCCAGGCCGAGTATTCCCAGCCCTTTAATGCAGCATAGACTGACTAAAAAGAATGAGACTCCCTTGACGCAGCAGACTTGAGCTTGCGCCCTTTTCCAGTGTCCTGGCTGCCTGTCCCATCATCTGCACGGAATCAGGAGAGTCAACTTCACTGAGGTTCATGAAACGGTGACATGACCCCTGAGGTTTCAGGACAGCTCCTGACTTTCTGTCATGTTCAAAGGAAGTGACAGAGACAGTAGAGATTGAAGCAGCTTGACACTCCCCCATCTGGCCACCCGCCGGTGTCACCCAGGATTGCCAACTCAGTGCGCAGGTTGCCCTTCCCTTGCATATGGGCAATCAGTGCATGCTGCTTCTTTTGGAGACTGCTGACTCCTCATGCAAGAAGATCAGGTCTTAGTCAGCTTTGTAATCATCCCTGGGCAGCTGGCGCCAGGTCTGGCAGAGGACAGCTTGTGTCTGATTCATCTCTGTAGCCCCAGCTCCTAGCAGTGGGCACTGAGCATGCTCAGTACATGTCCAGGGGAATGCATGCATGAATGAGCACTGTCAGGAAGCAGCCTCTAAATAGGAGCCTCTAGCCTGCCCATGTGGTTCATCATCCCTGCAGGGGTACTGAAGGAAACTGAGGCAGCAGCCAGGCTAGTGGGCAGCTCCAAGATCTTGAGACCCCCACTATAACCCTCACTTAAGTTGCTCCAATGTTTATTCTGTTCCCTGCAATGACAACACCCAGGCTCCCTCCAGCATGCTTTAATCAACTCAAGCAAGGATAAATACGAATGCCATCTTCGACTCTATCTCTGGTTTTGTGATGAAAATCTATGTTTTATGACACCAGGTCTCTTGAAATACCTCCTCTTTGCAGACGCGGTCTTTCTGCCGTAGGTTGTTGCCTTCCACACACACAGTGTTCCCCTGAACCTGCTGAGTCCCACGAGGTCTCAGACAGAAGGGCATACAACCAAAGATAGCTATTTCGATGACCTATGACCATAAAAAGAAAATCCCCACCCCACCAGCAGAGTGTAAGGGAAGGAGGCCCTGCCAAATTCCAGACTGAGCTTTGCAACCTGTTGTGTGGATGGACTTGCTGGCACCTTTGAGGGACAAGTCTAACTTAGGTGTGTCACTATTAACACCCCTAGCTGATGGAATCCTTTGCTGTGGTGACCAAAGAGAGCTCCTCCCCCTTCCTGAGCTTCTAACTGCTGTGTAACCATTCCCAGGTGTAACCGCTCGCTGAGACCACACACATACATAGGGAGACTGCAGCAAGAAACAAGCTGGGTGGAATGACCCTGGGGATGTGCCCAGACCCGTCAGAGCCTGGGGCAGAGTCAGAAGCGGATGAAAGAGCGTTCTCTTCCACAAAAAGGAGGAGCAAACCTTTGTGGGTTTGCAATGTTGCCACTGGAGAGTGCAGCTATGGGCAGGGCACTAAGGTCACCAGGAGGACTCAGCTCAGTGAGTCCGGAAGGGGAAGGCTTGGAGTTTGATGTTATCAGCAGAATCACTGAATGAGCTTATGGATGGGAGCATGAGTCCCTAGCATCCTGGTGGCTCTCCAGCACTGTACCGGGACTGTGTGGGGACTGAGAACCCAAAGCCAGCTCCCCCAGCTGCCAGCAGCCTGGTGTGTCCTTGCCTCGGCAGTTTCATCCAGAGTGTCTCTGGTTCTCTGAGGATCTGTGGAGAGCCGAGGTCCACTCTGGGGACTGTGTGTTACTGAGCAGTCCCCATCCCCTGGGAGTCAGAGAATGTCTTCCTGGATCCCATGATGTGTTCACTCTCTATCTCCACTTCTCCTTGGTTCTGCCTGGGAGGGTACCAGAGTGTGACCATCTGGGAAAGACATCTAGGTGTTCGCTTTTAATGTTACTCGTGTGTGTGTGTGTGTGTGTGTGTGTGTGTGTGTGTACACACACGGGGACCATCCTATAACATATGTTTACCCAAGAAGAATATGAAACTGTCTATACAAAAGATTCCTTCACAGATGTTTGTGACAGCTTTTCCTAGAGAGCCAACATCTTCAAACATCCTAGGAGCCCACCAGCAGGTAAATGGACGAACAGTTGTAACATAGGAACATGGGGCTGGGAGGGTATTACTCATCAACAAAAAAGGAAGAACTACTAAACTACATAGCAACCTGGGTGAACCCCCAACACTGCTAAATAAGTAAAGCAAATGTAAAAGAGAAACGAATGTGCTTATCGCGTGATTTATATGAATGCCAGGAACACACAAATCTTATCTACATTTTAGCAATCATTAGGATGGTTGCCCCCCACACCACCACCACCACCACTAAGATTATCGCGGAAGAGATTCAAGGATATTTTGGAAGTATTGGGAATAATGGGTGTGGCTTATGCTGCTGTGGAGATCTGACACAGCTGTCAGGTGGTGTACTGTCAGGAGGGACCCCTTTCCCCGGCCCCGGACACATGCTGATGTCCTCCAGTCATCATCAACTTCTGCTGTCTCCTTCAGAGGGCCTGGTACTGAGGGGACAGAGCTGGGGACATCGCTTTGACTCCTGTGCAGATTTTCACATTTACTGAGGACTTGTGGAGCCCTGTCGGCCTGTGTGGTCTGTCCACTCCTCTCCTCCCTCACCCTCCCTCTGCTCTCTCATGCCTCGGTCCCCTCCCCTCCCCCAGTCCTTTAATAACACACCCATCCTTCCTTTTCTCTGTGGCATCTGGTTCTTCCCAAGTCTGTGGGATGGGGCTGGGCTGTCTTCGCTTTACTCACAGGGAAGTAAACATTCTATTAGAGCTATACCCCAGGTGAACACCAGTACTGCCCAGACCCACTGGGGACAGGCTTACCCTAAGGACTCCTCCTGGGTAGGGTGAGGACAGGAGGGTCCCGTGGAGGCGTGGAGGCGGGTGTCAGACATGCCCTGGCCCCTTCCAGGCACACTGAGGAAGCTGCTGGTAGCATCTCCTGAGCCGAATCCAGGCACGAAGAGCCAGCCTCTCACAAGAAGCTCAGTTGGGAAACGCATCTAGGGGCTAGCCTTGCTCCTTTCTCCTCCTAAGTTCCCTTCAAGCCGGCCACCCCACCCCCAACCACAGTCGTACCGGATTTAATGCCTTGACTGAGAGAATGAGATGTTCTGTTATTTTTCATGGGAAATTAAACCCGACCCTGCTGTCAGTTAGCTCATGCCTGGGAGGATGGAGGCCTGCTTAGCCAGGCGCTCAAGCTCAGCTCTGCTCAGAGCTTGCCAAGGAGCCTTGGAGTCACTGAATGGGGGAAGGGGCTGGCTGGGGGCCAGGCATGACGTCACCTGCTGCTGTGAGGTAGGGAAAGCAGGAAAGGTCAGAGGGCCTTCCTCGGGGTGATGGATGGCTGTGCGTGCCACTGCCTCACCAATGTCACACAGACCCACCTCGCTCACTCAGAGACACTCAGTCCCCAGTCTCTTTCAGTGCCCAACTCTACCTCGTGCCCTGCAGAGGACAGCTGGTGGTCGGGGCTGGTGATCGTCGTTGCTGTCGTCTGTGCCTCCCTGGTGTTTCTGACCGTGCTGGTCATCATTTGCTACAAAGCCATAAAGAGGTGAGTGTCCAGCCTCAGTGCCAGCTGGAGTCCCTCGGGAGCCCAGCTGGGCTGCAATGTCTTCAACCGCAACTGCCTGGCCGTTTCGTAAACGATAGATGGTCACACCAGTCAGGGGCATAGGCAGGGGACCCCCTCCGTTCCTACCCCATTTAATGCTTGCCATGAGTGTGCTGTAACGGCCACAGTGGTATCCTCTCTGTTCTTGTATCTTTAACATTTGAGGGTCGATCTCAGACACGCCTTCCCGGTGCCAGAAGTTTGATTCTGTAAGTTGAACCTTGAGTCTGTGGAGCTTTCCGACTTGGAGGATGGGCTGTTCACTGTGTGCCTTGGGGTGACTGTGCAGATGACACCCATGACTGAGCCATGAAGGTGACCTTTCCTAGAGTTGACGAGGCCGCTGTTCAGTCTGGTCAAGCTTGTCTTGTCCTCCTGTCCCAATGGGCTGGGGCCCCTCTGTCTCATACACAGCTTTAAGGGTAGGGTCTGCCATGGTCAGCTCTCTCCCCCAACCCTTCACCCTCTTGTCAGCCTGATTCCTCCCCTGAATTATAGGTTCAGTTGACACCTTTACTTTTGAGACAAGTTCTCACGATGTAACTCAGGCCAGCCTCAAGCCCTTAATCCTCCTGCCTCAGCCTCCTGTGTCTACAGGAGGCCTAGGCCAAGAAGGACTTCTGGAAATCCAGGACAGGCCTTCATGGATTACCCAAGGTCACCTTGGGAACTGGTCCCCAGGCAGAGCAGGGGCCTTGTGTGTGCCTACTGTCAGAGTGAAATAGGCAGAGATGCTCCCAAGGACACGATTACGTTTTCTGTATCGTAGGTGCCTCTTCCGCTGGACGGAGCCTTGAAAAAGCAGGAGCCACAAACCATCGGTGCATCAGGTGCCATATGCGCCACCTCTGCCCACAGTCCCCCCACAAACAATATCCATCCCTCCCCACCATGTGGCATCCCAGGGGTTTACAGAGCACCCAGGGAGCCTGAGATATCACGGAAGTTCCCTCTCTAGTGCCCGGTGTGTGGCCTGGCAGTGTTTTCTCTGGCACCCATGCTGGGAAGTGCTTCTTCAGTACAGATCCGATCCTGCAGAGTGGTAGTGCTCCACCTTCCCTGTCCACCATGCCCTCTGCTGCTCCCCTCTCTGAGCATACCCAAAGCTTCCCAGAGCCAATCCGGATAGCTGAGGGATGATGTGAGGATACTTGTAGGCCACATCTAGGACTCACCTTCACCTGGATGTGGAAAGAGAGCTGCTCATGTACCATTGGCTTCTCCTAGTGACACCTTGGTGACTGGGAAAAGATTTTTCTGGGTCTCGACTCAAGGTTGGGGAAGTCTGTACTCTATAGAGGAGGCTCATACCAAGCCTTGTGTGTGTGTGTGTGTGTGTGTGTGTGTGTGTGTGTGTGTGTGTAAAGGATGAATGCATCTTTTTCCTCCACTGTGGGCTGTTCTGCTCAGCAGAACAGTAGTTGAGGATGACAGTGTCAGCTCATTGCCAGCAGAGCCCTAGAGCCCAGCCTAAGAGACACTGATGGAGGCCGTCCCTGCAGAGGCCCTTCTGGGCTCTGCAGCTGTATCCCAGCAAATGATGCTCCCAGTGGAGATCAAGAGCACCTAGTAGGTGGGGACAGGAGGTCTCCAAATAGGAAGGCCACACCCCCATCCCTTCTGCCCAGAAGCCAGAGCACATGGAGGCACTCATTCACCTTCCTTTTGGTTCTAGAAACCAGGCCATTTAAAGGAGTTCTCTGTGGCCTCTGCCTGGCTTAGTGGGACCTGCCCAGATTGGCCTACAGATTGGAGGATCGGGAGCCCTAGCAATGTCTGCTAGCCCTTCCAGAGACTCAGAAGGTGCATGCTAAGCAGAAAGCTTGGGCAGACTGGAGCACGGTATGATGGCCACCGCTGGCCAGCCAAGCAGCTCCCTTGACACTTCTGTGACAACGGTGCTGGGCGCTAACAGACACTTACAGAGCACTTGCCGTACGCTAGACACTCATCCACATGCTTGCCGAGCACTAATGTGTCTAATCCCTCCAACAAGCCTACGAAGGGGACACTGTTGTTATACCCATTTTATAGTAAGGAAGCTGAGGCTCAGAGAAGTTGCCCACATTGCCTGAGTTCACACAGGTAGAGGGTGGTGGAAAGCTGAGGTTCTTGAGGATGTGGCCTCTGCCTCTTAACATGGCCGGTGTCACCCGTGAATGACATGTTGGTAGGAGAATGGGGACAGTTTAGTTTTCACTGGTACCAGACATGCCTGGAAGCCTTTGAGAACAGCTAGGACCAGAGTATGGGGAGCAGAACAGAGAGGGTCTTGGCTCTGGTGCCAGGAGGTGGACAGGGTAAGTCTACTTATTGTGAGGACCTTTAATGCCACCATCACCATGAGCTGGCATCTGGGAGCTCTTGGGCCCCACGAAGCAGGTCATCCTGGATTAAAGATAGGCAAGACAGACTTCCTAGAAAGCTTGATGAGACTTGGAAGGATCTCTGGGAGGAGGTGTAAGGAGGCTTTCCCAAGCAGCTGGACCACAGAGCCTGTTCTTAGGAGAATGCCTGCTGCGGATGATGACCTAAGGGGACAGTCAAGGATGACAGCCCAGGTCCCACTACAATGTGGCTGGGGCCCTTGGCAAGTCACTCAGCCTCAGTTTCCCCCCATGAAATGACTATCTTAACTCCAGCCTGGCTTCTTCAGAAGACTCTGAGGAGGGACAAGAGTTCCTCTACGTGAGAGAACTCTGTACAAAGCATGACACACTAGGGGAGGAAGCATGGATTTGATCTTGCCTCTCTGAAGTCACAGTGGCTAGGCTCAGCCACCCAGAGTGATTTCCTCTGTGAATAACTTCCCGCAACAAGTGAAGGGGTGGTGAATAGACTTGACCTTAGTGTGTCATGTGAGAAACCCTTACTGTCCCATGACTCCACTGACCATCCCCTTGCCTTCCACCTCTGACTTTGTAGAGTCCCCCCAAAGGCCTTTGAGCCAATCACAAAATACCATGCCTGCTCATCCTGTCTTTGGGGAGGCTCTGAAGGTTCTGAGAAGGCAGAAGCCATGAATCCCTGAGCTTTTGAAGATGACCGTAAGTGTCTAGTCTAGATAATACTTAGCAAGAGCCCTTCATCTAGGCACCTCTGGGAACATAGGAGGTGACTGAGCTATGTGCCACCGGAGTTATCTTCACCTAAGAGACAGCAATATAGTGGTGTGAAGCACAGATTGCACAGCCCAGCCCAGGAGGTTGTAGATGCTCAGGGTGGAGGCCAGAGACCTCCCCACTACCCAGATGACTCAGAGGAAGAAAGAGGACTCAGACAGATGGGATAGCACTGTGATTTTACACTCTCAGCAAGCACCTTCCTCCTAGCCTCCCTGACCTCTCGTATAAATAAGAGGAATGAACCTTGATTTAATTGGCCTCTGAAATGAGCTTCAGATGGTTCAATGAAAAGCGCTAACGAACCACTGGTGTGTACTAGCTCAACTTGGGAGTTCTTCATGATCACTGCTATAGCCATCACCACAGTCACTGTCACCATCACTGTCAACCCAACCATGACTGCTATTATACTCCACCATCACCTCCAACCGTCACTACAGCATCCCCACCACCTCCCCAACCACCATCACCACCGTCACCATCACCACCATCACCACCATCACCACCTTCTCCACATTATCACTACTACCATAACCTCCAAAATCTCCACCACCTCCTTTACTGTGGTTACTGCAGTTACCCTCAGCATCATCCCCTCTGCCCTCACCACCACCATCTCTTCTGCCATCGCTAACTTCACTAACACCTCCTCTCCTACAGTTATCACCATAACCACCGCCAGGAGCATCACCTGTACCACCACCACCATCACCAGCCAGCAGTACTACTGGCACCTACAACCCTGCCATTCATTCATCACATTTACCTTATTGTGATCACACAGAGGCAGGACCCACAACCCAATTACCAATGCCGCTCCTTGCGAGCCAATCGCTCCCAAAAGGATCAGTCAGAGCTTGGACATATTAGGCTGACCACACATTTTGTGTTGTCCAGAACAGTTCCAATTCAGACTTGTCCCTGTCCCCTCTTTCCTTCCCAATAGGCCCTGGTTTGCATCCTAAATTATGTGCTCACCCTAGTTAAGATTCTACCTGGCTTCTGATTGACTCCACAGAAGTGCTAACGTGGACTCTGGCTCGGAGGTTACATCATCACTGTTGCTCGCCACTAACGGTGTCCTTGTTCCCCTCCTGGATCCTTTCTAGGAAACCACTGAGAAAAGATGAAAATGGCACCAGTGTTGCTGAATATCCCATGAGCTCATCCCAGAGTAGCAAAGGGGTGGACGTCAGCACTGCGGTGGTGTGACTCGCAGGCCCTGGACCCACGGGCTGGAAGGGCACCTTGGTGACGCTGGTGGTCATGGATGACGGGTGGACATGAGCTGACCCTGTGCCTGTCCAAGACTTCATGCTTTACAGGCCTCGGCCTCCTGAAAGAGAAAGCATCCTCCTCCCAGGCTAGCTCTGGTCAACCCTCAGGGTGCAGCACAGACACCAGGCTTGAGCCAGGCTCCCCTGCATGTGGCCCCTGAGCAGCAGCCCCACCCAGGGCCCCCCATACCCTCCCTCCTGTCTTGCATTGGGTGCACTGACTGCCACCCAGTTGCCACTGAAAGCGCCTACTGCAATGAAAGTAGAGGGTCTGTCTGTCATCTGTCTGCCTGTCTGCCTGGGGCTGAAAGACATCCCACTTTAGTCAAAAGAAAGGCGACCCAGGGGCTTCACCCATTCTGGAAGCTTACTCTCAAGCAGGAAGCCCACCTGCTTCTCTGTGGACATTCTAACAAAAGCCATCGCACAGCCATGAGACAAATGTCCCCTTCCAAAGGTGCTTCCCACACATCTGTCCATAACTGTACCTGCCACGGTCTTCCGTCTCCAGAGACTGTGTCACCCTCCTTTGCCCACCCACAGCCTACCCTGACTGCATGACTGCCTTGGGAAGCAGTGAGCCCAGCCTGCATGGCCTCAGGGAGTGGACTCAGTGTCCCCCAGAAACCCAGGCTGGGGGTGTCCCAAGAAAGTCAGAGGTCCCCTTTGCACCTGCTCTGTCACCCCACACACAACTGGTTCTTCAGGGAGCATCAGTGTGAGCCAGGCCCTGCCTCACTGGGCAGAGGTCACAACTTGTGCCAAATCCATCTAGTCACTCTGTGCTAGGCCAGTGCTGGTCTGGTGGTATGTGCGTCCTTCCCTGCTTTCCCCTAACGGTTCCCTGAAGCCTAAAACTGGTTCTCAGAATGTTCCCAGGAGAAGGTGGATTTCTCCTGTGTCTTCTGGAAGTGGCTTTCTGTGGGTCATGGCTCTAAAGGCACCAGAGCATGGGAGGAAAGGCGATTGGGGAGGAACCCCCTGGCCTTGGTAACCCTCTGCCCATGGGCTTGTTTCCCTGGAGGTCACCCATACAGTGAGGAACATCCCTTGACCCCTGTGATGTGATAGCCCTTGGCCCCTTGCCCAGCTTCCCTCACCAGCCACATGTACTTGCTTAGAAGGAAGCTGGGCTACTGGAGGGCATCACCCCTACAGTGTAGAGATTCAGCTGAGGGCATTAGCCTCCTCCTCAGCCACCAGAGATCTTCAGGTGGGTGTTCGTGCTACATGAGAATTGCAAAGCCAGGGAAAATTGAGGGACAGGAAAATCAGTACCTTGTGGATGGATGCCCCGAAGCTGCCACTGTCCTGCTCCTGAGTCAATAGGTGCAGGTTAAGGGTAGGTCCAGGCATGTCTCCTGGAAATGACATTTGCCCTCCTTCGGTCAAGGACATGGTTTGGGGTTGGGTTTGAATTTCACCTTCATAGCATACCTTGGCCCTGCCATGGAGTTGCCAACAGCCTGCCGTGGGGCCACCGCCATCTCACCCAGGGGACACCTGGCAGTCCTCTTTGGATGTGGTTACAAGTGATGAAGAAGCCAGAGGAGGCAGATCAGGGACAGAGACAGACAGGATGAGAAGCCTGGCAGGCTCCACCCTAGTACCCTGTGGCTCACCATCTCACCCCCCACCAACCACCACCTTGATCTAAATTGAGAATAGGGCCACAGTCCCCTGGTGCCTGTGCCTGCAGCAGACACTGGACAGATAGGAAGGCTGGGCCCTAGTTGTAAACACACACACTCTGGAGCCTCACAGGAGAGCATAACAATTCCAACTCCCACCTTGGACTCTCAAGACCCAGGAGTGAGGAAGGGACACCCATAGCTCGAGGGGAGCTCTCTGCCAGAAGACATGAAGGGCTTGGCAGAGTCTGAGATGTCCATGCACCCACGTCCTGACCTTGGCTTAAACCTAGGAAACCCACGGTGTGTGTGCTATTAGCCAGCAGGGACCATGGCTGAGTTTCCACTGTGCTTGGCTAGTATGCATGTAAATTCTCGCTAGTGGGCTTGTATTATCCCACACCACAGTTAGGGGAAGCCAAAGGAAGGGCCTGTTTTAAAAAGTGTGTCCCTAGAGAACAGCATCCCCAAGCCCAGGACTGGCCAACTAGAGGGCGCCTCTCACATCACAGAAGCCACTAGTTTTTAAACCCACGACTGAAACATAATCATGTCAACCAAGAGTGTGAACTTAGAGCATCATTTCAAAAGGCCCCATGGCAACTCCACTAAGACCTGCTGGCCGAGCAGCCTGAATGCAGAAGTCAGGTGAAGGGTCCATATCCACGTGTTTCACCAGATGTTTTCCACGGTGGTCAAATCGTGTCAGAACTCAGCATCATTTAGAATCACTCAGTTACCAGGTGTTTCTACAAGCCTTCTAGAGGACATTTTGGATGAGAGGATAATAGATGTACAAAAAATAGTCATATTATATATAGTTATATATGTTTAAAGAGATAATTATCTATACAAATACATATATATATATATAAATACTGTATTCCAATCTGTACAAATATGACCTAAACAGCCCAGGTAGTGTGAGAACTGCATTGCATGAATGTAAATACCTGAACTCTGCCTTCTTAGCAATGCGTGTATGTGGGAGGTGACTGACCATGCCGCTGGTATTCTGTCTCGGTGGGCAGATGCATTCGTCAAGACTCAGCAGCCCCTTCTTCGCAAGGAAGAGAGCATTAAGACTTTTTTATTGTCAATAAAAATATACTTATAAAGATGGCTGTCACTGTTGTCTGTGGTGGGAGCTTGGCCCTGGGCATGCGTGAGAAGGAGCAAGCATGTTGCTGAGAACCCAGGGAGGGCTGGGCACTTTGAAGGTACTTTATTTCTATCGATTTATCCTAAAGTCACAGGCATGTGTTTCTATTTATTTCATTTTGAAGATTGTGTGTGTGTGTGTGTGTGTGTGTGTGTGTGTGTGTTTTGTCTGCGTGTCTTTAGGTATACCACATGTGTCTTGTGCCTTTAGAGGCCAGAAGAACCCCTAGAACCTAGAACTGGGATTATAGATAGTTGTGACATGAGCAAACTCACGTCATCTATAAGAGCAGCAAGTGATCTTAATGAAGCATCATCTCTCCAGCCCCAGGAATGGTACTTCTAAGGACAGCCCTGTCCTTCATCCTCTCACTCACCACCTCCATCTAAATTGAGCCACAGTCATTTCCAGCTTGCCTGGATCTAGGACCTCTATGATTCACACTGGGAAGTTTCCAGGAGAGTGGTCCAGGATGTTGTGGGCACACAGGCATGGGGAATCATCTGCACATGCTGGAGGAGGAGTGGGGTTGGTCCTGTAGCCAATGTCCTGGTACATCCGCCCCTGTTTGGACATCAGTACACAATCTCCTGGCCTGACATGTGCTCCAACACTGGGACCTCAGGAAGAGCAGGATCACCTCGGATTATCCTGAGCCTGGAGAAAATAGGGCAGGAGCCATGGAGGACTGTGTATAAATCCAGACCTGGCCAGGAAAATGCCACCAAGCTTCCATCTTTGTGTGGATGAGTGGGTTCTTGTACATGTGCCAGGAGGTGTGCTGGGAGAGCGAATGCCATTATCCTCATCTCTAGGGTAAAATGATGGATCTGAGAAGGGGCTATGATGGCCCCTCACACAGACCAGCCATCAAGGATGGGGGTGGGCTTGGAACCTAAACCTTCAGCACTGGACTCCGCTAAGAGTGAAGGGACCCCCAACATAGGCTGCCTCCTGCACTACTCATTTTCCATACTCCCTGATAATCAGGTTCCCAATCTTTCAGTGACTTCTGTAAGGTGGGGGACAAAAGAGCCCTGAACTAGGGTTGGGCAGGTCCCCAGCCTAGTAGGTTATCAGCTTAGGACAGGGGTTTAAACAAGGATCTGTGTCCCAGGCACCAGGAAAACGAGAGGAGTTGTGGAGATTCCTGCTGAGCCAGAGGTGGTTTTCTTAATACATTTCTCATTGATGTTTTCCTAGTATCGATGGGACCTGATGAGCTGCCAGCTGTGGGAACGCCCATTCACCAACAGGGGCATAGCAGACGGGCACTGTTACAGTTACTATCAACATGTAGTCCAGAAAAGCACCCAGACCACGCAGGCTTCTGACTTGGCTCCTTCGCCTTGGTAGAAACCCCACAAACTTCATTCACACTCCTGTGCACCCCAGCCAGGGTTCCACAGCCACAATCCTGCGACCAGCAGAGGAAAAGGCAGAGAGCAGCCAGCCTGTTGTGTGTAAGGCTCTGTCCATTTGTGCCCAGGAATCAAGCTCCAAGGCCAGACCGGCAGAGCGAAGAGGGCAGGCCATCGGCAGAGAGCAGCGGCACCAGACCCCTCCCAGGTGTCGCGTCCCCGCCCTGGCTATCCTCTCTGGGGTCTTTATTGCTAGCCCAGTGACCAACAGAGTTCCCTGCCGCCACCAATACTACAGCAACATGTCCAGTTGTCACCCACAGGCACCATACACAGTGGCGCCCACAGGGTACCCGGCCTGGCAGCTGGAGAAGAGATCGAAAGCCAGCCTTGGGCCCATGGGGGCACTGGCTGCAAGCCACTCTTTCTTCCTCCTTCCTTCCCTAAAGTGTGGCACTCAAACATACCATGAGGCGCCTGGAAGTCAGCCCTGCGCAGCCGCTGTAGCCCAGCTGACCCCCTTACTATAGGCCACCCCGCCCAACTAGTGCCCATGGCACATCCCAGCTCACAGGGCCTCTGGCAGTCCCCTTGATGGTCACCTGTAATGCTGTGTCTATCCCAACGCAGTCAGCCAGGCCACACCCCTCTTTTCCATATTGGGGTGGGGCACTTTCCCAACCCTGTCCTCCCCTTACCACTGGAGTCCCCTGAACAGGTGTCATCCAGCTCCTCTCGTCCCTCTGTCCCCAAAGAAAGCAACCCAGCCACCGACAAGGTGCCAGCTTTCCCCTCCTGAGGTCCCAGGTGGACACCTCACAGGTCCTTGGCTACTGGAATGAGCCTCAGCCTTCCACGTCCACAGCTGCCTCCTGGCTGCTCCCTTCCAGGCACCTACTCCAGGCCCCACCCCACTTCAGGTCCCTTTCTCCACCTGACTCCAGTCTTTCCTTTATCTGCTCCTCTGCCCACCTGCCTTTCCTCCAGTCCATCCATTGGCTACCATGTCTCCTTCCCTGACCTCGGTCTACAGCCTTGCTGTCCTGAGCCTCACTGCTCCCCTCCCCGCCCCACAACTCCTAGCTGGGTAGACCACATGTCTCTGTTGCATACTACCCTCAATCCTTAGCCAGTCCTTGTCATCCTTGATTCTTGTCGGGCTTGCCTCTCCCTGCCATCTAACATGCCATCCAGGTCCCTCCCGGAGGTTGCCTCCTCCCTCAGCCACGAGCACTCATGCATTCTGCACGGAGCCAGCTGCATGCCCTGCCCCTTTAGTCTGTGTATAGCTCTCACTTCCTGTCCCCTCTTGGGTATGACCTATCGCATCATCCCCTTTCATGTGACCCCTAAGTCCCTAGAGACTCTTAACCCAGTCATGCCCTTGCTGTGTCCTGCGGATAAAGAGAGGCACAGACAGGACCCCAGCCTTTAGGAGGAAGCTGGTGGTGGCAGCTGGTCCATAGTTTGTGTGTAGGCAGCCAGTATTGAGGGTATGGGGGCAAGGGACACCCAAGGCTGGCTTTCCAGCACGCCTGTACCTCAACTTGAACTCCCCTTTAAACCGAGGAGACACCCCTCTTCTATAGAGGGTGAACTAAGCTTCAGAAATTTTAAGCGGTGTCAGGGCTCAGAAAACAGCAGGGGAGCAGAGCTGCCATTGAGACCCAACTCTGAATAACTACAAGTTTCAATTCTTCCAACTTAGACGGGCTCATAGATTTCATAGGGCCCCTTACATGCACACACGCACACGCGCGCACACACACACACACACACACACACACACACACACACACACACACACACCACCTTCTCCAGACCTGAGGAGAGCGGCAAAGCTTTTAGCCATCCCAACCTCCGGAAGCTGGAGCTAACAATGATTGCTACACAGGTGCCCCGGGGCAGTCTCTTCCCTCTGACTCAGTTTCCTCACCTGGAAAGGGAAGAATGGGAACCGGCTGGCTCTTCCTCTCACCACATGTGGCTCCTCTGACTATTCCTGGCTTCCCTCCATTCAGTCACCTTAATCTAGCTTCAGAATGGCAATGCTGTCCGCCTAAGACAAGTGCTGGTTTCTGTACATGCTTCCTGCTCCACCCTGTTAGAAGGAAGACATACAGGAACAGGAACCTTCTCTGGGGCCAGGTTTTACTCGTTACCAAATCTCCAGCCCTCCAAACATCTGAATGTGTCTGATGTTGGAAATATTTGTTAAATTAACTGACAAATTTAACACAGTATACACAGGCATGAAGAAGAGCGTTTTATTTTGCACAAACACTCACAGCACGTGGTCGGGTATAGTCAAACCTGAATTCACTCACTTGGTGATATTTTGTCCTTCCATTTCACTAGTGTCATTCAGACAGCTTAGTTTCCTGTGGCTAGACACTGTGGTGTCATTCCAAGGGCTACTCCCTTCTGGAAGGCACCAACCTGGGCCTCTGAGCAGACCACCACAGTCAGTGATACATAGCAGCTGGCCTTAGTTCCGATGATCTCTGTCCTCTGCTGCAGAAGGCCCGACTTGGCTCCTTAGTCGGATGATCATGCTGTGCCTGGCTCTTCTAGCCCATAGGGTCCCCAGCTGCCCCCTGGTGCTCATGTTATAAATGTCCTCCTGATGTGTCTTACTTTCTTAGCCCCCGACCCTTGGGGATTCTGGCCTTTTGATCAGGCATGTGGGCCAAAGAAGGGCCGTAGACACTTCCAGAACTCCCAGGCACATGTCCAGCTCTGCAACTCTGTAGCCTCTTGAGGAAAGATACAGATGCCCTGACCTCCCACACTACCACCACCCCTCTTCCTTTAGCTGGCAATCCACCAGGGTCCAGAAGAGGCAGGCTCTCTGCTCTCTCATCCTGTCCAACCAGAACTTTCCCCACATACTGGCCTCCCTCTGCCCCCACCATCCCCAGAACAGACTGAACTGCGCTGTTTCCTGGAGAGGAATAAAAAAAAACATATGCAGTTATTATTTTCAAAATAGTATCCCCATTACAAACACAGTGCTGTGCTCACTCCATGTGACTCCAAATGCTGGCAGAACGTGCCATGTGGAGGAGGATTCCCCAGTTGCTCATTCAGACTTGGAGTTGTGGGGAGCCTTGAGTCAGTGCACGGAGCTCAGCAGCGTGGGAATGGCACGCTGAGGGACTGGAGCCAAGTGCCCATCGCAAGCTGTGATGTCTCTTCAGCAAAACAACAGCTGTCACCAGCATTACAGTCTGTAAGCGGTGACACACAGACCTGAGATGGGACAGGTCCCACAGTAGCTCATCCCTGCCTTACTAGCCGTCTTCCTCAGTGCTGAAGATGGACAGTATCTCTTCGTGTCCTTTTTATAGGGATGGAGAACAGTCACTCCATTCTGCGGCTACTGAAGCTGGAGTTTAGGCATCTGGTCACCGGGCAGGAGAACATGCGGGTCCTGACCCAACCCAGCTGTAAAGCCCATGTCTGCACAGTCAATTCCCTCTGGTCCCCATCGGAGCCCAGCTTCTGCCTCGCAGGTTGAAGACCCTCATCCTCTGCTGTCTGCCTGGTGCCCCACCCCATCTGTCTCCTGCTCTGCAATTCCCTATCCCCCGGGCAGTGTGACTGTCCTTACCTGGAAAGTGCAGCCATCCTTCAGCTTGATTATCCATGATTCCTCTCTTCTCTAAGTGGCCACTTGAAGGGGTGGAAATCAAGGTGGCAGCCAGACAGCCCCAGGAGGTACCTTTCTCCACTGGCCCACAAGGACCTGGCTAGGCTGTGTAATTAAAACGCCATTTGTTCCTGAAACAACCAAAGCCTCAAGTCACCTGTGCACCCTACAGAGTGCAGCTTGTGCCAGGGTCTCACCTCGGCACACCCACCTTACCTTAGCTTCTCTGCGGAAGAATTCAGCATGGGGCTAGGCTCTTGTTGGTCACATTGAGAGGCAGAGTCCTTGCAGCCCAGAGCCCACAGCAGAGGCGTGATACCAACCAGGAACAAGAGGCCCAGTGTGGAACAAAGAGCATGGTTTCAGGCGCTGCGTTGTCCTTTGCCCTTTGGTACTGCTGGCCAAGGGACTCTTGGGACCTATAAACTAGAGCTCAGTCTAAGCCAGGGGTAGCAAACCAAGAGCCTACCAGGCAAGTAGGTAAACAAGGGAGAGTTGCCAGGCCAGGGACCAGCTCAGAGACCACAGGATTTCTCTTTAGAGCCTGTGGTGTTGGTTCTGACCCTGAGGCCAGACCAGTGGTGGGAGCTAGACCACATAAGCCCAGATCAATGGAGGAAGCTAGACCATGCTGGAGACCACATAGTATTCAACCACAGGTATTCCAATCAAAACAAGAAATAAAATTGCAAGCTTACCACACAAAAGGCACTACGACAAGGTCAGCCAGCAGGCTGCCCGCTGGTGTCTTTGGGTCTAAATAGTTCTAAGTTGTCTTGCAGGTCAGGTGTAGCAAAGGACCTTCCCAGTGTCTAGCAGCTAGTCTCTGTAATGTACACGACTGAGGCTGCAGGAGGCAGACACATCCCGCTTCCTTGCTGAGGGACTCCTGCGAAGAGACTCCTTTTCCTCATCGTCTCTTATGTAAGGTTCATAGTTAAGGGATCGGGTGCCTATCTCACACCACCGTGAAGGTTAAATAACACCAGTACATCAAAAGTACATGAAAAGTAGTGAGCCCCTGCCAATGCTATCCGTGACTATAATTGCTTAGGGGCAGGTCTTTTCAGAACTGGGCGAATCCCACTCAGGAGGTTCCAAACTGAAGAGCTCATCACTGCAATCTCCAGTTCAGACAAGTTTATTTTCTTCTTATTATTAATTTTGTGTCATGAGGGATTGAACCCAGGGCCTTGTACACACTAGGCAGACATTCTACCATTGACCTACACCCTAAGTCCTTTATTTTTATTTAGAGACAGGGTCGTAGGCTAGCCTTGAACTTGTGATTTTCCTACCTCAACCTCCCCTATAGACAAATTCATTCTTTTTTAATATAAAAATACTATAATAACTGGTAAACTAAATGAGATTCAAGCTGTGATCTATAATTTTTTCCCATGGAAATCAATTCCCAAAGATAGAGGGAAAATACCTTTGTCAAATGAGGTGGCTCTGTTTTTGTTTTCTTGCTTTGTTTTGTATAAAACAGAAGACAAGCAATGAACAGCAATACCCCAGGAAAGCTCTTGTACTTCTCTAGCCCATGCTCTGATACAGCTCAACCAAGGCGAAACCAAGCGATTTCTAGTGGCGCTATGACTTGGGGACTTACAGCTTTCAGTGTAAGTCACTGCCAGCTGCGTGGCCCAGAACAGGCACTTAACTCAGGGGCATCCAGTATTTCAACTGCAAGAAGGGCGGGAGAATCAGGGTATGGTCTAGAAAGAACTTGGGGCCTTGTGGACACTCAATAGACAATGGCTCCCACGGCTTCCCTTGAAGGTCCTTCCTATAGGCTCACCACTTTCTCCCTAGCTCTGGGAGGCTCTGGCCAACTTCTCTTAATACCCCAAACATCATGGCTCATGGGTCACCCTTCGTAACACCCTGGTTTTATACTGTGCAAGGGATTTCACCCATTACATTCTACACAAGAACCATTATTTCCAAAACAGGTCATTTGCCCAATATACATATTTGCAAACTGATCCTATTAGAGATGTACAGTACAGTATCTGCACTGTCCAGCGAGTGCAGAGGCCCTCCAATCACAGCTCATCAGCCATGGAGGACAACCCATCTTCTCTGACCTGATCCAGTCTTCTTTGTCCTGTTGTCACTCGACAATGGAGATGAAGCTGTTGTAACCACTTGGCCTTAGAGGAGGCTCTTAGGGCTGAGATGGCTGGAAACGTCTCATTGTGTGGCAGACCAGCAGGCTTGCAAGGACATGACAAACAGTGGGGTCCAGGAACTGTTGACTAATGACCACATTTGGGCTCCCATGATCTTGTGGGTCTTGACTCAGATGCATTGGCTAAGAGAAAACCAAACAAGCCTTCATCTCTGAGCCGTCCTCTCCTTTCTCTGGCAGGCAGCTGCAGTCCTCCAGGGGTCTGTGGATTCCCATGGTCTCCCAGCAGCATCACAGTCCTCTGCCCACTGGAACTTCCCGTGGCCCCAGGATGGGAAGACCCATTTTACAGAAAGAAAAAAACAGAGGTCCAGACACAATAATTTGCCCAAGGTCAACCAACTCGTAAGAGGCATGCCTACTGTGACAAATCATTGAGAACAGAATCTTCGTACAGGAAGAGTAGGACCCATGACACTCTTCAGGAATCTCAGAAGGATCTGATGACACTGAAACCATAGCCTTCTCCAAGGGAAGGAAAACAACGACTCCCTGTCCTTCTCTAAGCCACGATTGCTTGCCATACCTGGGTCATGTGGCAAATTGCCCTTGCTTTCACAGCTTCATCTGGCACTGGTGTGGGGCACAATGTAGCTTAAATTAACATGGGAGATGCTTGGTTGGGAGCATAGTCCTTGGGCTGGACAGCCTGGGGACCAAGCTTGATGCTGCCCCTTACAAGCAATGTGACCTTGGGTGAGCATCTTTACCTCTCCAAGCTTTAGCAATAATTTCCTGAGTACCCTAAGCTTTACTAAAATGTGTAGCCTTTTAACATTTTTTTTTTTTTTTTTTTTTGCATTAAGAACCCTGTGAGGTAGAATGTGTCACTGTCCCCATTTAACAGATGAGGAAACACTAATAATGAAATCCAAGCCTCCTGAGGTAGTGTGGCTCCAGCTTGGTGATCTTTGGTGGCCTTTGCTGACCTGGGGACAAGGATCGGCAGACATTCTGAAGGGCCATGCGGTGGCTACACTAAGGAACTGTCTGGCCTGCAGTATTCATTGTAACTCAGCCCTGCAAGTACAACACAAGAGCAGCCACGGTCCACAGGTGAGGGCTAGCTGTGGTTTGTTCAATTACACTGCAACAGGACATGGACAGGAGCTAGCCTGTGGACAGTGGCTAGCCTGTGGACAGTAGCTAGCCTGTGGACAGTGGCTAGCCTGTGAACAGAATCTGGCCTGTGGGCAGTAGCTGGCCTGTGAACAGAATCTGGCCTGTGGGCAGTAGCTGGCCTGTGGACAGTAGCTAGCCTGTAAACAGAATCTGGCCTGTGGACAGTAGCTAGCCTGTGGACAGTGGCTAGCCTGTGAACAGAATCTGGCCTGTGGGCAGTAGCTGGCCTGTGGACAGCATCTAGCTTGTGGACTGTAGGTAGCTTGTGGACTATAGCTAGCCTGTAGATAGTAGCTAGCCTGTGGGCAGTAGCTGGCCTGTGGATAGTAGCTAGCCTGTGGACAGTGGCTAGCCTGTGGACAGCATCTAGCTTATGGACTGTAGCTAGCCTGTGAGCAGTAGCTAGCCTGTGGACAGTGGCTAGCCTGTGGATAGTAGCTAGCCTGTGAGCAGTAGCTGGCCTGTGGGAAGTGGCTAGCCTGTGGGCAGTGGCTAGCCTGTGGATAGTAGCTAGCCTGTGACAGTAGCTGGCCTGTGGGCAGTGGCTAGCCTGTGGATAGTAGCTAGCCTGTGACAGTAGCTGGCCTGTGGGCAGTGGCTAGCCTGTGGATAGTAGCTAGCCTGTGACAGTAGCTGGCCTGTGGGCAGTGGCTAGCCTGTGGATAGTAGCTAGCCTGTGACAGTAGCTGGCCTGTGGGCAGTGGCTAGCCTGTGGGTAGTAGCTAGCCTGTGGACAGTGGCTAGCCTGTGAACCACACCTTACATCTTTCCTGTGGACAGCATCTGGCCTGTGGATGGTATCTAGACTGTGATTTTAGTTTGTTGGTCCTTGACCTATGTGAATAGCTTTTCCTCGGGCAATTCTGTTAAAAATCCATCTCTTCCTAGCTCAGTTGCTGGAGGGCAGGTACAAGGTGACCAAGGAGGGTACTGGCATCTGCGGATACAGTATAGACTGGGTAATTTATGATCTCTGTCAACCAATGAAACGGTGGTGTATTGACCGCAGGGACAGAGTTGTGTCAAGCTGGGAATAAAAATGGTCACTGTCCTCAAGGGCAAGGAGAAAGGTGTGGGGGGAGCATTATCTGTAGGTGGCAACTGGGATTGAGGCCAGAGTCAGACACTGAGTTTTAAGGCTTTCACTACCAACCCTCACTGAGGATACAAACTCAAAGGGAAGTAAGGGCAGAAGCCTGGCCGAAGAATCAGGAGCAAAGACAGCTTGGAGAATAAACTGACATGGTCTACATGTGGCCGCGAAGATCTAGGTTGCCTGGGGTTATAGCTGAGCTTGGATAGGGTAGTCAGCAAAAATGGAGAGAGCAGTTAGCACTTCCTCCTCAAGCCAGTAACTCATTCTAGGAATCTTTGAATGGAAGCAGAGTGTGACAATTCAGACCTGGCCCAGGCCACTAGATAGCAAAAAAAAAAAAAAAAAGCATTTAATTTAATAGATATTATTAAACACATACTATATACCAAAGTCTGGGGACAGTGGGGACCGGAATGATACATGGCCCCCTCCCAGCCCGTCACCATTTACTAGTGAAATAATTATGTGCACAACTTACTGTAAAAAGAATATTCACAGAAATGCAGACAAGCGTGACTGGGGGCAGAGGAGGCTCCTGATGGCTTAAGAGGACCATTAGTAAGAATCTGTCAGTAAATTACAAAAGCATCACTTTGGTGCTCTAGCCACAGGGCCCAGGAGGCTCTCTGCAGGCTCTCTGAATCACCAAGCTCTATAATCCTCCCTGGAGCACTCCTGCACCTGAGGACTCATTTCCCCATGAGGAGCACATCAGACTTCCTAGAAGAGTCGGGTCCTGCTAAGTGACTCATTTTAAAAAGGGACGTTATCTTGAAAGGGAGTGGAGCAGATAAGGAGGGAAGCCCTTGTCTCTGAGTAATTGCAGCCTTGGAGGAGGTGAGCATCCAGAAAAAATCCTGGAGAGGTGATTGCCAGGATCTAAACGCTAGCACTGGGAAGTGACTTTAAGAAGCCCCAGGGTCACATGCATTTAATAGTCTGTCAGCATACAGCTTAACATCTTCTCTCTGTCAGTGTATTACAGGCCGGGAAAGAGATGTGGCTCTGGGATTGCAGTCAACTGCTAAGAGGTGAGTACTCTTTCACAGTTAAAATTCTGGTTTATGAAATGTAACTTCAGGGGCCGTGTTCCGTGCCAGTGCAGGGGCTCCTCTGGTTTCCCCCTGCAATCTACAGTTCTGAATGGAGTCCTATCCAAGCGTTAACAAAAGCATAAAATCCATTACTCACAAATCTAAAAAAGTTACCATAAATGCTATAGGAAAGTACATCCAGGAACCAGTGAGTTGAAAAATTAGTTTTGAAAACAATAAGACTTAGCCAAGTGTGGTGGCGCACGCCTTGGATCTCAGCACTCAGATCACTGTGAGTTCAAGGTCAGCCTGGTCTACGGAACATATTCCAGGACAGCTAGGGATACACAAGGAAACCCTTTCTCTAAACAAAAACAATAACAACAACAACAACAACAACACAACTTACCAGACAGGTTTGGAAAGTGTATTTAAAAAAAAAAAAAAACATTGGCACAGTTTAACCATCTAATTTCTAAGTGCACTTAGTAATGTTCCTTTGCAAGCTGCCTCTTTAACAAGGATAAAGACAAAAAAGATTCAGTCAGGTGTCACTGGATTCTGGTGACTTTTGTTTGTTTTTGTGTTGTTTTATTGCATTGTCAAGAGTAGAGTTTTAAGAAAAAAACACTACAAAGGTTTCAAAAACCCTATTTATTCTCTATCATCAAAAATAGCAACAGGGGGACTTTATACAACTTCTCTGTGAGTACCCACCAGTCTGTTTTTTTTTTATTTTTTTCTTAAAAAAAATAGAAGTTAGATAAAGAAAAATGATTTGGTTTTTTTGTTTTTTTTTTTAAAAAATAATGTAAGGAAACACTTAATCAGATAGCCCAAGGAGTCATCAGAAATATGTGTAGCAAGAAAGCTTCATTGTGGCCCTCTCCGGCCTCTGCACGTCTTTATACTAAACTAGAAAGAGAATGTACAGTACCAATGTTCCCCAACCTGCTTGGATCAAATTGTTTGTTTTTATACCCATTATTGCTAAGCCAGAGTGTTGACACTGGAGCCGAGGAGTCCACTCATAGAGGATAAAATTGAGAGGCTGCTTCGGAGGACTGGATCTCCACCTGGGCCATTTTGAACTGGGTGCACTGCAGCCATTTGCGGAGGGCAGCCAGGCTAGCACTGCTCTGGCCCGAGCCGGGCAGCGTCCTTAGGCTGTGGTGGTTCACGTGGTTCTGAATGGCCTGGAGACGGAGCTGGAGGCCGGCGGATAAGTGCTGTTAAGAGAGGGTAGACAGTTCAGTTCTCTTCACTAAGTGCACGAGTAATCAGGTAGGGTTGGGCAGGGCAGTCAGTCTACAGATAGAGCTCAGACTTGGCCTGAAGAAAGCATGCCTTTGGTAGTGCTGTGGGGTGGAGAATAGTGAGCCTGCTCTATGGTTCTACAGTTATCCAGGCCCAACTCCATCCAGATGATGATGAGCTCGTATTGACTCACTACAGTGGGAACATGAAACTCATGGCCAGCACCTGGCCTGATAAACTAACTGATCCTGAGCAACCACTCATATAGCACAGGGGCCTAGTACAGTGGTGCTCAGGCTCTGTAGTGGAACTTCCCAGTTTTAAATTCCAGTTTCCCCAGGGAAGGGGGTGGGGGAAAACAGGGTCTATTAGTCCATATTAAAGTTCTGTTCCCAGGTAAGGAGGGCATGTATTGATTTCAGGGGCTCCATAAGACACCTGAGTTAACAGATTTTCTAGAAGGGGATGTGGCCCATAGCAGATGCTCTGTACATTTTAATATTATAATGGTCTCTCTGTGCCCATGACAGTTGACATGGAGAGGCCACGTCAAAGCTCCTCTTTCCCCTGCTCCTCATCAAGCCCTCCTTTTGGTACTTTGTGCCATGTGAAATTGCCACAAAGCAGATGAACTGTGGGGCTGGCAGTTTGGAATGACTCCAGTAGGAAGGCTAGTGGCTTGTTTGGATAGTAAAAACCAGGACTGAAACAGGTTTCAGTGGCCTGTAGGTCCCTGCCCTGCTGGTGGCCACAGCTAGCCAGGACACTAAGGCTGCCTACACTGTTGACAGTTGCCCAGCTGGCCTTTGACGTTCCAGTTGTCTTGAGTCTACACCCTTTCCTTCCACCACGTTGGCTTCCCAACCTGGGGGAGGGGATCCAGGAAGAGTGCTTTTGCCCTCTTCCCCTCCTACAGACTCCAGGTACCACAGACAGGCACCAGTTGTGGATGGTACAGTGCTTGACTCTGTCATTTATTGCCAAGCCCCACTATATTTGCCACTGAGGGGTATTCGTCACCCCCAGTGAGACCTGGGATTGGGAAATACATCATCCACTTGAGGGTCCCCTTGCAGGATCTAGGACCCTATCCAAGTCACTGTTCTTTATGGTCTCAAATCTTGATGGGGGATGTCCTTCTTTATGCTGTGAATATATGTTTATCTTATTGGCTGATGAATAAAGCTGTTTTGGCCAATGGACAGGCAGGAAGTAGCCAGGCAGGGAGTATAGGCGGAGTTACAAGACTAGGAGAATGCTGGGAGGAAGAATGCACAGAGTCACCAGGGAGACACCATGTAGCCACTAAAGGAGTAATATACTGGAGTATTATGGGGTAAGCCACAGCCTTGTGGCAATACATAGTTTAATAGAAATGGGTTAATAATTAAGAGAGAGCTAGCCAGTAAGAAGCCTGAGCCATTGGCCAAACAGTTTATACTTAATATAAGCTTCTGCGTGTTTATTTGGGACTAAAGGGCTGCGGGGCCAGGCAGGACGGAAACTCTCTTCATGTAAAATGAAGGAAGTGGACTCTTCTAGCCCAATTCTGCCACCAAACGTTCAGTGTTACTTTTCTTGCTGGAATTCTCACCATCCTGGAAAACCAATCTTGCTATTAGATGACATCACTGGGTATGCTTGAGCCAGACTCCATGTTTATCCTCCTTAAATAGAGTTTGTCATGGATTGAACCTGCTCAGACCTAGGGCGGTGCCTTTTCCACCCCTCACCTTCATCTACAGTGAGCGGTGGGACCAGGGCTCCTAGCGATGCCCCCTGCAGGTCCCCTACCTGCCACAGGTCTGCCTTATTATCAGCCCATAAGATGAAGAGTAGGCTAAAATTGTTCTTTCTTTATAGTCAAGGGAGTAGAAATGCCCCCTTACAGATGCTGTGGATTCTCCAGAGGAGGCAGAGCTTCTGGACAGCCCAGGGGATGACTTACCTTTGTATTTGACTGGATCATTGGCAACCACATAGGGATGAGCTGTATGGAGAGAGACAGGAGGCCGGTTATTGCTGTCTCCCAGTCTCCCACAGCTGCTTCCATCAGTGCTCGGGAACATGGGCTGCACCGAATCCACTCAGCACCACAAGAGATGTGTGCTTGCCACAGAACCACTGTTACCAGTGGAGTCTTTTTAAGACAAATCCCACCGAGATGGCAGCCTCTGGAGACTAATAAGCGCCCCACGGATGCTTACAACACACACTTTAGAGTAAGTGACCGATGGTCTCTTGAAAGCTACCAAGCGTGGGAAATCAAAGTGTATTTATTTAATTAAATCCCCACTTTCTTGAAATGGGATTTCCTTGTCAGGATCTGTAGAGACTAGGCTCTGAGAGGAAGGGCAACTTGGTTTGCCTGAAGCTGGTAAAAGAGTATGATGGGGCAGTGAGATGTCCATGATAGAAAAACCCATGGAAGTCCCTGAGTAAGGTGGGGAGGAAAGACTAGACCCACGCACAGCTCCAGGGAGTGTGCGGGAAGGAGGGGGGTGCTCGAGGGGCGGGGAGGGGGCAGGTTCACAGGAAAGCCATGGAGGGTGTTTAGAAGGCAACGTGGAACTGGGAATTTTTAAAGTGTGGTTGCCCACAAGACAGAGTTTGTCTGTTGTGCCTCAAGTGTCCCTTCCTTGGGGACAGCAGCTCCCAGCTCTCTGCTCTGACCTCTTGGTCACACTTCAACCTATTAAAATGTGAGTCAATGTTCATAGCATGGTAAATCCAGAAGTCAGGGAAAGAACATAGTGTCACTTTCTGATGTGTCCCCAAAAATCTCATTGGTGGCATGTAAACGGGACAAGAGATGACAATCCTCCAGGAAGCCTGGAAATGTTGGTTTATTTGGGCACATCTCGGTACCTTCATACCCCGATAGGCATTGTGACACTTCACTCTGTGTTCCTTCAAACTGTCACCCCAACACAGCAGTAGGGCTGTTATGGATTAAATTGTATTTCCACAAAATCTGCGTCCTAGCCCACAGTGTCCTAGCCCACAGTGACTCAGAGTGTGGCCTTATTTGGAAACGGTGCTCTTGAAGATGTCGTCAGTTAAGGTGGAGTCACAGTGGAGTAGCAGGGCCTCTGGCATCCTCAAGTGGAGGGGAGTGGGGAGGAACACCATGAAAAGATGGGAACAGAGGGCCACAAACCAAGGGATGCCAAGATCTGCCAACGGCTATGATAAAGGCAGGAAGACACCCTCTCATTGGCCAGAAGAAGCCAGCCCTGCTGGTACCTTGCTGGCAGCCCTCCAGCCCTGTGAAAGAATGTATTTCTGATATTCAAGTCACCCAGCCTGAGGTCTTCACCATGGCGCCCCCCCCCCCAGGAATACAAGTGCTTTGGGAAGGGATAAAGCATGGACACAGCTGTGGGAGTTTGCAGAGCAATAAGTGATGTGAGGGACTCGTGGGTACCAAGGAGGGAGACTCTTAGGAGAGAGTCATGGGAAAGGGGCTTAGAAAACAAAGGCCAAGCAAGCCTCCATGAGCCCACAGATGACCTTGAATGTCGCTTTCCAAATTCAGAATGCTTCTCAAAGAGGAGCAGAGTGGCACCCCAGTCACCATGAACAGAACCATGATAGAGACAGCTGAAGAAAGATGAAGACATGGAAATTGGTGCCAGGGTATGATGTGGAGAGTGCTCGGTGGTCCAGGTAAACTAGAAGTATTTCCGGGCATGCAGAGAGAGTCTGCCTGCAGAGGCAGCTTGCAGTGGTCCGCAGAGACAGTCTGACTGCACGCGCAACCTGCCATGGTCTGAAGATGAATCTGTTATTTCACATGGCTGAAGTTTGCAGGGCAAACTGGAGGAGAGCTGCCCAGAGAAAGTAGAAAAGAAGGTCTACAGAGAGACAGAATGCCACAGATCCATGAAGACTCTGCCTGCACTTCAGCTGAAAACCAACGGGTATACATCAACAGGAAAAACAGCCAGCACTGAAGGAAAAAAATGATGCCAAGTGACTGGAGGGAAATATCCCTGGCTGGTCACACAGATCAGGAAGAGCCTGTGCTCACTGGATGGGTGTCCACAGAACAAGTGTCCATAAGGATGGGTGAATCTCACATTGTGTCACTGAAGAGTCACCAGCCAGGGAAGGTGCCACTCCCATCTCAACTGAGAAAGCAGAAAAGCAAGCCCAGGGATGGTTAAAAAGATGTTAATTATGTCACTGGATGAACCCAAGAATGTATAGCCAGCACCCAACAAGTCAAACCCACAATGCTAAGAATCCAGTTTAAAAAAAAAAAAAAAACCACCAGGTAAGACATGCAAAGAAACAGGAAAATGACCCACAAATGAGAAGAAAACAGTCAACAGAAGACAGACTAAAATGACAGACAATAGTCTTAGCAGACAGGATAGTAAAAGAATGGTTACACCTATTTTTTTATTATTATTAAAAACAGTTGTTGATTAAATGTGTGCGTGTGTGCGTGCCCGCATGCATGTGTGTGTGCACACATGCATGTGTGTGTGTGTGTGTGTGTGTACTTGCATGGTAGTAATGTGTGTATAGATAAGGAGGACAGAGAATTTGCAGGAATCTCTTCTCTATTCACCGTTAAGGACCCCAGGCAAGCAAGTGTCTTTGCCTGCTGAGCGTCTTATCAGCCCTCCTGTGGCTGCTGTGCAGAAAGATCAAGAAGAAGAAAAGCTGAAATTGTCAGATGGAGGCACTAAAGATAATACAAAAAACAACAAACAAACAAAGAAAAAAACATGGTGATGCTTCCCCAAATTTAAAACAATAAAAATCTCAGTAAACTCAGAAAATGAGAAACAGGAAGACAACTCTACTGAGATGAATCATGTTCCAACCCCTTTACAACAGTGGTTAAGATAAACTCTTCAAAGCAGGAAAAGAAAAAGGCATATTTTAACAGCTGAGGAAGTATAGGAAGCAAGCAGACTCCTGTTGGGAATGATGGAAGCAAGCAGAGGAAGGGTCACACCACCTCTGGGATACGGGGTGACTGTGAATCTAGAGCCCAGTACCCAGGGACACCTGATTTTTAAAGCCCTGCAAACTGGTTATTGTGATATAAACCTGTATTTCCAGGAACAGAGACAGGGGGATTACTGAAATTCAGCCTGGCCTATATAGTGAGACATTGTCTCAAAATATAAATAAATAAATATTGCAAAAAATATTTTCAAGACATAAAAAGCTAAAGTAATGAATTACCAGAAGGCTCATGTATGACATGTTTTTAAAAAGTTAAAAAAAAAAAAAAGGTAGATGCTTAAGCATGAAGAAATGGAAAATGGCCAACGTGACGGTTGGAGAGACGATGGCAAACACGGGCTGGAGATGGCTCAGTGGTTAAGAACACGTCTACTCTTACAGATGGCCCAGGCTCCATTCTCAGCACCTGTATCAGGTGGCCCACAACTGCCTGCACCTCTGGCTGCAGGAGATCGGCATCTTCTTCGGGTGTCAGCAGGTACCCACACAAGTGGCACACTCACACAGTCACACATCCACACACGCGAATAAAAGCAAAAACAACCCTGAAAAAAGAAATGGCAAATGGAAACCATAGAAAGGATAGTCAATTTTAGCCAGCTATTAGTGGTGCACGCCTTTAATCCCAGCACTAGGAAAGCAGTGGCAGGTGGATCTCTATGAGTTCAAGGCCAGCCTGGCCTACAGAGGGAATTCCAGGATAGGCTCCAAAACAATACAGAAAAACAAACAAACAAGTATAGACGTATAGTCAATTTTAAACCCATTTCAAGTCTCTTTAAGAGAGTGTTGATTATATAAGTCCCAAACAGCAAGATTATGCCTACATGGTGCAGGCCTGTGATCTCAGCTATTTAGGAGATACTGAGGCAAGGTGATTATAAGCTCAAGTCTTATTTAGTATAGATGAGCTCAAGGCTTATCTGGGCAACTTGGTGAGATACTATATCAAAAGGTAAAAAGTAAAAAAAAAAAAAATCTGAGGGTGGTTTCATGGTAGAATCATGTCAAATTGGATACTTTTTAAAAGTTTTGTGTAGCTAGCATGCACATAGCCTTAGGTTCAAACTCTAGTATATGACTATCATCATCATCACCATCATCATCATCACCAAAATCACCATCATCATCATCACCAAAATCATGCTTATAATGTGTGGTTTGGTTTATATGTAAAGAGCCAGGAGATGGGAATGGATACATGCAAGGAGAGTATAACTTGAAGAGCATGATTACTTAAAAAATATACACTACAAACTCAAATCAACCACTAAAAATAAAAATGGCATACATCTAAGAAGATAATTTAAAATACATCTAAAATCAATCTATAGGTCAAACAAGAAGCTAAAACAGAAAGCGTTTCTAACCCAGTGAAAGTGAATATATACCAACTTGAGGGAAAGTACTTAAAGCAGCACCTAAAAGGACACTCTCAATCTTCTGAATGCTGTGACCCTTTAATACAGTTCCTCATGTTGTGGTGACCCCCAATCATAAGATTATTTCATTGCTACTTCATAACTGTAATTTTGGTACTGTTACAAATCATAATGTAAACATCTGATATGTTACCACTGCTCTAAACACTGATGTTTGAAAACTCTCAAATTAATGACCCAAATTTCCATCTTAAAAAGTGAAACTATTGAAAATTATAATCAGAATTAAATCATACAATTGTCAATCTGAGAAAAGAAACAAAAACAGGATAGAGGGCAAAGAACAGATGAGAAATACAGAAAACAAGTGAAAATTTGATAGGTTTAACCCAACAATGTGACAAAACACATTAAATGAAATGGCCTAAAGACTTTAACCAAAAGGAAGAGACTATCAAATTGGATGCTTTTAAAAAGGCAGTTAACTACACATAGTCTGTAAGAAATACAATTTAAAAATAGACATAGTTTAAAAAAGTAGAAATAGATTTACCATCATAACACTAGCCAAGAAAAATCTACTCTGTTTTTATTAACATTAGAGAAAGTAGCTTTTAGGGGAAAATTTTTGCCAAGGATAAAAGGTGACCTTTCATAATTCAAGGCATCAGAGAAACACAATAACCCCAAATATACAATCCTGACAAGAGAGCTTCTTAACTATTATAATACATGAAATTGAAACTTGTAGAACTGGAAAGAGACAGAGAAAACCCACAAATTACAGTGCATCTAGAAACTCCTGTTCCAAAGAGGTTGCATAAACAGACAGAGAAGGAAGGACACCAGCAGGACAGACTTGATCAACACTCAACAAGCTTATGCTAACTGATAACAAACCCCATGCAAAAACAGCAGGCCCTTTCTCTGGGGAATGCTGGGTAATTACTAAGGCCATATTCTAAGCAAAATATAAGTTCCAAATGTTTAAGATGATTGAAATCACAGAGAGTATGTTCTCTGCCAAGAAGGAAATAGAAATTCACAATGGAAGGGCCTCAAGAAATGCTCAAATATCTAAACACTAAACAATTTACATCAAATAATCAAGGAGCCAAAGAAAGCAAAGCAAAGGAGCAGTTAGAACAGCAACCTACACGAAGCAACACAATATACAAAGTCGTTCTTGCCGCTCACCCAGATCTTTGAAAGACATTGGAGCTCTAATAACTGATCATTTATGCTGGAAAAGAGACAGGACAGAAATCAATGAGTTGTACCATCCCCATAGGACAGTAGGAAAAGAAGCACAACCTTAAGATCAAGTTTAAAAGAAAAAAAAAAAAAACAAAACAAAAAAACAGCAGCTGCATAGTGAGTTCAAGGCTGAGCCCCTCAAGACTCAGCTCATTCAACAGAAGAGAGATGGGGTTGTGGGAATAACAACAGAAAACAACAGAGGAAAATGGGTTAAATCCAAGCAGTAGTTACTTATTGTTTCTTAATCAAAAGCTAAATAAAACTGGTGCATTTTTAATCAGACAAATGAAAAAAGAAATAAAGGCCCACATAACCAACAGCTGGAATTAGAGTTGCAAAAGTTGCAAGGGTAATGTGCATACTCGGAACTGTATGGACAAAACTGTTGACCTAGATGACCTGGAGCAAACAGAAACACACTTTACCTGAATGCTCTGGAGCAAAGTGATACTTGAGTAGCCTCTATCTGTTTCTAAAGTCTAGAATGTAAACACTTGTCTGCAAAGAAAACTATAGGTCCAGATAGGGTCCCTGGTGAATTCTGCCAATAACTGAGGGGAAATAATACCAGTTCTACAAAAACTTTCAGCAAAGGAATATTTCCTAATCGATCCACAAGGCTATTATTTTGTACTAAGACAAATACAGTCACTAAATGAAAATGTTCAGTCTCTCTTTATAAACATCAGTGCTATAAAATTAAAATCAGAAAGATACAAAAAAAAAAAAAAAAGGATTTTTCAAAACTGCCACAGTGATTAGAACTTAATAAGCTGTTGGGTCCACGGTCAACAAAAAAGTTAGATGTATTCCTAATACTAGCAATGAATAATCAGGAGTTTAAATGCAAAAAAAAAGTCATAATAGCACAGAAATATAACAGGTTTGTGGCTAAAACTGACAGAAATATGATACAATAATTTTGGAAATATTTCAGAGCCATACAATACTTCAGAGAGAAATTGAACACGTACAAATGTAAGGATGGAGTGTGTTTGTGGGTTAGGAGACTCAACACTGTTAAGACTAAATTTTCCCAACCTTGGGACTCAAAGAAATCCCAACAAAATTCACAGTAGTCTGGTAGGAATTGACAAGCTGATTTTAAATTTTATCTATGAAGGCAAATTACCTACAAAGGTCAAACCACTTTGAAAAGACCGGACCATGCCTACTATGACATGATGGTCACATACAATGTGGCATGGAAACAATGTGGCATGGAAGTAAGGACAGCAATGGGCCAGAAGGAAGAACCCAGACATAAACATATACATATGCACCAGCTGATTTTTGACAAGAGTGTAAAAGCCTTTTGATAGGGCTGATAGACGTGAAAAGTTGCTTACCACATGCCTCACACCACACAAATCAGCTCTGAATGGATCACAGGCATGGGTACGGAGAAGAAAACATATAAAAACTGGAGTCAAAGATGTCTGACATAGGGCTGTGCCTGTGTAAACCCAGGCTTGGGTGCTGAGAAAGGAGGACTGGGAGTTCAAGTCCACATAGCAAGGCACTGTCACAAAAGAAAATGTAAGGATGGGGAGGGGGAAGGGGAGAAGGAAGATAAGCGTGAAAGGAAGGAATTTTACATAACTTTGGATTAGGCAAATATTTCCAAGAATTACAACATCAAAATGATAAAAGGAAAAAAAATGAGAATTGGACATCATGGTTCATGCTTGCAATCTCAGTACTGGGAAGATTAGGAGTCCAAAGCCAGCCTTGGGTACACAGTAGGTCTAAGGCAACCTTGGGTATACAGTAGGTCTAAGGCAGTCTTAGCTATATGAGACACTGGAGGGGGGGGTAAGAGAAAGAGGAACTTGATAAATAATACTTTATCAAAATAGTCTAGACAATGAAAGGGCAATCCATATGAAAAATCCTTGAGACCACATTCTAACGAAGGCCCTGTATGTCTCAATTCAAAAACAGAAAAAAAAAAAAAAACAAAACTCAGCCCAATAAAATATGAGCAAATAAAACAGATACTTCACCAAGCAAATATACACATAACAATCAAATGAAAAGACACCAACATCGTCTGTCAGCAGAGAAACACAATTTAAACCACAGCAAGATGCTGACACCCAACTCCCAGAATGACTAACGTTAAAAACTGGCTACATCATATAACAAATGCACATTATGAAACACCATAATGAGGCTCGAGAGATGGCTCAGCCATTAAAGGCTAGGCTCACAACCAAAAATGAAACATCACAATGATAATTACTACACATTATATTGGGTGTCACAGAGGAACTGGAATGCTCTGTACCTTGGAGACAGTCCGCCACATTCTTAGACAGGTCAGCAAACAACCTAGCCATCATTTCTGAGTATTTACCCAGCAAACACAAATCATGCATGCACCAAGATTTATACATGCATACTCACAGTGGCTTTTATAAGACCTCTCTGATGTCCAACTGACAAAAATGGATAAACCGTGTCTATACTATGGACTGCTATCAAACAAAAAAATTAATGGCCAAGTGATGCATGTAACAACATAGATGTATCTTAGTATAATGGTTCTAAGATGAAGAAGGCAGAAATATGCATGCTCAATATGAATCCATTCATAGTAAATTCTAGAGTATAAACAATGACTGAAATCAGATCAATAGTTGCCTGGGGTCAGGAAGTAGCAGAACAGAGAGGCATTGTAAGGAAGTATAAGAATGTTCTGGGGGGTGGCAGCTATGTTCATTTTCTTGATCATGATGATGGGGTCACAGACGCAATTGAGGTAAGACTAGTGGGACATAGTGGGATGTTAGTGAGCAAACATGCTGACCACCAAGCTGAGAACCTGAGTTCAACTCTGGAGACCCAGGAAGTAGGGAGAAAAGGCTTCTGAAGTCACCCTTTGATCGCCACATGTACTCCGTAGAAGTGCACCTACACAGACACACACACACACTCACACACACACACTGATCACACATGTACTCCGTAGCAGTGCACCTACACAGACACACACTCACACACACACTCACACATGTACTCCATAACAGTATACCTACACAGACACACACACACACTCACACACACACACTGATCACAATGTACTCCATAGCAGTGCACCTACACAGACACACACACACACTCACACACACACACTGATCACACATGTACTCCATAGCAGTATACCTACACAGACACACACACACACACTCACACACACACACTGATCACACATGTACTCTGTAGCAGTGCACCTACACAGACACACACTCACATACACACACTGATCACACATGTACTCCATAGCAGTATACCTACACAGACACACACACACACTCACACATGTACTCCATAGCAGTATACCTACACAGACACACACACACACTCACACACACACACTCACACATGTACTCCATAGCAGTATACCTACACACACACACACACACACACACAGAGGATCACACATGTACTCCATCCCCCCACACATGCACATGTGATCACACATGCACTTCATAGCAGTACACACACAAATATAACAACAATGCACATCATAGCAGTACCTACACACATATACATGCACTTAAGATAAATGAATAATTGTAGAAAGAATTGTAAAAGATGTCAAGGCTCATCAAAGCACACAACTTAAATATGTCCAGTGTAGCATTTGTAAATCCATGTAAATTGCACTTTTACAAAACTGCAAAGCATTAAATCAGGTAGGACCATCCAGCTGCCAGTTTTTCTCTCTGTTGACTCTTTGCTGTCTTGAGCTGGGTAAAACATTTCTCGCATTTGAACCAAAGTGTCTGGTATCAGTTGAGGATTCCCTGCACATGGGTGCTTTTCCCCATCACAGCCTGAGGGGGGGGCAACAGGGTCTTTAAGGAAGAGTGGAGCAAGCTAAGGAGGGCAATAGCAGGCTGCAACCTGATGCTCTGCTCTGAGTGGTGATGGTGGAGGCCAGGGCAAGAAATGTAGAGTAGAAGGTAAAGGAAAGATGTGGTCAGGAGAAGTCATCATTGGGATAAAGAGTATGGATGGCAGATAGAGAGGAAAAGGAGGAGCCAAGAGTGAGTGTAAGCTACTGCAGATCTGCCTCTTGGGGCTTATACCGTGTGGCACAGATAGCCCTGCTCTTACCAGATCCTCCTCATTCTTTAATCTGACATCATACTCTTCTGTTTCTGGAAAGATGATGCGTGCTTGAATTATCTTCTTGTACACTTACACTTAAAATAATAACACACGAGACTAAACTGTGTCAGAGAAAGCGGCAGGTGACAAGTCAAGCAATTGCACAGTCATTTCTTTAGTTTTCTGGATGGCTTTTGCATTGTCATAGGGCTGTTTTCAAAGCAATGTTCCCCATTTGTTTTAACTCCCGTGTTATGCACAGCCATGCTCTCTGCCATGAAAGAATGTGTCGCAGCGGTATAGCGACATAGTGAAATAGTCACATAGTGAGACGTTGCAGAAGTCATATCCCCCAGCCCCAACTGCACACGTTTAAACTGAACCTACCCCTTCCTCCTCTTTACACCATACATGCAAAACAAACCCATGCTTATTTTTAGCAGTATGAAATGATCTATAAGAATCATAAGTTTTTCCTACCTTGACAAAAATGGTTGAATTGCATTCTTGCAATGCCTCCATTAAACTAATCACATGGAGACACACCATTTCTACCATCTGAAACAACAAACATCATAGTCAATTCCATTCCCAGTGAACTAGAAACCTGTAAACTCAACAGCAGCCACAGAGGTCCATCCAGAAAGTCTCCCTGCCTAACGACTAGAGACCACAGAGTGGCTTCTGTTCACCTCCAAAACCTTACACCAGAAAGAGACTTTCCAAAGAGCCTGAGGCTGTGGAAAGGTACTTCCTTCCCCACTCAGAGTGGGCTGCCGTTGAAGCTCAGGGATGGCTCTCACTGATATGCAGGGCACCGCGGTTCTCATTGGAGGGCACATGGCTTCACTGTCGTTCTCAGCATCCGTCAGGACCAGTCTCTTTCTCCATCATGATCCTTCCTCAACTCACACGGAGGTCTCATGGTTCAATGTACTACAGATCTTCCTCTCAGATCTTATCCCCGTGGCAAAGGTAGCCATGCTCACACCAGATCAAACAAGATTGTATCCCTCCTTGGAAATCCTTAGGGGTGGATTTTAAATCCCAGGGAGGTTTTACTTGAATGCTTTACCAAGTTGAATAAACTTCCCAGAAAAAGAAAATAAATTAAAATTCATATGTAACATTATCCCTAAGAAACACTTTGGGCGCATGCTCACTTGCACCATTTGGATATCAGGAGGGATTTGGAGAACACTGACACCAAAATGCTGACCCTGGATGAAAATGCTACTCTCTAGCATAATGTGGAAAGCGCCAGTTTTCGTGTCCCCAAAATGACGTAGGATCTGATCCCTGAGTTCTTTCTTGGTCACAGAACTGTGACCCAATAAATGCAATTATCTCCTTACAACTAGGAACTGGTTTTGAACTCTAACATGAGCATAACTCCCTTTTCCGAACCAAAAATCCTTCCATGTGTGAAACCGTAGTACCTCGTTCCCCAGAGAAAAACAAGTGCTTTAATAAAGAAAATACATAGTCTTCTTCCCTTACAAAATGTTAGCAGAAAATATTCCTCAGTTACAACGCCAAGCTGGAATACCTCTGTGGCCAGTGTGGCTGGTGTGGGGTCCTGGGCTCACAGGAATGTGCTTCTGGGTACTATGGATTAGCATTGCGCCCATGGAACCCTTGTAACCAAGACACTGGCTGCTGCCCCTTCAGCTGAGAACCCTCTAAAAACCAACAGAATCCCAGGATCCCTCACAGAGAGCTCCCACACACCTCCAACTGGCTCCAGAAGGACCATCTGAGGTTGCTTAATGAAATGGGAACAGGCTACGCATCCACCAGATGTTTCCAGTGTAATCTGGAATAGCCCCTCTTTTGGCTTTGAGACTCGGGCAAAATGATCTCCTGTGGTTAGTCTGCTCTCAGACTATGCCAGAAAAATTACCCACTGGTGGAAGCTTACATACATTGCTTTGGAATCCAAACCTGCCGTGGCCTTTTCTCCTAATTGCCTGTCTCTACACTGTTTTAAAGGTAGAAATCTCATACAGGGTTCATTTAGTGCTAGGTAGAAAGGACAAAATTTGTGTGCTTTGTATTTGGTTGTTTTGTTTTAGTATTCATGACCTATATGATATTTTGATACAGTGGCGTGGCTAAATAAAGCCACTCAGCACATGCTATGTTGCATACTTATTTGTGGGTTTATGGCTAGAAGTGGCTTAGACATTCTGAGATAGTGTGAGCTCAGAGGGGTCTTCACGAACTCACCACTTTGTTGTGGGCCATCAGCTGGAGGATGCTGGGTGTCACCCTGCTCCAAAACTCTAGTGCTGTTAGTATTGCTGTGAAGCTGAATTCATTCTGATTTTGGACGTTTGTGGCCACGGCACTTTGTTCGCAGTACACTGTCCAGAGCTGAGCAAAGATGAAGGCGTGGAAGAGGGAACACATGTGCAGCACACAGGTCTGGAAAGGAAGAGGACGGGCATTGCTCCACGCTCCCGGCAGACGGCCTCGCCAGGGAGCACAGAGGGCACACGAGGGAACAATCCCAGCTACAGGCTCCCGGCTCTGGGCCTTGAATGGGCTCTTCTCTGCAGTGTGAGTGTGCTCAGAGAAAAGCTGCTTTTCCAGGAGAACACACCTAAGTTTGCAGAGTAAATCTAACCCCTGCCTTGTCCCTTTATGAGACTGACATTTCTGTCCCTAAGCTGGGTTGAGAAAAAGTCATTCTCTGGGCGTTGGTGGTACACGTCTTTAATCACAGCACTCAGGAGGCAGAGGCAGGAGGATCTCTGTGAGTTCGAGGCCAGCCTGGTCTACAGAGTGAGTTCCAGGACAGGCTCCAAAGCAATACAGAGAGAAGGAAGAAAGGAAGGAAGGAAAAAAGGAAGGAAGGAAGGAAGGAAGGGAGAAAATAGTCATTCTATTTTGCCAGGTCAGCATGTTTCCACATCTACAAAATAGGGATAAGTAAGGGGTTGGGCGAGGAGTACATGAGAGGCAGGCAAGACCCTCTGCCCTGCCCTTAGAATCTCATGGTGCAGAGCAGTGTCAATGGAAGGCCTATCTGTGGATCTGTGGCACACATTGCCACGGCTCCTACAACACGGAGGCTTTCCACAGACTACCTCCACAGTCCTTAAGCAGTCCTACTATGTGCTTCACCGATGAAGAACTGAAGCTGGGAAGGCTAAATAAACTCTTTCCAGTTCACAAAGGTTGTGAGACGCAGAGGAAGCCCTGGCTGACTGATGGATGTCTTGAGCCAGTGTGTGTTATTGACACGGGCATGGCAATGTCAAGGAGCATAGGGATGGCAAAGCATTCGTCTGCTCCATGTACAGATGCTGATAGTGAATGCACAAAACGTCCACCATATCTCCCTGTCCCCAGATGTCTATAGCTTGAAGACTGCTCTCCTTACAGAGACTGCTCCTATGAGATTGGTTAAACTGGCCTCCTTGTCCAGCTGTACACCACAAACTGCCTCCATGTTTCTCTGTACATAATAAGCACACCTCCTGCTTCAGCTGTATGCAATAACCCTGCCCCTCTGGTCAATTCTAATAAAACACACTGCACTTCTGGGCAGTTTAGGCTTCTCTATCAGTCCTGTCTGCCCAATCCGACCTTTTCTTAATTCCCCCACTATCCCATCAGGTCAAGTCCCTTGAGCCATGCAAGGATGGGACTCAAAGGGACAAGTACCACCCTTAAGGATCAAACATAGCTTTGGGTGGAGACAGTCCCTTTTGCAAGCATCATGTGTATCAAACCGGTAGGCATGCTTACTTTCTCAGAGAGCTTGCTCAGGCCTAAGTCTCAGCATCTCTTAACCCCCTTGGCTCTTCTAGAGCTTGCCTAAGCCCTGGGACTGGTCCATAGCTCTAGGTAGCTGACTTGGGGTGTCATGACTTACATCTGCCTGGGCTTTCCTACATTCCCTTAAGGCTGCCATCTGTTTGCAGTTTGCACACTCGCTCTGTATGGGTGACTACGGGGTGCTCTGCTGAGTGACATGCTGGCCCTAGCCTTATTTCCATCCTGTGTGTTCATGTGTCCTAAAGGATTTGAGTTGAAAGACAGTACACAAAGGACGAGATGGGGCATACATCCCTCCAACCATCCCCCCTCCCCACACTTCATCCTTATTTCTGAAAACTGAGCACAGAATTTGTATTGTATTTGTAGCCTGTTATTTCTCTATATTGTTTTGAGACTTTAAAAAAAAAATGCATGGGAAACCAACTCTTTCTTGCCTCTATAATTTATCTCCATAAAAGTAAGCCAGAAAACAATTTAGGGGGAGAAAAGACAGCCTGGGAATTTAAACAACTCTAAGTAAGGCATTAGCACAGAGTTACTTTCCCAACAGCCACAGGAGGGTGAGCTAAAATGCCTTTACTTCTCAGAAGAAACTAATTGGCTGATAAGGGTCCCATTAGCAATTCCAATGCACTTGGTCTGAATCTTGCAGAAATCACTCACCTTTGATTGCTCTGGAAATCCAATTAGGATGACAATAAGGTGGTCTGCGATGTGGGAGCCCGCATCCAGGGGTATGGGAAGGCAGGGGGAGGAGGCATTGGGACAGACTGCATTGTGTGTGAGGGACCCCAGGAGCAGCCAGGACAGCAGCCGGATGTGGGAGACACACTCAATGAATTCCTTAGGTCTGTTGGAACAGAAAGGAGGACTTAAGGGTGGCTTTACACTTTCTCTTCCCTTCAATGCCAGGGAATATTTAGTGAAAGAAGAAACCAAGGTGTGGTCTCACAGGCAAATACATAAAACAAAATACCAAGGCAATCATCTGATCTATTTGTCTTGCTTTCTGCTCTAATCCTGGATTTTCCCTTCAGGAAGGAGCAGCTTTGGTGGGACAAGATTCTGTATCCTCCAGCCGGTCTGGCTGTCTCTTTGGCCCTTTTCCAAACTCCTTTCTCTCTGCTATTCAGAAAGGTCTCCCCAATATTTCCATAAAGCTTCAGCACGGCCATGAGCTCCAGCTAAATCTCAGGGATTCAGGACCACGTCTGCTCATCTGCCCCTCCCCCCCATATTAAATTTACTTTATGTATGTAGATGTTTTGCCTCCATGTTTATGTCTGTGTACCATGTATGTGCAGGGCCCACAAAAGCCAGAGGGTGTCGGATCTCTGGGGACTAGAGTTACAGACAGCTGGGAGCTGCCGTGTGTGTGTGTGTGTGTGTGTGTGTGTGTGTGTGTGTGTGTGTGTGTGTGTGTGTGTGTGTTGGGAATCAAACCCACAGGCCCTGTGGAAAAAGCAGCCAGTGCTCTTAATCATGGAGCTGTCTCTCGAATGCCCACCCCTTTAAAAATAAGAAGCACCTCACCCTTGCTGCATTGCAGAGGGAGGATGGTAGAGCCAAGGTAGATAGCGGACCACAGCTTTGTTATCCCTGTGGTTGCCCCGGGAGATTTCCATAGCTGCGATCTGAGCCAGGCCAACTTTCAGATGGCCACCAAATGTATCCTCATGCAGAGGCTGGGAGCATGTCTTCATGTGGCTCTGTAAAATCAAATGACACTTGGAAGTCAGGCTCTTCTCAACCCCACCCCATAGCACTCTGGGCATACAACCTACTTTACTTCTTAAATGCCTTCCCACCATTCTTAGGTGAAGAGCTGGGGATCGGCAGTGCGTGCTGCAGGACAGGACCAGTGGGATCAACCTGTGACCTATAGAGCCAGAGTACCTATTGTCCAGGCCTCTGCATAATAATGGAATACCCCACCCTCCATCCTGGGCTCCATCATGCTGGCCCTGCTGCCCACTTCTCTGACTGAAACATTGCCTTTCTTTGATGAATTGTTCAAGTATCACTTTCCTTAGACTGTCTTCCCTGAGCTTCCTGGCCAGGCCCACGCCACTTTCTACTGCTTCTGTATAGCAGTGTGAAAGCCACAGCTTTATTCACTAAACCTGGCTTCCTAGCAGACTCTAAATTGAATGAGATAGATAGAAATGGGTTAATATTTAATACAGAACTAGCCAATAAAAAGTGCTAATAACAGGCCAACAGCTTTATAGCTAATACAGCGTCTCTGCGTGTTATTTGGGGCAGACACAGCTGTGGGACCAGGATGGGGAGAAAACTACATGTGGCGTAACAAAACGGCACCTACAACGTGGGACCCAAAAACTTTCACTTAAAACTTGACAAAAACTTAAGAAGAGTTTTAGAAACAAAAAAACAGAGACAAGCACAGCTTCTTGTTAGCAGCATTTTTCTCGGGTGGGCTCTGTTTTGCTAGAGACAAGCAGAGATTTGTGAGGCTCCTTTAAGGGAGGTTTCCTAATTCAACATAAAAGACAGACTCCAATAAAGAAAACCTCTCAAGGTTTACAGTGTGTTTAAAAATATACATAGGCTTGGGAGAGAAAAATAAACAGGATAAAGTAGTTTTTAAAAAAAATAGAAAGAGAGTAGCTGGGTGTGGTGGCACACGCCTTTAATCCCAGCACTTGGGAGACAGAGACAAGCAGATCTCTGTGATTTCAAAGTGAACCTGGTGTACAGAGTAAATTCCAGGACAGATAAAAGTTACACAGAGAAACCCTGTCTCAAAAAATAAAAAAATAGAAGTAGAAGAAATAGAGTAATAAAAAAAAAGCCATGTAAAATGGAAAATACACAGAGAGTGGACACTGTATGCTATTGTGCTGTCTCTGAATTGCTCAATTGCTAAGGAAGAAACAACAATTGCTACAATACACTTGATTATCAATGCTGCTGAATTAATCCAACTTATATATTTTAAAAATGCTTTGACTTCAAAATTTAAATCTAAGGACAGATTACTGGGGAAAAGAATTTCTATTTTTGTTTCCACAGAAAATGAAAAGCTATGCTTTCCTTCTAGACTAACATGGTTTGATCAAGCAAGACTCCCTGAAGCAGTGTCCCATGTGATCCAACATTCAAAACAGCTGGGACAAGGCAGCCTTGCAGACCACTACAGCCAGGATTTCTGCATCTTCTTAGGATCTCCAAGACAGCGCCCCCTACCAGTAGGAAGCAGTTTGAAAAGTACAATGCCCAAATTCCCAAATATTGTCTATAAATGTTTGTTTTCATTTAAATGGGATTGGTCATAAATGGTTAATGATCACAAAAAATCTCTTTTTAAAGGTAAAAAGGGAATTATGGTATAGAAATGAATACTTTGGAATGGATTTTCATTTATTGATACAAATTTAAGGTCAATTTTGTGACATGTATATTTCTCTCTTGTTTAGGTATTGTGTTTATATAGCTCATTTAGAAATGTAATGTATAATTTAGCACAGATTATAGATAGTTGCTTATGATAGTTAATACCTAGTTAAGTTAGTTAGGTTTCCTAGATATACAGAGATATATTTGAGATGGAAAATATTCTCCAAACCTTTCAAAGATCTACAGAATATGGCATTTAAAATGGTTTAAGGTTTTTCTTAATAGTGAGGCACAACTGTTCCTGGCGACACTACCTGTATCAGAAAGGAAGATGGACATGGAAGAAACTCGTTATGGAGTTTACTTCCAATATGGCAAGACTAGCCATTTGGGCAAGATACTGCTCTTGTCTGGAGTGTTTAAGTTTATGCTGTATAAACTGGACATGCAGGACCCACAGGAAAGTGACTGCTGATACATGATGGACATTGCTACAGGGTTCCTGCTTCATGGAAGAGTCTGCCAGACATTCTACAGGACACAGAAAAAAGTGACTAACAAGCTGCCAATACAGGTGGACAGTTTAAAGTTTCCTGCTTTGCTGAGGAGTCTGCCATACACACTATGGCCTATAGGTTGAAGATGGAACATTACAGAAGAACTTCAGGTGATTGACCAGGTAGCAAGATGTCTCTGTCATTTCTAGAGTTTATATCCTTCTGTGGTCTTTGATGGAGTTGAAGACAGATAGTTATGGTTATAGTTTTCCTTAGTTAGGATTAAAGATAAGTTACATATAGGACTTTTGACTCACAAAGATAGGATATATAATAGGATATTTTCTTTAAATCTTGCTAAATGTTAATGAACTAAATATTGTTAACTGTAGTTCTTATTTGATAACTGTTTTGTTATATATTTTGCTATATATATTTGCTATATATATTTGCTATATATATATATATATATATATTAAGGTTAAAACCCTTCTTTTTATTTTGGACAGAAAAGAGGAGATAATGGGAGATGTCATTCTGTAAATATGTTTCTTTTATTGCTTAATGAATAAAGTACTGTTGGCAAATGGGAAGGCAAGATAGGCGGGACTAGAGGACAAGGAGGATTCTGGCAGTTGTAGGAGGAGATTCAAGATGTAGGGACTTCAGAAGAAGGTAAGATAAGACCACATGGAAACATTTAAATTAATAGAAATGGGTTAATATTTAACAGACAGAGCTAGCCAATAAGAAATGCTAGTAATAGGCCAACAGCTGATGCGGCTGTGGGTACAGGCTGCCAGGAAAACTAGTCATAACACCCCTCACCCACCACACCCCTCACCCACCGCCACACCCCTCACCCACCACACCCCACACCCACCACACCCCACACCCACCGCCACACCCCACACCCACCACACCCCTCACCCACCACACTCCTCACCCACCACACCCCTCACCCACCACACCCCTCACCCACCACACCCCTCACCCACCACACCCCACACCCACCGCCACACCCCACACCCACCACACCCCACACCCACCACACCCCACACCCACCACACCCCACACCCACCACACCCCACACCCACCACACCCCACACCCACCACACCCCACACCCACCGCCACACCCCTCACCCACCACACCCCACACCCACCACACCCCACACCCACCACACCCCACACCCACCGCCACACCCCTCACCCACCACACCCCACACCCACCACACCCCTCACTCACCACACCCCTCACTCACCACACCCCACACACCCCACACCCACCACACACCCCTCACTCACCACACCCCTCACTCACCACACCCCACACACCCCACACCCCACACCCACCACACCCCACACACCCCACACCCACCACACCCCACACACCCCACACCCACCACACCCCACATCCATCACCCACCACACCCCTCACTCACCACACCCCACACCCACCACACCCCTCACTCACCACACCCCACACCCACCACACCCCACACTCACCACACCCCACACCCACCACACCCCCTCACTCACCTCACCCCACACCCACCACACACACCCCTCACCCACCACACCCCACACCCACCACACCCACCACACCCCATACCCACCGCCACACCCCTCACCCACCACACTCCTCACCCACCACACCCCACACTCACCACACCCCACACCCACCACACCCCTCACTCACCTCACCCCACACCCACCACACCCCTCACCCACCACACCCCACACCCACCACACCCCACACACCCCACACCCACCACACCCCTCACTCACCACACCCCACACCCACCACACCCCACACCCACCACACCCCTCACTCACCACACCCCACACCCACCACACCCCTCACTCACCACACTCCTCACCCACTATACCCCCCAAACAAACAATAAACTCAACAAATGCACTGGGGTTTTGCTCATATGTAAACTGAATTTTGTTCTATCCCCTTCATTATTTTTTTAAAGAAGATAGCTTCAAAGTATATACAAACAATGACTGGCTTGTGCTTGTGCAATGGACCACAGTCTTCCTGTATTGTCTTATATCCATCTTGAGCACGTTAGGCAAGGGAGGCGCCTGCTGACTCCCTTAGCAGAGGAGGAAATGGAACTGGAGGCATCCAGGCAGCTCTGGCTGGGTAGAAGGGGAATCCACAGGGCTCCCTCTGATGTCACCACTCCCGAGGAATGTGACTTTGATTGACATCAGGACCACATGGCTCAAGCCTTAGCTTCTACATTTTTAATGGGACTTATATTGAATAAGGACATTGTCAGAATGGAACAAGTTGACACCTCTTTCCTCTTTTTATTTTGCAGAACTACTGGACTCCAATTCTTCATACCCCCCCCCCCCAGAAATGGGTTCATTCCTTAAGTGCTGCAGCTGCTCCTGCAGGGAGCAACAAATTGTGGCTCTGCATTATTCTCTGAGCTTTGTGACCCTAAGGGGAGAGTAGGCAGACGCCAGCTTACCTTGAGCTTGGTTAGGGTGTGCATGTCCGCCATGAAGTCCAGTACTTCACTGACGTACTGCCGAATACACTCCATCGCTGCCGTCCCACACTGGAACACAGGGACATGGCTCAGCCACAGTTCCATTTGTCACTGTCACCACACTGTCACTCTGACCCTGTGCCATTCTCTGCCACTCCCCCTACCACTAGCTTCAGTACAAAACCGGTTTAAAAGTTTACGGTAGAGACCAAAGAATCTGGGAGGCCTAAAAGAAATGAAAATAATGGCCATTTCCATCAGGCGACTGAAGCGATGCTTGCTTGCGTTTGAACTGGTATAAACACAAGAGTCCGCCTAACTGATGCTACCAGGGCCTCTAGGGAAGTCTTGCATGCACGAGACGAGATGTGCACCATCAAGGTTAACACTAGCATACTCATTTTTATCTGTCCTGTACACATATCATGCCGTATTTGCAGGGTCGAAAGTTCTTTTCAAGTCGAGTCAAATAACAGGCACAGTCGGCAGTGTTATTCAATAGATACTTGTATTCATGTTTTCTTCTTCCTAGGCTAGACAGCTGGAAGAAAGAGGTGAGGTGGGTGCCTGCCCCTCTCATACACTTAAAGTGTTTGGTCGGTTTTAAAAGAAAAGGAAGAGCATGCTGTGTGGCAGGTCACGGACTGGCGGGGACCTGCTCTCGGGGAGCAGCGCAGTGAATCTGGGATTCGGAGCCAAACAGAGGAAAGTGGATGGACAGGCTTGCAGCATCAAAGCTGCGCCTGCGAGAGAACCCACATGTCAGCAGCATAATGCGGATCAAAGGCAGGCGGTCTTTGAAGCCCCATGAATACCCACTAACGGCCTCTCTGGGCTTCCTTTAGGAAAATCTGGAACATTACAGACTTAACTAGCTCACCCAGAGACTTGCATTTCCCCCATATTCATGTAAATCTGCACAGCGCTGAACTGTATCACCTCCCCTCTCTTCTAGAATGTTCCGCTTGTCAATTTCTCTGACAGGATAACAAATAGTAAAATAAGGTCAGTGGCCAGTCTGTCAGTGTTTTCCAAGCGTTTCACGTGTTCTAAGGTTTTCTCCTTTTAATTTAAATCCAGTGGCGGAATTATAAAAGGGTATTGTGCCTCGGCTTTGCAATATGAATCCTTCAATGCAAAAACAGGGTTCCCCCACCCTCGATTTATTCCACTCTCTCTGACCTTTCATGCAAATAGGATGGGAGACTCTGCTCTTGAATTTCTTGAAAGGGATTTGTTTCTTTCATAGGCGATATTTTATACCAGTTCAGCCAGGCAAATGTCACTGAAAAGAATCACTAGGAACATTATTCAATATTTACCATTGCACAGTCAGTCTGTACCAGTGGTAGGCAGCGACTCCATCCAGCCTTAAAACCCACCCGAGGCCATCTATACTTTAAAAAGCACAAGCTGGTAATTTCTAACAGCCCCCGTTCCTTTGTAAGACGTGAATGTATCTTTAGATGTGTTGCCAGAAAAAGATCAGGGGGCTGTGCTCTCTCTGTTTCAGAGGTTGCTGGCTCGATGTGACAGGAAACTGATGACAAAGTATCCGGACTCTCACTAACCTCAAGCTTGTGAGCTCAAATCAGTCTTGCCCAGCTCTTCCATCCGGTTTAAAAGCCACATTTCTTACATTATAAAAATGGCATGAGTTCATTGCAGAAAGGTGGAAAATGCAAAGTATCAAAAGGGGCAATTTAAAACCCCATGATCCTGTCTCTTCTGAGAAAGCCACTACTCATATTTCCTTTCCCAAGACTCTGCCGATGGCACCTAACACACTTGGAACTGTTGGGGGACTGACATGGCCTCAGCTCCACAGTCCTTTGTTTAAACGAATCACAAGCATTTCCTGATGTAGTAACGTTCTCTGAAGTCTTTGCTTGATATCCACATAGTAGTCTACCTTCTGGGCGGACCTGACTTCAACCAAACAGCAGGGTGATGTCCGGATTCCCCTTGTTCCACACTTTTGTTATTTTAAATGGTACCTCAAAAATCACACTTGATTGTAAGATATCTAGGCCCCTTTGGTTTTCTCAAACACCTTTCCAGAAGTAAACTGTTCCCAAGGTTGGCTTCATTCCCATCAGGAGCTTGTCAGAATGTCACTTGCCCTTTGCCACCAGTGAGTTCCAACAGAGTGCCACTGGGAAACAAAAGTGTCTACAGCTGGCATACTTTTAAGACTTTGCACTGAAGGTTGATCCTATGTAAAGTGTGATTGTAATAGTGAGGTCTTATAGAGATGATGCACACTCATAGGCTGTGGTGAGGGATCCATGGGTGTCAGCTCATCTCCAAAACCATCGAGTTTCATACATCAGAGATGCACAACCTCCTACACGTCAATCAAGCCTTAAAGTTCTTTTTCTTAAGAGAAAGTAAAATTCTGCTGATTAGCCATTTTACTTTTATGTTTTAGATACCTTACATTTTATTCTTATTGTATTTGAATTTACTTATTTATCTTTCATTGGTGGCAGGTGAAAGTAACAGATGCCTTTCAGGGCTGCGGAGTTAGCTCAGTGGCACTTGTTGTTGCTAAGGTCCCAGGTTCAATTCCCAGCACCCACATAGAGGCTCACCACCTCCTCGGAGACCAGACATGCATGTGATGTATAGCTGTGCATTCAGGCAAAACATACACACAAAATAGAAAAAAAATATTTTTTAAAAAGGATGTCTTGAATGGCCTTGTTTGTGTCACTAGAGAAGGCTCTGGAGGAGGGTGCAGTGACTGCTGCTTTGTTGGCATTGTTGGTAGATCCACCTTCTTTCTATTGGTTCTCACAAACCGTTTGCAGAGTAGGGGTACATTTTCTTTTAATCACTCATGGAGGTAGAAAATATAAACCTCTAAGGAATTAATCAACACAGGCAGAGAGTGTGCAGAGCCAGTGGCTGCCCAGACCCCCTCTTCATTCTGAGCATATCCCTGGACCACATCTTCTCTTGCAGCCGCGGTACCCTTGTGTCAGGCAAGCAGAAGCGATATGGAGTCTAGACCTGACCTATGAAAGCCTCCCATGTTTGGACTCGCCTCTCTTCCCTGACCTTACCAGTCGATCACAGAGGGCTGAAGGACAGAGGAGCCTACTTCTGAAGTAGTTGCCATCCCTCACTAGTCGGGATGCCCATGCAAATTTCATGGGAAAAAAAATTTTTGTGTGCTGAGCTGCTATGAAATGAAGCTTGACCCCTTCTCATATTATACTAGCAACTGTCCAGAGCTCTTTAAAAAGGGTGCAGCAATTCTCTCCCCATGAGTCTGTCATAAGAGTCTGAAGTCTGAACTCAGTTTTAAGGATAAAGATGTTAACTGCATCTCAGTTACAAAAGTGACATACTGAAATAAAACACCCATAGGCTGTTTGTTAATATTACTTTGTTGCTGGGGTTTTTTTGGGGGGGTTCTATAAAATCTCCCCTAGTCTGTCATTTACTATATGAGCCACCATGTCCAGAACTAATAAACAACATTTACTCTGCACTATGTTCAACATGCATTATCCTAGTTAGTTCTCAACATACACAAGACCCTGTTGCATCTCATTCCAGGGGTGACAGAAAAGCAGGGAGCCAATCTACCCTAAAGTCACCACAAGTAAATGGCAAGCCTCAAACTCAGGTCCCAGTCTTAAAGCCTACATTCCCAAATGCTGTCCATTGAAATAGGAAGACACAGACTATAAACTCGGCCAGGACTTACCCCAGGCACGGAGGCTATCATCTGCTTGCTCAGGATGGTGGACTCAGCTAGCTTGGTTCCAGCATCCGCACAAATAAACTAATAAAAAAAAATTGAAAGGTGAATTATTTTTGAGTACTTGGGCAGTCATCACTAACTTATAATCTTCTTAACAGGATTTAAATTCATTCATTTTTTTATTATGCACCCCCCCCCAAATACTAGCCTTCCTAATCATGATGATCCATTCCTATCAGCGTGTAAACAGCATGAACATGTGTATGCTAACTTCACATAGAAAGGCAGGATTGAATCAGGGGAGAAAGCACGTTGTGGGGGAGGGCTCTTAGCGCTCCCAGTGTGCCCAGCCCGTCCTGCCGCATTTGACAGCTGTTGGCACACATGACATGTATCATGACAGCACAATTCACAGTGAAAACAGAAAAACACCAGGTGTCAGAGAAAGTGCCCTGGCTCTTCCCCTCCAAGGACCCACCATGCCCATCTTCCTCCCCCTCCCCCCACATCATCCACACACACTCCCTTGTGCTGGGTGCCCGAGTCCTGCCCTGAGCACCCACAGGGCTTTCCACACACTGATCTAAGCTGCCATCACCTCAGACTGCAGTGACTTGTCACTTGCATTTCAGTCTGCTGGTGGCTCTCCACAAGCACAGACCTGACCCAACCCTCTCCAGGGAGAGCTAGCCTGCTGTCCCAGAGCAGCCCAGGAAGGTCTATGAACTAATCAGTCAATTACGACTAAAGATCATGATGTGGATGGACTTGCCAGATTATAATTTAATTTGTTCTCATTATAGACTCTGATGGGTGTTTTCTATTTAATCTAACATTCATCTATTTATGTTTTTTTTTGGGGGGGAGAGTTAAATGAAGCCCAAAGATTGCTGAATAATTAACTCCTGTTTGATTTCTCTTCTTGGCCTCTGGCCAGCTCCCAGCAACTTTGGAAATCTGCTGTTTGCAGCATTCAGGGACTCCAAGGAGTTTTTGACAGAAAGCCTCTCCATCCTTCCATTTGGAAGGTATAGGGAACCTGGTGGGTCAAGACAGGCTTCATCCGGTCAAGCTGGAAGAAGAAAAGCTCAGGGAGGCCTTCTGAGAAAGTATGCAACAACAGAATGGAAACCAACATCTGGGCAAACTACTCAGGGCTCCAAATCTGAGCATGTTGACTGGCAGCAGGTTTTAGCTAAGAAGGAGGGGCTCTAAATCAATGGTCTTCCAAGGCCTCAGCCTAGGGCTCACTAACACTGTACTTCAAGTGTGGGAGGCACAGCCGTTCATGAAAGGAGCTTAGCTTTAGTGCCAAGCTGTGGGGAGGGGGTGGAGAGCTGCCCTGTGGGCTGCATAGCAGGAGTGCACACAGAACCTGGAATTCCTTTCTGCTACCTAGCCTGCTCCTTGCTAGTGCTGTGTACAGAAAAATCCTGAATCAGATTTGAACACCAGAAGGCCTTTAACTTTAGCCAAAGCTTGTACACAAAAACAGTGAAATGTGATAACTTGCTGAGGGTAACATGTAACAGACTAGCAGAGCATAGAAGTAAGTTCTCCCGTCCCAACGCCTGGCAGATGCTGCATGTTTTTCCCATAAGACGACTTTTCCGAAGCTTCTGAATCTGCAGTCTGAGACGGATGGCCTACAGTCAAGTTCTAAACTCGTCAGAATACTAGCATTAATGTCCAGTCTTTCAGTAAAAAGGAGACTGTGGCAAAGAAGGCCCAGTAAGATGAAGCCATGCCTGACACGTGACATGCAGGCTCTTTAGAGTGGCCTCTCAAGACAGCACAAGGTCCTGGCCCTCAAAAAACGCCCTTGTGTGGCCTGGTGGCCACTGAGCAAAGGAGTCAACACAGATGCATAAAGGTGACCAGTAGGACCCACCCTTAGCAGGTACCTGCCACCTGCCACACAATGTGCTCAGATTCAAAATTGTCATGTGACTTCTCTTGGAAGGGAGTGAGAGTGTACAGTCCTCTAAAAACCCAGGTACCATTATCAGCATGCTTCAGTTCAGTGTGTTTTTACAGAAGATGAGCAACTGGGATCAGTAAATCCGTTATTTTATTGCAGCACCAACGGCAAACTGGCAAAGCCCTCCACTGTAACTGTCTGCAACTGTGCAAAGCTCAAGATACAATTAAAATCAGGGGAGCTGACGTTAAAACTCTATACTTCCATGAAACAACAATGAATGAGAAAAAGAGGCCATGAATTTGAAAGAGAGCAAGGAGGGGTGTATGGGAGGGTTTGGAGGGAAAGGGAAGGGGGAAATGATGCAAGTATATTATATTCTCAAAAACGAAAGCCCAAAACCAAAACCAAGAGAATTCTATGCACTCCTCCGTAAGAACAAAAGGACACAAAGAAGCGAGGGCTCCATCCACTATGCGTCATTACTAAATTCATCATTACCAAAAGGATACCCAAAATAGCATGTCTATGTCTCCTCCCTCCCATAGGGAGGGTAATTAGTAACTTAGATAGTATTAACAACTCGCAGCGGTATGAATTGAAAACAGGAGCCATACCTTTGTTCTCAGCCCACAGCTAACCTATTTTTAAAAGAGAAGCTCTTACCAACATGATCCCTCAGCACTTAGCTGTGCAGGTATCCCACAGCGTGGGAGAGGTACATGCAAATTAGCAGAGTATCTACTCTCCACATAGATTTGACTTGAAGTTAGTCTTTCCAGTGACCTTTAATGAGTTACTGTTCTACTGTGGAAGCTTTCCTTTAATCATCAAATATAAGGAGCTATCTCTCACACATCAAACATCCACAATACGGGGAGGAGGGATCCCAGGATGCCACCAGCAAGGAAGATTTTTTTCTAAGAATTGTGGAATATACCAGTACTGTGATCGCCTTGAAAGTAGGCAAGCGTTTACTGTTGGGTAGGAGTAGGGATGTTTTGGAACATTTGTTTAACTATGTAAAGATATGCTGCATTTGTTTATGTTGCAGTATATTTACTTATGTAAAGATTTGTTGCATTTGTTTAACTATGTAGAGATGTGTTGCTGTTTTTCCTTGTGGCCAATAACAAGGGAGGGGGTATAGGTGGGAATTCTGGGCTGGGGAATAAGTCAAGGGAGGAATTTAGGCTTGGGGAATTTAAAAAAATAAATGAGACCCACCAGGGAGAGGCCAGGAGCCGGACAGACAGAGAAAGCAGTGAGATAGGACACACAGAGTGACAGAAATAAAAAGCCCAGAGGCAAAATGTAGATGAATAGAAACAGATTAAGTTAAAATAGCTCAAGCCTAAGCTAAGGCCAAATATTCATAATTGATAAGTCTCTGTGTCTTTATTTGGGAGTGGTTGGCAGCCCAAAGGACAGTCCAACTACACAGATTGCCATCTAACTGAAACAATTAAGGTATGGCCTACCTGTGGGAAGAATGTAACAGTTCCATTTGCACAGACTTACCCATCTAACTTCATCTGGGGTAGGACCCCAGGGTGGAGACAAGAGTTACACTGGCTTTATGCTACTCCTTACTTTGATTTACCTCACTAATAACTAGAATGATTTATTCTAACAATGTGTAGATGAGTTACTTCAAAATGGCATAATGTTTAATTTTTTTTTTGTTTTTGTCACAGAAGGATGAAATATTATTCTCAAAGCTATTCCTCCAGGACAAGATATCAGAGTTTTCTAAATACCTCTTCAACCTGAATAATTTCTAAACTTAATGACTATATATGTGTGTGTGTGTGTGTGTGTGCATGTATACAAACCATATATATAGTTTGTTTGTTTGAAAATGTAATTCTAGTCTTTGGGAGGCTAGCCTCTAACTCCTCAGTGCTTCTTACCTCAGCCTCCCAAGTACTTGGTCTTTAAAATGTCGTATTTGTAATGGCAGACAAACATTCCAAAGTCACATTTAAAAATGTCTACTTTTATCCTTCTTTCTTGTTAACACAAATTTGTTTTTGTTATTTATTCACCAAACAGTGACGTGATAATCACTGTTTTCACGGTTGCCTTAAGCGCTGGGTAATTGAACCTGTCAGTGTTCTTTTGCTGTCTTGGGATAAGCGCTTATTAGGGTTGACTCATGCACTTCATAGAAACTAGCCCGCAGCAGCCACAGTGTGAGGTGACAGACCCCAAGAAGATCAGCCACACAGCTCAAGACTGAGGGGACATTGTCCAGTGCCATGGAGAGAACCCAGGGTCCTCAGGCTTGTTTCCTGCCTGTATTGTTTGAAACCATTCAGTCCCTGACTACCTGACATACCAAGCAGACACTTGTCCTTAGTGACCTGGGTATGAGGACAAGTCAGCAGTAATTTTTCCCTGATTACACACTACACGGGAGGGAATCCCTCCTGCTCACAACTTCTCGCAAGGACTTTTCTTATCTCTCTCTCTCTCTCTTGTCTGGCACTAATCACAGCCTATTTTGGAGGTTTAAATGGACCTCCCTAAAATGCTACTAAGAACACTGGATACAGAAGGCCCCTCCCATATAGCTCAGTATATAAGCAACATAAACATTGTCATGAACTCTCCAGTGGTTGCTTTCAAACCCTGTTCCTCAGTGGACCCATGGGAGCTGATTCTCTTCTTTTACCCCATGGAGTCAGCACATCCTGCCAGTAGGTTGTGTCTGGTCTGGTCCATCCTTGAGAATAGAGAAGATTCTAGAGCTTGTACGTGCTGATCAGAGCACAAAGGAAAACTTCAGCCTGTAGCCTTACTCTTGACTCTCTCTCTCTCTCTCTCTCTCTCTCTCTCTCTCTTTCTCTCTCTCTCCCTTTCTCCTTCCCCTTCCCTTCTCCCTCTCTCTTCCCCCTATCTCTGTGTGCACGCTGGATCTTCTTGAACTGAACTGAGCCAGATATGGATGCTAATGGAAGAGCAAACCACTGAGCATCTCTCCAGCCCTATTACAAGTTTCTTGATGACAAAAATTGTTTTATTCTATATTTTTATCATTTACAAAAACTAGGTCTACAGTGGGATTTAAAAAATTGCTCCTCTTTTGTTTTTTTTAGCCAGCAGAAGCACCAAGTGTCCTGTGTGTATTGGAGCACCTGTCTCTTGACAAAGGGTTTGGCCTCGAGCACATGCTCCAGGCTCCATGAAGTTTTGCAGATGCAGCACAGCTCTACCTGGACAAGAAGCAGGAGGTTTGTATCTGGCAAAGGAGACTTGAGCTTCAAGGCCTGGAGAAGTTCCAGAACAACACTACGAGACAAGTAGAATTTATCCCGTTCCTAAATAAAACAAAATAGAGGGGGTCAGTCATTTCCAAAAAATCAGTTCCCAAGATCTACGCCAAACAAGCTTCACAAGTTTGCAGATCAGAAGTTCACAATGGTGTTTAAAATGCAATAAGCCACCTTTCATACGTAAAACTAAAACTATGAGAAGGGCAGTTCTGTGTGTGGAACAAGTCCTATGCTGCAACAAGGACACGTCACAGGACGGATGAGAGGCAGGCACAGCTTCCGGAAAGCTCCGTGTTTTCTCCACGACACTTCTTTCTTGACATGGATGGTTTCGGGAGTACAGCAAAGCAGAGAGAATGGGACACTTGTTGTACCCTCCACCCCCTTTCAACATTTCCTCCCTTCCTGGAAGTCCTCTCTGCTCGGAATCCGTTGCTTACTCTGTTTTCATATTTTGACCACACATGCGCATCTCTGTCATAAAATACATTTTTAACCTCAGTACTATACATATCTTTTCTTCAACTTTGAATTATCTATATTGTTTAATTATCCCTCAACATATGGAACTTGTTATTTTGAGTGGACAATCTACTAATATTCTATTGTATACCTGTACCACAATTTACCGACGTCAATTGTACATTAGGTGGACCTTCTTTATTATCAAGCCCACACTGGCTGACCACAGCTACCTTAGTACCCAGAAAGCCTTGTGGATTTAAAGGAGTCAGCACTGTGCTGGGTCCAACAAAAACAAGTTTACTCTGGGATTTCTTAGTCTGTGGCCCTAGACAGAAGTACATGCCTGGAGGATGTGGAATCCAGGTCTCCAGTCTGATTCTGTCTCCTCTGCTCCTGAAACTGCAGCTCAACCTCTCAAACACATTGTGAACACTGATCAACATTCCCAGGGGGAAACTGGCCTTCAGGGCCAGGCTCACCACCCTGCAGGACTCAGGGCTGGGCTCACCACCCTGCAGGACTCAGGGCTGGGCTCACCACCCTGCAGGACTCAGGGCTGGGCTCACCACCTTCCGGTATTGGGCTCCTCTGGCCCCTAGCCTCATGATGTCTGTATATTTGGCTAACATTTATACTTCCAAGAAGCTTAAAAGAAAATAGACTGTTTATTTAAAAAAAAAAAAAAACTTTCCATTTTAAAAAGTGTGTGTGCGTGCGCGTGCGTGTGAACTTTCAGGGCCTGGTAACTTCCTTCCACCGTGTGGGTCCTGTCAAGTTCAAGTTCGTTGGCTCTGTGCCCTATTACAACACCATTTCACCGGCCCTAAAACAAACCCTTCAGAACATTAAGTGGAAGTCTAGATTCAAATGACCGAGCTCACAACTTTTTAAACTGCACATACAGCGTCATGTAACTCAATGTAAGGCTGGCAAAAGGGGCTAGGGAAGGACATTGGCAGCAGCAAGAGGTTTCTTGACCAAATCTTAAGGTTACACATGTGTTGCATCATGTGACTCTGCTACAGCTTCTGTTCTGAACACACATACCACACACACATCACACATATCACACACACACACATATACACACCACATACACACACCACACACACATCACACACTTCACACACACACACACACACACACACATATATACACACACACCACACACCATACACATATACATACACACACCACACCCATATCTGCTGGCGGGGAACTAAGCCCAAGAACATACATGCTTGACCCTGGATTGTTTTTCACTGTGCTGTGAGTCAGTATATAAATCTGCTCCTTCCCCTCAATAAACAGCACTTGACATTAATAAACAGCATTCGACATTCCGGCGTTCCTGTTGCATGAATGACCCACTGTCCTATCTTTCATTTAAATCTCCAGGCCTTCACCCAATTACTGGAACAGATTGTAATGTGGGCACTATACCACAGAGACACCACATCTCACACACACACACACACACACACACACACACACACACACACACACACACACACACACACACACACACACACACACAAACGCATGCACGCACACCATACAGACACATACTGTGCATACCGGACTGCACTGCCTGAAACATCTGGGCTCAGGCTGTGGCATGCTAACAGTGTTGTGTTTCTGTTGTACATACAAAGGCTCTGCTTTGGCAGAAATCCATGGTTTGGCTGTGGAGAAGAAAGATTTAAAATTGCCCCACTTCAATACCTCAGTATGTGTGTACCAAGCGACTGTACCTCTGAATCATAGAGTCAGAATGTTTGATTTAAAATCGCTGTTTCAGCTGCTGACTTATGTTTTGTTTTTAAAAATACTGCATAAATTTTATTTAGTTTGGGATTAGAAAAATATTTCCAACAATTTGAGATGGCCTTGAACATACTTCCATAATTTTGTGCTACATATTTATGCAAAGCATGGCTTTCAGAGTTGATGAGAATAAAATAAAAATACCAAAAACTCTGAAAAACATGGAAGATAATCTATATCCTACAATATCAAGTATTCTGGCAAGATTTGATTCTGCATATAAAAATAAATAAACAGATCTATTTCATTAATAAGAATTTTTTACATAAAAAAATTTAAATGTGTTTGTGCATGGATCTTTGTGTGGGTATGTGCCCGTGAGTACAGGTGCCTGCAGGGACCAGAAGAATCCCTCTGGAACTGGATTTATAAGTTGCTGTAAACCACCTGACCTGGGAGCAGGGAACTAACAAGTCCTCTGGGGGGGGGGGGGACAAGTATGCATTCTTAGCCAAAACTTTCTCTTATCTGTAATAAATTGTAAAAGTATATGTACACTAAATAATCATTCTTTAAAAATGTGTTATTGTTTGGTTGTATACCTATTTACAGTCCTAGTGAGCCCAGCTGGCTCACGAGGCTCTCCTTTGAACACATTGATTTGTATTGTTCATTAGAAGCTTTTCATGTGTGATGGGCACTGGTCTGTCATCTCCTTCCCCTGCTGCCCTTGTCCGGGTGGAGTCAGGAGTCTGCTGCCCGCGTGGAACGTGTGGGCAGGGCTCAGTGCTCCCGTTTCTGTTCTATTAGTGTTCAGGCGCACACCAGTCTGCTTCTAAACACGGTGGGCATCAGCCCTAGTCTTACAATGGCCTTCATTCCAGAGGGGCTTTCAACCTCTGCCTCTGCTTTTTCATCATTTAAATATAATCAACTTTTTTTCCTTTCCCCTTTCCCCTTTCCTCCTTCCCCCTTCCCCCTGGTTGTTAGGCATTCTGTTTCTCTAGAAAACTGCCCCACTGTATAAGAATTCAAGGCACTACTGGCTCAAAGTTGACATGTCTGCCATCATGCTTCTTTTTGCCAGTACTCTTTATCTGTGCCGTTTATGTGCTTTTCTTGATCCCTGTGTCAACAGTCTGGCCACAGGGCCACCTTTCCTTTGTGGGTCTGTGGGATGCCACCTTCTTCACCTCTTTCCCTATACCCCTACTCTTTCTTGTTAGCCTGTTCAGTTCATTTAGTTTTTCTTTCCTTCTATAAAGTACTTAAGACAGGTCTGAGGACATGCTCAGTTACACTGCGTGCTGTGTAAGTATGAGGACCTGAGTTCACCCCCCCCCAACATGCATGAAAAAAAATAACAGTAGCAATGAGGATGAGGATGGTGGTGGTGGTGGTAAAAAGCCAAGCATGGCAGCGTGTGCTTCTAAACCCAATGCTAGGGAGGTGATGACAGCTGGATTTCTAACTCGATGGCTATCCTAGCTAATCGGTGATCTTAGGTTCACTGAGAGGCCCTGTCTCAAAAAACAAAGTGGTGAGCCAGAGGGAGACACCTATGTCAACCTCCGGCCCCCAGATGCACATACATGCACATGTATCTGTACATACATACAAATGTGTAAGGCATTAAATGTGCTTTTCAATACACTGTGGCTACAATGCTCCATTTCGAAGGTAGTATTCTCACAATCAGTACTAAATAATCTCCTAAACTGTCTTAAACATTTCTTTTTAATTTTAGACATATTGAAAAGTATATTGTAGCTGCCAAATATAACAAGCCCCAGGTACTCCTTGTAAGAACTGGGGACAGTACATTTGACCACAGGATTGCAAAGTCTGAGTTTTCAGAGCCTTTCCAGTCAACAGTCTCGGGTTGTGTGCATAGACACCCTCATCCACTCATACACCCCCACTGCCAGACATGCACTCATCCTACACAGGGGTGCACCCATGTCCATGATGTGGTGGGGCGCTGGATCTGACAAGGAGACAGGACCCACACATCTGAGAATAGGGAATGGCAAGGAAAGAATTTCACTCATTTTTCTCTGTAGCTGGGAGGATACACCTATCCATGTACCAATGGGGTGTGTGTGTGCGCGCGTGTGCACATGCATGCACACACACACTCTTCCCCAAATGTAGGGCTCTGTAAGCTGATATATCTGTATTTTCATGAATAGTAGGAACCTCTTCCAACTTCTCTGGGGTAAAACATGAAGCCCTAAATATTTATACACATTTTAATGCTCAAATGTGTGACTGTGAACTTATCAATCTCCTTTTACAATTATATTAATTTTTGAGGCTGTATTCTTAGCTCTATAAAGCTATAGAATTATCAAGTTTTTCTGATAAAGTGTTCCCTGTTTCAGTATACAATGACTTTATAATAATGCTAACATGAAAATTCTAACTTAAGGTCAGCTGACTGTCATTTTTTTCTCATTAGTATCTGTCTACATATCAGCTATTCGTTTTCAAACTTTCTTAGTGTTCTTTAGATGTATTTTAGGAGCAACTTTTATAGATGACATGTAACTCTGCTTTTGAAATCCAGTCTGGCAATTCCTAGTGAGTTGTGATAGTTTGAAAGAAAATGGCCCCCAAAGGGAGTGGCAATATTAGGAGGTGTGGCCTTGTTGGAGTGGGTGTGGCCTTGCTGAAGAAAAATTGTCAGGGAAGGTGGGGGCTTTGAGGCCTCTTTTCTCAGGCTTCACTCTGTAACAGTCAGTCAACTTCCTGCTGCCTTCTGGTCAAGATCTAGGCAGCACTGTGTCTGGCAGAGCGTTGCATGCCTCCAGTCATGAGGATAACGGACTGACCCTGGGAAATTGTAAGCTACCACCTCAATTAAGTATTGTCTTTGTAGGAGTTGCCATGGTCACAGTATCTCTTCACAGCAACAAAAAACCCTAGGAGAATAGTAGCATTCGTCATGATTACTGCCATGTTTAGGGTTCACTCCTCTTTCCTTAACTGAACTGGTCTCAGCTTGTTCTGTGTCTTTTGCCACTATTACGTTTTATTCTTATTTTATCCTGTACTTGCTTGGAACTTACACATTGTATTTCTGACCTCTAGAGTTTGTACTTAAATTGCTGGCATATTCTCTCTCTCCCTCCTTTCCTTTCTTCCTTCCTCTCTCCCTCCCTCCCTCCCTCCTTCTCCAACAGGGTTTCTCTGTGTAACAGTCCTGGCTGTCCTGGAATTCATTTTGTAGACCTCAAACTCACTGAGATCCGCCTGTCTCTGCCTCTCAAGTGCTGGGATTAAAGGTGTGAACCACCACCACCACCCAGCCTGACACGTACTCTTAAGTTTAAAGTTACTGGTAATTCATGTCTCTGTGAACAGGACCTGTGAGAAAGTGTTTTAACTCCAGCCCTCAGCTATTCACACACACACACACACACACACACACACACACACACTGTATACAGGTTATTGTTAGGTGCTATTTTATCATCCTTTTGTTTTCTGTTTAGTTAATATTATTACTACTGTTGCTTTATATTGTCAGCGATCACTTAGATTTATATATTTTACTAATTTCCTTGGTAAGTATCCTTCATATACTTAAAAACTTCTCTGTTGGTTCAATTTCCTTCTTGTTGTAATAAATCTTGAAATATTATTTCAATAATAATATATTCACATTTTCAGAGTCTGGGGAGATGGCTCAGCAGTTAAGAGCAAGTAGAGCTCTTGCAGAGGACCTGGGTTCAGTTCCCAGCACCCACATTGAACAGTTTATATCTGTAACTACAATTCCATGGGATCCAATGTTCTCCTGTGGCCTCCTCAGGCACTAGACACACACATGGTACACATGCATGCATACTCACACATACATAGAAACTAAAAATTAATGACTCTCCAAGAAAATTACTACTTTCTCTTCCTCGTGAATACCCTCTTAGCCTCCATTCTTAAAGGATGCCTTAGATGTAGAGAATTCTGAGTGAACAAAATTTTCAGATCTAGTTCCCTCTGTGCTGCTGAGAGGTTTGCAGTTAGGTCTGTCTTCAGAGTGCTTTTTTCTCAGTTGCTCTTCAAACATTTTCTCTTTGGCTTGCTTGTTCCAAATCAGAGCTGGTCATACAAACTAATGTGCATGTAGGTGAGTGAGTGCAGGTGGTGAGTACAGGTGAGCGGGTGCAGGTGGGCAGGTGCAGGTGGTGAGTACAGGTGTGCAGGTGCAGGTGGACAGGTGAGGTGGTGAGTACAGGTGAGCAGGTGCAGGTGAGCAGGTGCAGGTGGTGAGTACAGGTGTGCAGGTGCAGGTGGGCGGGTACAGGTGGGCAGGTGCAGGTGGGCAGGTGCAGGTGGGCAGGTGCAGGTGAGTGGGTACAGGTGAGCAGGTGCAGGTGAGTGGGTGCAGGTGGTGAGTACAGGTGTGCAGGTGCAGGTGAGTGGTAAGGATGTATCTATTAATATTTTTGGACACATTGCATACCAAATCATAGAACTGATGATTTTTTATTAATTATGGAAATGATAAAAGCCTAGTCTGCTTTTCTACAGATTTTCTTAATGTGTGTTAGATCTTTTTATATCTTTGATTTTTTTAAAGATCTGTTTTTTCTGCTTTCCTATGTCTCCAATTCCCCCTTTAAGCTATGTCTAATTTGCTAGTTAACCTGTGGATTGAGGTTTTTGGGTTTTTTCTTTTTCCAACATTAGTGGCTATTCTCACTTTTTGATCAAGTTTAAATTAATCTGATTTTTTTCTGAAATAACTAAATCTCTTTTTAGTTTCTTTTTAAATCCTTTGTATACTTATAGTATAGAGCATACTCTGAAAGCCCCTGTATCACAGTTTTCATATTCTTGGGAGAAATAATATCACTATTTATTGACTCTGCTAATCCAGGCCCTGGGAGGTTGTTTTTCCTTGGGGAGAGTAGAGTTTAGATTGCTTATGCTAATCAAAGTTTTAGCCTCAGAAATAATGCTGGGTGGGACTGAGCTGCAGATTCATTTCTCTAGACATGCCTGGGATTTGTTTCCATCTGCAAAGATGCCAAAGCTGAGCACCTGTTGCCGTGTAACATCAGAGTCATGTGACTTCTGCTTGCAGGTACTGTTGTTCCTTAACAAAATATCAATTGCTCGAATTTACCAAAAAGACCTGAGAGCCAAATGCTGGGGTGAAAGCCTACTAGCTCAGAGAGGCAGAGAAAGCACCCAACTGACCTTCCTCCTCTGCCACCATGCCCAAAGCTTCTCCTCTTTCCTCCTACCTCAAACATGACTCCTCAAAATTAATGTCCCTCCCTTCTACTTCCTGTGCATTCCTCTATCCTTCCTCCTGACTCCCTCTAACTCTCTATGGTTTTTGTTCTTAATATTCTTATGTTCACTTCCTGTGAGATGATTGCTTCCTCTTGCTCTATGGTTGACTTTATTTAACCCTGTTAACAACATCCAAGCAGAAGCTCTTGGGTTGAGGGTGTGGACTAGGGCTGAGCCACACCATAACTAGAAACGAGTTTCTCCAGTAAACAACACAGTGATCAAATATTCTGCAACAAGGTACTATGAATTCAAACCATCACTCTTTTCAATGACCAGCCTGTGTTTACTAATTCTCAAGGGACAATACATCCTTTCTCTACTGGAAGGCTAAAACACATAGCATTGCTTGTTACTGCCACATTGCAAATGTATTTCTCCAAAACTACCCTTTGAACAGGGTATAGCTTTTCAAGGGTTCTGACTTCCTAGGGGGATGCCTTGGCTCCAACTCCTGGAATGGGGCTGTCCTAAAATCATCATCCCCTGTTCTTGTGTGGACTTCAGCAGTCAAGCCACTAGGGTGCTAAGGCAGAAACCCCTTACACAGACCTGCTGATGGGCTCAAATCTGGGTTCTCAGTTCCCTTTTCCTTTTCCCTCTGCCATTCTTATAATGTTAATTGTACATTTAAAGCTAGTATCACAAATTAAGTGTTATTATATTTCACCCAGGATTCTAGTCTTCTCAGTGGGGGTGGCTCTGGATTTTCTCAGCTTCCAGAAAAGGACGCCACCAGGACTCTATGCATTCCCCTGTCTTTTCACTGGATTACATAAGGAGACACTGTTAGATATCACTATTTTAAATAAAATGACTTCTAAAAATAAAGCATTTTACTGTGTTTGGTGCTATGTTGCATAGCTATACTCTTAAGCATAAAATAAAAAGGAGGTCAAGTTACTATTCAAAGAAAATGTTCATGGAAAAAAAATACTATCTTGAGAGGCGGAAAATATGGGCTCCAGGCAGGGCAGTAAGTAGCTTAGGATGTGCAAGGCCAAAGAGAAAATTATCATGGTACACTTAACATGGCAGAAAGGATGCAAGTTGGTAAGAAAGATGACCAGGGCACTTCTTATAAATAGAATGGAAGCTTTGTTGTAAAATGAGTTTTAAGGGGGTAGAGAGGGGGGAAATAAAGGGCTCATAGCAGGAGGCCACACAAATGGAGAGCGCTCTGAATGTTCAGGAGGGACCCACACACACAGAGGCCCCATTGAAGACAAGCCGTGACACTGGGCCTTAGAAGGGAGCATTTGCAGTGTCCTCAGAATGGGAAGGAACCCTTTCCCTGATGCCTGCATTCCCATGAGGCCAGCACCTATGGGCTCTGATAAGGTGGTCATATCCACTGGGCAGGATGCTAAAGCCAACCTAGCGAAGGAGGCACCATTAAGATTCTCCTCACAGAGGCCAAGAACCCAGAGCTAGAGACACAAACACAGGAGCATTAAGGAGTACTCTAGAGGATCGTGCAAGTCGTGAGCTATTTTTTCCTCCTCTGGACATTAAAAGAAGACATACAGTGGTGGTCTGCCCACTCATGATGCTACAACAAGCTTTAAAAAGTCTTAGGAGATCACGTATACCATTAACTCGCTCAAAATGTCTCTCTTTTTCTTAACCACGTGGCCTCAGTCTCCAAATCTGCCCACTTCAGAACCAGGAAATGTGTGCTCATGTGAAGTGTCCAACAGATCACTCGTCTTAACAATAGTATAGCAGGGAAACCCACAGGAATTTGACATTGCTGTCTCGGGCTTCGTGAAACACACGGGCAGGCTCACCTTAGTGAATGCTCGATAGCACAAGCCACACAGCTCCACCAGGTAGGCCAGAGTGAAGACAGCATTCTGAATGACAAAGCTGAGTAGCTTGGAAAATGGTTCCAACAAACTCTGCAATGAGATTGGAGCCAAATAAATCACTTGTTCCTTATTATTATTATTTTTTAAAAATGCACTGGTCTTATTACACTTTAACTGCTAGAGTTGTTTCTTAGAAATCTGATGCAAGCCGTTGTTAATAGTCACTCTGTTGGTCTAAGAAATCAGCCCACAGTTCAAAGAGAATCCAGAAAAACCAAACCCCTTATTTTCCCATGTGGCATCATTTACAAACCCTCCTAACTACAGCCCTGCACTCCTGTCAGGCTAAGCAACCCCACCTCTACGAGGCTGTCCCTCTGGACCCTCAAGTGTCTGTGGCTCCTCAGATTCACATCCACCAGTTACACTCTGATAAATGCCCTGTGTGCACCAAGTGCCTTGAGCTCAGAAACGGTTCCTGCTGTCCAGCACGTAGTTATCGGAGGGACATTGTATGTTTGTTTCCCTGTCTACATCCCACCATCGTTCAGTTTTCGTCTCGCAGGCTCTCACAAAGACACCCAGAATGTTTAGTGAGCACCCACTGAGTGTCAGGCAGAGCTTGGCGCTTTTGTATTGTTTGTCCTAGTCAAACATCTTCCTGCCCAGGGGCAGGAAAGAAAACAAGCTCCAGCCTTCCATGCTTCTCTTCTGGAGCCTTGGATCTAGATAAATGATTCGTTCTCTAATTGATAACGTAAGAAATTCAAGAGCTATTGAATCCTCCAGAGCCATGAATCTTAATAGCCATACTGCAAATGCCACCTCAGTAACTGTGTTTACATTAAATATTCAATTCAATGTTCTGCCTTAGAGCAGGCTTCTAGAAAAGGACTTACTCAATGAGAGGATACAAACACTTGGAAAATATCTACTTTTTTGTGTGTTCACGTGCGAGATGTATTTGTGACGTGGGGTCCACCCGGGGGTCGGAGGAGAACCTTGGGCATCCATCCTCACCTTCCACCTTGTTTCAGGCAGGATCTCCCTTGCTGTTCACTACTGTGCTGCATCCAGTTTCTTTGTGGATTCTGGGCATGGACACTCAGGTGGTCACGCTGTGTGCCAAGTGCTTTTTACCCTCCAAGCATCTCTGCAGCCCCAGGGATAAATTCATTTTTAAAGATTTATTTTTATTATTACTTGTGTGTGTGTGTGTGTTTGCATGCCATGTATGTGCTGCGTGTGTGTGTGCCTGTGTGTGTGTGTGTGCCCGCGCACGTGCGCCTGTGTGTGTGTGCGCGCACGTGCCTGTGTGTGTGTGTGTGTGTGTGTGTACGCCATGTGTGTGCAGGAGCCTGAGGAAGCCAGAGGAGGACATCATATCCCCTAGAACTGGGAAGTATGAGCTGCATGGAACCAAATTTGGGGTCTGCAAGAGCAGCAAGCACCCTTAATTATTGAGCCTTCTCTTTAGGCCAGATAGGAAACTCTCTGAGGTTCCTTATGTATTTACATAAAAATCAGTTCAGTTACCTGCTCTTTGCCCCTGAGAATAGATGTGTTTTTCCATTATTGGTACCCGCTACAGAGACTTATGTATGTGGCTTTTTGTTGTTGTTGTTGTTGATATATATATATATATATATATATATATATATATATATATATATCCTTATATATATATATATATCCTTAAGGAAACTTTGAGATGGTGCCCATAGATAGCTAAGTTCAGCAGAAAAACCTAGGAACTTGTTCTCTTACAGACCTATGCTCAAGTCCTAGGCCATTCACAAACTAGCTATGACCTTGAGCAGACACGTTGCTTCTGAGTCCATGTCTTTATCTGTACATGTGCAGACTGGCTCACCTCTCTTTGTAACAGGCCAAGGTGAACTGTGACTCCGTGAAAGTGTAAAGGTCAACAGCTCTAAGAAATGTGTATTGTTGGTGGGTGAGCCAGTAATTATTATGTACATTGTAATGTAATCTCTTTAGGCTGCACAGAAGGCAGCCAAGAGGTGTGAGCAGGAAATGAGACACAGCCCTGAACATCCCACACAGCTCATGGTCTTACTGGAGAATCTGTAGGACACTGTACATGTTAATACTGAAAGCTTGACCAAGGAAGTGGTTCCTACAGATAATACAAGCATTTAGGAGTTTTAAATGGAGTCTTGAAGGATGAACTGTGGGCTCACTACACTGACAAGGGTCTAAAGTGTGTCAGGCAAAGGAAACGGCCTGAGCAAAGGTGGGGGTCTGAAACTAAACAGGATTAAATGTGTAAAGCAGGAGGAACAAGACAGGAGCATTCAGCAGTGTCCACTGTCTTCATGAGGATAATGATGCTGACCTGAAGATGCTTGAGAGGCATTGGAGGAACGGGACAAGTAGCAGAGATTAAACTGGAAAGGTGGGCTGGTGAGAAGGACGTGAATGTAAGCTATATCAAGGAATTTGGATGTGATCCTGAAAGAAACCGGAAGTTGTCAAAGACTTTTAACTAAGGAACCAACATAACCCTACTCAGAAGGCTCAGCTAGCTGGTAACCTGGAGGATAATCTGGATGGAGCGGTGGGCTTGCCCCAGACCAGGATGAATAGTTACAAACGGTAGCATTGCAGTATTTAGACGATGACCCAGCACGATGTTAGAGGGAGGGGGACATTCTGTATGCAGCGGCCATATCTTCAGGGTTGCTCCCTTTCTGCCCTGCAGTTAGGAGGTAATCAAATAACCAACCAGGCAAGCTTTTCTGAAACACTTTAAAAATACGTACCCTCGTGGCATTGGTAGAAGGTATCTTCAAGAGACAAATCATAATTCTCAAACTGGAATCTAAAGAACACTGTGAACAGATAGGAAAAGGCAAAAGTCAGCGTCCTTCTCAATGTTTCCATTGCTTCAAATATTCCCTGCATGCATTTTACAAAAAGAAGTTGTGGGAGTGGGGAGATGGCTCTGTCAGTAAGGGGCTTGCAACCTGGCATAAATTCCCACACTTGTTCCCAGGACCCCGAGAAAGAGCTGGGTGTGGTGGCCCATGCTTTTAATGTCAGAGCTAGGGCAGTAAAAGCAGGTGTATCCTTGGGGCTCACTGGTCAGCCAGGCTGGCCAGCTCAGTGAGCTCTAGGAAGAGAGCCAGTCTCTAAAACATAGTGGACTGCGCCTGAGGAGTGACACCCAATGCTGACCTCTGGCCTCATATGCACACATATCCACAGAGATTCAAACACACACACACACACACACACACACACACACACGCCCGCATACACATACACACATATACACACACCATACACTTATCACATACAAGTCTTCCTGTGACTACTTCTACACTGTATATCAAAAACAATTGCTTTCAGATTTAAAAACTTTAATGAAAAAGTATGCAATGTTAAAATAATTATTAAACAAATGAATTAAATAAACACAGCTCTGAAACTATTTTTTCAAAGATATAGTTCCAGAATTACATGATATAGAAGTTAGATGAAGGCCTGGATGGATGGATGGATGGATGGATGGATGGATGGATGGATGGATGGATGGATGGGCAGGCAGATAGGTGGATGAACAAGTGGATAGAGAGATGGACAGATAGACATGTAGGTATTAAGGCAGATGTTAAATGTATACCAGTCTAAAGAAGTATACTAAGTTAGGAAAAGCTTTCTTGAGGGGAAAAACTAATAGAAATCATTAGTCCAAAACAAGAACCAGTTTCGTCACCTTCCTCTGGGATTTGTTTCTTATTTTAATTTTTCACAAGAGCAGGGGTTAAATTTGGTCCTTGTGTAAAGCAAGGTGTGGTACCACAGAACTAGGCCTCTCCAGTTTCCCAGGTGGGAATTCACCTTCCCTTGGTCATGCAAAGACATGACCCAGAACCTGGAAAAAAGGAGCAAACTTTCCCTCTAACATCCATACGGAGAGAAAAAAAAACACACTCTGTAAGATTGGCAGAGCGCGAGTAACAAGCGCTAGCCTATCATTATAGCCACATTCCAGCTTCTACAACTGGACAATGACCCCCTTCGACAAACTAGAAACTAAGCCACAGTGTCTCCTGGTGGATCCCTGGACTGGGGCTTGTCTGGCACCTGACCTCACTCCAACCAGTCACAACCCTGTGTCACTAGCAGGGACAAGGGTGCACACCGAAGTCTGAGACAAACTGCGAGATTTTCAAGGGGGCAATATTTCCTAAGAGATGAAGGACAAGACAGAATAGTTTTCAAGTCTGACTTAGTTGGGAACTTCCTTGCACAGATCCTGGCAGTATTTTCTAAGAATCTTCTAAAAAGAGCCTCGGCCTGTTTAATATGCCAACGCCCTTCAGAATTGACATGACATTTACCTACTTTAAACCAGGAGCTGAAGCCCAGCTGCTGATCAGGCCAAACCCTGGTGACTTAAAGCTCAGGAAATGTCATCTTGGTGGTGGTGGGGGGAGAGACCCATACGCTGAGGCTTGTTCCCACATAACCACCGTCAGCAGGGGTGGAGTGCAGACCTCGGTAGGAGCCGCGCATTAACACTGTCAAGGGCCTCGGTTCTCCTTATGATCCTGTGTCACACCGCTCCACTCATTAACCTTTGGGCAAACTCCCTGCGGGCACAGCTGATTGTCACAGATTAGGCAGAGCTGTTGTTTACAGCAGCAGCACCCCCTGCTGGTCAGCGTCCAGCTCAGCAACTTCACTGCCAGGCTGGAGCCCACGCTACTGAATGTGTGTGGCTCATCAGCAAAGGATGGTCCTGAGTGACACTCTGATCTAAGGGGGCCATGCTAAAATGTGTACACATGCGTGTGTGTGCATGCACGTACGTGTACGTGCATGTGTGTGTTTATGCTCAGGCACCATGGATGGCACACATAAGATATTAAAGAAAAATCTTTGGGAGTCGGTTCTCTCCATCCACCATGGGGGACTTGGGAATTGAACTCCAGCTGTTGGGCTTGGTGGCAAGCCCCCTTACTCCCTGAGCTACATAGTCCTCTTTGCTTGGATTTATTCATCTGCTTTAACTTGTGAGCAAACAGGTATCACAGAAAGAGGTAATAAAGAACCTCCCTTGTTGCTCTGCTTGGCACAATTACTTTGAACCCTAAGCAGCATTCAGCAAGATAAAGGCTCCGGGTTACCATCCTCACAGCATCCTTGCTAGCACCCACCAGTGTGGCAACAGTGACTACCAGGGCTAGTTGACCTTTGCAACATTTTGCATACATGCACAAGTACCATCATGTGACTCTATTGGCCAGAGGAACAAGTGACTCATTTTTTGTCTCAATTTAAATATTCTTATCTGTGAGTTACATTTTTTAAAAATAAATCACAAAATTACAATGGAGCAAGGTTCAAAAACCTAACTCTGCCAAGGCCAGTGACTTCCCGGCCCCTGGGACACAAATGTCTGCAGCTTTCTTAATTTACAACAGTGTGCACTTCTACCACACATAGAGCACCAGAGCATGAGTTAGAAGATGTGGGCTCTAATTTCCCCACCACCATGGAGCTATTTATTACCAATTACACCAGACCTCTGAATTTGTATTGGTATCGCCAGCTTTAATAGGATAGGCTCCTGGGTTGGTTTTTTATTTTGGTTTTGTTTTGCTTGCATTTAATAGGATTTAATTGCATTTAATAATGATCTTTGGACCACAAGATTAACCAGTTAGGTGACACAGCACCACCCTCCAACCAGTGTGTGTGTGTGTGTGTGTGTGTGTGTGAGAGAGAGAGAGAGAGAGAGAGAGGTGTGTGCGTGTGTGTGTGTGTGTGTGTGTGTGTGTGAGAGAGAGAGAGAGAGAGGTGTGTGCGTGTGTGTGTGAGAGAGAGGTGTGTGTGTGTGAGAGAGAGAGAGAAAGAGAGTGTGTGTGTGTGAGAGAGAAAGAGAGAGAGAGAAACAGAGGTGTGTGTGTGTGTGTGTATTCTTCCCAGGTGCTATACTGTTGATCCAAACACTAGAAGTTGTCCCACATAATATTGTCTTGGTCTTTCCTGAACACTGTTCAAAAACACTTGTCACTTTAAATAATTCTCTAACTCCATTTAGACAAAACTATCAATTTCCTTGCCTATTTGATATCCACTCGAGGAAGAAACAAACTTCTACAAAAAGACAGTCTAAGTCTGGGGGGTAGAATGTTCCCAAGCATGCACAGGATGCTGACTTCTTGCCCCCTCACGGAAAAGGGAAACAAAAACAAATTGAAAAAGAAAGTCAGCAGAAAGGAAGACAGAAGACGGGAACAAACCATTCAACAAAAACCCAAGCAGTCACCAGGTAACTTCGTTATCAGTGGGTAAAATGTCCACTCCAGGCTTCTGTAACATCGCAGACTTAATGACCTAAATAAGTCTCATCACTCAGGCTGACAGATGTCCCACAGCCCTTTGGGATCTGTTGGATCGCCTGACCGTGCTTCGTCTGTTTAAGCAGAAAGTAAAGAGAGCTAAGAGCTTGGGCTGAACTCACCTTCAAAGGTAAAACACAAGGCAGCTTGGCAAAAAAAGTCTGAAACTGGTTGCTGATTGTGGCCCAGAGGCTACTAGGAGAATCCATGGGCAGAGCTTCCATGAACGTGGCAATGTTTTCCAAACAGCGTATCATAGCACCCCCTGCTGGCAAATTCTTTTTGTTATTTAGACCCTAAAAACACAAAAGCATAGGCAATCAACTGCTGAAAGCAACACCCGAATTTATAAAGCTATCCAGTGAAGGTGTGTTTAGAAATCATATATTCGCACTATAAATATGCTGGACCGCCTGCTACACAGGCTGGTCATTCTAACAGGCAGGAGGATCAAGGAAGAAAACCGGACTTTTAAGTCCATGAGGTAAATCGGATCGTGAAGTAAGAAGTATGTAAGAGCATAAAACTGGGGTGGTTAGATGCCAAGAAGACAGTGAATGAGCATTCTGGGAGAATCTTCCAGAATAAAGACTGGAGCTATTGATAACAGCAGCAGCTGCTTTCTTCCAAGCAACAGCTTGTCATGGTGAAGTGTGGGGACTTCTTGATGTAGCTTACATCCTAAAGACTTCAAGCCAATCTCAAGACACAGTATAGCACCATGAAGCGGTCCAAGGGTACTGCATGGAGGACATGGGTGTGGTTCATGGCCTTGGCTGAGGCCTAGGGTACTCTTCGTACAAACCTACCTCCAAGAGCTGACTGAGGGCAGCGATTGAACTCAGCTCATTGAAGTCCATGAGAGATGTGGCTAAGGTCCGTAAAAAAGTCCCGTCTATGAAGCAAACAGTCACAGTTAGTGTTTTGGGGGACTGGCCAGACTTGCGGTATCTGCATCCTCAGGGGAGTAAGTTACCTTTGATGGCGCTCTGGAACAGCTGGGGGAAGATGCCGTTGGGGGCCAACTGGTGGAAGATGCAGCGAAGGAACTGCTTGGCCACACCTGCTGCATTTCCTGGAACCATCATGCTGCATTCAAACACAGGGGAGAGAGTCACAAGCTGTGGGCCCACAAGCATGTGTGTGTGTAGTGACTTAAAGTTGAGGCTTTGAACACCACGATTTTATGCACTATCTCTCCATTTCCCTCATTGAGATGAAATTACCACAGGCAAACAATTTTTTTAAAGACAGATCCATGAGGTGCTAAGTGGCCACAGAATTATTCCAGGCCTCCCAAAGTACAGGTGAGTATTCCAAAGCCAATGATTTGCAAAGGCCCCATGTCCAGAAATCGCCAAGAGAGAGCTGCCCTGAGGGAAACAGTGAGGGATGCTTCACTTCTTTTGGGAGGCCCAGGATGTTTTCTAGAAGTGTCTGAGCTGGTAAATGCTCGCTTAGGCAGGACTTCCCTTCGCCTACTATACACCCCCAAATGGCAACCAAAGAGAGCCAAGAGTTTTATGCGGCTCTGCCTCGCAGACAAAGGCACCAGAGAGGACAGGTCTTGAGGAAGCGAGGGAGGAGGTTACCAGAAGGAAGAAATCAAAGGTCCAAAAAGGATGGCAAGCAAGAAGTCCTCCTAATCCATCAGCTCTGGTCTCACTACACCAAGTCAGCTCAAAGATTTATGCCACAAACAGTCTTCAGCAGAGCAAAACCCTGAACTTACAACTAACTTAAGAAAACACATAGAGACAGTTAACCTGAACAAGGAGGAGCTAACGGGCCCCCAGACTGATAGCTGGGAAGCCAGCATGGGACTGACTCAGGCCCCCTGAATATGGGTCTCAGCTAGAAGGACTGAGCAGTCTAAGGGACCTCAGACAGTGGAGCCAGGATGTATCCCTGGTGCACAAAAGGACTTTGCGAACACATCCCCCATGGAGGGATAACTGCCTTAATCTAGAGACAGGAGAGAAGTCCTTGTCCCTACTTCACATGACCTGACAGATCTACACAACCCCACCTGGATGGCATTGCCCTACATGTGGAATGGGGGTGGGGGGATGGGAGGGGAGAGTGGTCAGGGTACATGTGAGAGGGCAGAGAGGGTAAAAGGGAGGAAGGGAAGGAAGAAAGGGAGGGAGGGAGGGAGGGAGAGGGAACTGGGATTGACATGTAAAATAATAAATTAAATTAAAAAAAGAAAGAAAACAGAGCAAGGGTTAGTTTCATGAGGCCCCCATAGCCCTAAAACTAACATAGATAAAGCTGTTATCTAAGTAAGTAAATAAAAACAAGGAGGGAGGGGAAAGAGAAAACGCAGACTAAGTCGGGTTTATATTATATTACGTAGAATATCAGAAAAATTCCGCAGTCCAGGCAGTGTCTGGGGAGAAGGCAGGGACGAGGACCAGAGCTCACATCCTCCCCCTGGGCATAGTGCTACCTCTAACTGCAGCCTCAGATGATAGAGATGGGGGGTCCCCCAAGTGAGCAAGCTTCCTGTCCAGACTAGTTGCATCAGCAAGCTCAGAGGCTTGATGGAGAGACCCTGCCTCCAAGAGTAAAGCTCAGTGGCTTGATGGAGAGACCCTGCCTCCAAGAGTAAAGCTCAGGGGCTTCATGGAGAGATCCTGCCTCCAAGAGTAAAGCTCAGGGGCTTGATGGAGAGATCCTGCCTCCAAGAGTAAAGCTCAGTGGCTTGATGGAGAGATCCTGCCTCCAAGAGTAAAGTGGAGAAATGAACAAGGAAATTCACTGACAACAACTTAGAGCCTCCACATGCCAATACACACATGTACACTTACACATGCAACCCCACACATAAACACACATGCTAAATACTTTAAAAAAAGAGGAAAAACACATGATTCAATACATTAAAATAAAGACACATGATTTTTAAAAACTCAACATATTGGAAATAGAAGGAAACATTCTCAATTTTTAAAAATTGTATCTGTGGAAAAAAAAAAAACTATGGCTAACATATAACCAGAATGAGATGCTGAATTCAGGCAACAAAGCAAGAAAGGCCATGCCCATGTCTCTTATGGCTCCACCTACTTAGATAAGGTAAAAAAGACAAAAATACCAGAGAGTGAATAGTAAAGCTCACTATTTGCAGGTGACACAATGCTTGCCAAACACAATAAAGCTCCAAGGAATCTAAGAAGGAGCCTCTAAAACATGTGTGTAAATTCATCTAGGATACAACAGTAATTCAGAAAAACCAATTTACCCACCAGGAAAAATTTGAAAATTATTTTCTTCAAAGTTCAATTGATATTGAAATTAAAAAGCATAAAACTCTTAGCAATAAATTTAACAAGATGTAACCAAAAAATTATAAGACCATTCCTAAATATTGCTTGGGGGAAGGGTTGATGGCTCAGTTGGGACAGCACTTGCTTTACAGGGCCAAGAGAGGGTATGGCAGTGTGCACTGGGAATCCCAGCATGGGGGAGGTGAAGACCAGATCACAGGGGCTCACTGACCAGACAGTGTAGCCTAACTGGTGAACTCTAACCCAATGAGAGACCTGTCCCCTAAGGAGCTAGATGACATTCCCAAGGTTGCTTACAGACTCTACACGTGTGTCTACGCACCTCTGCACACATTTCAAAAACATAGCTGAGAGAAATTTAAAATGTAATGAAATGGAAATATATTCCATGTTCATTAGTTGGACAATGCAGCCTTTTTCTATGGGTAATTCCCAAACTGATGCACACTTTCAATTTCAGTAAGCATTTTATCTAAACAAGGTATGGTGTGGTGTGGGCGTGGTGTGGGCGGGGTGTGGGCGTGGTGTGGTACTGACACACGATATCTCAGCACTGGGGAGACAGAGGGAGGAGGCTGGCTAGGCTCACAGCAAGACACTGAGCTAAAAAGCCAAAACAGAAGAAAGGGGGAACTAATTTGGAAATTTAAAAGTCTAGAGAAACAAACAAATCTTAAAAAAGAAAAGAAAAGAAAAGAAAAGAAAAGAAAGAAAGAAAGAAAGAAAGAAAGAAGGAAAGAAAGAAAAAGAAAAAGACACCAAGGAAGAGAACCCTGCTACCTGACGCCAGGACTCAACACTGTAATCCAGACTGTGGGGCACTGGATCATTTGTTCTCAGCCTGTGGGATGTGACCCCTTTGGGATCTGAATGTCAGATATCCTGTATACCAGATATTCATTACAATTCAAACAGCAGCAAAATTATATTAGTTATGAAGTAGCAATGAAATAATTGGACGATCGGGGTCACCACAACATGAGGAACTGTATTAAACGGTCACAGCATTGGGAAGGCTGAGTACCACTGTGCTAGACTAAAGGAACCAGGTGACAAGTTCAGATACAAGCGGCCATGGATGGAACTTGGAGTTTATCCCATGGACCAATGAGGAAAAGAGTCTTTGAAACAAGGAGGTGCTGAAATAGCTGGATATTTGACATGAATAAAGAGAATGTCTCTACCACAACCCAACAGTATATATAAAAACTAATTTTGCTAGATCAGGTTAAATGCTAAAGTCATGAAAGGTTTGGAAGAAAACAGTAGAGGATACACGAGTTGGAAATAAACAAGTTCTCTTAGCTAAACAACAAAAGCCCATATCTTTGAAGCTTGAATAAATTAGAGTTTGTCTAAATGTTAACATATTATAGCATCAAGAAACTGAATGAGTAAAGCCCAGTGTGGGTAAAGATATTCTTAAAACATATTTATACAAAGAAGCCCTATAACTATAGAATAAAAACAAAACATCATGATTAAAAAAGATGGAAAAGATTATTTAAATAGACACTTCAGGAAAGAATATATAAAAATCAGTGAACACTTAGAAAAATGTCATCAGTAGATGCAAATGAAAACTACAAAGAGATAGCCACCACATATAGACCCCATCTGCTACAGTTAAAAATACCAACAGTGTCAAAATCTGGCAAGGGCATGGGACAGCTTGAAGTCTCACTAATGGTAGGAAATATAAAATAATATAGCCATCTTACATAAGAGAAACACCATAACCTCATTTAATATTTATTTTTACTTAAGTCTCTGTGTGTGAGTATGAACACAAGTGTTCAGATGCCCTCAGAGGCCAGAAAAGGGCATTGGACACTCTAGAACTGGAGTTACAGGCAGTTGTGAGCTGACTAACATGGGCACTGAGGGACAAAGGCAGGTCCTCTGGAAGAGCAGCACCTTTCTCCAAGAGACTGTCCTTGGCCATTAAGTCTACAATACCTCTCCTGGGCCTCCTCTGTCACCTGGAAATAATTAATGTTTGTAACACATTACAGTAAGAGACATTCAATTACACTGTCAATTTCTTATTGGTTAACTTGTTTGTTTTCTGCTTCTTCAACTTGAACGTAAGTTCCATGAAAACTGGGATCTGACATTTAACCCCTCATGCCAGGATCAGAAACTAACTCCATAGATAGTCACTGAAGGGTCTATAACAGTACAAGACAGGAAGGAGACAAGAGGGTCCCCTGAACTGACTGAATAGCCATTAGCCAACTGGTGTGGGCTGAGTTCAATGAGAGACCCTGCCTCAAAAGATACGGTGGGGCGTGTTGAGGAAGGCACTTGATATTGACCCCTGACCTCCACACTCTCCACACATGCATGCACACAAGCAAATGAATCAGCACATAATGAGTCATTATGGGAGACTATTTTCTTCACAGCACTTAGCACAGTTACCACACTTCCGTGAATACTCATTCATGGTGGCCACCTTGGTAAGACTGAAAGCCTAACAAGGCCAGGAATCATGCCACCTGTTGCCTTCAAAGAGAGATGGGGTGCAGCTTTGCAGTGGAGCATTTTCCCAGAATGGTCAGCTAGATTCACAACATAACAAACACAACAACAAAACCCCACTTAACCGGGCTGAAGAGATGGCTCATTGGGTAAGAGCACTGGCTGCTCTTCCAGAGGTCCTGAGTTCAATTCTTAGACCTATGTGGTGGATCACAACCATCTGTAATGGGATCTGATGCCCTCTTTGGACATGCAGGTATATTGCAGATAGAGTATGCATACACAAATTATAAGTAAATAAATAAGCGAACAAACCAAACCACTTAACTAGTACAAGTTGGGCTGCAAAGTACTTGTTGACTAAAATGAGCGAATGAGTAGATGCACAAGTCCAATCAGAAACTAGTAGGGCTGCGGTGGGCTAGCAGCTGTCTTCTGGAGAGCTCCTGTCCACGGACAGTGTCAGGACCATGTGGGCATGCGCAGAGAGCAAAGAGAAAGGACACCCACTTAAAGTTCTTACCTTTCTGCTTGACTGGAAAAGGTAGTACTGGATGCCAGCCTGGGGAGAAAAGGGAACAGTCACATAAGAATCGTAGCTTTCCACGGTGAAACACATTAGCGTTGAGCTAGGCCTGTGATTCAGGTTGGCAATCCCTTTGATGGGCATCAGAGCATCCACTCAGCGGTCATGTCCAGGGTTAAACAAACCCAGTCTCCCACACCTGTCTTCTGTGTCAGTCACAGATTCCCATGGGAAGGCATACAGATAAGAGTTTACTGTCCCCCCATCCCCAACCTAAACAAATGACAGTATTAGCCCAGCTGGACAGACACCAGAACCTGCTATCTAGTGATCCCTGCATTAACTCAGATTCATTTCTCTGTCACTGATCTTTGAAACCCAATTACAAGCGAACCACACACTGTAAAGCCCTCTACCACAACAGAACAGACAGCAGAGGCATCCTTAGTTTGGCTGTTGAGTAGGAGTGATGAAAAGGGAAATCTGCCTTTTGGAGATGAAAACTATGAATTAAATAACCGAAACTGACATTTTGAAAAACTATAGTGTGGCTCCATAGACATGGACTTATGTTCTCTTGTGACAGAGAATGAACCAAATTGGTGGGTTCAAAAGAACATACTATAATCTGTAAGATAGTGAAGACACCAGAACCACTTTTCCGTTTTCGTAGGACAACTGAAGGAACCAGGAGCTTCAGAGAGGGACAGTGGCTCTGGCAGCTGCCATAGCAGCATTGTCTCTAGCTGCCTTGGATACAGGCACTTTTCCTAAAGATTTTACAATGGGGAAAGGAGCATGGGCAACTCAACTAAGCAATGATCAAGGATGTGAGAAACATGAACTTGAAGGATTCCCCTGAAAGCCAGAGGGCTGAAGCTTGGAAAGGTTCCAAGCAGACAGCTCTGTTTGAGATGGGAAACATTTGAAAGAGAAACGAAAGGGATTGTTGAGATGACAGACTCCTAGAACATCCGGAGAGTGCTGATAAAGCCACACTGGCTCATCTTGTGTCCCTCACAGTGAAGGGGGGGGTTGGTGAAGAATGCCTCACCTACATGATTTCAGAATCTGCTTTCTTGGCAGCTTGATGGTGAAGATTTGGCTACCAAGAGTCGTGGAAATTTGTACTAAATGTTTTTCAGTCTCTTGCTAGTCTACCCAAGGGAGCTAGGTAGTCAACATAGGTATTCATATGTCTGTATATGGAGTATGTGAATGTAAGTGGTACTGGTTTCCATGTTTTTCTTCAAAGCTCACGTTTCCACCGTAACAGTTGGTAGTAATCAGGTCACGATTATATACACTTTTTATATTAAACAACACAATCTCTTCTCTCTGTCCTCTGTGGCTTAGATCGGCTGTGCCAAGACAGCAACAGAGTAGAACCACAATTCTATCTTCTCTAAAAGCACAGAGTGGTGACAGGAACTGTGGTCAAGCCTTAATAAAAAACCTGCAACTCCATGAGTGCTAGAGAGAGAGGACACAGCGTTTATTCTATAGTTACCAAGGTGAGTTAAAATCAATGGCTCAAATGAAGCTGTCTTTTCCTTATCTCTTCCAGTTCCCATACTCATCATGTACTTTTTACAATGGCTTTTGAATTTTGGTCAGACTTAACTTTATGCTGTGTCTAACTAAGTAACTCTAAAGATACTCCAAAATTAATCTGGGTGGTCCACCTGGGGAGACAGCTCAGTGGGCACTCGAGCAAGCATGAGGACCTGGCTTCGAATCCCTGCACTCAGGTTAAAAAGGGGGAATGTTTGTATACATCTGCAATCCCAACACTGAAAGTGGAGACACTCTGGATCTAGAAAGTCATTGTCACTCAGCAAAGCATAATCAGCAAGCTTCTAGTGCAAGGAGAGACCCTGTCTCAAAGGAATAAGGAGGAGAGTTATAAGCAAGATATCTGAAGTCCTTGGCTTCTGAATATGCAAATAGGCATGCCCACATACTCACACACACAATACACATACCACACACACATATATACCACACCATACTACACTCACACACACTACACACATATACCACAGCACACTACACTCACACACACCACACACATATACCACAGCACACTACACTCACACACACCACACACATATACCACAGCACACTACACTCACACACACCACACACATATACCACAGCACACTACACTCACACACACCACACACATATACCACAGCACACTACACTCACACACACCACACACATATACCACACACATATACCACACCTTACTACACTCACACACACTATACACATACCACACACACATATTCCACACGACACATACCATACATACATACCGTACCATATTACACTCATATGTACCATACCACACACCATACACATAACATACACCATACTACACTCATGTGCACCACTCCGTACTCCACTCAGACACACCACACACATACCATACACATATACACCATACCATACTACACTCACATGTATCACACACATAGCAGCATATACACATATGCCAATACACACATAAACCACACCATACTACACTCACCATGCATCACACATGTACCATATACACACACATACTACACCATATTATACACACGAATGGGGGTGGGGAGCAAATAACAGGGTTACTTATTTTTGTAATCAAGTTTTTAATGCTTTTAACTTGATACCCAAACTATTTGTACTACTGTGTATGTATGCAAGTGTACATGATATATATGTGAATTGTGCACATATGTACAGATGGTGTGCACAGAGGTCAGAGGAGGTTACCAGTACCCCCTGCCTTTTTTCCTGGAGACGGGGTCCCTCGCTAAACCTGGAGCTCCACTGGCCAGAAAACCCCAGTGATCTTCCTAACTCAGCCTCCAGTAGCACTGGGGTTACAGACACTTGCCTGTGCGTGCCTGGCTTATGTGGGTGCTAGAATTTAAGCCCAGGCACATATGCTTACACAGCAAGTGTCTTACCCGCTGGACCATCTCCAAAGCCCCTGTTTTTATTGTTCTTAAAGTTAAGTTTAGCTATTTCTCAGTAGGTGTGATGGCACATGCCCACAATCCCAGCACTTCGGAGGAAGGAGGACTGTTGATTGAGGCAGCCTAGGATACAGAAGGAAACCCTGTTAGAGGCTGCCTAGGCCACATAGTGGGACCCTATATCAAAACCCAAACAAAAAATTACAAAACAAAATGAAACAAAAAAGCAAGCCACAAACCAAAAAGTGTGCTTTTCTCTCCCTGAAATCCCAAGTATCTGGAAATTCCAAATCGTCCAGACAGCTCCACTCCTGGCTTCTCACAGTGCTTAACCAAGCTTGCCCTATCTGGTGTGGCCACCCAATGATTTCACACAAAACTGTCCCTTTCAACAACCAAACCACAGCCAGGTATGGTGGTACATGCCAATAATCCCAGTTCTCAGGAGGCTAAGGCTGGAAGATCACAAGGTCAAAGCCAACTGGGGCTACACAGCAAGTTCAAGGTCAAGCTGGGCTACACAGCAAGGCCCCTTCTACCAAAAAAAAAAAAAAAGCTCCACAAATTTCTCCACAATTTTTTATAATATTGCTAATCTTTAATTTTATTTTATGTGTATAGATGTTATTCTTGCATACCTGTCTGTTCAGTGTGTGTGTGCAACACCCTCAGAAACCAGAAAAAGGCCACCAGATTCCCTGGGGCTGGAGTTAAGAGACAGTTGTGAGCCACCACGTGGGTGCTGGGAATTGAACCAACACTTCCTTTATCTGTGCCAGAATGGTGAAGATGATGTATGACACAATGATCCCTGGACTGATCACAAGAGAGGTGTCAGTTCACCACAAACCATGTCAACGGATGACACTATTGTCATAGTAATGGTTAGCACAAAGCCTACTGTGGACAGCCCATCCAAACACTATCACACATCAGCTCACACAGCTGTAGGGAGCAACAGCCCTACCCTCTTAGTGCAGCCATCTACTGCTTGACTCATGACCTGGTACAGCTGAGAAATGAACCCGGAAGATGCTTCCGTCCATTTTTAAAAACTAGTCTGAATTGATCCCATGGGTACCGGGCATTTACAAGGTGACTGGATGTTTCACTTTCAAACTGATGGCTTTGATTTCAAGATACAGCTTTAGGTAGGGCTCCTTCCCAGCAGATAAAGTAGAAACTAAGGTTCACCTTCCCACAGACTGCATGATATCAAGCAACAGTGGGGCCGCCAAGTCTGGGCTGAGATGGATGAATGTGGAGAGGACCACAATGGCTAGCCCCAGGGTTTCTTCATCGTATTCTTCGAGGATGGCCCCGCAGTCATGGCATCTGCAAATGAAACAGACGGAAGACATGTTAGAAAGCCAACCACAGTTGACGCTAACACACAAGCACAGCCCTTTGTCAGAGTTTTGGGAAAGGGCCCCAGATGGTGATAACTGGGCCCACTCTAAGTGAAGACTCCAGTGCCACTGTCACCATAAGACATGGCGGAGGTCATGGATGTTCCTTCACCATGCTGTCCACAAGCATCTGGCCCCACGGGGATTCTGCTCCTTTACAAAGAGCTTCAGGTAGAATAACAGCCTCTAGTGAAATTATGTCTAAGAATAGTCAGTAGCTGGATCTTCCTGTCAGTTTTTATGGTTTTATTTAAGCAGAGATAAATGTGAGTGTGTGCCATCCACTTGTTTTTCTTCGCTGTGCAGCTTGGCAGTGTTTGCTGGCTCCGACAGCCAGCTGTGCTGCTCTTTCTGGACGGTTTTGAGTTCCTTGGGTAATGCTGTGAGTGATCTCACACAGTCAGTTGCTCTCACCAGCAGCTCTTCCAGATCCTTGATGCTATGGACCAGGAGCTTCTAGAAGCCACTGGGTGGCATGTGCCCAGTTTTCTTGTTGTCCCATAACCAACGCTGGGCATCTGGCTCTGTCCCTGACACTGAATCTCCTCACATCTTGTTGCTGATAGCTCTGTGCCCCCCACAGATGCACCCAGCTTTGACATAGTGTTCTGACTGGGACAGGACGACCAGTACTCAAAGGGCTACACGGTGGACAAAGTGCTTGTCACATATGCATGAGGGCCTGAGGTCGAGTCCCAGCACCCAAGTAACTAAGCTGGGTCAATGGCGAGTGCTTGCAATCCCAGCACTAGGAAGGCAGGGACAGCAGGACTCAGGGCATGACCTGGCAGATGCCTGGCCTCCTCGATGAGTCCGAGACCGATGGGAGATTTTATTTCAATGAGGTGAACGGCTCCCAAGGGAGTGCAACTGAGGCTGACCTCTGACCTCCACATGCATGTTTACACAAATGCATGCATACCAGAGTACACACACACACTCACACACACACACACACACACACACACACACACACACACACACGAGCAACCAGAAACAACTGGGGGAAATGATAACTTGAATTGGAGTGGGTTATGACACAAAATGGAGAAATCATGCGAAGCTCTGGGGATATTCCAAGTTAGTACAAGCCAGGCCAATTTGCTTCTCAATGTAGCCACTGTGCTGGCTAATTTTTTTTTTATATCAATTTGATACAAGCTAAGGTTATCTGAGAAGAAGGGATCTTAACTGAGAAAATACCTCTACAGGCTCACTATGTAGGTAAGTCTGTGTGACATTCTCTTGGCTGATGATTGGCATGGGGGCACCCAGCTCACTGTGGGCAATGCCATCTCTGGGCAGGTGTCCTAGGAGCATGTAAGAAAGGACCTGAGACAGTGGTGTGGGGGAGCTAGCAAGCAGCATTTCTCCATGGCCTCTGCATCAGTTCCTGCCCCCAGGTTTCTGCCTTGGCTTCCCTAGATGATGGACTACAAGTTGTAAGATAACTTTGCTTTTAGTCATAGTGTTTAATCATAGCAGTAGAAACCCTAAGACAGCCATCAGCCTACTTCTGAGTGTGCAGTGAGCGACTCCTCTGTATTAGATATTTGCACCATCCTTTAACCCTCACTTTCCTTTAATAGATATGTGAGCCACCTCTGTCCAGGAACTATCTAGTCCCAGAGATATGTCCAGGTTTTAAAATCTACAAGCTGATGGGAGATGTCATTCTGTAAATATGTTTCTCTTATTGGTTAATGAATAAAGCACTGTTGGCCAATAGGAAAGCAAGATAGGTGGGACTAGGAGACTAGGAGGAGAGAGGAAGTAGTAGGGAGGAGTTCCAAGATGGTAGACTGGGAGAGAAGAACGCCAGCCCCTCTCTCTAGTAAGATAAGACCACGTGGAAGTACTTAGATTAATAGAAATGGGCTAATATTTAAGACAGAGCTAGCTAATAAGAAATTAGTAACTGACCAACAGAATTATATATAATACAGTGTCTCTGTGTGTTATTTGGGGCTGGCATGGCGGTGGGACCAGGACCGGCAGGGAAAACCTACTCCTAACACAAGGGGAATGCTCTGGAATCAGAGATGGAGCTGAGGAAAGAATAATAAGGACATTCACACACTAGAATGCCTTCGACTTTAAAATGTGGGCTTAATCCTAGAACTCGGGGCTACTGGCAACTGATAGTCTGTGCAGTGACAAACCAGTTTGAGATGCAGAAAATGGGTTTTACTTCCAGGATGGAATAAGAATGGAGTCTCAGTCAGGCGTTGGTGGAGCATACCTTCAATTCCAGCACTTGGGATGCAGAGGCAGGCAGATCTCTGTGAGTTCAAGGCCAGCCTGGTCTACAGAGTGAGTTCAAGGTCAGCCAGGGCTACACAGAGAAACCCTGTCTCAACCCACACACACACACACACACACACACACACACACACACACAAAAAAAAAACCAGAATGTATCTCTTCTTTGTTCCTAGTGTAACAATTGGATGTTCCCAGGCTGAAGAATGTATGGGCGTTAAATTGTTTTTAGGGATACGCTGTGGAATAACCCTCTTTTGCCCTGTAAAGATAAGATGCTGAATGGCCAATAGCCAGGCAGAAAGTATAGGTGGACAAGCAAGCTAAGGATGCTGGAAAGAGGGAAGGTGGGGTCAGGAGTCGCCAGCCAGATGCAGAGGAAGCAAGACGAGAGCGCCTTACTGCGAAAAGGCACCAAGCTGCGTGGCTAAACATAGAAGAAAAGTCTAGGTTAATTTAAGTGTAAGAGCTAGCTGATAATAAGCCGGAGCTACCAGCCAAGCATATATAAGTAATATTAAGTCTCAGTGGGTTTATTTGGGAGTTGATGGTGGGACAGAAACTTCCATTTACAAGGATAAGTGGGATTATCATATTCTATCCAATTAAAAAAAAAAGAGGGGGATATGCCAAAGCATGGACAAAACACTGCTCCTAGTGTATGCATTTCTAAAACTCAATTGTGTACCACACAGCTTCAGCCCTTTGAAAAGTAAAGTGTGACTCAAAAGCAAAGAGCGTTTCCTCACCTGGGGACCAAACTCTATAACCAAAGCAAATGAGAAAACAAACAAACAAACAAAAATTGGGAGCTTACTTGTCCGTCATCACCGTTGGCTGCTCATCCGTGAATTCTTCAGGTGCAGGCACAAACATACTGGCTATGCTGGGGGCTGACAGCAGGCTGGATTTAGTGGCACCTGGGTAAGCAGCAGAGAGACGAGCATGAATACAGACAAGCTTCTGGGGCCAGGAAATTCTCCGTTCTGCATTCATTAACTCTCAGAAGATCACATTTATGAGACTGAGACCTGGACATCCCACCCATGGCCCAATAAAGACCCGACTGCGAAGCAAGGCCAAGAGAGAGCTGGCTGTCTAACCTCTCTTTTGCTCCATGACTTTAAAACAAATCAGAATGCTCAGCTGGCCAATGGGATCTAAGATGAAGATGGACTTCCTAGCATTAAAGGAAATTGCCTGAACAATATGGCATTTCTAATGCACAAATGCATACCAGCATTAAAGGGGGTACTGTGAGAAGGCAGTAAGACCCCAGATGTCATGCCTCAACAAATGGGAGGCAGTGAGACCCCACATTTCACATACATGAACAAAGGCAGGGGTGAAACACCAGACTTCACACACATGAACAAAGGGGACACGGGGGCTAGAAAACTAGCAAAAAGACTTCATTTTTAACTGAAGTATTAGTGGATGCTATGGTGGCTGTTTCACTCGGTGACTTGCTCCACTTCACCCAGCCAATAGAACACTTTGAGGTTAGATCCTTTCAAGGAAATCTGAGGCCAGAATCTCAGCAACAAATTGCTGTTGTCTCTTGAGACAGCAAATTTGGGGACTGGAAAGATGGCTCAGCAGTTAAGAGAGCCTTCTGCTCTTCCAGAGGATCCAAATTCAGATACCAGTGTCCATGTGAAGGCAGCTCACACCTGCCTCTGACTGCGGCTCCAGGGGCCTGAGAGGCTCCTCTTCCAGCCTCCATGAGTAGCTGCATATCACACACACACACACACACACACACACACACACACACACACACACACACACACACTCCATTAAAAAAGCCACCAGTGCAGGGCAGATTCCCCTGGAACTGTGTAAATGAGGCATCTAAGAGGACACCCAAAGTGACAATGTGAAATAACAACAAGCTCTGAGTTCTTCAAGCAGACCAAAACAAAACAAAACAAAACAGAAGGAAATGATGATCATTAAGTAATCCACTTCTCATCAAGAGACTCATAAATTGGTTCAGAAAAATATGTATGATTTCTCCTCAGAAAGACTCACAGTTGAGAGAATAGTCATTAAAGACATAGAGTACAAGTCTTAAGATGCCTAGCCTGGAGGGCAACGCTGCTCTCTGAGGAAGAAATGATGCTGAAATTCTCCCTTCCGTGTTATAGACCATTCTTCCCCTCCAAGATAACATTTCCAAAGTGTATGTCTGAGAAGCAAAAACCTGAAAACACAGGTACCAACTATCCAAGGCTATCTTCAACTTACCAAGATACCAATTGGGAAAACAAATCTTGCTACCAATCTATCGGCTGTTTCTGAGCTGGCATTCCTTCCCAGAGTTATCTAAGTGCACTGTTAACAAAGGATGGCCATAAAGATGTTGCACGGTGTCAGGACATAAGGAACTGACAGTCAGTAAAAGCACGCAACTTAAAAACAACTTTCCACACTTCATGATCATTGCGAGGCACACAAGCCAAATGCAAAAATGACTACGCCAGAGCAGAAAAAAAAAAAAAGTCAGTCCAAAAATATATGGAGGAATAACTCCAAATCAAGATTGCAGCCAAAAGGATGAGAAGGATTCTGTCACTTTTGTGACTTCCAAACAAGCATGACCTAAGGGGAGGAGTTTTTGTAGTAACCCCATGAGGTTGTTTTTTCTACGACAGCACAGGAAGTACGTTGCAATATTTATGGCAGTCATCTAGCAAAGCAAATAGGCTAGATGATTGGGCATTGGTTCTTACAGGACAACTTAGCTGTACAATGGATTGCTAAATCCTGCTATTGAAGTAGAAACAGGGAGTAATATATGGGAAGGTGACAAATATAAAAAAGAAAGCCACAAGCCTCAGCAACCTTTCATTGTAAATGACCCACAACTGAGCTGGCAGCATTAAACTGAGCCTCCAATTTTGTCTCCCCACTTAGCGGTAACAATTCTAGACAAAGATAAGGACCATCTGAACTCGGCTCAGGAAAAGAATTTAGGGTGACATGGGAAACTGATACATCTTGGAAGGAAGGCTAAAGAGCCCAGGGATGCCTGGTCTTGAAACACCTAAGAGGGTTAAGAAATGGGCAGTAATTTTCAAACGTCCAAAGTGTGAGGTGAGAGATGCTAGAGTTGTTTCATGTGGCCCTAAGCTTTAGGAAGGCACTCTGCTGCTGAGCTCTTGCTCGTCACATTCAAAGACAAACTGTCACACATACCCCGACCCTGCAGGTTGGAAATACATGGAGCTGTTGAGATACAGAGAGCTGTGTGGATCTCTGAGGGACACATGGCCCTTCAGTTCTACAGTCTGAGACTCGGGGACCCAACCAACCTCTTGTCCTCAGCGGCTGTCCCTCCACATCAGGGTTTAGGCACATTGGCACATTACACTGGCGTTTCCCGGGCTGTACCTGTTCTGTGGATAAAGAAAGCATTTCAGTCTTCAGTGTGGTCAGCTCAATATTAGTCCAGCACAACCGATGCAGCCAACCACCACATGGGACCATTTCTGTCACGGTTACTTTATTAACACAGAAAGATTAAATCTGGGGATAGGGAGGGCTATTCAAGGTTTTGTTACAAACCTGTCACTCAGTTAAATGAACTGCATCTAAAATGTAGAGGATGTAAGGCTAGCTTTTTAAGCTCTAGTCCTACTCTATTTCAAAAGAGTGAACACCCTGTGTCTCCCGACATGAAATGAAGGGCCAACGCCATGACCATGAAAGAATGTTTTATGCAAATCAATGGTACTCTGGGGTAACAGCCAGGCAGTTCATACAGGAATCACATGGAGCAGGTAGAGAAAACGATAGATATTTGCTTGAGAGATGGAGAGTGAGGATAAGGAGCAGGAATGGAGAGACACTTAGGGAATGTTCATTCACACAGATGTGCACAGTGGAGAAGAGGCTGGCTGTCTATGAACGAGCTGGAGAATGCTGAGGTGGATTTATCATGACCCTGTTTAAGCTGTCTCTCTCAGTATGTCTATATGACCATAGTCGCTCTTGCTGGAAACTAGAGAGTCGCTCAATCAGTGCATGTGGTTCAAAGTGACATGTCGCCTATCATCAGACTCCACAGTAAGACTCTTCTGCTGGGCTCAGATAATCAGCCCGGGGAATACTGAAGTCAGGTGACATGTCAGCTCAACTGCAGGAGGCTGAGGCAAGATCACTTGAGCTCAGATGTTCAAGACCAGCCGGGGTGGCAAAGAAGGATGCCGTGTCCAAAACAAAACAAACTTGAGAATAATGAGATAAAGCTTTTATTAAGGGACCCTGAGATAAGTGAACTAAGTAGGAGGATGGAAAATAATAATAATAATAATAATAATAATAATAATAATAAAACAACTCTGGCAAGCTTCAGTGAAAGAAACATGGACAACATGGAGTCTCAAGAAGATGGGAAACATTAAGTCTGGTTGAAAAGTGAAAAATGAGACTAAAGGGGTTATTTGGCATCATGCAGGGGTTTGTAGCTTAAAGTTCAGATCAGAAATTGAGCTCAATTTACATTTTGTAACTCTACTTAATCAAATTAGGGCGCAGCTGTGGACAGAATCCACAGTGGCTGAGGCTGAGCTATACACTGAGCTACACCAGTATAGTAAAATGCCTTTCAGGGCCCCCAACTCAACACGAGCATTTAGTACTGAAGATCTAACTAAGATGTGCTTCCCAAGCTACACAGCTCCATCTCTGGAGAGGAGAGGTTCAGTCCTCCATGGTGCAGATAGAGAAGGGAGACAATGCTCAAACCACATACAGTCTGGGGGTGGCTAGCCAGCATCTTTGCCCCCTCTCTCTCGTCTGTTGCCTCTTGGCTACTCATTGCTCACTCCCTCATGCCACTGAGGGGAAAACCACCAAGCCTTTGACGTGTCCGATACTCTTCTAAGTCTAAGGAGACTGAAGATGGCTTGACACACGGGGTTGGGTGTGGTATGTGGATCTCTTCTTGAAGAACAACAAAGGTAAATAAGTAGGAGGACGTACATACAATTTGAAAGACTGCACCCTGTGGTTGTGCATCCTAATGAGGAGATTAAGAATAATCTCACAGTTGAAGCCAGAAAATCATAACCGTGACGCTAACGTGTGCTCCCACAGCATGTTGCGGTAATCAGCCCTTATACTTTCACAGTGCGTGCACACTTCAAGGTGCTTTCATGGCTGTCATCTTGTACCTCAGGTGACCCATTTAATTAAAAAGCAAAGGCAAGGCAGGCACTTGGGGTGGGGGCGCTGCTGTGCTATGAGCTGAGAAGGCAGCGTAGTTAGAAGATGCCATAGGGTTCAGGAAATGCAAAGTGGTCGTATTTAAAGCAGGTGTTCCGCGGCAGTCAGCCTTACAACAGGTTAGCCACAGTTCCAGCTTATGAACACCTGTGTGGCTGCCACCTGGTGACCCTGCTGGCTAAAATGTACAACTCATTCCCAAACGTGCAGATCGTGCTACCCCAAGCTGACATTTGTTATTAACTCTACGATTTATGAAAGAGGTCATTGATAATCTGGTGCCTTTAAAGCTCTGTGCCATGAAATCATAGATCCACCCTCCTCCCCAGCCATATAACCTGGATCTTACAGGAATGAAGAGCTGGGCATGCCTAAACGGGGACCAGTCTAAACAGAGACCAGCCTAGACAGGGATCAGCCTAGACAAAGACCACAATGCTTTAGAGCACTTGGAAAAATCTGAAAATATGTTAATTACTTTCAGGTTATTAAAAAAGAAACCATTTTAACCAAAGAACACAAGAAGTGGACACAGAGAAAGTGGCATTAGCTAATCTGAGAGGCAAAGGAGAAGAAAAGGCTTGACCCACCAGTGTCCCAGTTGCTGATGTTATGGGGGGCTCTAGACTGATGCTCCAGCTGCCGCTTCATTAACTGGCTCATTGTCAGAACTCCCAGGGATCCCCTTTTCATCTGCCTATACTGAGCTATACGGAGGAAATTAGGAGATGATTACTGGGGGGAATGTGTTTCCCGTCACACACACAGGCTCTATACATCCACACAGATCTTAGTTGAGTTCTTCGTTAGCTATTTGTAACTTTTTGGTAAATCATATGCTCCGAATCAAGTGAAAAACTTAAGCATTCCATCATTTCCGGTGTCTCTGTGGTACAGGCAATAGTAGTGATCTTCGACATTAATCTATCAACTGTACATATTTACTCAGTTACCCATGAATGCAATATGCTTATTGTGTTAGCCTTTTTACTTATGCACTCCGCCACATTCTAAAAAGAACTCAAAACCAACAGTGCTACCTTGAGTTGAGTCAAGAGCAACTGAGGCAAGCCAAAACCCTTGATTTAAAACCCTGCACTGTTTCCAAGCTATTTGAGCCCCCTGTCTACTATTTGGAAAATGAATTAAATAGCATCCCACTATCTTCTCATACTTTGTTTGAGAAAACAATGGCAACATTTTTGTCCTGCAATTAAGCCCTGACACGATTCTCAGCAATGAAAAGTTGTAAGCTTTTCCAAACCCGAGACAATGCCAGTTGTGTGCTAACTTAGAAAGCCACCCTCGTCTTTGCTCCTGGTCGCCTGTGAAACACTCAGTGCCTATGACCAGCCTAGTGTGAGCACTCGGCCCCTCTGAGATGACTGTGGGCCTGACCCCAAGCACCTAGACATTGACAATGTGGGTTGCCCCACCAGACTCACTTGAAGGGCAAGTTCAGAAACCAATGCTGAAGAACTTGCACACTCTAGAAAGGAATGCAGGGACCAGGATGTCCACTAAATAGTCCCGGGGCTGCTCTGAATGCTATGTATAGGTTTCACAGTCACTAACAAGGCAGCAACGAGGTGTGAAATGAAATCATTTATACCAGCACCTGGAGTGGGCAGCATGCTGTTTGATTTATGGTGGTCATGGCATGTTTAGTTACAGAACAATCAACTGGAAACTTGAGCAAGAAAGGCATGTGGTGGAATTCATGAGTCTTGGAGCCCACATTCACTGAATTTGTGGAAATAGCTGACAGACTGAATAGTAAACATCGCTGATTTGTTGTTTGGTAAATTTTACCAATTTCCAATTCACTTGAAAAGTAAAGCAAGTTTTAAGAAAAACTCAAAAGCAGAAATATGCTGGGCTTTGAACCCAAGGCCTTGCAAATGGCAAGCCACCTTCTCACTTAACTCTACCACTAGCTACAAACAGAAATCTTTTAGAAAATGTTTAAAAATTGAAAACTAAGTGGCATCCTACAGACTCAATCAGCCTCTAGTGCTAAGATAATTTCCCCAATTGTTAGTTTTGTTTTAGTTTACAGTACTGGGGATGTAACCCAGAGCCTCACACATGGTAGGCAAGGGCTCCATCACTGACCTACATTCCCAGTCTCTGGGCTGATTTTAAAGACTGCAGAATTCCTGAGAGCAAAAATACCAGTGGAGGAGGTTTCTGGCATTATACCTCCAAGAGCACACCACCAAATCCTATGATGATGCTTTTCATGACAAGGGCAGGAAAGATGGGGGCTAATGTGCCAAACTCACCCACAAAAGGCTAGACTCAGTCATGACTATGGGATCCTGACCCTCTTGACACACTGGGATTGAGGCAACTTAACCATTCTGGCTATTTCAAATCATACTACTTAGAGTTCTAAGGGGAGGAATTCAGTGTCCTTTTGTTTTTTAAAGATGACTCATGTATAAAGAGAAAATATTATATTGTGATTTGTCATTATCAACCATTCTTCGTGTTTAAAAAATAAATAAAATATTTAGCTTTACAACTAGACATTCTATTTTGCAGCCAAAGGCCAAACATCTGCTACTTAGAAACTACTTCTTAAAACTTTTACAGTCTTATAATTGATTTAGAATTATTCAAAGACAGTGTAGAATACTAAAAATAATATCGACTTGAAAATCTAGTAGATTTAAGAATCCATGTCCATCTCTGCGACTTTAGACAAGCCATTCAGCCGTTCTCCTCAGTCTGCCATGCAGTGTTTATGGATGGAGTGGATCTGGACTGTGCTGTGTATGAGCCATTCATCACGGTGTCAATACTGGAGGAAAATCAAATGAATGTATCTAGGGTCACCATCAAGACTGTAGTCTCCTTGGGGGAAGGAGGGCCTATTTATTCCCCTTTGATCTCCAATGACAAGCACCCCCACCAGATACGCATGGAATAAAGAATGAATAATGAATGAAAGAATGTACAAATGGATAAGAGGTGTGACAAAGATTCCTTTCCATACAACAAGACCAGCATTTACATTAAGGTCTATATCTGGCTTTTCAGACCATCCTCCTTTCAAAAGATGGTCCACGAAGACTCACTAACTCTTCAGGCAGCATCCACATGGAACACAAATTTATCAGAACATGAAAGATTTCCAGAAAGCACACTTCTGTCTGGGTCGCTGATTCCTTCCAAGAATTTCTCTTTGCTGAAAATCTCCTGACACCTCTGAACTGGATAGACGCCTTGATTGAACAGCAATGGAACTCAGGTTTCTTGTGGTCAAAACCTAGCACTCAATTGCAGGGGGATGTTTGAGAATACCTCGTGTAGACTTTGCAATGTGCTAGGCCATTTTTCTTCTTCAGACTAAAAAGAGTAGCTTTAGTTGTAGGGTTCTGATACATTTATTTTAAGATAACCCAGATAAAGCTGTGTTCATGATAGGAGACCCAGATTAAGCCAATGAGTCCCAAGTAAGAGTCTGCCATGAACAAAGCTTTGCATGTATCACATGGTCAGGCTAGTAGTAATGTTGATTTTGTTGAATGATAAAAATTTGTATTTAATCTTTAATAAATTAGGGTTCTTGAACAATCAGTGACCATATGACTAATCCAACATGTGAGATCTCTAAAGCAGGCCCTGTTACCCACAAGAATTTCATAGAGGACACAACACTGTATCACTGAGGAAGCTAATCAACATTTTTTTAAGTAGGAGGGCTGTCAAAATGGAAGTACAAAATAGACACGCACAGAAACCATCGCTGAGAAACACTTACTTGATATTGAGGAGTGGCTGCCTGTTTCAGGTGCGCCTGCTTCTAATGTGGGGGCAGACGAAGATTCCCGTGGCATTTCCAACGTTGAAAGTCCTTTGCCAGATGAATCTACAATTGGAAATACTGTTTACAGTCAAGGACAATGGTGGAAAGTGGTTGAAGAGCCTTCCTGGGTCCTTTTCTCTCGTGTCTACCACACCCATTCAAATCTTTAGGCATGTTCTGCCTCTAGCGATGACCTTAGAGGGATTACATATATCCTACATCACATTCTGCATGTGATGCATATCCCTTAGGAAAGCAAAGCCTGCATTACTGCAAAGCTGATGCTCAAAATGTCCATGGAGCTAACTAGTGAACCAGGCACTTCACTTCCATAGTTAATACCTAATAATAGGTCAGTATCCCATTCCACCTCTCTCCACCTTTGTCTGAATGTTTCCTATTCTTCACTTATATCTCAGTCTTCAATAGAAGATTTCACATCCAAAGAGATTTCCAGGACACAGTTTCCCTCCTCCCCCCCCCAAAAAAAAACTGTCAGGTGACTCTTTTATGGAGTGTTTTCCCTTAATTTTTTCCAAACTTAGCACACTGCAATGTTATTATGTACTTATTTGCCTATAAATGTTACTGAGCAGGAATCAATTTAAGAGCAGGAGGTGTGTCTGCTATGAAATAAATAGTGCTAAGTGAGATTCGTTTTCTTTAGAGCAGTGGTTCTCAACCTTCCTAATGCCGCAACCGTTTAATACAGTTCCTCATGTTATGGTGATCCCCAACCATAAAATCATTTCATTGCAGAGGAGGAGTGAACATGGGGGAGGGGAGAAGTAAAGAAGAGGGAGTAGGGTTAGGGTTAGGGAGGGGAAACTGTGGTCAGCATGTAATATAAGAGAAAAGGAAAAAGAAAACATTTAGTTCATGACTGTAATTTTGCTTCTGTTATGAATCATAATGTAAATATCTGATATGCAGGATATGTGACATGTGACCCACAAAGGGATCGTGAGTTGAGAACCTCTGAGTTAGAGGGACACAACCTCTATTTTGTTTTGTTTTGTTTCTATTGAATAAATGTCCTCTCTGATGTGAAATACTTTCTGCATTGTCTTGTTAATACTGTCTTATTAATCTGTCAACACTGGGAAATGAGCCCTCTTACCCGTTCTAGATTACTGCACAGTAACCTCTCAAGTTTTCTGAAAGGATTGTCACAACAAGCCTACAATTCTTTACAGCAGCAATTGGCAGTGAATACACTGGGCCTCTTGCTGGCTCAGAGTTGCCAGCCTGGGTTTCCATGACTACCGTGCCGTGAGTTAGAGATAGCCATCTTAAGTGGCTTCAAGCTCTTAAACTCGAAATGTACCATCTCCTCTTTTTCATAATGCAACTGTTTCTTCTTGCCACCGAGCAAGCCACAATATTTTATAATCGGCATCTTCTGCTCTGACACTAGATGACATTAAACCCGTCAAGGTGTCAGATACAAAAGGCCCCAGGGCAGAATCTGGGACAAAGTTTGGGAGCAGTAGCTTTGAAACATCTACTTTACAGTTTTAGAGGTCTTTCTGATACACACAATATGGTTGCCATATTAATAACTTCGCTTGTGTTCTGTGTGTGCGTGTTCATGTGGGTGCGTGTAGGTGTGCCAGAGCTTGATGCTGAGTGTGTCCCTTGATCACTCTCTACTTCTTTTCTCTCACTGAACCTAAACTCAGAGATTCAGCTAGGCTGGCTGGCTAATGATCTGTCTGTCTATGCCCCCCCCTGCCCTACCTCCGAGCACCAGGGCCATGGAAAGCGCACTGCTTTGCTTGGCACATGGTTGTCAGTTTCCAAACTCAGTTCCTCACGCTTTCATGGCAGGTAGTTTACCAATGAGCCGAACCATCACTAATAAGTCCAGGTTTTCTCTTTTGTAGCTCTCTCTCTCTCTCTCTCTCTCTCTCTCTCTCTCTCTCTGTGTGTGTGTGTGTGTGTGTGTGTGTGTGTGTGTACAGGTACCCGTAGAGGACAGAAGAAGGTACTGGAACCCCTGGAGCTGGAGTTGCAGGTGTCTGTAACCCACTTGCTATAGGTGCTAGGAATTAAATCAGGCCCTCTACATGAGCAATACACACTGTTACCATGAGCCGCTCCTCCAGCACCTCCCTCCAATAACGTCATGGCAACCAAATAGTATCACTGCTGTAAAGTTTCCCACACACTCTATAATAAGTAGTCATTTGGAATCACCGTAGTCATCAAGATGAAAACATGAGGTATTGTTTTTCTATAATGCAAAATTAGAGAGGTTACCAAATGACCTCTCTTGCCCTTATTCACCTGCCTTCTCTGTGTTACAGCCGTGGATTATAGCCCACAAATAACATGAAATGAGGAAAATGAAATTAATCTCTAAGAACCCACTGAAAGATCATTGTGACTTCTGGGGATTTGAGGGTGTGTACTTAAATCTTTGATGTAACCTTAAAGAAACTACTGGGTAATCGTTATTAATGACCTGGTTTGCACAAATTCTTTAGACTAGGCAATCCTTTCTTAGTTCTCAATCTTTTCTGAAGCCTCTTATCTACATGCAGTTTAAAGCAAATATTTGAGAAGAGCTGCCCACTTGTTTTCAACACATCTGCACTCAGTTTTCTAGAGTCGTGCACAGAAAACTCAGCGTCTCCCCTTCTAGCCCTATGTGCCAGTGCTCTGTTAGTCACTTAGGAAACAAACAAAAACATTGCATCACAGAACTTTGATTTGCTTTCATGTGGGGAGACACATATAAAAGGGAACACATTGTTACATGTTGAGTTAACACTAAAGAAAAGAGAGTCAGGATGCCAGCTGGGGGTGTGGCTAAGCTCAGGGCAGGCATCATTGGTGAGAGAGTCCATCAAGTGGGTGCTGGACCACTCGAGCTTTGGAGAACGGAAGGTATAAGGCCCTGAGCTGAGAGCATGTAGGGGCAGTCAAGAAATGGCAAGAGGCCACCGTGGCCATGGGGGTTTGTGGGAAGAGCGGTGCAAATGAAATGAGAAGACTCTCTAGGCATAGGAAGAAAAAAGACTTTTACTGGAAGGGATGTGGGAAGGCCCTGGAAGGATCTAAGCCAGAAAAATAAAAGATAATAGTGTTCTATTCTGAAGGACCACTCTGCCTATTGTATAGAGAGGACTCAAGGTAATGGCGGAAGGCAGTGAGAGACCAGTTAGGACACCACAGCAGGTAAGACAGAGAGAATGTATTGACCCCTTGAGCCAAGAGTAACTATGGAAATGGCGGGCATAAGGAGGACATGGTGTGTGTTATGTCTTAAAGGAAATTAAAGTTTCCAGATGAAGCTGATGATGCTCAGTTAAGGTTTAATTTCTGATGAACAGCAAGAGCTCATTTTATAGTGTAATTATGTCCTGTACAATGTGAGAGACGAGACTCCGTGTCCCTACTGCTCTCGGAGACAACTCCTATCACTGAGTGACTCTGACATTTCTCCACTAATGAGGAATGTTTATTTCCCCCTTGGTTTGGTTCAGTCTTGTGACTTGCTTTCCCTAACAAAGTGCTTGCAGGCATCCTGTGACTGTTCTGGTAAGATGCGATAGTCAAGTTGATACAAACTAGTGCCACCTGGGATGAGAGGACCTCAAATGTTGAATTGCCTTGATCAGACTGGCCTGTAGGCATGTCTGCAGATCATTTTCTTGAATGCTAATCGATATACAAGGACCCAGCTCACTCGGTGATGGATCCCTAGGCAGGTGGGTTTAGGCTATATGAGAAATCTAGCTGGCCATGAGCCAGAGGGAGAGCAAGCCAACAAGCAGCATCCTCCTATGGTTTCTGCTTCAGTTCTTGCCCCAACTTCTGTCAATAGTGGATTATGACTTGGAAATACCAGCCAAATAAACCCTCTCATTCCCTAGGTTAATTTTGATCATAATCACAACAACATGAAGCAAACATTAACTTGAGCTTTGATAAGCAGTTGTGCAATTCATCTTGCTGTCTGAGGCTGCACAGCAATAAGAATAACCCTAGACTTTGTTGAGAAGGTTGGCAAGCACAAGAGACAGAGGTTGGCCACGCATCCAAGTTTGGTCTAGCTTAGTTCCTCTCTAGATGACCAACACCCTCAGAGTAGATAAAAGCTTATTGCTGTATGCTGGTGATTATCATGGCATGGCATGGCATTAGTCTAGCAACGGGTAACTGACAGTTGTCTTGGTAGATGAGATCACCAAGAGAGTGGGTGGGGGAAGGGCCAGCAGTGGTACTCCTCAGGGAAGGGAGGAAGAACCAAGAGGAGACTGAGATGTAATGATCAACAAATAGAAAAGGAAGGACAGGGTGTGTGCAGTGTCCTAGAAGCTCCTTGAAGTGGGATTCATCAATTATGTCAAATGTTGTAGTTATGGCAGAGGGTAAGCTTCCACAGCTAACCATTGGATTTAGCAATGGAGGGCCTTGGTAATCTTGAAAAATAGTTTTGCTATTTAGTAGGGGAAAATGAAAGAAAAGTATCATAGGAGACAACTGGGGGGGGGGGGAGTGGTAATGGTTGGGTACCTGTGGAGGTTTGAATGATAAATGTCTCACTGGCTCCCGTATTTGATCATTTGGTCCCCAGTTGGTGGCGCTGTTTGGGGAAGTTGTGAAACCTTTAGGAGGTGGAACTTTGATGGAGGGAGTGTGTCCCTAAGGCTTTGAGGGTTTATAGCCTGGCTTCACATCCTGTCCCCTTTCTCTCTGATCCCTGTGTATAGATAAAATGTGATCGGCCAGCTTCCTGCTGCTACCATCACGCCCTGCATTGCCCACCACGATGGACTCTAAACCCCCGGAACCATGAGGCAAAATAAACCCTTTCTTCCTTTAGTTGCTTTTGGTCATAGCATTTTTAATCACAGCAACCGGAAAGCAAACCAAAACACTGCCTTTACAAGGCTTTTTATTTTTAAGTAAGATTGTGTCTGCATGCTCAGGTTAGCAGTCCTTTAAAAGAAAATCTGGGGAGCAAAGGGTGGAGAATGTTGCCTATATCCCAGGGTAGTTAAGAGAATCAGGATCTTGACAGGAAACCAAGTGTTTAAATGTAAATGCCAAAAGAGGAGGCAGGTGTAGATGTGGGAAGCATATAAATAAAGCATGGAAACTCGTTATGATCATGTCAGGTAGGAGGAGTTCTTGACCTCTGAGAAGAACAGAAGAAATAGTCAAGCAGGAGAATGAAGTGTGGGTTTGGAAAATACTGTATAACTGGTGAGTAACTTCCCAGTTGAGGTTTGTCACCACAAGTTAAAAATGATAGAGTCTACATTATACATTTTTTCCAGACATAGTCATCTGTTAGGGGCAAGTGCTAGTGCCTGGAGAGTTTGATTTCACGAAGGATGCATTCATGCAAGAATGCTTGGAAAAGGAAATGTCGGAGAGGATAGAAGCAGGGGCGAGTTATGCTGGTGGACTTGAATTTAAGGTGAGAAGGAGAAAAGACAGGAAGTGGGAGCTACTAGAAGACAGTAGGATCAGTAAGCCCTGGTTGAAAGAGAGAGAGAGAGGTAGAGGCAGAGACAGGGAGAGAGGGGGGAGGGAGAGAGAGAGAGGGAGAGAGAACCATAATCGAAGAATAGTGAATATAATTGAACTCTCGGAAGGGCCGTAGCTGTTGGTAATAAGTCTGTGACATGATTACAGAAATGAGTAGCTGAGCTAAGGTAGAGGCTGAAAATGCAGGGGGTGGGGGGAGGCCAGTTCAAGTAATGCAGAGTCCTGGGCATCGGGAGGCATCAACACATATCACTGCAATAGTACCAGTTAAGACAGGAACATGTGTGGCTCAAAGGGTCAGGGAGTAGTAGCGAACAATGAGACTGTGTTTGATGCCCTGATAATAGCAAAATCAGAGCTGTGGGTCTTAAAGATAAGGGCATAATGGTCTGAGGAGGGCCATGGTGAGCACCAATAACCCCAAACCCTAGCCCAGCGGCACGTGTTAGTCACATGGGCTCTCAGAAAAGCTGAATCCTCAGGATGAGCCAGGCTTTCATTAGGTTAGGAGGGTGAAGGAAATGAGAGCTAGACAGAGAAAGACAGACAAAGGGTTTTGCTACGAAGGACCCATGAATTTCTGAGGGTATGGGGGAAGACAGCATGGGAATTTTTTCAGAACTGGGGTGACCAAGGACTTATGGAAATCTGTCGAGGTAGATGAAGGGCATCCCGGGCCATGGGTCTTCTCACAGTGACTGACGCCAGAGCTCTGGACAATTTGCAAGTGAGGCTGTCACTGACAAGGATAAGGAAGAGGGGTGTCTGGGCCTCTCTTGCTTCTGCTGGTGGAAGCAGGAAAGCCTGACTCATGCTCTGATTGTGTGGGCCCCTCCTCCTTCCAGTGCCCCCAGTAGGGAAAGATGTGTATGCTTGTGGGAAGTGGAGTGCTGAAGAGCTAAGTGACAGGGAAATATGCACTATAAAAAATTAAACCATCATCTTCATACACTGTTCTCTTGTTCTAGGATCAAATGTATGACTACAAAAGTACAACCGTTTCCCCCTGGGACCTGGGGAACAATTAAATACAGGGGGAAATGAAGACAATAAAACGTATTCGTATACTAACATGTCTTATGAGCTACATTCAGCCTATTCATCATAAATGTTTATCATGCACAACTCATTCGTTCTTGACACTCCCCCCCCACACACCTCTGCAGTTTCTGGACAATTCTGTCCTTTACACACATACAGCAATTTCCCTGGCCCCAAACAAGTTAAAGATGCCCAAGTTCCTTCAAAACCGTTTTAGCTGGCTAAACTTTCCTGACTTGACAAGACCCCACCATACCTGGCTAGAACGTGACCCCTTCCAAACATGCTAAGGCTCACTCTGCTGTTTTCCAGTGTCTCTGAGGTAAACTGTTGCATTCTATGACCAGAGAAGAGCTAGAAGCCCCAACAAATATCAGTACAAATACAGGGGTCTGGGTATTTCTCTACGTAGCTTCTTCGGGGCAGAATAGTGGAAGAAGCTGGACTAGGATGGAGAGGACCACCCAGCATGGCCTTTGGCAGATTGTGTCACCTAGGGAAGGTGCATGACCTAAGCCTCAGAATCCACAGGCTGGACTCACGGCCACCCCCAATTGTCAATGGTCTCTGGTTTCTAAGAAGACTGATGTAACTGTAGCTTTTCTCATATCTTTTGATCACCATCATCATTCAGGCAAGAAGGAGGAAGCTCCCCTGTCGGTGTTAATGTGTCAGGAGGCTAGTTTGGGATGAGTGAGGTGACCAACGGAGGGCCACTTTTTATACTACATCTTAGAAAGGGTGCCTCAAAGAGAACATAGGAAAAGACAACACTTAAGGATGAGAACACATCAGGTGGTGTCTGTGGATCAAAGTCTAGACTGTAACTGGAAACCTGGATTTGCTGATGTTTGGTAAGTGTTCTGACAATGCACTGTAGCCCCTAAGTGATTATCCAATCAGTTCATTTACTCTGCATATGGAGTAGGTACTTCACTAACATAAACAGAGGTGTCATGGCTGGTTTTGGTTGCCAACTTTACATTACATATCTAAGAAGAGGACTTGCCAATCACATACCAGTTGAGGAACTGCCTCCATCAGATTGGCCTGTGGGCATGTCTACAAGGGGTTGTTCTTAACTACTAATTGGTGGAGGAAGACTCAGGTGGCTCTGGGCAGAGCCACCATTGAGGAAGGTGGGCTGGGCTATGTAAGAAGGGTAGCTGAGCCTGGAAACAAGCCAGTAACTCAGCGAGCCCCTCCACGGTCTCTGCTTCAGCTCCTGCCTCCAGACTCCTACTTGAATGGTTGCCCCGACTTCCCTCAGTGATGGATGGTGACCTGGAAGTGTCAGATGAAATAAACCGTTTTCTCCCCAAGTTGCTTTTCCTTGCTGTTTTATCACAGAAACAAAAAGAAAATTGTATCAAGAGAGGGAAAAAAGCAAAACAAAAAATAATGCAAAATTATTTCTGTTGCTTTAGGAAGGCCAAAGTTATTTTTGAGATATCCTGGTATCAATTAGCCACTGCCTCTTACTGCCCAGAACGGTCAAGACTGATGGTAAAAATTAGAAACAACAAATACAAAACATCGATGGAGCCAGCACAGCCACATCAGAATCCAGCACACTGTGGTGACCAGGACAGATTCCATGCTGTTATGAAGCAGTTATAATGTCAGCCCCGACATTATAAGATTGCCAGTTTGGTGCATATTTTGCATCAAAACCCTACCAAGTAAGATGCACAAAGCTGAAGGTCTGAAAGAAGAGAGACAGGCTTACCTGAGTCCTTCTGGTCACCCAATTTGTCTAGAATGTTGAAGGAGATGTCAAGGTACTCTCTCTGGATAGCGCTAACGGCAATCTTCCTTTGTTTCCTCTGCCTGGGGACGATCTGAATCTTAAACTCTGATTCCTCGGCCCCATCCTCCTCCACCTTCCTTTCGGGGTTCTGTTCTGTATCGGACTCAGCACTGGCATTGGGATTCTCGCCTTCTGTTGGATTCTCGGCATCTTCAGGAAGTTTGAGGAGCACCGTTTTGGCCCCCGATGTTGGTGTCTGCCCTGCCTTTTCTTCAGCCGGGCTGAGGTCAGGGTTATAGTCCACTGACATCTCAGGGACAGCCAATGACTTCTGGAGGAGGTCTCGTTTTTGCTTTAGTGTTAGTGGGCTGCCAGAGGCAAACTCTCTTGGCTCCTCTGACTTCGACAGCTCTTCAGAGTCTGTGAGGTCATCTAGAGCTGTGATGGTAGAGTCATCGTTGCTCGCTGACTGGTGGTTTCCTGAGTCCTTAGAAGAAAAGTCTTTGGAACAGTCCTCCACACTCACCTGCACAAGGGGAGTCGTGCTCAGGCTGAGGACAGAGGGCTGGCTGGGGATGGAGGAGGAGGCAGCATTTTTACCCGAGGGACCATCATTCCCTTGGTTCATCATCTCGTCTTCTTCATCACTTTCTACTATTCTGAGAGGCGGGAGAGGCTCGAATACAAGAGAGTCGCTGTCAGATGTTGAGAGTGCGGAGTGTTTCTCTGGCCCAGACGTTGAATCTGAGGACAAATCTATGAGATCTAAGTCCTCTTTAGGAGCAGGCTTTCCTGGAGAGTCAACTCTCACTTCGAACGTCTCCATGCAGTTCAACCTAACTTCTGGAATCACAGGCCTTCGTGGTTCTTGAAAACCTTCAGCCGCTGGATTCTTGGGGATTTCAGCATTGTCCGGCCTCGTAGCAGAATTCTGTCTAGAGCGCTCGCGGTGGTCGTTTTGCCGTTGTGAGATATGAGCAGCTTGGGCGGGAGGCTTATCTATGTCACACCGATCTATGCAGGACTTCCTACGATGCTCATCTAATGTAAACAAGAGGGAGTCTGCATTCCCTATATCAAGAGATTTTTGTTTTAAAGAGCGTAGCTTTTTTTTCTGAATGCTCTCTTCTCTCACACAGTGTAGGACGCTGTCTTGTAATGCACCCGTCTCTCTATATTCGGTCAGCTCTATTTCACCTGATCAAAACAGAAAGAGCTAGTACTGTTGCCCTCCAGAGTTTACCATTCCCCCTCATACTTGGGCACACAATTGGCACATATAGTAATCATAATCCCAGCTCTACCAGAAGGGAAAACTGACTTTTTGGACATGTACTTGTAAGATTGATTCTGATTTCAAGAACTGGGAAACTTGGGTATGAAAGAAACCCAAGTAGTGGTTTAAGATTGGATTTCCAAAAGTCAAGCTTGGAAGTAGCTCCTCAGCTCTGATAGCCATTAAACATAAGAGAGGGGTTTTGGTTGGTTGGCTGGTTGGCTTGTTTATTTTGTTTTGTTTTTGGCTGAGGCAGATCTAAGAACATGTATTCAAATTGTGTGGAAGAGAAGCAAACATTTTGCAACAAATCAAATCAAGCAATGGCCCCTGAAGACAATCATGACATTAATGACATTATCTGTCAACTCGCGTATATATATATAAAAATGGGTGTATATATATACTGTTTGTGCATACATATATATATAAATCAACAATATCAAAATATGTGGTAACATAATAAAATTAAGATTTCACCCCAAACAAACGGTAGAGTACAACATTTCTGCATAAAATTACTAAGAGGAAAAATTCATACTTCTCTGAACATTCATTTCAACCGGCTGGTATTTCACCATTTTGCTGCCGCCTATCCTTTTCAATCTTGCAAAAAAAGTTTGAGACTCTTTATTGCAGGGTCCAGTAGGTGTATCATGAATATCAGATTCATCAAAAACACTATCTTCTTCTAATTGGGGAGAGAAAGTCAAAATTACACTTAGGAGGTTACTCTCTCTTAGGCTGTGTCTACACAAGCATTCAGTGAAAGCATTCAAGAGTGGTCTAAGTGGTTTCTGCACCAGCAAACTTTAGCTCTGGGTCTGTACTCCATCCAGACCATCCAGATCTGAACTGAGCAGCCTGCTACCAAGCTGTCCACCATGTTCCAAATGAGAGCGGACAGCGTTGGGAGAAGTGTCTCAATGGTCTGTCCACAAGAGCCTTCCTCGGGGAATGCGCCCATTACACTTAAAAGCAAATGACTCACAGATGGCAGCACTCTGTCCAGGAGTCCAGACATTGTTTGAACTTGCCTGTTACTTTCAGGCTAATCTGACAAGGAGGACATTAACATGAGTGGGGCTTGACCTTCCTAAAATATATATATATATATATATAAATATATACATGCCTTCTTGGGACCTGGGAACTGGCATAGACACAGCCTAACAGTACATGCACCTTATAGTTTGTGAATGCAAAATACTGTACTCTACATTTGGTAATGAAACACACAACACACAGAGAAAGCTTAGAGAAGCCACTTGTCATCTCGGAAGCTCCATGGATGAGTATGGACTGAAAGAGTAAACAAAGGAAAAATAAAACGGAAAATCACATTTCTACTAGAATAATAAGACTCTTCTCTGAAGCATATACTGTGCATCTGTGATAGATTTTTATGAATCCTAGAAAAAAAAGACAACAGCCTTTAGCTCTTGTGATCCTGGGCTCCACAGACAAGTTGGTTGCTTAATGTCTACTAAGCTTGCTTATAGGTCTTCTCGTCTATCCCTACTTGGCTGCTCCGAAGTCAAAACAATCCAAGTAACATATAAATGAAGAAAGAAACATCCTGCTACAAAACCTCAAGTTTACTTCCCAGCATTTCCTCTCTCTCCATCTGGAAAGGATGAGGTACACAAAAGCAGCAAGAAAAAGACTGGTGATGTGCACTTCACAGCACGGTCAATGACCCTGCCTGCTGCCTGAGGTGAGCATCTCTGGAACTGTAAAATTTGGGCTTTCTGGATACCTACATGGGACAGGATGCAACCCATACATGACGATGGTGAGTCTAGATTTCTTGAGTCTAGGAAAACGCCAGCCCTAGCAAGAGCAATCTTGTCCTAATGCACAAGAGTCTAACGGTGAATGAACCCAAGCAGTAAACGTTAGTTGATGTCACCACATAAATCTTTTTATAAATAAATAAAAAAATAACAATCAAAATGGATACAAAGCTCTATGTGAACGTACACAAAGATGAGACATTCCATCAAATTTCCATACTTCTGCAGAAATGCATCTAAATGACTTTATTTCTTTTTTAGAAAAGAAAAATCTCCTTTGAAAACTAGTTTTCTAAGCAAATGGCAATTGTGACTTGCATTTCATAATTTTGGAATAACTCCCAAAATGGACTGTGTTGCATGATAAGAGATGAGAGGACAATGAATTGTCCCTTCTACCCAGGAAGTCATCTGGGGTTGGGCCTGTCTGGACACCTAGCACACTGAAAATGCCACAGCTTAATTGAGTCTATGGAATTTTCCAGAGACCTACGCTGACAAACACCACTCTGCAAGAAGGATATAAACGGTACCAGAAGCTGGTCCTCCACTCCGTCTGAAGCCAGCCAAGTGCCTTAGTCTTCACAGCAACAAGCAACAGATCACTGGCGTCCAGCCACGTGCCTTCCTGCCACCGCCCCACTAGTTCAGGCTGTTCTAATGCTACAGGGTCAATAGGCACTTGTTTTTCTCCCAAGATTTGTGTCAATGATGTCACCATTTATAATTCTAGTTACACTGTGACATTTATCAAAGATACAAACCTCGGTTCTCCACCTTTGACCTGTAACTTCACTCAATTTAGCATTTCATTCTACTGTTGCCTTTGAGGAAATTCTACGAATGAATAAGGCATCAACACTGAAAATAATTTAAACTTATACACAAAAGGGTCTTCATTTCCATTGCCTTCAATCACTTCATACCGAATAATAAGGCTTGGAAACGGCACTTCGGAAAATTGAGACTGAATTTAAAATCTGTGAGCATGGAGTTCAAGGGCAAACTAGAGACACCCAAATGATGATTCCACCGACTGCCAACCCAGACAGGTCACAGCCCAAAGGCAAGATGTTTCCAGCATGTAATAAGAGGCTACAATAGCTCATTAATCAGATGGCAGAAAATAGCACACCTAACATTATTATGACTCTGAATTTCAGAAGTATGCCAACTACACACTCAGTTCAAAAGTAAAAGCAACAATATTCCCGAGATATTTGAAAAATTAACCAAGCAGGAAGGGAGGGTTTGGGCTTCGTAAGGACATATGGGGACAGCCCTCTACCTCCTTAAACAACGGTAAGACTGTTGTCTGGAAGTGCGGCATGTATCCCGGCTAAGTTCCAGACAGAACTCTGTCTTGAGAAGTACCTTTTTCTTTCTCGCTGTATCTGCTTATGTTGCTGTTGTCACTGTACAGAGGTCCTGCGGTGGCGTGGGGCTTGCAGCTATGGTACTGCGCATTGAGTGTATTGACTGTTATGTGAATCAGGTGTAGCAGGCTCTTGCTGACATCACAGTCTCGGTACGGATACTGTCCAATGGGGAGAGAATACAAGTGGTTATTCCAGACGATGCTTTCCCAATGATCTCACCGGGTAGTTTTCTTAGAGTTCTCATGCTCTAGAGAAATGTGCACCAGAGTATCAGCATAGGTTCTGATCATAAACTTGTTTTATAGGGTCCCTGTCTCTCCTTGCACCAAACCACTGGCAGCAACGTGGGCCAGATCCTTAAAGAACACTGGCATGTTCTTGACTGTCACTACTTGACAAACATAATTTTAAATATCATCTTTGTTTTCTGAAAAATAATCAGATAAAAATATGAGATTCCGAGCATAGAAGTAAGTGATGATTCTTAAAAGCGTTTTGAAACCCTACAGTGACATGCCCTCCTGTTTCTTTTTCGAATAACTCTTCTCCTCTCAGCACTGCCTGAATTTCCTCTGACGGTCAGACTCTGATCCATGCAGCCCTCATCCGTCAGGGACCGTCCGGCACTGTACTCCCTAAGACAGCCTTCCATCCCAGCAGCTGGAGTACAGACACTCACCTTGTAAAGGATGACGAGCAAGGCCTTCAACCACATCTGCCTGATATGAGGCTTTAAGGACCAGAGGGAGCAGCGAGGTGGCTGTTGGAAATAATGCCGTAGTTGAGGACAAGAGCAGTATTTGAGCACCTGGACCACGAGGGGGAGAAGGTGTTTGCCCAAGTTAATGTTATAGTCCATAACCTGAAATAGAAGAATATTAGTAACTGAAAGAAAACTATAAACGTTCAGAAGTGAAAGAAAAAAACACAGGGGCACCTCACAAAATACCAGCATGAATAGGCAGCATATACATGAAGGGGAGATACTCAACCTCACAATAAAATTTGATGCTTACAAACTGATGGCGTTAATCTAATCATCTATTCCGTTGTGTGTTGAAAATAAAATTGTAGCTAATTAAAATAACTACCAGAACAATTAACTAGGATGAAAACAAAACTCTGCATTGACCATATAGAAAAATGAGATTGTTTGGACGCATCTGGCTGGGCTAGAAAGTTGTATAGTCTTCTAGAACAGAAGCTTAACAAAATGCATTCAAAACTAAGCAAAAGTATACATCCTTTACCATGGCAACTAAATCTGAAGGAAACAATCAGACAAGTGTTCCAAAATGTATGGATAAAGACATTCAGCATGGTGTTACCCGTCTGAAAATTTCCCACATTCAACCACTAATTAAATATCATTTGTGCCAGGTGTGGTGGTTCATGCCTACAATCCCAGCACTCAGAAGGCTGAGACAGAAGGAGTGTGACGCCAGCCTGGTCTACATGGTAAATACAGGTGTGGGATCCTGTATCAACAAACAAAAAAAAAAAGTAAAACAAACAAACATTATTTGTACAAAAGCATACTTTGCAGTCACTAAATGGGAGGTGATATAATCTTATACCTATGATGCAAATTTCATAATTATTAACTTGGTTTTAAAGCTATATATATCAGTGCATATAATGTTGTATATATTTATTTTTTAGTTTTTGAGACCAGTCTCATGTAGCCCAGGCTAGCATGCGGCTTACTGTCTTCCTACCTTTGCCTCCTAAGTTGAGGGATTACAGGCATTATGCCATCTTACCCAGCTTATACACTCCAATTTTTTTGTTTGTGTTTCAAAACAGGACTTCTCTGTGTAGCCCTGGCTATCCTGGAACTCACTCTGTAGACCAGGATGGCCGCGAACTCAGAAATCCACCTGTCTCTGCCTCTTGAGTGCTGGGATTAAAGGTGTGCACCACCATGCCTAGCTATACATTTTTATATAAAGTGTGTCAGGCCAGTGAGATGGCTCAGTCAGTAAGGAGCTTGCTGCCAAGCCTGGTGGCCTGAGCTCAATCCTTGGAAAGCACATGGTGGCAAGGAGAGTCAATCCAGGGAGTTGTCCTCTGAGCTTCACAAGTACGCCATGGCACATGAAAATAAAAATATGAATGCAAAAAAAATGTTGTCAAAGTAAGCTTTAGAAAATGTGTATAGTTACAAACATTTGTGCATGTATGTGTGTGTATACCTGCATGTGTTCACATACATGTGGGCATACATATATGTGACACAGTTCAGGAGGAGCATTTTACAGACTTTTTAGTTCCAAAACATGATCTCTAAGGTAAAAGCACAATGTGGATTCAGAGGAGGGAAGAGGAGCGAAAGGGAAGTGGTGGTGTCAAAAATGGCTCAGGTCCAGCTGTCTCAGCAGAGTGGCTGCCTGCAACGTTCTTGTCCATGTTCCATAACCGGGGTTACAGATGCGCACTCTGTCTACACTGCCCAGCACTGGGGTTACAGATGCACATTTCTGTCTACACTGCCCAGCACTGGGTTACAGATGCGCACTCTGTCTACACTGCCCAGCACTGGGGTTACAGATGCACATTTCTGTCTACACTGCCCAGCACTGGGTTACAGATGCACACTCTGTCTACACTGCCCAGCACTGGGGTTACAGATGCACACTCTGTCTATACTGCCCAGCACTGGGGTTACAGATGCACACTCTGTCTACACTTCCCAGCACTGGGGTTACAGATGCACACTCTGTCTACACTGCCCAGCACTGGGGTTACAGATGCACACTCTGTCTACACTGCCCAGCACTGGGGTTACAGATGCGCACTCTGTCTACACTGCCCAGCACTGGGGTTACAGATGCACACTCTGTCTACACTGCCCAGCACTGGGGTTACAGATGCGCACTCTGTCTACACTGCCCAGCACTAGGGTTACAGATGCGCACTCTGTCTACACTGCCCAGCACTAGGGTTACAGATGTGCACTCTGTCTACACTGCCCAGCACTGGGGTTACAGATGTGCACTCTGTCTACACTGCCCAGCACTGGGGTTACAGATGCACACTCTGTCTATACTGCCCAGCACTGGGGTTACAGATGCACACTCTGTCTCTATTCCCCAGCACTGGGGTTACAGATGCACTCTGTCTACACTGCCCAGCGCTGGGGTTATAGATGCGCACTCTGTCTCTATTCCCCAGCACTGGGGTTACAGATGCACACTCTGTCTACACTGCCCAGCACTGGGGTTACAGATGAGCACTCTGTCTATACTGCCCAGCACTGGGGTTACAGATGCACACTCTGTCTATACTGCCCAGCACTGGGGTTACAGATGCACACTCTGTCTCTATTCCCCAGCACTGGGGTTACAGATGCACTCTGTCTACACTGCCCAGCACTGGGGTTATAGATGCACACTCTGTCTACACTGCCCAGCACTGGGGTTACAGATGTGCACTCTGTCTATACTGCCCAGCACTGGGGTTATAGATGCACACTCTGTCTCTATTCCCCAGCACTGGGGTTATAGATGCACACTCTGTCTACACTGCCCAGCACTGGGGTTATAGATGCACACTCTGTCTCTATTCCCCAGCACTGGGGTTACAGATGTGCACTCTGTCTCTATTCCCCAGCACTGGGGTTACAGATGCACACTCTGTCTACACTGCCCAGCACTGGGGTTACAGATGCACACTCTGTCTACACTGCCCAGCACTGGGGTTATAGATGCGCACTCTGTCTCTATTCCCCAGCACTGGGGTTACAGATGCACACTCTGTCTACACTGCCCAGCACTGGGGTTACAGATGCATACTCTGTCTACACTCCCCAGCACTGGGGTTACAGATGCACACTGTCATGTTTTGCTTTTTACTCGGGCCCTGGAGACTGAGCTCAGGCTCCCATGCTCACCCCATTGGCATCTCATTGAGCTAGCATATTGCCATTGTACACTTAAGGCTCTTCAATATTGTGTTACATATGTTTTATAAACATTATTACACTACACAAAGCTACCAATTCCTACCCCATCTCTGTATCCCCCCTTTAAAGACGTCTGCCTGATACCAAGTAATCCAAACAAACTTTTCCACTCCACACGTCTAAACGGAATGGAATACCTTGTTTCTATCAAAGCCCACGACAGGCCTCCTGAAAGTGCTATTACATACACTTACTTGGGCAATTCCTGCAATAAACGCATTAAAGCATGTTGACAGGCGCATTTTTTGGGGTGCGATCATGAAGCAGCCTTCCTGTTGGTCGTAGCCAAGCAAGACATAGAGGTGCCTCTTGACCGTGTTGAAGGCCTTTGCACTGCTGATGTCTGACTCAGCACTGCTCTCGTCCTTGGCCATGAACTTCATGAGCACTGTAATTAACTGGTGAACCGTCTGGTGGTCAATGCCAGCGTCTTCCGGGAGCAAGTCCTTGATGGTGTGGTCATTCTCAGGGGACTGTTGCCCTGTGAGTGTAAACAACATAGTCAGAGTGCAGCTATGCCCCCTCAGGCGACTTTACATTTAATTGCCACCCGACGCTGACAAACTGCCCTCCTTTCTGCTTCTGCTAAGCATTTAAAAGTTCTGTTCTAGGGGAGAAATTAAAGGCACACTAGCTCCTAAGCAAAGCATCGTTCCTGGGGTTAGGTAGCCGCTACCGCCATCGTTGACCAATTTACCCAGGAGTGAGACAGGAATAGAAATAAAACTGAGGAACTGTTCGCCAACACGAGCCTCAAAGTGTCACTCAAACACCTAACAAACTTTGCACTTAGCAATTCTTAATGCAAAGTTATGTCCTCAGTGGCAGAGACAGAGACGGCTCTGCCCAGTTTGTATACTACCTTAGGAAGGTCAGCCCCAGAAGTAAGAGACTAAATTTCACTGAGCATAAAAGGATCCCCTGGGGGGATTTTATTTAAATTATGGTCTCAATTCAAAAATGTTCATGAGTCAGATGGGGCAAAATAGTATTTTTTATTTCAAATATTGAGAGATTCAGCAGTGTGTAGCCTCTGAATTATAAATGGCCAATGATAAGCCCTGCAGTATGTAATGAGAGACACAGAGGGGAAGGAGAAATGGAGAGAAACATGAGCTCTCAAAAACATTTTCAAAAACAAAACAAAAAAAACACCAGGTGAGCTGAGAGTTCCCGTGGGAAAAAGCACCCTAGTCCTTGGCTTCCTCTTAAACTACTGGTTATACCTGAATCTTCTAGCCTGCCCCGCCCCCTTCTTGCCTTCTAGCATGCCCCGCCCCCTCCTAGCCTTCTAGCATGCCCCGCCCCCTTCTTGCCTTCTAGCCTGCCCCGCCCCCTCCACACTTGGTCAGATTTGGTTTAGGACTTTGAGGGAAAGAAGAATCTTATTTACTCTCCTGCATTAATGTATGATTTGGGGTGGTTTTCAAAGCACTCTGCAAACAACAATAGAATTTCTAAATTAAAATTTAAGCTTTTGTACCGCGGGTTATTAGAGCCGGACACCAGCATCCTCATCTCACATGCAATGAAAAATCCAGTAGAGTGAGGGGACAAGCATTGGGCACAAACTTTCACAAACTAGCCTTGGTTGCACCTTTTATAATTACGCAAATTCTGTACAGTATGATGTGAAATGATGCAATAGAGATCCAGGGAGCGATTTATATCCATTAGTGCCTCAGTTAATTTGGCAAAATTCCTATCTTTCAGGGCCCTGAGAAGAGAAGCAAGATGGAAGCATTGCTTCTTAAAACTGCAGAATTTATCTGTCTAAAGGCCCTCACTCTGGGACAGTAGTACCGATCTGTATAACGGCCAATTACATTTTAACAGGGCCTGCACAGGAGGGAGTAGCCTTGGTTAGCTACTTTCCCTGTGTCTTCAGGAGGATGCTGGTCTACCCACAGATATAGAAGAGGTAATTAACAACTCAAGAGGAGGCAGAACCACTCAGTCTAATGGCTCTAACATAAGGGGACCTTCTGAACGTGTCATTATGGCCTCGAGACATTAACATTTTCTGTCTTCTGAGTCTGTCCACAAAGGCATGCATACATGCAATATGCACACATGCAACATGCCTTAGGAATTCCCCCCATTGAAATCATCTTTATAGCACTTAAGAATTTGTTTCACGCATGAGTAGTTCATAGTATCATTATATTGAGGGATTTATTACAAATCAACTTATGTGAAAGACCAGAGAGTCCCAACATCCAACATCATCACAAATTACAGTTAGCCTGAATATATAAGATTTGATTAAAAGCAACTCTTATGTAAGTCTCTGAAAAACAGAACACACACATATATAGAAAACTCATTTTTTTTTCCTCTTTGGTGTTTTTGAGACAGGTTTTCTCTGTGTAGCCCTGGCTATCCTGGGACTCGCTCTGTAGACCAGGCTAGCCTGGAACTCAAGTGCTGAGATTAACAGCGTGTGTCTCTACCACTCAGTGAAAGGGAACTCTTGGTAGTATTAAAAAAGAAAAAGAAAAAAGAAAAAAACCTGTCTGCTTTTGGGGATAGAGATCTGCCTCATCGGTTAAGAGTCCTTGCTGCTCTTGCAGAGGATAGGGGTTCAGTTTCTAGCATCCACACCATGCAGTTCACATTCCCCTGTGACTTCAGATCCAGGGACTCTAGCTCCCCCTTCTGGCCTCTGAGGCACCTACATGCATGTGATACACTTATAGACAAGCAGGCGCACAACACATAAGTAGAAAATATATATATATATATATTTTTTAAAAAAACTACTTTTGGTTTCCCACTTCTGAAGTATTATTTTTCAATCAGAAAACTATTACTGCTTCAGGCAAACTGGTTAAAAATATGTGTGACAAGTGTGTGCATCTCGGTTCCCTGTAGGTCCAATACCGCTACAGCAGGACTTCGGCATTCAATCCCTTAGCTCTGGGGTGCGGGCTTTAGGAGAGCACACGCCTCTCAGGCCTGCCTGGCTCCTTCGTGGCTAGCATAGCCTGACTCCTAAATGGAAGCAGGGATGCTATAGCTACTTTAATTTTTAGTCCTACGGACATCAGAACAGAGAGAGTCCTGGCCCCATCTCCTTCTGCCTCAAGTCACAGCAAGGAAACAACGCATCAAACTCCACCGTAACTGTTCTCAAACTCTCCTTCCTATTGCAAGGGTCGTGATTTTTTTTTTAATTCTCAGCAAATCTTCTATTTCAATATCATTTCTTATGTGTCATCATTCTAGGGATCAGTGCTTGGGGGTGACATTTGCAACTTTTAGTTCCCTCAACATAATTAGTCATTGAAAATACCTATCCCTGTGCATAAAGTAAAACGCTATTTCTTCTTCCACGATCTGCCCCTCCCGCCCTTGGACACTCCAGGTCTGCATTTAGTCCATCATCTTCTATTAGAATCAAGTAAGCTTACGAGAGATAGACACTTCCTAAGGGGAAGTGACCCAGGCCAAATCCCTATGAGAAATGAGCTGCACAAACTGGATGAACTGTTACTACTACTTGAATTATCTATAAAAGATGGACAGTTTCCATTTTAAAACTAAATACCTACCACTAAAGGCATGACAAGTAGGACACCTGCTAGTTTTCGATTCTAGTCTACCTGGTGTCTTTATCTTCCTTAACCATGGTGATTTGTGTTGAAAGGTTTGGTTTTATTTCTGCAAATGAAAGTATAGATGTCACTATAATCCTGGAGGCAGAGCCAGCCTACCATGATTTAGTGTGGGCTGGGTTCTCCACGGCTCCTTCACAGAGTGGAGTAACTGAAACTCTGAAGCAGAATACAAATGTCACGGCAGAATCTGCTTTTCCTGATGTATCTCCCGGCCCTCCCTCCCCACATACCTGACCGCTCAGCACTCCCCCAAGCTGGGCTGCTTATGGATCTCAGAAGAACCAATGCTAGTCCAATGCTCACAGTGATCTGCCTTGCCAGGACAGACTCCTACGCGTTCCCGTGTTTTGTGCTATGAATCGACTCCCCAGAAGCTAATTCTTATTCCCTATGCCCACACCCCCTCAGTAATTGGACGTTGTCCCCGTATTCTGTTGTGTTCCAAAGATAAGAGGAGAGGGGAGGGGGAGGCAGGAAAATTTCCTTTAGCATTTCCCAAGTCTCTTTTATACAAGGCAGAACTTCATTTGTTGTTTATTTTTCCCTGTAAAAACATCACTTGGAGGCATGTGCTGCGTCTTATCCATCTTAGCATCCTTCACAGAGCACAGGATGCTGTCACATACAGTAGATACTTAATGTCCGTTAGGTGTCTAAGTGAACCGGACTCAAGTAATGGCCCAGATCTTGTCTTCTATATAAGAGGAAAACTGAGGTCGCCAAAACAGAGACACTAATGTGGGGACGCGCCTCTGTGTGAACTGACGTCCCTTTCAGCGTGACAATGGGGCAGGGAAAGCAAAGCCCACTTTCGTGAGTTTGTTCCTACCTTTGCCCAGAGAAGCCAAAGTCAGATGCTGCGTTCCAATCTCACACCCTCCCTCATCTGTCAGCTTAAAGCTTTTCTTATAGCAGTGCGTGTGTGTGTGTGTGTGTGTGTGTGTGTGTGTGTGTGCGTGTGTGTGTGTGTGTGGTGTGTGTGTGGTGTGTGTGTGTGTATGTGGTGTGTGTGTATGTGTGGCGTGTGTATATGTGTGTGTATGTAGTGTGTGTGTGTATGTGTGTGTGTATGTGGTGTGTGTGTGTGTGTGTGTGTGTTGTGTATGTATGTGTTCATACTACTGCAGGAGAGCTGGGAAGCTAACCTCCTCCTTTCTGCCTTTGCCTCTTCCTAGCCTGTGTCCTTATCGACATGTGTTTATACTGTCTGTGCTGGTTATGGGTTTTTGTTTTGTTTTGTTGTTTGTTTGACAACTTGACACAAATTACAGTCACTCAGATGAGTGACTCTCATCTGAGAAAATGTCTCCATCAGATTCCTTGTGGACAAGCCTGGGGAGCATTTTCTTGATTAATGATTGATGTGGGAGGATCCAGCTCACTCTGGGAGATGCCATGCCTGGGTAGGTGGTCCTAGATGACATCAAAAAGCAAACTGAGAAAGCCATGGAGAGCAAGCAGTCAGCAGCATCCTCCATGCCCTGTTTCAGTTCCTACCTCCTGGTTCCTGCCTGGAGTTCCCACCCTGACTTCCTCCATGATGGACTATAAGCTGAAGTAAACCCTGTCTTCCCTGGGTTGTGTTCAGTCATGGTGTTTTATCACAGCAACAGAAGACAGACTGGGACAGTGTCTGCCAATGAAAATCTGGATGAAAGCCCCCTGTGGCTCCAGCTGGTGAAATGTTATCCTGCTGCATCTGACCGGATGGCGACTTTCGCTCCAGATGAACTCTGGCTGATGGCCATGTTTGTTTTCCTTACATGCCTATCAGCCAGTGGCATGGTAAACACCTCTCGTGCATCTTTGCCCTCTCTGCCTCCTGGTATATATAGCACATGCAGAAATGTTTGCTCAGTAAAAGTTACTTCTCAAAACTATTATTATAAACACAAGTGTTCCTATAGAAACAACGGGTACCTCAGTGCCTAACAGGCACTTTGCAAGTAAGTGAAGGGAACAATAAATCACTATAGGACAAGAGAGCCCAGAGAAGCTGCTGGAATTTCCCAGGCTAGGGCACTGAAGAGGAAGCAGGAAAAGCCAACAGGAGACACTTTGACCAGTTCTAACTAGCACGAAGCATCTTTTCATTTAAGTGTATAAGTGTAAATGTAACAAGATGGCCAAATCTCTACAGGCTAGAAGACTACCTGTCCTGTGAGGACTAGAATAGCTCTGAACCATCCCGGGCAAGGACTTTTTTTCTGGACCCTGTAGCAGGCCTGCCGCTGTACCAGGTCGCACAGACCAGAGTCCTCACGTGCTGTAAGGCAGAAGTTGGTAAAGAAAAAAAAAAAAAAAAAAAACAACCATCAGGAGGCTCGACTGTGGCGGAAAGCAGGCAGCCAAGTCTCCTGTGTGCAGCAAATTTACAGGTATCCACACATTCTGTAAAGCCAAAGTTAGGCCATTTGTGTAAATACACAACAGGCGAAGAGACATAAAACGCATTTGTATACTTTTACTGTCCACTTATTCATGGGATGAGAGACATGGTAGGATTAAGCATTTCACGTCCGTGCGATTGGCACTACCCATTCGGGATTGAGCTGCTAGACCTTCTGAACCACGTACCCAACTAGCCTTCAGTGGGCACTGTAGACAGCCAAAGCTAAAATGCTCACAGTGTTCCTGAAAGCACAACTGTACATGACTGCACAAATGTCAGGCCAGCAGTTACAGAGTCTGAAATCTGAAGGAACAGAGTGGTGAGCTCCTGTGAGTACTGGCCATGCATGCATATAAATAGGGAGTTCAGGAACTCTGCGTATAAGACCCAGATCTGTCACCAACAAACTTGTGACATTTGTCCCTTTGTGAGAAGCTCAGTTTCTTTTCCTATACAACGGGAATGTCAGTGCACCTCCAATGTCAGCTATCACACCCCATGAGTTAGTTACATGCACAAAGACTTTGGTTTGGCTCCTATACATTACAGAGGAATGCAGCTTTTTACCGGCCATACAGGGTATACCATCTATCTGTAGAAAACCTTCTACTTTATTGGCTAACGTTAGAAAATCATATGTTATAAACCCAGAGACCCAAAGTTCAGCAAAATCACAAATTAGAAAGCTTTTTACTGTGTCATCAAATCATAATTAAATTATTTCAGGCCTAATCAATAGCAAGTCTGCACAGAGGGGCTGGCTGCCCAGACTAAACATCAGTCTGTTTGTTAAGCGGCAAGCTCTTCCATTTTATTCTATCCCACACCATCTTCTGATGGAGCACACCTTCACTTCCAAGGAAAAACATCAGCATCCAATAAAGGATAATTTAAAGATGCAATAGTTGTTCCGAATGCCTCAAGAGCTGGGCCAACTGCTTCAAACTAGGCTTGTTTTCCTGGTCCTGCCTGTTGTCACTGGGATCCTCTCCCGGGGAGTCTCAGCTTCACACTTACTTTAAACAACACTATCTGCCTCTTTCTGCCTGGTCCTTTGGGTGGGATGATGTGTTGCTTGAAGCTTTTCTTAGTCTCAGCAAACTCACGGACATTTTCCTTGGATGTGAGGGATTCCTTTGGTTGGGTTGTTAGGCTGGCCTTTCAAGGATGCACGAACAAAAAGACCAGCCTCAAGATAAAGTGACGGAAATAAATAAAACTGCCTAAGAATTTTCTCCAAAAGTCCTCACTGGAGGGGAACTAGATGGACCTCCCATTTTGTTCTTTCTTTAGAAGAATTATTTATTTTTACTTTATGTGCATGAGTTCTTTGTCTACAGGTATACAAATTCACTATGTGTGGCCTATGACTGGTGCCCTAAGAGGCCAGAAGTGAGGGTCAGATCCCCTAGAATTGGAGTTACAGACCACTGTAAACCATTGTGTGGGTGCTGGGAATTGAATGTGGGTTCTCTGCAAGGGCGGCAAATGCTCTTAATCACCGAACCATCTCTCTGCCCAGACCTCACTTTCTAATGACACCGAGTGTCCTTATAAATTCTCCTCTCCTTCTCTATCTTTCTTTCTCCCCAAAGAGACAGATTTAAGTCAAAGAGGGGCCCAGCCACATGCTTGTCATTCTGTGGCTTTTGATCCCTTTCAAAAGAGCAAGGAGACTTTTTGCTCCCATCTTCCTCCTGAATTCATAGTCTCCAGAGCCTTTGCATCGTCTCCCCCATCATCCTCCTAAATTCACAGTCTCCACAAGTCTTTGCATCGATCCCCCTCCCGAATCCCTGTGTGTTTTGAGTGTCTTCTTTATAATATGCAATGCTCATGATCTTCCAAGTCTCCTTATGTAAGTTTTTTTTTTCCTCTGCATATCAGTCAATACCATTCTGAAAAGTTTTCACTTAAAATTACACCGGATAAAAATTCAAATGTGTATAGGATGATACATAGGTGAGTTGGTGAGGTTGAGGAGACAGACATGCAGGTAGGTATTCAGAAGCTCACAGTCCTCTCAGTGAATGGTGGCACTGTGTGAACAGCATTCAGTTAGTAATGTCCTTACCAATATCTGCTCAACACTTGCGATACGTCATGCTAAGTTATAACACAGTAACGTGACGTGATAAGATACACTGTGTCACCCTAAATAAGACCTCCAAACAATGGGAATGCTCCTGGGAAACAGAAATGCACAGACTTGGGAAGAATTAAGAGCAGCTACAAGGATGAGCAGATGGTGGTTCAAACGTAAGACCTTTCTAAATGCAAACGAAGAGCATGTTTTACCTAAAGAAAATGCTTATCTATGAACATGGTGTTTCTATGTGTAGCTCACACATACAAACATAAGTCATATAGTAGCATGAAGCACAAGCCTAATCGCGCCTGCTGTCCAAGGAGAGGTGGGCAATTGGATGCTTCTTACTGGACCAAAAGTCAGTGGGATATGAAGTCATCTGCTTAGAAAACCATATAAAGAATTGACACACCAGCCATTCAGACAGTAGAGCATCCAGAGTGAGGCCCTCTGGGGGTCCCAGGTCCTAAAACCACTCTGGTCCAGTGAGAAACACTGAGCTCTTTACCTTGTCCACCTATGATAGAGACACTTGCCCATGGCCCTTAAACGTCAGAAGTACCCACCTGGCGTCTGTTCAGGTGTCCCACCGAGAGCTGGAGCAGACTGCTCATGCCTGGTCAACCTCACAGCTTAAAAATCAACAACAACTCTATTTAAATAAAGCATTAAAGACAACTTGAGCCTAGAAAAACACTCAGTGCTGGCTGATCTGGATAGCAGAGGCAAGCTTAGTTTTCTTATTTGTAATTAGCATCACATAAAAGATGTTTACTCCAAATGTTTGTGTTTTGCGCCTTAACTCAAGAAAACCCCTTAATGTCATTTGGATTCTAAAAGCAGCTGAATGGCTGTGTGAATTAATTAGTTAATAAGGAATAACAATAAATAAAACAAACACCCCGGACTAGTCAGTTAGGGTACTAAAGGGCTGAAAACTCATATAAAAGTTGCAGTTAATTTAATCTAGGGTGTGTGCCCTTCACCTGGCAGCAATTTCCTCTGGCCACTATGAATTACTCTCCAGTGTGATTCGCTTTGCTCCCTGAGAAGCTAAGGCTATAAACTACTTAAAAGGCTTTCTATCGACTCTTCTAAGGTCCAAAATACCACATACTCAGAGCTTGTCATAAGAATGAAAAATGTAGCAAAGAAAATCAAATCATATTTATGGTTAACATGATTATGTTATATAAAGTTATTCTCTAATAAATGCCAATGAAAATGCCAATCTTTCTGCTTTGGATAGGAGAAGTGTGCTTAAGGTGTTCATGGGTGGACATCATGGGTGTTATTTAAGATTAAATCATCTAAATGTACTCATTCATCCATACAATGACTTAATTCTGCAGGCTTTATTATTCGCCACTTATGTGCTGGTGTCAAACACTGGTGTCTATCTACTCATTTGGTTATTTAAAACGCACGCTCTTTTTAAAAAATGTAATACAAAGATCTTTTTAAAATAAGTGTGTGTGGTCTTTTTAAATTGACAACAAAGTTTATTTCCATTTGTAGGTTATCTGAAGCTGACTAGGAATCCAATTCTCTTCAGTCTGATTTTTCTTTTTCAGAAGTCACCATTGTTAGTGGTTTTTCTGGAGGCTTATGTGGTTGTTCCTAGCACTCCTGAAATGACAGTCATTCAAAGTCTGAATGCTACCATTTTATCTGCATGGCTTTTGTTATCTAAGTGTCATTCAGAAGGCACCAGGTTCCCAGGCTGCCCTGACGCTGGCCCTTGTATTCTAACATTAAAAGTAAATGTCTTCTCTAAACCTTGTGCCAAGCATCACGGATTCTCTTCCTTCTATGTTTCAAAACTATTTCTACATCAGTCAGGATTTTGCTGAACCCACAAGCTAAAGAAAACCACCCGTGACTTTTACATCCTTGGGCTGATTTTTCCAGGGACTCTGAGGGCCAAGCTTGATGGACAGGCTCCATTTGCTAACTGCTACTCTCTGTGAACACTTGACAAGACACGTTAGCTCCAGAAAGACATTAAACAGATGCCACAGGAGGAAGAAGGAAGATACTCAACGGATTTTGGAGGTCAGGGTCTCAGGGAGAGAGAGTGCCCTTTTGGACTCTGCAGGCCCCTTCACACTGTCCCTCAGAGAGCGCACACTCTTCTGGCGGTTTCTTGCAAAACGTGCCCTCTTAATCTTCCACAGTGCAGCATCACTGAGGTTGGCAACATTGGTTCTCACAGCGGTGATGGCTTTGCAAAAGAAATTAAAGATATTATTCTTTTTCTTGGCTGGCCATGCGATCCAGTTATTTTGAAATAATCCATCTGAGTACAGTTTAGGATCTATCATATGTTCATTCAGCATCCACCACCCTCTAAGACCATTATATGTTTTACTGTTTAAAAAAAAAATCATGACTACTTTCTATCATGACTATCATTTTCCTGTTTAATTCATGAGGTTTGATTATCTAATCTTGTTATATTTTCCTCATGAATTTAGAGCCATAAGCAACTGAAAATCAGCGGACAGGAGTTTGCACAGTACAAAGGTGTCTCACGAGACTGCTCACAGATATTAGCAACATAACAACTGGGTGGCGCTTAAACAGTCACAGATGGTTACTACAGGTCCTCCAGAAAGGGAGGAAAGTTCAGATCTGAAACCACTGCAACATTCTGAAATCTACAGGTTAGCATCACAAGCACTCAACAGTTGATAAACTGAGGACATGAAATCAAGACATTCTCTTCCAGGTAGGGAATGAGCTACATGCCAAGTGTCTTCTACTTACCTAATCAAAAGGGGGGTCTGGGGGGCTGTTTCCAGCAAGTCTTTAGTCTTACTTACTTGTAGGAAAAGGAAACTCTTTGTTACAATCCAAATGCAGCTGAGCTTCTAAAGAAAGTGTCTCGAATCTGTTGACAAAGAACTCCCAGCTTAAAGCCGGGATGTCTTGCTTCAGGAAGTGCAGGAGTGAAAGCTTGCTCAGGATGGTAGGGCGGTCTTTAACAACAGTGTCAAACTGGAAGTCAAGGCAGAGACAAAGGCCCTGGAAAGGAGGGATCAGACAAATGTCTCAGGTGTCAGAGAACAAATGCCAGGCAGACCACGGAGCAAGACAAAGTGCCCCGAAGCAAAATTACCCAGCCAAACTCTTTCTAATTCCGAGTATTGGAAGGGGAGTTTGTACAAGAGGGTTTCTCCTGGTTGCAGAAAACTTCTTCAGTTTGATCCAGAAATGTAAACTAAATGTGTGCTGCTTGTCTTCTAAATATTAAATAACATTCGCTTAACCCAAATACCAGTGCATCATTTATGTAGCTGTAGCTTTCATCATTACATTTTATTCTATTTGTGTGTGTGTATGTGTGTGTACCACGTGTATGAACATGCATGCACATGCCAAGCACATGTGGAGGTTAGATAGCAACTTGGAAAGCCTGCTGTCTCCTATAACAATAGGTTCAGAGACTCAAACTCAGATCCTCGGACTTGTGTCTCGAGCGCCTGTACTTACTGAGCCACCCCCTAGCCCCCTAAGCTAAGACACATAAAGAGATGGTCATTAAATTTCCTTACAACCTTAAATTCTGTGTTTGTAAAAGGGCAAGTCACTCTGCTCCTTGTAATCTAAGCAGAAACATATTATACACGTTTAAAGGGGGGAAATGGGGGCATGGTAGCTTGAGTGAAAATGGCCCCACAGACACAGAGGGACTCACAGGGAGGTGTGGTCTTGTTGGAGGAAGTCTGTCACTGGGTGTGGACTTTAAGGTTTCAATCTGAGCCCAGGGTCTCACTGTCCCTCCCTGCTGCCTGAGGACCCCGGTGTAGAACTCTCAGCTACTCTCCAGCACCAAGTGTGCCTGCACACCATTGTGCTTCCTGCCATGATGATAATGGACTGAACCTCTGAACTGTAGGCCAGACCCCAGGACATGTTTTCCTTTACAAGAGTTGGTGGCAGTGTTTTTTCACAGCAATACAACACTGCCTTAAGACAAGGTGGAACGTCTGTTTCTCTAGTCGATGAATCTTTCTTTTAAAGGTATTGAAATTTTAAAAATGTAGCTTACCCAGCCATCCCTCTCAACCTTTCTACCATTACATAATGGTTATCCCTGAGCAAAGGTAGTGTATCAACCGCCTGGAAAGTCCAAAGCTATCTAGAGAACAACCAAGTTTTATAGGCACATCGTGCCTTGGACAGCACAGCCCTGCATTTTTCCAGATCATACACAGGTGGCTCCTTCTACTGCTTAGTCTTACACCAAATGAGAAACTCTATACTGCGGGGAATGAGGGAGGAGAAGAGTGAGAAAAGGAAGGGGGAGGGAGGAGAAAAAGTTAAGAGCATGTGACTCTGAAAACATGACTCTGCCTTTTCAACTTCAAGCTTCCCCAAATGTAATAATGGGAATATACAAAAAGCTGTTCCACGGGGTAAAGGAGGCAATGCACAACAGGACCCTTCTACTACACATCGTGCAATGCAGTGCATGTCTGGCAAATGTTAGCTCTTGCCATTGGTATTAGTTTTGATAAAAATAACAAATTTCAAACTAGTATCAGTGTAGAAAACCAGTAAAGACCCTCGTCCTGGCTGGTACTAAGGCAGTGTACACTTGCTAAGCCCATCATCTCTCTGAGGCTTGCTTTCTTATTACAGTAGAAGGTTATCATGTAAGATAAATATTCAACCCTCTCCAGGTCACCTACTGTGTCTCTTTGGATTTGATTCGTGAGGTTTCATTTGGTGGCATTCTTACCTTAACATATGTCCCTTCAACCCCCCCTTAGCATCGAGCCTCTAATAGCAGCTCCTGGCCAACTGAATATTAAGAAATGAATCAGCCTACTTTAAAAATGTGCTCCCCTCTTCCCATCACACACTAATTCCATCTGTCTACAAATTTTATCACTACATGAGGGAAAAGAAACACATTTTAAAAAGTTGTATCAATAAATAAAACAAGTTACCTTTAATAAGATATGGTTCTGGGATATTTTTCGCACTATCCAGGGAGAGTTGGGAGTAAAATAAATCCCTCCTTGTTTTCATGATAAGATAACAAGCACATATTCGGACACACACAGATCTCTGCTCCCACCATCACTGATATTATGAGTTTGCATGGTGCTGTAGTCTGAATACTTGTATCCACTACCCTAAAGGGTACATTGTGCTGAAACCCAACCACTTATGTGACAATATTAGAAGGCGAGCTTTTTGTGGGGGAAGATAAAGCCATATGGACAAAGTCCTCACAAATAGGCTCCTTGTCTTTAAACAAAGGCCCAGGCACAGTTAAAGGCATAATCCATCACCAGACACTGAATCGACAGCACCTTGGTCACGAACCTCTCAGGATATAGAATTATACAACATAAGTTTCTAGGTTTTATAAGTTAGCCTGTTTGCGGTTGTTTTGATAGAGCATGGCTAAACAGGACATCAGGGAGTTGGCGGTGCGGACATTCTGTATGGCTGATAATACACACGTCCCATCACCTGCAGTGCCGGCCTCTTGATGGTATCGAGCAGGAGACCCGCCCTGGTGGCCACCGCGGGGTTGACATCCTCCACAGCTGTCAGGAAGCAGCAGAAGGCGTGTGCCAGTGAGTACTTCAGCAGGTGGTTTTTGGTCACTGAGTGAATATCCAAAAACCTACAAATGACAGCGACTTTTTCCACTGCAACGTGAAATAGAGGACAAAAGGTGTTAAGTGTGTATATCAATGTATACTGGAAAAATTATACTTATTTATTTGAAGATAATTCCGTTTATTTATTGGCAGGTGTGGCATGCATGTGACACAGGGCATGTGATATCAGAAAACAGCGGTGGGAGTTGGTTCTCTCCCTCCACCCTGTGCTTCCGGAAGACTAAACTCGTGTCTTCAGGCTTGGAGGCAAGTACACTGACCAGCCATTGAGCTGTCTTACTAGCCACGTATTGACATCTACTTAGGCCTCATAAGAATGGAACCCCATAAGAAAAAAGTTAACTTGGGGCTCCCACATGGAGATTTTAAAGATCAGCAGTAAAGACCAAAGCCAGATTTCAAACCTGAGCTTCTGGTTTACCTTATGACCCAGAGGATTTTGAGCGAATACAGAAGTACCTGCTTCAAACCTCATCTTCCAGTCTTTGCTGTTGAAGTTTCCGTTTATGATTGTCCAGAATATGTCAGCACCATGAGGAAGTGACAGGGCATGAAGGAGGAGAGGGACCGCCAGTGAAGACAACTGAGAGAACTCGGACTTCACGACTCTCCACAGGCTGGGAAATGAGGGACAGCCAAGGCGTTAGTCATCGCCACCTTTTCAGAAGGAAAGAGCCTAGTCCCTTAACTCTGTGGCTCTCAACCTACAGGTATTGACCCCTTTGGAGGACGAATGACCCTTTCACGGGGGTCACCTAAGACCACTGGAAACATGCTTATTTGCATTACAATTCATAACAACGGCAAGAATACAGTTACAAAGCAGTAAGGAAAATAATTTTAGGCTGGGAGTCACAGCCTGAGGAACTGTATTAAGGGCAGCGACGTTAGTAAGGTTGAGAACCATTGTCTTAAGGTATGTATAAAACGGTGGGTGATGGAAGGGCAGCAGAGGTGAAAATGATTCATCCAGAAGACTATAATCCGCCAACAAACATTTATGTTTACATCTGTTACTGTTTTCTGAAGAAATTACTTTGATGTAACCTTACTGGGGGAATTAACATAAAGATTTAATTCCACATACAAATTCAGCTATGAATTAAATAATATACAAAATTAACAGTTACATTGAGATGACAGTGTGATGAAACTGTTTTTGTGTGAATTGTTTTAAAATTGTTTCTCATGTGAATAACTAGAGTCTCATTGTTTATTTTATTCTTTCTGCCCAGCAGCCTTTCCCCTCTCCGAATGGCAAAGAATAACTCCATGTCCGCTAACAATAGCCTCTCCAAAAGCTGTCAAGACTGTCATGCCCATACTTCCACTCTTCCTACCATAAGGATGAGCAAACACCAGGTTTACCAAGGCACCTCACTGTCCTGGACTCAGGGATTAACCTGCAAACGAGCAGACATATGACCCAAACTTAAGGCTGTCAGAATCCTTTTATCAGGTCACAGTGTGGACTCTGAGAGCCAGGGGTCTGTCTGTCCTTCAGAAACTTCATAACTGATGACAATGTCGATCAAGACTGCCAGAGACCCATCTCCCAGGGTCAGATGGCCTAGAAAGAAGCCGACACTTAGTTTGATCTAACAAGATAAGCTGGTGTTGGGCTAAGTAACGGAAGGATGGAAGGAAGGAGATGAGAGATGCGATTGAGTACACCCGGTGACCACGGCTGTCACTCCTGTGCCCCTCCGCTCTAGACAAAAAGAAATCCAAACCCTGGAAGCAGGTTAGCTCCCTTCAGCGGGGCTCTGAAGAAGTGGCAACTCTGTTATTTCTTATCCACCCCTGTTGCTGCCCTCCTGCTGGCTGTTGTACGCTTTCTTCCATGTTCTTGGGGCTCCCAACCCAGTCTCTATGTCGTCTCTGTGGAGAAACCTGCTACCCTTACTCTCCTTAAAACTAAACCTTCTTTAAATCCTCCTTAACACACACCTTTCTTTACCTCTGAATTTATCTTTCCTCCCAGCATCCTCTCTCCTCTCCACTATGCCCTTCCTTCTTATTTGTCCTCTGCCTGCCTGAGCCTGGCTCCTCTAATGCTGGCCCCACATTCTCTTGTCTGGGCTCTCTTCTGTCAATCCTCCCCCACTGACCTTAGATCTACCCAGACTTTCTCTTCTGCCTCCCCCAAGCCTCTGACATCCACTGCCTTGCCTGTTGCTGCTCATTTACCAGCAAACTTTCCAGAGAAAAGGTGTTCTGTGTTACATCTTCACAGCCCTTGAGTGCCAGAAGCGTGTTCTTCTTCACACTTTCCAGTTAAGGAGCAGTGCTAACTCTGTTCAGTTTTCTCTACTCCATCCGTCGCTAAACAGACACTATCTCCAAGACTCCTTGTGCTTGGCCCTGGCCTACCTCCCTGGCCCTTTCCTTGTCTCCCCTGAAACCACATCTTAGATGATGCAGCCTGTATCATGGCCTCACTAGTGTTTCCCATGTCTTCCCGCCTCCCTCCCCTTTTTATCAACTCCACCATCTCTTTGTCCTTGACATTCCTGCTTTCCAAAAATGTCCTATCCGAGTTACATCTCTATTAAAATCCAGTCCCATGATGCTGACTCAGATGTACCTGCTACTGAGCTTCTCCCAGTCATTGATCCAGAATGTGCAGAACAGTTACTTACCACATGGCACTAAATTGTTTGTGACTTCTGTGTACACAGGACAAACACACATTAGATCTTACTCTTGCTTATCATCTGGAGATTGTTATCAAGTCTGCCCCTTTCTTCAGCCCCCAAATAGACTGATTTATGGTGCAGGTGTGTGTGCTCATGTGTGTGCTCTATGTGTGTGCTCTGTGTGTGTTTGTATGTGGGGGGGGTGCACGCAAGCCACCGCACATCCATATGTGTGTCAGTTGCCCATGAGTGGAGACCAGAGGTTGTCTTTAAGTGTATCCTCTGTTGCTTTCCACTTTCCTTCTTGTGAAAGGGGTTCTCTATGTACCTGCACTTCATGGTTTTCCTGAGACTGACTGACCAGCAAGTCCACAAACTGGTTTGTCTCTGCCTCCTACAATGCTGGGGATGTAGATGCCATGCTTGCCTTTTATGTGGCTAGCTGGGAATCCAAACTAAGGTCCCCATGCTTATATAGCAACACTTTATCCTCTGAGCCATCTCCTTGTGAAAAGTACACAAAGCTAAACAATGAAAGACCTGGTCACCCTTTATGTTTGTTATTCATTGCTTCTCAGAGCAGACTGAAGGTCCCCCAGGTACTGTAATAGTATTATGATAAATAAAAATACAAATAAGTCATCATATTTGTTGAATGAGTAAATAAATGAAAAAATAGTAAGGGCAGAGGCTCTACTTGATTTTGTTACAAAGCATGAACAAGCCTTTAAGAATCAGACTACCCTCTTTCTTACATTTAAAATGACCTTTTTCTGGCTTGCCTCCAGGAAGACTATTTCAGTTCTCAGAAAGAAAGCACCATAAACCTAGAGCACTATTTTATTATTATTCTCAAAATGCCTCTATCTCTTGAAAGCAAGGCTGATGGCACCCAGAGGGGTTCAGTATCCGCCAGCATTTCTAGTTCGAGTAAGATTACTATCTTACAAAAATCACACTCGGCAGCATTGTCTGCCACTGGCATTTTTCTAGGGTCTACTATATTCATAATTCACCTAACAATGGAAAATCATAGAATGATCCTTATTTTACCTATCTGGCCCAACAGAATCTAATAAGCAAACATTACCACCTTCCTGTTGGCGTACTTAGACAAAATACAGGAAGGGAAAGGTGAGTGCAGAGCCTCACACCTTTTCTCTCAGCACTCAGGGGACAAGGGCAGGTGGGCCTCTGTGAGTTCAAGGCCAGCCTGATCTAATGAGTTATAGGCAAGCCAGGGATACACAGTGATATTCTGCCTCAAAAAGCAAAACAGGCCTGGGGGTTGGTGGTGTATGTCTTTAACCCCAGCACTCAGGAAGCAGAAGCAGGCAGATCTCTGAGTTTGAGGCCAGACTGCTCTACAGATTGAGTTCCTAGACAGTGCGGACTACACTGAGAAATCCTGTCTTACACACACACACACACACACACACACACACACACACACACACAAAGGAAGGAAGTTCTTTATCAAATTACTATCCTGGGAGAGAAAAATCAAATGAAATAGAGTTTTACTTTCACTTTAATTCTTACAACTGAAGCCCAAAACAACGATTTGAGCAATACATACCTTGCGATCAGCATGTGGTCCTGAATGTAGGCTAAAAATTGAGGATGGTCTTTCCTCGCAGTGTATAAACACTCTCCATGCAGACAGAGAATCTTTAGGCAATTGAGCATATTAAAAAGAATGTCTGGCTCTTCAAACTTAGCCATTTCCTATGCAAAGAGCACATGGTCACTGCATTTTCCAAAACAACAAATAGCTTAAAAAACAAACCAAATATTCAAATATTTCAGAAAAATCTACCTGGAAAATGGTATATATTAGTCTCAACGTTACTGGAAGCTGTTGGTAGCAAAATTTTCTTTCCGTGTCATTCTTTATTGCTATGGAAAAATAATTACACAAAGGTTAGACTGGCTCCGTTCCTCCCATCATTCATTGGTTCATCAAGATCATGAAACCAGAGAGGGATGAGAAGGTAGAAAGTGCATTACACATTTATAGGTTGTTTTCACATATTATCATGTGCCCACTGGTTTGGTAACTCACACCTTTAATCCCAGCACGTGGAAGACAGAGGCAGGTAGATCTCTGTGTGTTCAAGGCCAGCTTGGTCTACATACTGAATACCAGGGCAGCCAGAACTACATAGTGAAACCCTGTATGAGAGAGGAGGAGGAGGGAGAGAGAGAGAGAGAGAGGGAGAGAGAGAGAGAGAGAGAGAGAGAGAGAGAGAGAGAGAGAGAGAGAGAGAATACCCTTAGCATGTGCCCTTCTATGAGGAAATCTCAATCAAAGATTCACAGCCTCCACTTTTCACCGCAGATCCTCCATGTTATCCTGGTCTCCTTGGCTGCCTGAACTACCCCCAGCCCTACTGTGTGCTCCTGTGGGTGAAGGGACCTGGGGCTGGCAAGGCATACCCTCACAGTTAAAGGGAGATAGGAAGGTATGGGAGAGGGAAATGCAGATGGGTTAGCACCTAAGGAAAGGCTACGCTACAGACTATCAAATAAGGCACTTTGAAACAAAATGATGGTTCTCAAAATGAAAACACGGCTCACGGCTGTCCCTTCTCGTGAGGTTCTCCAAACTGGGCCTCCACATGGGGCAACACTACAGTGTACATACACTGTGCATACAGTGTACATACAGGCATGCTTGAGTTACCAAGTTAGCCAGCTATCAAAACTAGTGGGATATTATAGCATAGAGAGGGAAGGGAGGGTTCTCTGGACCCTCATCCCTGGCTGAGGGACTTTTGACCTCCGATGGCTTCAGTGGGAGTGAGTCGTCAGTTTTCTGGCCCTTGGTAAGTCTATCCAGCTCCAGTGGATGGTCTCACACTCATAAATGCATGCCCAGCACAAACAGGAGTCTATGGGCTTTTATAAAAATTGGAAGAATGGGGAGGTTGGGGTGGGTTTGGGAGGAGTTAAGGAAGAGTGGGGATGAACAGGATCAAAATACATCATAAGAAATTTTCAAAGGGTTAATAAAACATTATATTCTTAAAAACTACTGCAAAACGGGCACAGTAATGTGCCACTGTAAGTTGTGGCAGTTCCTAGGATGGAAGACGATGAGAGCCAAATCCTCTCGGCTAATTCACCAGTCACTTTCTTGATGACCTTCTACTCAAAGGCATTTTACATATTGCTGCCAGCACCCAGCTCCATTTCAGTTCATGTGAAAGTGTACAAATAGCTTTGGTGACAGACATCCCTAGTATCTGTGAGAAACAGATCTTCCTGCAAATGCAGACAGGGGAAACAGGTAAAGGATGTGAAGATTACTGATTCCCTGAGCAGAACCACCACTGATGGCCACAGGACAGAAGCGGCGCCAGTTTCAGAGTGGCAGGAAACACTGGTCCAGGAGAATATTAGAGAAGACATGCATTATTCTGGGTTTTTCCACATATTTTTTTTAAATTTTTATATAAGAATGTCACAATATACTCCAGAATGGCTCAGAACCCATGGTCCTCCTGCCTCAGCTTCCCACGTGCGGTCATTACGGTCATAGTCAGGAGTGAGTTTAGAACTGTGTCATACACGGAGGCAAAAGACAGGAGGAAAACAGGCTGAGGCTGTGACAGGAGCCTTGAAGAAGGACCTGGGGGTGGAGAGGGGCACATGTTTTAAAAGGTAGAATGTATACCAACTTCATAAGTAATATGAGGCCTCTGTTACCGCAGCCCGCACACATGCAGACTTAACAAAGCAAGGCTCACTGGGGAGCCAGGCTGCTTCTGCTCTGCATACACAGATGTTTATTTCTTTTAGGCCATTGTTCTGTAAACAATATGGGGCTTTAGAGTAACTCAAATGGAGCAGCACTTGCCTAGCATGCACAAGGCCCTAGGTTCAATCCGTAGTGTACTGTAAAACAAAATTAAAGATGGTAAGTAAACTGATGCTAATTTAAAAATAAGTGGGAAGATATATATAAATCATGAATGATTACTATCCCATTTATATCAGAGACTGGGGTACTTCTAGAGAAGAAGGTGCCGCGTGCTAGAATCAATGTACTAGAAAGTTGAGGTAAGAGAATTAATGCAAACTCAAAACCAAACCTGGGATTCATGGTGTGTTCCAGTTCAGCCTGGACTACCCAGTGAACATCTGTCTCACAAACAACAAAAATAAGTGATAATCACTTGTGTTGTGTGCTATGAAATAAAACTATTTCCATAGAAAGAGTATAAATTATGGGATTCTGATAGATATAAAGCTTAATAGAGGCATAACTCCAGCCCTGTGTCAGCAGCTGCAACCATAAAGCAAGGCCATTGCCATTGCTTCTATTGCTTCTAAGAAAGGAGGAGGCCTGGGTTCCAGCTCCTGCCCCTAGAAATACTACAGTGTTTGATTTCCTGCCCACTATGGAATCAGAAGTAGAGTCTAGGGTCTTGCTCTTTTTTGGGGGGGGGGTTATATATATAGTGTACATTATTAATGAATTACACAAGCCATTGGGCCATATGCAAGTTACTTAGTCTATCTAGAATTTGGCTTTTCATTGTTGACTTATCAGAGATGTGTGTGTGTGTGTGTGTGTGTGTGAATATGTATGTATATATGCACATATATAAAGAGAGAAAGAGAGATTATTTATATAGAGAGAGGCATGGCACTCTCTTGGAAGTTGGATGGGAGCTTCCTTATTTGCTTTCATTTTCCCACCAATTCCTACTCCAAAGGAGGAGGTTACAGAGGATGTAACATGGAGTCTTTACTACTACAGAGCCAATGAAACATGTCACCTTCTCCCAGTTCTAATTTTCAATAGCAGTGTGAGTCAGATAGTCAGAGTCTATTAGCCATTTATAGCATCCATCCTCGTAGAAGCAGATAGTTACAGCAAGGATTTTGTATGATAATATAGTTATCATGAACCACAGAAAATACTCCCCTAAGAATATTTGCTGTTCATCAAAAGGGTGAAGCCCATGCTTCCTGATTCTAGAGTGGACCTCCCAAGAGCAAGACAGTGTAAGACAGTAGGAGTAGAAATTCTTAGAGGCTGTCCAAATCTCTTTCGGGTCCTGTACAAACCCCCAGAGCATCACCATTCAGACCTAGACATGAGGCTTTCCCATGCATGAGGGCACATGTTAACTCTGTGTGTGAGGAGTCAGGGAATGATTCCCCAGTCTGCCTACCATCTTGGTGTCCTTAATTCACGCATCAGTAGCCTTTAGAGACATTACAAAGAAGCCATTCTTCCAACTAGAAGGGATGACCAGCCCTGGAGCACACCTAGGCAAGGTGCATCTGTCTAGGGTCTTGACCAGTCTCCCAAGATTCAGATGCTATGTGGACACAAGTTCTATTGCGTCTATCCAAAAGCATTTGGCTTTGAGCACATGCCCCAAGTGGCTATTGAATCTGTTAGCATCCTCCATCTCAGCCATTCTCAGCCACTTCATATAGAGAAACAATGCAGTATATAAACATCACATCAGTCTCTATATACCAGGATGAGTTTTTACTAGTAACAAGATCCTGGGGCCAGGAAGAGACTTGGAGGCTGGCACGCCTCTGGGGCCATAACAGAGCTGTTCTCTTCCTTGTGTGGTAGGAAATGCTTTATCTATACAGTCTACACTTAGGAAGCAGCATTGAACATCTCCAAGTTGCTGAAGTTGTATAAACCTGAAATTGCACATTCCATACTTCCATCAGTCAAGTTCACCTACCAGCATGTTCTGAGGGCGTTGTACGGGTGCCTGGATTCTCCCCATGCTTGGTGGCTGGATTCTCCTCCTCCTCTCCCTCAGGCCCTATAATGAACTCTGGTCTGGAAGAAAGGAGGCTATCTTCAAGGCTGTCTGTGGGCTCCTGCAATAAATACAAGCATCTAGGTGAGGGGCCATAAAGAACAGCTTGGTTTAAGTAGGCAAAGTTCTCAGCCTATTCTATGCAACTCTGTTGGCCAAGAGAAGAGCCCATACCTAAACTTACACCCACCCTACTGAGGGATGTGCATGGGCAGCTGGCGAAACATTTGCTTTCATTTGAACTAGATACAGGAAAATAAAACATGGAAAACATTGCCTGACCTGCTTAGACAGCTTCCCCACCTTCCTTTAGCCCCAGACATCCCCACTCACAGCTTATTTAGGAGTTAATGTTTTTAGACATAACGCCAGTTCTGCTTACCTGGGGGAAGCATTAAAGGGAGAAAAGGCATACAACTCAAGTGTCTATCAGCAGACAATGGATCAGCAAAATGTCTATCCACACAACAGATTGTTACTCAGGCTTTATAGGGAGATACCGATGCAGTCTACACCAGAGGAAGCTTGAGGACATGACATCAGGTGGCATAAGCCAGTCACAAGGAACAAATACTGTAGGCACTCACTTAGACATCTACAGTAGTCAAAGTTATAAAAACAGACAGAAGGAGCTGGGAATGGAGAGATGAGCAATTGTTATTAAAAGTCCTAGAGATAGGCTGGGTGGTGGTGGTGGCTCTCATCTTTCATCCCAGCACTCGGAAGGCAGAGGCAGGCGGATCTCAGTGAGTACAAGGCCAGCCTGGTTTACAGAGCAAGTTCCAGAGTCATGTGCATATGCCAGTATCATTCACATAGAGATGGATGGATGGATGGATGAATAGATAGATATAGATAGATAGATGATATATATTTACACGTGTAAAACAAACTGCAAAGAACAGAAAACAGAAAGTAAAGAGAAAATAAAGGAGGCAGAGGTTGGATGAACCAGAGTTCAAGGCTAGCCTGGACTACATAGCAAGGCCATACATGAGGTATGGCTGTTATTTAAATATCTAGTCTTTAGTTATCTTACCCCTTTTCTTCCCAGTGTTATCTTTCAATATCCTCTTCAGAAATTATCCTTCTAGCTAACACTTTAACCAACAATTACTCTTCAAGAATTATTTGGCAGCCAGTTCAAAACAAATAGGCAAAAAGATCGGATAAAGGACATCAGAAAGTAAGTAGTGCTAAGACAGTGGTTGACCGTGTGAGACTAGGGATCAGACAGATCAGAGATAGGAAGAGAGGTCCCAAATGGCTAATAAAGATGGAAAACTTGCAGCATTTCCCTCATATTCATGACCAGACACAAAGGGATAAAGGTCTGGTGGGCTTCTTTTTCCCCAGTAAGAGGCCCCTGATGTGGATCGGTTGGACAAGTTCATGCCCTGATCAGGACAGTTTGGAGCCCATCAGCTTTCCTATCTTTGCTTAGATTGACCAATCCTATATCAGAGCCTTGAAACGCCTAGCCTGGCCCTCCCCTGCTTTATCTATGTGTCCCTCATGAACACTCTCCCTCCCTCCCTCCCTCCCTCCCTTCCTCCCTCCCTCTCTCTCTCTCTCTCTCCTGCCCTCCCCCACCCCGTGTGTGTATGTGTGTGTGTGAGTGTGTGTGCGAGTGTGTGAGTGTGTTAGTGTGAGTGTGTGTGAGTATGTGTGTGAGTGTGAGTGTGTGTGAGTGCATGTGTGAGTGTGTGTGATGTATGTGTGAGTGTGTGTGAGTGCATGTATGAGTGTGTGTGAGTGCATGTGTGAGTGTGTGTGATGTATGTGTGAGTGTGTGTGATGTATGTGTGAGTGTGTGTGAGTGCATGTGTGAGTGTGTGTGAGTGCATGTGTGAGTGTGTGTGAGTGCATGTGTAAGTGTATTGTGAGTGTATGTGTGAGTGTATGAGTGTGTGTGAGTGTGTGAGTGTGTGAGTGTGTGTGAGTGTGTGAGTGTGTATGTGTGAGTGTGTGTGCGAGTGTGTGAGTGTGAGTGTGTGAGAGTGTGTGTGCGAGTGTGCGAGTGTGTGAGTGAGTGTGAGTGTGTGAGAGTGTGAGTGAGTGTGAGTGAGTGTGAGTGTGTATGAGTGTGTGTGTGTGTGTGTGTGTGTGTGTGTGTGTGTGTAGGGAAGGGAGCATTGTGTATTACCTGTTTCCTCACCTCTAATAAAAGTCTTTCTTTCCCTGCTCCTTCTGTCTGCTGTATCTGAGATTTCCCCGCAGTCACTTGCTGCACTGGAGAATTTTTCTGCTTTTTAATTCTTTAACTGACAAGAAAATGAACTCCATCAAGGTCTCTGAAAAATACCTTTGCCAGCTTCACAGGTTTACTGAGGCTGACCTGTGCCTATGAACAAGGCAGCCAGTCACATTGTCAGCTGGGTTTCATATAGGCAGTTACCTGCTGTTTGCGGGTTTATTTACAAGCACCAGGAACCCACAAACCTGGTACTATGACAGGACTGGCATTACCTGCCTTGAAAAGCAGCTCAAGCCTTCTGCAAGCCCATCCTCCATGTGGTGGGTATCGACCCAGGAAGATGAGGAGAGGCCTAAGAGGGCCAGTACAGGTGGTCCAGGACAGCCATCTTGTACTCAAGAAAGCATGTCTTCCGGGTGATTTTCAAAGAAAATCAGAGCCCTTGGCTTCATCTCCAAATTCATATTAAGTAAACAAATTTATATCAAGAATATTGTGAGAACACTAGAGACACAAAGGATTGCTTGGGCTGGCTCAGGTTCTCTATATATTTATGCTTAACTTTCCTCTTTGTCTTAGGTGATGCAAGCTTGCTTGGATGTGCTCAGGAAAACCCATGTGTCCTCTTCCCCTTACAGTTCATCCCCCCAAAGAGACACCTAGGATTCATACAGACACTTCTTCAGTTGGCTTGTTCTCGAACTGCGAACTACTAGAATCTGCCTTCATTCCTGGTTACCACCATCCCCAAGGGCACAAAGAACCGGCCAATTGCAGAATTCTCTGGGCATTTTTCACTCTCCTCTCCTCGGAATGTGAGGTTCAGTATTCCCTCCTGTTGGGCACTGTCTCCTGCCTTGATTTCTTTGTTATCACTCCCTCAGTTTTTCTCAAGGGACTCTGGCCTCTTTTTGAAGATTTACGTCTGGTCTTCTCTTCCTCTCTTTTCCCCTCTTAACAGTTGGTTCTTCCCAGAATTGGAGTACATTGCTCCAAAGCATTTCTTTCTTTCCAATCTTTCTCTTGAGAATGAGATCCAGCACTCATGATGCATGGCAGCTCTTCTTGGATATTCAAGCTGTGTGCTAGTTTGTACCCTCTAAACCCTGATGAGACTGTCCCCATGTGATATTGAGGTGGGACCAGGATGTGGTTAAAGCTTTGCCACTAACAAATCAATGCCCATGTATCTCTAAGTCTGAATACTTTTCTGTCATCTTATTGTTATCATCTTTACTGCAGCTATGAACTCAGGGATTATCTCCCTCAAAGGACTCCTGCCCTAGGCTAGCCTCAAGTCTCTCTTCTAAGCCTACATTGTTCATATCTTGCTACAATATTGTCACACTGGCTTGTGGTTTTCCATTTTCTTGGGTATGCTCCCAATCAGACTTTCAGCTTTGTTGTTGTTGCTGCTGCTGCTTTTATCAGTGCTAGGGATAGAACTCAGGGCTCTGTGGATGCTAGGCAGACACTCTACCACTCCAGACAGACCCTACTTGGGTTCTTTGGCTTTAATCTCTATTTCCTCACTTTCCATTATTGTGGCTGGTTTTATTTTGGTTTGGTTTGGTTGTTTTTCAATTAAATATTACCATATGCTGATAAATTGACAAGGATGAACCTGGAAGACATTGTGCTATGGTAATAAATGAAGCAGATCAGGCAAACGCACCCTATTCTCACTTGCATAAGGGAGCTAAACACCTAAGCTCAGAGTGATGGACAGTGGACAGTAGTTAGAGAGAACAAGGGGCTGTGGGGAGAGCGGCTTATAGTACGTTCCCAATGGCTGTGTTAAGACATTGACGGGAGATGTCATTCTGTAAATATGTTTCTCTTAATGGTTAATGAATAATGCACTGTTGGCAAATAGGAAGGCAAGATAGGCAGGACTAGGAGACAAGGAGGATTCTGGGAGAGGAAGTAGAAGAGATTCAAGACGTAGAGACTTAAGAGAGGAAGAGGTGCAGACCCTCTCTCCGGTAAGATAAGACTACGTGGAAATATTTATATTGATAGAAATCAGTTAATATTTAAGACAGAGCTAGCCAATAAGGAACGCTAGAAACAGGCCAACAGCTTTGTATCTAATACAGCATCTCTGTGTGTTATCTGGGGCTGACGTGGCTGTGGAACCAGGCGGGCGGGAAAACTGCCCGTGACAAGACATAATATTATATTAAGGTGGGACTAATAAGGTGAATAGATGGAAGCTGAAGGCAGACATTTTGCTTATATGTGATACTTCAAAAAGTGTTGAAATCTTTTTAAGGAAGTAACTTTTGACCCTAAATAATCGGTGAAGAAGCAGAAGAAGGCAGGGAATGGCTTGGATAACTCAGTTTTATCTACCTCTGATAGCCTGAGGGTATTTTGGTGTTATGTATGACCTTTAAAATATGCAGCTGAAGCATTGAGTCACTGAAGTATGGCATTCATCATCTGTCAGCTCTTTCAGTGATTTTTCCTAAAAGCAAACCATGAACATAACCAGAAAAGATAATGGGTTTTCTTCACTGTTGATGAAGTTGGTGCTCCTTGGATCAGTATTCACTCACAATCTACTTCATATTTAATTGTACAACGTACTATGTCCACTATTATTTAAACTTCATAAAAATAACTGAGTGAGAAAAGTCCTTTAGGGATACCAGTGATGTTCCGTATTTGTGAAAACCCTATGGGTAGAGCTGATACCACTCAACTTTGGCCACTTACAAACATGCTGTCCTATGCCTCCGTCGTCTCCTAGCCTAGATAACAGTTAAATAACCCCCATCACACCAGCTTTGTTTATGATGAGTCATCTCATTTCTTCAAATGCTTACCACCAGCCGGCTTTCATCTTTGGGAGCTAGTCTCTCCAGGAGTTCACAAGCAAGCTGGTAGCAGAGGATACTAGACTGGCATAAGTTACATTCCTTTGCCTTTTTGTCCTTCTGGCAGCTGTGAGAGCCCCCCCAGGGGGCCTGGAAGACATTGTTGATGATAGAAATGATGTCCTTTGACAAACTGTGCTCTAAGCCCATAGTGATGCCATCATCTTGTAACTCCATCTGAAAGACACACAAAAGGACATGGGGGCAGGAGGTGGGTGAGGGGCGGGAGGCAGAGTTCGGTCCATAAGCCAGCATTCTATTGGCATAATACTTGTCAATAATTAAATTACTTTGATACAATATATGCTTAAAGGCCATGAAGACACACTGCTTTCTAGCATCCATCTAAAAATAACGTAAATACATGATAAAGCAACAGATTATTCTTAAAACCACCTGAGTTATCACGGATGGTTCCAAGCCAACATGTGTTGGGATTCAAACCTGGGTCCTCTGGAAGAGCAGCCAATATTCTTAACCACTGATCCATCTCTCTAGTTCCTGTAACTTACTGTTTAATTTGAGGTGGGGAGGGTTGTTGTTGGGATTTTGTTTTGTTTTGTTTTTTATTCTAGAACAACCCAAGATTACTTAGTGTAATTATTTGTTGTATTTTCTACTCTCTCTCTCTCTCTCTCTCTCTGAAATATGGTCTCACTATTTAGCCCTGTCTGGCTCAGTACTCACTATGTAATGTAGACCAGGTTGACTCTGACCTTGCAATGGCCCTCCCGTCTCATTCTCTCAAGGGTTGGAATTAAAGGCAGGTGCCCTTGTACCTGTTGGGACAGTGACTTTCCATCCCTGTGGTGCTGGCATTTGCACTTAGGGCTTCCCACACACTTAAGTAGGCACTGTGCATTGAACTGTGTCGCTAGCCCTTTAGTCATTGTCTAGAATAGTCCCTTGGTCATTTTAATTCCTGCCTGTGATTGCTTTTTTGAGAATATAGTCCTGTTACCTTGTAAAATGTATTTCAAATAGAGTTTTCTTTTTCCATATTAATTATTTTCAGCCACACATTTTGGGGGAGGGCAAGAAGGTCACACACATGATGGTATATCCTCTCTAGTTATTGTATCAAGAGGCAGGGGCTCTTGTATCAAGAGGCAAGAGCAATGGCTCAGCACTTAAGAGTATTTGCTGCTTTTCCAGAGGACCTGAGTTTAGTTCCCAGGACCCGCCTCAGGCTGATTACAACTGCCTGTAACTCCAGCTGCAGGGGACCGGATGCCTTCTTGTGGGCTCACACTGCATCTCTAAGCAGACATATATACACATAATTAAACACTTTTAAAAGGCTTACATCAGGAAGCATGGGGTCGAATTACTGACCAGAGCTTGTGATCTCACCATCTGCAAATCCAACTACACCCAAGGACAAAAATAGTTGGAAAAGGTCCTTGCATCTTCCCTGAATATATACAGACTATCTCCTTCCTACCTATACTGTGTAGTGTAACAGCTATTCAGATGACACACACATTGAGTTAGGTGTTACAAGTATCAAGATATGTGAGTTGAAGCACAGGATGTACATAATGTTATATTAGGTACTGCTGTACACAAATTCCATGCCATTTTCTATATGAGACTTGAACATCCATGCATTATGGCGTCTGTGGATGGTTCTGGGATCTCCTGAAGACACCAAGAGAGGGTTCCTCTTTGCCTTCTGTAATTAGTACATGGCCTGTATGACTTCTGGTTTCTTATCAGACTCTGCTACTGGTTTTAACCTGGTGGATGGTTTATGCTGAGTCAATTGTTATTACAATGGCTTCAAAATTACCATATTCCAAATCCATCCCTTTTTCCTGTACTTACTGATGTATAGCGGGAGACTTCCCACTAAAGCAGCCTGTCCCTTCTCTATTGCTTGCGTGCTAGTCATCTGATCATTCCTGTGCCCGTGGAGTCACACAGTCTGCAGCCATGACTAGTTATTCTACTGCCCAGGCCACTCTGTGTCAGGTGAGTGTGAACTCCTTCAGACTGCCTGTTTCTTTTAACACATTCACACCACGTTCTTTCTTTCTCATTTGTGTTATCACGATTCGACCCGAGGCCTTGCACATTTGAGGCCCCACGCTACCACTGAGCTACATCCCAAGCCTTCCACACACTTTTAAAATAGTTCCTTGATTTCTGGCACTGGAAGACTTTCCAGATTCTTCCATTTCTCTAAGGAGCCCTGGTTCCTTTCCTTGGATACTAGTACTTAGAAATCAAGATCTGGACAGTAGGCGAGAAGCAACATCTTTTGAATGTGTAAAATCACAGTGATGAGTTGCAAAAGATTTATCTTTACAAACACACATGCAGGTAACCCACACACACTAGATAGATAGATAGATAGATAGATAGATAGATAGAAAGAAAGAATTTAAGTTAGGCTGAGTTTATTTTTTGTTTTGCTACAAATATGACAGCTATACTAATTCTAAAATGAAATTTTCCATGAGATAGTTATCCTTTCTGATTTGAATACACTCTGAAATGTGGAGATAGATACCTTGAATGCAATATACTCCCAAACAACTCACTAAGAAAACAAGAGCCAACAATGTCTGGAAAGTTTGAGAGCTGGGTGTTGGGGCCTCTCTGGATTATTCTTGCGACTTGATGCAAATCCAAAATAACTTCAGATTTTCTAATTACAAGGAAATGTCTTTCTCATCCTCTCATCAAAGCTGCTGCTGCTGCTGCTTTCTCCTTCTCCTTCTTTTTGGTTTTTTGAGACAGGGTTTCTCTGTATTGCTTTAGAGGTTGTCCTGGAATTTGCTCTGTAGACCAGGCTGGCCTCGAACTCACAGAGATCCGCCTGCCTCTGCCTCCCCAGTACTGGGATTAAAGGTGTGTGTCACCAATACCAAGCCCTCATCGGAGCCTTTTCAACTTTTAAAATTCCCTTCAGAAATTAGTTTATAAAACATAGCTAAGTTATCCCCATAGCTACAAAAGTCTCTGTGATCTTCTCAACAATAGCAGTATCCAGTTTTTTCATCCAACTTATTCAACCAAAACAGTGTTTCTAAAACTCAGATCTATTTTCACAAAGATATGCAGAGAGTCACATTAAGTCTGAAACTGTCTTAAGTGATGTTGCCCCACATCAATGGGAACAAAGAGGGCCAGCCAACAGATGGAATCACTAGGACAGGGCCCTGTTAATGCCCACCCTGTGAATGAAAGGGATCGCATGCTCCGCTACCTGCTTTAGGAGAAGATCAAACATGAGGATGAAACAATTTAGATTCATGTCATCATCTTCACAGTCAAAATCAATAGTCCTTCCTCCTGGGTGTCCAAAATTCTTGAAAGGACTACGAAATGGACTACGCATGGGACTCCGGAACGGACTCTGGAAAGGGCTATGAAATGGACTCAACATATTGTGCTGACCTCGTCGACCAGGATCAGAAGCGACACTCACCTGGAAGAAAGCAAACCAGCAAATGCAAATGACCTCAGGAAGGCTCCAAAGGCTCTCCATGGTGTCTGCTATCATTTCCCTCCCACCAAATGCTGTCAGAATAAACTACAGTGGCTAATTACTAAAACACATTGAGAATGAGAAACTGTAAAGTAAAATATTTTCAGATAATTTTTAGAGTTATAAATGGAGACTTCTAGATTGGAAGAACTTTAGACTGGCCCTGGAATTATAATGATCAAACTCACACAAGAAGGTACAAGGGACCTGCTGTACTTGCTGCTTCCCATGTACCCACTCAAGCCCCTCCCAAGGTCCTCACTGAGCTTTTCTATGCTCTGAACTGTGTCATCTGGCTCCTCTGCTGTCTGGTGTCCAGGTGGGTTCAGTCCGTGGGGGGCACCAGAAGAACACCAGGGCTGTAGAAGCAAGAGGTAGGAATATTTCTTGCCACTTCTGCCTGCTCTTCAGTGCCCTTGTGGTCATCACTCTATGATGACCTCTGTCAGCCACCTAGGGGAGGTCCAGCTCCAGGATGGCTGCTGGAGTCCCTCACCCTTCAGCCCTGCTGGTACAGTGGCTATCACAGGCTGTGGGTGCTTTATCATCCTTGCCTTTAACAGTGTTCATAACTTCACCAGCAGGATCCCCACTGAAGCCTCCCCCTTTTACTAAGGGTGATAAATTCTACGGTGGAGTCCTGTCCTGTCCAACATGTGCATCATGTTATGTCTGTGCATCATGCTCAACTACTGCTCTGTGCCATAAGGACTGTTCCAGTGGTCAGGAAGCACAGCGAACACTGTTCAGTTCCAGGTAAAGGAGATCACCCCTTATGATTTAGAATGCAACCTCACAGTGTCACCTCACTGGATCTTACAAGGTTCAGTGTCTACAAAAAGAGGATAATGGGTTCTTACAACTCTGTGGCATTGTTCAGTGTGAACCCTATACAGAATGAAGAGCCGTGTGACGCAAGCTTGCTATACAACCTGTGAGTTGCAAAAGGAAGAAAACGAGGTAGGCCACTGGGTCCTACCAGACAGGCGAGCGATGATCTTTTTCAGAAAAGCACTGAGTAAAACCTATGACCCCATGATCTCGTTAGGGTTTCTGATCCCCAGATTTCAGTTGAATGGCTTTGGGAGCATTCTGGGGACAGGCTTGCCATGCAGAGAGTTGAGATCTCAGGAACTGGCCTCTGAAGAACTACTCATGGTCTGAGAATATCCTTCTACCTACAGAAACTCCTTCAGGTCCTCCATGGACAGATTACAAAGACCACCAACCATTCCTGGGCACCTTTCTCAGCCACAAAGATGTAATAAAGGCCGCAGCTGATTTACAGGCATAGTATCATTTAAAGTCCCCACCAGTTGACCGTGTCTTCCCCAACACAAAACAAACACAAAATAGTCACCCCAGTTCCCCCCTCAGAGTGAAATATTGATCTGCCAGTAACTAGAAAAGAATTCCTCTTTACCAGGAAACACCCTACCCCCAGAGGTAGAATATAAACACACACACACACTTACTTGCCCTCTCAATGGCAAGAGAAGGCAAAATTAAATTAAAAAGACATGAAAACAGCAACTTACTGATTAAAGGCTATATCGAGTCTGTCTTTAACAAATGTGTTCTTATTTAATGTAATTAAAAGATTAATGGACTGGAACATGATGATATCTTTCCAAACAGATATCTAATGATACTATTTGGAGGCCAGAATAGCTAATCGATGCTTTCCCAAGTCTTAGTGAGTGGGACAAGAACAGTCGAGGCAATAATTACCCTTCGAGTTGCGGCGTTCCCTGACAGCTCATTGGCTCTTGATTTTCTTTGATTTGCCAATTCTTTGACAGAATTAACCCCATCAGAAAACATACTTATCAAGAGTTGAAGTGGAACCGTGATATCTAACTCCGACAGTACCTGAGGGGGAAAAAAATCACACCCATCCCCAAAAAGTAAATTTTCAACCTCAGAAAGGGAAATGTAACATTTTCTCTATGCAAACTGCTGAATGTAAGGACAGTTATCATACACATATGAGCACAGTCATTTTCCATTTTCCACAAGGGAGCCAGCCGTCTTCGGAACCTCCGTTCTCCCCTCCCACTGTCCAGTAAGCTCTCGCATTCTCTCCACTGTCTCCCGTGATGCTGTGTCCTCCTCTCTAGCATGCGCTGTGGGGCCTTTACTCTCAGCTAGCATCACTGCAGCACTGACCCTGGCCCACTCCCACTCCGACTGAATGCCGCATGCCATCTTGCTTCCTGGAGTAAACATCCTCTCGAGGCAAATACACCTCATCTGCAATGAACTTTCCTTTCTTCCGTCAGAATAAACCCACCCTCCTCTCCTCTTAGAACCCTCCTCGTGGCTTTCTGGAAGTGATCACCACAGGTACCATTCCACCCTCTGTCAGCTGCCTGAAAGATGGAAGAATGAGAAGAGACCTGTTTCTAACCCGCCCTTTACCCGACTGTATACAACAGGTCAGCAAGTGTTCCCACCGCTCGTTATTACCACGGGCCAGTTTTGAGCCCTATCTTGTCCATTCTCTGCAATGGTTAGGCCAGTGCTTTGAAGCCTTCAATTGCAGCATCAGCCTTCTGAGCAACGTAGAAGGCCCTGAGTTCGATCCCCAGCACCACAGAAAGCAAACTTGTAATCATAGTTAAACTGTGGCTCTTCCCTCATTTTGGGCAGAGCCTAAACTTCATGGGAGGGTACTCATTTTCACAGTTTTTAATTATTTTTTTTTAAACTGAGTGTTCATTAAATAAAATGCATATCCAAATGCTAGGAGGAAGGCATGGGTGGGCCATAAAGTAAAATAAAAAGGTGTGGTCCCTGAATTTGAGGGTTTGTAAGCAGAGGAAAACCAACCCCTATAACTACCCCCAAAAAACACTATTCGAAAGGAGAGAATTCACTAAGAGAACCCGCCAGATGCTACAGGAAGGAATGATGATCTGGGTGGACGGAAAGCCATAGAAAACTTGAGAGGAGGTAATTTGCGAGATGGGCTTTAAAAGATTAAGCTTGTGCTCTTTAATGGAGACAGAAGTGGAAGTCATCACGGGCTGAGGGGACAGCACAAACCATTCCATCCTTGATTACTTCTCAGTCCTTCCAGGCAAAGGCAATTTCTCTAAACCCAGAACACCTAGGCAAACCCAAGGCCCTTGAGTTTGGTATCATTACCAAATCTGTTTATTCACTCTAGCTACAGCTACATGATCTGAAACTTAGCCGTTTATCTCTGCGCATGTGACATTAGCCTTCAGCACTCTTATAAACACGAAGATTTGGAGTCTCTGCAAAAACCTTCCCCCCTTCCCCTAAGCATCTAAAGCTTGGTGGCCAGAAGCTTTAGATGGCTCAAAATGGTGACATTGTTCACTTACATGAAGCCAGAGTAGCGCTTGCTCCTGCACCGTGGAAGGATATCCTGTAAACCGGCAGCTAATAAAGCCAAACATCTCTTCCATTGAAAACGGCAGAGGACACAGCTCTATGTCAAACATTTTGCTGGAAAGCAGAGCAACAGAACTAAGTGACCGGTGGGCACACACCAAAGACTACTGGTGCCACGGAAGTATCCCTAACTATAACCTTGGAGAGCTAAGGCCTTGTGTCCTCATTGGACATTCACATGTTTCACTACTTTAAGTGGAGAGTTTCCATCAATAAGTAGAAACAATCCTAAGGTCATGATAAGATTGCATTAGCATTCATCCCCATACAGGACTTAATAGAAGAAACTACCCCAGCATCTAAAGACATTTCCCTTTATACTTTCCAAGCATATCCCAGCAACCATATCCGGAACTAAACAAAGGGAATGATATACATGCACTTCTCCCTGAGAACAAGTCCTTTTCTGAATAGGTTCAAGCCACCTTAGCTCAGTTGTGGCAGCATTTGATCTGAGCACCTCACATCCCTCCACAGGTTGGTTAGCTGTAAAGACTATGTAAGATCATCAGCAGAGAGCCTGGCATATAGTACATGCTCTGTGAGTGTCAGATAGAGCTACAGGTAGTGACTTCATTAAACTACTTACCCACCTTAATACTTCCCTGAATTCCTTTAACTGGTTATCAGGGACTTCTGTCCGGATGGCTTCCAGCCACTCTGGCATGATGCACTCCCACACAGACTGGCTGATCACATTGTAAGGGATCAGGCAGAGAATCCTGTTGAGACCTTCCTTTAACTGAGTCACCGTGCTGCAGGACTTATCCCAGTATCCGCCAACCTGACAAAGGCAAAAGAAACAAGACATACTCCTTACAATTACTGTCAAGGACTTCTTAGAAGTGAATAGGCCTATTACGAGTCACAGGCCAAGGATCTTCGGAGCGAGATCTGTGAGAATCCTCAAGTCACCATTAAGATCCATCAGTGAATATCAAGTGTCTCTGCAGGAAGACATTAAGTCCTTCGGGGAAATGCCCAGCAGTGGTACAGCTGTGTCATATGGTAATGCTATGTCTAATTCTTGATAAACCTCAAGATAGATTGCTAAAGACGCCGCATTACCCTCCACTCCCACCAGCAATGAGGGTTCCCCTTTCCCCACATCCATGTCAGCGTTTGCTGCCACTTGTATCCCTGATGGTGGCCATTTTGACTGCTATGAGACTGGATTTTTTTTTTTAAGACAGGGTTTCTCCTCTGTGTAGCCCTGGTTGTCCTAGAACTCACTCTGTAGACCAGGCTGGCCTCAAACTCACAGAGCTCTGGCTGCCTCTGCCTCCCCGCTGCTGGGATTAAAGGTGAATGCTACCACCTCCCAACAAGACTGAATCTAAAGAGGCTTGAATCTGCATTGCATAATGACTGAGAACACTGAACACTTTTAAATTTGTGTTTCTTCTTTGGAGGCCTTCACACTAAACTCCATAACAAAAAGAAAACACAGTTACAGATCAGCCCCAACATTGACCACAGACTGAATTTGAACTATTTTGCTGTGGACTTCCAGAGCTCATGTGAGCTGTAATTCCAAAGTTCTGCTCCTAATGTGATGAACAACAGTGAAAAATCCCCTTTTAAAGCTGTATCAGTGTGCAGTTGCTCCTGTCTGCAGAGAGACACAGGACTACAGTTTCCCTTTATGAACAACACAATACTGTTTCTCTCTACTCTTCATATTCTGGCAATAGGTTGCTTTTTTAAAGAAAGTCTAAGGTCTAGCTGGGTGTGGCAAGACACTCCTTTATCCCCAGCTCTCAGGATACCGAGAGATCTCTGAATTTGAGGCCAGCCTGGACTACAGATGGAGTTCCAGGACAGCCTTGGCTATACAGATAGACCCTGTCCTGAGAAAAGGAAGTTACAGGGGGCGCACAGGGCCACATGTGTCTTTTCATGTGGATTCTGGTGCTTTGGACTCAGGTTCTGACGTTTGCCAGGCAAGCACTCTACCACTTTGCCATCTACATAGTCTGTTTCTAAATTTTCTCTCACCATCCTGGCCCAGCATCAACAGAGAACTAAATTCAGTTGTCCAGATTCTTACTATGAGTGGGTATTCTTGGGTCGACAAGATGGCTCAGCAGGTAAAGGAACCTATTGCCATGCCCAAGTCTAAGCTCCACCTCTCAGATCAGCATGGTAAAAGAAGACACACACACACACTCTCTCTCTCTCACTTTCTCTCTCTCTCTCTCTCTCTCTCTCTCTCTCTCTCTCTCTCTCTCTCTCTCTCTCTCTCTCCCCTTTGGATGTACACCTGTCCAAAACCGTGAAAGGTTTTTTTTTTTTTTTTTTTTTTTTTTTTTTAAGTACTGGGTAGTCTTGTCCCAAAGCCTACAAGCTGAAGCTCAAAGACTCAAGCCTCAAAAGATTTATCCACAGCAGTTCAAGTCCCTTGGGAAATGCACCAAATACCTACAACTTTCACGTTGCTTACGGGAAACAAGCATCACTGTGACACTAACATCCTCACTTTGCTACTGTCTAGAAACCTTCATTCCTGGCTGCTCGCCCTCAGAAACAAGGTCTGTGATCTACCATGGTTCTCTGCTCCTCAGGATAGCTCTAATCTCTGACCCCCTTTGTGGGTTCCTAGTCATGTAATCATTCTGACTAGAACCCTCTGCACACAGTCTGCCTGGCATCTTTGTTACAGGTAAAATGTCAAAGGAGGTCACAGAGAAAGAGGTATGGAAGACACTCAAATTCCAAACTGCTAAACAGACTGTTTCAAACTGAAAACACTTGAGTTAAAAAATGAAAAAGAAAGCATATCTGCCCAAAGCAGAGGGTTTTGAAAATGCTCTCCCATTTATCCCCTTCAAAGAGCTTGTCCTGAGAGAATTCAGCCACCCGGAGGGAAGTCACTTCTCCAGCTTAGCTTCAAGAAGGCAAAGCCATATTGCGTTTGGTATGGAAATCTTAAATCTCTGACAGTTCAGGGAGTAAATCTATCATCCCTCATTATTCTCATCCACGCGCCTTCTCTCCTAATTAATCCATTGTTGGCTCCCTCGTAGGACCCACTTTGGAAGAGGAAAAGTTTTGCTTTTTTATCTCCCAGAATCACAACAAACCAGCCTTCTATAAGAGAAATAACGGGAGCATACCAAAAACACCACCAACTGGAAATTGTACATCATGTAAAAAGTCGATTTTACAAATGAGTCAGTAGGTGGCAGCAAATATGAAATAAGTAAATCATATCTCTGTAACTGCTCAGCCATCTGGATCCTGGAATCAAAGCTATTCCCGCAGATGCTCTGTACTCTGATTTCTCCTCCAGTGTCTCATTTCAGCACAGCTTTAAAATGAAGATGATCTCGAGGTTCTTTTTCAAAGAAAACAAATTATTAAAAATAAAACCTAGAAAACACGTTGAAAAACAAAACTCACGGAATGCTTCCAAAAACTGACTCTGGGCCTCCGCCTTTCGGGGTTAGGCACAAATTATATTGTAATGAAGAAGTGTGGGGTCTTCCCCAGCTAAGCATCTGCAACTAGTGATCCACTGAGGTAGCAAGAGAAGAGGCACAGAGAAATCTGTCCTCCAGTGCAAGGACTGGGGATTCTGATAGTTCTAGGAACCAGTTTGGCGTTTTAAACGTCATGGAATAGACTTCCACTGTTACTGGAGTAACAGTGAGGAGAAGCTAATTTGGGGCAGATGGACTGGAGTGGATTCCCAACAGACAGACTGGGTCTGTCCACGCCTCCCAGAAATCAAAGCAATGACTGAAGACCAGAAAGGAATTCCATATCGGGGATGACCACGCTGGGAAGACAGAGAGGGTGAGGGCTGTGTTCTGGAATATTGGCAGAGGCAATCGGAAGAGGCAAGGAGAAAGAAGTGAAGCCCACGTGATGGAGCCGTCTCGGTGAGCTGTGGTCTTGTTGGCCATTACCTCAGTTCTGCTCACACAGAGTGTTAAAACCCTGTTAAGAAATGTGCCCCAAAAGAGAGGGAGGGAGGCAATCAGGCCGTTCCCCTTAGCTCCCAGGTCATGTGTCTAACAGACCTGTGATGCTGGAAGGGGGGTGATCTGTTTCCTGTGCAATGCCTGTCCTGATTGAGGGGTGGCAGTCTCTCTTCACGGGGTGATACGCAAAGCTCAGCTGTCCCTGGAAGGTGTGCAGTGATTACTGAAGTCTTCAAGGAACCATCACAGAGACCTGAAAGCAGGACACCTTACAAACTGGTGGTTGACCACTTGCTGGAAACACCTTTGGGCTGCTTTTATCTTGGTGTCTTGAGCCTTGCAGAGGCCTAAATAACTATTACAGCTCACCTGTAGGCACAGTTGAGCAGGTGGGTATCTGACCTAGAGACGATGTGTGGAAAATGAAGCTAGGGATGCCATGCTTTACCTGCTTTTAGTGATCTACCCGGGCATGTACAAGCCCAAGTAACAATCCATTGCTTTTACTAAAACTTATCTCAGACTCATTGTCATTCTGCCATAACCTAGAAATTCACAGGAAGCTGCAGAAATTCTCCTCGTTGGCTGTAAGCCAGGAAAGAACTGAGCCCCCCAACCCCACAGAAACCATTATTATTATTTCTTTCTCATCTAAAAACAAGCAACACCAAGAATGAACATATAAGTTATTAGACATCTCAATATCCCATCATACCATTCTTCTTGATTCTGAACCAATGCCAAAATGGCATATCACCAAAGATGTAGGTATTACACTAACCACCCTGTTGTTGGCTTGTGTGGATTTGCTTTGGATTTTTGACACAAAGTATTGAATTATAGCCCTGACTAGCCTGGTACTCACTGTGTAAACCAAAACACCATGGCCTCATACCAATCCTCTCTCCTCAGTCTCCCAAATTCTGGGGTTCCAGTTATATGCCACCACACCCAGGTGAACTAACTGTCTTTGGCTGTTAACACAAAGAGAGGGAAGGTCAAAGGTGGCATTCCCCACCCCAAGTCCTCCCCAACAGCAAGGTTCAGATGAATGACCTCTACTTACCCTGGCAAATTCCATGGGTTTGGGAAGAAGGCACATGACCATGACATCAAAACGGACATCACATACTGTCTTTAGCCACTTGGTAACAAACTGAGGCTTTAGTTTTTCCACTAAGCTTCCAACTTCATCATCCATCATGTAGGCTGTGGAATGAAACCACTGAAATACCATGGCCACCAGCCGGGCCAGGCTCTCCGTGGGCGTGTTCTCACTGGGTGTGCAGAGACTCACCTAGGGTAGGCAGAACAGACCTCAGTCAGGCTCCACCCATCCAGCTTTACAAAATTATTACAAGTATATTTAAAGACCCCCCCAAAAAAATGACGGCAAGGTCCAGATGATTCAAAATCAGAATGTTAGAAATGATTATCACCTGTCCAGAACTTGAGTCCTTTCTAAACACATGCATGGGTTGCCATGGTAATATCCCCTTAGCATCCAATAAGCATTGCTTTCCTAGTGTAACTCTATTATGTAAACTGAACTAGAAAAAAGTTCCAAAAGATTAAGTCCATGAAGTGATATTTCACTAATAACATCAGTGACAAAAATCCACAAATATTTAAGTTCTCAAAAGATCAGATTCAGGTAACAATTTTTTACTGGTAGTAATTCTGAAACCTCTCAATTTACCATATTACAAGTCATTTTTTAAAACATCTCCATTAGAAACAATATTTTATTGAGCACTTGGAGGAGTCCAAGAATACAAAATTAATTAATTAGTTCATTAATTAAAGCATTGTTCCTGCCTTCTAAGAGTTTTCAACAAAAGGTGCCACCATGCCCCTATATAATAAGTCCTTGGAAGCAAGACATGTAGAATCAACAATTAATTTCCAATTTGGTAGTCTTTTTTTTTTTTTCTTCCCAGATCTGTGCAAGCATAGAAGAGAGCAATCTCTATGGAGACAGAATCCTTGACTCTAGCAGTCAAGGAAAAAAAAGCCTGCATCTCCACAGAATGGGCTCATTCAGCTGGGTCTTTGCTGTGTTCGGTCTCCACCGGATGAGTGGTATGGCTGACTCAAATGTAACCCACTCACTCAACAGCAGACTGACAATAATACTTATGACACATAGAACCCATTAAATAAACGAAAACTTGCTTGTGTACAGAAATGATGAGATATAAATGATCTGGGGCTTACATTGAATCCATACTCAACACCCTGCACTAGCAACCCTCCACTGTGTTTTGTGAGGGCTGTGCGCTTCAGTCTGGCAAGGCCTTGGCACTGTGGGCCTCGATGCCTGCTTGTCTGTTAAAGACAAACTCTGTGAGCGAGCACTGACAATCTCAAAACTAAAATACTGATCCACTCTGAAAACTTTAAAGACGTTCTGCATGCTAAAATTTAATTGTTTGCATAAAAACTAACGTGTGTATCCATCTCATTATTATGTAGCTTCTTTCATCTTTAATAAATGATGAAATCATATGAGTACCGAAAATTGGTTGTAAAATAAATTTCTTTATAACAAAAAAGAAAAGTTCCCAGGATTCTGGAGATGAATCTGGGCGTGGGGCCCTTCTAAAAACACTCTGGGGTGAATCTAACAGAACTGAGAACTTCTACCCTGCCTCTTGGGGGTTACCACCTATTTAAAGGGTTAATTCTTCACTACTGTGTCCCTTCAAAACAACAGGAGACATTCCTCATCAGACCCAAGGAAGGAAGGAAAGCATTGTGACGGGCGGGCGTCTTTTTCTTACTAGGAACCATATTCCGAATTGGCTGAGCAGCCTCTGGTCATGCTTGTCGTCGTCCTTGTTATCAAAGTCAGCATTGTCCAGGGAGTGGTGGGAGGAGGAGAGGCCCAGCTGCCGCCGGCGGTTCAACTCATGTTCCCTCTGCTCTGCGTGGAACTCGGCCTCTTTCAACAAACTGCCCAAGAAGGGTGAGTTCCAGTAAGACAACGGAAAACACAGCCCAGGCAGCCTACCGCTCCCGATTGCCTCACCAGTCACCCTCCTCCAAGTTCATGTCACTCGCCCAGCAACCCTAGCTTCATTTTCTTACTATTTTATATTCCCCATCTCAAAGATTAGCCAAGAGACTCCTTCCAAATGATCACACGGAGGCTCCTCAGCCCCCCACACAAAGCCATTTGCACCCAGGTGAAGAAAAGACAGCAGCTGGTGTTCAAGGCTCTGGAAGTGAGGCGGTGGTTCCTGCCCGAGCTTACTAAGCAAGTAGGGACAAAAAGTAAGGCTAGCTAATGTTGGCAAGGGGTCAGCAAAAGCAAGTGACTTCATGCACACTGTCACACTGTTGGCATTGTAAACCGATACTCAGGCTTTCAAGAGCATTTAGGTTACACGTTATGAAAACTCTGACCAGCTAACCCACATCTGAGACTATAAGGAGGCACAAAACACCAAAGAGTTGTTTATGAAATACATAAAAAAAAATGAAAACCATCTAAATATATAATGGCACAGAAAAACAAATTATAACTCTGTGTGTGTGTGTGTGTGTGTGTGTGTGTGTGTGTGTGTTTGTGTGTGTGTGTTGATATGTAGTGTATACACTGAGTTGGGGATATGGGTATGTACACCTGTGTGTGCACTTGCACAGGCCAGAGAAGGACACTGAGGGTTCTTCCTCCATTGCCCTCTCCTTTATTCTATTTAGAGGGTACCCTGCTAAACTAGGAGCTCACCATGTTCAGGCTGACAGGCCAACACACCCTCAGGATCTGCCTGTCTGCTCCCCAATGTCGCAGTTACGGGCACAAGTAGCCATCCATGCCCAGCCTTTTACGTGATTGGTGGGATTCAAACACAGGCCCTCCTGCCTGCATAGAAAACATCCTTACCCACTGAACAGTCTCCCCCAGCCCACTCCGTGGAGTTTACATATGGACCATAAAGTAATAAATATAAAAACTTCAGCACAACATGAAAAGAGCAGCTTGAATGTTGACTCAGAACGAACCATGGGTTCACCGTATTCACGATCATATAAACAAAACATGCATAGAAAACAACTAGGTAATGTATGAACCTGTACAACTGCATTTCGATCTTTGTTTTCTGTAATGCTATTTAGTGATCATCGCAGTTCTATTATGTGTTTGTCATTGGTATGACAGAAATAGAAAAGACACGGTCTCTTTAAAAAACGGGCATTTCGTGCTACTTCATCTCTAACTATCTCGTGATTTTGGGTAGTATCTGAAAAGAGAACAGATCCAGATGCTGTGGTGTGAAAGGATGCTTTCTCTGTCATCTAACAGAGCCTTGAGCAGCCCGGTAGCCAGAGCCGTCTGACTCCCTCAGCCTGGAAGTCTGCCTCAGCACCTCACCACCTGGCTCTCCCGCGCCTAATTACTAACAGACAGGAAGAGTGGTACCTCTGGGCTCTGCAGCCCTCCTCCTGGCTAACACTGCCATGGCTCAAACCCTCACAATGATGGGAGCCCCCACTTCACCGCCCCAACATCTCTGCTCATGCTGCCCTGCCCTCGCCTGAGCCTACCACAATTATACGTTTCCGGTCCTCTAGTCCCTGCTTAGGTAACTGAAGGGCACTTGTGTCTCCCAAGTACCTGGCGCAAGGCCTTGAACGTGATTGTCATTCAAACAAAATATTTATTGAATTCATAAATTTTATTAGAACATCTCCATGGCAAGAGAGGGCAGAGCATGAGGAACCAGAGAGAATTAGCCCACCTCAGCGTCTTCGGAGGAGCCCAAGGTTACCTGATCACGGCCTCCACTGCACAGACCAGCTCCTCTGCCCCGCACTCCCGGGTGTTGATGGGGGGTGGGGAGGTCTGGTAGAGGTGTGTCTCTGCGGTGGCCCCCACCTCATTACTGTGGTGATTGGAGTGGCATCTTTTGCAGTACCGAACAGGCCTGTTTCCGTGACGACCACAGCACCCTGCGGAAAAGCAGGTGACGACTGCCCTTCTGACATGGGAGCTGCAGTTCTGCAAGCAGAGAAAGTCGAGCCAATTAAAGGCGGTGGCTTCTGAGACAAACTCAGATGAAACCCTGGAGCAAATGGAACCTCAAGGGACCACCAGAAGTGACCGAGTTTCCAAAACGCAGGGTGTCTAGGTGTTTTATTCTAGTGGAAAGGGTAGGTATGGTCTAGAAAGCAATGGAACTGAGTTAGGAAGCTGAATTATTTGAACGTAGCGCTTAAGATTTTCCAACAGAAATTAAAACTAAAAAGCAAGAACCATGACGCAGAGAAAACACATGACAGCACCCCAGAATCAGCAAGAAAGAATATCAACTTCCAGCATAATCCTTTTAAAAATTAGTTTATCTACCACTGGCAGAGTACATTTCCCCTGCAGTTCATCTGTCCTTGGCATTCAAGGACGGAGGGAGGTTATGCTGTGCTGGGCTAACAGGCCCACAGCAGGGCCATCCCCAATCCACCACCAAAGGCTTAGAGAATACACCACACGGCACTACAATTACCAAAGCACTGCTAGACCTAGTCCGAGAATGGCCACTGGCATCAACCACAGAAGGACCAACAGGAAGTGAGGGCAATGAGAAAAGCCACAAAGCAGGAAGGAGAGGCCTTTGCATGGGGTGGGGTGTGAGGGGACCCTCAGCACTGCCCTGGCAAGAGGCAGGGGAGTGTGGGGAGGAATCTGGGAAGCTCTGGGGCAGCAGGAAACACCCTGACAGCAACACCACCCTTAGACGAAGCCCACATGCTTGACAGATATGAACATCTCAAGGGCAAACAATATCCTGGGTTTCACCAACTCGGAGTTTGTGAGGAGTGGGGCACACTCCTGACAGAAATCCCAGGGAGTCAGGAGGAAGGCTCCAAGCACAAACTCTCCGTCAGCACAGGAGTGATCAAACTCTCCATCAGCACAGGAGTGATGCGAAAACCACCTGTCAGTAGGAATTGCCATTTCACTTCTAGTACACTAGCGTTAGAAAAATCTTTTTTTTTGTTTGTTTGTTTGTTTTTGTTTTTAAACTCGGGCCAATAAACCATCAAAGCAAGACAGGGGCATTTAAATCTTTATGCTTTACACAGCTGCAGTTTTTCTAACAGACAGACAGCAGCCATGTGTTTGTCACCAAGTTTAAAATATTTGTAGCATATTCTTACTAGTTTTTTAAAAAGCTGCTGAGTCTTCTATTAAAAGTCCCTGTGGTTGTCAGTACTGTAGAGCACTATCCTTGCAGGATAATGGTCCTCACCCTCCTCGGAGCCACTGTGACTCTCTGAATGAGAGCCTCAAAGTTAGGCCTGTTGACTGTTGACCTCCCCTCACAGAAGGAGGATGGGGAGGGTCACCAGACCCTTGTCTGAGAGTCTAGACACTCCATCCTGCACTTCTAGCCAGCTAAAAGCAGTTCTGCCTCAGCTGCAGGTGCCTTATGGTCTCAGAAAATGCTAGAGTCCAGAGAGTGTGGAGTATTAACTGAAGAAGGGAATCCATCTATAAGGGAGTTGTCACACACTTCCTGGTGGTGTTGCTGTTTTGGGGTCAGCCACACTGACCTCTCTTTAAGTGACCTCTCTCCCATTTCTACAGACAAGCCTTTGGGTCTTGATGGAATAGTACTTTGGTGTTTTGTGGGTGCCCTGTCTGGGGGGGAGGGAGGAGACATTTGGGTTGCCCTGGGAAATGTTCACTCAATGACCTTCCTCTGTCAGACTCTGAGTTTCACTCTGTAAGCACAAGAGTTCTTATTAGTTTAGGGTCCCCTGTCAACCCCCCCAGCTCACCCACCAACGGACATCACCCTGTCAGGAGAACACTATTTCTCAGCATACATTCTTAGTGGCCTTTCTTCCCTTGTAGCTGCTGCTATGACCTGAACCCCCACCCCCAAACTCCCTGTATTGAAATTTTAACCTCCACATGATAGCATTAGGAGGTACAGTCTATAGGAGGTGGGTAAGTCATGAGGACAGAGCATCAAAAATGGAATTAGCATCCCTGTAGAAGAGGCCTAGAGAATGCTAGCTAGGAAAATATGACACAGGAAGATGCCACACTTGGGGAGCAGACATCACGTTTACCAATGCCCTGACCTTGAACTTTCCAATAAACACATATTGCTTGGATAAACCCAATCCATGACTGTTTGTAGCAGCCCAAAGGGACAAAGAAAATTATAATTAGCTTTAAGTTCCTTTGAGGTTTTCACTGTTACATAAATAATTGGGTGTGGACATGATATCATCATTAGCCAGAATATCGTCCTGGAGTTTAAGGTCAGCTATTTCCACCCCCTACTTCCAACTGTCCATATACTCCCTAGATCCTAGCATCGTCTTTAAATTTTCTGGCTTTTTGCTGTTAGATTTCATGGTTCACCATGGAGCACCACATGGAGGTGCAAGGGCATGGCAGAGACAGCAACCGGGCTCTGAAGAGGAACTCTTAACAGATGGTCCTCAAATGGCAGAAGCGCTTGAGCAGGTAGGGAGATCACATGGGAAGCCAGACACCAAGAGGGGTCAAATTTTGGTCTTCCGTAACCACCATTCTGTGGGAACTCACTGGGGCTCTCTGAGACTGTGGAGAGCTATGCAATCTGTTCCAGAGGCTTTACTGAGTCACTTCCCCCTAGGCACCATCTCTTAACATCATCATCCTTGGGACCAAACTTTCAACACATGAGCCCTTAGGAAACAAACTACATCCAAACCATAGTACTAGGTTTCTCATAGCACATGGGAAGATTCTGGAGGGACACCCTGAAAGTATGTGCTCAAGATGACCAGGAGTAAGATGTATGACGTTTGTGACCCAATCTAAGTCACACAGAGTCACTTCTGTTACCTGAAGACAGCCACATGTCCCCAACCCAAGAGGAGAAGCATGGGTTCTGCTTCTCACTGAGAGGAGAGTCAAAGAAAGGCATTCTGACCATAGCCATTCTCTTCCTCTCGCCTTAAATGTACTCCTCCTGCAAGGAGCCCCCAAGACTCACTGAGACCACTGTCCCAGGCATCACGGCTCATCTCTGTCACACACCATTTGAGCCCTCGCCCAGAGAATCCGGTCTATAACTAATGCCCCTCCCTGCCACTGATGCGCAGTTGCTCCGAGTTTGGAAGAGAACTGAGCACCTGGCAGTGTGGTGCTGCCGCGATTGATAGACAGCTCACACCGAATGGCTGCCATGATAGACAGCTCACACCGAGTGGCTAACTTCGTAACCCACAAAACTGGAAAGTTTTGAAGACATGGTTAGTAGAAGTCAGATACGCCTCAGGGAGGGCTTAGAGGAAATGGAGAAATATTGTCATGCTGGGAAAAAGGAACACGCAGTAAAATGTTTTGCTATGATGCTACGCTGGTTGTGGGAAGCAGGAAAGACAGGCAAGGGAACTTGGAGTTACAGGTAACACCTATGTGTTTCTTCTTAGAGGAGAGCCGAGGAGATGGCTCAGTGGGTCAAGACTCTGATGCCCAGAAGCTGTGGGAAAGCTGGGCGCAGTGGTTTATATCCAAAGATGGAGATCTGGGGGTGGACGGGAGACAAGCCACACTGGAGTCTCACTGGCACCCAGTCCAGCTGAAACCAGACTCCAGATTCACTGGGAGTCTGTCTCAAAACACAAGGCCGAGAGTGATGGAGGAAGACACCTCATGTCAGCCTGTGGCCTCCACATGCACGTGAAAAGGTAAGCACGATTGCTTGCACACACACACACACACACACACACTGTGAGAGGGAAGGTGAACAGAAGAACTAATAGTTCTAGTTACAACTAGAGTTTAAAGAGAAAATATTGAGCCAGGACACTCTTTCCAGTCACTGGTTTAAGATTCTCAAGGTAAGAAAAGATTCCTGGGTAAACACTAGATCCAGGGATCCATCAGGAAAATGTCTTGGGGGGGGGGGATGATGACAGGGTGAGATATAAAGCCATGTTTTAAGACTCAGAATGAGCACACACTTTTAATCCCAGCACTTGGGAGGCAGAGGCAGACAGATCTCTGAGGCCAGCCTGCTCTACATAGTGAGTTCCAGGACAGTCAGGGCTACATAGAGAAACAGCGTTCAAAAAAAAAAAAAAAAAAAAAAAAAAAAAAAGAAGAAGAAGAAGAAAGGAAGGAAGGAAGGAAGAAAGGAAGAAAGGAAGAAAGAAAGAAGAGAAAAGACAGAAAAAAAAAAAACCACTCGGAATGTGGTGTGTTACATCATAGTCTCTTTAGGCAAAGACCTGAAGATTTTAAGGGCATACTCCACTAGCCTTGCTACTAAATAATAGATTGCTGAGACTGTGAGGCATTAGTCCCAGAAGCCTCGAGGAGAATACAAGATATAGCCAGGCTTATCTCACAGAGATGGGCCTTTAACTTGTATTTAATGAAAGAGGTTTATAATGGGCACATAAAAGCACACAGTATTTCTTGTGGGTTGTCAGGGTGGACTGAGAAGGATAGGGACAGTCTGAGAGGAATATTCTTTCAGGCTTGCAGGATTCTGAGGGCAAAGAGTGAGCTGCTAAATCTGCTTATCCTGGCCAATTTTATGTCACCTGGACACAAGCTAGGGTCACCTGGAAGGAGGGAGCCTCGGTTGAGAGAAGGCCTTCATAAGAGCAGGCATTTTCTTAATTAGTGGTTGGTGTGGGAGAACCCAGTCCATCCCTGGGTTCTGGGTTCTGTAAGAAAGAAGGCTGAGCAAGCCAGTAAGCAGCTTCCCTCCATGGCCTCTGAATCAGCTCCTGCCTCCAGGTTCCTGCCCTGTTTGAGTTCCTGACCTGCCTCCCTTGGATGATGACTAAGGATTGGGAAATATAAGCCACCCTCTCCTCTCCAACTCACTCTTCCCCATGGTGTTTCATCATAAAAAATAGTACCCAAACTAAGACAACTTGGTACCAGGGTTGTAGGGTATGGAATCCGGGCTTATGAAGTATTAGAGGGAAGTTTAAAGACCGTATTGGGGTAATTTGTTATTGTGAATTAAGAATCTGTGGCTCTGGTTAGCTGGGGCTGAAGAATCAATGGTTATTAACAGAACACAGACTTTGCTGGGATACTAGATGCTGGCTGGCCAGAGCTGAGAAATTAGCAGTGGTTAATAAGAGACCAGCATTGTGGAGGTGAAATCTTAGGAAGTGCTTCCTAAGAGCCAGCACACTGAAGCTGTGTTCCAAAGGCGGCCAAGGTTGTAGTGAGTGCTGGCAGTCAAACTTGGTAGTGTTACTGTGTAAGGAGTACGGTTTTTTACTCCCGCCGCCACGCCAGCCCCAAATAAAGCACAGAGACTCTGTATTTGATACAATGCTATTGGCCAGGTGCTAGTTTCTTATCGGCTAGCTCTGTCTTAATTATTAACCCATTTCTATGTATTTCCACGTGGTCTTCTTACCGGGGAAAGGGGCCAGGGTCTCATCTCCCCAGTCTCTCCATCTTGGCTCCTCCTTACTACTTCCTCTTTCCTCCTTATCTCCTAGCCCCTCCTATCTTCCTTTCCTATTGGCCAACAGTGCTTTATTCATTAACCAGCATGAAAAACATTTACAAAATGACATCTCCCATCAGTACTGGTTTTGAAGACATCAATGGGGTCACAGAGAGCAGCTGAGGCTTGGCACTGTGAGGGGCCAGGAGAGGCCATTGGTGAAGGTGCAGCCTCAGTGGCAGCTGAAGGCCCAGGACTGAAGGGCTCATGCAGAGAAGTTGAGGCATGGCGCCATGAGGAGAGCCTAGGAGAGGCTTTGGTGAAAGTGCAGCCCAGTTGCAGCAGACAAGCGCAGTTTTTAGAAGATGTCAGAACCATGGGATGACCACCGAGAACAGCGGCAGCCATGGGATGGAGCCTGCCCAGGCTTAGCAGACAGGCTACGTGTGCTTCAGAGGGCAGAGCTAGGAAGTGACCCAAGCCCTTTGGAGGAGCCCAGGAGATCGTGAGTGAACCCCAGACATTGAACACTGCACTATTTACACAGATGTGATTTTGGTTTGGCTTTAATCTGGTTCTGACTGTGCCCTGGATCTTCCCTCTTGAAATGAGAAAGCATCTAACTTATTTTTTATTATAACTGAAGCTCACAGCTGAGAGACTTAATTTTTAAGGAGATTTGGGGTTTTAAAAAGAGACTTTAGATTTTTAAAGGAGACTGAATTTTGAGGTGTTTTAGTTTATAAAGACTGGGATTTTTAAGTTTGCAAAATGTTTTATGTTGTGATGTTGATGTTAATTTGTGATCTTGGAGATGAACAAGGAAGGAAAGGCTGTCTTGCTAGTGATGGGTTTGTGTGTCAAATTGACGAGGGCTCAATTGTCGTGGCTAATTTTCTGTCAACTTGACCCAGCTAAAGTTGTCTGAATGGAGGGAACCTCAAATGAGAAAAAGCCTTCATAAGATCAGGCTGCAGATGAGCCTGTAGAGCATTTACCTTATCAGTGATTGATATGGGAGGGCCCAGCCCATTGGGGGTAGAGCCACCCCTGGCTGGCCTTCTTGAGTTCCATAAGAAAAGAGGCTTGGCAAGCTGTGTAGAGCAAGCCAGTAAGCAACCCCCCTCCATGGCCTCTGCATCAGCTCCTGCCTCCAGGTTCCTGCTGTGTTTGAGTTCCTGTCCTGGCTGGCTTCGATGATGAACAATGATCTAGAAGTGTAAGCCACCCTTTCCTCCCCAGTTTGCTTTTGTTCATGGTGTTTCATCATAGCAATATGCCTAACTAAGACACTTAATCTGCTCACAGATCTCCCTCTACTTTGTGCTGACCTTCAAGTTGCTTTACCCAGTGGTTTGCAGCAGAACTGGTGCTGTGTGACATTTAAGCATTAAGTCACAGAGACCTTGCAACCTCCTTTCCAACTCTTTCAAAACACCACTGCCTGTGCACAAGCCCAGCCTAGCCTCCTAGAAGATGAGACTTCTCAAGGAAGGAGGGAAGCCTTGATACCTCACCATCTCGGCCATTCAGCCAACCTAGCTAAGGTCCCACATATGCTATGTGATGATCACCATCTGTTATCAGCCAAGCATCATTCTTTACATTCTCTACCTGTCACTCCCCCACTGACCCCCCACCCACCCACTCCCACCCCCCACTCCCACCCCATCTCCACTACATACCAACAACAACCTAATGTAAGCACAGAAAGGAGCCTCGAGGAGTTCATTAGCCAAATTGCCAATCCACAAAATTGCAATCAATTGATTGCAATAACTGATTATTGCTGGTAACCACTGAAATTCAGGACAGTTTGCTATATATCAATAAATAAGCAAGACAGCCTTCAAAGGTGTGCACTTAAGATCAAGCTCCCTAAAAGTTTAAATGAACTGAGCAAAATTCAAATAAACAGGAGAGAACAGAGTGAGCCAGAATCCAGGTTCCCCCACCAGCAAGTCAAAGCTCTGTCATGATAGCATGCTGCTTCCTGTCAGCTTTTCAACTACTAAAGAATAAAAGAAAAATGGAATGGAATGTCCTAAAGGAACTACGTAAAAGGTCAAAAGGAAGTTTCAGCAGTGGAATATTCAGCTAATCATATCATTCAACTTATACTTAAAGGAATATTCTCTACATATACTTATCTAGGTGCATTTTGACATATATTAAGCTATATGCATCGAGTTTCAAAACAATAACTATTTTAGCACATAAGAAGCATCCTTTCCTAAGATGAAATCACATGAATTACATCACCATTCACACTTTTCTGTGACTAGACTTCCCCAGAACTACACATAAGCTTCCATTTCAGAGTCCCGAACAAAGACATATGACGGTGAGCAAAAGCAGCCACGGACATGGAGGCCATGAGGACATTGCAACCTTTCATGCGCACAGCACTCCCTCTCTCCTTCACAAATACACTGACATGTGCACAGAGGGCAACCATGGTGCAGAAATGAGGCAGATGTCAACGGATGAGTTTACACACAAACACAGGGAATCATGCCCCATCACACAGAAGGTGTGCGCTTACCTTTTTCTGACATATAGCAGATATTTCAGCTGTAAGGGGAAGGCACACAAAATATCAACAAAGAAAGAGAGCCCATTTTAAATAAGGGCAACCATGAAGAGTAATTTTAAAAATACAGTCTTAGTAACGCAAACCAGTGGACCTCGTCCAAAAGCTTTGGATTTGCCTCGTGAACTGCCGTCCACATTTACTGGCCTCCATTCCACCCCCCAAAGCACAAAATATCTCTTTCTCGCTCTTCTAGTAGTCTTTAAAGTTGTATTGCATGCTGTAACTATGTCTCCTACTCTCACGTCTAATCTAACCTTCTCAAATATATTAGGGAAGTCAGTCAGGTTATAGCCATACAACTTTGATCTCATTGGACAGTAACACTCGGAAGACTTACTGGGGACCACTGAGGCAGTCAGTGATGAAGCCCTGAGAGCAACTAAGGACTCTGAGCTTCCTGATTCAGCTCTTTGCATGACACTGATGTAGAGTGATGGGCTATGCTTAGAACACCTCCAGGAGATGGTCTGAAATGTCAAGACTATAGGAAACACTTATCAGAGTCTCCTCTGACTTGAGCTATCCATATTAACTAGTGCAAGGCAGCCTTGTGGTTACTTATGAAAAAAATCCCTTGTCAAACATGAGTAGATCCATTGGAGCAAGACAGTCAAACTGCTGTCTACTAATAAGACTGACTTTTAATGAGTGCATAAGAATTCTTTTCAGTTGGCATAGCAAGTGTTTCCATGGAAACTGATATCTTGAGAGTAGCTGAAAGTAATTTTTCCGAGAATCTATCACTATTTCCCTTAAAATAGTAATGCCCCAAGAAATGGGCTGACACTTTATTTATAGAATAGTCCGTGTTACACTAACTCAAAAGATTAAAGGAAGGTGTTTCCCAGACCCTGCCTGTAAATTAGGAATTAATGGATACAAAATCAGTAAAATGTATAACTTGGTGTTTAAAACTCATTTTATATAACCTTTTGATAACCTATTCTATGCACTAAATAATCTGATGTGAATGTCACACCTCTAGGTAGATAAACTACAGCTCTGTCAGTTCTTCCCCAAATAAGCATCATCTAAAAATGAGGGCCAAATTCAGAAACATGCTTGATATTCAGCAGGCATTAGTATCTTGGAAACTGAACACAGTTACATGTTCCTATAGAACCAGCTACTCAGGAGACAAGGGGCTGCTTGAGACTGGGAGTTTAAGCCCTACTTAGACAATATAGCCTATTTGGTTATGAAAACAAAACCAAGCCATCCAGGGAGGGTAGGCTATGCTGTGTTCAGTACTCGGGAGATAGAGACAGGAAATTCAAGGGTTCAGTACCAGCCTAGTGACATCAGTAAGAGCCTGTCTAAAAAGAAACTAACAAAATATAGCAGCATGTATTTCTGAATGTGGCTGTCCAACATCAGGGCACCAGAGGCTCCTAAGAAAAGTGGCCCGATTTATGCCTCTGTCCACACTATAAGCCTAACTCTTCCTACAGATGAAATAAATTTTCAAAATGTCCCTGGAAGGCAGTAGGGAGTGATAGCATTGTGCTGCGTTATGGGGCATTCATATTGATTTCTGTCTTAAAGTTGAGATAACCGAGTATTAAAAGTTGGATTTCGAAGAAGTAGTATATTCTAAATTAAAACAAGAGCTCGTGGCCAGTGTTGGCATCCGGCTTCCCATGGCCTCTCCTGCTCATCCCTTCACTATCTATAGTCACAGTCTGAGCTGTGTGCACGAGCTGGGGTCATGATGCCTCTGGATTTCCTACCCATGTCTATCATCAGCACTCCTGAGCATTCTTGCTTTCCCACACAGCCCTGATAAGAAGGTTGGAATACCCACTTCTCCATGTGAGATGACCTATCAACTCCTAGCAGACTCCAATAGGCTTCAAGGGGCTTCATACATCTTATCTTTTTATTACAACAAACTAGATACACTTTGTCCCCATCACACTGATTGGGAAACAAGCTCTCAGAGCAATTACAGAACACTGCCCCCCCCCACAAAAAAACACAGAGCCAGTAATGGTAGCAAGAAAAAAGGACTAGGGTTCGCTTTCTGACCTAGCACAACAACGAATCATTGGTAGCATCTGTTCTACACACAAAATATTCCTCAAGACACAACTCAGCAGGGCTTAAGTAATGACGCTGGTTGTAATATCTAACCTTAATTTTTGGTAGAATTGATAGCTCCTTCCCTTGTTATTAAGTGTTTAGGCAATATTATAAGCAAGACACTGATATAATGCTTCAGGTCAGCGAATATTCCTAAAATATGAGGCTTTGGTTGCTGTCTTTATAAAATAGCACAAAAGGAGATAAATCAACCATGTCATTAGCCATGATTACTCATTATTCATCCTTTCCGAAGAACACCTTACCTTGTGGCAGGAGAACATCAATCAACCACTCGCTGTGGTCCCTAGGAAGAAAAATGAAATTGGTTTCTGAGCTTCGCTGGAATGTTCCCCCTGCACATGCCCATCTGTGAGTTATACACTTCCGATCAAGGCATTTCATAGGAAGCATGATTAAGGGCACTATCCTGATAAACTTTTAAGGCATCTAAAGCATTCCAGTCAATCTATAAATTACAGGCATCTCCTCATATTCAGTTGTCCTTAAATGATACTTTCCAGATGTTAATCATGCCAACCAAAACACAGCCAAAATACACAAAGCTGAGTGAGGCCATGAAGGACAACTAATAAGGACAAAGAGCCCACTGGAGCGGTGGCACGCTGGCTTTGGAAACTCCAGGTCTCATCAGCCTCAAGCTTTCTCCTTCTTAGGGGAGCTGCTTCTAAATCAGAGCCACTCCATCCCATGGACTTGCTTTCCTCTGTCCTGTAAAGACAGATGTGCCAACTTTTCCAAGCTGAGATTGTCCAAATAACAGCTTGCCGTATTAAACATCAGACAAACTAATCTCTAAAAACCACAGCAAGGCTAGCAGGAAAGTCGAGTAGCCAACAACTTTCCTTGCCATCTGGTTCAAGGACTCATACCTACCCTGCAATCCTCTCGCTGCATTCTTCACAGAGATACAGTGGAGGTGGCTTATCACCCAAAGCTACCGACAAGGAAGGGTCTATACACATCTGAAACAAATGACAAGACAGAATCACCTTTCCCACTCCTATGTACCACATCCCCAACCTATGAGACGCATACCACACGTGGACAATGGCAGACTAAGTATCCAGGTAGAATAAACTGTTTCAGTAAACTGCCATTCCTGTGAAACCACTGCTCTGCTGAGGAGCCCACACCAGGGATGCAAATGTGGCTGCCAGGGTTCCTCTGTCTGGCTATTTGCAATTCAAGTGAAAACACTGTCAAAAAAATCTTCCTTCCTGCCACAAAGCTGAAAAATCCCCTTTCTCGGGCTGCTCAACCACGTTATGTGGGTGACAAACAGTGTGATCTCTCTTTAGGAAAAGGAAAATCCATCATTAAGATTTCCAAATCATTAACTGACATCAAAATGCTGGCAATAGAGACAGCCACAGGAAATCTAGCTTGAAGGGGTGCCTTTCCTCACTCCTGAACCTCAGCTATGACTCACACATTCACTGTTCAGCTTCACTTTCTTTCCGCTGACCACCTACAGCTCATTTACCCCCAAGCCTTGTTGTCTAAGCCCAAACACAGAGGCACAAGTGTTCATGTTACAGTGTCAGGGTGTCTGGTGTTTTGAGTCACGCCAACAGTTAGGTGACTAACTGTGCTTAAACTTTGCACCAGTTAGTTTCTAGTATTTCCAAAAGCCATCCTGCATTCTGTGCCCATGTTCGGAAATAATATGCCTATGATCTAGCCAAGTGCCCAGGTATGCCTGGTACACAAACCCTTCTGGAATGTCACTGTCTCTAGCTTTTTTTTACTGACTTGAAGGAGGAAAATGACCCACATTTACAACCCCACTTACAATGCAAAGCCAAAAACCTTGAGTTGTTTTAGTGATGGGATCAATATCAAAAATTGCTAGATTTAAGTAATTAAGCCAACAAAGTTCATAAATTGCACATTAGCTGATGCTAACAATCTACTGTGTAATATTTCCTATGCAAATTTCATAATCCTTTAGACACACTGAATAACTATTGTTTGGTCTTCAAGATTGGCAGTTTTTCCACAGCGAACAAAGAGTAAGTATTTTAGGTTTTGGGAGCCATATTGTCTCTGTCACAACCACTCTGTAAGCAGATGAGCAAAGCTGAGTTCCAATGAAACTTTATTGACAGTGCAAGCGGCAGCCGCATTGGGACTGGCAGCATTAGCAGCAGTACAGTTTGCTGACCCTGTCTTACATAGTTCTCTGGGCTTCAGCCAATTTCATAAAGTGAACTTTACATGGAGCCAGGAGTAACTGAAAGTGGAATGTGATGTAAGACTAAGATGTTAAGTTTGTTTTCAGCCCTATCCCTATGGCAATGGTCGGCTCTTACAAATCCTTAAAGCCTCAGACCTCAGCGGTTAGGGCAGAGTGGTCTTTGCTGAGGACTCGTGTGTCCCCCTGAGCTTCCCGTGCACCCGTGCAGATCTGAGCACTGTTACTTCACACTCTTACCCAATAAGTCATCGAAACGTCTGCCAGACAAAGGTAAGTTTTCCGTTCCACTCTAAAGGAAATTTTCCTGGGATGTTAGAATGGTCGTCATTAGAGCCTGGCTACCTGACTTTTGACCTATTAGAGTACTTACTTAATATGCCTGGTTAGTTCTGTTCTACTAATATGTTTGTGTCTGGCTGTTGCATGAAGAGAAACAAACAGCAACAAGAAAAAGATGGTTTGTTAGGCCAGGCACAACACCCTTAATCCCAGAACTCTCCAAGTAGAGGCAGGTGGATTATCTTGGAGTTTGAGGCCAGCCTGATCTGCATAGTGAGTTCTAAGCCAGACAGGGCCTTATAGAGACTCTGCCTTAAAAATAAATAAATAAATAAATAAATAAAAGATTGTTTATAATCCATGGCCTATGTACAGGCTCAGGAAAACAGATAAGGAAGAATTTGAAATACCTCATGCCAGTGACTCACCCTCATTCATTCTGCAGTGACATTTTTTGTGGGTATTGCTGGCTGTTTTTCACTTCCAATGTGAACCTTTATCTAAATAAACTGAATCTGTGTCACACTGTACCTTCTCTCAGCTCTCCTTTCCAATACGCCTCAGGCGTGGGAGACCATACGTCTGTGTACTCTGTGACAGTGGGGGCAGCCACTACTCTTCACTTCCGTGAAGAGTAGACCCCACTGAGCCACGCGTACTATAGTGCAAAACATGGCCCCACATGGGACGCATTGCCCAGATTGTTAGTTTTCTAAAAAGTGAAACACTGGAGATTGTCAGGGAGGTGTGCAAGAAAAATGTCTTCTGAGCTGTAAACATTTGAATGTACTGAACGCCAACTGTTTACTTTCAAATGATGAGTTTTAGATTTAAACAATTTCTAGATGAATTTCATCTCAATAAAGAAAAAACGCCAAAGGCAGGATGGTTGTGCCTGGCCTCCAGGACTGAGTTTTTGGCATAAAAGTAAGGTCAACCCAAATAAACGGGCTGGGCTATCTGCCTAGAAGAGGAGAAAATCTAATTTCTCCGTTCTGTGATTAGATGGCCAGAGAGGATTGCTAACCAGGACGCCAGAGGACTCCAGAGAATGTGGTCTGGCATAAAAGTAAGGAAAAAACAACTGAAGAAACCTGTACCAGGCAAGAAGAAAGGAGACCTAAAAAAAACGGAAGTAAAGGGAGCCAAGTGGGTCTCACTGCTATGAAAAACCACCATTTCCATAAACCACATGTGAGCTAATGTCTTTGTTCATAGCAAAAAAAAGAGATGCTGAGCCCTACATCGTCTTCACCCCAGGATGGAGTTACATAAGAATATGCATCACAAAGCATGTGCTTCTGTCGGTGGCTAACACTCATCTACTCTTTTGTCAGAGTCGGTCAGTCTTCCATCATTAAAGGCAAGCATCCAATATGACAACACAAGGAAATCCGCATCACACAGCATACTGTTAGTCCTTTTGTAGTTCCCAGGTCTCACTGTCCCTGTCCTTTGTCCCTACACAGTGGCAGTGCTGGTTTTCTATTATTTAGGCACCAACACAATCTGCCTGGACAAGGGACACAAACCAATGAACCCAGTTTCTCAAAAGTGCCTGTAAATGCTCCTAACTTCAGCCAGCACCCACTCTTCACAGTGTGACATTAACCCATGTAAATCCTAACCTGTTCAAGCTACCCGTGTGTCCTGCGTCCAACAAACATATGATGAGCAATTTTGTTTTGTTAAGACATGTGATCGCTCATCTGAATATCCAACTTCAGAGACTCGGTTTCAATAGGATTGAACAATAGAAAAGAACGAGGCTCTGTCTCTAGCTTTATGCTAACCACCCATTGGCTCCATGGAAGTTTCCTGACCACTAGTGTGACCTACTGTGTGCCTGGATCCCAACACCTCCCAGTTAACTATCCACATCCACGATTTGAGCTAGGACTTAACAACTCTGTCTATTTTTGTCTTACCATTCTCAAATTTGCAGTCGCATAGAAAGAAGACCCTCTGAAGTGATACCATATAAGGAAGTGGGGGCATTTCTAAATGTTTTGGCTCAGATAGAAGTCAGCTAAGACGAGGTCTACATCAGTATTATTCTGATAATGAACTCAATGCTATACAACCCTTGGCTGTGAATTCACAGCCCTAGCTCACAGACACCATCGTCACTCTTGCCTGAATACAGTTGGCGTTGAACTCGGCAGAGCTTGAGATCCACCACAGAGCTCTGCTGTACAGAAGTGCATGCAACTGACTCTGTTCACTCAGCACTTTACTACCCGAACCACCGAGAACCCAACCGTGCCCCAATAGTGGGAAGCAGTACCTTCACAGCTGGCTTGTTAATTGCATTGTGGCATTCGATGTGTTGGCAGTGGATGGGATTCCAAGCTGTAACGCAAAAGAGAGCCAGTGAAGATCTCTCCCTGAGACTGTTTACGCCCCAGTAAAAAACATAGTGGATAGTTTACTAGTTTTCTTTCTCCTAAAAAGAAATGTCATCACATGATGTCCTACCAGCATCAATCACCTATGAAAAAAAAGTAAAAACCAGGCAAAGACATGGTGGCTCCATTACCTTCCCCAGGAAAGAAAGCCAGGAGCAGGTGGCTTACAAAGGACCATAATAACTTCACAATGCTATGGCACTGGTGAGTTCTCAGGGTGCCGCAACAATACTTTCACTGGATTCCCTAACAGCTCTACAGGTAGATATGGCAGATTATTCAGCCGTTATTATTATGTGGCTTGATATGGTCACAGACTGGATAAATGGAAGCTGAGACTAGAACCTGTGTTATGAGTAGGTTTTGCCCTGCAGGCCTGGTCCCACAGCCGCGCCAGCCCCAAATAACACACAGAGACGCTGTATTAGATATAATTCTGTTGGCCAGTTACTTGTTTCTTATCGGCTAGCTCTGTCTTAATTATTAACCCATTTCTATTAATCTAAGTGTTTCCACGTGGTCTCATCTTACCGGAGAGAGGGGCTGGCGTTCTTCTTTCTCCATCCTCCATCTTGGATCTCCTCCCTACTACTTCCTCTCTCTTCCTTATCTCCTAGTCCGGCCTATCATGCTTTCCTATTAGCCAACAGTGCTTTATTCATTAACCAATACGAGAAACATATTTACAGAATGACATCTCCCATCAAACCTGCAATGGCTAGGTTCCTGACTTTGGCTACTGAGCGGAGCGCTATGCAAAGTGTCCTCTGCTTTTAGCACCAGGAGCTTTGCAAATGGAAAATGACATGATGAGTCGGAAGCGATTCTCCACCATTCTGTCCCCCCCCCCCCCTTCTGCTTCATATGGAGACTGGAAAGATGAGTGTCTTGCCTGAAACACTGAACCTAAGCTAGTCTGCTGATACCTGTACCCAAGTTCCTAACTCAGCATGCATAAATAATGAGGGAAAATATGAACTGATCAGAGATGAACCAGGATGCACTCATACCCAGTACCTGCCCTTTACCCAGTCTAATGCGCTTACCAGCACACTGTCATTTAAACAGTGTAAACCGTGTAGGACCCTTTCTGAACATCCATATTCTAATCTTATAGGACAACAGGACAGTTCATTTTAAAAGGGGGCAAGAAGCACTGATTAGAAAACATTACTCTAGTTATAGAGTCATATTGACTTGCTTTGAGGGAAAAAGAAATGAGTGAGTAAACTAATCATCTGAGTACCCGTAATCAGATTTCTTTCCAATGGGTCATAAAAGCAAGATGTGAAGAATAGCAGTAAGTTTCCTTCTGCGATGAAACATCGCAGTCAACTTTAAACTGTAACCTGCGCAAATACATGAGACAAATGCCCTGTTTCCCAACCCAAACTCAAGAACGACATAACTAATCCACTACAGCATCCTTTCTGCTGAGTTCATAATGAATCTTTAATCCTTCTTCCCACTCCAGTCACCCACCACAGGTCAAAGCAGGGCTGGCATACACAGTGGCATCTGCTGACCCTCCCGGAGCCCATCTATTATGAGAACAAGTCATATTTAAAACCTATCTACAGCTATGGCAGAGTCACAATAGCATATGCAATAGCTGTGATACCACACCAGGGCTCTAATGACTTCTGCTCTGTGGGTAAGAGAGATGTATAGGAGGACCAATTCCTTTCCTCTCATTTTTTCTTTCAACCATTTTAGCCATGTCATTGAGTTAAGAACAGGTTCTAGGAAAGTCCACTTCAGTAATGTTTCTACAACTTTGATGAAATGTATTAACCCACAGATCAGGAAGTTGTTGTCAAGACACAGCAAAGGAAAACACATCAAAATGTATTAATATCATATTGATGGAAAACTTTTAAAGCAGCCATTAAAAACCAAAGAGACATTTCTTAGAGGAGAATAAAGATAAGAATGATCACTGATATTTTCTTGTAACCAATGCAAATTAGGACATAAGTGATCTAGAAGTTTCCTGCCTCCTTGCTAGCCATCATAGTGCTGGACGGTGCAATGCAAACTGTTGGGGAAAACTACCAACAGTCTCACCCAGCCTTAGGCCTCGTGTACAATACTAACCAGCCAGGCAAGATGCAAGCTATGTGACCTCTGTTATGAGTGTAGGCAACCAGCTCCTGATTGCATTTAAGGCTCGCTCCACAGGAGGGAGTTAACATCTGCTACTACAAACACAGTCAAAAGACTGCAGCTGGCAGAGGGGAGGGAGGGTCATAAGTGCTAGTGTGGAGCTATCTTGCAAATCAACAAATGCACATGATACGCTCATCAAACCGCCTTCTAAATAACTACATTTATGCCATGGGTTAGTGCTGCTATAGCTTTGATTGGAGATGCTTTCATTTGCAATGGACAGAAGTCATTGCAAAGACTCATGGCTGATGTAAGTGACCAGAAAAGGTGACTGTTGAATGTTCAGTTATAAACGGGGTGTACGGGCACATGCTCACGCGGGCACACACACGCACGCACGCACGTGCGCGCGCGCGCGCACACACACGCTAGGCTCAAGGGACATCATGGAAGAAGGGGCAGAAAGACTGTGAGAGCTGGAGGAAATGGGAGAGTGGTGAGGAATACTGACTTCCAGGTACAACAGGGGTTGAACTCACAACAGCTGTGATTACCTGCTCAAGAAAGATCTACACAAACCCTAACAACCTCTCACAGAGAGGGAAAGGGACCCACAGGGCTGAGGATTTATACAGTGAATGGTTGGCAGTGGAGGGAAAAAGTTTTCTGGGTGGTGGAGCCACTGGTAAGGTTCCCATGTTCCTGTAAGCAACCTCTCCTCCATGCACCTGTGAGCAAGCAACCTTGCTGAACTCATTAAGTCATCAAAAGAAAAGGCTATGAAGTAGAAGAAGGTCTAGCTGGGAAAAGGAAAGAAATCAGTGGCAGTTGGAGGAGCATAAGAGATGGTAGTGGGATGAATGAGATGGAAAAATTTTTGTATGTGTATGAAAACAGCACACTGAAATCCACTATTGAGTATAATTAATATATTCTCCAAATCATTTTTTTAAATTCACAACAGAAGACATTAGAACCACATCTTCCATAGGTCCCTCAAAAAGTCTCAGCTTAGAATTCTATATCTAATAAAAATACTCCTCAGAAATATATACTAAACAAAGGCTATTTGGATAAAGAAGAAAAGGAAAAAGTGCCAAGTAAAAATGCATTTTTATGTCAACATATAAATCAGTAATTATCATCTGAAGGTAGACTGTGAAGTTAAAGGTGCACAAACCTTACAGAAAAAAATTAAATAAGTAAAAAACTGTTAATCGATTATAGACATAAAATTGAATATTAAAAAATTAAACCCAAAAGTAAGTAAATAACCAATGACCCTAATCATAAAGCAATGGGACAAAGATGAACCCACTCCTCAACAATCACATTGTGAGTGACCTGGACGATGGGCACATTGCATATAAATTATCTAAAAGGCAGAGATTGTGAAATGAGATTCTTTCAAAGCGCATGACTCTATTATATGCAGATGAGAAACACTCAAAACACACAGAAAAATGGATAAACAGAAAACTATGCTGTGTAAACACTCAGAATCTGGAGTCCCTACATAAATGTCAGGCAAGCTGACCCCAGAACAAGCAACATGAGCAGGAAAAAGAACATACAGATGGGAGGGCCAAGAGAGCAAGGCACAGATCAACCATGCACAGATGCATTTGCTAAGTGGACAGAACAGGGAAAGGAGTCAGTAACTACAGCTGTAAGTTTCAACAGTCCTTCCTCAATTCAACAATTGATGACATGAAGCAACAGAAAGTCAATAAAACTGCATAAATGAAACAAGATTCTCACACAAAAATGAATAATAACACGATTCTTTGTACAAGCACCCTGAATACATACTGTTTTTAACTACACAAGTAACATTTACTAAGATACACAATAAGAATCAAAACTTTAGCTGGAATTACAGCAAACAAACAGGGTTCTTAAGTTCTTTGATAACACTGGAATACAACTGGAGATCAACAACACAGAGGTTTCTGGAAAATCACTAAGTATCTGCCAACTTGCTGGTGGCACAGGTCTTTAATCCCAGCACTCGGGAGGCAGAGGCAAGCTGATCTCTGCACAGGTCTTTAATCCCAGCACTCGGGAGGCAGAGGCAAGCTGATCTCTGTGAGTTTGAAGTCAGCCTGACCTACAGAGTGAGTGCCAGGACAGACTCCAAAGCTACGCAGAGAAACCCTGCCTCAAAAAACCAAAAAATAAAATAAAATAAAATACTTCTAAGCAGCACACAAGTTAAAGTTCTCCTTCAACTCATGCTATAATTCATGTAATTAACATTCACAAGAAATGTTAGAAAGTATTCAATACAAGATATAACAAATTCCTGATATACATAAAAATTTCACAAGATACAATGGAAACAACATTTAAAGGGAAATTCATAGTTTTAAATTCTTATGGGAAAAATACAAGAGGTCTAAAAATATTTGGGCTGTTTCTCTATGAAGTTGGAAAAATACAAAATCAACTGTAATATTAAAAAGAGGAAGAAAATAACACAGACACAGACAGAAGAAAATAACACAGACACAGACAGAAGTTAATAAAGCTAAAATCAGAAAAATAGTACAGAAAATGAATAAAAGTAAAAGCCAGTTCTTTGGGAAAATTAATGAAGCTGATAAGCTTCTAACGATCCTGATAAGAGAAAGGGGGGAAAAAACCCAAGACAATATTAAGTTACCCACATCTGAAATGAATGATAGGGTTTCTGCTGTAGACACCAACAGATCCATACACTGGATGAAACGCCCAGAATCTTCAAAAGACACAATTTTAAAATGTGTCCCAATAAAAACTATCAATTCCAAGTAACCCTACAACTGTCACAGAAATTGAATTCACAACATAAAATCTCCCTGTTAAAGACAAAACAAACAACAACAACAAAAAACCCTGAGTCCAGATGGCTTCAGCTGGAATTCAGGATTCCATGGAATACCATTTAGACTCGGAAAAGAGAAATTCTTGAGACTCTTCTAAACCCATCTCATGAGGCTGGAATTACTGTCAATAGGGCTACATGACAATTAAAAAGCTATAAATGCCCCTCATAAATACAGCTTTAAGAATATTTAACCAAAAAATTGGCAATAAAATACAGCATGACAATATGGAGTTTATCCCAGAAGCTCACAGTTGGTTCAAAATGCAAATCAAATCAATGCAATTGGCCATATTAGGAGCATAAAAAGAGGAAGTCATATGGTCAGTTCAACAGAAAGAGGAAACATTTATCCCAAACTGACCTTCATTCATTAAACATTCTCAGTGCAGAACAGACAGGAATCTCCTTAATCCGATGTTCAAGAAAAACATCCGTAGGAAAAAAAAAAATCATTGCTAACTCCATGTTTAATGGTGAAACCTCAGTACTCTCACCCCATAGCTGGAGAGGGCAAGTATGTAAAGAATGGGGAGCAGGGCAGGAACTGAAAAAAGGATGGATTAGAACGGAAAAGGAGCTTGAAATATCCTTGTTGGGCCACAGAGATGGCTGAGCAGGTAAGCGCCTGCTACTCAGGGTGCCAATCCCAGAGCTCATGAAAATAGGGATGCAGAAAGGGCAGGCACAGCAGCCAGTCTGTAATTCCAGGCTTGGAAGTGGAGACTGGGCATCCCTAGGGAAAGCTGGTTAATAAGGTTAGCCATATCAGTGAGCTCTGGTTTTGACTTCCAGACCCTGCCTCAGTAAATAATGGCGAAGAAGGACTGAGGGAGAAAATCTGAGCACATGCACCTACACACACATGAGCACACATACATACACACAAGCACACCACCCACAGAGCACAGGAAAAGAAGGGGGGAACAGATCTTTATTTTCAAAGCACATAATAATTTTTAGAAAAAGTCTTAAACTCACAGGTAAGATGGGAAGGCTAGCATTCGACTTTATGAAGGTTTCAGGTTAAAAAAAATCACTTCAAAATCAAGTCATTTCTACACGTTAGCAACAAACAAATAGAATATTAAGTTTTAGTATTAGTTACAATAACAACCCCAGCTATAAAATATTGCAAATAATTTTAACAAAATACCTTTAACATCTATTTACAAAAAAATGAGCAAACATTGCTGAAAGAAAGTTTTAAATACCTAAATAAGGAAGAGATGCTCTGTCTGTAGATTAAAAGACCCAATATTATAAAAGTATCAATCTTCCCAAATTAACCTATCTATTCAATATTCAAGTTCTTATGAAAAACCCAAGCAGATTATTTTATAGAAATGACAAGGATGGTGAAGATTCAAAAGTTATCACATGATTTCAAAATATAATTTATCCTGTGGGGTGTGTGCATTTCATGTGTGTCTACATATGCACACACATGAGTATGCATGTGAAAGCAAGAGATCAACACCAAATGTCTCCCTCAATTTTTTTCTCTCCATCATATGTTTTGAGACAGGGTCTCTCCCTGATCCTGGAACTCACGAATTCAGCAAAACTGGCCAGTCAGTAAGTCTCAGAGATTTCCTGCCATCTGCCTCCCCAACACTGAAATCACAAGTATGCACTCCCAAACCTGACTTTTTACATGGGTGTTGGTCCTCACAGTTAAATGGGAACCATTTTACTCACTAAATAAACTGTCTCTACAACCCCTCAAGATATACTATGGAGCTGAAGTGACAGGGTATAGGTATGGCACTAGGAGAGACATAGGAAGAAAGAAATACACCATTTTAGAAACAGACCTGAAAACTATGTGGCCAATTACTTTCCAAAGAAGAAAATCAAAATCAATTCAGTGTGAAAAAGATAACAGTTTCACCAACTTGAGTTGGAATAACTGGGTCTCTTTAGGGTATTCCTGAGGAATATGCCAAAACAATTGGAAGAAAAGCAATAATGCACACTTCATTAGAGAACAGAAATTCTTGAAAAAGTACCCAAATTTTGCATTGGAGGTGTTTCATAGGGAGCCAGTGAGGTCCTCAGTGGGTAAAGGTGCTTGTCACCAAGCAGGAGGACCTGTGTTCGAGCCCAGGAACCCACATAGGAGGAAAGACTCAAATGTCACAAGTTGTCCTCTGACTACCACCGTGTGCTATGGTACATGCACAGGTACATATATGCACACATACAAAATTAATAAACAAATATTTAAAATTAAAGAAAGTGTTTCACATTACAAACAAACATCAAGGAAAAGATATTCAACCTCCAAATGTTCGTGAAATTTTTAAAAACAAATGAAGAAAAGCAAGGAGATTTCTATAAAAGACAAAAAAACACAGTGGTCAAAAAATCTTCTCCCATCATTCTACATATCAGAAAACAATGAACAAATACTTACACATCTTTCATGGTGAAGCAGATTTTTCATGTATAAAGCCATAGGAAGACTTTTTAAGTATGCTCAAACTTAAAGAAAAGAAATAAAAAGTATATTCTATTGCTGAGAATATTTTCTTTACAGTTTAGTGACAAAATGATAACCAGGGGATCAAGATCAGCCTCTCCTGGACCATCAAGCTCCAGGCTTGCCTAGGCTTCATGAGATGCTGTCTCAAAACACCACACAAAACAAAATAAAAATGTTGTGAAACACACAAAAGACACAGAAAATGTAACCCCTAACAGGTGAAGGAGGTGAAAAGGAGATGTAGACTGACTCGGAGTTAGGAATAAGGATTTTAAAGTAATTGCTTTAGGCTTGTTTAAAACTATAGACAGGTTGTTAAAAATGAGAGTTCCAACAGAGAAACGAAAATTCTATTAAAAAGTACTAAAAGAAATAGAACATATAAAATCAACAATTCAGTAGGCGGACTTTTAGAAGAAAGAAGAGATCCATGAACTGAAAGACAGGTCAATGTAATCACTGAAGTACAGCTTGTTTGGCATGCGCGGGGGGGGGGGGGGGCTCACGTTTCTGTGGGTGGCATGTGTGTATGTGGGGGAGAGGGGCGCGTACTAGTGCACATGTGGAAGCCAGACGTCAACTTGAGTGTCTCCTTCGGTCGCTCTTCGCCTCATGCTTGAAAACAGGGTTCCTCACAGAAGCTGGAGCTGACCCCCTCACTTCAAGGAGTTCCCTTCACTGCTTCCCAAGCTCTGGGTCACAGACATAGAGCACCCTACCCAGCTTATCATGTGAGTGCTGGGATCTGCAGACAATCACCACGCCTGTGCAGCAAGCCACTTCTCCAGCCACCCTCCATTTTCTCCTCTGGAGGTAATACTAAACACCTTTGAGTCGCTGGACAAGAAAAGGAAAGACTGTCTGGATAGGATGACATCCAAATTCCTGTGATACCAACAACTGGCATAAAACCACATACCCCCAAAGCTCAGCAGATCCCAAGCAGAGTAAATACAAAGACAGCCACACTCCAAGCATGAGAAACTATTAAATACCAAATACCAGGAAAGATGAAATTTTAAAAAAACAAAATGTGCTACACTGATTTCCTCTTAGAAACAGCAAACCGACATAATTAATGTTAAATGATAAAATCAATATTCAACAATTACAAAGAAATCAAGGGAAAATCTTTAAGATAGCAGTAACTCAAAGATGTACAAATTATACAATACTCCCCCGTACACCACAAAGAAAGATCTAGTGATACAATTTTTAAATAATCTGAGTGCAAGTTAGTAAAACTACAACACATAAGGACTGGAGAGATGCCTCAGCAGCTAAGGCTACAGGCTGCCCTTCCAGAAGACCCAGGGTCAATTCCCAGCACCTGTGCCAGGCAGCTCATACCATCTGTAACTCTAACCCCAGGGGATTGCTCCCTTCTTTTGGCTGCTGTGGACCTCAGGCACACAAACGGGGCACAGACTTACATGCAAGCAAAACACACATACACATAATGACAAAAAATTACAAAAGCATTTATGAAACTACAGATTGTCAAAAACCTGTCCAATATGGTAAATGTAAAACTTACAGGAAACTAGTCTTTTATAATAGATAAATAGAAATCATCTTAATGTTCAAATCAATAGTCTAAGCATCCTTTCCAAATCTTAGAGAGAGAGATAAAATTCAGCTCCAGGAAGTATTAAAAGATGAGAGCGTAACCTTTATCCAACTTCTCCGGTTTTGATTTATTTTAGTTTATATGAGCGTTACGATAAAATTTCAAGATAAGGGCTTTAAAATCCTGGAAATGAAACTTCCTGAAACCGATCGATAGATGCAGATCCCAAGAGCTGACATCGGGTGAAAACCCCTGCAGCTAGGAACAAGCTGCAGGGTCTCTTCTTCCACTTATGAGCATGGATCGGACCTGCTCGGAGGGTCTCAGACCAGGAAACAAGGAGGGAAAAAGCAGGGAGTGGGTACAAGGACTGGAAAGGACTGGCACGGAGAGTCTGCCTAACAGACCCAGACAGGACCATGGAGATGCTTCCCAAGCCAGCCTGGGAAGTCCTATGAATCACCCTGAAAGACAAGTAGAAATGACAGAACTATGCCAAGTATCCATAGATAGATGATAGATAGATAGATAGATAGATAGATAGATAGATAGATAGATAGATCAATAAGGCTTTTTACCTCTAAATTAGCAATAACCAATGGTGTACATCCAATAGCAGCAACAAAAATAAAGTTCATAAAATACTTTCAAGGAGTATGAATAAGATGATTACCACTTAGAACTGTATACATAGAGAAAACACATTTAAGAGGATCTTACATTCTAGGCCAGGCTTATATGCACAGTAAGACACCTGGGTCTTGCTGGACAGTCAGTCAAGCCAAATCAGAGTTTCAAGTTCAATGAAAGATCCTGTCTCAAATACTAAGGTAGAGCCATGCACTAGGGCACATACCTTTAATTCCCACACTTGGGAAAAGAAGCAGGTGGGTCACTCTGAGTTTGAGGCTAGCCTGGTCTACAAAATGAGTCCCAGGTCAGCCAAGGCTATTTAATGAGACCTTGTGTCTTAGATAAGGTTTTTACAGCTGTGATGAAACACCATGACCAAAAATCAACTTAGAGAAGGAAGGCTGTATTTGCCTCACACTTCCACACCATAGCCTTTCACTGGAGGAAGTCAGGACAGGAACTTAAACGGGCCAAAACCTGGAGGCAGACACTGATGCAGCTGATGCAGAGTCCATGGAGGGAACTGCTTACTAGCTTGCTTCCCCTGGCTTGCTCAGTCTGCTCTTTTATAGAACCTAGGAGCACCAGCCCAGGGATGTCCCACCCACTGTGGCCTGGACCCTCCCCCATTGATCAACCGATGTAAGACATTGAGAAAATGCCTTACAACTGGATCTCATGGAGGTACTTCCTCAACCGAGGCCCCTTCCTTTTTGATGACTCTAGCTTGTGTCAAGTTGACACACAACCAGCTAGTACACCCTGTTGGAAAATAAAAATAAGGTAGAGAGTGACTGGGAAAGACAGCTGGCGTTGGCATCAACCTCTTGCCTCCACATTCTCATACACGAGCACATAGATACACATGAGCATTTACACATGCACACCACACACACCCACACACACACAAACATGTACATACAGAATGAATACATTATATATTACAAAATATGCTGTCTGACCATAGAAGAATGAAGCTATAGCTTGTCCTTATCAAGTATCTATAGGTCAAAGAACAAACCACTCAAGAGCTTGGAAAGCAGCACAGGAGTTTTGTCCTGAGCATTGAGAGAAGGGCAAGAATCACAGCATAACCTCACAAAATCCTTTGACAAAAGCCAAAATCCCTTCATGATTAAAGATTATGAAGACCTCAGGAACAGAAGCACGGTATCTCAGTGTAACTAAGGACACTTGTGACAGATCTATAGCCAACAATATACAGAAGGGGGAAATGGAAAATGTTTCCTCCTGACCCAGAAATGACACACAACTGTCCATCTTTTCTCTTATTATAATGCTTAAAAACTCAGCCAGAGTAATAGGCAAGAGGAAGAAACGGCACAAAGAGTAGATGAGGAAGTTCAATTATTCCTATTTACCGGCACCATGAGCCTCTACTTAAAAAGCCTAACAACGCCCCCCCCCCCAACGCACACATCTGTTATATACTTTCATTAGTAACAAGGTATAAAAGTTAATTTTTAAAAACATGAGTAGCTTTATACACCAAGAGAACTCCTGGAAAAAGAGATTGGTTAAACAGTCCTTATCATGGTAGCTTCAAAAACTAAAATAAAATACAAAGGTATAAACTTGACCAATGAAGTGACAGTTTCCTACAAAGAAAACTATAAAGCATGAAAAAAATATTATAAGACATTTGAAAAATGGAAAGAGCTCCCAAGTTTGTGGATCAGGAAAACACTCTGTAAACAACCCATTATCAAAAAGTGATACACAAAACTCAATACAATCTCCATCAAAGTCCAGTGATATTCTTCACAGATCTAGAAAGAAAAAAAAAAAAAAACACCTAAAATTCATAGGAAACACAAAGACCTATGAAATCAGCCAAAGCAATCCTAAGCAAAAAGACCAATACTGGTGCCATCATTGCACTTATTTCAAACTACAGATCCATAGTAACAAAAATAGCGCAGCATTAGAACAAACACACTGGAGTAGAAGACACAGAGTTTAACTCAAATGGCTCTAATCACTTCATCCTAGAAAAAGATACCGAAAACATACAATGTCAAAAAAAAAAAAAAAAAACTTCTTTAGCAAGTGATGCTAGGGAAAGCCGGACATCCACATGTAGAAGACCAAAACTGGATCCTTACTTCTTATCAGTCCAAAAATTAAACTAAAGCTTTAATGTGAGGTGAATCATTGGAATCTTCATAGGGAAGCATCTTAAGCATTAGGCATAGACTGTAACTGTGGTGATTTGAATAGAAATGGCCCCCAGAGGTTCATATATTTGAATGCTTGGTCATTAGGGGAATGGAGATACTTGACAGATGTGGCTTAGGTGTGGGAGTGGGTGTGGCCTTGGAGGAAGTATGTCACTAGGGGTGGGCTTTGAGGTTTCAAATGCTCAAGCCAGTCCCAGTGTCTGTCTGTCCTCCTGCTGCCTGCTGATCTGCATGTAGAACCCTCAGCCACCGTGTCTGCCTGCATGTTGCCACACTTCCTGCTAAGACAATGGACTAAACCTATGAACCGTGAGCCAGCCTCGGTTAAGTGTTTTCCATTGTAAGAGCTACTGTGGTCACAGTCTCTTCATGGCAATAGAACATTGACTAAGGCAATAACTTTCTGAATAAAACTGTAATATACTGGTAAATAAAATGAGACTTGCCATTGTAAGCTCATGTGTCAACGTCATACTGAAAGCCCTCTGTACAATTAATATGACTGATGTTAAATTATACATTTAAAAGAATCTATAAAAGTTTTGTGGATTAGAAAGGAAATATATTTTGTCCTATCATTATATGATACATAAAAGAATGTTTAATGAAGTTATTACAATAAATACACACTCCTAATGAGAGTGTGGATTAGCATAACTGAAGTAGGAAGCTGTTTATCATCATCTATTAAAACTGGGTACACGTATGCCTCTTACTCAGCAGGCTCATTCATAGGGATATATTTCATATTAAAGACATCAAAAAATGCTCAGAATAGCATTATTCAACAACCAAAAATTAGGAACAACCCAACAGCTAGAAGATACAAAAATTGTGGTACATGAATCTTATGGACAGTGTGTAGCAACAGTTATCCTTAGCACACAGATAACACACATACACACACGTGTGTACACACACAGACAGAGACAGACACACACGTAATGGGTGCTTCCATTTTTATAAAATGCAAACTCAGACAAAACCCCTGATGTTGAAAAGAGGTGGAGGCTATCACTAAAGGAACACAGTGGGAAGGGATCCACATGCACTTATTTGTGGTTTCAGGCACATGTACAATTGCACCAACGAGACAATCTTAAGAGATTTTAGTTCTGTAGATACAAAGTCAAGATAATTGAAGAGAATAAAAGGCCTGAAGATGGTGACAGCCCAGGAGAAAAGACCTGGCTCAACCTTCTCATACACATCTCAAAATCCAAGAGCACTAACATGGGTTAGATGCCCAGTAATCCCGAGCAAGCTTAGCCTTATTGTATGCCTCCCGTTCTCTCTGCTCGGCCTGGAACTGTGACCTTAGACTGCACCCATGTCCCATAGTTAGATGGAAACTAAGTGACAGTGGTGACGTTCTTTGCTACAAAGCCGAAGTCATTTACCCTTTGGTATGTTGTCAACAAGACAAATCAATGTATAATTTTTCTTTTGCTTTATTTCATTTTATTTGTATGGGTGTTTCGCCTAAATGTCTAGCTATGTCCCACGTGTGCTCCTGGTGCCCACGGAGACCAAGAAAAGAGTGTCAGACGCCCCTCTGGAACTGGAGTTATGACTAGAAGACTAGCTGGTGCTCTTAACTGCTGAGCCTTCTCTCCAGCTTCTGTCATTTTTGTAATAAAAGGTGGGGACATGGATGGCTCCTTCAATAAAGTGCTTGCCGCATAAACCCAAGGAGTCAAGTTGAAATTCCCCCGCACGCATGTTAAAGTCAGGCATGGCTACGTGTGTCTGTGACCGCGGTGCCGAGAGGTAGAAATAGAAAGATATGACAGGATTGCTGGGCAGCCGATCTACCAGCGGCATCCAGGTTCGGTGAAACTCCCATGTTAGACAGTAAGGAGTGGGAGAAGAGGACATCTGGCATTGATGCCTGGCGCTCACATGCACACCCAGGCGCTCACATGCACACCCAGGCGCTCACATGCACACCACATACACACTGAAAAGTAAAAACAGGTTAGGGAACCCCTTTGCCTGGTAAGTGTAGCACGTACTCATCAAAGAAACTTCTCTTTTCCAACAGATGGTGCAATCACAGAATTGGTCAAAATACGAAGAACTAGGCTCATGAGGAGCCTATTCAACCAATACAAGTATAATACGACCCCTGCACGTAAGGCTCCAGGAACATTTCAGAAGAGGGAGATGGAAGCTTGTAAGAGACAGAGGACTCAAAATCTGCTGTGAGATTGTATCTCCTAGAAATGGCAGGGAAGCTACATCTCAACAATATGGCTGCCTAAACAAGACAGGAATGTGAAGACCAGCAGATTGACATGGAAGGAGGAAATGTTAAGGTACAACAAAGCTGTAAGAAAAACATCCAAACAAACAGCTGGTGCCAGATGCACAGTAATACAGAGGCTACAATGATGCCTTTCCCCCATGGCTTTCTGTTGCCCTGGCGGCCTGTTAGAGTGGGAACTCTGAGAAAAGCTGCCTATCAGTGAGGATGGTGCCTGGCTACTAGCATCACTTGGGACTCAGCAGTGAACAAAGGGAAGCCAAACACATGTCTACAGGACAGGTTGGTGAGTGGTGCCCCCCCCCAGTCAACTATGTCTCCATCAGTCAAGAAGACGAGAAAGGATTGCTCTGATCTTAGCATGCAAATGCTAAGTATGTATGTGCTGGTTGGTCCTTGCTAGAATCTTCAGTCACCCCATAAGTAGACATGACAGTGTTTGAGATTGTGGGATGCTCCAGGCAGTAAGTCTCATCAAAACCTACATAGGGAACCCCTTTGCTGTTAAAAAAAAAGAAAACAAAACGAACAACTCCAACTCCTTCACAGGCATAGCCAGCCTTCCAGTAGCCTCCTCATGCCTTGTAATTTTCCAGTTCCTAAATGCCACCAAGTGGTGTCTGTTGCGTCCACCTCACCATCCCTGAAGTTCTTTCTACCTTAAACTCACGTTTATGAACTCATATTTTCCTCTATGAACTCATATTTTCCTCATGCCTAATTATGCACTTATTACTCAGTTGCCTCCCTTAACAAATGCCTCTCCCCCAGACTTGTCTATGACCAGGATGAGCTGGGAGCCCTCCCACAATCCCCACAGACCTCTTAGCTCTACCTTAGCGCTAGTGCCCTAGAAGGCAGTCTCTGTATATTTCCCCACGACTAGTCTGGAAGCTCCAAAACGGTAATGACTACAAGCTGTCTGGTTTTTCTCATTGATGCACAGAGAAATGCCTGGCCAACAGCAGATACCCCATAAATATTTGCTGAATAAAATGAATTCTGTATCTAGGCTGTATTCAATTTAATGAGGTCTGCTTTTGTGCTGGTTCCTGTATCAACACCAAAAATACAGTGTCTAGAACAGTCATCTCATCAAATATTTATCACAGAAGTAGATCTCATTGGCATCAATCACCCATTCAAGCACCAGAGTGGTTTGATGCTTGCGTAGGAATCCTACTAAAAAGGGTCAGTGTCAAATATTTCAGCCATTTCACTTTTGCTCTATTGACATCCTAAGTATTTGCTGTTTTTTACATTCAAATTATTCATCTAGCAACAATGAAACACTCTCTACTATCAATACAAAATATCAATAAAGACACTTTAGAGAATTCTCTGCCCAGCGTCCCTACATTAACATTGCTACCACTTGGAATGCACCTCCCACAGTGTAAAGCGTAAGTATAATACTGTCGAGAGGAGGTGTGTGTGGACATCAGATGCTCCATTCAGCACTGGGATTTTTCTCATACTTTATGATGTATAAGCAGCAACCTAGAACTTTGTGTCTGTCAGTCTTTCTGTCTGTCTTTTTTTTTTTTTTTTTTTTTTTTGCAAGTTTCTTGGTTTATATCTGTCACTATTTTTTAAAAGAAGGTTTTCATATAGCTCAACCTGACTTTTAACCCACTATGTGGCCCAGGCTGGCCCTGAACTCCAGAGATTTTTACTTCTGCCTGCAAGGTGCTGAGGTCATAGGAGTGGGCTGCCATGGCCGGCTGTGTCATTGCATTTAACGTTACTGTTTCATTGTTGTGCTGGAACTCTTCTGGTAACACTGGAAATATGGCCATGCCTCCACAAGAACAGAATTGGGCAGCTGGGTCTTCTGCTAGATGACAGCAAGTCTGCAGTCTTGCTGCGGTCACTTGTGGTTTTGTTGTAATTAATCTTAGCAGTGAGATACAGCCCTTTGGGAAGCAACTGGGATAGGGCCTTGGGCAATCTGCTATGATGTCTTAAATGCTTTAATGGATGTGATTAAGGTGGGTTTTTGTTTGTTTGTTTGTTTTGTTTTGTTTTGAAACATGTTCTCCTGGAGTTCATGATGCCTTTAGCCCTGATATGTAGTCAAGACTGACTTTGAACTTCTGATCCTCCTTCCGCCATCTCCCAGGGGCTGGGATTACCACATACTTGCACCACCACACAACTGCTGGTTACCTTAAGAGATGAGATCTTGTTATGTTGCCTCGGATGGTTCCCAAATTCCCAGGCTCAGCTGATTTTCCTGCCTCAGCCTCCCCTACAGCCTGCACTACAGTGCCTGACTAATAGCCTTCTTTTTCAACCAGTGTCAGAAAGGACTTGTGATCATGTCTAACCGAGCTCTTGTCTTCTTACCTGTGTACTGCAGCCCCCTGTACTCGCTTATTGCCCCAGGGGGCTTTAGGTTGGGCCAGTAGTGAAAAAGCATCTGCACCGCTGGGGGTTTCACCTGTGAAGGCCCATATGCAATCACATACAAAAGGTCCTGTGGGAGGAAGGAAGACACTCTGACTCCACGACGTCGCATAAAAACAAAGATCAAGCACCCAATGCTACAAAGCAGGAGAAACTCTAATGCAGAGTTTAAGGCAGGCCATTTCCCAAGATCCCATCACCCAGGTGTACTTCACAGATTCAATTATGGTAGCACATCATCTTCATCACTTATTCATGTGTCTGTTTATAAGTCCTGCAAATGATGCCCCCAAGGAGAGTTCAAAAGTGCACTGCCCATTAATCCTCTAATGAGATTCAAATCAAAAGAGATGTTTACAACAGTGTATGCACACATACCAAACACTGAGTCTGAAAACAAAAATGTTTCCCTAATCACATTTCTTAACAATTCATAGCTGCTATTTGAAAAAAAAAGACAAATTCTCAAGCAATTTCAAATTAAAAGTATACTTGTCATGCAATATATTTGCCTAATTCAATGAATAAGACGCATTCAACTATTCTGACAAGACACCCTGTTCTTAAAGTTTCATTTCTGCTCTAAGTGATAATTTTACCAGTAAAAATAAAGAACAGGTTTACCACATCAAAATAATAAGACAGGTATAAATGATCAAGACAAGTTGTAATATACAATTTATATAAATCAAGTTAGTGAATATGAATCAGTCTTAATCCAAAACTTACTTTCCAGACTTCTTGCTTATATTTCATGAGGCATTCCAATAATTGACAATGATACACTGTAAGGAAGAAAATATAATTTATAATGAAATGTACATACCAGAAAATTACCCTTGGAGATATAATAAATCACTTCAGTATTCATTTTCACTTTAATCATTAAATTAGAAAGTATCACACTTTCAGAAATCGTATCAGCCCTTGGCTTTACCAAGCTTTATTTCAAAGCCATTCAAAATACTTTGCGAAATGGCACTAACAAAAGAAATACTAGAAGTCTCTAGCAATTTGTACTTATATAATACAGACTTGGCCTGATGCAGCTAAGGACTACCTGGGAGGGGGAATCCTCAGCAAATGAGGTCATAAACAAACTCATGCTTCTGAAAGAACTCATTCTTTCTCAGATGCTCCACACACAACACCAGGCTGCAGTTAGGAAACTCAGACTGACTTTCCTATCATGCCTGCCTAAGGATGAAAAGAATACCGACAACACTTGAATTGGACTAAAGCAGCATTTTACCACTTGTCCAACAGACCTATTCTCTCATTGTAAAGAAAGAGTATACCTCGGAAGCCCCCAGCAGACTTTGCTGGCTGGAACTAAGTCCCAGTTATAGGAGATTTGCATTTTGGCTTTTATAATTTGTTTTAAGTAAAATGCTTTTTATTAATCCTTTGAGAATTTTATACAATGTATTTTGATCATAGTCACCTCTACGCATCCCCCTAACTCCTCCCAGGCCAACCCCTCACTTCCAATCCCTTCCCAACTTCATATCCTCCATTTTTTCATAATAGTCCTACAAGTCCAGTTTTGCTGTCTATATACTCATGGGTGTGGGGCAATCCAGTGAAGCATGGTCAACTTATCAGGAGCCACACTCTTAAAAATTTGACTCTCCCTCCCCAGAAACCATCAGTGGTCAATTGCTTCTCCATTATGGGTTCTTCACCCCTCCGTACTAGAATGCTGACTTGGATTTTAAAAAGATTCATCTGTGTGTGTTTGTGTTGTATGTATGCATGTGTGTATGTATGTATGTATGTATGTATCTATGTATGTAACCCATGTGTGTGTGAGATACCCACAGAAGCCAGAAAAGGAGGTCAGAGGCAACTGCGGGACTGGAGGCAATTGTGATCCATCATTTGGGTGCAGAGAAATCCAAACTTGGGTCCTCTGCAAAAGCAGCAGATGTCTTAACTACTGAGCCATCTCTCCAGCACAACCGGCTTAATCTGTTGAGTTGATGAATGCAGTCCAGAAGACAGTTTCAAGCCAGTCCTCCCTAACCTACAGCTCTTACACTCTTTCCTGTCCCTCTTCCATAATGGTCCCTGAGCCTTGGGAGGGAGGAGGATATAGATGGATGTTCATTTGTTGCTGAGCTTTCCCTTGACACTTGCTCTCTACACTTCCACCAGTTGTGAGTTTCTACATTACCCACCATCTATAACACAACACACACACACACACACACACACACACACACACACACACACACACCAAAAACCTGGTTTCTAAGAGCTGCTCTGTTCTATAGGTATAGAACTATGAATTTTAGGATAATATGACACTATGTCCATTTAGCAAAATAATAGTAGTAGATTCATGCCTGGGGCCTGGGAGTTCCCTAATCATTCACTGTTATTAGCCTGCTTTACAGTACCAGGCATGCATTTCCTCCTGTGTCCTGGGCCTTAAATTCAGTCTAAACGCAGCATGTTGCCTCAGTAATATTTGTGCCAGTGTTGTACCCATGGGCATATCTTGCCCATTATTGTGGCTCACAGGGCTCATAGCTGGGTAAGACCGTTGATGATTTTAACCCCAGCAGCTCACAATAGCACCCTCTGGCACTATAAAAGCTAACGATAGAGGGACCCTCATAGTCAGTATCAACCTGATTTCTCATTTCCTGTGACCAGAATGTGTGGTGTCTTTGCAACAGGGTCTTTTACAGGGTACCAGTTAAAGCTGCACAGCAGTAAGCTTATTTGGCTTGCCTGTGGTCCCTTGCAACGGACAACATCCATCCTAGGTAGATGAGTGTGTGGTTCTTTGCATAAACTACCTTCCAGTTCCATCCTAACACTGAAGTTTATGCATGGGTGACCTCTGTGTCATTCAAATCCTATGACTATGATTCAGGTGATCTCTGTGTCATTCAGATCCCACAGACACGTTTCATCTGAATTTTCCCTGACTTCAGAAACATTGGGAACTCCCCCTATTTGTAAAATCTCTCTCCTTGTGGCTTCATGACACCGTATGACCCTTTTCTTTCTGTCACCTGTGGTGGCCACCACTGCTCTTGTTCCACCGATGACCAACATGTCCTTTCTTCTCAGAAACCTGCCAGTACACGGCCATTCTCAGACCACTGGAGATACACGTGGCTATGGGACATTTTTGGTGTTTTGTTTTTGTCTCTGACCTTTTGGGACTCTCCACTCCTTTCCTTTCTGTTTTGAGACCGGGGTCTCCCACTATAGAGCTCAGGCTGGCCTGGAACTTACTGTGTGAGCCCACACTGACCTCAAACGCGTGTCTCTCACTGCAGACAGATTCTAATGACTTGGACTGGCCTGGTTCAGACGTGATTTTGTGAGGATATAACCTCCACTGTGGTGGCCACTGTGCAAACGTGACGGAAGTCTCCGAGAAACAGGATGTTGCCACAGCTCCTGGTGTCATGGGCTGGAGTTAAGCCTTCCCATTAAGCAAACCACGGATGTGTTTGCAGTTTAGTGTCCATCATCAGCTACACAAACACAACCTCCACACTTCCTGGCAAAGTCTTCCTCCCCCACTGACCTTCTGTTTTTCCAGATTTCCTGAGGCCTGGTTATAGCACCCATATATACTTGAGTCTACATTCTCCCCTAAGCCATCTCCCACCCACCCCTCTGCAGCTATAGTAACCACCTGCATGCAGCTTGGTGAAGATCACTGGACATTTAGGTGGAGGGTCAAAGTTCATTAGTGCCAGTTCAGAGCTCTGTTCTGAGTGTCAGACCTACAACACCAGTTCCTCCTCAGTGTCTCAAAGGCACCGTGAAATACAGTGTCCAAAACGAATCTCACACCTTCCCTCCTGTGATGGTTCGCCTCCACTGTCAACTTGACCGACTTTAGAATCACCAGGGAGGCACACCTCTGGGTGTGTCTGTAGGACCCTTCTAGAGAAGCTCAGCGGCAGAGGTAATACCCACCCTGGATGCAGGAGGCACCGTTTCATGGCTAAAAGAAAACTAGCTGGGTACCGACATTTCATCTCTCTCCGGCTCCTGATTGTAAATGTAGTGTGATCATCTGTTTCATGATGATGAACTGTGCCCCTGCAAACTGCAATCCAGAACCCTTCTTTCCATGAGTGGCCTTGTCAGGCATTGTGTAAACGCAGCAAGAACAGTGACTAAAGCACCTCAAAGCCTGAGCTTCCTATAGTGCTTTCTTTGCCATTAACTGTCACTGCATTCACTCAGTGCAAGCCAGAAACCAAGTCTCATACATATTACTTCCTAAATAGCTCTCAGTGGACAGGTACTTCTCAGCCTCAACCGCCCTTGCCTTTGACATGCCTCAACACATTCAGTGATTTCCTATCAGTCAATCTGCATCAATAATCAATTCTGTACTACAACCATTGTGTCTCTGTGTATGTCTATACATACACATACATATGCACACACACACACACACACACACACACACACACAGAGGCTTTCCTGTCTAACAGAGTCCACAGTCCCCTGCAATTTGTCCAGTCTCATGTCATACTAGAAAGGCATCCCTCACCCACAAGCCCAGCTTCACAGGTCTTCCCATCTTGCCAGCTACTTCCTGAGACACAAGATCTCTCTGCCTGAACCCCTAACTCATAACACTACGCATTGTGCAGTCCTCAGAGTGGGAGTGAGGTTGCTTTCTCAGAGAGGTCTCCTTGACATCCATAATAAAATTTAAAATCTACTTTATAGAATGTGGTGACAAGGGAAACTTAAAAGATATGTCACAACTGGAACTTGACACTTTATTTCTAATTGTCTGATTTGTTGCTCTTCATCTCTTCCAAGCTTCAGGAGTTCTGCCCTGCTAGCCTGGGTTTCCCAGATGATCACTGAGTAGCCTCTGTCCTTATGCCAACACTGACTGGTCAAGTGTCCCAGGACACTTGATCTTACACAATGCCTGGTTTTCTGCATGGTGGATAGCATGAAGCCTGTTCAGAGTACTCTACTGACCACCTTGTGAACAGTCCTAAAGAGTATCTCTTCAAATTGCTTCCCTTCAATAATGCCCCACTAATTCTATCAAGTAGAACTTGCTCCATATTTTGTCTGCTCAGGAAGCATGAACTGTCCCTGATTATTTCAATTCCCTGAGTTCTCTTCCTCCAATGAAGTAATGGCCTATAGTATGTAACTGGTGCTTTGCGAACATTATTCTGTGTCTATTATTGATGTCTATTTTGTGAAAGATGGCTCATTTGGTGGCCCGTGGATGGCCTGGAGTTGACTATGAAGCAGGCTGGCCTCAACTGTGCAATGATCCTCTGCTTTCCTGATGTTGGGATTGCAGGTGTGAGCCACCACACCTGGCTACCCTGCGTTGGTAATGATAAGTGAGAATATGCCTCTTCTTCTAAAACGTGGTCCCATAAGTGCTGCTCATGACATTACTGTGTGGTTTCCACACTATCTAGCAGAAAGCTAAGCACACAGGAGTTACTCAGTGAATGCTAGCTGCTTAAGCAAGTCCTTTTTAAGCAAGTCATTTTCTTCTTTAAGATGTATTTTATTCTTAATTATGCCTACTTATGGGTGTGTGCATGCATGTGTGTGCATGCGTGCATGCGTGCATGTGTGTGTGTGTGTGTGTGTGTGTGTGTGTGTGTGTGTGTGTGAGGATGGAGATCAGAGGCATCAGGTCCCCCTTGGAGCTGGAACTGTGAACCACCTGATGTATGTGCTGGGGATTGAACATTGAACTTGAGTCCTCTGGAAGAGCAGTGTATGATCTTGAACCATCTCCCCAGCCCCTGACCTCTATTTGTGATACACAATCAACTACAAAAACCAAATAGTCAATCGTTGCTTCTCCATCCCTGCCCCATTCCACCAATATTTAAACAATAGAATGGTAAAACTCCCTTTAAATATTACAAGACTGGTTTTTTGTTTGTTTGTTTGTTTGTTTGTTTGTTTGTTTTGGTGGGGTGGTTTTGTTTGTTTTGTAAACTGATTGCAACAGTTCTAGATGAACTTGGTAGATGGCAATAACATCACCCACTGTGTCAAACCAGCAGAAGTTTGAACATACCAGCATGTATTTGATCCCAAAGTGACCCTAACTGTGTCCCATATTACTAGTTTTCAGCCAGAAACGTACTCCCCAACATAGAATAGTTAGTTGGCTGTAAACACCATCCATGAACTGATTTGAAAATAACAGAGATGATTTTGTATGATCACGATAGTTTCCCATCAATTCAAGTCCAAGAAGAAAATGCCAAATTGTAGCCATCCACATTATTTACCCAGCACTTAATAATGGACTAGTCGGAACTAACATTAATCTTAACATTTTGTGAATAGCTGGAAGAATTATTCCATTTTATGGGCAAGAAAATTGGCCTCCAGGAAATAGAGCTTCTTCGGGTTTGCACCAACCAGTCATTTGCCAATGAGCTCAGGAAAACTCAGCCCTCGGGTATGCCCTGAGAAGCCCCCAAAGCCAGCTCAGGCATCAGACACTTTGTCTGGGCATAATCACAGTTGCATCTTCACAAATCTCTCCAGTAGTGATGCTGGGGGGGGGGGGATGAAGTAGACCTGGTGACTTCTGCCCCCACTTTATTTAAACATCTCTCATTCAGAGATGACAAAGCCAAGAACAATGGTGTCTCGCTGTCCGTTTGTTTGTTTGCTTTCCTGGAGATGACACTTCTTCATTTAGATCGTATACTTTTCAGAGTCTTGAAGGCCAATTTGGCTAAACTGCTGACTCTTCTCTTGGGTCTTTGATGTCTACCGAGACTGGGAGAGGCTAAGAGGCCTGGCATCTATCTTCATGGCATCTGTACCCTCTCCTGACTTAATCTTTAGGCAAGATTCTATACGTGGATATGTCAATCAGTGGAGAAACTTGTGGCCACAAATATAATACAGAGGTATTTAACTTGTGCTGAACGTGCCTAGTCTCTCTTTCCTCGCATCAAAACTGATGTTGTCTGCCAGCCCCTGTGACCAGAACCACCAGACCATGAGAAAGCAGTGTCAATGAAGGTTCTGGAAGTTCTGCCCTGTCCCAGGAAGACACGAATATCCCTCCTTTTATGACCCCATTTCCATTCATCATTGCTCCTGTCCCGAATCTGGAAGCCCGCTTTCCTGGGGTTAAGAAGCAGTGTGTGAGCACCGCCTCCCCACCCCTCTTCATTATGAGGTCACTTAATGAAAACTTGCCTCCTCCCCTCCACTCAGACCATAGGATGAAGGGAGAAACCCCAGACCAGGTCCAGGAACAGATCCACAACCAACTAACCTCAAAATGTCCACTCCACTCCAGTGCCGCCTGATATCCGGACCCACTCCTTGGAACTAGAGTTTAGTTCACTAGTGTCTAAATGAAGAATCCTCTCAGGACATGTAATATAATAAATATGAGTTGCATTTTAATGAGCTTTTAAGGCAAACCGTGAGATATGAGATTATAGCCTGCCTTAAAAGAAACTTTTCAACTAAATCCACATAATCACAGAGATATTTATAGTTGAGGATGTATGTTGTCGAAATCATTGGGAGGTGGGGCTTTAGGATGTGATTAGGTCATGAAGGCAGAGGCCCCATGAGTGGGGTCAGTGTCCTTTACTTTAATATTTTTGTGGTACTGGTGGTATTATTATTTAATTTTGTGTATGGGGGGTTATACATATGGGTAGAGTACTTATAGAGGCCAGAGGACAGTATTAGATACCCTGGAGCAGAAGTGATAGATAGTTGTGGGGTGGCCAACACGGGTGCCAAGAACTGAACTGGGTCCTCCGTAAGAACAGTGTGCACTCTTAACTCCTGAACCATTTCTCTATGGCCCTGCCCAGTGCCCTCATTTTTTAACAGCTTCAAAAAACTCCCCTTGCCTTTCTGCTATGCAAGAACATGACAAATTCATCTATGAGCCCTGAAATGGGCCCCTACCAGACTAGCAAATCTATTGACAACCTTGAACTTGGATTTCCTAGATTCTGTAACCATGAAAAATGAATATTTAATACATTCAAGCCACTCATGTTGAAGTATTTGTTAGAGCATCCCTGTCGCAGCTAATCTCGACTAACAAGTGAATGTGAATTAGAACTACCTAAGAGACACACTGCTGTGTCTCTAAGGATGCTGCCAGAGATGCTTGCCTGCGAAGGGAAGACTCCGGGAGGCACCATTTTATGGGACAGGCACTTAACTGAATTAAGAGCAGAAAGCAATGGGAACTCCAGCATTCACCTCTGTCTCTGCTTCCTGACTGTGGATGCAATGTAGCAGCTGCCTCACATTCCTGCCACCTCAGCACCGCTTAAACTACAAGTCAAAATGACCCTTTTCTGCCTAGGGCTGCTTCTGCTGGATACTCTGCCACAGCAGTGAGACAAGTAACTAATGTAATTCCAAGCAGACCAAAGTAGAGGCCTGGTACAGAGATGTCGGGGGCTGGGTGTGCTACTGGGACAAATGCCTAAGAATGTGGAAGCCACTTTGGCATTAGGTAATTGTAGGGACTTGTGAGGTACATTCTAGAAAAGGCACCGTTGCTGTGAACAGACCTGTAATGACAACTGTGTGAAGGCTTTGGAAGAGAAGAGCAGAGGAAGCCTCACTCTTCTGGAAGTATGCTGAACTGAAGGTTGGTTTTAAAACAACAACAACAACAACTGGACAGTAGAGGCAATTCTGATGAGGAGTCAGACGGAAACAGGGAGCATGCATTTGCATACTGGAGGAAAGCCCACCCTTGTCATCAAGTGACAAAGAACTTGGTCACATTATGTTCTCGTCTTGAAGTACGACAGGAGGTAGAGTTTGTGAGAGATGAAACTGGCTGAGGAAACCCTTAGAAAAGTGCCAAACGGACGACCTGGTTCATGTCTTCGTTCCTGTTTCTGTTATTGTTTTCTGAGTATTTATAGTTTTACAGTGAAATTCTAGAAGAAAGAAATGACTTCAATCAGAATTGTTCATCAAGATGAAATCAATTAAAAGTTTGGAAACTCCTTGGGCTGTCTGTATTGAAAGGATGAGAAGGCCTTGGAGGAGAGACCACTGTAGCGGTATATGACCAGGGAGCCAGGAAACACATTAGTCAGCCTTCGCATTGTGGCCTAAAGACAACTTAGAAACCATCTCAACTGCACCTCCATCAGGGGGCATGGCTTCAAAGGGCCACCAGCAAGTTGGGCTTGCTGCAGGCTATACCTAGTTCCTACCTACACTTAATGCTTTATTCTTTAGCTGCCAAATGAAGCTCTTGGGTGTGGGTGCCCATAAAGATGGATGCACTCCATCTTGGCACAAGGGCAGAGAATTCAAAGCTGTCCTCAGCAAGTCATAAGACCTAAAGGTCAAAGGTGTGGCTTTGGCTGTCTTAGTCTAAACAACAACAGACCTGAATCTGACCTCAAGGCTAGGGAACACGAAGTTGAAGCTGAGGTGTGGTTATTGAACCCTTAGAATAAGTGAGGAAGGAAAGTCTGTTTGTTCCATATGCATGATACTGTGTTCCCCTTTTTTGAACAAGGTATGTAAGAGTGGTGAAAAATAAATTTGTGGGTTTTCAGTATTGACTGATCTGCCCTCCTGACCTCTATTCTGTCTCTCTGTCTTTTCTTTCTTGTCTATAGCTAGCCTTTCCCTCATCCACACTCCCCCACTCAGGTACGGACTTGGGGCCGCTCAGCTGACTCCGATTGCAGCCTTTCAAAGACCGCTCCAGACACTTAGAGTACCAGAGTAGTGTCCACAACGTACAGGAAAGCTGTGGGTTCATGGATACTTCCACTTAGAGTTCAAAGGACACCCTAAAAAGCCATTGGGCACTGGACCCCAGACCATGCGAGTGGAGTTGAGGTAGACACAGGGGCAGTGTAGCCCCCCGCTAAGATAATTCTCACCAGACTGATGGAGGCCAGGCTGCCTAAAGCTATGGCGGCAGGACCACTACAGGCATTGGGGCCAAACCCTTTCTCCTAAAAGCAATAGAGGAGACAGGACTGCCACCACTGTGGGTCTCGAAAGAAGGGCATCAAGTCGAAGAAGATTATGTACAAGGCTAAGGTTTGATGCTGAGTTCAAATGCATCCCTTCTCCCCTTGGGGTGGGATGTCTACACTCTGGCTAGGTCCACCACTGCTTTTTATGTTTATTTGCCTGTTTGCTTTTGTTTAGCGACTTAACCCTCAGCTGCCCCTGTGCTAAGCAAGCATTCCACCAGTGAGCTGCAGCCCCAGCCCTCACAGATGTTTTGGAAGCATGTAATATATTTGCTTTCATACGTACACAGCCAACGAGCACTTCATTCTGGGATAAGTCTTGCCTCAAATCTGACAGTTATGGATTTGGATGGTATTTCTATGTATGAGCTGTTGGGCCTCAGAGTTTTGAGTTGATAACAGAATGAATTAACACTTTTAGGGTTGTCAAGATGGAATTAGTGTACTTCGGGTAGGAAAAGGACATGAAATTAGGGAGATGGGGTAGAAAGCGGATAAATCAAATATCTATGTTCCCAAAGATCTATGTTAGGCCCCGGTATGATAACGTTAGGAGGCAGGGTCTTTAGGAGACAGTAAGGACAGCAGCCTCGCAAATGACCGATGTCTTCATAACGGAAGCTCCAGAGAACCCATTCATGCTTCAGTAGAGAGAGGAGACAGACAGCCTCAAGTAAGACAACAACAAAACCACACACAGGATGACTCTATGACTAAGATGTATTAGTCACAAAGAATTTATAAAATATTTTTTAAATAAAAGTTTTCAAGTAAAAAATCAATTATTATGCTACTTAAATAGACTAAAAACAATATCAGAAAAATTGTTTCATTTCCCAAGCAAACATGCCATGAAAGTAAAAAACAGAGTACATATCTTCCCCCCCCCCCTCCTTTTCTTTTTTTCAGTTTTGCAAGACAGGGTTTCTCCGTGTAATTGCCGTGGCTGCCCTGGAACTCACTCTGTAGACCAGGCTGGCCTCAAACTCATGGAGGTCTGCCTGCTTCTGCCTCCCGAGAGCTGGGATCAAAGGTGTGTGCCACCAACGCCTGACCAGCCCAGAGTTCATATCTTAACACATCACTTCAACAGTGAGCTGCCTTTTAGGTCAGTTCCTCGAGATAAATCAGCAGTTACCCTGACAAACACAACCAGAGTGCATCATGGGCAAGCCCATCTAACACCACAAGCACCCTAAGGCACAAGAACAAAAGTGGGCAGTCATTCTTCAGCTACTCAACTCCAGTACGACTTTTAAGCACAACTGTTTGCTCTCACACAATTACAAGAATACTAAAATGTTCCTAACCCTTTAAATCATGCATCCCTCTTCATCTGTTTGCCCTATGAGAAACCTAAAACTTGGTAATAAGACATGTTCAGAGATATTGCTGTGGCATTAGCAAAGCAAATTTACCCAAACCATTATCAGCTAGTTATCAATAGCTGTTACTACAGTAAATATTTACAATACATATATATGTATGCATATGAGTCAATACATGTAATATTCAGTGTGGGTATGTCTGTGTGTGTGTGTGTGTGTGTGTGTGTGTGTGTGTCTGTGTGTGTATAGACAAGATTTCACCCTGTAGCCCAGGCTAGAGATTACTCTGTAAACCCGGCTCTATATTTTTAGCTGAAATTTTCTATATAGTCATCAACTTCCAGGCATTAACGCTTCATCCTCAAACATTCTAAAATGTTCCCTAGCAAACCAAATCACTTCTACTAGCAATAGATACATTTATTTTAACTCAGAGGCTTGTTTTTAACACATCGCTTGTCTCTTCTGCCTAGAGAAGTTCCCATGTGAAAAAGTCTACCCTGTTCATTAGATGTCACCTCGTTCGTGACAGATTTGGAGCTGCTCAAGCTGTCGGGTTTCTGCTTACCTGGATTAGATGTGTACTGCATTGCAATCATTAGCATGGCGGATGCGGAGAGGTTCACATGGGCTGGGACACTTTCTCTCCTGGAGGACCCCACTGAAATCAAAATTTTCTGATTAGATACAAATTAATTTCTAGATATGAGCACATAATTGCTACCTTACATAGAACCACAAAAGAGCTTCAAGAGAAAGCTCCAACTGAACTGAGGGACTACTCACTTTTTCTTTCCTCCTTTTTTAAGATGTTAGTCTCATGTACCCCAGGCTAGCCTTAAACTTTCCATGTAGTCAGGGTGACTTTGAATTCCTGATCCTCCTGCCTCCACCTCTCAGAGCTGGGGTACAGGCATGTATGGAATGCTGGCAATCAAACCCCGGGCTTTTTGCGTGTGAGGGAAACACTCCACAAACTAAGCCACTTCCCCATCCTCAAATGCATAGAAGTTCACAGAAAGAAAACCACAGAAAGGGTCCTTGCATACAAATGCCACCATCGCATGCCACTATAAAACATCTAGAGCAGAGCCACATGGAAAAGGTACAAAACCAGAATGTAATGGCTTTGTCAGAGCTGAACTTAGACGTGGCCTCTGTTCCTAATATGTCCACATCTATAAAGGAAAGGAAGAAAATAGAACCTTCTGTTGGGCCCAAATATAAAGGGCACATAAACATGTTAGCGGTTAACCTCATAAGAAAGTAGAAGATTTTTGAACCCAGCTAGAACATATTAACACTTGGAGAGGTGGGCAAACAAGCTTCATATAACGTGTAACCTCTTGTTTAGTTATACATACAAACACTAAGTCATGTATTATGAAAATGATCACATCGGGTTTTAAACAGTTTTCAGTGACTACACAGCCGTATTCCAACCTTCCCATGGAACCCATCAGTGTCTTTATTGCCATGAGAAATCACTTGCAGTTTTCCACAGTCTATCCTCCTCACATCGACCTGTGTTGCCTGGAACAAAGCACTTCTTTGAATCTGTGCATAACTGTGATTTTTATCCTACACCAACAAATGTCCAATTGCAAAGAAAGTAGGTGTCTTCAAAAATTCACCTAAGTGCTATATAACCGTAATATCCACTTGTACACTGATTCAAACACATCTTTAAGTGGTGTCAAACTCTATATTAAAATTGTCTGTTTTTAATAGAAAAATACTAGGTCGCTCTGGAAGTATTCAAAACTAGCTCCGATGGAAGTTGTTTGGTAACTTTAGCCAAAGTTTATTTTCTATCCCAGAAAGAACTGAGGTAGGACCCCCCAAGAAAGGAAGACTTCTTACCAAGATTAAAATATAAAATGAATTCCTTTTTCCCACAGAGGTAGGAGGAACCTGTTACAGATGTGCTTGTACACCAAGCTGCCAAACAGAAACAACAACAACAACCACCTAGCACCCAGAAGAACTCACCAAGTCAACAGTTTTCTACACATTAAAGACCACTACTGCAGACAGTCAGCAAAAAGCAGATAACCTCAAATTCTGCTTTGTTTTGTACTTAAGTGCCATCTATGGGAGCAGGTGTCATTTACATCTAAAAAGAACAAGGCAGTGCAATAAGACACTCAGTAAACAGAAACATTAAAGAAATCACCTTGCAATAGTAGAGACAGTGAAAGTTTAACAGGATTCTATTTTGTTTCCATATCAAGCACTTCGGATGCTATGAAGGACAGCAGTCTTTGCATCAGGTTGGGGGAAGCAAAACAACAAAACAGGTACCCTGAGTCCCGCTAGCCTGAGTCCACCTTTATTAATCACCTCCGGCTGTGTGTGTCTAATTCACAGGGCAGGTGGTACTCAGGGACACAGATCTGTCTCACTCTACACTATAAACAAATGCCGATAAGCAGACAAGGATTGATACAGAGGGCATTACACTGCTCTGAGAGAGTGAAGGTGACTAATCAAATGAGACAAACGGAGGAAGGAAGGGCTGCGAATCAAATGCTGGAGAATGAGACCCATTGCTTTCCATCTTTAGCCTTTTCTAATTCAGCTTCCTATGGCCCACACCTGGAGATCCCAGCTCAGCCAGTGTGGGAAATCGGGAACTCTGTTAAATTAATAAGCACATCACTGGCTCTCATGCAAGCTGGCCTTGGATCTGTATCATTAGAGAGTGAGAGGTAAGCAAGGGAATGCCCATCCAATACAAAGGCTAGGAAGAGAAAGCACTTACACAATATTCCTGTGCCGTTTGTTGAAGAAAAAAGGCATGCCTACTCCAACATACTCAACAACGGAAGTCTCTCTCTCTCTCCTGCCCTCCATTCTGCCCTCCCTCCCTCCCTCTCCTCTCCTCTCTTCTCCACCCCTCTCTTGGCACATGTATATTCTTTTGGTGACAAGTGTTTTCACCTTTATTTAAATCCAACTCAAACTTTTTAATAATAAGCATTTTTTCAACAATGAAAACTGTTAGACTGGGAGCCACTGTGCCCAGAGGCCTTTAAAAATGTGAGAGATGCCCAACTGTCTCAGATGATTTAAGTGAAGTCTGTTTGGAGAGCTGCCCAGATGACTCAGTGACCTTTGGATGTCCCTGTTACCTCTGCAAATCTATGCTGTCCCTCAAGTATGACCATCCATAAAGCCAAAAGAGTTCCCCTAGGACACAAGCCCCAGGAAATTGGCTCCAATACTTATATAAACAGACAGTATCTTGCAATTTCAAAGCCTTCTACAAGACTGAATAAAATCACCATGGCTCTAATGTAATAAGCATGAACAAGCACACATCATTTACTGAATCTTGTTTAAGAGGCATCATGTAAACAGAATCGCAGCTCGATCCCATGAGAGCACAAAAGAACAAAAGCACATACAATTAAAAGGGAAGGTTATTGTTCTCAGGAAATATAATTACAAGTTTCCAGGCCTTCCCCTTAGTCCCCCAATGGCACGAGAAAAAATAAATTACCATCGCGCCTTCCTCGCATGAACAGTACCAGTCCTTTAGCATGTACCTGTATTTGATAATTCCTAATGTGCTAGACGTGCAATTCTTATATGATTCTTACCTTTAAAAGTAAGCAGATGACAACAGCCATTTTATTAGTGAGATGTGAACTAGCCGCTGGAATGCACCAGCCTAACTACTGGGACAATGGCAGTCCAGGACTAACGCATTCATAGCTAACACTCCAATCACTCAGTCACACACTACGTTTTGTCATAAAATTGCACCAGGCATCATTCTTGGCTCTTGGTTACAGCGGTAAAGAATTCTGTTGCCAGAACTGGGTTATGCTGTGTGGTGGCCATTAATGGTAGGTAGCTATGTATATTAGCTAAGATTAAATAAGATTTAAAATTGCATTCTCCGGCTTCACTAGAGACATCACATGTGCTTAGTAACCCTGTGTGGTAATGGCTACAGTGTGAGGCTGCACAGAATTTTACTTGATTGTTAAAGTGACACAAAGCAGGGCATACCATGATCTAATCTACATGTTTGGAAAGCAACTCTAGGTTTGGGGTAAAGAACAGATGACAGTAGGAAACTTAAGCAAAGAAGTAGAGAGACCAGGCTTGAAGCTATTAGACCGCCATTTGGTGGTCTAATCCAAATGACCACCATAAGGCATAGTCTAAGGTAAAATGGGTTGAAATAAACCCCATTTGTCTTATAGTCTTCTAAATGATAAAGATCAGAAAGTCACCTAGGGTGAAGAAACTCCTAGGACACATGACATAGCCACTTCCTACAGTAGGCCAGATAGCATTATCTGGATAGAGAGGTGGCCTCTTTTGTAGGCTTCGGGCTTGTGCAAGCAGAGATAACTGTAGTCTATTAAGAAAGGTCTGTTGGAGACAGCCGTGACTTCAGAAGGCATCAGCTAAACTAAAAAGCAATACCAGGGTCACATGACACTGAAGTCTTTGCAGCATCAAAATACTTGCTAGTTGGGTTAGTGAAGCAAGATGCCCAACTCCTCGAGTACTGAGTGCATAGCATGCTGAGATCTTTAGTGACAAACCTAGCCAGGGAAGGTCCTGACTTCTCCTGAATGGCCCTTTGTCTCAGCAGTGTGTTTAAGAGGGAAAAATCTTCAGAACAACATGGACAATCTCAACAGAGAAGCATCAGGGTTCATCGCAATGTGATTTGATGAATATGTCTATGATTTGCCTGTGCATTTGTTCCATTATGTATTTGCACATCATAGAATATTCAAATTCCAGTCTCATGTGGCCTTCCTCTCATGGTCTTCACAACAAAGATGGGATATAGATAGGGTGAGTTATAATTACTGACAATCCTATATCTAAGGAAATAAGTTGAATAAGGGAGAGTTATGAAAAGCCAAAGGATTATAGTGCTGCCCCCTACGAATCCTGGTACCAAACATTACTCACAGTTCAACAAAAAGCTCTTACAGCAGCACCTACCTTGTGAACACAATCATTAGTGAATAAGTAGACTATGCATGCATGATAATGGTTATTCAAATATCATCAAGAGTTTGTCTTTTTTTCTGTGTAAGATTAGTCTTCATAAGACCACAGAACTATACCATGTGCTCTGTGTGGTAGATCACAGAACTATACCATGTGCTTTGTGTGGTAGATCACAGAACTATACCATGTGCTCTGTGTGGTAGATCACAGAACTATACCATGTGCTCTGTGTGGTAGATCACAGAACTATACCATGTGCTCCGTGTGGTAGCCGAAACCCAGCAATAAAAACCAAAGCCTGGAACCAGACATTCAGTGAAGTTGTACAGTTGTTTTTAAACCAACACAAGGATTTGAATGAGCCTTTCTTTTTCCTAAAGATCAGTGACTTAGAATATCTAAGGTAGGAAAGAAACTGGATTAGATAGCACAGTCCAGGACAGTGCAATTCCTCAACATTGTTTCTTTCTTCAAAATAAGACAGCCCACATTAATGGATGCTTATTTAAATTATATCGAAGCATCATCTTCCAAAGATCCGTATTTCAATTTGAACAACAAATCCTTTATTGGAAAAAGAGAGGTTTCCATGGTGATGTGCAAATAATTTGGTTTTTCAATCCTTAACAACTCTTTCAATATACTTTCATAAACAATGTAGATTCCATGAATATAGAATAAAGAGTGCAATATTTTATTTATGGAAGGAGTTACTAAAAAATAAATCAAGGTAAATTTTTATAATAAATTGGTGAGTTATTTAAAAGCAATTAAGGCATTAAGCAATTAGTGTGGTGACAGAGATGGCATGAACATTATGTATGCTACGCATCCAATGCTTGCTTTGAAGAATTGGATCCACTTCAAAGCTCCAAACTGCATCATCTAAGTAATACAGACAATGATACGATCACTAATTATACAACCAGTAGTTATATAATCATTAATGATACTCATTTAAAAAGTGAAAAGAAAAACCCCATGCTTTACACTGCCTATAAGAATACCATACCAAAGAGAGATTTTTTTTAAAACATCTTCCTGTCAATTTTGTTTTGTGTTGTTTTGTTGTTTGTAACAGGGTCTCCTTGACCTTGAACTTGTAGTGATCCTCCTGCTTCATCCTCCCAAGTGCTAGCAATACAAATCTGCACCTTCATGCCCAGCAAGTCCTTCTGGTAAAGACTATCAAGCATTCAGAAAATGCAACATCTTCTATTCTAACATCTTTGTACTGAAATAAAACTATTCCGGACCAAGTTAAATGTCCCTGTCCTGTTTCAGTGTGAAACTCTAACAACTACCAACAATAGAAACAGTGTGGAGGAAATGACAAGACCCACATCCTCACCGCAGCCCATCCTAACAGGAATCTGAAAGTCCATCCCTTCTGTCTTTAGGTCTATGTGCAAAGACACAACTCAATAATCTAACAGCTGGCATGCAGACCACCACTACAACTCACTGCAAAGATGACAAAGATCGACTGCTATCGAACTACCAGGAGGGTGCTGAGAAGCCAAGCCCAAACTAGCAGACTAAAGTCAGAGTGACAAAATAAACACACGAGCCAAGTATGCCAATGGGTTAAACAAAGGTATGCACCAATTATGTAAAATAACATTGATGTTATTCAACCTAGCATTATTAAGCCAGAAAGAACCAAGGAGGTTCAAATTATTTTCTGAACACCCCCACTTGAAAGCTGGAAGGAAAAAATCACGTCTCAGAGACATGAAATGACTTGTCCATACCTTCAAGTGAATATCAAGTTATTCCACTAAAAGACACTGAAATTCACAAAATATATTTTAGATTTGCAACACTCAATTTTTGATACTCAGTTGCTCGAGATATTTGTGTAAAGAAAGGATTTCAACATGACAAGGCTTATGTCTGGAAATCTCTATTTGTAATTAAGGAGGAATTAGTCACCAGCTCTGGAAAAAAAAAAAACACCACCAACAACAAAGAAGCTGGCGATACCTGATCAATCTTCAGTGTAGTGAGAAGCTGACGCTGACTACATTAACAGAGCTAGGGACACAGTGAGCTAGATTATTATCAGGAAGATACTCTCTCTGCTGGTCTTTCTTTTCTTGCAGATGCCTGTTCATTTACTTAAGTCAACATTATCGATTTAAAAGTAAGATCACAAAATTCTAAGACTGTGTCCATAAGACACGAGCAGTGATTCATGAGACCACACAGGTGAAACAGAGAGTAAAATATTCTACAACTAGGAGTGACATCACCAGTCTGCTCATTTTCCCCTGTTGTCAGATAATTAGGATATTCCGGCAAATATTTTATATCTAAATACTTGCTAAGTGTTGCTTTTTAGCAACATTAAATACTTGCTGAATATTTTTAAATAGTCTTACTCTTTGCTAAAAAAGACATAAAAATTACAGTTGTATACCTAAATTAAGCCCAACTACGAGGTAAGCCAGTGTAGCCCAAAAGGTACACATGTCTGCCAGTTGTTGGCACACAACAACTTTAACAAGGGCGTAAGAACCTAACTTAATGTGGCTAGCATCGATATGAGGAGTTAGACATGCCTAGTGGAGCTATTTTTGTTTTTAAAAAAATCAAGAGAAGAAAAGCAGGTAATGTGGTGCACACCTATAGTCCCAGTATTCAGGAGGCTGAGGCAGGAGAATAGCCATGAGTGACATAATACCGGACCAGCCAGGGTACATAGGAGACCCCTATTTTTAAGAGAGAGAGAGAGAGAGAGAATGAGGAGTAAATAAGACTTACTATTCAGCAGGCTCTGAGATGGCACTTTACCAGTGTCCCAGGTAATCACACTAACCCATGACACCTCAAATACAGCCACAATTACTATTCATGCAAGAGCTAAGGTTACTATTCACAAGAAAGCTTACTATTTTATAGATAAAAATCAAAGACTTAAGTCACCCGCCTGAGCTCGAGTAAGTAGCCAGTGGCAGAGCTGAGTCTGTATCTTATCGGGTTGAATTCTAAATCCGTAATTTTTTCAGATTATTCCCTGAAACATAGGTTAATCCATAATCCATGGATAAAGAACACTTCAGAGACTGATTTTAGAAGCTGCAACTCAGCATTGCCTTCTCTTTGTTTCCATGTCTGAGGACCCTGCAGAATTTTCTATAAAAGTAGTAAAGTCAAGTACAGTGGCACACACCCATAATCCCAGCACAAGACAGCAGCTCAAGAATCCAAAGCCATTCATGACTACATAATCAATCAAGGTCCAGGCTGACCTGGAGTGACAAGGCCCTGTCTCCAAAAATATTACTAGACAAGACCGGTCCCAGGCTTGTGACTGTATCTTACACTGGAGCCATGGGCTTTAGCTTCTTTCAAAATGTGTTGTAAATTTTGACTCATTTTGTCATCAAAATACCGAGAAGGAAAAGCTAGTCCAGTCATCAGTATCAATTTAGATTTCAACCACGTGAAATGAGATTTCAACTACGCGAAGTGAGCAGTACAACATTTCCACAGCAACCTGAGAAAGAACTGGAGCCAGAGCCTACCTTTCCCCACTCTGCTTCCCTCTCCGTCCCCCACACATACCTTCTCCCCTCCCACCCCATGCCCTCACATGCAGAAGTGAGCAGTCTCCACAACAGATGACACTCTGTCCAGCTCCTTTTCTAATGTGGGAAAAGACATTGCAATGTATAAGCAGCAAACACAGAAGGCTCTGACACCTTCTTTCTTCCTATTCCATGGGGGCAAACTGAGTGAATAACATAATTCTAAGATATAACTGTCTTGCACATCATTGACTTCCAACTCAACGTAAATGCTGAAACAATGGAAATTAAATCATAGCAGGTATACGGATCAAGTGATTTCGTTACAACCTTGAAAATCAAGTGCCTGTAAGAGTAAACACGGTTTTCATAAAGAGAGTTTTAGGGTTAGGTGAGGTTGAACTTACATATGGCCATTGGTAGAAAAGATGTGCTAAGGTATTCAATAATATCCTTATGAAGAAATGGAGGAAAGGTAGCTAGCGTTGAGATCATCGTGTAGGGCAAAGTGCTCAGAACATCATCACTGAGAAAGGGTAGCAAACACGTGGTTGTATAAAATATTGACTGTCCAAGATCTACAAAACAAAATTATGTAGTCAGCCACTGAAGACGGTGCCAGTAACAAAACATGCTACTTTTATATCTTAAGTTTTAATAAGCTGGCTTAAATTATAAAAGCCGCTGTTTCCCCTACTAAGAGTTCAGAAATGCACTGCTTAGTAGAATGTGGGGTGTACACAGCAGATAGTTGGTGAATATATTAAGAAATATATCTGTTCCATGAGTTTCTCATCAGTGTATCAGTCATCTATAAGCCTCGCTGTGGGTCCTTGATCCCATGAATCAAAGCACTTTCCAAGTGAATGCTGACACCCATAAAGATAACTGGAGTACAGTGATGTGCCCACTAGAATTTTCAAAACAAGTCCAGGGACGTATTATAAGTCAAACCCTGGCTATTTCTGCTACACTGACAAAGCCACGCTGGTCCTACATCTAAGTCTTGGGCAGTGAGGTAGTTTATAACCTCCAGACTTGGTGTGCTCCACAGAGAGGAAGATTTGAGCTGGCCCTGCACAAGAGCATTTAGCTGTTAATTGTCAGGAAAGCCAGCCCTCCTCAAAATAATCTCCCAAGGCTTTAAAATGCGGATAATAAAAATACCTACCTGGCTTTATAGGAGTTTAGAAGAAATGAATACAAAGAGCTCAGCATAGCATGTACTCCAAAAACATTAGTTATTACTTATTGCCATTAATATTACTATCATTGTTACCTGCATGAGGAGTAAAAATAGAGGACCTTCAAAACAAACTACAACTCTTTAGCTTTAGAATGTATGAAGAATAAACCCATTATATTCAGTGTACATTGTGATATTTCTGAACCTCTCAAAATATCGGCCCTCAGCCAAGGCTTGACATGAAGGTGGATTGCCTCTGTGTTCATTAAGATAGAGAAATCTCAGACTCTGGTCTGCTTTGGCCCTGACTTGTCTTCCAGAATCATGTGCGTTCCTCAAATTATTTCTAATAGTCATGAGAATTAACATGCCATATCAACTGGCCTGTCAGCTGACAATGTAGTCAATATGCAACCTAGAGGGCCTTTGAGCCCAGACCAACAAGTGGGAAATTCACAGATGTTATTGTGCGAATTTCACGAGACTGTGCGTGAGAGACACCTCAGCTCTATTCACTCGGCCTTTTTTAGCCTTAGGCAAAAAAAAAAAAAAAAAAAAAAAACCTAATTTCAGATTAATGGCACGGAAAGTGCCTGGAAGTCCGCCTGGGGTATTTTCTACCCAAGGAAACTGAGATCTGGAGAGAGTAGTGACTGCCTGAATCACAGTTCACCCATAGTTGAACAACTCTCATTCGCCCCTATGGGCCACCCAGACCCAAAGTGAGACAGAGCCTCTAGCCATGGAGCAGTCAGTCAGTTCACAGAAGATGCTTCACAGGAAGCTCACTCAAAACATCAGCTGGCAGGACCACTCTGATTCTCACAGAAGAACTGCACATTCCAAGTCCCTTACGGCCCAGGTCATGCAGCCAGCCATGAGGGGAACAGCACTGCTTGGGCTCTCTAAGCCATTCACTAGAATGGACTGGTGAGCTTTATCCCAGCTTCTAAGCTGCATTATGCAGAAGGACACAATAAATAAATATCAAGATAAGGTCACACGGCCGTCATAGGCATGAGAGCAAAAACATAAATCATCCATACTAAAATTGTCAAGATTCACACATTATGTGAACTGCCATTTACCAAGTTAAATACCACAATCAAGAAACCTTAAGAATAAAGGGCATCTACACTGACCCAGTGGACCTTCCCAGGAACACATGAGTCCCTGATGAATTTAGACCTGGGTACCACACAGCGCAGGCATGTCACTTGACACCTGCAAGCTCCCGCAATCTGACTTTCCAATTTG